>NC_141694.1:1509815573-1511183042 GCF_964263255.1 Lissotriton vulgaris | reverse complement strand
TTGTTTGCCTATGAGGTTAAGTGGTTTGCTGGACTAATAATTTTGTGAAATTTAGTGAATTGAGAAAGCTGGTCTTTGAATTTCAGAGCCAAATTTTAGTTTTCCCGGGGAAGGAGGGATGATGTTTACATGCACAAAAAAGAGAAGGAATTTCTGCCTTTTAGTGGTCTTCCTAAGCAAATGTACTTAAACAAGCAGATGTACAAAAATTCAGACACACCACAGGCCAAGCAGTAGAACTGCTGACTACATGTGGGGTGATCCATTCCCGTGGCAATGGTGGTCACCATTGTAATCAGGCCCCAAGGGATTTTGGGCCAGATGTACAAAACTTTTTTTCATTTGCAAATGGCCTGATTCACAGAATAAGGCCGTTTGTGAATGAAAAAAGCTATTTTTCCATTCACAAAGGCTCAATTTGCGATTCAGTAACCTATTACCGAACCACTAATTGCGTTTGCGATACAGTATTAGGAAGGAGCATGTTTTAGGCTTCCTTTTCTAATACTGAATGGCAGTGGTATGTTTGAATGTTTTTGTGACCGAAATGCGGTCACAAAACATTCGCATTTTACCACCTGCTTCGAGTAGATGGTAATCCATTTGCAAATGGGAAGGGGACCCCAAGAGACCCTTTCCCCTTTGTGAATGTTTGTAAAAGCATTTTTAAGAGGCGGCAGTGGTCCCACAAACCATTGCCTGATCTTAAAAATTAAAAGTTTTTAAATTTTTTTTGAAACACATCCTGTTTACTTTATGGAAAACAGGCTGCATTAAAAATAAAACATTGCTTTATTGAAAAGCAATCACAGACATGGTGGTCTGCTAAGCCCAGCAGGCCACCATCCCTGTTATTTTTGCGATATCCAATGGGTCGCAAACTGAAATCTACGGCCTGAATATTAATGAGGAAGGTCTATTAGCAACCCACTGGGAATCGCAAAATGTGTCAAAAACCCATTTGTACATTGGTGTTTGCGATTATCAAATATCGAATTGAAACAAATTCACTATTTGGTAATTGTAAACAATTACTAACGTACATCTGTCCCCTAGTTCTTCAAATTCTTTGAACGATAACATTACTTTCATAATGTCTGCATGTTCCAAAGTAATGAGGATGCCTCTAATTTTAGTTTTTTCCTTGCAAATAGATTTAAACTGCCTAGCTGATGTACTATTTGAACACAAATTTGTGAAAATTCTGTCATCTTTAAAATTTCAAGCACAAACGTTTTTGAAAAAAGAAATGTCAGATCCTCTCCATGAGCTTCCTCTGCATTTTTAAGCGGTTTCTGTGATTTCTGTTCTCAAAATATGGAGAGCTACTTTAGAACTAAAATTCATTTTAGAAACCCTAGGGGTAGCATACCCCTGCATCACTGATTCTCCCTTCAACATTAGATGCTCCCATTCTAATTATAGACCAATTTTTTTGTAATATTTTGTAACTTTTTGGTATTTGTTCCAGAAATAGTCTTAAAGATCTGATTTCTACCAATAAAACTTTTAAGTTTTTTTTAAAATTTTAATTTGAGGTAACATTGACAGATATCTCTGTACATAGTAGATGTAAAAACTGAAAAGTAATAGCCTAATTTTGCAAAAGGAATCTTGCTGAGAATCCCAGTCGTCCATCTATTCCAATCAAGGTACTGAATAATGATGCATCGGTTGGAACCAGGGGAAAGATGGGTGAAGGGAAGAGACATCAGCCCTAACAACAATTAGGGCCCTATTAGGATGGCGGACGGACCTGCGTCCGTCCGCCACCCCAGAAGAGGAGCAAATTAGGATGTGACCGCCACTCTGGCGGTCACATCCTGTATGTTTAACATTGCGGCGGGTGCTGCTTGAAGCAGCATCCGCCGCAATGTTAAAAATGCAAGCAGTGCATTTGCATGCACAAAGCGGCAGGCACCGTGCGGGGCCTGCCGTTTCGTGCATGCAAATGCAGGGGGTACTATAGTACCCCCATGTGCACCCCCATCCCCCATTCACCCTGGGGGGCCGCAACGGGCCCTCAAAGAAAAGACCGTATGCCTTTTCGTGGCGGCATTGCAGCCGCGGAAAGCATATCAAAAAGCAATTCCCAATATGGCTGGCGGTGTCTGATAGACACCACCACCATATGAGAGCTTTTCCGCCGCGGTCTTGCGGCGGAAAAGCGGCGGACGGTCTCCACGTCCGCAGATGACCCCCTGCCATCCTAATCTGGCGGGCGGTCATTTCTCACAACGCAGCGGTAAATCCGCATCCTCCGGGCCGGCGGTGGCTTCCGCCGGCCCGGAGGATGCGGATTCACCGCAATCGTAATCGGGCCCTAAGTCTTGGAGTTCAATGACCCTTGCAGAGAATCTAGGACTGCCATAATGGAGCAAGGCAGCATGACAGTCCAGCAGAAGGGCTGCAGAGGTGGCTGTAGGAGCGGATAGTAAGAAATTACATCTATAGTGTGCGAGGGGGTGCAGTTCGCTCACAAAAATTAGCACAACATTGCACATGAGTCAAAGAACAGCCGCTCCCATTCTGTTTGTTCACATTGTTTCTGAGCTCCTGCAACAGATTTTTACCCTGAATTAAATGCCAATTAGGCAACGTATGTAATGCCATAATCTCGGGCATTTCGTGTAACAAGCATAATGCAAAAGGCTTGTTACAACACCAACGGGACGCATCACATTTCATGGGCCTCATTTATTCACATAAAAGTTTCAAAAGTACATGCTCTTTTGTAAATCAAATAGATCTCAATAGCAAAAAATGACAAGGCATGAAAACAAGAGAGAGAATTGAAACGCAGCAGTTCACTTAACAGTTCCTAATTTATAAAGTACATTCGTGATGACTATTCTGAAGGCATAGAGCACAGGGAACAGGTTGACATGTGGCACAAGCTGTTTATTCATATTGGAAATACTCTTTAATTAAAGTGCTGCAAGAAGAGCTTGGAGGTTTTACTGCTCTGATAATTAACTATCTTACCTAGGAGGGCACAATTTTATTAAGCAATTACAGAGGAACATTCTATCCTGTGGCATGTAAACAAAAAGGAAAAATGTATCCGCAAAGATATCATCTGTCTATGAACAATGCACCGACTCTAAAGATTTGGAGCACTCCCACATTTTTGCGGAAACTTCGAAAAAGAGCTTTGCCAATTAGTATGTGTTTTAGGGAAGAGGCACTTAGTCGATGAAGGTCCATTATGGCACGAAGAGAGGTTTAAGTGTATGAAAATATCCAGTTTATAAATTAAATAAAGAAGGGGTGCAGCAGCATAGTTCTGAGTGAAAGAAAACTGAAAATCCACACATGGGAGTGAATTATTTTAAAATTTGTGCAGGAAACATTAAAGTAAAAAAAAGTATTTTTCAAGAAATCAATTAATCAATCAATCAGGAGTTTGTATAGTATGACTACTCACCCGTGAGGGTCTCAAGGAGCTACGGGGTGGTGGCTGCTGATCCATCTGGGTGTGCATGTTGAGTTGAAGAGCCAGGTCTTGAGATCCTTCCTGAATTGGGTCAGCGACAGAGATTGCCTGAGGTGGACTGGCAGGGGGTTCCAGGTCTTGGCGGCAAGGTAGGAGAAGGATCTTCCTTCGGTTCTGGTCTTGTGGATACGTGGGACGGTGACCAGGATAAGATGGGTAGAGCGAAGTTGTCTGGTGTGTATGTGGAATGAGAGGCGGTGGTTCAGATATGCTGGTCGTATGTTATGGAGAGCTTTGTAGGCATGTATGAGGAGCTTGAAGGTGATTCTCATTGACTGGGAGCCAGTGTAGTTGTTGAAGGTGTTCAGTGATATGGCAGCAGCAGGGAATGTTGAGTACCATTCTGGTTACAGCTTTTTGAACGTTCTGTAGTTTCCTGAGGAATTCTTGGGTAAAGCCGGCATAGAGAGCATTGCCGTAGTCTGCTGGTGATGAGTTTGTGGGTGACTGTCTTTCTAGATTCTGTGGCAATCCATCTGAATGTCTTTCAAAGCAGGCGGAGTGTGTGAAAGCAGGATATTGATACAGCGATAAAATGGTGGCTTATTGTGTGCGAGGAGTCCAGTAAGATGCTGAGGTTATATGTATGGTCTGTGTGGGTTTGGAGGGGTTCCCAGTGCGGCGGGCCACCAGAGTCATCCCAGGCTGAGCGGGTGGGTCCCATGATGAGCACTTTGGTCTTGTCCAAGTTGAGCTTGAGGCAGCTGTCTTTCATCCAGTTGGTAACAGCCTTCATACCACTGTGAAAGTTGATTCTGGCGACTGTGAGTCTGTTGGTGAGGGAGAGGATCAGCTGGGTGTCGTTGACGTAAGTGATGATATTGAGTCTGCGGTTTCTGATGATGCCCGCGAGGGGAGCCATGCAGACGTTAAAGTGGGTGGGGCTCAGGGAGGAGCCCTGGGGCACACCACAGAGGATCTCTGTACGTTCTGAGAGGAATTGAGGAAGGCTGGCTAACTGTGTTCTGCCGGTACGGAAGGAATCGCTCCAGTCCAGGCCTTGACGTGGATGCCGGCTTTGTGGAGTCTCTTAATTAGGGTGCAGTGGGAGACAATATTGAAGGCGGCCAAGAGGGGCAGTAGGATAAGGGCTGCACTTTTGCCTTGGTCGAGGAGGGAGCAGATGTCGTTGGTGGCGGTGAGGAGTGCTGTCTCTGTGCTTCGGTTGCTTCGGAAGCCAGATTTGGAGATGTCCAGGACATGGACATTGATGGCCTTCTTGATGACCTTGGCTGGAAAGGGAGGGGGGAGATGGGTCTGAAGCCCTTGAGGTCAGTCGGGTCGGCGGATAGTTTCTTCAGCAGGGGGTTGATCTCGGCCTTTTTCCAGTCATTGGGGAAGGTGGTGGTTTTGATGGAGCAGTTGATGGTGTGGCGAAGCTCAGTGGCGATGGAGGTGGCTGTTCTATGGAAGATGTGACGTGGGCAAGTGTCAGATGGTTCTCCGGAGTGGATGCTCTTAATGGTCTTGAGTTTGTCGTCTGTGGTGAGTGGAGTCCAGTTGAGCAGGATCTGTTGGGGTGTGGTGTGGTTACGTGCGGTGGTGACGGGCGTTTTGGCAGGGTCTTGGGTGTCAAAGCTGTCATAGATCTGCCTGATCGTGTGGTGGAAGAAGGTGCCAAGATGTTTGCAGAGGTTTTGGGAGGGTAGGACGTCTGTGATCTTGCTGCTTGGCCTGAAAAACTGCTTCATGATGGTGAAGAGTTCTTTGCTGTTGTGTGCGTTGGTGTTGAATATGTCTTGGAGGGCGTTTTTTTGTGGTTTTGAGGAGGAGGTGGTGTGCATTGACCGCGGTTTTGAAGGTTGCATGGGTTTCTGGGGTTTTGTTGTTTCTCCATCTCTTCTCAAGCTGTCTGCAAGTGTGCCTGGACTCTTGGAGGGCTGGAGGGTACCAGCTGGCTTTCTGAGAGTGTTGCTTGACGGGTTCTAGAGTGTCGGCGCAGTTGTTGATCTATCGGTGAAGGTTGCGTGCTGAGGTGTGGGCGCTTTATGATGTCAGCAGTGTGCTAGTGATGAGGAAGGCAGTGAGATGTTCTTCAGTGGCCTTGTTTCAGCTACGACAGGTTGCGGTGAGGGTGGTGGAGTTCAGTGGGAGTGATGAAGGTGTGCACACATTTTGTGGTTGGTCCAAAGGAGTTAGGTGGTGTGGCTGTAGGTGATGTTTCATCTGGTAGAGAAGACAGGGTCGAGCGTGTGACCGCTGTGTGAGTCAGAGTGGTGAATAGCTGCTTGAGTCCGATATTAGCAAGGTTTTCCAGATAGGATGTGGTGTTCTCGTCACTGGGGTTGTCCAGGTGGAAGTTAAGGTCACCAAGTAGGATGTAATCGGTGGATGCGAGAGCCTGGGCTGCGATGAGGTCTATGATGATGTCGGTGAAGGGTGGGCTGGGACCGGGAGGCATGTAGATGAGGGTGCCATGGAGGGTGGTGTTGGGGTTGGTCTGGATCTGGAAATGGAGGTGTTCCATGGTTGTTGGGTCATTCAAGTGAGTGGTCAGGTGGAGGATGTTCTTGTGGATGATGGCGGTGTTTCCTCCTGGTCAGTCTGCAAGTTCCGTGCAGGTGACTTTGTAGCCGTCAAGGATGAAGGTGACGATGTTTGGACCAGAGCGGGGGTTGGTCCAGGTTTCTGTGAGGAAGGCAATGTCAGGAGAGGTGACGTCAAGGAGGTCGCATATTTCTGTGGTGTGTTTGTGGAGAGAGCGCGTGTTGAGTAGGATGCAGCTGAGCTGGTTGGTTGTGCTGTTGGTTGGCTGGGTGGTGAGAGGAGCAGGCGTGTTGGGGTAGGCAAGGGTGTAGCTGCTGCTTTGGCAGGAGAAGGGTCCCTGGGTGTCCTTCGGCAATGTGAGGTGTCAGGCGGCATGGCATCCTATTGTGAGGGTGAAGAGGGTACTGGCTTCATATCGGGGGTAGGATTGAGAACCAGGGTCTGTCCCTCTGGGAGCAGTCTATGTGTGGACGGGCGCAGACGGGTTTGCCTTTGGCACACCTGCGGCGCACATGCTGCATGCAGCTGCCATTAATTAGTGTGCGGGAGGCAAGACAGCTGGGAGGCTGGAAACCCAGGAGCAGGAAAAGTCACTGGAGGGGGCCACGGGTATTTCAAGGGCGGTGAAAAAGAATGGGTGAAAGCTGATAAAACTCAGAAAGAAAGGCAGCAAACGCCAGATAAGGCAGAAACCTAGGGACAGAGAGCATCCCAGCAGCCGATCAGTGACACTCTACCACTAGACCACCAGGGACTCAAACTTTTGACCAGAGGGTCAGTGGCATCAATGGGGGCAGCAGCTACCAGGTGAAGTTGTGCAAGTGAAGAGAGCAGTTACAAGTTTATGATTAAATAGGACTTGATTTATGGAACTTTGAAGAATAGGAGACTGAGTTGTCAGGATTCAAGTAATGACCTTCAGAAGACAATAGAAGTCACTTAATGCAGTGAGCCGTCTCACTGCCTGTGTCAGTGGGAATTATAGTCATAAATAACAAGCAGGAAAAACAGAAGGTTATAATTGCAGATGTGCCAAGAAAAGCTGCGGCTAAAGTAAAATAACCATAGTGTCATATGACCTTAGTTTTAGATTATTTTCTTTCCTAGGAAAGTCAGTCATTTTTCAGATGCCTGTACTATTTGGCATGGCAGCTGTTCATTTGTAGGTCTCGCGTGGCGTACTTCGCACATGCGCAGTCGAACTCGCGAGATTTTATGTCTCTTAGTGAACTTCACTAGAGAGGGATAAGCCCCGCCCCTCTTTTCCATTGGCTGGCCTTCTAAACGGTGGCTAGCCATTGGAAAAGAGGTCCTAGTGACGTTCTTTTTTCTCTTTAAGCCCCGTCCTTTTCAGATTGGGTTCCTTGACTTACAGCTGAAGTAAAAGGTTTCTTATCTTTTTTATGGGTCCAGATGGCCCCATAAAGAAGATAGGGAACCCCTGCAGGAAGTTAGGGCACCCAGTCTGAAAAGGACGGGTCTTCGAGACAAAAGGCTGTTCGCTTGTTCTTCGCATCAGTCTAAGCAGCTCTCAGTCCGTCTGATTCCCCAGGAGCTGCATATAATCCAGTGAGTGTTTAAGTCCCCCCCACCTCCCTTTGGGTGTGTGCGTGGCCTGCTTTGGAGAGCGGGCTGTCCTTCTCTGGGGTCTGTTGCCTGTTTCCGCCTGCCTTTAGCACTAAATTAAATGGCGGCAGGGCCCTGGGTCCCCCCCCATGCTTTGGGCTAAGTTGGGGCAGGGGTAGCATCCAGATCCGGTCAGACTTGGTCCCCACATCCTCCTCGCACCCATGTGATCTTGGCGGCTCCCGATCGGGTGCTTTGGAGGACCACGGCGAGCAGGTCGCGGCCAAGGTTGGCAGTGGTGCAGGGAGTGCCCTTCGCTGGGTCCAGTGGCTCAGTAAACTAAGACCACTCTCGGGAGTGCCTGACACTGGTTCAAATCCCATCGGTGGTACTCTAGCCGGTACTTCGGTAAACATCTGTACGTGCTGCGCCGAGGCTGTAGAATGCCCGTAGGGGAGGGAGCACAGGCAGTATCTGTGCAGCACTGCACTGCCAGCCCTGCACTGGCATCTGAGATGGAGTTAAATCGATAGCAGCCTACTCCCATCCTGTACCAAAAATGGTCTGATGTCTGGTGGGCCCTTTAAGCAGGATACTACTCGATGCGGCATTCCCACCTGAACACAGAGCGGGTGCGATAGCGTGAGTTTTGAAAGATGCTCGTTCACAACTGTGACGCCATTACAGGCTGGGTGGGCTGTAAACCAGCACACTGCCCGCACCGAAGTTAACTGCCATGCCCCCACCCAATTGTAGGGCTGTGTGCAGTCTTCCGGGGTCCCTCAACCAACATGAATTGGTAGTGTTGCAGCTGGTGTGCGGGGAAACTATGGGCACGCTTCCATCGGGCACCACGTGGTCTTTGCCAGCATTGGGGTTTGCCCCCCCAGTGAGAGCCAGGAGAGGGGTACCTTGCCCAGCATAAGTGGGGTGCACCGGGTACAGTTCACCGGCCGTGGGTGTGACTGTGCAGCATGCCTGATGCATTCCAGGGCTCACCTTTTTTAAAATAAATAAAATATAAAACCTAGGAGCTGTGCGGTTTATTATATTAGCTCACTGGCGTTTCCATCCTCGTTTGGTTCTGGAGGACTCAGGTTTGAATCGTGCTGGCTTCCCTCGAACGTTAGCAGGGGTCTGCAACATTAGCACTGCTGGGCCCCCGCCCTGCCTTGGAATGGTGCGCCCTTGCTTTGTCATGTTTCATGCTGCACTGTCTTTGGCTTTCAGCCGATTTCCCTCGCCTTCATATGCACTGCTATAAGCCTTTAGTTGCCTGGTACCAAGCGCGGCGTCTGCCGCACCTGTGATCTTGGGCTGGATGCAATGGGCTTGTTGCATGCGTGATACAGAGTGGTGTAACAGCAGGGGCCAGGAGACTGCGTCTATGATTGCAATTGGCGAGCCCAGACCGAAACCTCCTCTCCTCCCCATTTGGGAGGCTTGCTATTGCCTCCTGGCAACCATCTTTATCCTGGTGGTGCCGGTTTTCAAGGCTGTCCGGGGCACGTGAGCTGGTGTATTACTGAGAGTAGTGTCCTGGCCTGCAGAAGTTTAAATAGCAGTGGTGTAGGCTATCTCCTCGCTGTTCGCCAATCGTGACTCGTCCCACCTGGGGGGCAGATTTAGGGGGGAGTTGATCTAATGCGTGCTTTTCAGAAAAAATGCCCCAGATGGAGTTACTGGCGCACGCCTTTCCCGGGGTTTTGTGCGGGTTTGGAGGGCCGTTGATTCAGGGATGCGAGGAGAGTGTAGTGAGCGCGTGGCTCTCCCTCCCACCCCGTACGAAGCACTGGGCCCACCGCGCAGCCTCCTGGCTCCAGTTCCGGAGACAGATTCCCTGGTTGGAAGGTGGCACGCTCCTTGCAGCGACAACGCCGGTTTCTCAGGACCATGCTGCATGGGGTGCCAGCAGAGGGTGAGGGGCATGGTTTCGGGAGGAAACTACTGTGCTCCTGAGAAGTAGGTCCTCCTTTCATGTTGCAGACTCTCTGCTGCAGGCCCCCTGTGCACATCATCTCCGTTTGGGGAATGTACATCGCCTCGGGTCGGCCCGGGAGACATGATCAAGGTATCCACGGTGCTGGTGATTGGGGGGGGCAGTCGGAGCACCAATGGGGGATCGCGAGCCTGCTGCTTGTGATGCCCCTGGTCATGGGAGGCTTCAGTTTGCATCGCAGTGGGGCTTTTGTGGAATGTAGATGCCTTAGGAAATATTTGATGGATTCATTCATGACCCTTACGTATGTATCACATTTACAGTGAATTGTTGGTCATTTTGCCCTACTTCACAGGCATATCCAGACAACTCAATACTAAACAAAGCAGTGGGCAGGAGGATTGACAAGTATCTATTTGGCTTCCTGGTTGTACTGTGTCGAGACGTTACTGTGTACTAGCAGGAGGAACATAGGAATGGTGCGTGTTAACCATTCTTTGTCTATGCTGTCTCAGTGAAGAGGAGACAATGGCTAATAGTTGACACAAGTGGCACGAGTCCCTTGGCTTAGTGTTTGTTAATGACTCATCTTTTAGATGGATGGGATGAGTTGCCTAATAGCTGTTATGACCCTCGTAGTACATTTTGAGTTTTATACTCAGTCATGCCCAGCTTGTTGCAGTTCTGTATTCCGGGCAAGTGAGTTGGGATCGTCAATGCTTTTATTTTAAAGAACTATTTTCGCCTAAATATCCCAAAATGTCACTTGTATGTTAATGTCACAAACATGCACACAGGCTCAAATGCACACCCCTAACTAAAACACGCGCACAAAAAACAGCCTTAAACGTTGGTCTTCTTAGCGTTCTCGATGGTCCAAGGGGTGAAATTACGGATATCGATATGTCTCCCTCATCTTCATGGATGTGGCTCTTCCGAGGTATATTACGCCACCTATTGGATTATGGGACAGATGGAAATAACAAGCCAGAGACGGTCTCTATTAGAGAGATGGAGGATGCCTTTTGAGTGTATTCAAGGCACTCGGTGTCATTTGGGCCACTAATTGTTTTTAAAATTTGGTAAGGACTTAGGGGTTTGCCCACATGAAAGAATTTACAGTTCCAACATTCACTCAGGTGGACCATGCCTTTCTCAGGCGTGAAACCCACTGCGGAGGTTGAAATGTAGGCAAATACAGATATTTGGGGGATTTGGTGGTGGACTGCCACCTACAAAACAGGTCTTGGCTGGTCCCTTGGGTCACGTAAGTATGATTGAGTGAAAAAGAAGGTCATGTAATGCCAAACTGTCTACCAAAGGTTCACTATGGTTAGATCCATGCCAGATATTCAGGATATCCACATAAAAAAATTACTTACTTGAAACTCATTTATGTGTTACATGGTTATCAATTTGCGTGTTCTGCGGGTGTCATGAAAATCTGGCATGGATGCAGCTATCATTGACATTACTCAGGATGCCACTGTCTCAAAAAGACTGCTTCTGAATGACTACTGCATGAAAAAGGCTTCGCTCACCATTGTGAAGTTGGGGAGTATATTTGCTGTGCTTTACAAGACAAGTGTTTAATTATTCAGTCATTTGCAGAACAGTCCTTGTTTTTGTCATGTGATGGAGTGACTCCGGTACCTCATGGCTAATCACTGCGCACCGGCCACTTCCCTAGGCGCCCAAGCCAGTGCCCCCCACCGCTCCCGCTTGCACGCCCCTTCTGCCTCCCACCCCAGTCGCGCTGTGACCTCGCCAGATCCACTGCACCAACAAATCCCGCTCCCCCAGCAAGACTTCACCAAGGGGGGGCCAGTGCGAGGCTAGCTGAGGACCGCTGATCATTGCCTGCAGAGAGACATGTTCCCACTTCTTAAGCTGGTGAGACAACAAACTAGGTAAGCAGGAACGTAATGTGAATCTGCAGCAGTGGTGGAAGGTGAAAGAGGACTCCAGTGCTGGTTATTGTTAGCAGGTCAAGCAGCGATGCACCTTTTGGGTAATACAAGTAATAATGTCTTTCTTTACAGTTTTGTGATTTAAAGGTACTGGCACCACACTTCCTCACTGCCCCCCTCAGTGCACAATACCTCCTTACTGCCCCCTCAATACACAATACCTCCTCACTGCCCCCCACAGTGCACAATACCTCCTCACTGAACCCTCAACACAAAATACCTCCTCACTGTCCCCCTCAACGCACAATACTTCCTCACTGCCCCTTTCAGCGCAAATGCCGACTTACTGTCCCTCTCAGTGCACAATACATTCTCACATTTGCAAGATTAAGCTATTGGCATTGTAAATAACAATGCCATTTATTTATCTGTTTTCAAAACCAACGCATAAATAAACATTTTGTCATTTACAATGCCAATAGCTCTAACTTTTGCAAAGGCGATAACGTTGCATTGTAAATGCATGTTAATATGTATGGTGTGCACACTTTACAGGCACCTTGAAATGCCCCTTATATTAAGTATTGGAAAAGTGTGGCAAACAGAGTACCTAATTATGTCTCAATACTTACTGGTATTTCATTACTCCTGTTCCTGTTGTCCTCATCCCATTTATCACAAGTGAGGTGAATCAACCTCTCCAGACAGAAAAAAAAGAACAGATGAATGCTCGTAGTAATTGCCCCTCCATGTAAGGCTGGAGCCTATATAGGCAATACTTACTCAGCATTCCTCCTGAACTACCAAGCCTCTCATACAAAGTCCAGCAATTCAGGGAGATGAGTGGTGTTTTGAATGGGACCTGGACAACAGGAGCAGGATTAATGAAGATTACCGGTAAGTAATGAGACATTTCACCCAGGTCTCCATTGTCATCGTCCCCTTCATCATAAATGAGGAATACCAAAGCAGAACAGAACAATCTTCATATGCCAAAAGAAGACATACCAAGAGACAGAAGCCACCATCATACTGCAACATCCCACAGTGATTTATTAAGCAGAATAAATGCCAGCAGATCAAGGAAGTATGGAATTCAATATACTCCCCAAAATTAGCATTCTCGTGCTAAACATTCTGTAATCAGTAATGCCTGACAAATGTGCCAGGAGTCGTCCACGTTGCTGAATGACATTTTCTGAAATAGAAACTCCTTTCAGCTCAGCCTAGGTGGTTGAAACCCCTCGTGTGGGATGACCCTTAAACCCAGCTAGGGTAACATTACCTGGTAAAGAAGAGGCCAAAGAGATCAGCTGATTGATTCATCTACTGATCGACAATGAGGACACTTTTTTACCCTCACTGGAGGCCCCAAAAGACATAATGGAGGAATCTGTCTTACAAAAAGGCTTTGTCATGTCTAGATACAACAAGAGGACTCTCTTCACAAGAATCCAATTCAATTGCACCTCAACCGCCTCACAATTCCCATCAGAAGCCAATGCAGGAAAGATCATCTCCTGAACCTTGTGAAACTGGAAAGGACCTTTGAGAACAAAGGAACGACCCAGATGGAGAACCACCCCATCCTCATAGAAAGTCAAAAGAGACACCAGACCCCCAAATATCCTCGGTGAGGTTATTGCCACAAGGAACACCACCTAAAAGGTAAAGAACTTGATATCAGCAGCTTCTAAAGGCTCAAATGACTGGAAGACTAAGGCCTTCAACACCAACTCATGTAAAGGATACAGTGGTTTCACCAAAAGCCTGGAAAGGAAAAAACAATTGTGGCACCAAATCCTCTGCATCCAACAAATTTCCCCAAGGAGCCCAAAAATGCCCAGATGACAGCATACTGGGCCTGCAAGGTGGACGTCGAGAGGCCCTTTTCAAAAACATCCCACAAAAATCGCAGAACATGATTCAAATTACAATCCAAAGGTGACAAACTCTGAGGCTCACATCACCTCCCACCATGTAGAAGGCTTCCGTGACAGCTGAAAAGCCACCGCAAATGTTTGGGGAAGGCTCTTATTCTGAAACCTCCTCCTCCCAACTTCAGATGAAGTCTCTGGAAGGACTGAAAAGGGGAAGATTTGAGAGGGCAGGGATGGCGCTGGATAATCCAGGGACACTGGATCAATAAGGACTTGACCACGGGAAACCATGTGCGTCAGGGCCAGAATGGGACCACCAACACCATTACTCTGTCCTCCAACAAGAACCTGGCTAACAACGTAAGAATTAGCGGAATGGTGGATTTACATACTGAAGACAATTTGGCCAAGCAAGGTTCAGAGCATCCACCCCCAAACTCTCAATTGGGGATTGCTGGCACAAAAGCTAGAAACCTGAACTTTGTACTGTAAAGCAAACCAGTCAAAAAGAGAATGTCAAATCTCTCGCACAGCTGATGGAACACTGCCCTGGTGAAGGACATGTCCTGGGAAGACGGAAAGATTTGGCTGAATGAATCTGCCACAATGTTTTCCACCCACTTAATATGGACGGTCACTAGTGACAGTAAGTTGAACTCTGCGCAAAGAAACAGGAGAGTAGCCACTGCATTCAATGATTTGGACCTGGTGTCCCCTTGATTGTTCAGATAGGCCACAGTAACCAAATTGTCTTTTCTGAGCTCCAGACTGAACCCCACTAGATCCTGCTAAAACCCAGTACTGCCCTGTAAACAGCTGTGAGTTCTTTCTATTTGGAAGAAAGCCTGCTTTCCTTTAGGGACCACTATGTCTAAAGAGACAGTGAGTCTAAGTGGACCCCCAGCCAAAGAACCTTGCATCTGTTTTTAGAACCTTTAGGGAATTCTACTGAGGAGCAACTCCACTGGAAAGAGAGTCTGGCAGAGTCCACCACTCAAAATCAGTCCTTATTCCTTGAGTCACAAAGACCCTGACCTCGAAGTCCCCCGATTTTAGATCCCAATAGGAATGAAGATGACTCCATAGTGTTCAAAGATTAATTCTGGCCCAAGGGACCATGAAGACTGCCACAGCCATATCTCTGTGACGTTCCAACCACCGATGAACCAGAAGAGACTGGCTTCCCAAAACAGTCACAACCAGAGACCTCAAGGTGCCTGCCCTGGAATCTGGGACAAATACTATGTTGAAGTCAGTGCTAAACCTGGCCCCTACGAAAATCAAATCTATTGTACACATCAACTTACACTTCCTGAAGTTGAGAAGGAAACCATGTGTCTGAATTCAAGAGTACGCCAAGGCCAATTCCTGAAGAAACTGCTTCCTGCAGGGTTCATCCAGGAGCCAATCATCAAGTTAAGGATAAAACCTTATCTCCGGAAGAAGAAGAGAAGTGACCACAGGAGCCACAACCTGGGTGAACACCCAGGGAGCCATCTACAACCCGAAGGGTAAGACCCTGAATTGGAAGTGTCTCTCCCATATGAAAAATCTCAGCTATTTGTGATGCCCCTGATGGATTGGGACATGATAGTAGGTATCCTGAAGATTCAACATGCAGCTGAAATGCCCCCTGATTAGACATGGGCGAATTTTGCGAATCTGGCGTTCGCGAATTTGCGTATTTGCGAACTGGCAATCCACAAAATCCGCGAATTCTCGCGAATTTGTGGATTTTTTTGTTTTTATAGTGTTCGCAAGGGTTTCTGCCAGTTCGCGAGGATTTTGTACCAGTTCGCGATTGCGAACTTACTTGTCGGCACGCAACGGTCGCGACTATGTTGTTTCTACGTCTGGTTTATCATCACAGGTTCACAGCACCCTCTGTTTCAACACTGCCACCCTCTGTTTCACCCATGCCACCCTCTGGTACATCAATGCCACCCTCTGGTTCATCATCATCACTGTAGATTATGGGGGAAAAAGCAAGCACACCTGCCCTGCTTCAACTGACATGAATAAATTTGGGGTTGATTTATTAATGTGTCACTGTTTTAAAATTCCAGTCTGGCACCTGCTTCCTTATCTGTAATTTGCTTTCTGTTGCAGTGCAATTTTATTTCTGCAGGACCTTTGTGGCCTACTTGTAGCTATTCCATGATCCGGCTGTGAGGGTCAGAGCAGGGTCATACAATTGTTGCAACTAGCAACTGAACTCTGGAGGGGCCCCTGTCAGGGAGCACTACAGGGAATGGTTACTAATGATGAATTTTAACTTTTACACCTGCTGAGTGCTTTCAGTTTAGCAAAACTCGTTTTTCTGCAGAACAGCAAATGTAATGCCCCAAACAAACTTACTTGTGAAAGTTTATTTTTAATCCAAAAGTGATCCAAAGAAAGTCAAAAGGCCTCAAATCCAAAAAAGGGCATGCAAATGTCAACCTGAGGAGTTATTCTGATAAAAATCATCATTTTCAGAACGTCTATGCTGCTTGCTAGTGGATTTCTTGTGCAGAATTGCAAATTTTGTAATTTTGCGAGTGTGAGATTGTTGCTGCCCGCCGCACCTACATGTTCGCAATTGCGAACTTACACCGCACGCCGCAAAATTGTATCACCAAGAAAAAAAAATCCGCTGCGTGCGAATTTGCGGATTTTTGGTAAATTCGCGAGCGTTCACGGATAGCGAATTTACCAAAAATCTGCAAAATCCGCGAGCGTAACGGATTTTCCGCCCATGCTTACCCTTGACCACAAGCAGTATCACCCTTTGTAAAGTCTCCAATATGAATGGCAGAGTTAAAACAAACTTTTGAGGACTTTCAGACCCAAAATCACTCTAAATCCTACTGACACCTTCTCCACCAAAGAGACAATCGAGTAGAATCCCTTGCCCTTGTCTGCATCAGGAATGTCTGAAATTGCCCTCTTCTGAAGAAGGTCCTCGACAGCCTGGGAGAGCGCCCTTCTCTTCTCTTCTTTATAATGCAATGGGGTCAGTCTCACTCCTGAGTCCTTTGGGGTAGACACAAATTCTATGCAGTATCCTTCTCTAACTATACGGGGCAGACAGTCGTCCTAAGTAGATGCCTTCCACTCCATCAGAAAGAATTGGATCCTGCCTCCGACTCCAACCCCCTGACCTTTAGTCACATAGCCAGGAGATTAGTTTCAGAGGGGCGTGGGCTTCTTGTCATCATTTCTCTTGGACTGGAACTTCCCCTGAGATTTTTGTAGTTGGCTACACAAGGGCTGCCAAAAAGGAGATTTAGGCTTTATGCTTTGCTTCTCTGAAGGAGCCGACTTCAAAGGTGAAGAATGCTCCTTCCCTTTAAAATGTTTGTGAAGCTTCTCTCCCAATTCAGCCCCAAACAACTGAGTACCCTAAAAAGGCAATCTTAGCACTGAAGTCTTCTTTGTTGAATCTTTTTGTCAGTCCTTAAGTACTAGATTACACATGGCCACAATACATGCCCACTAAAAAGGGCCATTGCTTGCACCACATCAGAAGCTATATCACCCATATATTCCACCTGGCATTCAATATGTTCCAATAGCATAGGCCAAAACAAATAATCATCCTGGGAACTAAACAATTACTTGATGTCAGAAAGAACTAAGAAACATGTATCCCAAACATGCCAGTATGTAGGGACAAGTGAGAGCCAGAATAAGTCTTTTTTTCAGAGCAAAGTCAACCTTTTTATCAACAGAGTACTTATTGATGGAGTCCTCTGCCAATGAAGTTCTCCCTACAAGACTTGTTACAAAGGAATCTATAGGAATAGTGTCCGATAAAGTCTGTTGCATGTCTTTCAGGGTATATAGCTTAGCCATAAAACAAGGCAATATGAACTTATCGAGGTCCTTTCACTCCCTCTAAAAGACTTCCATAATATAAGGATGGACAGGGAAATCCAAAGAAGTAGAACTCTGGAATTGACTAAGCAAAGAAACAAAGGATTTTTCTGGCATCTCCTATTCCAGCAAACCCATATTATTCTTTACATGAGCAATCAACTCAGGCAACAAATATTTCAAAATATATTTCCTCTCATGCTCATCTTCCACTGTACCTTCTTACCCAGAATCAGAGTAATCAGGGGAAAGTATTCACTGTTTATACGGTACTGTACCCTTAACTGGGGCTAATTCCAAAAAAGTCTCCTTTAGAAGTGGAATTATGTGTTGTGGAATTATGCGGTGTGGACTGGAATTAAGTGGATTGAATTGGGTGGTGTGGAACAGTGTGGCACTGAGTGAAAATATTTTGAGTGAAATTATGCAGCATGGTGTGGAGTGCATTTATGTGGAGTGTTGCTATTTGGCATAGAATGGATTTATATCGAATGCAGTTATGTGGTATGGAGTAGAGTGTAATTTTGTGGAATTTAATTATGTCATGTTTAACGGTATTATGTGGAGTGTAATTATGTTGCATGGTGTGGAATTTTGTGACATTGAATTGCTTGGTGAGGAATTGTGTGGCACTGTGTGTAATAATGTGGCATGATGTGGAGTGGAAATATGTGAGTTGAATTTTGGGGAGTATAATTATGTGTTTTTTAGCTTAGTGGATATACGTGGAGTGTAAATATGTGGTTTGAAGTGTAATGAGGGGCAGAAATAAAGTTATTGTATTCCTCCTACTAATCCATGGCAGTAGCAGCTTTTCTGCAGTGATGCCCTTTAAATTACGAGCATCTGCAGGAGGAAAGAAATTAACAACATCTTTGGTTTCCTGTCCAGAAAAATAACGTGGAGGGAATCAAGAAATACATGTGAGGGTAGCGGGTGACGTGGGGGATAAAGAGAGAGACATATCACAGCACGACCTGTGGAAGGAAAGAAGCAACAGTTGCAACATAACCCTATTCAAAATGACTCAAATCTATAAAGAAAAGCACATTTGCTTTGATTTAAGGCCCGAACATAATCGCTGAGGGGACCCCAGCAAAAGCTTATGATTCAAAACTAATTAAGATGTAAATCACACCTACACAAAAAAAATCTGATTAGAACAGGAAATAGTAATCCTAAAATAGCATAAGGCAATAGCAAAATACAAAATCTGCACTATGATCCAGTGGCGGCTAGCGGAGGAGCGACGCCCCACTGCTCTCTGAGCAGTTGAAAGAGGAAAAATAAAATGATAATAACGCAGAGTCATTATCATTTTATTTTTCCTACTGCAGTGGGTCAGTTGGTTATGTGCGGGCGGAGTTTGGCTCCGTGACACCAAAGCACTCCAGGGGGAGGAGTGGGGGGTACTCTGTAAGTGTGCATGACACTTTGGCTAGCTGTCTTGCGCACTTTGCATGTTCTCCACTCAGGCTGCATTACAATCTGGTGGGAAAACATGTCCAGGCTCCCACTGCCTGTTTGAGCACCGTACCACGTGGCTCAGACTAATCAAAGCACTGCATTGCAGAATTCTGATTAGCTGTGGGAAGCCTGGGAGACCAGGTGCTTCCTGCTGCCAGACTCAAGGAAGATGAAGAGGGCCGGATCGAGTAGGCCGCTAGCACAATTCCAGGTCAGTGTTTTTTTTAAATAAATCTTTTTCATCCTCCCCATCCACCACCCCCCACTCCCGTCTGGCAGCAGCCGCTACTGCTATGACCTCCAGCTTGTACCGGGCAGATCCCGTTACCATGTAGTATAAGCAGGGCAATGTGTGGAATTATGTGACAATGGAGTACTAAGTTTGGCAGTAGGGTTTAATTATGTGACAAGAACCTGTCAATTATGTTGCATATTCTGTGGCAATATTGCCTGTTTTCAAGACCCGTTAACACTTTTTGCGGATATGGTTCACCTTCTTGGTTTGAGTTTAACACTTGAAAATATTAATCAGCAACTGAAACAAGGCCAGGTAACCTTTGCCCAAAGTCTGTCACAGCACGCCATCTCATATGGAGATTCCTTAGGTACGTTTTGAGCCATTTGAGCTAGATTTGTATATTCTGAAATCTGAAAACTATGCACAAAACACTACAGAACCACATAATTTCTGTGACCCTAAGTATAAATGATAAAGTACTTTGTGGAGCTCAATTTTAACTTTGTCTCTTTGTGTGTGTATCAAACTCAGCGAGGTCAAACAACTGAGGAATGCAACACGTTATAAATATGGTTACAATAATGTAAGTGTGTATAACTTAAGTGTGTAAGATGTTAAAAAAAAATTGTTCAGGCTACTCTGCCATATGGCCCTAATTATAGCTTCCCATCCTGTTCCTCTTGACCTCATCACATCTGGTTTGTGTGATCTGCGCTCTACCATACTGTTATAAGTGCAGGTCTTCGTGTTGGAATGACTCCTGCAATAAAAATGTTCCCCGCACAACACCCTACTTAGAGCTGCTAACGCACTGTATCAGATTGGTGATTACCATAATGTCGGGTCTTATTGGACAACAGAGGTGCTGCAGCATGCAGCAGCACTGCTAGATAGCTGATCATATACAAAGAGGACACAAAAAAGGGGAATGAGGAGTTTGTGCTTCCAGCTACTCATAAAACCTGGGGACTCATTTGTTTGTCAGCAGTGATCGCTTTAATCAGCCTGCCAAAAATTGTAAAATGTAACAAGTGAAACCGGCCCACATAACGACGGGGGAAGAATTGACAATAGGAAGTACAGCAGATGAGTGAAGAAAAAAAATAGACCTCACTCTTTGAATGCACAGCAAATGTGATGAAAGAAGAGCAATATTTACAGCCCTGTTTACAGCAGAGCTTGGCAAACCACGAGCGCTGGTCTCAAGTGCTCCAGATTATGGAAAAAGTTCTGCTAACATATGCTACAATGGCAGCTGAGGATGGAGTACTTAGTCCCTGATCTCTGGGAGAGCAATGACAAATACATACCATGGACAAACGGGGCGAAAGAATAGGAGAGAGACGATGGACCAGAAAATGGGAAGCATATGGGTTGGCTGAAACCCACAAAGTACATACAACATGTCTCGAAGAGACAGCACAAGCTCTTTTTAGCCAAAACCTAAAAAAGAACAGTATAAATGCTGGGTAAGTCTTGAATATATAGGATGCAACCTTATGGCGATGGACACTTACTACGATATTTTTTTGTTCTTTTTTTCTGTCTGGCAAGGAGTATTCCCCTTGCATGTGATGAAGGGGAGGATGACAAGGGGAGATGGGGTTAATAACTTGTGCTGCAGCCCAGTTTGAAGGGTGCAGCATAAGCAAAAATATTTTATCTTCAAATATGTGAGTTGACATCACTAAACTACAGCAGGGATTTTCTACAGACATAGCTTAAGGTTGCCAGATATTCAAAACAGTGAATTACATATTTAAATCAATGTACTTAATTAATTTGCACCTGCATTGTTATTTTGTAACAACATTTTTAGAATTGAAGTGATGAATATAGATGTATTTTCCCCAACTATATTGGTTGTGTCATCAAAAGTGGGCCGAAAGCAGCCCCACAATTGTGGAAGTGTCTACAACAGTCTTTGAGGTCCACACAAAAATGGACTCGCAAACCACAGGATCAGGCAACTTGGCAGGGAGCCACTGTAAAGCAAGCCAAGCATGGTTGAGTATCAAGAAAGGGTGTTGCTTAAGATAACCATGACATTTAAATGAAGTCGACAGGCACGGTATCACAGACAATATCTTAACAACACAAACATCCCAAAAGCCCTTAAAATCATAATTGGGATGAGGTCAAATGCAACTGTGTTGGTACCAGTGTAACTTTGCATAGACAATTTCACCTTGCATGGAATTGCACTGCTGTCAATGCACTTTTATAGCAGCTGCTTGTAGGTCTGTGAAAAAGATTTATTTACACGTATCAGCCAGTGCAGATGTTTTGTATTGATTAGTGGTTGCCAATACAATGCCATGCTAACCACCTTTTGGTTTTTCAGGCCATTGGCAACTGAATTAACACAGAAAAAGAGCAGCTTGATAAATACCACATATTTCTTGGGGTATGCCATAGGAATTTAATCCTCATATTCGATGAAACACTGTACAAGGCCATAGACATTATAGGAGACTACAACTTTCGGCCCTATTATGATGGCGGTCCGCCCGCAAAATGTCCCTGGTTCACCCCCCGCAAGATAAGCATGGCGAGGGGCACCGCGGCGGACGTAAAGACTGTCTGCCGCTTTTCCGCTGGATGGATTGCCGGCTGGGGGGAAAAGGCACTCAATATGGTGGCGGTGCCTTGCAGGCACCGCCATCCATATTAGGATGCATGCCTTTTGGCAAGGCATATAGGAATTCACTGTGGGGGCCCATTGTGGGCCCCAGGGGTATGTGGGTGGCTGCACCCGCCATCTTTGCCATGCACAAAGTGGCAGGCACTGCGCGGTGCTGGCTTTACCATTGCGGCGGGTGCTGCTTCAAGCACCGCACGCCGCAATTTTAAAGTTGAGGATGCGCCCGCCAGTAAGGCGGGTGCATACTGATTTGCCTAGCGGGACCACTGCAACTCTGGCGGTTGTTCCCGTGCTCTGTTGCGGTGGCGGTTGGACCATCGTAATAGGCCCCTAAGTGTTCTGAACTATGCTCCTGAGAGATTTGCTGAAGCACAGTCCAGCACAGTAAATATATTAAAAAATGGCGTGGTGTTTATTTTTTTCTTATTACATGCCTCTGACAAAAAAGAAGAAAACAAGCAAACCACCTCAATGTGGCAGCTATTTAATTGCAAATTGAAATTTGAAGCTCATAACTTTACCAAATACCTAATATTATGGTTACTTCCTAGCCGGCAGGTGTACTTATTACAGTCATTAAACAATTTTTTATTTTAGTAAAATCACAGAAAAATGTGATTCGTATTGATGCTAAAAAAAAAAGAACTATTGACTTTGAATTGCTGGGTCCTGAAGTGATATTTTAAATACACAAGGTGAAAATAATTAAACAGATAGATAATGGAAAGTTAAAAAAATATATATCAGCCCACTAGCCCTAGCAATGAATTGCACTTTCTTTTATAGAATTTTGTCCTTTGAAGGTCTTCTTTATTGCCCTAGAGCCACCGTCTTTTGAGACGTACATGGCCCGGATCCTGCATCTCAACCCTTCAAAATTTTTTGTTAAAGGTTTGACTCGATGAAAGTGTTAAACAGTAGAAATTACCAAGCCACTTACGTATAGCTACAAAACAGCAAGAAAAACAGAAACAAGTATACAAAAACAAAGAATGTAGTGAATCATTCAGAAGTATGTATTGTGTTGTCATGGTGCATATGAGTCTTTGACTGTGTCATACCAAAAGTCAGCATACATTTCATGTATTACATGCACCAATCAGACCAATGATTTATTGAGCCATTTACTAACCATGTGCACGGTTGGTGATTGCTAAACGTTGAAACCACAGAGAAGCAGTAGGGGAAAATATGTAGAATACTGGACCTCCACGAACAGGAGTACTGTTGTGCACAAGAAAATAATACTAAAAGATGAAAGAAATGAATAGGAAACAACCAAATAAAACATCAGACAAGTTCCTGGCCAGAAAAACGAACTCACAAAGTCAAGGATAAAGATAAAATCAGTGAGAGAGAACCACAATATGTTTAGAAAAATATAGGCTCATGTATTACACGCAGGCTTTTTGCCGCAGTTCAGGCCTTGTTTACTGAGTTTCCACCTGTGGGCTCATTGCATGGACATAGCGTAAGCCCTGGAGGGAAGCACAAATATGCATGTTGAAAGTTGTATGTCTCACCATTTTCATACCACTAAAGTTTAGGATGTAAGTATGACTCAAAGTTATACAAAGTAAAGGCTGATCACACAAGATGTGAGCTGCGGAGATATGTTTTAAAGTAGTTGTGACTTAAGTTCCAAAGCCTGTTCCAAAAAAACTGTGAGAAACATCAAAGTTTATCTGTGGAGTCTCCATGTGGTAAATTAATAAAAAAAACACAAAAGTTTATTTAACACCAGAGAAATTAGTAGCAGTATTTTTATGTTCATTATTAATGTAACTTGGTTTAATATATTTTTAATATAGAGCAAAATATAAAATGCTACAGAACTTTTAACTTAATTTTGAATTAAAGCTTTAATATAAGTATATTAAATTAAATACAAAATGTTTTTCTGAAAGGAAAATGAAAAAAATCCTCATCTAAAGTAACAAGCATTTACAATGCAATGGTCTCTGCATTGTTAAAGTTCGAGCCATTGGCTTTGCTCATGACATTATTTTTATTTATGTTTTAGTTTTGAAAACATAAATAAATGACATTGTCATTTACAATGCCAATAGCTTAATAGCTCGCAAATGCGACACCTATTGCATTTGCACCCACACAGAGCCACCCACACAAAGCCACCCACACACACATACAGAGCCGCCCACAGACCCATTCACATACAGCCACCCACACACACAGAGCCACCCACACAGAGCCACCTACACAGACAGAGCCACCCATGCACACAGACAGAGCCACCCACGCGCACACAGACAGACAGAGCCACCCACGCGCACACAGACAGAGCCACCCACGCGCACACAGACAGAGCCACTCACGCGCATACAGACAGAGCCACCCACGCGCACACAGAGCCACCCACGCACACACAGACAGAGCCACCCACGTGCACACAGACAGACAGAGCCACGCACAGACAGAGCCACACACACACACACACGCACACAGACAGAGCCACACACACACACACACACACACTCACACAGACAGACAGAGCCACACACACACGCACACAGACAAACAGAGCCACACACATGCCTGCCCAAGTTATGTGATCAGTTGTACTATTACTGCATCCAGATATCAGAGTACTTGTTTGTGATTGAATATCAGTATCATCATGAGATACTAAACACAGTTTTGAGTCGGAAATGGAATGTAGCACCAAAAGAGATAGAAGCTGAAATTATTGGCAAACAGGTCACCTTGTTGTAAATGGGTGCCACTGGTCACACAGCAGAGCGTGGGGTTGGGGTGGAGCTGAGGGGGTGGTGGGGGCCTTCTTCATCGGCACCAGCGCCAGAGGTCCTTTGGCCACAGTTTATTATTCCACATTGAAATGGTGTTGTTTTAAAATACGATTTGTCAATTAAGTTTTACTTTGCGGTGCATTAACCCAGCTTTGTATCCTTCGGAGGTCGATAAAATAAACATATTTAATAACTGCATCAATTTACTGAGCACTCAGAGATGGCAGTGTTCGCTGTATGTGCTATAAAATATTAGAGATTAAGAAAGACGACATTGTTAGGTTAAAAATCAATTGTATTAAAGTACAAGTCTGGTGCTGTATACATGAACCCTGCAGCAATGTGAAAACAAGTTGTCCCACAGGAACTGACTGGCTGCGTGTCTGGGGTGACTCAGTCTTAAGAAACTCACCACTTCACAGTAAAACCCCGGGGCTTTACCTGAAACACCACTTTGAAACGTGTAAAGGGGATGTGTGGTCGTGTTTTGCGCACAGGAAACCGTTTAAAATGACACACGAGGTTTTACCATTTTCATGACCTGAATTGTTAACATTTCAGAATTCAAATGATCCGGGGTCTGACGGCGGAACATACTTTACGTACCCTATGGTTTGTGGTGCTGTTTATTTATCTGGAAGTGTTGTAAGGCGCTATGTGTCTCCTTGGCATGGTACGGCTTGTTAGAGGCGCGTGTATAGCGCTTATTCGCTCTTCTTCCCACTATCTGTAGAAAAGAACCGGCACCCGGCCCATACCACGCCTCTCTAGCCAGCACTTACAAACACTGTCAGAAGCTGCAAGCGCAACCTGCGGAAGGGGCCTGCTGCACAGTGCCACTGTTTGCATTGTAAAATATTCCTACGTACAGCAGCGAATGTCTCTTCCCGGCAGCCTTTGCAGGGGGGGGCTGCATAGCCTCCCTCCTGGTCAGGGTAAGGAGGGGGTCACTTTCAGCACTTACACAGTCATCATACTCCCCTTCGAGCCTCCTAAGCACGCGCTGCCCCCTTGTCCTCCTGGAGGCTTATGAGTCATTAGCTATGCATAACAAGTGTGACGTAAAGTGCTCAATACACTACAATGGGATGCGTATCACTATAAAATAAATTAAATACATGTCAGAGAGGGTCTGTAAAGAGCTGATCGGCACAGGTGGTAGCGAGAGAATACTTGGAGAAAGAGGACTTTGAGGGTGTGAAATCTGCAGCCATCAAATACTGTTGCAAGTCATTAGCTATGCATAACAAGTGTGACGTAAAGCGCTCAATACACTACAATGGGATGCGTATCACTATAAAAAAAATTAAATACATGTCAGAGAGGGTCTGTAGAGAGCTGATCGGCACAGGTGATAGTGAGAGAATACTTGAAGAAAGAGGACTTTGAGGGTGTGAAATCTGCAGCCATCAAATACTGTTGCAACAAGGAGGAGTTAACAACTGAAGAGGGAGAGGCTGAAGGAGGGAGGGCGGGTGAGAGAAGAGGCAGCCAGTTTGTTTATGAGCGCCGCGCGCCTCGTGAACAGCGCCGCGTGCCCCTCTGCAGACTCCCCCTGCATTCTAGAGAGGCGCACGACCCGATACGGTCTGCCCTGCAATGGTGGAGACAAGACCTGGCTGCGCGCACAACGTTATCCTATGGGGAAAAGCTGCGCACGGCCAGGTCTTGTCCCACTTCGTTGTTCTCAGACTGCTGAGACGCCGACAATAGTTCTCTGGCGAGAACGTGCTTTCAGCGCGTTACTAGCCGAGACCTAAAAACAATTATGCATTAACCATAATTAGAACATTGGAATGTTGGGAGCTCCATTGAAAACAATGGAGTGCTCTGGGCTTATAATGGCTGGTATAAGCCTGAAGCTCCAATATTCCAATGTTAACCCCTCTCTAACCTTCCCTAAACTCCTACTTACTACTACCCAAACCCCTTCCATTTAGTAGTAAGTATGCCCCTTTTGTTAGACGCCCTCACTGGTACCTCCCACATTTCAAACTAAGGGGTCGAATATAATGCCATTCAGAAACAGTTCCGAACGAATCGGTCTCGGACTCGTTTCTGAATTAATCTGGTCCTGCGAGTCTCGTCGACCGATTACAATGCTTCCCAAACATTGTTCAGTCGGACTCGCTAAGACTTCGATGGGAGTCAGTGTTACGAACGAGAACACAGGCTCCCATTGAAAAAGAGGTGGTTGGAGAAAACCTTGCACCTTGCAGCGGGCACCCCATGGTGCCTTTCACATTGTGCATGGTTGGAAAGTGTAGTCCATTGGGTGCCCCCACGGATGCCTTCGGGTGAAAGTGGGTCCACAACGGGCCTCCAAAGACATATTCCGCCAGCCGTTTCGTGTCGGGCATGTGAATGTCGGTCTTAATCAGTCATCGTAATCGCTCTTCCCAAACCATGTCCATAGAGCTGTACGATTCAGCTCTGAAAGACTCGGGCTGCCCGAGTGCCTTTCGGAACTGATTTGGATTGTCCGAACGGTTTCCGCGCATCATAATCAGTCATTGGGAAATGTGAACGATTCGTTCGGAAACAAAGGTTCCAAATTGGATTCTGCAATAGCGAATCCTATTCGGCGTCCTACAGAACAACATCATATTAGGCTGTTAAGTATTAAACTTACATGTTTGAGGATCTCCTTATAGAAAATACAGGAGTGGCAGAGGTAGAAGTGGAAATTTACACTTATAGGTTTTTGAAGGGTATTTTGTAGTACTTTCGTAGTACTACTGAATACTTCTAAACATACTGCAATATGCAGTTTGTGAATGCCCTCCCCCCTTATAAGTTCCAGCCACACACAAGAGGCTCTTGGCACATAGTGTTGCCATCAACCACTGAATGCTGAATTAGGGTTCACATACCACCAATGGATCAGGTTTTATAGGCTTTTCTAGTCCTGTTGAACACAAAATCATCAGTATTGTAAAGGTATTTCTTACTGTCTTCCATACCTCTGTGTTTTACTAGGACTATGGGTAGCAGAAGAGCTCTTTGCAGGAGGGGTTAAAGATTTCCGCTGTGGCGATTGATGATCATGAATTATATTCAGACGTTTTCGAAGCAATGGGTAGGAATGGGCTACGGATATTGGAAATGCTGGTCATGCTGGGTCGTAAAATTTCCTAATTTAGCAGAAATTACAAGCTTCTTAGATTAAAATCAGTGAGACAACTTTGACCATCTTTGCAGGGAGAAAGGTGGAAGGGGGTTGTTTTCCAGTAAATATTATAAAAGGAAGATGCCCTGCTACATACTTTGGTATCTGCCAGGTCTGACTACCCATTCAAGAAAGCAGCATTCAAATTGAGAAAAAAGCACTACCATTTTATAAGCACTGCGGCTTTCTATGGAGATTTATCATACCCTTAAAGCTCACAAATCACTAACTCATAATTTAACCAACAAGATAAATGATATATATTTTAAATTCCAAGCAAATTCAATCCTATGCTTTGGCACTTCTGTTTCTTTATAATTTTGTATCACGTCCTAAGAAAGAGATATTTTTGCTTTGATTCGAGAGCTGAGTATGTGAGTATAAAATCCATAAAATATGTACAGAATTTGAGTCGGCAACACAGTTAAGTTTGTTTGGTAACCCTATGAGTATGACATCATTGGGCACCAATGCTGGAAAATAACCTGGCTCTGGGCTGTTAACTAATTAAAAGTCTTTATGTTCATGTAACATGATTAGCTAAAGACTGGAAATGAACTGGTACCAAGAGTGAACTCCTAAAGCTAAATAATTTGTAACTTGCAGTGTTGCTAACGTCGATCATTCTGATCTTATAGAGGTGCCAATTTTTGCCACCTCTTGCGAAAGTGAAGAACTGCATGCAACATGAGTGGCACTTTAAATTTTATGCGTTTTTTAAGTAGTGTAAAATGATATTCAAATGTGATGGGCAATCTGAGCAAAGCACAATGCACAATATGCTCTTTTGTAATTGTTATTTATAGTTTATTATTTTTAGGCATTATTATTTGAAACCACTTTTTATAAAATACAACGTGAGAACGCATAAAGCTGCTATGAAATTACTTGCTGCCCTTAATGAATCCGGGATATGTTTTAATGTTGCGTTATTTATACTAAAAGCAATTAATATAAGAAAAGGCATTGTCATCTGATAATTGATCAACATGTATTTGACCAGGAAGACCGTCACCCAGGCCCTCGTCACCAGCCGACTGGACTACGGCAACGCCCTCTACGCCGAAACCACTGCCAAGCTCCAGAAGAGACTCCAGCGGATCCAGAACACCTCAGCCAGACTCATCCTCGACATCCCACGTAACAGCCACATCTCCGGACACCTGAGAGACCTGCATTGGCTCCCCGTCAACAAAAGAATCACCTTCCGTCTCCTCACCCACGCACACAAAGCCCTACACGATCAAGGCCCGAGCTACCTCAACAACCGAATCAACTTCTACGCTCCCAAACGCCACCTCCGATCAGCCAGCCACGCCCTCGCCGCCGTCCCAAGCATCCGTAGAGCGACAACAGGAGGAAGGTCCTTCTCCTACCTAGCCGCCAAGACCTGGAACTCCCTCCCGGCCGACCTGCGCCTGACCCAAGACCACCTCTCCTTCAGGAAGAAGCTCAAGACCTGGCTGTTCGAGCAGTAACGGCACCCCCCCCCCTAAGCGCCTTGAGACCCTACGGGTAAGTAGTGCGCTCTATAAATGTCTTTGATTGATTGATTGATTGATTGATATGAAGTATTTTATGTATAGCTGCGACAAGGACTGTTTTTAGAACTATATTTTTAACTTGTAATTGCATTTATTGTTGTTTGTGTATGCTGAATAAAGCTTATATTGAATTGAATTGATATACAAGTCACTCTAATGTTATATTATCCAACAGAGTTTTGCATTGTGCCATCTGTCAGCACACAACAGGCTGTTGACCTCCTTTGATTCTCTTATGAACAACCATTGAGCATGTTGGAAAGCAAATAGTATTGCATTATTACTTTGAGACTGAACCGTGCTGTGGAATTTGTATTAAACTGGACTTGTTGCATGATGCTAACATTTAATGCCAGGAGTGGCCAACATGTGCTACTACTTGCCTTTTACGATGTAGGTGAAGTCACTGAGGTGTATGTATGTGTCCTGCGATCCTGCATGCCAGAAGTGCCCTAAGTGTGCCTGTTGTTATTGAAAGATGCATTTGCATGGCCTTCGAGACCCCTGTGTGCGTTTGTGTGTGCAATAGTCCCTCTTGAAGCCCGATTCCGATCCGGTAAAATTACCATCCGTAGGAATCGCATCCAGAGCCGTCTCCGTACGACTCTTACACACGACGTACGACCCGATGAGTACGACCTCGGGGTATTAGGACACGAGTCGTACGGTCCACCTCAGGTAAGGGCGATTCGTACGGAAAAGCACACAATCACATACACTCCATACGGCGCGTACCCCCCATGATCGCAGGGGTACGGCCGTACACCCAGTCTACATGGGGTGCGGTGCGTACCCCATGTACGCTGAGTATAAGGTGCGTACCCCCCATTATCGCAGGGGTACGCGCCGTACCCCTGCGATCATGGGGGGTACGCGCCATACCGGGGGAGGGGGGCGTTCCATACCTGTTTCGGGGCAAACTCTGCTTTCACGGCTGTTTTCAGCTCCCGTAGAAAAAGGGTCGTACCGTGCGTACCCGACACGTATCGTACTTGCTAGGTTGTATAAACCAGCCGGGAACCGTACAGATGTCACGTACAGCGGGTTCCGAGTGAGACTCGTACGGGGATTGATTTGTACAGTCGCTGTACGATTCGTACGGAGTCCAGCTCCTGGTACGAATAGTACTTCGTCGTACGTATGGGGGACGTTGCAGGGTATGATTATCAAGGGAAAAACGCTCCGAAAGGCTATGCGGAGCGCTTTTTACCGGATTGGAATCGCCCCCTTCGTATCTCCTGAATTCCGTGGGTTTCTGTGGGTGCCATTGGGAGTAGAGTGATCCCTGTGGCAACACTCTGCTGCCTGCAGTGGCAGAGAGTGGATATCCAAGAGTGACACGTTTGTCTTTGGTTTTCTGAGAGTGGCTTTCTAGAGTATGTTATTGTGCATTTGTTGATGAATATCCAATCTTATTTATTGAGCATACGGCATATCTGTTGCAAATTAAAAGGCTAGCTGGCAAGCGTGCAACTCATTTGGTCCTCGCATTGAGTCAAATAGAAGATACCAGTTACATGAACAGATCCAACAAACAAATTTATACAGCATAAACGATCCCTATAAAAGAATAAATATATATTTGGAGGATGTGCTGCAGAATGCAGTTATTGCATAAACTAAGTAAACCCATCACAGCGATTATATAGGCCCTGCTTCAGCTGTGTGATGATCAGATACTCAAAGTTTACTCATATGATGTCCAAACTGTTTTCAAGGTGATCTGGAACCAAACAGAAACATTCATCAAGCCTACCCAAATTGTTGGGTTCACTGGCCTCTATTTATTTGCCAACAGAATCCTATCATGCTCAGGAAGCAGGTTTTTACCAAACAATATCTTGTTAAATCTTTGATTAATCTATGAATGCTTTTCGCTGCTTGATAATTACATCTTATGCAAAGAATGAAAAAAGCTACTAAGAGAGAAGAAAATAGTGTTTGGTAAAGGTAAGTAAGAAAAATTATTGTGAGAAAAGAAAGAATTATGGTAATTAGAAACTGCTTGTGGACCAAGTGGCTAAGACTGTCCATTACCTAGTAAGTGATAGGAGCTAACGGTTACCATCAAAACAAAATTGAAATAGTATCTTTAGCTTGTCAAAAATTAAAATTGAGGTATTGAATAGTAATGAATCCAGTGGAAATTAGGAACTAAGGGGCATAGTTATAAGTCCTTATTGCCACCACATTGTCCCTTTTAGTGATGTTGTGATGGCGATGAGCTTTGTCTTATTAACAAGGCAGCTTAAGCCACTTAACGTGGCTCAACACTGCCTTGCGAATAAGGCCACCCTTTCATGCTACACTTAGCGTGAAAGGGGCAGCCAATGGTTAATGTGGTGGGCGTTCCACTGCAACACCTATTGGTTTTGACTCTGCCCCAATTTACAGGAGCAGTGTAAATGGGAGGTTGTGCCAAAATTAAGACCAGGGAAAACCTTGTCTTAAACAGGCGAAACGAGGTAAAACGCCTTATTACTCCTAGTTTTTGCTGTATCCATATGTGCTGCCTTGGGTAGCACACATAGAAACAGCAAAACACCAATGATTGTTTATGTGCAGGAAGATAACTAAATTGCATCTCCTGATTAGGTGATGTCCCCCTGTGCACAGCTAAGCGTCCCAACGAGTGGGTAAGACTTTGAAACAATAAAGTAATCTTCTCTGTGTAGTTTCTTGAGAATTGATGTTTATTCACATCAGTCGGTAACGTTGACATAATTCAATAACGTCCTTGTTGAGTAAACAATTCCATTTGGAAATGTACATGTTTTTCTACATCAATACCAATGCATTTTGGGCAGCGATGTGCCCTTCGTCAGGGGAAAACATCTGAAAATATGGCCAGAAAAACCAGCGCTTACATGTAGGACACACCCATTACGGGTGTATAATAAAGTCATGCACATGAAAAGTGACCTTTTCTCCCACGTGTGCACAAAATGAAAGTGAAAAAATAAAAAATAAATGTGTAGTGTGAACCGTTATGATAGGTCATAGCTCCGAAAAGTGAACAGTGGAAGTACAGTGCTTGTGAAAGCACTATGCATTCACACATTATATACTCTAGCATTACAACGTGAGATAAAAGTGCATTATCACACGTACCTGGGCAAAATGCGTCTCAAAGATGATATAAACGTGCTTGGGTCAACAAGTGTGTGTGTCCAAGGTAACATGAACCTGAAAACATCCTGGTTGGCTGAAGTGCGGAGCACGATAGGGCGACTGAATACAGGAAAACAGACTAAAACGAACACCAACGTGCACCCAGTCTAATGCGAGCTAGTACAGAAAACCCACTGAGTCATCGCTAATGAGTGTCTGTGTCCCCCTAAATGGACAACGAACAAAAGTTGATGAAGGTGACTACTGGCAAAACCACGAGATTCCAAAGATAAGTACAACTTGCTTGATGGTACTTACTGATGTGGGACGCTTTTTCACGCGATCAGTGAAAGACGGTCAGGAGGGATCATCCGAGTGAGAAAGTGTGTAAACGGTGCATGCCGCGTCTTACGCAATTGGGGGTCATGTGACCCAGATGTGATTAAACGTGAAGGTGAAAAGTGATGGGTAAACAGGCGCCATCTTAAAGTGGAGGTTGAGTGCAGTAACACATTCCCCGGATTCCTAAAAGTTGATGCGAGACAGTGAAGTGAATGGAAAAATACTGACAAATTGGACAACAAAAATAAAAGTGAAATGTTATGATTGTCTAATCAACTACGGTTCAAGAAAAGATGACTATACAGCATCTAATGCAACAATGAAAGAAGTGCAAGTGACATAGAAAACAAAAACGACAAAAGTGTGAACGTGTGGGAGCAAGAATTTGAGAACAGTATAGGAATAACCAATACAGTTTACAGATAACACAGAAATTCCATCCGGTCATTCATTCCATTCGGCTTCATCGTGCTCAGAAAATGTATCCAGTGGTTCTCTCTCTGCAATAATCTGTTATTGTTGTCAATGCCTTCTCTTTTGTCCACTACTTCGAGGACCAGAAATTTCAGTTGACAGATATTATGTTGTTTATCAAGGTAATGTGCAGCCACCACTGACTTGATGTTCTTAGTACGTATGCTGCTTTTGTGTTTCAAGATGCGAGTTCGACTTACCGTGATTCTGCGTTCACCGACTAGATTTTCTATCCCGTTCGCGTGCGCCACAAGGTTTGGAATCCGGCCGCATGATTCCGCGAGACTATGCGAACGCGAACACGTCATTGGGACGTGCTATCTTCCTTCTGGCGGCAGTGTTGGTAAGATCGCGTTCCCGAACACGCAGAAACTACAATCTGGCAAAGAATATTTCTCGAGCATGATAAAACCTTCTCGAAGATGATCATTTTGCTCAGAAAAACTACTCAGATTGTGATTTGACTGTAGTAATTTGTGCAAGGAGTGCTTTTTTTCTACTCTTTTTTCAAGAGGAAGGAAGTGCCCTTGAGTCTCCAATTTCCTGTTCCTGTCCAGCAGGCTCCTCCCAGTGCTTTGTCCATGTGCTGTTCACGTTCATTTGGATTTGGAGCTGGAAGGATCACTTTTTGTGTATGTCTGCTGCATCGTATCATTGGATTGGATTTATTGAGGACTTGAGATTTTATTTCACAAGTAAGTTGGAGAATTGGTGTACATGTTTGTTTGATTGGGGATTTTTGTTTACCTACAGTTTTCTGGGCTTTTCATCGTTTTTAAAAATTATGGTTGTGGGTGGACTGTACTTTCAGTAGGGGCCAAGTTGTATTTCTTTGAAATTTCAGCCAGTGGGCCCAGAGGCACCCATGGGTCCAGCCATGTTTCTGTGGTGTCTGTTGAATTTCAAGTTTTTAACATCATGGATGGCATTGGGTTGATTGCAAAATGTGTTTTTTAGAGTGGAATGTCAGTTTTTGGGTGTGTGTTACTGTTAATTAAATAAGGGCTGTTCAGCCAATAGGTAACCCTAGGAGTTCATATTGTGATATAGGCCTGCTTGAGTTTATTGTATGTACTTTATTGTTATTATGGGTGGCCTGGCCATGTGCTGGCGGCCATTTTGTGGGACCAGCCACTGTGCTTTTGTCGTAGGCCTCCAAGCTTGTGGCCTACTCTACCAGCATGCCCAGAGGTAGTACTCATTATCGGTCATCATGGGTGCATGAAAGTTAAACAACTGTTTTTGTGTTGTCTGTTGAATTTTAACACCATGTATGGCATTGATGGCTTTGGATTGAATTGCAAAATTTGTTTTTTGGGGTGGAATTTCAGTTTTTGGATGTGTGTTAAATAGATAGGGCTTTTCTGCCAGTAGGTAACCCTAGGAGTTCAGCTCGTGTAGTTTTGGTAACTCTGCACAACGCGACAACACGGACTTACAGTTGTTGTCTTCTTCACGCGCTCAATCTACGTGCTCGCGCACACGATAACAACTTTTTGTACAGTTCGCGATGCCGAACACGCTGAATTTGCAATCTGATGAACAATATCTTTTGAACTGCATAAAACCTTCTAAAAATGATGATTTTGTTCATTTTGCAGGTTGTCATTTGGTTGTAGTTTTTGGAGCATGGAGTCATTTTTCTGTTTTAAATTTTTTTTTAAAAGAGGAAGGAAGTTAACCAGAGACTCCAACTTCCTGTTCCTGTCCTTTGTATGTACTTTCTTGTTATTTTGGGTGGGCTGACCATGTGGGTGGTGGACATTTTGTGAAGCCAAGCATTGTGTTTTTGCCATGGGCCTGCATTGTCTGCCTTCTCTTTCTTTTCATGTTGTTGTGGGTGGCCAGGCCATGTGGAGGCGGCTATTTTGTGGGACCACCCACTGTGTTTTTGCCATAGGCCTCCGAACTTGCGGCCTATCCAGCCAGTAGGCCCAGACTGCCAGAGGTACTCATCAGGGGTGCTTGATGTAACTGTTACTATGTTGTCTGTTTAATGTAAACATCATTTAGGGCTTTGGATTGAATTCCAAAATGTGGTTTTTGGGGTGTAGTTAACTTTTTGGATGAGTGTTAATAAATGCCTTTGCTGCATGTGTATGTGTTGTTGTTGTGTAACTTTCCAACCTTTTTAGCCATGCAGACTTTCTTTTTTGCATTAAAGCTGTGTTGTGTAACAGGCATCCTTTGTCTGGCTGTATAGGGATATAGGCCTGCTTGAGATCATTGTTTTCCGGGCCATGCCCTTGTGCCTGTGATGAGTGACCATGTGGCTGGGGGCCATTTTGTGGTGGTAGTAGTAGTGTGCTGTTTTTGCCACATAGGCCTGTGTGTCTTTCCATTGTTCCTCTTGGCTTACTGCTTCCATCCCCATTGCCAGCTGCAGGTCCCTGATGCTTCATCCATCCCACATGATGCACAAATTAAGGCCAAAGAGGTTCCACTTCCACTACATTTGTATTTTTGTTCTTTGCCATTCTTACTATTCCTGAGTGTACACAGTACACTAGTAGTAAATTAAAGCACAGCAAATTCCACGTTTGACTGATGTTCTTCTGGCTTTTTTGCTTTTAGGTGCACAAAAGACTGAGGAGGAGGTGTCTGTCATCTTCGTCCATTGTACTGCCAGACAGACGTCCTGCTGTTGTACGTGACGTGACGTGTGGTGTGACCTGAATAGACATCTCTGCAACTTGTGCAACTGAGTACTGCTGACATCTGAAGAAGATGGGCCCAAGGAAAGCAGGTACCAGGTCCTCCAAGACCAAGAAAGTTGCTGAGAAGAAGGAAGAACAGAAGAAGGAAGTGACACTTAAGTCTGGTGTTGACCCCAAAACCTTTTTTGGGAAACCAAAAATTATGCCTGCAGCAGCATGTCCGGGGGGCAAGCTGGGGTCAGCACCTCCACATCAGTGGGCCCAACCCACCAACCCAGGCCCAAGCAGATGAGTGTGGAAGAGGTAGCCAACCTAATGGTGGAAAGCAGTTATGCTGAGCCTGACCTATGTCAAAGTAGTACACAATCAACGCAGGAGGGAACACAGCAGATAAGTGGTGAACAACAACAGCCGCAACCACGGCCCACAATAGTAGTTGTTGTTGTTCCCAAAGTAGGGGCAGTTCAGGAAATTGAGCCTCTTGCAGAGGAAGAAGAAGAGGAAGCCACTCATTAAGGAGATCCATTGTCTTCCAAATCCCCAGCAAGGAAAAGGAGGGTTATTCCATTGAGTTCTTCGCCAAGCATCCCTTCTGATGATCTAGATCTCACTTGGGAGCCACAACAATCTGAGCATGAGAGGGAGACACATACCAAGACCAGGCTAGGGAAAAGGAAGGTTCCAGAAACCCTTAGGCTTATGGAGGTCGCTGTAGAACAGCAGGATAATGATGATGAGCTGGCATCACAAACATCACTCCCGGCCCGAGGACATGGAGACCAACATAATTACCCTATCTAGAAGGGCTGTGTCTAGTAGGGATGTAGCACACATACCTCCAACACAGGTAACACCAACACGACCTCCATCTCCCACATTTACATTAGCAAAGGGCCGGCAGCGTCCTACATCCAGCACAAGCACCACCTCAGCAGAAGTAGGTAGGGGTACTGCACAGCCACAGAGTCAAATTCAACACACACCCTCCAGTTCATCCGGCATTGGAAGTGGCACCTCCAGCAGGAGACAAAAGTTGAGCTCCCCAGTGTGGGACTTCTTTACGGTTAGCGAAAAGAGGAGAACATTGCTATATGCTCCATTTGTCATACCTCTGTTAGTCATGGTAAGCTTGGTACAAACTATGGTACTGGAGGCCAAATGACCCATCTGAAAAAACACCATGCAATCAACTTGGAGGACCACCTTCGTCACATAAAGACTGGAACCATTGCTGTTGGTGGGGATAAACGAGTAGAAGGCCCGCTCATGGTAGAACAGGAAGAAGAAGAAGAGGGAGACATTCTCTCTGGTAGTGGTACACAAAGTAGCCCTGTCCCCAGCACTGCAGTGGTACCGCCCACATCCTCAGCAACATCTCAGTGGCACAAGGACAAGAGTAAGAGTCAGCCGGAGACACCAAGGATACTACAATGAAAAAAAGTGCGGTGTTGAGCCTAACAGAAAGGAAGACCATGCAGCCTACCATTCTTAGCATGTTTACTAGGCCGGAGGGGCAGTACGAACGCAACCACCCAATAGCACGATTGTACAATGTGAAGCTGCCTAAAATGTTAGCACTGGACCTTCTCCCTTTTTCTTTTGTTGAAGGGGTGGGCTTTCTGGAATTTGTGACAACGAACTGGCCAAAATGGAAGGTTCCCAGCCGCTACTATTTTGCCAAAGTTGCTGTTCCAGCACTACATCACGACATGCTGGAATTGCTTGGAAAAGCCTTAAAGCAGAGTGCTGTTCAGAGTATCTACCTGACAACAGACATGTGGACCAGTTGCCAAGCCACTGATTACATGTGCATCACTGCACACTGGATCTCTTTTTCAGGTGTTAGAGAAAAGATATCTGCAGGTGTTGACACTGCTGAGATTTTTAATGACACTTGCAAACATGCAACTGTAGCCATGTTTGCTGTGGAGAAATCTCATACTGCTGCAAACATTTTGGATGAGTTTAACAGCAAGGTCTTTGAGTGGCTGCGACCAAGAGGGCTTAACATTGGTTTTGTTGCCACAGACAATGGCAGTAATGTAGTTAAGGCCATGAAAGATGGGGGCTATTTCAGGGTCCCGTGTTTGGCACACTGAATTAACATTGTTGTTCAAGACTTTCTGAAAAATTAAAGCAAAGTCAGCAACTTACTGACCACCTGCAGAAGAATATGCACACATTTCAACCATTCTTTTAAAGCTCGGAAGCAGCTAAGGGTCATTGAACATGAGCATAAAATGCCAGTCAAAGCACTCATCCAGGAGGTGCTAACACGTTGGAACTCAACTTATTACATGCTTGATCGTCTGTTTGAGCAGTACATACCACTTAATGCTTATGTCAAAACAAGAAGATTAGGGGATCCTACTGTGAAAGCCATGACCGTTGAAATGGGACCTCGTTAAATGCCTGACAGAGATGCTACTTCCTTTTGAGGTCTTCACACGTGAAGTCAGCAGTGAGGACTGTACTATGGGCCAAGCTAATCCATTGTTGTACCTGCTGGAGCAACAGCTACGAAGGTGTGGATGACAAAGTAGACGCATGTTATTTGGTGGACCCCTTAGCCGTTCGCTTATCTGAAAATACAAGGATTCAAAATAAGATTGTGTCACATCGACATTAAATTACTGCCACAATTTTGGATCCACGGTACAAATTATTTCTGAACAGTAATGCAGTAATTTCTTTTTTCAGAAGTGGATGTTGCCAAGTACAAAAATTGATAGCTGAGAAGCCACTGATTTAGAATACGAACAGCACTTAATTGAAGGCCTGCCACCCCAGGACAGAGCAAGTACTACAGGGCATCGAGAGTCAAGTTCTACTTTAGAGCCTGAGAGCAGTGCGTTTGCCTCCCAGCAGTCACCAACACTACCAATAATAACATCAACAACAGCACCACCAGGATCATCAGCCACATAAAAAAATGTTAACTGATTGGTTTCTACGGAAAGGGATGGGTAAGTCCATTGCTTATACAAAGTCAAAAGAGGCCAAGCAAATTGGAGCACCCCTGAACATTGAGCGGATGTTCCAGGCCTATCTGGATGACACAACAGAGGTCTTCATGGAGCAAAGCCCATTGGTGTATTGGTATGGGAAAAGAAACCAATGGCCAATGCTCAGCAGGTTGGCGATAAAGTATCTGGCTTGCCCTTTCGCAAGTGTCTCTTCTGAGCATGTTTTCAGTGCTGCTGGTGCCATTGTAACTGTGAAAAGGACCAGCCTCTCACCCAAAAGCGTGGAGAGGGTAACCATGATCAAAAGGAATCAGCACTTCATACCACCGGAGTACAAAATACGTGAATCACAGCAGGAAGAGGAGAGCGACTTCAAAGACATAAGTAGTGGGTTCCACCAGAGTTTGAGGACGAGCTCCCCTTCCCTGACAACTAGGCTTTCAAATTGTTTCTTTCTTCCTTCCTTTATTTGTATGTGTAGCTGTCTTTCTGGTTAAAATTCAATCACAACAAATCCCTCACCACTGACTCCTATTGTCATTTACCTATTGGAGTTGCACGTCTGTGCATTTAACTGTCCACTCCACTCCTCAGAGTCCTGCTCCATCATCCTCACTCACCCTAAATACATTTCCATCAAGCCAGACATTGGCTGGAGATGAAGAATAGTACAATAAATGTTGCCTCTAACAGCCCCTCCATAAGAGGTGAAACGTACGTGACTATAGCTATCTTCTGTTTTGTTTCTGAGCCGAAACTCATCACTGTCCTAAGGCTACCGCCTCTGTCTGCAGGCATCCACAACTCTTTACTGTCAGAACTTGAGCAGGCATCCAAAAGTAAACTCATCACTGTCAGAAGGCTCGGCATCTGATCTGACAGCCAAAGAGAAGAACAAGACAGGTATGATTAATGAATGATGCCATGCATTGCATTGGATGCTTTCTGACTCTGAGCAAATGTGCATGAAGTCGAACTATACTACTTAATCTACAAAGTAAAAGTGACTCAAGTGACATTTAATGTTTCCTTGTTGTTTAATAACCACATTGAACTCCTACTGCTGCAAGTTCAGTCTGGACTTAATCAGAGTCACTCACTACAGACTGAGTTGGTGTTGGACAACACGTACACGTACCACACCATGATGATGATGACCATACTATCTTTGCACGTAGTCAGTCAGTTGGATCGAAGATGGTTGATGGAATAACTACATTTCATGAACTGACATAAAAAGTACACACAAAATTTCAACAAGAACCACAGCAGACCTACGCTACATGTCCTTGTAGTGGTGGAGTCGAATAGTGGTATGACTGACAGTGGAGCATTGATTTTGTCACTTGATTTAGAAAATGCTAGGTTGCTGTATATGCCTTTTGTCTGACTCTGTCAAAATTTAAGGTAAATGGAGGTTGGATCATGGCCTGGTACCGTGGGCCTGTTCTGTGCTGGCTCCTGTCCTGTTGTTGTTGTAGCTTAATGCTGTGTAAATAGAGTAGACATTATGTTTCCAAGCCGCCTCAGTCTGAAAGTGTTCTCGCTCAAGAGTCTTGTCTTCTTGCACTACACCGTAATCAATGCTTTTTAAAAATTCATTTAATTTTCAATACTCCTTTTGTTTTTCCATCTACACTTGCAGGCCGGCCTGCCCTTTACCCAGTGCTATTATACTGGGAGCAACAACTCACACTTACCTTACCAATCCACATCAGACAGCCAGTGGCACCCAAGAACGATGTGCAGTGTGTCCATGGAAGGGAGGACCAAGATGAATGACAAGATGCAACTCCACAATTGGACCTGGATAATACAGTAACTTTAGTATCATATTCATCATTTGTCTTTTAAATAATTTGATTCCTTTTGTCTCTTCAATCATTATGACTGTGTGTTGTAGTGTTGTTGTTTGTTTGCTAATTGATCCCTACAACTATTTTTTATTTTCTTTGCTAGCTTTAAAAGGAAGCTCGGTACAGCAGGTAATTTGGGTCTCTCTGAGGGCATACAGGCAAGGCAAATTTTGTATAATACTGCTGCCCTATACTGTCTAATTGTGTAGTAGTAGTTAGTAAGTACTACTCATTAACCATCAAGTTATCTTCATCATGCATGCATTTCTTTTTTCACCCTTTGTAGATTTATTGGATATGTATATGGAGATGAATACTAGCTTGGTTGTTACATGGTTGTACAGTCCGCTTGTTTATATATAGTAATTGTTTATATTATTCAATTTTTTCCTGTGCGCCACCTTTTCTTTTGATACGTATATATATGTTATTATAAATTTGTGAACATTAATGATTTCAAATGTTTGTAACCAAAAGGATAATTAATTATATTTTGTTTGCAATTAAATGTTGGATTGATACCTCGGTACCCATTTCTTTACTTTTACATCTTTTGATGTCCCTTGCTCAGGTATTGGAGGGTGATTTGGGCAGAACCCCAATATATTTTTTCTAGTGCCGAACTTAATCATCATCAATCACAGGTAAGATAAGCTTGCTGGGAGGTATAATGGACTAGGAGGAGCAACTGACAGTACTAGTAGGACAAATATAACTCAGTGAGGGGTACCGCATCTATCTGTTTGCGTGTTACAAAATTGGCAGATTATTTAAATCCAACACTGGCTGCTGCTCTGCAGCAGCAAGGAAACCATGTGACATAAATAAATTCGTAAAACAGTAACCCCCCACAAAACGTTACCATTGTATGTGTAAGTATAAATAAATAAAATGTATTTCCCTAATAAAAAAACTATCCCACACCTGACCCACACCTCTCTCCAACCAATGTCCAAAACGAAAAAAGTCCAATGTCCAGAAACCCGAACACCCAATTCCCACTCACCAACAAAAGTAATAAAAAAGGGGCAATTTAACGGGGTCCTTCTACATTCGGTGGGCTTTTAGGTGTTTGTCCACCATGATCTTTACTCGCTCATCTAACTTCTCCTCTACCTGTGCCACCGGGAGGAGAATGTGGTGGCGAAATACCCTGCATTTGCACTTTCATCCAGGGTGGGGGCAGCAGTGCTTGAAAATGTGTGGCGGTAGGCGGCTGCCTGACCGCGGTACCATACCACTGGAGGCGGGCCTGGCTGGGGCCCAGGCATTGGAAGAGGCTTCAGCTGCTACCGCCTCCTCCTCCTCAGTACTCTTGGCAGATGGCCTCCAGTTTCCAGCACCAGGCCCTGGCTGCCAACTCCTTCCACGTTGGTTTTTCATGGGAAGGAGGATCTATAAAGAAAGAAACAGAATTGTAACCAATACTCTTAGAAAAACAGTAACACAAAATCAATTCAACACATAGTGCCACAGTAGCACTAGCAAGCACAGTACATAACATTTGTGGTGTGTATCTATCCTCCCACTTCCTCGGCCTCTAACATTTGTTGGAGTTTTTTTCAGGCATTATACTTGCCCTAGTACTATGGACTCCAGCACACAGAACACCAGTCTTTTTCTTATCTCTAGTTTAGCTAAATTACATAACCTTGTTGTAGCCCGCATGCCAGCTCAGTCAGCTAACCTTGCACCCAAGACCAAAATACAAGTCAATACGCAGACTCCCGTTACTTTTATTTACTACTGTCTGCAGGTGGGGAAGCTTGTATTTTTCGATTATGGGTGGCACTGGCCATACTCTCTCTGTTACATGAAGGGCAATTGCTCAATTTCACTTTCACTCTGCCCTGGCTACTACAAAAAGGCAGATTAATAATAAATATCCGATCAATGATCATTGCTTATATATGGAAAGACGACATATCAGTACAGTAGCGGTCAGTGGTGGGAGTGCTCGCGGGTGGTGATGTGGGGAGGGGGAGGGTTAGGGTGGGGGGTAGTAAACTATGGATTGCGGACAATTACTGGTAAATAAACATAAATAAATAAAACAAATTTTGTTGCGCGCACCGCATTCATAATCCATAGTTTACAACCCCCACCCTGCCCCTCCCCACATTACCGCCTGCCAGCACTCCCACCACCGACCGCTACTGCATAAGGTACTTTGTTCATTGATTGTGTAACCAACAGATAGGCCACCCTTTGCAGGCTGGCTGACACAATCGAAAATAAATTAACATAGGTAGGAAGTGCTCCTCGGAGTCAGAGGAACGCGCTTGATAAGAAAAATATGATGTGCTTGCAAACTACTGAGTCAACTGTATTCTGAAAATACTACTTTTATATATATTGCCCTCCGCTTTGCTACTCTGGCGCAGTTTCTTTTACATTCTCTTCAAAGTAAGACTCTGCATCTAGTGACAGTCTCTACCTATGCTGTCTATGATGAATACATCCAGGCATCCATCCATTAAAAATAAATGTCTTTCATTCTTTTTTATATATCGCTTAACAAACCTTAGCTGGTTTCGCCAACAACCACCCATGCATCCACTCCTTCCTTCCTTGCCTTGGCTTTGAGTTTGACCCAAACACCGCTGATGATTATTGCTATCCAGTATTTACCCATACTGTGTACCCCACCCAGGCAGGCATCTTCTTTCACCTTCCACCCATCCTTCAACAACCCATGCATCTGATTCCTATCAGCCACCTGCATGCTGCTTCCAAAGTATCCTTCTCTGCTAGTCGCATTACATCTCACCCGTCCTTCCTCCTTCCACGCCTTCTTTCCCTTTTTGTTCAACACATCCATCAAGGTCATCTGATCTGACTTTTAGTCTTCTCCATAAAACTTTCACAGCTGAGATGGAGTCAGATAGAAGAGACCATTGGTTACTCAACTCACGCTGGTAATGCTATTGCTAATGCATTGGTAATGCTAAGTAAAGAATGTCTTCTTCAACCGTTGTATATTGTTCACTACAACTTCAAGTTCATACTTAATAAGTCTCATAGTACAGTGAGTGAAGTGTTCCCCTTCCAGCTAGTAGTAATGCCAATAAGTAATGCCAATAAGTAATGAATATAACTTACCCCGCCCACCACTGCTGTTGGCTCCCCCCCTGGAGCTCCTGCAGGTGCTGCATCTCCTGCCTCCTCCGGAATGGCAGCATCGCTATCGCCACTGGCCCCGCCGGCACTGGTGGTTGGTACTGGTAGTACGCCTAGAAATAAATTACACATTTTTAGATGCCTGTACACTTTCTCCTATTTTATTCGTTTTCACTAGGAAGATTGAAAAAACTGTTAATAGTACAACATGTACAACATACACCATCACTAGTCCAAATTGCGTACTAGAGTAGAGTCAGTAAACAGAAATTAGTAGTATTATGGTCCCTAGGGTCATCTCTACTCCTACTCTACTCTTTGGAAAGTTAGCCTGAGCCATGTAAACATTTTAGATTCATGTCTACTCTTTTGTGCATGTTACCTCGCAGCTTGTTGTGCAGTAACACACCTTTGAGGCCACATGAGTGTTGCGTACAAGTGAAGAGGGCGAAAAACAAGCCACTTTTTTTTATGGAGTTCGGTTAGTCTCTATTACTTAGTCATAATTTTACACTTTTTGGCATGATGCGAAATGCTTGCATAATTGCATTATACTGTCTAACGCGCACCATTTTTCTCATAATAGGCAGAAGATTTCCTGCTACAAACCAGAGATTTGCAGAGCTTACAATGCATGTAACCAGTATTCCGACGTTCAACGGTGAGGGATCTCCCAGAATTCACACAGATCTTTTATTCTTTTGTCTTCTGTCATGCACGTGTGACAAATGTTTACTGTTTTAATCTTATGCATTTTGCTGTTGGAGCTGGCTGTAGTAATTTCATAGAACAACAAACAAAGCTTGTTATTTGAAAATAAATAAACCTTTTGAACTTACACATAGACTCTGTGGTATTTGTGTGGTGTTGTAGACTTACACGAGTGAGTGAGCGAAAGGGTGTTATGTTCTGGGTTGTGTAATCATTGGGTATCTTTGTGTGGGGGTTCGGGACCTAATGAGACACTATAGTCGGTCAGGGGCTTGTGGGTTCTGAGTTCTAACTGAGGTGTGAGTAAGGTCCAACCTCCTATCACCAACATCCTATTTTCATGAGCATAGTTATGTATGTGGCTGTGCAGAATCCCCGCAACAGTAGTAGTATGTACTACTATCCTAACTAAAATACTAGTCAAATATCTGGTTGGGCATTTTCTTGGTGGGTATTGTCAAAGCCTGAAACATAAAGAGGACAACCCAAAGGAAAGGACCCAGTGGCTAGAGCTATTGGTCAATCTGAGTTTTATTCAAAAGAAAATAATAAAGAGTGACAAACTGGGCAAGCTTAGCTACAGACAGACTAATAGTAGTAGTACAGAGAGTCATAGCAGAGGCAGTAGAAGGAACTTAATGGCAGGGATAACCAGAATTTGGAAACAGATAGTCAAGGTCAAAGAAGCTTTTGTAAAAAATTGAATTAGGAAGTGGAACCTTAATTAATAGTTCGGAAAAATAAGGTGCAGTAAAAGTTAGAGAAATATAATTGTTAATATAACCGCTGGAGGACTTACTGGGGCCAGCAGCAGGGCCCTCGGTAGAGGAGCGGTCCTCTGGTGGTTGTCCCGCCGACTCGGACCCCGTCTTCTTGCCCCTGGGTGGTGCTGATCATTTAAGATATAATAAAGAAAGAGACAAACATTAAAGAGTGCTGTGAAACAAATAAATGATTTTAAAAAATGCTCAAAAAATATTTTAGGAAACAACAATTGCAATAATTGACCTATCTAATCAGATCGACTACTGGCTTGCAGGATTCACGGACCGTCTACTTATTTATGAACACTAATCAAGTGTTCCATAATCATTCTGATTCCATAATACTAACGAAGCCTAAGTACCACCTGACCTAGACCACCTATTCCAGATGGGCCAATTGCTCAGTAAGTCTGCATTTCTATTTTATTTTTGCCTCCAAAAATGCATAGATGAGATGGAGGACACATGCATAAATTTGTGCATACACCAAACTGTTGGTTGGTTGCGTCTGATGTTGTTCTGCTACTGACTGACACTGCTGGGCCTACCACTCACTAAACAAACTACAAAAGGTTCTACGGAGGACTGGGGTAAGCAGCACTCAGTGACAGAGGAGGCGTCACGAAGACAGTAAAAAAAATATGAAATAATACTAAGTAAACCTAGTATCCATTCACCACTATTTCACAGAAGGACAATGGTAGGACTAGATTCTCTCTAGCAATAGCATTAACTAACTTCGGTTCTCTAAAGTAAACTCTTACATTAATCAGCCCAAGCTAGCGCAAAGTTGCAAACAAGTAAGAGTAGCACAGAAAGGCGAGCGCGCGTGAATAATTAGGGGAGGACAAATGCAGACACGGCCTGGGGAAAGCTTGTGGGAGGGAGGCTGGTGGCATTGTGCACGCGCTCACGTGCACTGCATCAAATCGCCAGTGGTTAAGCTCTCGATAAGCCCCTATATGTCTCGCCTGCTCAATGCGCAAGCGCATTGGCAAGCGAGACCTAAAAATGGCATACGGGGTGTCGAATCTCCCGATGCAAAGTAGAATCAATCCTAGACAGGGTCTGTAAGGAAGAAAAAAGGGGTTCAGGGACATATCCTCCCTCAAAGTCCAATCGGAGACTAAAAAGAGGTGTATCTTATCATGTTGACACCAAAAAACCTATGGGCATAGGGCTGGTGGTATGAGTAAACCAGCTTAGCCAAATGTCATGCAGTCATACTCGTAAACGTAGAGTATAATTAACTAGGTAGGGGACCCCTGAGCCCGTCTACATTGAATGTGCGCCGTCGGTACAACAGAAAACGGTTGACTAAGTTACACCCGTGCACGTCTAAATCAAATACGCGGTGTCTGTGAAAAATGAAAAATTAAGGGAAAGAGCTGATTGGGTCAACAAGTGCGCAGCATCGGAAAAGTGAAAGGAAACTAGGTGGGGCAAATTACATTATAAGTATTGGCTGTGGCAGTTTACATCAAATGCATTAGGGGTCTGCGGCTGTGTGTTGCTAACCCACCAAATCGCATACATCGAAATGCGACCAAGCACGCCTAAATTCAAAGCGCGGTGTCAGTTAAAATGAAGGAGACAAGCTATCTGAGTCAACGATCCCAGAGCACTTCTCCATCAAGTGCGCGGGATCGTTACAGTGAAAGAAATCCAGGTAGGGCAGTTTGCCTCAAATACAATAGGTGGGGCAGTCTGTGGCTATGTATTGCTAACAAGGTAAAAATGCTCGGGCGCTAAGGTCATCGCAATGAGGTTAATCTCAAGGTAATGCGTGAGGGCAGCAAGGTAGGACACTCACCTCTCTCTTGCTCTGTGATTTCTGTCAGTGAAAGCGATCGGGGAGCTCAGGCTAGAAGAAGGAAAGTTCAGGGGCGTGTCTGCACCGCGAGGTGCAGCTGCTAGATGGTTGCTGGGGGCTCGTCACGGACCCAACCAGCCCCTCTTGTCGAACATTTTTCTACCCAGATGCACACTCCGGAATCATTCAAATGTCTAGTACTGGAGAAAGTGTCTTTAGGCCAAAGGGGAGGTGATCTTAGCCCAATTTTGAACATTAGGGAATGTAAGTGGATGCATTTACTAGACACAGTGACAAATGGCCTAAATGAACAAGATGCCACCAATGCCCAAATGGCTGGTCTGCAAGCAGAATAGTGGTAACACAATGATCATTGTATCTCGCTGAGGCATGTACACACTAGAACAGGCACGCGTCACAGAGACTCATCTCTGTAGTACACCCACGAGCTACCTGACTCAGTCATAACCCAGTTGTGGCCATAATTAATAACATACTAGATGAGAACTACTCTCTGGTTTGGTTTCATGCCTGCATGACCTGGCCATGAACAAACATTGTGACTATGTAGTCTGGTTTATTTCCACTGATTTATTACCTTATCCACCGTCATGACCAGTGATGTGCATATCAGGACTAAAATGGAGAATTTTAAGTATTACATATTACCTTATATTACGTCATCCTCCGTCATGACTAGTGATGTGTATATCATCACTAAAATGAAGCATTTTAAGTATTCTCTGCAATGTTGTGCTCAATGTTAATATCGTTCTCTAATACACGACTGTATTAACGTATTGCAATAAGGCTTTGACACTAGTACATGATGTTTATGTGCTTGGTTTATCTTAAACACCAGTTTTTATGGATATATATATGCAAAAGACTCCACGGTACCCAATCCAGTAGGGCTCCCGGTCCATAAGTCACACTGGTTAGCATAGCATATTGCAGCTTCTAACACGCCAATCTCTCCAGACGCATCACCAAGGTAACGAGCCTCGTGCTACCGGGCTTGAACCCGCCCCTCAGTTCCGATTGGTCGGATCCATGACGAGCCGCCAGCAACCATCTAGCGGCTGCACCTCGTGGTGCAGACACGCACCTGAACTTTCCTTCTTTTAGCTTGAGCTCCCCGAGCGCTTTCACTGACAGAAATCCCAGAGCAAGAGAGAGGTGAGTGTCCTACCTAGCTGTCCTCACGCATTAACTTGAGATTAACCTCATCACGATGACCTTAGCGCCCGAGCATTTTTACCTTGTTAGCCACAGACTGCCCCACCTATAGTATTTGAGGCAAACTGCCTACCTAGATTTCTTTCACTGTAACGACCCCGCGCACTTGATGGAGAAGTGCTCTGGGGTTGTTGACTCAGATACCTCATCTCCTTCATTTTAACTGACACCGCGATTTGAATGTAGACGTGCTCGCATTTCGATGTATGCGATTTGGTGGGTTAGCAACACACAGCCGCAGACCCCTAATACATTTGATGTAAACTGCCACAGCCAATACCTTTGATATAATTTGCCCCACCTAGTTTCCTTTCACTTTTCCAATGCCGCGCACTTGATAAGGAATTGCTCTGGGGTCGTTGACCCAGTCAGCTCTTTTCCTTCATTTTTCATTTTTCACGGACACCGCGCATTTGGTTTAGACGTGCCGGGTGTAACTTAGTCAACTGTTTTCTGTTGTACCGACGGCGCGCATTCAATGTAGACGGGCTCAGGGGTACCCTACCTAGTTAATTATAATCTACGATTACGAGTATGACTCCATGACATTTGGCCAAGCTGGTTGACTCTCTCCACCAGTCCCATGCTCATAGGTGTTTCAGTGTGAACATGATAAGATACACCTTTTTTTAGTCGCCGATTGGACTTTGAGGGAGGATATGTCCCTGAACCCCCTTTTTTCTTCCTTACAGACCCTGTCTAGGATTGATTCTACTTTACATCAAGCGATTCAACACCTCGAATGCCAGTATTACTGCAGAGTGAGTCTTTGTACCGCCTGCTGTTTCCATGAGGATTCCAGATTTTCCTATCTCATGCCTATACTGAGCCTATTTATTCTTGTTTAGATTTCCAGGAGCCTTTATGTGCCCAACAAGGATCGTTCATTACCCGCCCTTCCTCTCACAAGTAGGTGCAATTCAGATCACCTACCTGACCATTCACCACAGATACTCTACATACAACCACACTGAACCATTTCCATTACTTCTAGGTGCTCCACACTGAATCTTGTACTGATGAAGACCCCATAGTGAGGAACAATTCATCCTCCTTCTTCCAGGGGTCGAAACGTAGACCATCAACAGCATACCAACAAACTTATAGAAGAAGAACAATCTTATGAATATATGCCTATGAGTTATGTACATATGGAAACTATTGACCTATATTGGGCTGGAAAGGTCTTATTGTATAAAATAGTAATTGTGCCCATGTCACTATACCTTTACCCTGTCCCTCACTCACCAATTCACCCCCATTACCCAATACCCTCTTTTTCTTCTTGTCACACTGAGAGCACTGTAAATATCACATGCACTGTGAATGTATTCAAGCTGATACATGTCAAAACATTAATACTTTGATTTATATTTGCATTTAATGAATGTGTTACTCTTGGAAATTAAATGTCCTACTCTTTGAATCAAAGCAAAATCTTTTGTGGTGAATTGTCTGTCTTTATGTGTATAATTTATAGTAATAAGGAACTACCACGACCATTTATTGAACATACAGATACATTTAGCACCAGCCCAGGGAGAAACGCAGGGCTGCACAATATTCAAGTAAATATGATGGAGCCCTGCGTTTCTAAAGTGGCGAAGTGTGTTGTTAGCCTTCTTGGCTTAACAACACGTGTAGCCACTTTCTTGTAAATATGCCCCAATGGGGTTTATTTATGTGAGTCCTGTCTCACTTTTGCACCATGTAAAGTTGTAAATGCATGATGCAGGGCTTTCATAGATTTATGAACCCACACAATGCCACCCTGCGTGGTTTTAAGTGGCCTCATAAATCATAAGTATGGCCATGCAGCACAAATCACTGCGTTGCCTTACTCTGCACCCAGCAGTCATTCCATGGACATTGCAGTGGATTTCCCCACGCAACACACATGAATTTTGACACTGTCACAGATTTACAAAGTGATGTAAACTTGGGGAAGCACCAAATCCATACGCCTCAGGAGGTGAGGCTTGACGAGGAGAAAATGTTTAATTCTCGTAGTTTTTTCCTCTTTCCATGTGTGCTGCATTCTGTAGCACACAGAGAAAGAGGAAAATGCTTCATAGGATTGTTTTTGTGCAGGAAGGTGCTCCTTCCTGCACAAAAACAATCCTGCATGCAATTGAGGCACATTTACACCACAGTACAAGGGTGCCTACTTTGGCGCGGGCCTGCTGAAATGGAGCCAGTGCAAGCAGAAAAGATAGGAATTCACTGTATTGATGCAATTGGGTGCATTCCTGCCATTTCATTGGGCAGCGCAGCAAGGTGCCTTGCTGTGCTGCCAACACCAAAATGTCAATGTCATAAATGATGCCCTAAGGTTCTTCAAGTGATAATCTTCCTATACGAGTAGGTATGTCTCACCCTGTGACTGTTAATGACTACACAGAGAAAAGGGCCAAAACATTTGAATATAAGTCTAGGCAGAAGATATGTAAGAAGGAGTAAAATATCTGGCCCTCACACTTGAAATAGTAAGTAACCAAGAACAATATTGCAGAGTAAGACAATAAACATAATTGCACAAAATTAACACTTCCAGCAATACAATATAATAGCAGCTGTTTATTAGTTAGCATACTTCATATAGTTCAACCATTCATCAAAAGTGCCCAAAGCCCACTCATTGGAAGTACACAGAAAAATATACAATTGCTGAAGGCCAGTTACTCCATTTGGCGATAGTGTGGTGAAATAAAGTAATCATGGTATTAAAGCATACTGGCTTTGAGGTGAGGATGATGCTCATTGGACCAGGAGGGTCTATGAAGTAACAAGGGTCTGTCACTAGATTAAATAAAGCTTAGCCAGTCTTCAGATATGGATAAAAAAAACCGCGAGAGTGATAGAGAAATAGTTTTGAGCACTAGAGACAGGCCCATGAGCAGTGGTGATGCAAGATTTGTGGTACCCTGTATTAGCTGTGTGCTAATAGGGTGGATTCAACTGTGACAGGCTTGGGACTCAAAATTAATGGAGTTGCTTAGTACATTTTGAAAAAAACATAAGTAAAATTATTTTTAACTTTAACAGTTCAACAGACAAAAAAGTGATGATCCTAGTCCAGAACCTCTTAATACAGTCAACATCAATATCCAAAGCAATTCAAACTACAATTTGAAACCTTATTTGAAATCCAGTAGGCATACAAGCAATCCCCCTGACAGTATTATTCATCTCATGGGGCTCCATAGCTTACTAGGGCTGTCATCTTGGTGTCATAAAAGGATTGAATGCGTGTGCAACTCATCTGAGCACTATCGGTAGGCAATTGGGAAGGTTACTGAGTCAGCACAGATTGGAAATTTATGCTGGATGGGGTGGCAGACTAGTCAGTTTCCCTCAACTGTAGGGGTGGGCACTCACATGTGCTTTACTGCCAGCAGAGAAGGTCTTGTCCCTCCCACAAAAACCTTAAGCAGTGTGTCAACATCCTGAACGAAACAAAGACCAGTCTTGTCAGTAGATTCCTCTAAGTTTTCCTCTTCTCACAGTGACTGTTGGGCCTAGCATGACAATCCAAAGGGGAAGGAAAGTTCAAACTAATACGCATTGCACTTACCTCTGAAAATGCCATATCCTTTAGGAGAACTATTGGGATGCAATTTGCATAGTCTAACCTATGAATTCAATAGTGGCTCATACCTGTTCATTCTCCTTAACAACTGAAATAATATTGCCCTATCCAGGTACACCCATGAGTCAAGCGCTATCCTTGGGTGAGGAACTGAATTGCTTGAGAAGCTTGCCCATCACTCTACAAGCCACCTTCAGGGACAAAACAAATTCAGGACACACATATGCACTGCTATTCTAGATTCACAAGATTTACAATATTCTTTATTGTTTCAGTACTAAGCCATTCAATAGCACACTTACACGCTAAAATTAAGTACATCTAAAATATCATTCAATATATATTTCCACTAAAACTAAATTCTAAGCAGACATCCATCATTACAACTAAAATAAGCATAAAGGAGTATCAACCTACCTCTAAATACATAATGATCATTATCCAACTATCCTACTAAAAGGTCATACATTGCACATTCCCTCAAGCAGCCTATGCCATTTTAATCTGGTTACAGTATATTTGCTATTAATTAGATTTTTTTTTAAAACTGTTAAGTGTGTGTACAAAATATAGTACAAATCAAATCTTAATAATGATAAGAATCTAAAGTTTAAGCAGCCCTACAATCATTGATGGCAGAGCAAATCCTATTTAAATTAAAATATTAAAGTGCAGATACTAATACAATACAGAGCACTACTAATCAATTCTAGGTTCCAGGAGCCAAACAATGTAATTTTATTTCACAACTCCAAAAATAGTTTTGAGTTACTATGAGGCTGCTTAAAAACCTCTTTTACACATGGCCAGGCTTCCCAAAGATATGCAGCTACAGAATTAAAAAAAATCTCATAGTCTGTCCTTAAACAGAAATCTAGGACAGTAATGATAGAGCCAAAATCATAGTATCCAAACAAGGGCAGCAGCCATATTTTACGGCGAGTAGCAACTTGTGTGCAAAAAGGCAAGAAGTGCAAAGTATAATCTTTTACTCCAAGAAACCAGTCACAATATTTGCTTCCTCTCTGAAGTCTTGCACATCTAACAAGGTAATCCCTGGTAAGAAAAATCCCCAATCTAAATTTCATATAAAGTTTGCGTTTCTGTTCTGGATAAACAACAAATTATTGAGAGTAACAAAACAGGTGACCGGCAAGGGTAGGCAATCACCTCCTGGATAGGGAAAGCATTAGATTTTGTTTTTAAAGAATGCTTAACACCAGATTATTAGTAACAGTAGTTATTGTTTGCCTGTAATTATTAGCTTTACCTGCCAATGCATTGTGCCTATGCATACTATCATCAAAACTTTGTATCAGTTTGCATTCTAGGTCTTAGATTTCACAAACTTTTCCTTTCTTTAAAGAAAAGTGATAACTACTTCCTGTGCTCCCACTGGAATTTCAACTTTAAGAACAGCCCTTTATTTATTTGCAACTGTGTCCTATGGTTCCTCATTGCACTACTTCAAAGATATGTCTATAGGCTCAACAACTTTGGAGATATGCTTATAGACTCAACAACTTCCCTAAGATCCTCCACTTTGGTATATGTATATGTGTTTGTATGTATATAGTAAATCTACTGTGCAAACCTAGCCAAAAGGCAGCAGAGTGCTGTGCAGGTGCAAAGACAAGCATAAAGTCAGCAAGTAATAGGATAATTAGTTTGGTTGTGAAAGGGTAATGCATGTGATGTAGTGTTCTTTCAAGAGGCAAATCTTACTCTCTCCTAAATTGTAGCAGTATTGGGGCAATCCTGATGGATATGGGGATGTTGTTTCAGATCATGGGCTTATAGATGGGTTAGGCTTGTTGCCTTGTTTTGATGGTGGCCTGGCACCTGTTGGGCAGAGAGCCAACAGATATTCTAAATATGTCTGCAAAATAGGCAGGGATGTTGTTTGTGATGAAATTGTGAAGGATACATTAGCTTGGCATTCAGCGAAAGGTGGGGTTTGAAGCCATCAAGGTTTGTGTCATTGAGACAGGTTTGCACTCTTTCTTGTTGGCTATTCTCGGCAAATAACAGGAATTCTCTTTTGACTGGGGTGTTCTTCAGCTAGATGTCTGATGCAGAGGAGACTTTCAAGTACCATTGTGTATCATCGACAAATTGGTGAATCTTAATGGTGCTATCGGTGAGTAGAGCACACAAGGCTCTATGTAGGGGTTGAAAATGATAGGAAACAGTATGGAACCCTGGGGCACTCTGCAGGTGACAGGGATCTTTTGGTACCTGGAGGTTCCCAGTTAACAAATTGGAGTCGATTGGAAAGGTATCGAGAGAACCATTGAAGGACATTGTATGTCAAAAATCCCATTGAAGTCTCTAGGGGGTGCAGAGGGTGCTTTGGTCAACTGTTTCAAAGGCAGAGGGCGGTATGGTCGAGTGTTTCAAAGGCAGCAGACAGGTCCATTAATATCATTTGAAGTCTAGCGGGTATAGTCTTTGTCTACGATGTTTAAAAATAGCAGTCTCTGTACTGCAGATTGATGCAAAGCCAGACTGGTAGTCATGCAGGAGATGGTTAGCACTGGTGTGAGTAAGAAGTTGGACATAGGTTGCTTTTTCATTGATCTTGTTGATAAATGGTAGGTGAGTGATGGGTTGGTGGTTGGTGAGGTCTTCAGGATTTTTTAACAGTGATAAACAATTCACACTGTTTCATACCAAAATGAAAGGTATTAAAACATGTTGACATGGGTGTGCAAAATTTGTGAGGTGTGCTTTTGCTAGGGTCATACTTTTATTTTTACAAGTTCACCCACTTCACAAGGAAAACAAATTTTGCTGACCCATATTTTTGCAGTAAACTTCTCCAGGATGAAACATCTCCTCAAAACATTTGTTGGCAAAAAAAATTAAAAAGTCACAAATATGACAATTCAGTGTGAAATATGACACTTTAGTTGAATTCAGATTTTACACACTGTTTTATGTTAGAGCTGTAGCAAACTGTCAAAAATAAAATTGCCTATTCCAGGAGACCTGGGCCTGCGAAGAACAACATAGGGCAAGCTTTGCGCCATTTAGCATCTTGGCCACAAAGGGGGGGGGAGGGGGCGCCCGTCTGGTGGACTCACGATCTGGGTGGGCACGCATCTTGGGTGCAAGGCAGAGCAGTTGATAACTCCTAATAATGACATTCAATGTGTTCTGCTGACATTCCCGACAAGATGAAAATCACCTTAATTAATGTCTATTCTAGACCTGTGATCAATAGACTAGAATCTGCCACCATAGTCCACCTGTGCCACTATATTCCAACTCTGGATTCAGTAATTCTGTTGATTATAGGAAGTGACTTTAATTGTCAATTTGAACCTCTAACTGACAATTTCCAGGAGGATCCCTCAGAAGAAGACCTTTATTGGTTAATTCCTGATCCGCAGATCACCCGAATCAAAGCCTGGTCCTCTTTAGCTATGCAAATCTACTCATTTACGCTGTCCCACTCATTGAGGGCATGCAATGGGAGCACTAAGTCTGACCTTCCCGGTAAATTTACATTCAATCGCGATGGCCACCCTTTGTTAATTGATTACATTATGGTGGGAACGAGAACCTGGGAGAAAGTCCAAAACTTCTATGTACAACAGAGGCAAAACAGTGACCATAATGTTCTGATTGTAACATTGAAGCTGGGAAATCTGGGCACATCTGCCATCTGCTTAAACCCAGCAACAAGCACCGCTGCTCTAGTAACCACCGAAGGAAAATTAGATTGAATTGTCTCCAGCAATCTCCCTCCAAATTGGCAAAAGTGTACCAACTTGCGATGCCCATGATAGCCAGAATGAGGGAGCTGGGACAGGTGGAGGCATCCGTAGAGGATAGAGACACAGCTAAAATAATTCATGAGGAGCTAGTATGAAAAATTTGGCAGATGTATTCTATCCGAAAACAAATGTGGGATCCCGCTGCTTCACCACCCAGCCGGTTCACCCCTAAGCATTATGGTGGATACAGTTCATCAGGCGTGTGTACTTGCACAAAAGTTCTTTCGAGTGTTTCACCAGGTTGGTGCAAATCAATGCTGGCTATCTCTAGACACGTGTTTCTGGATTATTATCCGTCATCAGTAGAGATTAGGCATGATGCAGGTGCCTCTCCAACGTGCCTGGGCGAACCCACTGGGAGGTGAAGCAGTGTGATCCCACATTTGTTTCCTGTTTAAAAGGCTCCCTCGAGCCGCTTTGAGCTGACGAGCTCGTGGAGAGGCACCTGCGCGCCTGGAGTGGGACTGTGACCCAAGAAGTCTTTGGCAGCCTGCTCAGCAACCCCAAATATTTTCATGCCTAGTCTCTACTGATGACGGATAATATTCCAGAAACAAGTGTTTAGAGATGGCCAGCATTGATCTGCACCAACATGGCGAAACACTCGCAAGAACTTCTGTGCAAGGGAACGCTTTTGATGAACTGCATCCACCATAATGCTTAGGGGCGAACCCGCTGGGAGGTGAAGCAGTGTGATCCCACATTTGTTTCCTGTTTAAAAGGCTCCCTCGAGCTGCTTTGAGCTGACGAGCTCGTGGAGAGGCACGTGCGCACCTGTAGAGGTACTGTGACTTGAGAAGACTTTGGCAGCCTGCTCAGCAACCCCAAATATATTTTCATGCCTAATCTCTACTGATGATGGATAATAATCCAGAAACACGTGTTTAGAGATGGCCAGCATTGATCTGCACCAACGTGGTGAAACACTCGCAAGAACTTCTGTGCAAGTGAACACTCTTGGTGAACTGCATCCACCATAATGCTTAGGGGCAAACGGGCTGGGAGGTTAAGCAGTGTGATCCCACATTTGTTTCCTGTTTAGAAGTCTCCCTCGAGCCGCTTTGAGCTGATGAGCTCATGGAGAGGCACCTGCGCGCCTGGAGAGGTACTGTGACCCGAGAAGACTTTGGCAGCCTGCTCAGCAACCCCAAATATTTTCATGCCTAATCTCCACTGATGACGGATAGTAATCCAGAAACACGTGTTTAGAGATGGCCAGCATTGATCTGTACCAACGTGGCGATAGAATCATGCAAGAACTTCTGTGCAAGTGAACACTCTTGATGAACTACATCCACCATAATGCTTAGGGGCATACCCGCTGGGAGGTGAAGCAGTGTGATCCCACATTTATTTCCTTTTTATAAGGCTCCCTCGAGCCGCTTTGAGCTGACGAGCTCGTGGAGAGGCACCTGAGCGCCTGGAGAGGTACTGTGACCCGAGAAGACTTGTTAGGCTGCTCAGCAACCCCAAATATGTTCATGCCTAATCTCTACTGATGACGGATAATAATCCAGAAACACGTGTTTAGAGATGGCCAGCATTGATCAGCACCAACGTGGCGAAACACTCGCAAGAACTTCTGTGCAAGGGAACACTCTTGATGAACTGCATCCACCATAATGCTTAGGGGTGAAGCAGTGTGATCCCACATTTGTTTCCTGTTTAAAAGGCTCCCTCGAGCCACTTTGAGCTGACAAGCTCATGGAGAGGTACCTGCGCACCTGTAGAGGTACTGTGACCCGAAAAGACTTCGGCAGCCTGCTCAGCAACCCCAAATATTTTCATGCCTAATCACTACTGATGACAGATAATAATCCAGAAACACATGTTTAGAGATGGCCAGTGTTGATCTGCACCAACGTGGCGAAACACTCGCAAGAACTTCTGTGCAAGTGAACACTCTTGATGAACTGCAACCCTCGTAATGCTTAGGGGCAAATCCGCTGGGAGGTGAAGCAGTGTGATCCCACGTTTGTTTCCTGTTTAAAGGGCTCCCTCGAGCCACTTTGAGCTGACAAGCTCGTGGAGAGGCACCTGCGCGCCTGTAGAGGTACTGTGACCCGAGAAGACTTTGGCAGCCTGCTCAGCAACCCCAAATATTTTCATGCATAATCTCTACTGATCGGTACAAAAGGGGGTGGTGATGGACAGAGCATCCGAACCAATCAAACACTCACACCCAGTCAACAGATGTGGGTTTAATCCATCACTGTTCTTTAGCCCACTCTGCCACCCCAGTTCAGACATGGTCATATGCAAATCAGTCTGACCCTGTGCCTCATGGGAACAGTCCAGCACGAACTGCCAAGCCATGCCTTCCCTGGACCGGAAACAAGCTTCCGAGGACCGGTTTCTGGCATTTCAGCCGTCTTCAGCCCGGCTTGCTTGAATCCAGTGGTAAAGTGAGCAAGGGACTCACGTCTGAGCATACGCTGCCAACTTATGGTGAACAAAGCGGTATAAAAGGGGGTGGTGATGTACAGAGCATCCGAACCAATCAAACACTCACACCCAGTCAACAGATGTGGGTTTAATCCATCACCGTTCTTTAGTCCACTCTGCCACCCCAGTTCAGACATGGCCATATGCAAATCAGTCTGACCCTGTGCCTCATGGGAACAGGGTCATCCCCTTTTGTATCACTTTGTTCGCCCTAAGTTGGCAGGGTATGCTCAGACGTGAGTCCCTTGCTCACTTGGCCACTGGATTCAAGATAGCCTGGCTGATGAGGATTATGAATCCGAAACCGGTCCCAGGATGCTTGTTTCCGGTCCAGGGAAGACATTTATTTATTTATTTATTTATTTTTGAGATTTATAGAGCGCGAACGAGTGCCCTTGGGCGTCTCGGCGCTGAAAACTCAGTTCATGACTCTCCTGATGTTGATTCCCGAAGGGTTACTGGTTAAACAGCCAGGTCTTTAAACTTTTACGAAAAGAGAGCAGGGTGTGACTTAATCTGATTGGCAGGGGAAGAGAATTCCAGAGTCAGGCTGCCAAAACTGGGAACCTTCTGTCTCCCCAGGAAACTGTTTTAGTGCGAAGAACAGTTAATTGGTGCAAAGTCACCGATCTAAGTTGTCTTGGAGGACAGTAAGGTATTAGCTGGTTCCTAAGGAACTGCGGACCTAGATTATGTAGTGCTTTGAATACGATGCAGAGTGTCTTGAATTTTATTCGATTTTTGATCGTTAACCAATGCAGATTCCGAATGGTTTGAGCGATTAGTTTAAATTTAGGGGTTCTGGGGAGCAATCTTGCTGCAGCGTTTTGTACCGATTTCATTTTGTTAACAACCCGAATTTGTGCATTGGCAAACAAGTAGTTGCAATAGTCGAGTGGCGATAGTACAAGTGTGCTTACCAGGGTTTTACCTGCACTATCAGGTAGGAACGGGATGATTTTTATATGAGTTTTAGCTTATGAAAAGCTGTTGCCGCTATTTGATTGGCATGAGTGAAAAAATCGACATTTTCATCGAATACAACTCCTAAATTCCTAACCTTTGGGACAGGATTGGGCACGGTTCCGAAGTCTGACGGCCACCAGACGGAAGACTAGCGTGGGGAGAGTTTCCCAAAGATGACAACCTCGGTCTTCTCAGAGTTAAGTTTAAGGCAACTGGAGGACATCCAGTCTCCAATCACCAGCATGCCTTCCTGGAAGCATTCCGCCACCTCTTCTCCATCATTATTAATGCCGAGAACCAACTGGGTGTTGTCTGCGTAGGAGGTAAGGCCCATCCCATATTGCCTGATGACTCTAGCTAGGTCCGACACATAAATGTTAAAAAGTGTCGGACTTAGGGATGAGCCTTGAGGAACCCCACACGGTAGAGACAGCTCGATCGATTGAAAAGGTCCTAGAGAGACTGCCTGCGTCCTGCCAGATAGAAAAGAGGCTTGGCAGTTCGGGCTGGACTGTTCCCATGAGGCACAGGGTCAGACTGATTTGCATATGGCTATGTCTGAACTGGGGTGGCTGAGTGAGCTAAAGAATGGTGATGGATGAAACCCAGATCAGTTGACTGGGGGTGATTGTTTGATTTGCTCAAACGCTCCGTCCATCATCCCCTTTTGTATCGCTCTGTTCGCCCTAAGTTGGCAGGGTATGCTCAGACGTGAGTCCCTTGCTCACTTGGCCACTGGATTCAAGATAGCCTGACTGATGAGGATTATGAATCCGAAACTGGTCCCAGGATGCTTGTTTCCGGTCCAGGGAAGACATGGCTTGGCAGTTCGGGCTGGACTGTTCCCATGAGGCACAGGGTCAGACTGATTTGCATATGGCCATGTCTGAACTGGGGTGGCTGAGTGAGCTAAAAAATGGTGATGGATTAAACCCAGATCAGTTGACTGGGGGTGAGTGTTTGATTTGCTCAAACGCTCCGTCCATCATCCCCTTTTGTATCGCTTTGTTCGCCCTAAGTTGGCAGGGTATGCTCAGACGTGAGTCCCTTCCTCACTTGTATCGCTTTAATCTCTACTGATGATGGATAATAATCCAGAAACACATGTTTAGAGATGGCCAGCATTGATCTGCACCAACGTGGCGAAACACTCGCAAGAACTTCTGTGCAAGTGAAAACTCCTGATGAACTGCATCCACCATAATGCTTAAGGGGAACCCGCTGGGAGGTGAAGCAGTGTGATCCTACATTTGTTTCATATCTTCTTAATTTGCTGATGAGACTACACACAGACAACTATGCATCAGTTAGATGCTGAAAATATGGGGAACTCTCCTCCCGCTTCCCTGTCAGAAAGGGGGTGAGACAGGGATACGTTTTAGCCCCTATGCTATGTTGTCTCTACATTAACGGGCTTATTGCTTTTTTAAACAATATAAAAGACACTGATGCCCCAAAGCTTGCCAACGGGAAGATACCCGTGTTGATATTTGCGGATGATACTTTGTTATTGTCCAAGCCACCAATAGGCAATCAATGCATCTTGGATGGGTTTGCACAGTTTTGTAATATGAGAGGTTTGGAGATGAATCTATCTAAGAGCAAATTCATGGTCTTTAACCCTCCTAAGAGCACGCGTCCAAACCCCTCTCTCAATGGCACCCTCCTTGACAAAGTAAGGACATTTGATTATCTGGGTATTACATTGTCCGAGCAATTTGGGTGGGGCCCCCATATGACCAAAGCACGGCTTAGGCTCACCCAGACAGCAGGGGGGATAACAAAAATGCTGAGAACATCTTCTTTCAAGCCTGCAGCCCCTTTGGTGGAGATATACTGGGCTCAAGCAAGAGGGGCCACATTATATAGGGCAGAACTTTGAGGGCATACTTCTACTATCGACCTTGTGAGGCTAGAAAATAACTTCATGACACAGCTCATAGGTCTACCAAGCAGCACTCCTTTAGTTCCCCTTCGCATGGACTTGGGTATGAGGCCAATCGATCAAGAGATTGCCCTCAGGCCCTTGACATTACTCATGGGCAACTCCCGAGCTGAATGCATTCAAAGAAGAGCTGAAGGAGCGCCTCCCCAGGCTCAATCCCAGCAAAATACCATGGCTTGCCCATATCAGGAGTCTTGGAGATTGGACCTTTGGTCATCTCCTGAGCTATCCTGTCCCACGATATCTAGGGCGGATCTCAAAAAACATTTTAGGCAATTCAACCTGCTGTTTTTACAGGAGAGCGCTAAAGAGGGCAGGCTGACAATGGAGTTTTTGCAAGTAAAAAAGGTGTACATGAAGGTACCATTTCGGAATGTAATCCAGCCACCTACGGCTAGGAAATTGTACGTGCAATTTAGATGAGGGAATCTACCATTGGCAGTGTACACTAGTTCATGGGCTCCCGAGAACTCGAGCGCGTGTCCCAGTTGTAAACTAACGACTGAAACTGAATTGCATGTGCTGTTTTCCTGGCCGGTTTATGTGTTACCCCGTAAATGCTGGGTAATCCAATTATGTAAAAACTTAGGGTTCACCTGTTGTGTAGAGGCTTTTAGAGTTTTAAAATACGACACTGATCCTCCAATTGTATGTGCGGTATCTCGGTTTTTAAATGCCATGTGGCACACCAGGAGATGACTTTTAAAGCATCTATAGGGTAGGATCAATTTGAGGAACCCCTCGTTCATTTTTTTAAAGTATAGTTCAATGATTGTCTTGCTCTTTTTTAGAAAACTGAACTTGGTAGTTTGTTCTTTCAACCGTGGATACAGTATGAAAATGTAATCATTGTATAATCTGTGTGAATATCTGAGAATTGTCATTTATGCACTTTTATGGCCTGAACGGCCGAAATAAAGTTTTACAGCAACAAAAATAAAATAAGGTAAATATTTAGGCAAAATCAATTGTGCAATCGAGAGCAGCACCAAGGACTCTTTAGGTCAAGGCCCTGATATCATGCACCAGTTTGTAATATTGAATCTATCACTTGACATTTAATGGTCATAAAGAGTATCAATGTGGAAGCTAAAACCACACTGAAGTGGCATGCTGACACTGCTTGTACTACTGCATTACCATTACCGCATGTCATTTTCACACAGGGATTTTTACAAAGATGTACATTTCAAGTAAAGACATCCAATTTCGAATAGCACCGCCTTTCAAAGTTTTATGACTTTAAAATAAGTTATTGTGAGGAATCTAACTTTTAATATCACTCATTTGATTTAATGGGGACTTGAAGCTTTACATACACAGGGAAATATTTTTACTGCTGACACTGTTACTAATGCAAACACAGTCCTTAATCTCTGTCTATTGAATGAATAAATTAGTGAGTGATAACCTTTACATCGCTCCCTGAACAAATCCAATATTCGATTCGCTTTTAATATGAATGAAATGAAGAAGTTTGAAATGGGTTACTAGAAAGAAAGTTGTTTCTGGAATCAGTGAAAATGCATGGCACATGATTGTGAGTTTTCAACATGCCCTTCCTTTGAAGTTCAACTAATTGAGGGGCATATTATCAAGACAGGAGATAAAATTATCGCCGCTTTATCGGTAGAAAACTGCCAGTAAAGCGGCGATAATGGGCTTGATAATATGCTCTATTGAATTACAATCGAAGCCCATGTTAGATGTGAAGACATATAACATGGGCTTCGATTGGAATTCCATAGAGCATATTATCAAGCCCATTATCGACGCTTTATCAGCAAAGTAAAGGAAAAAAAAATGGCTATTTTTCAAGGGTCATCCGTGCTTAGAGGGAACGCCTGCCTTAATTCCAGATGTGTTGCCATCATAAGCATTCATTTTGCAGGGTGACTTAGCAGGCAGCTCTGCAGAAAGATCCTCAGTAGCTGTAGCTGGGGGAAGGGTGGGGGCGGAGGGTGGTAGGTCTAGCACCGCCACTGATGAGCCATGGCTAAGATAATACTAAGTAAATTAAGGACACAAGCTTTGAAAATCAAGCATTGACAAAGTCAAAGGTTTTCGGCTCTAAAAGGAGCTGTTAGGTTTGTCTGTGCTTACTGCAGTGCTTAATTTGTGCCGGTGCTTTCCGGTGCTTAGCGCCGGCACTTAATTAACAGGGCCGGGTCTACAGCATCTTGCACGAGCGTCATTGATGTTTTTTTAAAATTATCATTAAGTAGTGTACTCAGCCTCACCAAGGAGCGGTTAACAATGACTGCGTGTGTGAGACGACTAACACACACTCGCTTTAGCTGCCGCGTACGGTGCCGTCCAAGATAGAATCATTTATTATGTTGCGATCGTGGCGCTTGTGATCATGGCGGCCGCAGCCCTTCGTGGTCACTTATTCAGTCACTGAGTGGGCCGTGCGTGTGCACTGCACAGTTGACTGACTGAGCATGCGCCGTGAAGGTGGGCGGGCGTGGGACCAGTGCACAACACACACTGGCGGCAGCAGTATTGTTTGTCTGAATGACAAACTGATTTATTGGGGGGCAAGGGGAGGGCAGGATTTGGATTCTTCTAACTTCTGATAGGGGGCTAGGTAGGGGGCGCTGTACACGCAGCGCGTGGCAGCGTGCGCAGTTTTTTGTCACATGACCTCGCGCTCGCCACGACCCAGCATAACCACCGCAGCCAGTATCACTGCTTAAGGCTCTGGTAGCATTGTTGGGTACTGCTGGGTAGAGCAAACAGCAGCAGCAGTGCACCAGGCCCACCGCCTAATATCATAAAAAAATTCAGTTACTTCAGTTACACAGAGCCGGACCATCCGCCCACCACACGAGTAACGGTAAGATTGAAGCTAGTTGTTAAAACTGTGAGTTTCTGAGCAAGCACTGTAAGCGGCCAAGCAAAATGAACTAACTTTTTGCCATTCCAATACTCTCAGTACTGAATACCGTGCAAAAACAAACCAACGCTGTCTTTTTATTTTTGGTAGTGTGTGAGTGAAGGTCCGGTTGTAAGATCACCAGTGCGGGGGTGGTGGCGGGGGGTGGGAGGCAGCTCCATAATGCTGTTTATTTATTAGGAATAAAAATAGGATGCAAATGATGCTGCAATTCAGATTCACTAAAGGCCCCCCGGCCGTAGCGGTGTATAGCTGTGCTGGCGCCGCAGTACTTACTGCTGTACTGACCTGCGCAGGCTGCGGGTTTAAGTAAAACTACTAGGCCTACCCGCCCAGCCGTTCGCTGTCTTGTCCATACTGGTGCGATCCCGATGGTAATGTTTTCACTTTTTTTTTCTCGGGTGTGGTGTGGCGTTGTCAGCGCAACGGATAGTGATGCAGGCAGCAATATATATTACTCTTAAAATTAATTCCCACAGGTTCAGGGCTCATTGTTCTTGTTTTTACTTGTCGACATCTGAGTGCAGAGTGCACAGCCTGTTGTTGATGGTATGAATAGTACTTAAAGCCATCGTAGTTGTTTGCCCGCCGTCGTTTGCAAGGTTTGCATTACCGAATTCTGAGTCATGTGGTGGGGTGATAGGGTGCAAGGCAGCAGTTGCTATTTAAACCTCTCCTCTTGGAGTATGTTTGTTTCCTTCTTGTCAGCCCCTCCAGGACCCGAAGCTCCAGGGAGCTCGCATCTTTATAGCAGCCAGGAGGGGTTGCAACTGTAAATCTGTGCGTCTTATTCTCCGATTACAGGTGTAAGGGGAGCAGCTGAGGGTTAAGGGGGGGGTGTTGTATGAATGCTGCCATTTCCTTTCTTTAGTTGCTAGACTCTTGTTAAGCACACTTCCTGTCACACCCTCCCGGCTGGCATATTAAGCACAGCTGGGCTTCGGCAGGTCTAGCGCCCGGGGCAGGTGCACACTGCCCCACTGCTGGGGGGGTGGGGGTGAGGGTCTGGACCCAGGGCACAGCCCCCCCTTACCGATCTAGGAGGCAGGGCCCACGGGGAGATGCGTGGTATGCATTTATTTAGCGCCGAAGCACTCTAGAAAGCACTACTGAAGATAGCAATCTACCAGGTCAATTCAAAATCTCCCAGAATTAAAGCTGCACATTTTATTACATGGTCTATATCTATGTTTAGAGCGAATGTACAACTTTCATGGCATTTGAAGGATGTAAGATGTGGTATTGGTAGTATGCATCAAATGCTAGCCTAACCCCTACCAAATTCCTAATACTTTGTAATAGGATGTTGACCCACACTGCTTAGAACAAGCACACGTGACTGACACAAATTTCGATCAGCAGCTGAACGGATTTCTCATGGGAATAAGGGCATTGAAAATTCAAAAACAAGCTCCAAATGCAGAGCTGGTTATCGGTGATTCCTTGCCAAGCACTAGGGTGGCCAGACTAGAGACTTTAGAAGCTACTGAACTGACAATGTATTACATCGCACAATACAAAAATCAAAATGGTATCAAAGTAATGTGACAATGACATCAGTCAATATGGTCATTTTGAAAGCCATTTCCGTACCAAGTTGTAAATGTCTTCTTTCAGGTCACCGTTATTTATCTAACCTCTTATTTTTGTTAAAGAAAATTTTCAATCAAAGGAGGTGTTCTTATTAGTGCAGTAATTGATCTGTTCAATATTTCACCTTTACTCTAGTGTTTACTTGGCTATGGCTTGCTTGTTATGTTCAAGACAGTCCATCTTTAGCTTGGGTAAAATCAGTATTGGGTAAAATGTCTAATTCAATGTACTGAGGGAGTCTGAGCAGCATGTATAATTTTAGTGTGGCTAGAATTGTTTTACAATTGCTCGCACGACGCACTCTCTTTTCGCAGTGCCAGATGAGGATGGGGTGGAGCTAATAGAGGGAGTGGGTGGAGCCAATGGAGGAAGTGGGTGGAGCCAGAGAAAAGTAGGTGTGGCCTCCGACAAAGATTTGAGCACCTGCACTTAATATTTTACAAATTAAGCACTGGCTTACTGCCAATTTTGTGCATGCACAAGTATGGCCTGCAATCCTAAAATGGAGATCTATTTAAAAAAACTATTTCATGATGGTCACAAATGTATACTTCCTGACCATTGGATATGCATGCTTCATGACTTGTGTACATGCATGTGTCACGACACATGCAGCCATTATGATTTACCATTCTACAATGACCAACTGCTACATTTAGCATTGTAAAATGGCCAACTACCATGTTAGAATGGTAAATAAATATGTAAAAGAAAGTAAACAGAGGTTAAAGGGTAGTGTAATCTCGAAGTCCAAGTGCAAGCTGCAGAAAGTATACGGTGCTCATCAAGGCACTGTTTTCTTTTGTCTACTTGGCACTGATGTTACCTCCTCCGAGGGCAAGTTTTCCAATGGCAGTGCCAGTGGTTGCAAGGGTCAACCTAGGTATCGCAGCTGTGACCGCTGGTGACCCCTAAATGATGTCTATGTCTTAATGCCCTTCACTAAGGCCCCACGGGGTCCCTTCCAGCACTTTCACCAGAGATAATCTGATTTCACTTTCTTGATGAAAACATGTTGAATGTAGTGTTGGACTGGGACAAAAAGTAACAAGGGTATCAAAATATGTGGCAATCATTGGCGAACCAGATACCAAAACAAGCATTTACAATGCAATAGCTCTCGCATTTACGTGAGTTTAAGATATTGGCATTGTAAATGACAATGCCTATTATTTTTGTTTTGGCTTTTAAATCATAAATAAAAGGCATTGTCATTTACAATGCCAATAGCTTAAACTCGTGTAAATGTGAGACCTATTTAATTGCAAATGGTTGTTTAACTTTAAAACTGGGCGCGGCGCCGCATCAAGGACACCGCACTATTTTTTTTTTTTAACTTTAACACTGAGCACGATTTCCTTGAAGCAGGCGCCGCGCTCAGTGTTAAAGTAAAAAAAATAAAGAAACCAAGTGCGGTGTACTTGAAGCGTACTGCGCTCAGTTTTAAAGTTAAAAAAAATAAAATAAACAAACAGAGCATGGTGTCCCTGAAGTGGGCACCGCACTCACTATGAAAGTGAAAGCTGGGGTGGGCAGTGGTTTAAAAAAAAACGGGGTGGGTGAGGAGAGAGAAGAAGAGGGGTGGGTAGGAAGGGGGAGAAGAAACGGGGTGGGTGGAAGGGGGAGAAGAAACGGGGTGGGGGGTGACCAGGGCTGTTGGGGGGGGAGACAAGAAACCCAGGGAAGGAGGGGGAGGAGGAGAAACATGGCTCATGAGAAGAAGAACCAGAAGAAGCAACATTGGTGAAAGAGAAAAACAACACACATCGGGTGGATGGGAGGTTTAAAAATTCACACTGCATCATAGATATAGGGGCCCTCGACAATTCCTATCTTCCTCTCCACCCTCCCCTTTTGCCCATGTTGCTTCTTAGCCTCTCTGCACCCCAACCTTTGTCCGTGTTGCTTGCCCCACTCCATAAAAAGAAAGGACTATAAGGCAGCAAGCGACATGCTGCCTCCTTTTTTTTAACCGTACTGTTCCCTCCGACCCTCCTGCTGTCTCCTTTGCCTGTCTCACCCTCCCTCCTGTTGTCGGCATTGTCCACTGGCCATAAGAAAACAAGAGGGAAGAAGCCGGTGAGGCATAGCGTGCCTGGCTGGGCAGAGTGTGAAAGTCAGTCGAATCACTGGAATCCAGGAGATGGCCTGGCTGCTGCTATGTCCGTGTGCCGTCCCTGCCCCACAGCTCCCTATAGCAGCTTAGTTTACAGCTGCAGATGTCCATGCTGCCACCCAATGTCGGGGGCATAGCGTCCAGCAATGTTGTAAACAATGGTCACATGGCTGCTGGGAGCAAATGAGGGTCGCTAAGGGGCCATTGCAAATGTATTTTTTTTGGTTGAATAGGCACGTTTGTATCTCTCACTGTCCCCGCTTCTGTGTAAACCGAGGCTGGGCAGAAGGGAACAGACGTGGCTAATGCCGAGCCGGGAGATCGGTGTGCTACCGCCATGAATACGAAGCTTGGCGTGCCGCACTGTATAAAAACATCTAAAATTTTTTTTTAAAGGATTTTGGCAGTGCGCGGGATAATAAAGTGGCGCACCGTCATATGCGCTTTTCTAAAAAATTGTTTTTAGAAAAAACTAAATTCAAAAAGAATTTGGTTGAGCTACATAAATGGCGCAGCTGCCATCATTAAAGTTCAAGGGGGGGAAGGGTTATGCGCGCCCCCATGAAAATCAAGCTTGGCGTGCAGTGCGGCAGAGCATTGTCCCAGCGGCTTCGAATGTGAAAGTGGGCATGGCCCACTGAATGTAAGCAAAGCATGTCGTAGGGAAAACTCAATAAATAAAAAAGTACACGTACCGTGTAACAACCAAGTAAAGGGGCCAGTAGCCATTGCAGGATACAAATGACGACATGGCCCTATTAAGGAGGAACAAACAAGCCTCATAATGAAGCAGAAGACAGCATTTACAAAGGACAAACACACAATCCAATGAAAAATAAGGGCGGAGGAGCGGGCGTAGATGCTCTCCGTACTAAACTACCACAGATCTTCAGAGAGCAGTGCTTGCGCGCTGGCTCACGCTCGAACTAAAAACAAGGATGAGTATCACTTTGTAATTAAACCACAGCTCAAATCAATGGAACGTTTCCATTCAGGTCAAAGTCAAAGAATGAAGAAAAAGGAATTTGGCATACATTGATGACAAGGACAACTGTTCTGGGAGTAAAACAAAGAAAAGAGAAACAGGAAGAAAGAGTTATGTTAAGACCAGTCGTTTACCGTAGCTTCATCAGTGAGTATCATTTTTTTGTGTTCCCAGTGAGAACGTTTTATTTATTTGGTTGTGAAGAAAAGCATACAGGTATTTTTTAAGCCTGAACAATGGATTTTACGAGTGTGTTTTCTATTTTTATAGGTTTGCTTTATGACAGTCAGACTCATTGACCCAATAATCTATGGTTTCCCAAATCCCTGGGTGAGCAGCTAGGGCAAGGCAGTTTTTTGGTTTGCATTTTGCTACTCGTAGTCCTATGTTTTTCATTACAAAATGAAAAGTAAATGTACTCGAATGCAAAGACAACAAGCATTTGCAATGCAATAGGTCTCGCATTTGTGAGAGTTTAAGCTATTGGCATTGTAAATGACAATGCCTTTTATTTATCTGTTTTGAAAACCAACACATTAATAAAAAATCTCGCAAATGCGAGACCAATTGCATTGCAAATGCTTGTTAATAAGTATTTTTGTTTCCTGAATGTCCGTGCCTCTTACTGCCTCGCTCCAAGCACACTGAAAGGGAGCGGGAGGTGGCGGGAAATGCTGTGGCCACTTAAGGAATTTATTTAGAGTCTTTAGATTTCGGTGTTGTGACACACTAGTGGTTTTTCACATATTTTTTGAAAATATTATTTTCATTAAATGCCATTACTGTATTGCTTACTACATTTTTTTGTAACTTTTCCAATAAAAAGTACCCTTGACTAAAACGTTTGTGAGCTGAAGGTGATTATTCTGGTGTTGAATGCTGATTTGCCCTTTGTGGCTAGTGGCCAGTGTTGAAATAGTCCCCAGCATATGAGTGGCAAAAAGAGACGCAGAGTTGAGAGCGACTGAGTGATAGTCTTCTAGTGCACTTGCATTGTGTTCAATCCCTTGGCACTATCAGTAGTTGTTGATTCAAGTTTCATACATGAACGCTTTCACTGAAAGGCCATCCTGGATTTACCTCCAGGTAACGTCAGTGCTTTCTTGGGCAGATATCTTAGGGCACAAGTAGTAAGCATAGTGCAGGGTGCCAAGTTGTTGGCTGATACCATTCACTTGGATCTGGGTAGGAGAAGGTCCTTTAAATCCACCGGTCTAATTCACTTCATTGATGGCAAACAATTGCATTTTACCTTTCACTGTATTTTGTTTGCTTCACTTACCACAAATGTGCATATCTGGCAGAAAAAAATCAGTCCTACTAATGCGGTGAATGCATAAGACATTTTACAGGATAGAACAAACACTGCTTTACTAATTTAGCGAATCGTTCACAAGGTTTCTTTTGATTGCCAACAGTGGGTAAGAATCCAGGTCTGTGGGAGCAAGGTCAAATAGAGATACAATTGAATATGGTAATAGCAGCTATTTATTAAATTGTAAGGTATGACATATTGTATCCACTGCCATGCTATGAAGAAAAAGAGAAGTAAATATTTAAGCAATTTGTAACAATATGTTAAATGGGCAGGTGCTGTCTGGTACTCAGTACCTGCACTTCCTTAATTTGAAAGGGAGAGGACCTACACTTCTAAGCACTGCTACAATGCCTTTAATGGTAGAGTACTGGCACTTCACCGGAGCAAACAGGTACTGCCCCTCTATATTTCCGTTTAAAGCGCTGGTTTATCACAAAAAGCTGAATGGTGGTACTCTTACTTAAGTGGGTAGATTATAATTAAGAACAGTTATATATGGCTCAATACACATTTCCCGCCTATCATTAAAAAATGACGTCATGTATTGTTGTGCTTAACCCCCCTTCCCCCCCCCTCACACCCCGAGCACAACAAGCTGCAGAATACAGGTGGGCTGGTGCTATTTCTACTCATCTCTCTGGCCCGATTACAGCATAAATATTTTGCCATTATGTCAATGAACCTATAAGAACTTGACCCACACGTTTTCCCTCTCATGGCAGAAAGAATCAAGAAGCATGGCTTGAAATCTGTTATTGTTTCACTGCAGGAGCTGGTGACTGAGTCATTAGCACGGTCGTAGTGTATGTGATTTGCTTCATTTGTTCCCCAGGCGCTACTGTGCATCATGGGAGGGATTGGTCAATGAATATTAAAAATGACCCAGGCTCCTGGACTGCTTTGAGTGTTGCTGCTCTTAAGTGACACCTAACCTAAGACTTCCTCCTCCAGTCACAATGGCCAGGGCAGACAGTGGGTAAAGTGGGGAGCCGAGTCTTATGTCGAGCTCTCGTTTACGCACCCTTTATCACGCCTCTCAGGTTTTGGTGGTAATGTGAGAGCAATTCATTATTTTAATACCAATGCTAATGCAAGGGTCTCAAACGCTTCCTCGGAAGTTCGAGGACAAGAGTTAGTGTAGTAAATTACTCTATTCTCTAATATTTGGGAGTGTTAGTTTTTACCCCCAAGTAACAGGTGAAGTATAGAAATACAAGCCCTTCTGTGAGCATAGCATAATGAATGGGTGAACCGAAGTGAGTACAGCTGCAGTTTCTTTGGTGGTTGCGGTTCGTATAGCAGGGTACACGGTAATACCCTAAACCACATTTACTCCAATGCACAGTATAAATGCGGTGGTCCGGCGGCTGTTCTATTGTTATTTGAGCATTTTTATAACGTTGGTGTTATTCTGCCGCTGGTGAGAAACGAGTAGGCATGTTGCGGGACATCACTGGTGGTAACAGAATACGTATGATAACACAAGTATAATAAAAAATAAATACATTGCTTGTTCGTGAGTGCATGAGTTAAACATGCTGCCATCTAGACGCTCAAAATAATTTTCATATTGGCGATGGTTTTGTGAACTATCGATGTAAGTGTTCCAATTAAACAAAGGTGCAGCCGCCATAGTTGAAGATACGGCTGGGCATCCCTGTGCTGTAATTATGAAAAAAATAAAGAGTTCTCCGGAATTCTAGAAAAGCAATTGAAGTGGAAGGGAACTGTAGGTGAGCGTGCTGCTTTGCCAAAACACGGAAGTGATGCTGTGCCAAAACACGGAAGTGACGTTCAGCAACCAGAGCCATTTAGGACGCAGAATAAAAGAGCAACACCGCAATGTACCAATGGGAAACCAGCAGGCGGGAGCCAAGTCATTTTTCAAGTACTCCAGGTCTTGCAGACAGCGCATGCACGCTGCCTAAGCTCGACCTAAAAAGTGGCACACATTGGCATTAGGCCATTTTTAAACGTGCAAAGACAGACTACATATGCATTTTGCAAGGTACAGGAGACTGCATGAATTTGCGTTTGCTACAGGCAATGCTTGTGGTAATATCAGGGAAATGGGCCGACCTGGCATGACGCAGGCCTACAAACTGCTAATAAATCGGCCCATACTCCGACTTGTCTGAGCAGGCCTCGATGCACTGCTAGATTATCCTAGAAGCCAGCCCGACTCTGTTGGAAAGTGGGTAAAAAATATCACAATAGTTCTATAACAATTAACAAATCATGAAACTAAATAAGAGCACTAGACACGGGTGTAGCGTACCAATCTTAAACGCACCTGGTTAGGGCGGCCAACCACATTAAAAAAATGGTCCTTTGTTTTTTATCAGACATTAGTAATGCAGTTTGATGACTCTGTCACCTGTAAAACGTGTTTATTAAATACTAAGTTTGTGTTTCAGATGTTGTGTTTGGTTTGGTCTAAAGTACAGTGCTTCTGTCTTGCTCTATGTGAACATTACTTCTTAAAGCAATCTCCAGGAGTTAAGTGTCTCTCCTGAATGCGGGCACTTTCTATGAGAGGGTTTATGCGTCAACTGCTTTCCCGAAAGGGGGTTTTGATTTTTGATGCAATTTCCTAAATAGTAGAACAACGTCTTTGCAGGAAGCCACACTTTATAGTCTCAGGTCACACCTTGTTCGTGATGTCTGAGTAGCTCCAGCTGCTGAACATTTGCGAAAATGTTCGTGAGCGCCCAATGCGCCAATGGTGACAGCGTGTTTTTATTTAGCCTCCGTTTAGCACTTAATTTTCCTAACTCTATCATTGGGTTTTAAAGAAGGCAAAGGTAAAGGTCATAAGGTCATATTTATCAAGGGCGTATTTTAGCGGCTTCCATCTTGGACGCTTCCTCTGTGCTGCACGAGAGCCCCGCGTGCGCACTTGAATGAGGACATCAATCTGCCACTGAACAATTTGACCTGGCAGCCGCTTGACCCATTGTCTCACCCAGTCCACATTTAGAATAATATGCCTTCTCTCATTGTGGTGGCCCGTTCACTGATATGACACGTGAGCATTTTCAATAAAATCGCCTTTAGCAAAAATACATTTCGAGTCGAAAAGTCAACCATTGTAAAGAGCAATAGAAAACATATACTACCGACAAAATGTAAACACGACATATTGCACACTGCAGCTCAAACTCTGAAAATAAGTTGATTGAAATATAAACAAACTATTACCAGTCTCCTAAAAATAGCAAATATCAGATGAACATTGGAGCACGCAGAAGGTTTTTACATTTTAAAACGTCATGCCACACATTTCGTATATAAGCATTTATCTACTGTTAAAACTATAAGAAATTATATCAATTTGCCAAGGGGAATGTATATTTATTGTAGTCCACTTTAGGCTTGGCTGGATATCACCATACCGCATATAAACCTCTACATAGAAATATGTTTTGCATGTTAATATCACAGTGGTATCCTATAGAAACAGCATCCTGGGTCGCACTCGAGCATCTTGGCTCAAAATGAACCTATTACTTGCTGTATATAATCATTACTTTAATGCGGGAGCTCTTCCTCCCAGTCATCACATGTGAGGCTCTGCCTCACCCTCCCCTCCAAAGCAGTGCCTTCCCAAATATATTATTCTTATTTAAAGTTCCTGCCAGAGTAAATAGCTATGAGACCTTATCCAAGTTCAGGCCTAAAGCCCAGAACTGCTCTCCCAGTTGTGATAGCTATTTCAGGTTCTAGGATTCCTGAATCATTTGATGTGAGAAGAGCTTTATTTGTGGCAAATCAAAAAGCTGTTATTCTTCGAATGTTTTATTTGTGACTTATGAGGTTGTAAATAAAGGGAAGAAAATGGCATTACCGACTTATAATAGATGTACAGAACAGACGAAATTCTTGGATACGGGGATTTAGGGACTGGCTGTTAAATGTGTTTGGAGGAATTATACCCCAGAACATGGCAGCTTAGAGTGAAGAAAAAACGACTTGTCTTATACAGTGGCACAGCAATGGTTTTTACAATATCAATGGTTATACGCCCTTTTAGACTGGGGTAGCATAGACAAGTAAACACATTCCCCTATTTTACCACAGAGAGCGGAGTCACCCATCAGGTTAACACTGTATACAGGACTTTTATATAGAAAATATTTTACTATAGTTGGATGATTTTTTTTTAAATCTGATGTTTGAATTACAGAGCTTGTGAGTGTTCTTTGTATACTGCGAGGGACATTTCATTTAGGATGGATAAGTCTCTCCTTTCCTTGTGATGATGCTTTGTGTGGGTTCATTGAGTACTTTCTGATATCTGTGCTCGCTGTTTCTTATGGTTTGCCAATGTGCTTTCATATACATGTATTGTGTAATTTGTTGTGGTTCAACATTGTCAGAGTAGCTTTCCACCCTTTTCTTATTTTGCCTTTCCTTCCGATAATTACTTTGCTTATAAGTTTGTTTTGTGTTGCACATTTTTGTGACTGGCACTGAGGCGAAAACTTTATTATGATAAAACATATAAATCTTACATTCCTCCATGTAATGGCTCCAGTTCTAAACATATTCCGGGTTAAATACGAGAAGTACCTGAACCAATGAAATGCAAAATACTCTAGAGGAGATGGGGTGCATATGTGTGTGTATGGCCGTTGTCACAAAGACTCTTTTGATGTACTTCTAGGAGCAATAACCTTTGCCACGTAGTATATGGCACTGGGCTCATTGCCTTACTGTGCACAATGCGGGCATCCATTATTTGAATTATTTACACACCGATATTTTGTTATTCTATTAAACAGAGAAGTCCCTTTTCTTCTTCTTCCAGCCAACATTCCCTTTGCTCCCACACTGATGCATTGACTTTGTCTTTGTAGATAACATGCACTCCTCTCATTAGCTGGCAGACATAAGGTGGGACTTAATCTTACTCCACTCTTCTACCTTTCTGTTTCAATATTTTATAGTTTGTTCAGGACTTTCTTGAGCTCATTACTAATTGTCTTGCTCCCGAGGTTTAAAATTTGGTGGGGACAGGAGTCCATGGGTGCTCCCGTGTCCACAAAGTTCATGATGGAGATTGTGGCTGCAGTTGTGATAGGGTCCCAATTGTTGAGCAGGTGTTCGGGGTTTGAGTTTGTGGGTGTGAGCAGGCTGATGCTGTCAGTGAAGCGGTCTGGGGTTTTAAGTTTTCATAGATGACTAAGATCTTGTTGTGAAAGAAGTCTGGCAGAGTGTCACACAGTTCTTGGGAAGGGGAGATTTAATTATCGATGGCTGTGGGTTAGGATAACTCCTTCATGATGATGAATAGCTCTTTGCTGAGGTTTGTGCTGCTTGCTGAGGTTGTTCTATGTAGTCTGCTAGGGTGTTCTTTCCTTCTTTCAAGAAGCAGTGGTATTGGTTGAGTGCTGACTTGAAGGTGGTATGGCCTCCTGTCTCTTTGCTGGTACACCACTTTTTTTTCTAGTTGCTGGCAGTTGCAATTGGTGGGGTTCAGCTCCACAGTGAACCAACTGGCTCTTCTGGTAGGTCCTTTGCATTTGGCTGGCTTGGTGGGAGGGATTGTGTTGCCGCATTCTGTGATCCACTGGGAGAAGTCCTTCGCAGCTTGTTCTGGGTTGGATGTTGTGTCTGGTAGGTGGGAGTTGAGGGCGTTGTTCCATTTGTCTTCTGATATATTTTTCCAGTTTCTGGCGTGGAGCTGGGGGAATAGTTCCAATGTTGGTGGGTCCTGAGATGGTGAAGTGGACGCTGTAGTGGTCGGTCCAGGTGAGCGTGTGACATGGTTGTACTTGACTCTGTTGTTGGATGTAATAATGGAGTCAAGCACATGTCCTGCGATATGGGTAGTGCCGATGACAAGGTGCTTGGGGCCGATGTTGCTCATGCTGTCCAGAAGGTCAATGTGTTGACGTCACTGGGGTCGTCGAGGTGGAAGTTCCTCTAGGAAGATGTGGTGCTTGGAGTCAATAGCGATCATGACGATGAGGTCAGGGATGGGGTTGCAGAAGCCGAGGCATAATTCTGGTGGTCTGTAGACAAGGGTGCCTATGATGGGGCTTTTTATGTCCGTGTAGAGTTGGAAGTTGAGATACTTCATTATGAGGGTCGAGTCATCTGAGGAGGTTGTGCAGTGGATGGTGTCTTTGTAGATGATGGCAGTTCCACCTCCATGTTTGTTGGGTTGTGTTATCTTGTAGCCTTCGGGGGTGGCTATGGTGATGTCCAGCACGGGGGTGGGATTCAGCCAGGTCTCTGTGATGAAGATGACATCAAGGGTGAGGGATGAGATCCTGTTCCAGATCTCAGTGACGTTTTTACGAGTGATTGTGCATTGAGTAGAATGCACTGGAGTTGTGCCATGGTGGTCTCGGTTAGCGTGGTGGACGCAGTTGTATTTGCGGTGTCTCCAGAGTTTTTGGTTGCTTTAGTTTTGCAAATACTTTAAATGCACTGCTGTCATCTATGTTAGTGTACGATCCCCATACCACTGAGTACTGCTCTTTTTTCAAGGTTTCTCCTGCATAGCACCTGTGCTGTACTTGCGAAATCTCTTGTATTTCATAACAAATATCTTAAAGGGGCTTAGAGCTCACCCATTACTTACCTTTAATTACCATTGTTAGGCTCCCACATCAATTTTACTTACCATAGGTTGGCTCCCACATCACTTTACTTAACATTGGCTGGTTCCCACGTGGCTCCCACCTTACTCTTGTTTCCTTGCTTACAATGGTCAGCACCTCCTCCTCACTTACGTCTTTCTCCTGGGGTTTGCATCTTTTTCCTGCCCCCACCACCCCCACCGTCCATTGATTTTAACGCCCGCCCTTCTACAGGTCTTGGATGCGTCACCCCCACAAATAACCCTTGTTGTTTTTTTTTTATACATGTTGCACAGAAGGGCCAGCTGCTCTATAACCTGATTTATAGGTAATATGAAGTGCTATGACTCAGTCAACGCTTGAACCGTCATCTTTTATTTTTCTGTAAGCCATGTTGAACAGCAGCTCAACTGCTGTGTAACATGTAAAAACCATTGCAAAACCAATTGAATCGCATAGGAGACACATATTGGATTTGCCAATACTTGTGTACGGTTACTGCACTCCAGAGCCTGCTTTGTAAGAAAGAGGCACTCTGAGACTGATGGCACTAGGCTGTGATCGCATCAGTCCAGCAGTGACTCCACATATAGGATGCGGTCATGGAGGGAGCCTATAATGCTTCTCTGCATACACATTGACTACGGGGTACTTGCCAGAAAAACAGAAAGACTAGTGGTCTGACAATGCCTTCTACCAACAATACATGTTGGTAAACTGTAGCTAATCTGTAAGAACCATTCAGGCTTACAGTCATGATGTGTGCTTTTGTTTACGGCACTGCCTGTACCGCGAATGACAGGTATTAGGACTCCGGAGGCAGCAGGCTGTGATTCCATCGTCAGGCGGCAGCTCACTGTTTGCAGCTCCACAAGGATAATGCAGTGGCACATGCTGAATAGTGGCAAAGGCCTGAGCAGCTGAGCTCTGCCTATGCACTTCAAAAGGTTAGAATGCCTACCGAATCTAACCAGAATCAAATAGGTATTTTCCCTAACTCTCTCTATCTCTTAGGCAGGAGCTTGACTGACTGAGTTGCCACAGAAAAAAGAGTAAGTAAACAAACTGGTTATTTTAAAATTCCAGACAATGTGGAAACATGGCCCCTTGAAGGCGGGGGCCCTGGACCAGAGCCCACTTTGCCTATGCCTTAAAACATCGCTGCGAACTCCAAGCAGTGCCCAAAGGAGAAAACAGGCATGCCCTGAAATGAATCCTAAAGTCAAACATTCTTGAGCGTTCACAAAGTACAGCTGCTTACTTTAGTACAAATAAAAGATGCATTAGTGCAGGCTTCATCAAAAGTAATATGAACAATATTTACGAATTTGGACAACATCTGACTCACTATGCTGAAGTATGACATCTAATGGTACAGTCCATTAGCAATTCTATCCACTGTCAGTTAAAGTTAAATGAATATAGGGGAGTATAAAGAGAACTAAATTGTTTGTCACAATGATATGCTTAAAAGTTTTGATTTTGTTTCTCTTGCCACCCACACCATTTTGCCAAAATCAAGCAGGCTGAGGAAAAGAGTTATCACACCCTTCTCCTAGATGTGAAGTTGTCCAATGGCAACTCCCAACATTCTTGTTGCCGGTGATTGAAGCGCCAAGACTGATTGGAAGTCTTCCTGATGACATGGCCACATTTGCCACCTATCCTTTCTGATAAGGGTTTGCAGGGGCACTTCACCAAATGGTGTTAGGAAAAAATGCACAAAAGATGATGGGAGGAATGCTTGCAATCTGGCTAACCACTAGCAATCCCTTGAAGTACTATCCCAACCCATCATTCTTTTGCTCACCATGCCACCTCAGTTTGAACCCAGCCATACACAAATCAGTCTTGATTCTGCTCTCATGGGAACAGTCCAGCCTGAACTGCCAGGCCGGGTCCTCCTTGAACCAGAACACAAGCAACTCAGGAAGGGTTTCGCCCTAGTTAGGGGCTCATCAGCTGGATACAGCTAGGTTCCAGAGACACAGTGAGCATGTGACCTCTGTCTGGGCATACCCATGCAACTTAGAGTTGTACATGAAACACACAAAAAAGAGGATGGATGGAATGCATGCAATTCGTCTAACCATTGGCAAATGCTAGAGCTAGCATCCCAACCCATTGTTCTTTTGCTCACCATGTGAGGGCGAAACTGATCCTGGGTTGCTTGTGCTCCGGTTCAGGAAGGACCTTGATTGGCTGTTCGGACTGGACTGTTCCCATGAGGAAGAGGGTCAATAGAGATATACATATGGCTGGGTCTAAGCTGAGATGGGAGGGTGAGCAAAAGAAAAATAGAGTGGGATGCTTCCCCAAGTCATTGACAGTAGTTAGACAAATTGCAAGTATTCCTCCACATTTTTCTGTGTTTGAACAAATAGTCAGACATGGATTTTAAATGTACATTAGTTTTCAAACATTTCTGTTAAGAACTCACAAGAAATCTTAATGCTTCTGCGTTTACACCCTAATAGCCATTACATGTCTGTCTCTTGCTAAGAAAGGAAACGTACCTCTACGCTCATGGGATTAGAGCAGAGGTGGCTTGCCCATATGATTATTTGGGTGCTGACACATCAGAAAATGTTCCTTTCATTCTGAGAGCAGGAGTTTGGCAAATTTTCCTCCTGGAGGCTGTGGCATAGATCTCCAGATGCCCAGAGAGAGAGGAAAATAGCGTTATTATCTGCATCCCTATCATCAAGACACTATCCATTCCAGTCATCTGCTTTTCTATTTAAAACAACAATGATCAGAGGTATCAATCAACTTGGTTCAATGGTAGTGTCCTGTGAAGGACTTCAACTTCCAGAACACACAAGGGTTTAAAATGAATGCTCTTAGCAGACAGAAAACACGGGGTCTATGATATCTTGGAGCTTTGTGGCAACTCTTAGGGGCGTATTTGCGAACTTGTCATGCAGTACAGCGCAGCAAGTCTCCTTGCTGCACTGCCTGACAGGCAAAGAGCAGGAATGCGCCACCGTGGGACAGGGGTGCCTACATTGCAGGTAGTGTGGAATTTTGACTTGCGATCTAAACATCATCTGCGCCAGCTTGTCACCTATGTACTACATGCACGGCAGCTATTCTAGGTCACCTATGTATTACGTGCATGGCAGCCATTTTAGGTATCATGGTCTCCCTGTCCACGATCGATCGCCAGCACGTCCCTCTGACCCAGCAAACATCCTCTGCGCTCCCCGGCTCCCCCTTCCTCCTCCTTCTGAGCACGACCCTTCTGCATGACCCTGTCCTTGAGAGTCACGCCAGCGCCTGACCAGCACCTCCTCCCCTCCCATGAATGCCCCTCTGTTGCTAAACCTCCCTCCTGCACTGGACTGTCCACACAGCATGAATACCTCTCCATTGATGGCTCCTCACCCCGTGTCCGACTGACCACACAGGTCCGAGGCCATTGCCTAAGCCGAGAGATATCATTTACTGCCCTTATTGTATGAGGTCGCTCTCCTTCAAAGGACCCTCTATTGATCCAGACCTCCCCACCCCCTGTGACATGATCAGGCGCACACATCCTAAGACTCGACGAAACACTCAGCTGCGTGATGACCCTCTCTCTTATCAGCAGGTTAAGGACCTCCATTGTGAATGTATATGGGGGTGGGATTAACACGAGGATTACGGGGATGTCGTTTCCCATGCCCTACAAAGTTGTGATTGTATTGGAGGAAGGTCACATGCCATAAACCAGTGTATAAGAGGCCAGGCCTCCGAGTGGCTGTTAGAGCACCTCGACATGATACCTTGTTGTCTGTTCTGATGTGTTCTGCTCCGTCGGAATAAACTTCTGTTTCCTGCCTTCTGGTCTCCGGCGCCTGCCTCATTGCTTGGTAAACTTGAATGGTACAAGGGCGGTTAGCGCCGGGCAAATCTTGAGAAAGGTCCTAGCCCTACCTTTTTCCACAATTGGCGTCCCAAAGCGTGGGGCCCATCAGCGACACGTGGATCCAGTGGGAGAGGTCCCGATGACAGAGTGAACGACTGCAACGATCGGGAAGAGCTCATGTCCGATAGACCCTCGTCTGACAGCCGATCATCCGACCTTCACTAGTTCTGAACAGACCTCTCTCGAGTGATCTACGGTCCTGACTGGGAACCATCAGGAGTGCCGCGAACAACACGAAGGAGAGAGGACGATCGGGCGCTGGATCCAGAGGACAGGAAACCGTCCATGCGGTCCGGGTAAGGTCGTGTAAACACGACGAATTGAGGAAATTGTTTTTGGATAATACTAGTATTACGCTTTGTTGAAACCCTCTGGAGATTCACTGTCTGCAAACGGGGAAAAGCAAACAGGCTCTCTCTTTGCAAGCAGTGAAGGATAGGTAACGCAGACTTTTGTCCCCATTGTAATCCGTCGTACCTATCTTCCTCCCCCACTGTTTCCCGAACTATCGTTCGTGGATTATTGACTGGAGATTCTTTGTCTGCAAACAGGGAAGAACAAGGTCTCTCTTTGCAGGTAGAGAAAGAGTGGGTAGCGATAGCTTTTCGTGCCCACTTATTCTCCCCACTGGATTGTTTGATTGGCCGATTATTCGGTATTGGTTCTTTTGAGGTATTCACGGCCTCCAAACAACGTAGAATAGAAATATTCTGTCTAGTCTTTGTCCGCCGTGATAAGATAGGTAGTGCAGACTTTTGTCCCCGTTGTAATCCGTCATGCCTGTCTTCTCCCCACTGGTTGGTAGCCTGTTTAGCCCGGACCGCTTATTAGAGATGAACCATCCAGCTCCACTGGAGGGCACCCCTAATAAGGACATGTTCACTAAGTATGGACTAGTCGCTATAGCTTACACTAAACTATGGCATAAATATACGAAAAAGAACCTTGAAAGTCAGTGGCCACTGATAGGTTCCTTTGACGAAAATAAAATAAAAACATTAGAAATAGCGCTCCAGAAGAATAAGACCACGCCCACTATGCTCGACAGTATCGGCATGTGGCGCAAAGAAACGGAACAGCGAAAGAAAAGAGAAGAAGCAAAAATAGGGAAAGAATTACGAAAGGCAGCCCACCTAGCCGCAAAACAACTAGAAGAAGAAATAAAAGAAAGAAAGGAAACTATGCAAAATCAAGAATCAGGGTCGACAGGCCAATGTCCTGTTAGGACCCCCCCTGTACTCTACCCTGAATTGCCCTCCAAACAACGGGCGAGCGATGAGTTACTATTAGGTCCCCCAATCATCTACATGCCCCCTCCATATGCTCCCAGCCAACAAAGCTTGCAAGCCCCGAGTGTGAGTGACCCTAGCGCTAGTGCACCAGCCCCCGCGGCCTCTGCACCAGCCACATTAACAACTTCGTCAGATGACCCCGAGGCTAGCAAACAATCACAAACCAGACTAAATAGGTTGAGCAAAGATGAGCGGGATGGGATCGACAAAATAGCGAAGATATTAGTAGAACGAAGGGAGAGCGAAGATTACACAATGAGCGTATATAATTCACATGCCGACAGCCACAGACGGCATTTCATCTTGCGATTCAGCTACTACACCCTGAACGCATATGAAGATAGGTATCAAAGTAAGGGTCCCGCCAGGCTGACAACGCTGTATAGGAAGATTGACGTTGGAGACGGGACTGAATGTGAAGCGACGGAACTCTTCATGCAGATGCTTGAGGTCTTCCGCCACCTTACAGAACAAAAACCAGAAACCAAGGTTACAGTCCCTGAAACGACCTCAGTAGAAGTAGTCAATACTATGATGCCTATCAGAGAAGCGGCTCCTTACTGGATCCCGCCACGGGGCCAGGGAACGAGCGATGATATTAATAACGAAAATGCCAAAGGGAGGGTTGTGTACAATTGGGTTTACCAACCATGGGACCGACAAGATATCCTCACCTTTAAGCAAACCCTGCCCGACTTAAGAAAGAACCCGACAGCATTTTACACCGAATTAGGCACAGCCTTGGGTTCGACAATAATGACCTTAGCAGATATTGACTTGTTCTTTGGGCTATGTCTGCCGGCTGACGTGTGGAAGCAAATCCGGAAGGCTGACCACACGGATCTGTTTGGACATACCTGGGACCAACTCGGTAAACTAGATAGACAGCGAGAACCGGGGAGCAAACCAGTGAAAGACATACTGGAACTCCCAGATAAAATAGTCCAGAAATTAAAAACACTGGTCCCGGAAAGAAAAGTAGACTGGTCGATAGTCACGGCCTGTCGACAGAAACCCCAGGAAGATGTGTCAGAATACTTCTCCCGATTCGAGACAGTGTTCTCCGACTACAGTGGCCAGGACATGACCACTGCAACCGGACAGCACCTGTTCGTACAAAATTACGTAAAGGGTCTAACACAAGAGGTCTCCCAAAAACTGCAGACGAGTGAGAGTAGTTGGGGGGCCTCCAAACCCGCAGCTATCCTTCAGATGGCTCAGTATTACGAGCACCAAAAGAATGAGAATGATAGGGCGTCCGAGAAAAAGAAGAAAGATTTGAAGGAAAGGGTAATGATAGCCCAGATACAGGGTATAGCGCTAGGACGGGAACATCAAAGGGGGAACTACCAATCAAACGCCCCCAGAGATCTACCTCCTAAGGATCACACCCCAACATCCCACACTGGACGTAGAGACATTGGCAATGACCAATGCGCCTTCTGTAAAGGGTTTGGCCATTGGAAATACCAGTGTCCGGTTGTGCTAGAGATGAATAAAAATAGGGACTCCAGGGAGGTGGCAAGTGGTCCGAGAAATGGGGTACAAGGACGAGGGCACACCAACGGCACCAGCAATGACAGATCAGGGAGACTGAACACATTTGACCGTCCCCGACAGAACCAATATCAGCTGTCCGAAGGTGAAAATGCCCCCGATTTTGCATAGGACTGCCAGGGGCAAGGGAGGGATCCAGTCGAGCTCTGTGTTGACCAGCAAGGTCCTTATGTCACCGCTAAGGTCCTGGGTACAGAGTCTCCATTCTTGGTAGACACTGGGGCGACACGTAGTGTGTTATCAAAACGACTGATTCCAAGGGCACCCTTGTCTGGCTCACACATAACGTCGATAGGTTTCGATGGGACGCCCTCCACTAACCCCCTGTCCGTACCTATTACCTTTGACCTAGAAAGCAACACTGCTGACGCGACATTCCTACTTTCCTCCAACTCCCCTGACGCCATTATGGGCATTGACTTACTGAAGCATTTTCGAGCTACCATTAGGTGTTCCCCAGATGGAATACGAGTCATCCTGTACGACAACCCAGACATGCCCAGATCCCGTCCCTCACGACACATGTGCTACATAACTGACGCTGACATGTCCTTGCTTGACACCCTGCCTCCGTACCTGTGGGCCAAAAATGACTCTGATGTGGGGCGAATGATGATTGATCCTATTCACATAACTGTACGACAGGACGCCATACTCCCGAAGCTTCCACAGTATCGGATATCCCCCGAGGGTGAGAAAGCACTGGTAGCGATTATTCAGTCTCTGGTAGATGCAGGAGTGGTTGAAGAGGTGGTTAGCAACGTCTGCAACAGCCCAATCCTACCCATTGTTAAGAAGCAAGGTGAAGGAGATGAGAAAGCGTACCGCTTCATCATCGACTTACGAGAGATTAACAAAGTAGTTGTACCCCAATATCCTGTGGTCTCTGATATCACCACCATTCTGACCCTCATCCCGTCCACTGCCATCACCTTCTCTGTTATCGACCTTAAAAACGCATTTTTCTCTATCCCCATCCATCCAGACAGCCGTTATCTTTTCGGCTTCACTTTAAAATCTCGCTCATACCGATTCTGTAGAGCTCCCCAGGGGTACACTGAAAGTCCCAGCATTTACAGCCAGGCCCTCAAAAGACAGCTGGATGCTTTCCAGCTACCAGAGGGAGTGGTGTTGATCCAATATGTCGATGATATCCTTTTGGCGGCCGACACCACCCCGCTGGCAGCGACAGCCACCGTCCAACTCCTACACTTCCTTGCAGAAAATGGCCATAAAGTCTCCAAAAAGAAACTACAGTTCTGCCAGCCACAAGTAACTTACCTAGGCCATCTTCTGTCCAAGGAAGGGAGGAAACTTACCCCTGACCGAATCCAAACTATCCTAGACACCCCCATCCCAAAAACGCAAAAGCAGGTCCGCTCTTTGGTTGGCCTAACCTCTTTTTGCAGACAGTGGTTGCCTAATTACAGCCTCATTGTGAAACCATTACTTGCCCTACTGACCAAGGATGCCCCCTCCCCGTTCCCTTGGACCGCTGAGTGTCAAGCCTCCTTTAAGGAATTACGGGATGCACTCTGCTCAGCACCCGTCCTCGGAACGCCGGATTACTCCAAACCCTTCTCCCTCTTCACCCACGAAAGGGAGGGATGCGCATTGTCTGTCCTGACTCAATCGATTGGCCCTAAGCAGCGCCCTTGTGCCTACTTCTCCGCCACTCTTGATCCTGTAGCCAGAGCCTTACCTGCCTGCCTTCGAGCAGTAGCTGCCGCTGCTGTCTCCATCCGTCAGAGCGAGGGAATCGTACTTTCCAACTCCCTCACTGTATTAGTGCCCCATGCAGTTGACACCCTTTTGAACCAGACAAAGACCCAACACCTGACTAGCGCACGACTGACAGGGTACGAGTTGACTCTGCTTGCACCCCACATCACACTTAAGAGATGCACGACTTTGAATCCTGCCACATTGTTACCCCTGCCTGAAAACGACCCCGACGTTCCTCCCATACACGACTGTGTGACCCTCACGGACGAACAGACTAGGAGTAGGGTTGACCTCCGAGACACTGCTTTTCCTGACCCCGATGGAGAGCTATGGGTAGACGGCTCATGCATCAAACTCCCAGATGGCACCACTTCAGCTGCCTATGCAGTGACGACAGCCCAAACAGTAGTTGAGACAGCCTGCATCACACAACGATCTGCCCAGGCAGCGGAGTTGATAGCCCTCACCCGAGCATGCATCATAGCCGCAGGAACCACCGCGAACGTATATACGGACAGCCAGTATGCCTTCGGGGTGGTCCACCATTTTGGGCTCCTGTGGAGGGAGAGGGGATTCCTGACGTCCCACGGCACCCCAATCCTCCACGGAGATTTATTGTCCGCTCTGATTGAGGCAGTTCTCCTCCCCAAACGATTAGCGGTGATCAAATGTCTGGCACACAAAAGAGTGACAGACTTAGTCGGACAAGGGAATGCATTAGCCGACATCACTGCACGAACCACAGCTGAGAATAGGACAGTGACACGCATATATGTGACTAGGTCACAAGCAGAAAAATGGAGTGACACAAGGGAAATGATCAGAGACATACAGTCGGCCAGCACCCCCCACGAATTGACTAAATGGGCAAGGGTGGGTTTGAAGGATGAGGAGGGTTGCTGGCGAACAAAAGATGCAAACAAATGGTTGCTGCCTGACTCATATCTGATTCCCATACTGACAATGGCTCACTCCCCCGCACACATAGGATCTGCACCCATGATCGAACTCATTTCCAAAGTCTGGCATAACGATAAAATCCCCGACTCAGCCAGACGCCTGGTTCAGCAGTGCCTTATTTGTCTGCAACACAACCCCGGGAAAGGAACTGTAGTACCCCGGGGAGGGTTCGGGACCCCCAATCATCCCTTTGAGGTCCTTCAGATGGACTACATCCAATTAGAGAGATGCCAAAGCCTGAAGTACGTACTAGTCATCGTGTGTGCCTTCAGCAAATGGGTAGAAGCCTATCCAACCCGTGACAACACTGCCATGACTACTGCCAAAGTACTACTGAAGGAATTCTTCCCTCGCTATGGCCTTTGTCGAATTTTATGGAGCGACAATGGCCCCCACTTCATAGCTGAGGTTATCCAATTAATCCTAAAGGGGTTAGGGGTGAAGCAACGATTTCATGCGGTCTTCCACCCCCAATCCGCTGGTCTAGTGGAACGCCATAATGCCACGCTGAAGCTGAAACTGGCAAAAATAGTGGCCACCACTGGACTTAACTGGCCGGATGCCCTCCCACTGGCCTTGTTATCGATGCGTTCCACTCCCACCAAGCACCATTTGACCCCCTACGAGGTCGTGTTTGGGCGTCCGATGAATCTATGGACTGCCCCCAAACCGACCTCCATTCATGACGTCCCGGACGTCCTACTATCTGATTATTTGTGCAAGTTAACTAAAACGTTGTCTGTCATTCATCAACAGGTGCAGCAGGCCATCCCCGATGCTTCCAGGGGCCCCGGCCACGACATCCAACCGGGAGATTTCGTATTAATACGAAATTTCCAGCGAACCAAGAGTCTGGAACCTCGGTGGACGGGCCCCTGGCAAGTGCTGATCACCACCCGAACAGCACTCCGAGTGGAGGGGAAGAAGCACTGGCTGCACGCGCATCATTGCCGGAAGGTCTCTGCGAACCTGGCCACGACAGAAAACGTCAGCACCCAAGAAGAGCTCCTGAGCAAAGACCGACCGATATTGGACTGTTATCCCGATACTGAGGCACTCGAACTTGCAAAATTCTCTGATCCCACCGTGCCATCCAGAGAAGGGTATTTCCTGCGTCGAAAGGAGGGAGTTTCGGCTAAGTAGGCCACGGACTAAGTTAAATCTCAGAACGGTGACCTAAACACAATCAAGGGTTGCCGGGAGAGAAGCTAAACGAAGTCTGTGGTTCTGCCCGCTACCGAGCCCCCTTGAAGGTGATGGAAGCGCCAGATAAGAAGATGATGGAAGCGCCAGATAAGAAGATGATGGAAGCAACAGGAAATACCCAGTATAGAAATCCAAAGACTGACAACTTGCACAAATCAAAGACAATCGCACTCTTCATTGCCTTCCTCTTCTGCCTCCTCCTCATGACCTCCCTCTGGATTCTGGAGGAAAGCACACCGGCTCATGAGACATTGCTACCTACTGCACAGCCAACACCCCTGAAAGAGCATCACCTAATATCTCTGTCGCCTCAGCTCCGAGAAAGGCGCAGGGAATTCTGGAACAATTCCTTCGTGCAACTGTTGCACCAACACAACCTTGCTGCAAATGCTACAAACTGTTGGATCTGCGGGTTGCTCCCGCATGCCACTGGACACTCCATTCCCTTCATCCCTTCACCCTTCTCAGTCCACGGCTCTTGCCTCGCCTGGTTGATCCTCATGCAAGAGAGCCACAGGGACAACGCCACCTCCAGCCAGACAGTGTCACACTTCTACTCTGGGTTCTGGCTGAGCAAAACAGGAAAGACCCCAGCTGCCCTGTGTCCTGCGCTCGCGGGCGCCACCTTCATCAAAGACATTCCTGCCAAAGAACGAGTCGAAGTACAGGTGCTCCACAATCCAGCCAGAACCACCTTCACTCATCTGCAAAAACAAACTACCGCCACTCTGACTGTGGCCCTGTCTGTTATCAACATCACCGGCCTCGTGTGCCTAGAAGGCCAGGGAACGCAACTGGTGGGTTACAGCGCCTGCCGAATCACCAGAACATTGGACTCAGCTGACCCCCCTTCCTTCGTTGCTTCTCCGAACATGTACTTTGTGTGTGGCACCAAGGCTTACACCTGGCTCCCGAAGGGTTGGAAGGGTATCTGTTACATCGCCTTCGTTCTTCCACCCACATATGTAGCCCCAGCCAACCATCACCGGCAGAGACGTGCAGACGACCTTGGACAAGCCGACTCCACTGGAGCACAGTTCCTGGATGCAGCAAAGGGACTTGTTCCTCTGTGGGGCCCAATGGCAAACAGCCGTGCTATCCGACATCTGACCCAGGCAGTAGAAACAACGATCAACATCACGGCTGGTATCCTCGCCAACAACACTGCGGAGCTTCAGGCGGTCCGCCTCGTGACCCTCCAAAATCGTCTTGTCTTAGACGTGGTCCTGGCCGACCGAGGAGGAGCATGCCGCATCATCGGATCCAGCTGCTGCACCTACGTGCCTGACAACTCGCCTTCAGTCTACAAGGCTATTGAACACCTCCACAGACTTTCCTCGGAGGTTCACCAAGAACAGGAAGGATGGTCGCTTGGGAGCTGGTTTTGGGACACTTTGAAGAACTGGGGTTGGAAGTTGCTTTCCTTTGTACTGATACCTATTGTGATATTATGTGGGTGTTGCCTAGGTATCCAATGTCTGCCACCTTTGTGCGGCCTTGTTTCTAACTGTATGTGCCCAAAGACTTTGGACTTCCGAAATGAGCACATGAGCCCCCTCTATGAAGTAGAAATACGTGGCCTTATGGGGATAAATTCAAACTGACAAGTTGGCGAGATATGTTAAAAGGGAGGACTGTGGAATTTTGACTTGCGATCTAAACATCATCTGCGCCAGCTTGTCACCTATGTACTACATGCACGGCAGCTATTCTAGGTCACCTATGTATTACGTGCATGGCAGCCATTTTAGGTATCATGGTCTCCCTGTCCACGATCGATCGCCAGCACGTCCCTCTGACCCAGCAAACATCCTCTGCGCTCCCCGGCTCCCCCTTCCTCCTCCTTCTGAGCACGACCCTTCTGCATGACCCTGTCCTTGAGAGTCACGCCAGCGCCTGACCAGCACCTCCTCCCCTCCCATGAATGCCCCTCTGTTGCTAAACCTCCCTCCTGCACTGGACTGTCCACACAGCATGAATACCTCTCCATTGATGGCTCCTCACCCCGTGTCCGACTGACCACACAGGTCCGAGGCCATTGCCTAAGCCGAGAGATATCATTTACTGCCCTTATTGTATGAGGTCGCTCTCCTTCAAAGGACCCTCTATTGATCCAGACCTCCCCACCCCCTGTGACATGATCAGGCGCACACATCCTAAGACTCGACGAAACACTCAGCTGCGTGATGACCCTCTCTCTTATCAGCAGGTTAAGGACCTCCATTGTGAATGTATATGGGGGTGGGATTAACACGAGGATTACGGGGATGTCGTTTCCCATGCCCTACAAAGTTGTGATTGTATTGGAGGAAGGTCACATGCCATAAACCAGTGTATAAGAGGCCAGGCCTCCGAGTGGCTGTTAGAGCACCTCGACATGATACCTTGTTGTCTGTTCTGATGTGTTCTGCTCCGTCGGAATAAACTTCTGTTTCCTGCCTTCTGGTCTCCGGCGCCTGCCTCATTGCTTGGTAAACTTGAATGGTACAAGGGCGGTTAGCGCCGGGCAAATCTTGAGAAAGGTCCTAGCCCTACCTTTTTCCACAGTAGGATTGTTTTTATGCAGGGAGGGGAACCTTCCTTCACAAAACCAATCCTGAGAGGCATATTCCTCTTCCTATCCGAGGGGCAGAATGCAGCACACATAGAAAGAGGAAGTAGGAGGAGAAATTATGATTTTCTCCTTCTTGTGCCTCTCCTGGGAAGGCCTTTCTTTTTGGCAGATTCCCAGGTTTACCAGTTTTGGTAAATCTAGGAATGCGCCAAAAACTGTGGGAGTTGAGTAGAAACACCCATGCAACGCCTTCCCAGGGCAAAGTAAGGAAATGCAGGGCCAGAAAAAGTGGCCTTGCGGGGCTTCATAAATCTCATTTAGGACTTGCGTCACTCTTGCATCACTTGGGTGGTGCAAGAGCGATGCAAATTCGCTCATAAATAGGCCCCTAAATATCCAAATTACTAAACATCCCAACACACCTTAACTTTTTGTGATGCCTTTAGGGTTCAAGGGGGTGATGAAATCATACTATATTCAAAAGTATGGGTTTGGAACTGTGACTGACAGCATTCAATAGCAGAGCACTGTCACTTCACGCCATCACAGTCTAGCTTGTCGATGTCAGGACTTCCAGAGAACTCTAGCTCTGTAATGACAGCACAGGGCTAGAATCAGCCAAACACCATGCAGCTCCAGCAATATGGTGACTGGCCAAACACTATGTGGATAAGCACCACTTGCCGTATGGGCCAAAGAAGGACTGGAACAGAGGAGTGTGATGTAGGCCAGGAGTAAATGTCAGAGCAATCAATACAAGAATGTCCCTTTATATAGTCGAATGGTTGCTTTCTCTCTACACAAGACAAGCAGCAAAAGAGTGACTCAAATCGGGTTGGGGTTCCTAAATGTGTGATGGTGATCCTCTCCTGAACGAAGTTCACAAGAGAAACAACAGAATTAAGTCAGAGCTCCATGTTGGAGCCTGCGCCAATGTGTAGGAGACAGGTGAGTAAAGAAACAAAATATTGTTCGTTTCTTGGAGAGATTACCTTGGGTGTGCATTAGTTCATCTTTGCAAATGTGTATGACTCAGAGTTAATATGTTTGATTGCACCTATGAGACAGTGTATTTCGCCGGTGTCTGTGATGTTCCTCAACCTCATGGTGTCCCTAGCCATCTGAATTAACTGTGAGCATCTTGGACCATGCATGACAACGAGTGGCCCTCCACAGTCTTGAAGAGGCCTTCTCTGGCATGACTGCACTGATCCCTGGTTCAATGAATGCCATACTCAGCGTATTGTGAACATATTTACTCGATACTGGCCACATCTGGCATAATGCTGAACTTATCATAATGGTAGCAATTCATGGCTTTTTGTGGACATCATTGGTATAATGGTTGCCCAGCCTATTACTAGGCATGGGCAGAATTTCGATTACATCAGAGTAATCAGAGTAATTTCAGTAATTCCACGTTACTCTGATGCGGAATTACTGTTAATTTCTTGATTACTACTACTTGCATAATTAAGATTAATTTGAGAGGGGGAATCCTACTACAAAAGTACCTTTTTTTAATGGAGTTTTATGTAGTGTAAACTTGCCCCAAAGGTATCAGGTATCAGAGCGCTTTACATGAGCACCAGTTGCGTTACACAAGGACACATTAATTTTTGTTAGGCACAGGAAGATTAAGTGACTTGCCCAGATTCACAGGATTTTGAGCATCATTGCCAAGACTCGATCCCGGTTCCCCAGATTTGAGATCGACCACGCTAGCCGTTAGGCCACATCCTCTCCTCAATTTGGTGAGTAGCTGCTCGCTATTCATGTTCTGCTGCATTTAGCACTGTTTCTTAGCACAAAATGCATCATTGCAAGAGCAACACACTCTTAAATTTGATTCATCAAGCCAAACAAGGCCACCTTGTTTATCCTTTCATGGCTTGATAAATCTAAGTAGCGCAATGCATTGCAAATTTCTGTGCTGCATTACTCTGCAGATAGGAGCCGTTCTATGGGTGGAAGGTCGGTGTTTCTGTACACCCACCCATGGATTTTGGTGCATTCTCAGATTTACCATTACTGGTAGACCTGGGAATACACCAAAATGCTATGCCTCCCTAGGTGAGGTGTGACGAGCAAAAATATAATTATTTCTCTTGTTTACTTCCGCTTTCTATTTGTTCTTTACCACCTATAAAAAGAGGAAAATGCCTCAGAGGATTGATTTTGTGCAGGAAGGTGCCCTTTCTTGCACAACATTCCTGATAACAACACTGGCCCCATTGCACCATGGTACAAGGGTGCCTGCAGTGGTGCTAGGCAGCACACAGTGTGCCAACGCTGGGAAAAGACAGAAATGAGTAGTATAATGTTAGATACGGCACATATTTCCCTTTCCCTATCGCATAGCGCAACAAGTTGACCTGCTGTGCAGCTTGATTTTTTAACAAAATGTCCCTGAGTTTGTATTCATCAGTCCCTTCTGGGTGGACCACCACTTCTGAAAAAACATCATCAGGCGCACATCGTAGTACTAACCAGCCTTCAACCATGCAGCAGTTTTATTGCCAATTCAGGTGGCCATCCAGGTTGAGTGCCATCGGAAATAATATCTTCCTAGTGACTTTCTCCCTTTTGGGGATATTTTCCCAACACACCCAGGTGATATTTCACTTTTGAGATACAGCATTCTGTTCTGCGTGAAACGCTTACTTCAAGGTACTTCTAACACTTTTACCAGCTCCGACCACTTGGTCCCTGACTTCCTGATCTAAAGGAATACATACCTCTAGAATGTTTCTTTCTAGGTCACAGGTCACTCCCATCCCCTTGACAGACCGACAATTTGGCTTGCTTCTTGCTATTGCAGGAGCACTCTCCCTTGGCCCCAGAGGCCCCAGCAAGGAATAGCGTCCGGGCTGCAAACAGTTAATAACAGTGGTCAGGGAAATTCTTTCAAGTATTGAATGCTGCACTGGGAGACAGAAGCCATCCTAACCTTTGTCTGGGTTTGGTTCCCTGCAGAGGAAATATTTTGGTTCAGGGCATGATGCTCTTGCACAGGGGATTTGTTTCAGTTTACTTGCAGTCCTATCATTTAATTGTGCATTGAGTTAAAGTAACATTATCTACAGTCAGCCACAGACTGAAACCGTGATAAGAGGTCAAGAAGTCATCCACAGCAGCGTTCTACCCTGCCAGGGCCTGTGATGTATACACCCATCAATCTGTCTCCCTACTCCTGTCTGGGGACAGATTTGTCTGTCACTGATATGCTTTACTGTTGGGGGGGAGTTTGTGGTGTGTGGGCAGATGAGAGGGGCATTTCCTAAGTGCTAAAATAGAACTGCAGCTGCAAAACAAAGACATCTAAACTCGATAATATATAATCCACAATAAAATAATTAATTGTTCAAAAAATAACTCTGCAAACCGCAGATTTACAGATTATTACCAGCAAAATGCGCATTTATTGTGTCAATAAACGTTATCGGGTACATAAAAGTCGTGTAGTTTAGCAATGTCATCTATTCTATAATAGACTACTATGTCTATGACCCCGCAATTCGAAATCGTGGTTTTCTCTCATGTGCAGTGCAATCTCCGCTCCCAATTGTCTCTTTCCCACCAGAATCCATCCAAAACCCATCGGTTGAAATTCCAGGGCCCTGGTATTTCGTACACAGCTAATTGAGACACAGTAGCGCTGCTGATAAAGGTGTCATTACAGGTAAATGTGGCCTCTAATTAGAGCCAGCTGGGCGCGTCATTGTAATCACGGCCATATCTGAGCGGCAGCTTACATGTTGACAAGAGGTGGCGAGCATCAAACGGACCTGAAATGTTAGGCCAGCCTCGAAGGGAAGCGATCTATCAAAAGCTGTCACCTTGAAAGGCTGGAATAATGCAAAACTAACATTTGGGATTAAAGCGCTCTCTGCGGTGGACGGGCCCAGCCTCCACTCTGATAGTTCGCCCACCTCATTTGTTCTAATTCTTTGTGGGCATATCTCAAACGGTGTAATTACAGAGCGTCGGGTATTCCTCGCGCCCCCTTCCGGCCTTTGATATGACGTGGTGTGTCAAAGCTCCTCAAACGAGAAGATGGCGCTCCTTCGCAGCTGGTTCGGGGGGCGGGGTGCGGTCGAGCGGGGTCGGGGCCCAGGGCGTGGTGAATGGTTTATATGTTAGAGTACGCCGGCAAAAGAGTACTAAGCAATCCACGCTCGCTGTCGTTCTGCTTGTCACATATCTTTCGCAAATGTTTGAGGACTGGAAGTTAGCTCCTACCAAAGAGTATGTGGAAAGCCGGTTAGCTTGAAATTTAGTTCATCTATTTTAGCCGCATCGTCTATCATACAGCAACATATACCCTAATAAGTGCAATACGACATTTACACTGATAGACCACGGCTAAAGCAGTTCCTGCCCCCAGTAGTCTGCCTAAGTGTTTTTTAATTTTTTTTTGCAAAATGCACTGCCACTTGTACTAAACCAGCACCCAGTCTTCGCATTCGTGTTTTTAAAAACAGTGGTAACGTGCCCCTGATGTGCTCTATTCTAATGAGGTGGTTTGGTTAAATGTGGACTGTGTTTATGGTTACATGGATTACATACGACATTGTGGTACTGAAATATACTATTAGCGTTTCTGTGATTGAATGCCTTCTGCATTGGGCTGTCTTGAAATCGGGGCACCAGGTGACCGGCACTAATCGATTGTTACAAATAGTTTGAATGAAGCTGTAGTAAAACATACACTGTGTGTGTAATCCTTCGAAGAGCATTTCAGGTCAGGTCCTGAAACGAGGGACGCGCCCAGTGGCGGTCCCTAATTAAAGGGAGCACTGTGTATTTATCCAACAGGTGTCTGCCATGCACATCTTTACCTGCATTCCTTTCCCGTTTGTCTGGCAGTTTACCTGTGCATGTTACGATGGTTAAAACACAACTTTATAGGACACCTTACTCTAATCTTATTCACTCGAACCAGCACAAATGATTAACAATTGTAATTAGCTAAAAATAGCTATCTATAGACAGATGCATACAGTTTTAGTTAAGATTCCGAAAACATACATTATAAGTTTGACTTTTCAAATGGTATCCGTAACAAAGCCGATATGTCATAGTCCTATTAGTATGGATGTGCTTTGCATGTGCTCAATAGTTTGTCCCCAGCACTGAACTCCCTTCCCCTAAACGAGTGTCAGATAGCCAAAAGGCAATTATCTGTTTTACTAAAACAAAAAGGCATCTACGTGAAAATCGCAAATATTTCTCAGAGATGAATCTCTGAAATGTAAAATTGCAGTCTTAAAATATCTCACATTAATCAATGGAAAAAAATAAAAAGTTGACACTTTTTTACTTTTTTATAACACATTCAAACAAACACCAAATACACTTGCAGACCAAGTATACACATTCCATGCAAACAGACAAACAGCCCTACAGGCATTTATGCCCAGAGATCAACAGTTACACAGTCATCTGTACACACACACACCGATAATACCCACAGTCCTCAACGACCCATGCTACCATACATACTGACACCCATACTAATATAAAGGCCCAGGACAATATATCCATAGGCACCTATGCACAAATACATATCAACCTACGGGTACCATTGAACATTGTTTGCATGTATGTACGTATGTGGTAAACCTAGCCAAAACAGCAGTGGAGCACCATACAGGGTCAAAGGCAAGTGTACATTCAACAAAGGAAAAGGAGATATACCTGGTTAATGGATTGTTAATGCATTGTGATATAGTGTTCTTTAAAGAAGAGTGCCTTACGCTCTTTCCTAAATTGAAGATCTACTGATTTACAGGTTCCATTACAGGTGGATGGGCTTCTGAAAGCTCGTGTCAGGCTCGAGCCAGAATCTTGGCTCTGCATCAACAAAATGTCTTGCCATGCTCAGCCAGCTCCATCTTTACTGTCCAACAAGAGTACCAGACCCAACCAGTCCTTGTTTAGTCCCCTTCTACCACGGTTTCTCCTTTGGTCCCTTGAGTTCCTTTAGTCCCACAGTCTAGGCCTTTCCTACCTCCAGTGCTCTGTTATGCACAATTTCCTGTCCCACGCTCATGGTTAAGGCCTCTATCCTTCTGTGGCCGATTCTAGAAAAGGCCCCACCCTTTCTAACTCTTGTAAGAGTCTGTGATCTAGCAGCAATCTAAGGTGTGGTTGTATATAAGCCACACCCCTTCTGTTGCAGGCTGCTTTGCTCCTGACACTCAGAGAGAGAGAGCATCGCCATCCTGCCCAGTAGTCCGGCATCATGAAAATAAAACAATGCTGCAGGCAATGCTGCCAACAACCTGAACTTGCCTATTTCAAGCATGTGGTTTTCATCCTGATTTCTCCCTGATTTCAAGTGTCAAGTGCACAGTAAGACTTATTACTGTGTGCATACTTGCCATCAAGCAGCCCCTGCAAACAAAAGGTTAGTGAGAAAGCGAAAACAAGAATACTTGTTGAAGAGATTTGATAAATCTTTCCACAATTGCTTAAAGACTACATTTGAGAGAAATGGTTGCATTAAGAAGGACACAAACTAAGAAGAACCCTGAGAATCAATGCGTTCTAGAATTTGAAGGTCGCATATATTTAGGCACACTAATACAACTAAGAACCTCACAAATGAAACCCGCCCAAGATCCAGAAACACTACAGTGACTCCCGGTTCTTCAGAAGTTCAAAACTCGACACTCTCTCTCTCTCTGTCTCTCTCTCTCTCCTCTCTCTCTCTCTCTCTCTCTCTCTCTCTCTCTCTCTCTCTCTCTCTCTCATTCCCAACTCCATTTCCCTCGTAGGCTATTTCCAGCACACAGTGCAGATACTCTGTGTGTAAAGTGATCTGTCAGCATGGGGATCAGTGGTCATTGAGTCACTCCTGCCGACTCCTTGGATATTCAGGTTAGTGGATCTGCCTTTGACAGAAAGCCAAGCCCAAAAACCAAAGTCTGCCTAAATGAAGATAGGTGCCGAGGATAACCTTCAGGCCGAGGATTTAGCCCAGGCATTGATGCAAGAAACCCTTCCCATCTCAGATCTAGCCAGACTCTTTCCATGTTATGATCGGAAGTGCTGACCCTACGTCAAGAGAATCAGGTACTTAAAACTGAATTGTAAAGCTACAAGCCCAGAACGGTGTATTGGAGGTATGATTCAAGGCCAAATGAATGACATACCCTCAGATACTTCAACCTCAGCGTTTCAATGTGCTAACAGGGGTGCAAGGAGCCTCCTCTATCAAACCAAACCCAGTAGCCTCTGCAATGAATCTAATTGTGGTAACACCTACTCCAGTTCCACTGGCCCCTCACAAACACTTTTCAGGTGATAGTGTGAAATATGGTGTATATATATATATATATATATATATATATTCACAGAAAAAACCATAGGTTATAGTGGATATATAGTTAGGAATTTGCATTTACAAAACCTTGAAAATTCAATGAAAAAACCATTGGTTTTAGGCCATATATAGTTAGGGATTTGCATTTACAAAACCTTATTTTACTCGCATAAAACCGTTGAAATTCCATATATAGTTAGATGCGCTAACTATATATCGCGCACCCGCAATCCACTGCTGATGATGTCACATATTACATCATTCATGACATGGTCAGTGACATCACTGATGACATCACTGATGACATCTCAAATGACATCACTGATGACATCACTGATGACAACACCCAGTGACTGTATGTTTCTGTAAAGTTAAAATATGTCTTACATATTGAAGAATGAGTGGATGTATAAGTGTCTGGATGAAGGATTTAGTAGGTGCATGACTGACTGTATGAGTGAGTGATTAAATGTGTCTCACTGAGTGCATGGGTTAGTGACTAAACTGTCTTAATTTGTGCATCATTATGTCTGTTGTTCTGTAAACTGTTGCATGTGTTGATAAGTAGCTATATGAGTAACTATATGGGTTATTGATTGGTTGCCCAAGTATTTGTATGGGAGACTGAGTGTGTGTGTGGGTGGCTGGGAGGTGTATGACTCTGTGCATAGATGTGTGAGCAGTTGATTCACTAGATGTATGGTTTCAAAAGTGCATGTGGAAACAGCTGTATGGGCGGTTGACTGTGTGCATGAGTGTATTGGTGAGTGAATGGATATCTCAGTGCTACATGTCAAAGTAAGTACATATGTAAAACACAGTACATGTGAGAGTTGACATATATGAATAACTGTGCATAAGAGCCAGTGAATGTGTGAGTGGCTGTATGGATCATTGTGAACTTGTATCAGGGATTGTATAAGAGAGTAAATATGTGTTAGTATATGTTTGAATAAGTAAAGTTTGTATAACTGTATAGTTGAGGAAATGGAGGTGTGATTGATTCTTTGCATGACTGACTAGGTGTGTGAGTAACTCCATGGATGAGTGACAGTCTGTGAGTGTCTGTTTACACTGATTGTATCTAAGGTTATATTAGAGTCTGAAGAGGTTCATCGTATTATCACATGAATGATATCATCAGTGATGTGATCAGTAATGTCAAATGAGATGTCATCAGTGATGTCATCAGTGATGTCATTTGAGATGTCATCAGTGATGTCATTTGAGATGTCATCAGTGATGTCATCAGTGATGTCACTGACCATGTCATGAATGATGTAATATGTGACATCATCAGCAGTGGATTGCGGGTGCGCGATATATAGTTAGCGCATCTAACTATATATGGAATTTCAATGGTTTTATGCGAGTAAAATAAGGTTTTGTAAATGCAAATCCCTAACTATTGTCATGTGCTTATCTAGGTTCCTGATCGATACTGTAACCTTATGCCCCTATTCGGCTATAAAGCCCTTTATTCCCTATATTGGCATAACCGTTCAAGTACGATTTTCTGTAAAGTCATCTCTGGCCTCACACGAGCAGAGCCACAGAGCCACATTCCAGCATGACTCTCTGCTACTTCCTTTGCGACCAATTAGTGCAATGACAGAGCAGCAGTCACTATCTGATATTCCTAGATAACACTCCGAGTTCTTCAACAAGATAAAAACTTAGCAAACCTGGAAATCCCCGCTTGCTATGTTTTGATTAGTAATAGAACTCTAATGAGCAACTGATAGCTGCCACTTCCTAGTGACATCTTTAATTGACGTCTTATGTCCAGCAAACTTGCGTCAAACCCGGCACCTGTCAGGTATAAATATTACCAACGTTGCCTTAAGCAATGTGCGTTGCCTGTTGCTGATGCCAGCTGCCTGCATGACCAGTGTTGGTAAAAACTAGCACTCTGTCGCTGCAGCCTGCTATCCTGTGGTGGTGAAGCTACTGATTACCATTATCGCCGCTACAGCGCGAACTGTGGTTCAGTACGCTTGAGGAGCCGTGCAGCCGTCCTCTGCGAAGACATCCAGCCCAGCTGCCCGCGGACGCTGTCACCCCTCCTTCCTCCCGACGCGCTGAGAGAAGCCGCTGCCTTTCTCGTGCAGAGAAATCCAGTCCCGGCGCTTCCGGTTTACCCTCGCGGGTGACTGGGATATCGAGAGAGACCCCTGAAGGAGATACCAATCCTCCATCATTCTATTCAGAGGTATGGTGTTGACTAAACCCTTAGAAGAGAATTCTTGAAACAAACCTTGGCAAAACCAACTTAACTTAAGCTACTTACTTACTCCCCCTTCTCACGTGTTAGGCTTAGGTCAGGCACACCGGGGTAGGCTTAGTTAGAAGCACCAGTTGAGTATGTTAGCCTAATGTATATATGACTGTATATATGTTTTATTACTTTTAAACCATTGTATGGCTAAGAAACCATATCAATGCTTTTACAGTTCTATTTCGCAATTCTTATCTTACTGTACGTACTTTTTATAATAACAGTTATTGCAATTGTGGCAATACATTTCTCTTGTATGAGAAGAAAGACTGTTCAATAAATGTTAACCTTTATTGATACACGCCCGTCTCTCTATTCTCTACATATTGTGAAAGTAAACTGCACCAGACTGACTGAGTGAAATCTATGTCTATTGTTTCACACGACCCTAGAGATCGACTCTTGATCTGAGGAGCAAAGTTGTCATGTTGCACGGTTGTTGGAAAACTGAATCCCTTCTTGTCTGTGCCAGGGAAGCTGATCACTTCCTATGCAGAGAAGAAAGTTTCCAGTGACCTCTGAGCTAGTTGGTAACACAACCCAATTAAGTTTAGCATAGTCAGTGGAGGCCTGGAATATCCGCAGTTCCACGTCGATACTACTGTTTATGTTATTCCAATGCGCAGGGCCTAGTGGGAAACTAGGAACTACACTACATGGCGCCCTAACGTTTGGTAAGGCGATAAACTAACGTAAGACTTGTAGAGTAACTCAGTCGTGCATATTTCACACCCCTTTCTCCCGTAAAAACTCCAATAGACGTCTGGAGTGGGTGAAAGGTTAAAATCCGCCCGACCTTAGTAGGAAGAGATTCCTATGTAAAGCTCCGGTTTATTCAACGTTGAAGGATACAGTGTTCCAAAATATTGTGCATCTAATCTTTGTCTCCTTGGAGACCTACTCTGCAAACCTCGCATTTTTACAATGCCAGAAAACGGCACCTCTGGGGCCGCAGTAGATGCGACTCAGCAAGGTCCCGAACAGGCTGACCCGGATGCTATTATCATCCCGGTCCAGTTAAGAAGATCTATAACTTTAAAACTTATAGAAAACGGACTGACACCTCAAGGTGGTACAGTAATTTTCGTGATAGAGGCTCACGAGTATCGGCAGACAGAGGTATTCTATTCATGGATAAACTTTCCAGCGGTAAACGCTATAACACAAGAGTTTCACTATTACAAAATAGAGGAACCTCCGGGAGAGTACGCTCCTTTCGAGGAGATTGAAATCCCACTTAAATTTCAAGAGCACCTGCTCTGGTTTAATGGCGCCCTAAAACATAATGATCACATAACTAGGCTCGGTCCACTAGGTAGACCAGGAGCCACGTGGCCGGTTCTAGCCAGCTACACACCACATCCTGACATTGCAAAAATGTCCAAGGAAGAGCTGTTAGCACAGCTAAACACATTAATAAAAATACATAGGCAATTAGTCCAATATGTAATACGGACTGCAACAGTCCAGCCAGCTGTTAATTCACACCAGCTGACCCCTCATCAGGGGAACACTAATAAAATTACACCACAGAACATACAGTCATGTCTTGGTAAAACACCCGTAAAACGGGAACAAATTCCTTTCTGGTTAGCCCAGAAAATCACTCAAATAGAGGCAGTATTTCCTGATACTACCCCTATTGAGAAACACAGAATCTTGACCATCTGCCTTCCTATGGGAATCGCACCACACGTGGAGGACTGCGACACTTGGGGTACAGTCTTTGCTTCCATTTACACAAAAACACACGGTGTTCCGTCTATGGCGGTAATACCAGACGTGCTAAAACAGATTCAAAATGAATTCGGTCCAGAGCCAGCTTTAAATCTAGGTATGAAATTACTGAAAGATTTCAAGCAGGTCACGGCTATATTATTAGCCAATGTAAAGGGAGAAGCAGCATCTGTGGCGATTCGCCAGAAGTTGAGGGAAACAGATATAAAAGATCCTGTTGAGCTTGCAAAAATCATAGAAAAATGCTATGAAGAATTAGGTAGAGACAGCTTGGGTGGGAAACCAGTTAAGCCCCAACTGCTCGAAAATCCAGAAAAATTATTTATTAAAAATAATTTAAACACTCCTAAAAAGAGCTGGGATGGAAATAAACAATCCACTCCCAAGGAAAAAGCTTTCCAGTCCAGAGGAAGGTCTCCTCGACGGAGGGAAAGAACTCCGACTCGAGAACGCCAGTCTCCCCAACGGGAGCCCTCTGAGAAAAGATATAACCTTAGAAATAGGGATAATATAAAAAAACCTGATAGATATCAAAGTATTGATACACGTCCCTCTCGATCTCTTCCACAGACTTCGGAAAGAAGAGGACGGTCAGACCCAGGAGAGCACACCAAGTCCAAAGACAAGGAACCTGCTCAAAATAAGAAATCTCAATTTCAGAAAAAGAAGGTAGCCAGTATTAGAGTAATCAACCATGCCGAGAATACTGAGGACACAGTTGAGAAACGGGGAGTGGGCATTGACAATGTTGGACAGTGCAGCAGAGATCAGTATAGCGCGCAAGAACTTGATGAGTCATCTGGAGACAGTGGACACGAATGAATACATTCAGGTTGAAACTGCCGACGCCAGACTTAGCGAGCCCCATAAAATATACGAAATAACATTGCGTATGGAGGGTGATAAGACTAGGAAAATTAAGGGTCTATTTTGGGATAAGCTCTCAAAAGGCTATGATATTCTGTTAGCTGAAAAAGATTGGCCCCCGGAGTTTGTCAGGGAGTGCCCTCGTGGCGAAGAGGTGATTATGCCTGCCTTCTCGAATCACATACCGATTCATAAAAAATACACATATGCAAGGAAATGGGCAGTAGCCCAGGCACCTGCATTGTATAAAAATCATGTAGGATGGGATGAGGATTCTCCGCCTCACAAAATCCAATTAAAAAGTGAACCAACTGCCCAACGGCAGTATCCCATAAAGCAAGAAGCTAAAAAACAGGTCAGGGAGATCTTAGATCAACTTGAGTACCAGGGGGTGATTGAAACATGCACCTCTCAAATGAACAATCCTTTGTTTCCTGTCTCCAAGCCAGACAATTCATATCGTCTAGTTTTGGACTACAGACATCTTAATACATGTTGCAAAACTTTTGCAGTACAAAACTCGCATAGTGCAGCCCTAATGAATAACATAGTTAGGAAAAAATATAAAACGACATTAGACATTTCTAATGGTTTCTTTTGTCAAAACATTGCACCAGAAAGCAGATATTTGACCGCTTTCTCCGCATTTGGGTCGCAGAAAAAATTCTGTCGACTCCCACAGGGGTTCAAGAACAGCCCAGGACTATTCTCAGCTAGGGTAACAGAGTTACTACAAATCTATGATGATGAAGCATTATCTTACGTAGATGATATTTATCTCACAGACGACGACTTGGATACTCACTTGAAAAGAGTGAACACCATTATACTTGGGTTCGCAGCAGAGGGTTACAAATTCAACTTTAAAAAGTCCCGAATTGCCCATCTGACAGTACTATTTTTAGGGTACGAATTATCAAGTGAAGGGAAAAGCCTAGCGGACAACTTCTTAGAGAAGTGCGCTGTACTCCAAGCTCCAAAAACGCTGAAGAATTTACAATCAATACTAGGTTTTCTGAATTTCGGAAGAACTTACATACTAAATTACGCAGAGAGGGTTAAACCTCTCTACGAACTAATAAAACCTGATTTAAAACAAATCAATTGGACTCAAAAACACACTGAAATTTTGAGATCACTGCAAACAGACATGTTAGCAAAAACAAAATTAGACACACGTGACAACACACGTGATCTTGTAATCCGAGTCATCCCAGGAAGATGCGGATTCACGTACCTAACCTCTAATGAGGGAGAAAAGGTACCAATTTCAATTAAATCTCACTTGTACACACAAGCAGAAAAAGCATTCAGTCACACGGAAAGAACTGTGAACGCAGTGCAAATCGCATTAGCAAATGAACGAGAACTAGCACACGGCAAACGGATTAATATCCTTACAGCGGAATCCGCCTTCGAAGCGCTATTCAGCCCAGTAAACCTGCCTACAGTGTCACTGGATCCAAAATGGATACAGTGCATAGATTCTCTAGGAGCGGAAGACGTGAAATACTATTTCGCCCCGCAATACGAAGAACTGAATGATTTAGAATATGAAGAAGAATATCCTCTGCCAATCGAAATCCTGCCTCTCCCACAATACGCTTGTATAATCTATACAGATAGCTTTGTACAGCATTTTAATGTAGAGAGTAAATCCTACAATGCAGCATGTGCGATTATTAAAGGTCGTTGGCTGTGCGGTAAATTCAGACCGAAAGTAACGAAAACTGAATCAGTAAAGTACTGTTCTGTTCAAAGAACTGAGATCAGATCTTTAAAGATGGCGCTCGAAAATGCAGAACGCGAATTCCCCACACTTATAGTGTGCGATTCTCATTTTTGCGTCAATTCTTTCAATAACAAACTGCAGAGTTGGATCGAAAACGACTACAAAGATGGCACAGGTGCCACAATAAAGCATAAAAAGCTCTGGAACGAGGTAGCTCTTTTACACAAAGAACTACAAAAGACTCACGTGATTCACGCACAGAGTCTTCAACGTGATGGCGTTCACGTTGCAGGGAATTCATTGGCTAATACAGCCAAAGCGGAAGCAACTAAACCGGCTTCCGTAGCCACAAAAAAGCGTACAGATAAGTATATAGACGGGGAAACCATGCTGGCAGTAAAAACGACCGTAAAAGGCGACTGTGCAGCACTACCCGTAAACTATCCACTCAATTATGCATACATAATCGATGCAAACTCCGTTCCGTTTGCTCGAATCCCTGGAGTGGGGGATAGAGTAATTCCAAACACGAACAGGAGAATATTTTTAATAGCAGAAGCACACATGGGGTTGGGTCTGAAACACCAAACAATAAAAGCCTCTCTGAAAGAATTGCAATCAGAGTACTGGTGGCCAGGAATGAGTATAGATATTCAATGTTTTGCTCAAAATTGTGAAGACTGCAACAGAGATCGCAGTAATGAACAGGCCAGTGTAGTTTCAGGATCCCTTCTAGACAGCATAAGGCGGTCTATCTGCGCAATCAAAGAAGAGAAGCGCGTCCCTGTGTACAACGTTTAAGACGAAATACACTTAAATAATGAGGCCTCCAGCGCTCGGCTGACGCTAGAACAGTTATAAAAGATTAGCGAGTCCATATCGGCACATACGCAATTACCACGTTCCATTCTGACCAGGGTCCTGCTTTCAGCTCTCGAGCTTATGGGGAGGCCATGGCCAGCATGGGAATTGGGTTGTGGTATTCTTGTCAGTCATACCTCGGAAGGGAATAGTGTGATAGAAAGAAAAAACCGGGACATAAAGCAATCTATAACAGCGAAGGTATTAGGTTCAGGCGCTGGGTGGGTCAAACATTTAATAAGTGTCCAGACTAGTCTTAACAACATGCCAAGAAATTCTCTAAAAGGTTTCAGCCCATACAAACTATTGTTCGGAATTAGAATGAACGTTCAGGACCTCGATAGTCAGATGTCAGTGGTACAAAAAGAAACAAAGCAGTTTGAAGTAAAAGACCGTTTGGCTGTTTTACAGGAACTGAATGAAACAAGAAAATCATTAAGCAACATAAAGTTAAAGCAACAGCCAATTACCACTGACGAGGCACCACCCGCAACAGCCCCAGCAAGGCCTGCCTGGATTCCAAAGATTGGGGATCTAGTCAGAGAAAAGATCGCGGTTAAGAAGGAATTTGGGCCTTCTTACAGAAAAGCAGTACCTGTCTTGGCAGTCACCGGAACAAGATCAGTTGTGCTACCGCCCCTTGCTGGTAAAAAGGAGAACAGAATCGTGTCCATCGATCTGGTAAAACCACAAGCATGTGGCCTATAATCAACAGTAGGCCCAGTGGACTCCCAAGAAACAACAGAATACCCAAACTTGCAACAATCCAAGAGGTTCAAACTGAAAGACTCATCACATTCGATCAGCCTGCAGTGCACGATGAAGGACTATGCAATAATGCCATGGAACTCGTGCCTCTTGAAACACAAATTGAAACAGTTCGTCAAGAAACACCAGTCTACACTAATGTGGCATCAGAAAGTGCTACCGAGAGACAGATTGAAAGAACAATCCCATCAATTGACAGAACTGCCTCTGGTTATTTCATCAACTTCGACAACTTCTCTGAAGATTTAAACGACCCCGAAGTGATGCCAGAAACAAAAAAGTATTCTAAAGAAAATACAACAGGACTCCTTCAACAAGTCAAAGAACTATATCTGGATTCACCGTTGATTGAGCATTGGATTATCTCAGGGGTATTCATACTCCTACTATGCCTAATTTTAGTTTTAATTTTAGGGAAGTTCATTACAATTGAATGGACACAGCAAGTCAGAACATCAACCTAGTCCTGAAACCACACAGATCATCCCACGTGAAGAAAAGAGAACTGTCAACAGTAAATGTCACAGCAATTCCAATACCTGGTGGGGTAGTATGGGAGAAAACAGACTATGAGATCTATGGTCCGGTCGAAATCCTGAAGTATCCTCATCAACTAAAGGTTTCCTTAAGTGACTTTGTTACACCTAGTACATTCTCTGATGATTGGGACTTTAACAGTATTAATGACATGATGTCTGATTTAGTAATGTCAGCTAGATTCACAGATCATGATTATTTACAAGGTTCATCTAGTTATGAGCAGTTATTCTGTTATACCCACTATGGTGATCACTATTTGCATAAATCTGCACAGCCTAGAAATGTTTTTATGTATAATCAATGGGAACATTGTTCTACACCACCTAAAAGCAGTTCTAAAGCATTTTTTGAGAAATTCAAATACTTCTCAGGGTTTAACACCAGTGATGCAGAAACGTTTTTTTACAAACTGTTAGATAAAACAGGAATGAAAACAATGCTGACAAATTCTAAATTGATATATTCAGAAGCATTTTATGACAAAATGATGACATTTGGTTTTGATTATTGGAAAAATAATATTGAAACGAAAACAATTTGGGGTACAAAAGATTGGCAGGTGCAAGGCATAGAAGCACTATTTAGAACCTGCATGATACCAGAACAAATGTTATTTTTAAATGACACTGTACACCAAACATCTTGTCTTGGCCTAGCTAAGAACAAAGAAATGAAAACACCGTCTATACCAAAGCCAATACCAGAAAATGCAACTGCAGATAATGAGTTAGACGTGTCACACATTTTACATTTCAACAGAACACATCCTGATTGGAAAAAGTGGTTAATCTGGCCTACAGACACAAATAACTGTCAAGATAGGTTCCTGAATAAAACACAGGGTTTAAAAATGACCAGATTAGACTCAAGATACTCCCAGAGACAACATCCAGGGGTTATAACAACATACAGTGTAGGTAAACTCTGCCTAGAATGGCTAGCTACATCCACACTGGCTGAAATTAAGCAACACTTGTCTTTATTAAAAGATGGTGCTGATTTGCGCGATTTCATTCTGGGACCACGCAAACAGCGTCAAAAGCGTTTCATAGCGACCAGTATCTATGCTGCTTACAACGAGGCTTGGAAAGTAAAGCAAATTGAAACTGCTGAAAAAATACGAGAAATTGATCGTATTAATTTGGAGAAAACACTTTCTGTAGTAGACAATGGGTTAATGACTCTGTCTTCCAGAATATATTCTTTGGACAATATTGTATCATCTGCCTTTGATGTGATAGACAGAGATTTGCTAATGTTACAACATGGCCAGTCTCAATTACGCTCTATTATAGAACTAGGCTGGACGCTGCAAAATCTTCGTTCAGGCTATGTGCCTTGGCGTTTAATCAACACAACGTCATTGTTTTCCATTTTTAACCTTACTGATAAACAGATCAGTTTGGCACAGAAAGGAGCAGACTATACAATCTTGAGCATCGAGAAACTCGAGCGATTACCATTGACAATGTCAGAGAGCCCTGTCATTGAATGGATAATACACGGAATTATCACAATTCCGATTACAACTTTCCGATTTCATAAGTGCCTTGAGTACATACCTGCTGGCCAATATGAACAATTAGGTAAAGGATACTTAAAATCCGAATGGAAATTACCATACACTCATTCTTGCTATAGTGACAGCGACAAAAATGTATTTCTTAGTGGTGACAACTGTAAACATTCACTAAGCGGTATACTTTTGTGTCAGGGTATTAATTTACACGGAGCATGTGATGGAAATTCAAACAACCTTTCATGCCACCAGCTAGTCACACCTGCAACTCAGATAGAGCCCTTCTTTATGCAACTCGCAAACGGGAGTTACATTCTAAGAACGGATCACAGGTGCTGTGGCCTCGCGCCCGGACTAAGTTATCTAGTAGAAGTAACGTCCATGGTCAAATGCTGTATGCAAGCATTGTTCCCGAGCGGGCCTCCAGACATAGTGACTCCCCTCTGGCCTCGTCTGAATCTCTATTCTATACGAATTGATACATTAAGCAAAATGAAATCTGTGCTTTTACAGACAACAGTGCCTATAACGTCATCCAAAGAGACGTATGATCTTCTAGTCGCAAGGACGACTACAGAGGTTCATGACCTTTTATCAACAAATTGCCCCGTGCATTTCGTACAAATGCTCGAGCAACTCCTTAACATGTCTAGTGCTACGAGCATCCCAGGCATATTTAAGACAGTCTTTACAGGACTGCTAACACCCTTCCAGGCAATTTTGGGAATCTTTCCTAATTTTGTGCACTCCATTTTTGGTGGTATTCCACTATTTTTTGGACTCATCGCAGGGATTCTATTTTTGACCCTCCTGCTTCGATATGGCAAGCCTCGGCTCAGACATAGCTCCCATGGGAATGGAAGAGACAATCCTAGCAATGCGCTACAGGGACAGGATAACTAACGTCCTCGGATTGGCCAGGCTGAGAGATCTAAACATGACCTGGTTCCTTTCATTCAGACCAATATGGCAAAATTGCATTTTACCTGTGCTACGGTGTATGCTTTGCGGCGAGGAATGCGTGTTGGACATCTGTCTTTCACTTCCATCAGCAGTACCAATGGACGTCGATACTTTGCTAAGTCCAATAACGGCTCACGCATTGTGTTGTCCCCAGCGGCTACCAATCCTGATGACGGCATTCGTGGAGACTCCTGTACTACAGCCAAGTGGTAACAGTGGAGCGAGTGACAAAAGCAACATCATCCAGGTACAACGTTCTGTGAGCATTGCTGATCCTGCCTTCGATGACAGCAATCATTCTCACACCTGCCAAGTTTCAGCGCTATCTAATTTGGTTGAACTATCACCTGATTTTGTAGACCAATTCTTTGCGAGCCTGTCTGATACGATGTTCTCACCCATAGAGAAACAATAACTTTTGAAAAGCTTTCCGACACACAGCGTTCCTATGAACTCTGGATTCGGCCTTCAGTTTTGTTCAACAAAAAAACTGCCAGGAGCTTTGGTAAACTGATTTTTCTTTGAATTGGACAATTTTTCAAATATTGACCCTTTTCTTTTTTGGCACGAACAATTCTTTGCTTAACGTAAAAACTATTCTTAGAGAACAGAAGCTTCACACTTCTATTTCTAAACACATCTAGAGACATAACAACATTACACCAGCCTCTAGCACACATATTATTACAATGCATTTTTATGTGATGATTTATCTCGCATTTCTTCTGTCAGAGATACTTCATGTGTAATTCTTTATGCATAATCGTTCATTGATTTCATATGCAATAATTTTTGAATGATTACTATGCTTTAAAAAACGTACAGTACCTAAATTCCATGTATTACAAGTACGCCTATTTCGAATGCATTTATGTATTTTGGGGTGGGCTATGTTACACAATGTTACACATGCATCTAATTGCTTAGTTTTAGTAATTTTGATGGACATGAATTCGTGGAGTGGGTGTCATGTGCTTATCTAGGTTCCTGATCGATACTGTAACCTTATGCCCCTATTCGGCTATAAAGCCCTTTATTCCCTATATTGGCATAACCGTTCAAGTACGATTTTCTGTAAAGTCATCTCTGGCCTCACACGAGCAGAGCCACAGAGCCACATTCCAGCATGACTCTCTGCTACTTCCTTTGCGACCAATTAGTGCAATGACAGAGCAGCAGTCACTATCTGATATTCCTAGATAACACTCCGAGTTCTTCAACAAGATAAAAACTTAGCAAACCTGGAAATCCCCGCTTGCTATGTTTTGATTAGTAATAGAACTCTAATGAGCAACTGATAGCTGCCACTTCCTAGTGACATCTTTAATTGACGTCTTATGTCCAGCAAACTTGCGTCAAACCCGGCACCTGTCAGGTATAAATATTACCAACGTTGCCTTAAGCAATGTGCGTTGCCTGTTGCTGATGCCAGCTGCCTGCATGACCAGTGTTGGTAAAAACTAGCACTCTGTCGCTGCAGCCTGCTATCCTGTGGTGGTGAAGCTACTGATTACCATTATCGCCGCTACAGCGCGAACTGTGGTTCAGTACGCTTGAGGAGCCGTGCAGCCGTCCTCTGCGAAGACATCCAGCCCAGCTGCCCGCGGACGCTGTCACCCCTCCTTCCTCCCGACGCGCTGAGAGAAGCCGCTGCCTTTCTCGTGCAGAGAAATCCAGTCCCGGCGCTTCCGGTTTACCCTCGCGGGTGACTGGGATATCGAGAGAGACCCCTGAAGGAGATACCAATCCTCCATCATTCTATTCAGAGGTATGGTGTTGACTAAACCCTTAGAAGAGAATTCTTGAAACAAACCTTGGCAAAACCAACTTAACTTAAGCTACTTACTTACTCCCCCTTCTCACGTGTTAGGCTTAGGTCAGGCACACCGGGGTAGGCTTAGTTAGAAGCACCAGTTGAGTATGTTAGCCTAATGTATATATGACTGTATATATGTTTTATTACTTTTAAACCATTGTATGGCTAAGAAACCATATCAATGCTTTTACAGTTCTATTTCGCAATTCTTATCTTACTGTACGTACTTTTTATAATAACAGTTATTGCAATTGTGGCAATACATTTCTCTTGTATGAGAAGAAAGACTGTTCAATAAATGTTAACCTTTATTGATACACGCCCGTCTCTCTATTCTCTACATATTGTGAAAGTAAACTGCACCAGACTGACTGAGTGAAATCTATGTCTATTGTTTCACACGACCCTAGAGATCGACTCTTGATCTGAGGAGCAAAGTTGTCATGTTGCACGGTTGTTGGAAAACTGAATCCCTTCTTGTCTGTGCCAGGGAAGCTGATCACTTCCTATGCAGAGAAGAAAGTTTCCAGTGACCTCTGAGCTAGTTGGTAACACAACCCAATTAAGTTTAGCATAGTCAGTGGAGGCCTGGAATATCCGCAGTTCCACGTCGATACTACTGTTTATGTTATTCCAATGCGCAGGGCCTAGTGGGAAACTAGGAACTACACTACACTATATATGGCCTAAAACCAATGGTTTTTTCATTGAATTTTCAAGGTTTTGTAAATGCAAATTCCTAACTATATATCCACTATAACCTATGTTTTTTTCTGTGAATTTCATTGGTTTTTTAATAGCAAATATAAAAAGCTTTAAAATGTCAAGTACGTGATAGATAAAAACATTTTCGTATTTATGCACGCTGATGTGCTTTGAACGCTGCACCCCCCCCTCCCCTCTTTTGTCTTAGTAGTACTCTCTCTTTGCAGATAGTGAACGGTAGTTAACGCAGGCCTTTGCCCCCGTTGTAATCCGTCGTGCCTGCTTGTCTCTCCATTTGATTGATTGTTGTCCAAGCATTTACTGTTTTAGAATTGGTTCTCTTTCGATCATTCTCTATTTACAAACAAGCACAAAGTCGCAATACTCTGTTTAGTCTTTGCAGATAGTGAAAAATCGTGTAAAAAAATAAAAGTAATCGAGCAAAATCAGTAGGCCACTAATTGGATCTCTTTTTGACCTCGCTAAAATAGAAATATTAGGAACAACCCTTCATGAGAAATACGAAAATAGTGAGATGAACTGAGCTCCACACCATGAGGGCTGCAAGACAGCTCGGCTCCATCACCCATCCCGCACAAAATAACGACAAACCCTATGCAAATATTAAAAATATAGACAACACACCAGCAAAGAAACAGGGTAAAACATTTTATTAAAAAACTATTTACATAACGTTGGTTTATAAGATGATGTCAGTAGTGGACCGATGTGTGAATAGGTCGAAAGCAGCACAAGGCTCCAAGATCTGGATGGCAAGCTCCTGGATGTTGGGTGCCATAGTTCAGAGTTCTGAGTTTGAGCCTTTTTCAATGCCTGTGCTTTGTTGAATCAAAATGGCGGCTTGACACAAAGCTGACTCAAGCGTTGCTACTGATGCTATGCAGACCAAAACTGGTTTTCAGTTTGTAAATTTTTCTAGATTTTTCAATCCAAGTTTGGTTGACTTTGTAGAACGATGGCTTCAAATTTTCAACATACGGTGTGGTGGCGCTGACTGGGAGGGGGCGCTTCGCTCCTGCCCCCTCCCCAAGTAAGATTTTCATACGTGAAAGTACGTTAATGGTTTTGGTCCCTGAGTTGCTTCGATGTCACTGCCATTCTCAAATGGCATAAGTTCTGGATGTTGGGTGCCATAGTTAAGAGTTCTGAGCAGTGCTTGTAACACTGTCTGAAGCTTATTTCCACCTACTGCAGCTTCACTATTCTCAAAGTAAGTGAGTGTCGTTTGTGGACCTGACTGCATTAGAAAACAATGTGATATGTTACCTTCCTAAACAGCTTGACAGAGGCCCCTGAGGGGCGGTGTGATGGCCATGGACTCGGAGAAGACGCTTGGCTCCGACACCCTCCCCAAGTCTTATAGCACTGGTGTAGCCTGAGATCGCCCCCGACATAGGCGGCCGGCTCCCGGGGTCAGGCGGAACTTTTTGCCTTTTGATGACTCTTCAATTCTGAACCTTGTCCCACAATCCGTTTGACCTGAAGACACGCTGTAGTGGGGCGCCCCTTTACCGTTTCAGTTGCCATTCCGCCCGCTTTTGCTACACTGTGCCTCTTCCGCCATTCAGCTGTTTACCGCCCGCTCTTGCGACTACAGCGTCTCGCTCATCATGTAGTTGAGTTGCTCCCGCTCTTGCGGTGCAGCGATAGGCGGCTGCCACAGGACTCTCAAAATGGCGGCCGGCTCTTCGGTTTTGGGCCTGGTCCACTAAAATGGCCCTGGGACACCTTTGAACTCGGACGCTTCCCTGATAGGGCTTGGGTCCCATTCTCGAAAAGCGTCCCCTCAGCCGTGAAGATTCTACAAAAGTCTTGGGGGCCTCCGACTCCCGCAGGCTTCTGGTGGGGAGCGGCTGCCATGATTGCTCGTGGAATGGCCACGACGGAGCTACGAGATGGTAGTGGTCTCATGCTGACGCCAGCTTTAGTCTGAAACATCCAGAAACACTGTAGACTACCAATTCGATCAGTTCCGGTAGCGCCCCAACATGACCCGGAAGAGAAGAACTTGCCCTCCCCTCTTTGACTGATGGTTCTTGTTGCCTGTCCCATCTGTTGTCATTTAACAGAACTTTTTGGACTGCTGAAAGGGGTTGTGTTCCGAACGCTGGTTGGTGGAGACATTTTGACTATATTCTTGACCTACGTTGTCGCGTAATGCGTTATATGACACGCCGCGTTAGCGCACCCGGAAGTGATCCGAGGCGCGGCGCGCAGCGGGTAACGTAAGCATAACAGGTCATGTGACTTGTTAATAAAACTTTTCATTGGTTCATTTTACTTTTGTTAATTTAATGATGAAAAGCTTGGTCATATGACCTAAAAATTACGCTTTTTATTGTTTTCGAACAATATTTTTTTTTCAAACATATGTTATAATATTCCAGGCTAATGTACTTTCCCGGAAAATTTACAACTGTCTTGCAAGTAAAATATATTCCTTTTTCGAGAAAAAGGGCGTTTCTTCCTTCCATGACGGAGCCGTTGAGTAAAAGAGATTCGGCCTGCTGTCTTAGTCGCCGATACGCCTGATTATCAGATTCTTATCGATCACTTTATGTTGCAGACATGAAAAACACAACTGCCCTTGACCATTTATCTTTACTGCGTTCCTACATATTATACCTTTTATCCGTCATGTAATTGGACTGCTTTATTTCACTTGCCTTTTACTGATTCGAAAACAGTGACTAAAAGTAAAAACTTTACCAATGTAAATACTACTACCGTGTTTTGTTTTAAAAACCTTTATTGTGAAAATGTCAGTATACAAATACGGGCCTATAACCACGTGGGCCGGCCACGGAGCAAACTGAAATCGTATATGATGAGGAGACATTTACACTGTAGAAGAACGTAACGAGCGGGCCATTAGGTTGCAAGAACAAAGGTGTCTAACAGTTGCGGAATCGGTGGACGTACATTTTGTAATTAAAATAAGACAGGGCCACTTACAATAACATTTTCTAGATATACATTTGCGGGCAAGGAGTTACGAGTCCCATTTATACCGGCGCCATTTTGGGCGAGGCCGGGCAGGTCCAAGATATAGTCAAAATGTCTCCACCAACCATCGGCCAGACCAGAACCCCTTTCGGCCCTTTATGCTACAAGATGGTGTCTTCCATTCAGAAAATATTGTTGGCAGCATTTTGAAAGGAAACAGAAACAGCCGTTCTCCTAGTGAGTTTCACATTGTTACATTTAGGAAGAATGTTGAAGAGTAGTATGTGGAAAATCTGAAGCCATTTTTCTACAAACTCTCAATCAGACTTGGATGGAAAAAAAAATCCTGAAGAATGTACAAACTGAAAACCAATTTTTGTCTGTATAGCATCAACAGTAACGCTTGAGTCAGCTTTGTGTCAAGCCGCCATTTTCATTCAATCAATAGCGTCCCCCTGCACACATTCAGGGACCTGGTCGTGTCTTCAGATGAAACGGATTGTAGGAAAAGAAGCAGAAAGGAAAAGGAAAAAAGTTCCGCCGGACCTCGGGAGCCGGCCGCCTATGTCATGTGCGACCTTTGGCCACACCAGGGCAATAGTGAAGCTGCAGCAGGTGCAAATAAGCTTCAGACAGTCTTACAAGCACTGCTCAGAACTCTCAACTGAGGCACTCAACATCCAGGACTTGCCATTCGGATCTTGGTGCCTTGTGCTGGTTCCGACCTATTCACACATCGGTCCACTACTGACATCACCTCATAAGCCAACGGGGCACCCCACGCCGACTTTCGGCGCAGCATTGTAGGATGGCCACACCAGTGCGGCAACTTGCTGGACACAACCTCGGGGCCATCCGGATCTCGGCACGTTCGACTCACTGTACCGCAAGAGTGACCGCAACTCAGCTGGACACGCCGTCTTTCGGCGCAGCATTGTAGGATGGCCACACCAGTGCGGCAATTTGCTGGACACCACCTCGGTGCCATCCGGATCTCGGCGCGTTCGAGTCACTGTACCGCAACAGTGACCGCAACTCAGCTGGACACGCCGTCTTTCGGCGCAGCATTGTAGGATGGCCACACCAGTGCGGCAATTTGCTGGACACCACCTCGGTGCCATCCGGATCTCGGCGCGTTCGAGTCACTGTACCGCAACAGTGACCGCAACTCAGCTGGACACGCCGTCTTTCGGCGCAGCATTGTAGGATGGCCACACCAGTGCGGCAATTTGCTGGACACCACCTCGGTGCCATCCGGATCTCGGCGCGTTCGAGTCACTGTACCGCAACAGTGACCGCAACTCAGCTGGACACGCCGTCTTTCGGCGCAGCATTGTAGGATGGCCACACCAGTGCGGCAATTTGCTGGACACCACCTCGGTGCCATCCGGATCTCGGCGCGTTGTGCTGCCTTCGGCCTATTCGCACATCGGTCCGCTACTGACGCCGCCTCACGTGCCAACGGATTTTCTACGCTTTTTGTAGCCCTATGCCGCATAACAGGTCATGTGACTTGTTTATAAAACTTTTCATTGGTTCATTTTACTTTTGGTTTCCTAAAGATGGAAGGCTTGGTCATATGACCTAAAAATAACACTTTTCATTGGTTTAGAACATTTTTTTTCCCAAACGATGAAAGCCCCACCTTGTTTCTGGATCATTCAGACTGAAGCTGGCGTCAGCATGAGAGCACCACCATCTCGTGGCTCCGTCGTGGTCATTCCGCGAGCAATCATGGCAGCCGCTCCCCACCGGAAGCCTGCGGGAGTCGGGGGCCCCCAAGACTTTTGTAGAATCTTCACGGCTGAGGGGACGCTTTTCGAGAATGGAGCCCAAGCCCTAGCAGGCAAGCGTCCGAGTTCCAAGGTGTCCCAGGGCCATTTCAGTGGACCAGGCCCAAAACTGAGGAGCCGTCCGCCATTTTAAGAGTCATGTGGCAGCCGCCTATCGCTGCACTGCAAGAGTGGGAGCAACTCAACAACATGGTGAGCGAGACGCTGTAGCCGCAAGAGCGGGCGCAACTCAGCTGGATGGCCGCCACCTGGGGAGGCCCGTTCACGCCGCCTCCCACACGCCCCCCCCCCCCCCCCGGGCCGCCGCACGCCAATTTTCGGAGCAGCATTGTAGGATACCAAAACCAGTGCGGCAGTTTACTGGACATCACCTGGGTGCCTGTCGTACATGTTGTGTCAGCCATGGGACACTGGACACAGTGCCATCAACATCTCAACGCGTTCTGCTGCCTTGGGACTATTCGCACAACAGACCGCTACTGACGAGGCCTCCCCCCGCACCACCCGGGACGCCCCACGCTGTTTTTCTGTGCTGCATTGTAGGATCCCAAAACCAGTGCGGCACCCAGGCGACATCACCTGGGTGCCGTCCAGAACTCTGCACGTTGTGCTGCCTTGGGACTATTCGCACAAAAGACACCTTCTAACCATTGTTGCTTTTTTGGGTGAAAAATGTTTAAATGTTTTTACAGTTTTTGTTCCGTTCATTATAGTTAAAAGTTAATAAAGTTTTATAATCTTACTTTGTTGGAGTGTTATCTATTTTTTTAAAAACGGGTGAATGGGGCCTTGAATCGGGTTATTGTCATGTGTGGGCTTTGGAAGTGTGCTGCTGCAGGATCGGACATTTCAAACTCAAATGCACGTTCTTTTTCTTACCTTTCCGAAGCATGGAGCGCAATAGCAGGCAGAGAAAGGGTGATGCACGTGTTGAACACTACCTGACCTGGCAAGTTGCTGGCAGTGCCCCCCCGCCCGCTCCTGAAAGAGGGCACACACACACCGCCGCCCCGAGTACTTCACAAATCTTTAAAAGACCATGCGCTTGTTCATGAGGCTTAAATGGTTTATCACCTCTTCTAGAACCCCTGCATCGACCCTCTGACGTTTCCTGGAAAAATTACCATGTAACACAATACCAAGCCCTGTCAGCTGAAACCCCCAAGGAATCGTGGGGCATATTATCAAGGGGGTTTATCTCCGCTTTTTTGGCTTTAAAAGCCATGAAAGCGGAGATAAAATTATCTCCCTATTACCAAGCTGTCGCTAACACCAGTTAGTGACAGCTAAAAGGAGATAGCGACCATCTTGGGCCCCGCTTTGCATGTCAGTGATACTTATCACTAATGACATGCAAAGTGGCCGTGCCAAGATGTTAGCGACTGGAAACAGTCCCTAACATCGCTATCTCCTATTACCAACTTTTGGAGATATTCGCGCTAAGCGCGAATATCTCCAAAATCTAACACCTGCCCTGAGCAGTTCTTAGCCATGTTATCCAATGGGAGGTGGATAACATGGCTAAGAGCATTTGCTCGATAATACATGAATATCGCTGACTTTTCTGCGATAATAGCAAGGTTTATCTGCGATAAAAATCGCCAATGTGCGGCGATAATTTTTGTCTCTAAACAAGTTAGAGACAAAAATTATCGCTAGTTGTTCGTAATATGCCCCCGGGTTTTTGCTTGCAGAAATCGGGAGGCGGGAGACTAGCACTGAAATCAGTAGTCTCACGCCTGAATCGGGAGGGTTGGCATGTCTGAATTCTCTACAGCTGGGGCCATAAACTACATCCGCAGGGGTAGGTGATAGCCTGGGACCAGCCTGGCATCTAAAATGGCTGCCGTGCACGACAAAATTGTGGCATTGGAAAAAAGGCAAGATGGCGCAGCCGCTGGAAGAGATGTATCAACATATATGAGCCTCCTCACCCACCCTCAGGAAACATAGGGGATTAGGATACGTCTCCCGCACCCCCTTATACCTAGTAATTTAATTAACGAAGCACAAAATGGCAAATTCCCGTTTCGCTACCAGTTTGCGGCCCAGTTCGCGGCCCGTGAAGCGCTTCTACCGTGAAAAATCTTTTTTTTTTTTATTTTCCCCACGGGACCCTTTAATAACCCCAACAACATTCCTAGGGGGTCAAGAGGGGGATACCTTGCCCCCTTTCATTAAATTCCCCCTTCGTTTTTCACCTCTTCTTCTCTCTCGATCCTACCGAGAGATAAGATGGCGGCCGCTCCGGACTGTCACGCAGCAAAAAAAAAAAAAGCTCATGCACAGCCGCTGGAAGAGATGTATCAACATATATCAGCCTCCTCAGCCACCCTCAGGAAACATAGGGGATTAGGATACGTCTCCGCACCCCCTTATACCTAGTAATTTAATTAACGAAGCACAAAATGGCGAATTCCCGTTTCGCTACCAGTTTGCGGCCCAGTTCGCGGCCCGTGAAGCGCTTCTACCGTGAAAAATCATTTTTTTTTTATTTTCCCCACGGGACCCTTTAATAACCCCAACAACATTCCTAGGGGGTCAAGAGGGGGATACCTTGCCCCCTTTCATTAAATTCCCCCTTCGTTTTTCACCTCTTCTTCTCTCTCGATCCTACCGAGAGATAAGATGGCGGCCGCTCCGGACTGTCACGCAGCAAAAAAAAAAAAAGCTCACGCACAGCCGCTGGAAGAGATGTATCAACATATATCAGCCTCCTCAGCCACCCTCAGGAAACATAGGGGATTAGGATACGTCTCCCGCACCCCCTTATACCTAGTAATTTAATTAACGAAGCACAAAATGGCGAATTCCCGTTTCGCTACCAGTTTGCGGCCCAGTTCGCGGCCCGTGAAGCGCTTCTACTGTGAAAAATCATTTTTTTTTTTATTTTCCCCACGGGACCCTTTAATAACCCCAACAACATTCCTAGGGGGTCAAGAGGGGGATACCTTGCCCCCTTTCATTAAATTCCCCCTTCGTTTTTCACCTCTTCTTCTCTCTCGATCCTACCGAGAGATAAGATGGCGGCCGCTCCGGACTGTTTAGAATGTTGACAGACACCGGAGAGCCAATCAGCTTTCTGCGCGCAAAGTTCCGAAACGCGAAAAGTAAGCGGACCGGATCGCTGCCCGGAGCGCTGTTACAGATATATATCTTGATTTAAACGTTAATTTCTCAAAATCCACTGAAGCACATATATTGAGACCTAGCAAAGGCACATCGGGCTAACAGTCCCTACAATTTTGCCAAGTTTCGTGCAAATCCATTCAGCCGTTCGAGCTAAAAGTGAGTCCAACCGCCCTATGGAAAACTCAATGTTAAAAACGCGTTTTGGGTCCCCCCTTTTTTCTCAGCCCCCCCTTGACGAAACCCCACCAAATTTTAAGGGGCTGCTCAGAAACAAAATGTGCCATTTTCCTGAAAATTTCAGCCGATTCCGTTCCCAAACGCCAAAGTTATTAGACATAGAATTTTCAAAAGTTCCATAGACAAATAATCCTAACTATATATACCTACTGGCGATAGCCAGTAGGTAATATATAATATATATATATATATATATATATATATATATATATATATATATATATATATATATATATATATATATATATATATATATATATATATATATATATATATATATATTACCTACTTAATATATAATATATATATATATATATATATATATATATATATATATATATATATATATATATATATATATATATATATATATATATATATATATATATACATATATATAGTTAGGATTAATTCCCTATGGGATTTCTGAAAATTCTATGTCTAATAACTTTTGCGTTTGTGGACGGAATCGGCTGAAATTTTCAGGAAAATGGCACATTTTGTTTCTGAGCAGCCCCTGAAAATTTGGTGGGGTTTTGTCAAGGGGGGGCTGAGAAAAAAGGGGGGTCCCAAAACGCGTTTTTTGCATTGAGTTTTCCATAGGGCGGTTGGACTCACTTTTAGCTCGAACGGCTGAATGGATTTGCACGAAACTTGGCAAAATTGTAGGGACTGTTAGCCCGATGTGCCTTTGCTAGGTCTCAATATATGTGCTTCAGTGGATTTTGAGAAATTAACGTTTAAATCAAGATATATATCTGTAACAGCGCTCCGGGCAGCGATCCGGTCCGCGTACTTTTCGCTTATCGGAACTTTGCGCGCAGAAAGCTGATTGGCTCTCCGGTGTCTGTCAACATTCTAAACAGTCCGGAGCGGACGCCATCTTGTCTCTCGGTAGGATCGAGAGAGAAGAAGAGGTGAAAAACGAAAGGGGAATTTAATGAAAGGGGGCAAGGTATCCCCCTCTTGACCCCCTAGGAATGTTGTTGGGGTTATTAAAGGGTCCCGTGGGGAAAATAAAAAAAAAATGATTTTTCACGGTAGAAGCGCGGCCGCGAACTGGTAGCGAAACGGGAATTCGCCATTTTGTGCTTCGTTAATTAAATTACTAGTTATAAGTGGGTGCGGGAGACGTATCCTAATCCCCTATGTTTCCTGAGGGTGGCTGAGGAGGCTGATATATGTTGATACATCTCTTCCAGCGGCTGTGCGTGAGCTTTTTTTTTTTTTTGCTGCGTGACAGTCCGGAGCGGCCGCCATCTTGTCTCTCGGTAGGATCGAGAGAGAAGAAAAGGTGAAAAACTAAGGGGGAATTTAATGAAAGGGGGCAAGGTATCCCCCTCTTGACCCCCTAGGAATGTTGTTGGGGTTATTAAAGGGTCCCGTGGGGAAAATAAAAAAAAAATGATTTTTCACGGTAGAAGCGCTTCACGGGCCGCGAACTGGGCCGCAAACTGGTAGCGAAACGGGAATTCGCCATTTTGTGCTTCGTTAATTAAAGTACTAGGTATAAGGGGGTGCGGGAGACGTATCCTAATCCCCTATGTTTCCTGAGGGTGGCTGAGGAGGCTGATATATGTTGATACATCTCTTCCAGCGGCTGCGCCATCTTGCCTTTTTTCGAATGCCACAATTTTGTCGTGCACGGCAGCCATTTTAGATGCCAGGCTGGTCCCAGGCTATCACCTAACCCTGCGGATGTAGTTTATGGCCCCAGCTGTAGAGAATTCAGACATGCCAATCCTCCTGATTCAGGCGTGTGACTACTGATTTCAGTGCTAGTCTCCCGCCTCCCGATTTCTGCAAGCAAAAACCCGGGGGCATATTACGAACAACTAGCGATAATTTTTGTCTCTAACTTGTTTAGAGACAAAAATTATCGCCGCACATCGGCGATTTTTATCGCAGATAAACCTTGCTATTATCGCAGAAAAGTCAGCGATATTCATGTATTATCGACCTAATGCTCTTAGCCATGTTATCCACCTCCCATTGGATAACATGGCTAAGAACTGCTCAGGGCAGGTGTTAGATTTTGGAGATATTCGCGCTTAGCGCGAATATCTCCAAAAGTTGGTAATAGAAGGTAGCGATGTTAGGGACTGTTTCCAGTCGCTAACATCTTGGCACGCCACTTTGCATGTCATTAGTGATAAATATCACTGACATGCAAAGCGGGGCCCAAGATGGTCGCTATCTCCTTTTAGCTGTCACTAACTGGTGTTAGCGACAGCTTGGTAATAGGGAGATAATTTTATCTCCGCTTTCATGGCTTTTAAAGCCAAAAAAGCGGAGATAAACCCCCTTGATAATATGCCCCACGATTCCTTGGGGGTTTCAGCCGACAGGGCTTGGTATTGTGTTACATGGTAATTTTTCCATGAAACGTCAGAGGGTCGATGCAGGGGTTCTAGAAGAGGTGATAAACCATTTAAGCCTCATGAACAAGCGCATGGTCTTTAAAAGATTTGTGAAGTACTCGGGGCGGCGGTGTGTGTGTGCCCTCTTTCAGGAGCGGGCGGGGGGGCACTGCCAGCAACTTGCCAGGTCAGGTAGTGTTCAACACGTGCATCACCCTTTCTCTGCCTGCTATTGCGCTCCATGCTTCGGAAAGGTAAGAAAAAGAACGTGTATTTGAGTTTGAAATGTCCGATCCTGCAGCAGCACACTTCCAAAGCCCACACATGACAATAACCCGATTCAAGGCCCCATTCACCCGTTTTTAAAAAAATAGATAACACTCCAACAAAGTAAGGTTATAAAACTTTATTAACTACTAACTTTAACGAACGGAACAAAAACTAAAAACATTTAAACATTTCTCAACACAAAAAGCAACAATGGTTAGAAGCTGTCTTTTGTGCGAATAGTCCCAAGGCAGCACAACGTGCAGAGTTCTGGACGGCACCCAGGTGATGTCGCCTGGGTGCCGCACTGGTTTAGGGATCCTACAATGCAGCACAGAAAAACAGCGTGGGGCGTCCCGGGTGGTGCGGGGGAGGCCTCGTCAGTAGCGGTCTGTGTCCAGTGTCACATGGCTGACACAACATGTACGACAGGCACCCAGGTGATGTCCAGTAAACTGCCGCACTGGTTTTGGTATCCTACAATGCTGCTCCGAAAATTGGCGTGCGGCGGCCCGGGGGGGGGCGTGGGGGAGCCGGCGTGAACGGGCCTCCCCAGGTGGCGGCCATCTAGCTGAGTTGCGCTCGCTCTTGCGGCTACAGCGTCTCGCTCACCATGTTGTTGAGTTGCTCCCACTCTTGCAGTGCAGCGATAGGCGGCTGCCACATGGCTCTTAAAATGGCGGACGGCTCCTCGGTTTTAGGCCTGGTCCACTGAAATGGCCCTGGGACACTTTGGAACTCGGACGCTTGCCTGCTAGGGCTTGGGCTCCATTCTCGAAAAGCGTCCCCTCAGCCGTGAAGATTGTATAAAAGTCTTGGGGGCCCCCGACTCCCGCAGGCTTCCGGTGGGGAGCGGCTGCCATGATTGCTCGCGGAATGACCACGACGGAGCCACGAGATGGTGGTGCTCTCATGCTGACGCCAGCTTCAGTCTGAATGATCCAGAAACAAGGTGGGGCTTTCATCGTTTGGGAAAAAAAATGTTCTAAACCAATGAAAAGTGTTATTTTTAGGTCATATGACCAAGCCTTCCATCTTTAGGAAACCAAAAGTAAAATGAACCAATGAAAAGTTTTATAAACAAGTCACATGACCTGTTATGCGGCATAGGGCTACAAAAAGCGTAGAAAATCCGTTGGCACGTGAGGCGGCGTCAGTAGCGGACCGATGTGCGAATAGGCCGAAGGCAGCACAACGGGCCGAGATCCGGATGGTACCGAGGTGGTGTCCAGCAAATTGCCGCACTGGTGTGGCCATCCTACAATGCTGCGCCGAAAGACGGCGTGTCCAGCTGAGTTGCGGTCACTGTTGCGGTACAGTGACTCGAACGCGCCGAGATCCGGATGGCACCGAGGTGGTGTCCAGCAAATTGCCGCACTGGTGTGGCCATCCTACAATGCTGCGCCGAAAGACGGCGTGTCCAGCTGAGTTGCGGTCACTGTTGCGGTACAGTGACTCGAACGCGCCGAGATCCGGATGGCACCGAGGTGGTGTCCAGCAAATTGCCGCACTGGTGTGGCCATCCTACAATGCTGCGCCGAAAGACGGCGTGTCCAGCTGAATTGCGGTCACTGTTGCGGTACAGTGACTCGAACGCGCCGAGATCCGGATGGCACCGAGGTGGTGTCCAGCAAATTGCCGCACTGGTGTGGCCATCCTACAATGCTGCGCCGAAAGACGGCGTGTCCAGCTGAATTGCGGTCACTGTTGCGGTACAGTGACTCGAACGCGCCGAGATCCGGATGGCACCGAGGTGGTGTCCAGCAAATTGCCGCACTGGTGTGGCCATCCTACAATGCTGCGCCGAAAGACGGCGTGTCCAGCTGAGTTGCGGTCACTGTTGCGGTACAGTGAGTCGAACGCACCGAGATCTGGATGGCCCCGATGTTGTGTCCAGCAAGTTGCCGCACTGGTGTGGCCATCCTACAATGCTGCGCCGAAAGTCGGCGTGGGGTGCCCCGTTGGCTTATGAGGTGATGTCAGTAGTGGACCGATGTGTGAATAGGTCGGAACCAGCACAAGGCACCAAGATCCGAATGGCAAGTCCTGGATGTTGAGTGCCTCAGTTGAGAGTTCTGAGCAGTGCTTGTAAGACTGTCTGAAGCTTATTTGCACCTGCTGCAGCTTCACTAGGTCCGGCGGAACTTTTTTCCTTTTCCTTTCTGCTTCTTTTCCTACAATGCGTTTCATCTGAAGACACGACCAGGTCCCTGAATGTGTGCAGGGGGACGCTATTGATTGAATGAAAATGGCGGCTTGACACAAAGCTGACTCAAGCGTTACTGTTGGTCCTATACAGACAAAAATTGGTTTTCAGTTTGTACATTCTTCAAGTTTTTTTTTTCCATCCAAGTCTGATTGAGAGTTTGTAGAAAAATGGCTTCAGATTTTCCACATACTACTCTTCAACATTCTTCCTAAATGTAACAATGTGAAACTCACTAGGAGAACGGCTGTTTCTGTTTCCTTTCAAAATGCTGCCACCAATATTTTCTGAATGGAAGACACCATCTTGTAGCATAAAGGGCCGAAAGGGGTTCTGGTCTGGCCGATGGTTGGTGGAGACATTTTGACTATATCTTGGACCTGCCCGGCCTCGCCCAAAATGGCGCCGGTATAAATGGGACTCGTAACTCCTTGCCCGCAAATGTATATCTAGAAAATGTTATTGTAAGTGGCCCTGTCTTATTTTAATTACAAAATGTACGTCCACCGATTCCGCAACTGTTAGACACCTTAGTTCTTGTCACCTAATGGCCCGCTCGTTACGTTCCTCTACAGTGTAAATGTCTCCTCATCATATACGATTTCAGTTTGCTCCGTGGCCGGCCCACGTGGTTATAGGCCCGTATTTGTATACTGACATTTTCACAATAAAGGTTTTTAAAACAAAACACGGTAGTAGTATTTACATTGGTAAAGTTTTTACTTTTAGTCACTGTTTTCGAATCAGTAAAAGGCAAGTGAAATAAAGCAGTCCAATTACATGACGGATAAAAGGTATAATATGTAGGAACGCAGTAAAGATAAATGGTCAAGGGCAGTTGTGTTTTTCATGTCTGCAACATAAAGTGATCGATAAGAATCTGATAATCAGGCGTATCGGCGACTAAGACAGCAGGCCGAATCTCTTTTACTCAACGGCTCCGTCATGGAAGGAAGAAACGCCCTTTTTCTCGAAAAAGGAATATATTTTACTTGCAAGACAGTTGTAAATTTTCCGGGAAAGTACATTAGCCTGGAATATTATAACATATGTTTGAAAAAAAAATATTGTTCGAAATTAATAAAAAGCGTAATTTTTTGGTCATATGACCAAGCTTTTCATCATTAAATTAACAAAAGTAAAATGAACCAATGAAAAGTTTTATTAACAAGTCACATGACCTGTTATGCTTACGTTACGCGCTGCGCGCCGCGCCTCGGATCACTTCCGGGTGCGCTAACGCGGCGTGTCATAAAACGCATTACGCGACAACGTAGGTCAAGAATATAGTCTAAATGTCTCCACCAACCAGCGTTCAGAACACAACCCCTTTCAGCAGTCCAAAAAGTTCTGTTAAATGACAACAGAGGGGACAGGCAACAAGAACCATCAGTCAAAGAGGGGAGGGCAAGTTCTTCTCTTCCGGGTCATGTTGGGGCGCTACCGGAACTGATCGAATTGGTAGTCTATAGTGTTTCTGGATGTTTCAGACTAAAGCTGGCGTCAGCATGAGACCACTACCATCTCGTAGCTCCGTCGTGGCCATTCCACGAGCAATCATGGCAGCCGCTCCCCACCAGAAGCCTGCGGGAGTCGGAGGCCCCCAAGACTTTTGTAGAATCTTCACGGCTGAGGGGACGCTTTTCGAGAATGGGACCCAAGCCCTATCAGGGAAGCGTCCGAGTTCCAAGGTGTCCCAGGGCCATTTTAGTGGACCAGGCCCAAAACCGAAGAGTCGGCCGCCATTTTGAGAGTCCTGTGGCAGCCGCCTATCGCTGCACCGCAAGAGCGGGCGCATCTCAACTACATGGTGAGCGAGACGCTGTAGTCGCAAGAGCGGGCGGTAAACAGCTGAATGGCGGAAGAGGCACAGTGTAGCAAAAGCGGGCGGAATGGCAACTAAAACGATAAAGGGGCGCCCCACTACAGCTTGTCTTCAGGTCAAACGGATTGTGGGACAAGGTCCAGAATTGAAGAGTCATCAAAAGGCAAAAAGTTCCGCCGGACCCCGGGAGCCGGCCGCCTATGTCGGGGGCGATCTCAGGCTACACCAGTGCTATAAGACTTGGGGAGGGTGTCGGAGCCAAGCGTCTTCTCCGAGTCCATGGCCATCACACCGCCCCTCAGGGGCCTCCGTCAAGCTGTTTAGGAAGGTAACATATCACATTGTTTTCTAATGCAGTCAGGTCCACAAACGACACTCACTTACTTTGAGAATAGTGAAGCTGCAGTAGGTGGAAATAAGCTTCAGACAGTGTTACAAGCACTGCTCAGAACTCTTAACTATGGCACCCAACATCCAGAACTTATGCTATTTGAGAATGGTAGTGACATCGAAGCATCTCAGGGACCAAAACCATTAACGTACTTTCACGTATGAAAATCTTACTTGGGGAGGGGGCAGGAGCGAAGCGCCCCCTCCCAGTCAGCGCCACCACACCGTATGTTGAAAATCTGAAGCCATCGTTCTACAAAGTCAACCAAACTTGGATTGAAAAATCTAGAAAAATGTACAAACTGAAAACCAGTTTTGGTCTGCATAGCATCAGTAGCAACGCTTGAGTCAGCTTTGTGTCAAGCCGCCATTTTGATTCAACAAAGCACAGGCATTGAAAAAGGCTGAAATTCAGAACTCTAAACTATGGCACCCAACATCCAGGAGCTTGTCATCCGGATCTTGGAGCCTTGTGCTGTTTTCGATCTATTCACACATCGGTCCACTACTGACATCATCTTATAAACCAACGTTATGTAAATAGTTTTTTAATAAAATGTTTTACCCTGTTTCTTTGCTGGTGTGTTGTCTATATTTTTAATATTTGCATAGGGTTTGTCGTTATTTTGTGCGGGATGGGTGATGGAGCTGAGCTGTCTTGCAGCCCTCATGGTGTGGAGCTCAGTTCATCTCACTATTTTCGTATTTCTCATGAAGGGTTGTTCCTAATATTTCTATTTTAGCGAGGTCAAAAAGAGATCCAATTAGTGGCCTACTGATTTTGCTCGATTACTTTTATTTTTTTACACGATTTTTCACTATCTGCAAAGACTAAACAGAGTATTGCGACTTTGTGCTTGTTTGTAAATAGAGAATGATCGAAAGAGAACCAATTCTAAAACAGTAAATGCTTGGACAACAATCAATCAAATGGAGAGACAAGGAGGCACGACGGATTACAACGGGGGTAAAGGCCTGCGTTAACTACCCTTCAGTATCTGCAAAGAGAGAGTACTACTAAGACAAAAGAGGGGAGGGGGGGGTGCAGCGTTCAAAGCACATCAGCGTGCATAAATACGAAAATGTTTTTATCTATCACGTACTTGACATTTTAAAGCTTTTCATATTTGCTATTAAAAAACCAATGAAATTCACAGAAAAAAACATAGGTTATAGTGGATATATAGTTAGGAATTTGCATTTACAAAACCTTGAAAATTCAATGAAAAAACCATTGGTTTTAGGCCATATATAGTTAGGGATTTGCATTTACAAAACCTTATTTTACTCGCATAAAACCAATTAAATTCCATATATAGTTATAAGCGCTAACTATATATCGCGCACCCGCAATCCACTGCTGATGATGTCACATATTACATCATTCATGACATGGTTAGTGACATCACTGATGACATCACTGATGACATCTCAAATGACATCACTGATGACATCACTGAAAACATCTCATTTGACATGACTGATAACATCACTGATGATATCATGCATGTGATAATACGATGAACCTCTTCAGACTCTAATATAACCTTAGATACAATCAGTGTAAACAGACACTCACAGACTGTCACTCATCCATGGAGTTACTCACACACCTAGTCAGTCATGCAAAGAATCAATCACACCTCCATTTCCTCAACTATACAGTTATACAAACTTTACTCATTCAAACATATACTAACACATATTTACTCTCTTATACAATCCCTGTTCACAATGATCCATACAGCCACTCACACATTCACTGGCTCTTATACACAGTTATTTATATATGTCAACTCTCACATGTACTGTGTTTTACATATGTACTTACTTTGACATGTAGCACTGAGATATCCATTCACTCACCAATACACTCATGCACACAGTCAACCGCCCATACAGCTGTTTCCACATGCACTTTTGAAACCATACATCTAGTGAATCAACTGCTCACACATCTATGCACAGAGTCACACACCTCCCAGCCACCAGCCACCCACACACACACTCAGTATCCCATACAAATACTTGGGCAACCAATCAATAACCCATATAGTTACTCATAAAGCTACTTATCAACACATGCAACAGTTTACAGAACAACAGACATAATGATGCACAAATTAAGACTGTTTAGTCACTAACCCATGCACTCAGTGAGACACATTTAATCACTCATTCATACAGTCAGTCATGCACCTACTAAATCCTTCATCCAGACACTTATATATCCACTCATTCTTCAATATGTAAGAGATATTTTAACTTTACAGAAACATACAGTCACTGGGTGTTGTCATCAGTGATGTCATCAGTGATGTCATTTGAGATGTCATCAGTGATGTCATCAGTGATGTCACTAACCATGTCATGAATGATGTAATATGTGACATCATCAGCAGTGGATTGCGGGTGCGCGATATATAGTTAGCGCTTATAACTATATATGGAATTTCAATGGTTTTATGCGAGTAAAATAAGGTTTTGTAAATGCAAATCCCTAACTATATATGGCCTAAAACCAATGGTTTTTTCATTGAATTTTCAAGGTTTTGTAAATGCAAATTCCTAACTATATATCCACTATAACCTATGGTTTTTTCTGTGAATATATATATATATATATATATATATATATATATATATATATATATATATATATATATATATATATATATATATATATATATATATATATATATATATATACACACATATATATATGTATATATATATATATATACATATATATATATATATATATATATATATATATATATATATATATATATATATATATATATATATATATATATATATATATATATATATATATATATATGTATATATATATTTATATACACATATATATATATGCCATTGTCAGCTGACCTTTCCCTGGAAACTTACTGCTTGCCCCAGGAGTAGAGGTGCTTTCAGGATGTTTTCGAGAATCAAAATACCACAGCACTACCACCTCACAGGAGTCTTGATTGCTGCTTTGATCTTGAACCTGGTGCAGCCCTACCATCTAGTTAAGTGCATGCACTCTCCAAAAGCAAGAACCACCATCTCCTGACTTACCAGGACAAGCTTGTGTCTTGTGGCTTCATTTGACATTTGACTTCTCTGGTGGCTTCCCCGCTCTTCTTTGTTTTGAAGAAGAACCGTGAATTAAGGGCATGTACTGATTATTGAGCTTTAAATAAAGCAACCACAAAAGATCGGTATCCCCTGACTTTGATTCCAATCCTGTTAGATAAAGTAAGACAATCCACCATCTACACAAAACTAGATCTTTGTGGAACATGTCATCCCATCCGTGTGTGGGAACTGAAGGGCAACTTTGTGGAATAAAATTAATGCGGCTGGTCCGGTCGCGTGGAGGTCCCGACGCTGAAGAGGCGTTCCCTGGCGTTTACATTGAAGCGCTGTTGGGGACCGAGGGGGCCTTGGATTTCTTGAAGACGGGGCAGTATCGATCAGAGTGCCGGCATGTCTCTCACCCTGATGGAATGACATTTTGAGGCAGACAGCGGGCAGCCACTTGGCGAGAGAACTGTGGAAGTCCTATGTGGCAATATTGGGACTACAGGTACCATCATGCCTACGGTGACGCCCCCATGGGCGGGACTTTGTAATTAATTAAAAACACGTTCTGCCTAGCCCACATCTTACCTCATTCCTGCCAGTGAACAAGGGCTGTAATGGCTTGAAACGCGTATGGCTTCGTGATTGCGTGTGGCATGCTGTTGATGGTGCTGCCTGAGGTCCAGTGTGCGGATACCCCGAGGTGTGTGATCTCCTTCAAGGGCAACTTTGTGGAATAAAATTAATGCGACTGGTCCGGTCGCGTGGAGGTCCCGACGCTGAAGAGGCGTTCCCTGGCGTTTACATTGAAGCGCTGTTGGGGACCGAGGGGGCCTTGGATTTCTTGAAGACGGGGCAGCATCGATCAGAGTGCTGGCATGTCTCTCACCCTGATGGAATGACATTTTGAGGCAGACAGCGGGCAGCCACTTGGCGAGAGAACTATGGAAGTCCTATGTGGCAATATTGGGACTACAGGTACCATCATGCCTACGGTGACGCCCACATGGGCGGGACTTTGTAATTAATTAAAAACACGTTCTGCCTAGCCCGCATCTTACCTCATTCCTGCCAGTGAACAAGGGCTGCAATGGCTTGAAACGCGCATGGCTTCGTGATTGCGTGTGGCATGCTGTTGATGGTGCCGCCTGAGGTCCAGTGTGCGGATACCCCGAGGTGTGTGATCTCCTTCAAGGGCAACTTTGTGGAATAAAATTAATGCGGCTGGTCCGGTCGCGTGGAGGTCCCGACGCTGAAGAGGCGTTCCCTGGCGTTTACATTGAAGCGCTGTTGGGGACCGAGGGGGCCTTGGATTTCTTGAAGACGGGGCAGCATCGATCAGAGTGCCGGCATGTCTCTCACCCTGATGGAATGACATTTTGAGGCAGACAGCGGGCAGCCACTTGGCGAGAGAACTATGGAAGTCCTATGTGGCAATATTGGGACTACAGGTACCATCATGCCTACGGTGACGCCCACATGGGCGGGACTTTGTAATTAATTAAAAACACGTTCTGCCTAGCCCGCATCTTACCTCATTCCTGCCAGTGAACAAGGGCTGTAATGGCTTGAAACGCGTATGGCTTCGTGATTGCGTGTGGCATGCTGTTGATGGTGCGGATACCCCGAGGTGTGTGATCTCCTTCAAGGGCAACTTTGTGGAATAATATGTATATACACACATATATATATATATATATATATATATATATATATATATATATATATATATATATATATATATATATATATATATATATATATATATATATATATATATATATATATATATATATATATATATATATATATATACACATATATATATATGCCATTGTCAGCTGACCTTTCCCTGGAAACTTACTGCTTGCCCCAGGAGTAGAGGTGCTTTCAGGATGTTTTCGAGAATCAAAATACCACAGCACTACCACCTCACAGGAGTCTTGATTGCTGCTTTGATCTTTAACCTGGTGCAGCCCTACCATCTAATTAAGTGCATGCACTCTCCAAAAGCAAGAACCACCATCTCCTGACTTACCAGGACAAGCTTGTGTCTTGTGGCTTCATTTGACATTTGACTTCTCTGGTGGCTTCCCCGCTCTTCTTTGTTCTGAAGAAGAACCATGAATTAAGGGCATGTACTGATTATTGAGCTTTAAATAAAGCAACCACAAAAGATCGGTATCCCCTGACTTTGATTCCAATCCTGTTAGATAAAGTAAGACAATCCACCATCTACACAAAACTAGATCTTTGTGGAACATGTCATCCCATCCGTGTGTGGGAACTGAATGAGTGGAAGTCCACCTCCTGCACTAAATATGACCTTTATGAGTACTGGGTGGTGCCCTTATGGCTTTGCAACCCTCATGTAGTGTTCCATTACTTCATCAATGAAGTTATGGAGAATTACCTGGATGTTTGCATTATAATTAAGGCTCCCTGTTTTCAGTTTTGACAGATTTTACAGATAAATACAGAGAGAAAACATTGATTTTCTTGTCTGTATTTATTTTTAAATGTGGATAAAAACGGAAATTGTGTCGCTATTTGAGTAATTCCAAATACTGTCTGCCATGACTGCCAGACCAATAGCTGTGTGAATTGATAGGTAAGGGGGTTAAAAAAAGAAAGGAGTTTTAGTATAGAGGCTTTAACACCAGTAGATATGCACAAGGTTGATACTGAAATGTGCATATTTTCATATAAGTGCATTGATTTATCTTCTGCGGGTGTTCATATCACTGAAACCTGGCAGGCATTCAAGCATGAGTGCATATTTATTGGTTAGATAAACATGGAAATATACAAATTTCAGCTTCATTTTTCCCCAAAACCCAAATTAAATAGGGATAAATACAGATAGAATTAGCCAAAAATAGATATGAATAAATACAGATGGAAATGTAAAAAAAAAAAATAACATAAAACCGAGAGCCCTAATTATAATTTGTGTAGACAATATTTTTAATGTACTCATTAAACATCCATGATCATGTGAGAGATGGCAGAGTGGTCTTACAGAAGTTGCGAGACAATCATCACTAAGCTAATATGGAAAAGTGCATGTTCCACACCTCTTAGTTGGGCTTTCATGTGCTTCATAATTACACCCACTGGAATCCAGATGGATAACAAGGTTGAAGCCATCCTGAATTGGCCAACCCCTACAAGTACCAAAGAAATACAAAGCCTACTAGGCTTGGCAATTTCTTTTGGGAGTTTTATCACCCACTTCTCTGATGTTGTCACTCCAATCACTTGTTTGTTGGAAAAATGGGACGCCTTTTAAGTGGTCAACATAAGAAGACAACGCTTTCATTTACTGAGAGGTTCACTTCAGCACACATTTTCAAACACCCTGATCCAATACAACAATATTTTGAAGAATCAGACGCGTCTCAGTTTGCTGTCAGTTGTGCTTTCTCAGAGAGACAAATGCACAGGACATAAGCACCCTACAGCATATTGTTCTAAGAAACTGTTAACCAGTGGACAAAATTACATGGTTTCTGAGTGTGAGCTTGTGGCCATGAAGATAGCCTTTCAGGAATGAAGGCAGTATTTACTAGGAGCTTAGCATACAGTGACAATTTATCCAGATTATAACAATTTGCAGTTTTTTCAATTCGCTAAAGCTTTGACTCCTAATCAAATGGGGTAGCTACTGTTCTTTAGTGAATATGATTTTGTGATCGCTTATTGACCAAGAACAAAGCAGGCTAATGTGGATGCCTTGTCATGTATGCACACTTCAGATAAGTTTAATCACTCTGTTGGGGAAACATAATATTCTATCCCCATAGAGAACATTTGGAGCTGATTCAGTTTCTGATTTCTTGGGAGAATTACTACAACAGTATGAAAAATTGGACCTTAGAGACTGGTTGAAAAGACCTGTCCATAACATCCAGCATGGTTGTTGCTATCTTAGTACCTTACTATACATACCCTCTGCAGAGTTCAAGAAAGTGGTTCTAGATTGGTGTCAATCCACAGCATTAGTCGGACAGTTGGGCGAGGTTAAGAAATGAAAATATCTTGCGTTGGTTCTGGTGGAAGGAGTATTCCAAAGACCTCACATCCTTTGTCAAGAAATGTCCCACTTGTGCTCAAATTAAAACAAATCCAACCAAACCTACTGGTTTGTTACACCTTAGGCCCATTCCTCTAGCACCTTAGCATACCCTGAGTACCAACATTATTACAGATAAGACAGTCATGAAAGACACCACTACTGTTCGAGTGGTGGTTGACTAGTTGACAAAGTAGGCTAATTTTTGCCTTTAAACACAATGCCTTCTGCCTGTGAGTTGGCCGAGGTGTTCCTCCATCATGTAGTCTGCTTGCATGAAATCCCTTTAATTGTCATTTTGGACTGTGATCCACAGGGATCGTACACATCTTTGGGCAACAACCTCTGTTTGCCCTCAGCTTACCACCCTTAGAAGGATGGATAGATGGAAAGAGTAAACCAGTCATTAGAACAGCTTTGCCACTGTATATTGAGAACTTTGACTAGTAATTTGGTTCTAGCCCTTACTCTAGCGAAATTCACTTATAATAATGCCACACATTAAGCCATAGGGGTATCGCTCTTCTATTGTAAATTAGGGTATCATCCTGAGATTTCCCAGTAGAGTCACCACATGACACAGCACTTGTCCCAGTTGTTAAAGACCATCACAACCACCTCTGATGCATTTCATCCTCAGTAAGGAGTATTTTTCCGACTACAAGGCTACCATGAAGGAGCAAGCAGATCACAAGTGCACAAAGGTACCAGACTGTTCAGTTGGATATTTTTAATTAGCAAAACAAAATTGACAAGCACTAGCTTCTCAAAAGTTTCAGCCATGTTTCATAGGAACATTTCCACCTTTTTAAATTCTGAACCTATGTTGGTAAAACTGACTTTACTATAGAAGTATTAGCTTTATCCTTTATATCATAATTCCCTGCTTAAGCCTTTCCAGTCTGCTATTTCAAGGATTTCATCTTCCCCGCCGATTCTGGTGGAGAGTCATCCCAATACAAGGTGCGACAGGTTTTAGACTCTAAACGCAGCATGAAGAAATTATTTTACCCCCTGCATTGGGAAAGCTATCCTCCTGGGAACATGCTCTTGGAGCCAGCTGCTCATAAGCATGCTCATCAACTTATTTGCCAATTCCATGCCCATCATCCCACCAAGTCCTGCCCAATCAGTCGGATTCTGAAGAGGAGGAACTCCCCCTGCTTCATCGGTGCTTCCCAATCGGCATGCCAAGCCCAACCAGTCCTTGTTCAGTCCCCTTGCCTCCCTCCTCCTACTGTTTCTCCTTTGATGCCTTGAGGTTCACTTCTTCCCACAATTGTGGCCTTTCCTTCCCTATGCTCTGTTATGCACCATATCTTGTCCCATGTTCATGGTTAAGGCCACCACCCCTCTCTGGCCTATTCTAGAAAGGTTCACCCCCTTCCCAACTTTCATGAGGGTCAGAGATTCGGCAGCCAACTTGCACGTGGTTGTATATAAACTACACCTTTTCTGTTTCAGGCTGCTTGGCTTCCAACGCTCACAGAGAGACCATCCCCATCCTTCTCAGTGGTCCTGCATCCTGAAAAAAAAACCAACACTGTGAGCAACGGTGCCAGCAACCTGAACATACCTGTTTCAACCATCCGGTTTTCACCCTGATTCCTCCCTGATTTCTTCACGGCAGCCTTATGAAAGAAAATAGCAATATTATTGGTCAAGTGCATGCTAAGACCTATTACAGCATGTGCACCACTTGCCATTAAGCAACTCCTACAAAGAAAAAGGCTGGTGATAAAGAAAAAGCAACAATACTTGACTAATCTTTTCTCAATTGCTTAAAGATGGAACTAAAGAGAAAAGTTGGCATTAAGAAAGACAAAACTTATACGAACCCTGAGAATCAAAGTGCTGTAGAATTTGAAAGTTGCATACATGTTGGTGCCAACAGATAAACCAACTATAATGCAGGCTAGCAAGCTGTAAGGGGGATTGATGTGTATAAGAGTAGGGATAAGTAACCAACTGTTGTATTTTCTAGAGGAAAAACAGACTCCTTGATCATCACAACATACCTTGCAAGAGATCTTACATAAGAAGTAAAGCATTATGCAAACACTCTTTCCCCATCTAGTTCCAAGAGGTAATCATAAGAACCCAAGGGCTCAGTTAGGGGTAAATAACATAAAGAATAGAACCAAATTAACTTCTCCCTGTTTTTTTTAACATAGACAAACCAAGCACCAATACGGCTGAGGACCTCAGACAAGACCCGCCCAAGATGCAAGAAACCGAGACTCCCTTCAGCGGAGCAAAAGACGACTCTCCTACAGACTCCTTATATACTCAGGTTAGTGATTGACCTTTGACACTCAAAGTCTCTTGGAATCTCAAACCCAAAATGAGCTGAGATTTCACAGGAGGCGATGTGGCCTCACGGCTATATCTGTCAACCATGTGTCTTATGGGTTCCAGTTCAAATCCAACCTCCACTCAGCATTCTGTAATTCCTGGCCTTTATGTTCACTAATAGCATTGTTATCGGGGCAGAAACAGAAGTGTTTCTCAGTACATGTTTAAAACCGTTCACTTTTAATAAATCATTTTCAAATAATCTGATGTACTAAAGTGAAAAGCTCCTGTGTGTTAAAGAAGTACACTTTATTGAATTAAACTCTGTGTAATCACACCACTTTCAAGCACACTAATACATCGCCTTTCCTCTCAATGCATAAAATATTCCATCTGTCAGTACCAGAAATCTGTCAGCAAGGATCATGTGATGGAAGAAGTGAATTTCAACTTGACCTGCAGATTTTCTCAATATTGCAATGTTTGCTTTTGTGTGAGTGCTACTAAAAAGGCTTTGTTGGATGGTATTTACCGACACTCACACTCAGCGTGCATGATGTACAATGGGATTGTCGCCCCTCCCACGGAGCCTCTGCACCCTTCTACAGCTCCCATGTTACTTGAATGGGGGGGTGACACAATAGAAACGTCGCTGTCTGTTCTTACCTGGAATGTTAATGGACCGGGGAACAAAATTAAGCGAGGTATAGTACTCCAATATCTTAAGAGACACGCCCTGGATCTGGTTCTCCTGCAGGAGACGCACCTGGTGGGAGCAAAATGTCAGGCCTTACACAGTGGGGATGCAAACTCCTGGTTCATGCGGGATTCACCTCTGGCTCCAGAGGTACCGGTATCCTCGTCAGGAAGAGCCTTGCACTCACTCCGACCCGCATGTGGGCAGAGCTCCAGGGAAAGTTCGCTGTATTAGAGGCCAGCTGGAAGGGGAACAACTTAACGTGATATCAGCATACCTCCCCCCAAATCTGGGTAAGGAGACACTTGTAGACCTGGAGAAAATTGTTGTAGATCTCCCAGTGGGAACCTTAATCCTGGGAGGGGTTTTTAACTTGACAATGGATGATCAAACAGACAGACACCCTCGATGCCCTCCTACCAGTCACACAACACAAATTATGGATTTCACTAAAGCCATGGGCATGTTAAATGTGTGGTGCTTTCTGCAACCAGACATGACACACTACACATTCTATTCTAATGCACATAAGAGTATGTCCCGCATAGACTACTTTCTCACAAACCTGGAAGACATTGGGTACTTTAGACACCCACGTGCTTTGCCACGAGCATCTCCGATCATTCTCCGGTATGGGTGGAACTCACCTACTTTCATTATCGGCACCATATGGCCATATCTAATAATCCAGGGTTGCTTTAGGTTCCAGACATCAGAGAGACCCTGACTACCCAGACAACCCATGACTTTTACGAAAATGTTGGCTCAGTTGAATCAGCACAAATCATATGGGAGGCATACAAAACGGTGGTGAAGGGGCAAGCATTAGCATTGAAAGTTGGATATACCCGGAAACAAAACCAACAACTGCTCAATCTAGAGACAGCACTTCGGCAACTGGATAAACAAAATACACGTTTGCCTTGTGATGCCACCGCTCACCAATTAGCCATCAAACAGTTGGAATACAGATCCCTGGCCGGAGAGAAAACACAGGCCAGATTGTTCCAAACACAACATGAGGTCTATGACATGGAAGATTGAGCGGCTAAGATGCTTGCCTGGTTGGAGAGACGGGAACAGGGAGAGCGCTGGGTGCCCAAGCTAACTCTGCCAGTAACGGGGCAAATTACCGATCCACAGAGCATTGCAGAGGCCTTTGCAGATCATACCTCCTCCACTACATATATGGCAGAAGACTCACGACAAATGCTGGTCGATATGAGACTACCTACCCTATCTGAAGCCGATAGGGACAGGCTAGAGGAGGACCTTGTGGATGACCAAATCTGCCGGGCCATCGTCAGTATCCAATCGGGGAAAGCAATGGAGCAAAAGGCGTTCCTTTTGAATTTCTTAAGACTGTGGCCAACCGGGTTGCCCCCCACCAGAAAAGCATGTTTACTGAGAGCTTTAATACGGGAAAGCTACCTTACGATCAGCGGCTTGCCTCAATAGTGGTCATCCGGAGGCCTGGTAAACCAGCAGACAGCTGCGGTTCCTATCAACTGATCTCCTTGATCAGTGTCGAAGCCAAAGTCCTGGCTAAACTCCTAGCCAACCATCTCATCCCAATAATTTCATCTTTAGTTCATGCTGACTAATCTGGCTTCATGCCAGGACGGAACACAGCATTGAACATCCGCTGTCTCCACAATGTTCTGATCCGACAGCGATGCGTAGAAGAAGATGCAGTGGTGCTCTCTTTGGATGCTTCTATGGCGTTTGACTCCATAGCATGGCCATACCTTTTTCAGGTGCTGGTGCACCTGGGGTTCGGCCCAAAATTCCAGGGTTGGATCGAACTACTGTACACGGACCTGCGTAGCCAAATTAAGGTGAACAACCGTATATCTTGAACGTTTCCACTTGGCAGGGTCACCCAACATGGTTGCCGCTATCCCCCATTATCGTTTCCCTGATTCTGGAGCCACCAGATTCCTGGGTGCAAGGAGATGTGTCCCTTAGAGGACTGAAATGGGACGATGGCCACGAGGACAGAATATCGTTGTATGCAGACGATATCCTGGTGTATTTGGCATCCCCCCATGCGTCCTTACAGAGCCTCATCAATATTCTTATTAACTTCGACAAGTACTGAGACTATTTCATTAATTGGAAGAAACCAATACTGCTCGTCCTTCCGGACCAATTTCCCAACTACCTCCGGGTTGCGCACTGGACGTGGCCCCTGATGGCTTTTGATACCTTGGGATTTTTGTCACCCCTGACCCTCGCTTTTTTTATGACAAGAACCTGGCCGCCCCACTAGGCAGACTTAGAAAAGACATTAATCACTGGAGATATCTACTGCTCTCTCTGTTGGGCCGGGCGGCCTTATTTAAGATGCTTGCCCTCCAGCTGTTTTCTATATGTCCTTCAGAACTGCCCATACCCATTTTCTGATACATATTTCAAAAACATAGACACTTAGTTGAGGCTACTGCTATGGAATGGTGGGGCACCACGTATTGCATTACATAAACTATCTAAAGGGTGGTACGATGGAGGAATCGCCCTCCCAGACATGCAACTCTATTACTGGGCATCGCAGCTTGCAGTGATAAACCACTGGTTGTACCGCTCTCCGCTGGACCCTACCCACATGTTGGACAGGTACCAAATGGGGCGGGAAGGATACCTGGGTGCCCTACACACAAAAGTTCGAAGGGAAAAGTTTTTGGGCCCCACCGCATGCATAGTACAACTCTGGCACCAGGCGAGCAAACACTTGGGCTGGACTGATATACTGACTCAGTCTTCTCCGTTGTGGTATACCCAGAACTTAGGACTTCTGTGCCACCAACCAGGGTTTGACAAATGGAATGTGATCGGACTTTCCAATATAGGTCAGCAAGGGTAGACTCTTATTGTTCTCGGAACTACGGGCGAAATACGAAATTGCCCAGGGGGAAGCATTTAGGAATCTGCAGGTCCGTCATGCCCTAACGACCGCTCTTCCAGACATGGGCAGCCGCCCAGAATCGTCTCCGCTAGAAGATCAATTACTCTCTGAACTACTCCCTAATAACTATCTCTTTAACATATTGTAAGCTGTGTAACAATTTGCCTGACTCCTCTCCACAGCCAGTGCCAAGCCGACATAGGTGACATCAATGACGAAGATTGGCATACAGCTTGTATGTCACCACAAGAGACAGCTATCTCACTTCGTTTCTGGCTGATCCAACGAAAAGTACTACATAGAACTTACCTAACTGGGGTGACACTGGCTAGGATTGGGACGAGGCAGGATGCGTTTTGTTTGAGGGGTGTCACCAGAAGGCAGCTTTCTACCACACCATATGGGATTGTCCATTTTTACACTACATGTGGGAGGGGGCAACTACACAGCTGCAAGACGCACTAAGCAAGACAATGAGCTTCACTCCACCATTGGAGCTCCTCAATATTTGGGAACTGACCGAGAAGTGGAACAGCAACTGGTCACTTTGGGTTATGTATTGGTTAAAAGAGAAATTGCAATGAAGTGGGGGGTAGTGGGACAACCTTCAATAAACATTTGGGTGGCTGCACTTGATAAGTGCATGATTGCTGCAAAACAAGTATTAAAAATCAGGGGATGCCCCAAAAAATGGGACAGACAATGGAGTGGGTGGAATGCTTATCGTGGAAACCTATGTGTATCTCCCACTGTAGAGATGGGAATTTATAGGGACAATCACTTCGCAACTGACATGCTTGATTGAATATATAACTGTGTTCAATATTTAACATCTGATGCTAGATGATCACACTGTTTGAAATTTATATCTGTGATGATTGGAAATTTGTTTCTAATAAAAACATTATTTAAAAAGGCACACTAGTCCTCACTCCTCACATTTGTTGTGCTCTATTGACAATTTCTTATTGAAAGACATCTTTTGAGATTATTACATTCTTTTGGATCAAGCTATGGGCTTTCCATCACAATTGTTAGCCCATGCATCCATTACTCAACTCACCATTACAAAGTGTGATACATTTATGCTGTTTGCTTGGACAGGAGCAATTTTGTAAAATCTTCACTGTCTTCTATGACAAAGTTCTGCAATGGTTCACCTGCTACCTTGCCAAATGCCATCAATCTGGACAGAAAGGAACCACAAGCTCCCAAAGACATCTCATCTCTTGGTGAATACAACAGGATTCAGGGGCATATTACCAACAACTAGCGATAATTATCGCTAGGCTGGCTTAGCTGCAATATTTTTATCGCGCTTAGCGCGAATATCTCCAAAAGTTGGTAATAGGAGATAGCGATGTTAGCGACTGTTTCCAGTCGGTAACATCTTGGCACGCCCACTTTGCATGTCATTAGTGATAAATATCACTGACATGCAAAGTGGGGCTCAAGATGGTCGCTCTCTCCTACTAGCTGTCGCTAACTGGTGTTAGCGACAGCTAGGTAATAGGGAGATAATTTTATCTCCGCTTTCTTGGCTTTTAAAGCCAAAAAAGCAGAGATAAACCCCCTTGATAATATGCCCCTCAGTTCTCTACACCAATATGACAACACCCCAAACTGTCTCAAAAATACCCTCAATCTGTGACATTCAATGACTAAGATCCTACCTTGACCTTGTCCAGATGTGGATGTGGTGCTTAACCCGAAAAAAAAATCCTCCTGTTTGCCAAGCGGTTCAAACAACCACAGATGCAAACGTGGCTCTCTCGCATGCACCCAGAAGGTTACACCTCCTTGCAACCCAGGCTGTCAGGCAACACAGACCTCACTGTCAAGGAAAACATTGCCAGAAAGATCTCTCTCTTGAAGAAAGTGAAATCCTTTCTCCCAGAGGATGATTTCAGAAAAAAAAGTGCAAGATCCGGTCGTTTTCAAAGAATAGATAGGCAGTGCTCTGCTCATCCATCTCCAAGACATCATGCTAGGACCCCATAGTCAGTGCCACATGTCAAGCCTCAGCAAATGTCTGAAGTTTGATCACATCATCCCAACACTGAAAAAACTAAACTGGCACCCCCTCTAGGCCTGCACAATCCTCAAGAAAATCTGCATCACCTAAAAGGCTATCAGAATCAACAACAAAACATACTTCACCAAAAAATGAACCACTTCTGCAAAAGATTAAAAACAGATGTCAGGCCTTCTGCATCTATGCACATACGATCTGGAACAGCATCACTACTGAGTTAAGAATGACTAACCTTTCTGCAATTCACCAAGAGAATTACATACGATCACTCTAGAACTGTGGCAACATACATACCTACATACATACATATTTTCAAATAGTTCAAAATGCAATTGCTATCTAATGTACAAGTGTGTGCTAGTTTAGTCAGCATATTAATTTACCCTTGACATGCTGACAAGCAATGTCACACCTTGGAGGAATATAGTCACCTCATCTTTGCAATAAAGTAAAATAGATGTTGTTCATTCAAAAACTGACCAAAGACATAGTTGTGGTGACTGTTTTGAATTTCCTGTGAGTCTCTATAAAGCTGTTTAAGCACAACTTCAGCTGAACCTTAAATGGTGAGATAATGTAGTCTTTCAGTGAGAAATATTTTAGGTGTTCTGACTAATAGGTCTTTTCTAGTAAATGAAACGTTAGCAGGTTGGAAATAACTAACTAAATAAAAAAATAAATAGTATGTTTTTTTATTCAAGCAATTCGAGTGACATTGACAACGAAGCTCAAGTTGTCCATGTCACTCAGACCATCTCACTGGAGAACAAACCATTGTGGGTACTTAAACATGTAGAGATGATGCTCTGTTCAATCATGAAATATGGTTCAATCATTAAATCTGGGTGATACACTCAGAGGTAGTCTTAACAACACCTGAGGTGAAAACACCTCTCTATCCTTTCAACTCTATGTGCTATAACTGTTACAACAATATTTGGAATTCATAGAGACTCCTCTAGAAGAAGCTGTCGATGCGGACGCGTTTCAGCCGTCTATTTCTTCTGGCCTCCTCGGGACAAGGGCAATGACACCAATCTACAATACTGGATTGCGCTGTTAAATTCACACTGCAAACCTTCTTCTATCAGGTAGCGATCCATAAGTACCAACACCCTTACTCGCGTTTGCACTTCTACCCACGATGGGGTCACCTCTTCCGTTGGTGGCAGTATGCTCCAATTGAGCCTCTGTCTCCCATATGCCAACTCCCTTTCCCATTTTTAAGACAGTCTGCAACCACAATAGTCAGAGTCCTCTCGTTAATGGCAAATCCATATGTCCCTTCCTTACCAGCTGGATCACTCCCTGGACCCCTTCTCTGGGGACACAAAGTAAAGAATAGGAAAAGGTGCCTATTGGCAGCTATAACTAACATCTTTACATCGCTCATTCATATTAGTTACCTGGCATTTTGTTGCCACTGTCAGAGAAAAACTCTGGCACTCACACCTGAGTGACTAAAGGAAGACACCAGACACCAAGGGCTCAGGAACAGACTAAATGTATTTATAGGTGCCAATTCTTCTTGGCCGGCCAAGGAAGAAAGTCACACGTACACACCGTGCATGCAGTACAAGGTTCCTTCTTCCTCAAGTGATCAGTGTGTGGGCCTTATATACAGTAAAAACAAACAAAATGGAGGGTCACATATGGGCAAACATATAGAAATGCAGCACAAGCAAAACAAAGAAGTCACAGTGCCAAATATGGGCAAACATATAGCTACATTCACGTGTGTAGAATATCCTGAAAGTGGGAGAAAGAAAAGGAGAGCTGTGGATCAGCGACCATAGCAGCTGACTCTGAGTGTGGGGGTCAAGGTTTGATTCTTAGCACCGGAGACAGCACAGCTCAGCATCACATGCCTCTTGGCAAAAGCTCACTAAATCTCCCTGACGGCCCCAGCACCTGGATACTCGTAGGGGTGATACAACTCGCTTTTTATAAGTCTTGAAACCTCTAAGTGGGGGTCTGCACAGCTGTTGAAGCTGTCTGGCAAGGTCAGAGTAGGAGCCTTGGTCCAGGGCTGGCATACGATTTGAGAAGGAGGAGCTGGTGCACCATGGAGGACCCGGTTGGCAGCTCCGGCAGTTCGTGCAGGGAGAAGTGGGAAAGCTCAGTAGGTTGAGACAGTGCGGGTGAGAATTCGAACTAACTATGTTATCTATGTAGTACATACAAATGGATGCATGTTTTTCCCCAACAATCCCCACTTTATGATATCTATCTATCTATCTATCTATCTATCTATCTATCTATCTATCTATCTATCTATCTATCTATCTATCTATCTATCTATCTATCTATCTATCTATCTATCTATCTATCTATCTATCTATCTATCTATCTATCTATCTATTCAATTAAAAAACCATAGGTTATAGACCATATATAGTTAGGGATTAGCATTTACAAAACCTTATTTTACTCACACAAAACCATTGAAATTCGCATATATAGTTAGTTGCACTAACTATATATCGCGCACCCGCAATCCACTGCTGATGATGTCACATATTACATCATTCATGACATGGTCAGTGACATCACTGATGACATCACTGATGACAACATCTAGTGACTGTATGTTTCTGTAAAGTTAAAATATGTCTTACATATTGAAGAATGAGTGGATGTGTAAATGTCTGGATGAAGGATTTAGTAGGTGCATGACTGATTGTATGAGAGAGTGATTAAATGTGTCTCACTGAGTGCATGGGTTAGTGATTAAACTGTCTTAATTTGTGCATCATTATATCTGTTCTTCTGTAAACTGCTGCATGTGTTGATCAGTAGCTATATGAGTAACTATATGGGTTATTGATTGGTTGCCCAAGTATTTGTATGGGAGAGTGAGTGTGTGTGGGGGTGGCTGGGAGGTGTGTGACTCTGTGCATAGATGTGTGAACAGTTGATTCACTAGATGTATAGGTTCAAAACTGCACGTGGAAACAGCTGTATGGGTGGTTGACTGTGTGCATGAGTGGATTGGTGAGTGAATGGATATCTCAATGCTACATGTCAAAGTAAGTACATATGTAAAACACAGTACATGTGAGAGTTGACATATATAAATTACTGTGTTTAAGAGCCAGTGAATGTGTGAGTGGCTGCATGGATCATTGAAAACTTGTATCAGTGATTGTATAAGAGAGTAAATATGTGTTAGAATATGTTTCAATAAGTAAGGTGTGTATAACTGTATAGTTGAGGAAATGGAGGTGTGATTGATTCTTTGCATGACTGTCTAGGTGTATGAGTAACTCCATGGATGAGTGACAATCTGTGAGTGTCTGTTTTCACTGAGTGTATCTAAGGTTATATCAGAGTCTGTAGAGGTTCATCGTATTAACACATGAATGATGTCATCTGTGATGTTGTCAGTGATGTCATTTGAGTTGTCATAAGTGATGTCATCAGTGATGTCACTGACCATGTCATGAATGATGTAATATGTGACATCAGCAGCAGTGGATTGCGGGTGCGCGATATATAGTTAGTGCAACTAACTATATATGCGAATTTTAATGGTTTTGTGTGAGTAAAATAAGGTTTTGTAAATGCTAATCCCTAACTATATATGGTCTATAACCTACGGTTTTTAATTGAATTTTCAAGGTTTTGTAAATGCTAATTCCTAACTATATATGGTCTATAACCTATGGTTTTTTCAGTGAATTTCAATGGTTTTTTAATAGCAAATATCAAAAGCTGTAAAATGTATTATTCTTTTAAATGAAAAATATATTTTATATGTTTTTAATAAAAAAAATGTATGCATCTGCCAAACCCTGACCTCCTAATAGTGCACTGTGGTGGAAATGATTTGGGCACTATGAATGGGGTTGGTCTGGAAATGCTTTTAAAGAACACCTTTCATCAATTGATGACACTTTTCCCCCAAACTGCCTTGGTATATTCCAATATATGCCAAAGACAGAAATGGAAGTGGTCCAACCAATTTTTTCCACAATTTGAGAAAGCACGGAAACATGTGAATAAATCTGTTTCTGCTTACATGAGAGACTATGGAATGGGTTTAATATACAACAATAACTTGCGTTACAACATTCAAGACATCTACAGAAGAGATGGTGTGCACTTCTCCGATGAAGGGAATAGAATATTCGTCCTTTATTTAAAACTGTGCATTGGAACCTACTTGTAGGTACCTAAATTAGCCACAGAACCCAATAGCTCTTTTCAGAGCTACCCTACCTCTGATCATTCAAAACGTTTATCTTTTTCTAACTTTTTTTTTTTCACCAAAGTACGCTCCCCGGTTCGCTTACCGGTGCGCATACCGGGCGCTCCCCCGCGAAAATTTCCAATGTTTTATTTTTATTTTTGCATATATCAGCGTCCTAAGCCCCCCTCAGAAAACCTAGAGGGTCACAAAGTGTCTACCGTGCCCCCTTCTACCCATTCCGAACATTGTTTGTCCTCCATCTTGTGTCTCAATTCTACCGATACACAAAATGGAGGACTCCCGTAACGCTGCCGGTTCGCGTACCGGGGAGCGCACTGGTAAGCGCTCGATAAAAAAAGGTGGGAAAGTAATTTACAGAAAAACCACTACAGACACTTTCATCAAATATAGAATAGGCCCTACTACATAGCAGTCCCTACCATTTACCCAAATTTGATGGAATTATATTGAGAAAATTATGCTGTAAGCCTGACTAAATATCCTGAGGTAAATTACCTAACAAAAACACTTATGAAGTGTTAGAATTGACAACCAATTAAAATGCTACTTTCAATATCTTCTATTATTTCATGACATTTGATTGGTTATGTACCTGAATATATATAAAGAAAGAGAGAGAAACACAGCCATTTTGACTACTACTTCCTGAAGTACATATCAAGTGCATTTCAACTGAGAACTTAAACTTCTTTTTGAAAGGTAAGATGTTATTTTAAAAACTGAAGTATGTTCTGCACTTTAAGTTAATTAGGAAAACATTTTCTGATAGTTATATACTATCCCTGTTTAATAGTTATAGAATAAGATAGACTTCTCTGTTTTAGTTATGGATGGAGTTAGGCTTGTCTTGTATAATTAAGAATTTACTTAGGCTTTATCACATACATTTTTTTATATTTCTACTTATTTTTATTTTTATTTATTTTATTTATTTATTATTAATCTTGTAGAGCGCGAACAGCTACCCGTGAGGGTTTCCCGGCGCTGATTGACAGTATAGCATAGTAATCCGGAGGGAGTTATTGCGCAAAAGCCAGGTCTTAACGGCTTTGCGGCTATCCGAAGAGAGTTATTGAGCAAAAAGCCAGGTCTTAACGGCTTTGCGGAAGCGAAGATGGCAATGCTCCACTCGTAGGTCCAAAGGAAGAGAATTCCAAAGTCTGGGTCCTAGTACAGAAAAGGAACGGCCACCCACTCTGGTGAGCCTAAACTGATACCATACACTGCCCAAAGATAAAATCACTGTTTAAAAAACCAAACTACCTGTCTGTACTTAAACCCAACAGTGCCCTATCTGTACTGATATATTTTTTTAAAATTCAATTTACAGCACAAAAATGGAAGGAGAGCAAAAAAATACCATCGAAATTGTTCTGGAAAGCAACAAAGATACAGAAATTGAACCCAATGACTCTGAATTCTTTGATGAATCACGGGACTTTGAACTTCTGCAATGTGTACAATCAGTAGATTACCTGATTGAAAATGAGAACATTTCTGACAATCAATTATTAGAAGTTCTTTTAAATTTTGAAAACAAATCAGAGAAATAAATTTATATTTAATAATTCAAAAATTGTTTGAGACCTTATTCATTTTCATATGTATTTTTTAAACGAGTACCAAATTGATTATAATGTAAAATCAGACTTTAAATATACTGTGCAACTTTTTTGTGTTACATAGTAAGTTTGCTCATAGTTACTTCCTTTCTCCCACTATATTATCTCCAATGTGTATTTAACATCTCTTTATCATCTCCTGCCTCCATGGTGTTTCTGCTTTCCTGACAGACTACGCTATGAATTCCATATACCACAATAACTTCTGAAACAACATGCAAGATATCTACAAAGGAAACGGTGTATTTTTATTTTTAGACTCTGCATTGGTACCTACATGTTGGTACTTAAAAAAAAAAATTAAAAAAATACAACAAAAAGAACAATCAATATACATACATTATTTGAACATTCTTTCATCCTATTTTCCCTATATTACGCTTCCCGGACCGCTTCCCGGTGCGCCTACTGAGTGCTCCCCCCGCAAAAAAACGATAATAAAAATTATTTTGTTTTTTCCCCGCAGGGCCCCTTATAAAGCCCCCTCATCAAACCTAGGGGGTCAGGGAGGATGTACTCTGCCCCCTTATGCTCATTTCCCCTTTGTTTTTGCCACATCTTGTGTCTCGATCCTACCGAGACACAAGATGGCGGCCGCTCCGGACTGTTTAGAATGTTCACAGTCACCGGGGAGCCAATCTGCTTCTCCTAGCGAAGTTCCGTTACGCGTCAGGTATGCGAACCGGGGCGCTAACCAGGACGCTGTCACAGATATATCTGTTTTTTAAAATGTTAATTTCTCAAAATCCACTGGAGCACATATTTTAAGACGTAGCAAAGGCACGTCGGGCAAACCATATCTACAATTTTGCCAAGTTTCGTGTAAATCCATTGAGCCGTTCGAGCTAAAAGCGATTCCAACCGCCCTATGGAAAAATAAATGGGAAAAACGCGTTTTGGGACCCCCCCTTTTTCTCGGCCCCTCCTTGACGAAACCCCCCCAAAATTTCAAGTGCTGCTCAGAAACAAAATGTGCTATTTTCCTGATAATTTCAGCCAATTCCGTCCACAAACGCCAAAGTTATTCGACATAGAATTTTCAAAAATCCCATAGGAAAAAAATCCTAACTATATATACCTACTGGCGACCGCCAGTAGGTAATATATATATATATATATATATATATATATATATATATCCACATGATCCAACCAATTAGGTCAAGAAAACGGCAAGCACTCCGATGTGAAGATGTTTTCTCAAAATATATTTATTTTCCAAACCCCCCTTTTCACCCCTGACAGACGCGTTTTGCAAGTAAGCTTCGTCAGTGTCAGTTTGTGCAAACATACAGAACGCGTCAGGTGCCTCTATCATGTGACCGCCTGAGCCAATTGCAATAAAAGCCCCTTTTTCCAGGAACCGGGTCTTGGCGCACTCTTTGTTTGGATTGTTACTGCGGAAATCGCTGTCTTCCGCATCAGCCAAGATCGCCCTGCAGGGTTGGGGGCCCCCGACGACAGCATCTCTTTGTTTGGTGTTTAATAGGGGGGCATGACCCGCTTGCCACATCACAAGCCTGAGGATTGCCGGCGATTGTGTGATGCGCTGCAAGAAAGGGAGCGGAGCGAGGCTGACGCCTCTGTTCAGCAGGTCCTGGACTCAGCGCTTGATTGACATTGTGGGCAATAACGTGGAAGTGCACCAGCCCTTCTCCCCGCATGGCCATACTTACTCGATACCATCATAATGGTGAGAGAGCAGTTAGGAACAACACAAGGAGAACGCAGTAAATACGCTGTCTCACAAGGTGCATTATGGGACTTTGAGTGCGGCCAATTGACGGGTGTGTGTTTTACAAACTACTGGGACATTGCACTTTAAGAGGACACACCTTTGAGAAAAGCATAAAGCTGAAACGCGTCAGGTGCCTCTATCATGTGACCGCCTGAGCCAATTGCAATAAAAACACCTTTTTCCAGGAACCGGGTCTTGGCGCACTCTTTGTTTGGATTGTTACTGCGGAAATCGCTGTCTTCCGCATCAGCCAAGATCGCCCTGCAGGGTTGGGGGCCCCCGACGACAGCATCTCTTTGTTTGGTGTTTAATAGGGGGGCATGACCCGCTTGCCACATCACAAGCCTGAGGATTGCCGGCGATTGTGTGATGTGCTGCAAGAAAGGGAGCGGAGCGAGGCTGACGCCTCTGTTCAGCAGGTCCTGGACTCAGCGCTTGATTGACATTGTGGGCAATAACGTGGAAGTGCACCAGCCCTTCTCCCCGCATGGCCATACTTACCCGATACCATCATAATGGTGAGAGAGCAGTTAGGAACAACACAAGGAGAACACAGAAAATACGCTTTCTAACAAGGTGCATTATGGGACTTTGAGTGTGGCCAATTGACGGGTGTGTGTTTTACAAACTACTGGGACATTGCACTTTAAGAGGACAGACCTTTGAGAAAAGCAGAAAGCTGAAACGCGTCAGGTGCCTCTATCATGTGACCGCCTGAGCCAATTGCAATAAAAGCACCTTTTTCCAGGAACCGGGTCTTGGCGCACTCTTTGTTTGGATTGTTACTGCGGAAATCGCTGTCTTCCGCATCAGCCAAGATCGCCCTGTAGGGTTGGGGCCCCCCGAAGACAGCATCTCTTTGTTTGATATATATATATATATATATATATATATATATATATCGTGAACTCCGTATCACTCCAGCACACGCTGCTTTTCCAGCCAGCAAAACAGGACACCGGACACGGACTTCGAGGTACTTCAAACTTTATTCAAGCAGAAAGTGTCACAGACGTTTCGGCTCAACGGAGCCTTGTTCACATATATATCCACACGATCCAACCAATTAGGTCAAGAAAACGGCAAGCACTCCGATGTGAAGATGTTATCTCAAAATTTATTTATTTTCCAAACCCCCCTTTTCACCCCTGACAGACGCGTTTCGCAAGTAAGCTTCGTCAGTGTCAGTTTGTGCAAACATACTGAATCCATTTTAAACTCTCCGCTCTTTTTCATTTCATCAATATAGAAGATGGTATATTCCATGGAAACGGCGGCCATCTTGTAGTGTAGTATTACAAGTATTGTACCTTAGTTCAAATGGCTCAGATAAAGTGCTCAAGTTCAAATTAAAATAGTTGACTACAAGAAACATTACATTATTCTTGTGCACACTGTAATCATGTATCAAATTATCTGTTCATATATATACATTTCAAAAACGGGGATCCATTTGGATTCACAAGACTAGTTGTGTAGGGGTGTATCCCCTAATCTCAGAAGGGATATAACCGTTTCAAAATTTTACATTGATTATCTTCTCTTTTTGTGAGGCCCTGTATGGGCTTGAATCCAAAATGTGTATGATACAGATATTTACATATTGACAAGGCGTTATCCAGGGATCTTGCAAGTATAGGGAAATACCTTTATCCTAAATATTTACATATTTACAAGGCATTAACCATGAATCATACAGGTATAGGGAAATGCCTTTTTCTTATACCGTATATACACCCAGAGTGTTACCTCGTTCTATTTTAAAGGTGAACCCACATTTCTGCATCATTATTGAGGCCCCACGGTGTCATCGTTTTGAGGTCCAAAATGTACCTTGACTCTGTGATACGGAGTGCCTTTTCCCTGTCCCCACCACGTTCTGATTTTGTAACTTGGTCAATGCAGTAATACCTGAGTAAATCCCTATCGCTTTTATGAAATTCAGCAAAATGACGGGCTACCGGATAGGTCTTATCATTGTTCGCGATAGCCCTCATATGCTCCAGGATTCTCAGTTTAATAGGTTTGATGGTACTACCAATATAGCGTTTGTTACGATCCCATTGAAGTTGTTACATGGGCACTCCAGGCAGTATACTGTAAATTCTGAATTACAGTTTAGATGTTTCATGAACTTTCTGTTAGGTTTACCCTCTCCTGTTCTTCCTGGATATTCTTTTACTTTTTTACTATACTTGCAGGCTTTAGAGCGCAAGCACGGGAAAAAGCCAATGATCTTATTAGTAGCTACGGTTGCTTTGGGGTGGGCAAAATGGCTATGAATCAGGTGATCTGATAATGACTGGCATCTCCGATAGGTGATCATGGGTCTCTCGGAAATGTGTTTTTTCAAGATGTTGTCTGTTTTTAATATATGCCAGTTCTTCTTAAAAGACTGGACCAGATCACCCGATTTGATGTTAAATGTGGTGATCATTCTGACCTGGTCGTTCTCATTCTGCGTCTCCTTCACCAACAGGAGATCCCTTCTGTTGATGGTGTCTGCTTTGGCGGCTGCTTGATTTAATATATTTTTTGAGTAGCCCCTAGCCTGAAATCTGTTGCTAGCATCCCTTTGGGCATCTCTAAAGTCTGTTTCCGCTGAGCAGTTCCTTTTGAGGCGCAGGTATTCGCCGTAAGGTACGTTTCTGACTAGACTTCTCGGGTGATGGCTAGCCGCGTGTAACACGGCATTGCCCGCCGTGGGCTTCTTGTAAAGTGTAGTGTGGAGGTGGTTATTGTCCACAAATACTTCTAAGTCCAGATTACATACACTATTATCACTAATTGTGCTAGTGAATTTTAGGTTCAGATCATTATTGTTGAGCGCGGAGATGTAATTCTCAGCCGAGGGTTTGTCCCTGCGCCAAACAATAAAAAGATCGTCGATGTATCTTGTCCACATCAAAATTCTTTCATGCCATTTTTCATTGTCACCTCCCCAGGCCTCGTGCTTCTCCCACCAGCCCACGAATAGATTCGCGTAGCTGGGAGAGAAGCACGATCCCATTGAAGTTCCCCTAATTTGCCTATATAGCTGGCCAGAGAAGAGGAAAAAGTTATTGTATAGGCAAAATCGCATCATACACAAAATCATTTCACTATGTGCCCGAATTTTCTCATGTTTCCTATCCAGGAACCACTTTGTGGCACTTAGTCCTTGTTCTTGATCAATGCTGACTCTTACCCAGATATCTTGGCCGCCATTCCTGCGGGTTACTATATCCTCCATTCTAATAGAAACTCCGGCAGACCTGGCGGCGGAGTTGCCGCCATTATTCGCTCTCATTTACAATTCATTACCCTCACTACTCCACCCATAGCCAATACGGACATTCTTACATTGAAATTTACCTCTCCCAACTCTTCATTTATCTGCATATTAGTTTATCGCCCCCCGGTCAACATGCCCCTTTTCCCATCCCTATTTAGCAATATGATTTCGCAGATAGCCATCAACTCTGCCAGGGTTCTAGTGGTAGGCGACTTTAATTACTGGCCATCAGACCCCCAAGAATCTTCCCTCTCCCGTGAGTTCACTGACTCATTGCTTGGCCTAAACTTTTCCAAACACATCTCTGCTGCCACACACAATAAAGGCCATATATTAGACCAGATCTGGTCCACCAACTCTGACATTTCCCCTCCCTTGGTTTATCCCTGTCCCTGGTCCGATCATTTTTTCATTTCCTTTTCCTTACACCTATTCCTGTCTACCTGCCCTCCGGTCCCTCATAATTTTCAGGCCCGAAACTGGAAACATGCTGACATTCCCCACTTTCACTCGATTCTTGCCTCAACATCTCTTCCTGACTATTCTGATTTGAACTCACAAGCAACTTCTCTCGATCAGTGGCTGTCCTCTGCCTGTGACGTCGTTGCCCCCATCAAAACTGTTAAGTCTAAACGTCCCCACGACGCTCAGCGCTGGTTTACTTCTACTCTGAAGGCGGACAAACTTCGCCTTAGACAGGCTGAGCGCCGCTGGCGGCGTAATTATGACCCTTTACTTAAAATCAGTTACATTGATCTACTAAAAACGTATAAAAAATCGATTATTTTGGCCAAACTTTCTTATTTTTCTCAGAAGGTCTTGACCTCGGCATCCAAGTCCAAAGAAATTTTTTCTATTGTAGCTGAGCTCTCCCTTCCTGACCGGGTCACTCCCCAGCCCCTTCCTTCTCAAGCCCTGTGCAATTCTCTTAATTCTTTTTTTTTCTGACAAGATTTCCGCGATTAAAAACAACATTCCCTCTACTACTCTATCTCATGATTCTGTTCTCCCTTCCTCGAATCCTCATTCTTTCTCTAAATTTCCCCCTATCTCCTTGGACATTTTTCTTTCACTGCTTCAGACTGTGAGCTCTGGCTCGCCTAATGATTGCTGTCCTACGTCTATTCTAAGAGCTGGTTTTGTGGCCTGTCCTGGCCCCCCTCTTGATCTTTTAAATAAATCTCTCTTGTCAGGCTCTGTCCCCAATGCCTTTAAAAGCGCTGTGGTGGTCCCCATTCTAAAAAAACCTGGTCTTGACCCTACCACGTTGGCTAATTACCGTCCCATCTCCCTCCTCCCTTACCTGGGTAAGGTCTTGGAGACTTATGTCACCCGCTGCCTCAGTGCCTTCATCGAGGAAACTCACTTCCTCGACGACCGGCAAGCCGGTTTTAGACCTGCTCATTCCACTGAGGCAGTGGTGGTGGCAGTCATGGACACGTTGAAACAGGGAGCTGACAAGAACTTGGCCCAGGCCCTTGTACTCTTAGACCTTTCAGCCGCATTTGACACGGTCGACCATGGAATCCTGGTCGACCGTGTCAGAAATGCTGGCATCTCTGGCCTGGCCCTGTCATGGGTGGTATCCTTTCTCCATTCCCGCTCTCAATCTGTTCGCCTTTCCTCTTTCTCTGCCCCTCTATCTTCTCTCTCCTGTGGTGTCCCCCAGGGTTCTGCTTTGTCCCCGCTTTTGTTTAATCTTTATATGCAGCCCCTTCTTGTCTCCCTTCGTCAGTTTTCAGTTACTGCTTTCAATTACGCAGACGATCTGCAGCTTATCTTTCCTATTAATTCTTCCCCTTCTGCTTGTTCCAACTTTCAAAATGCCATGCTCTTTATCTATGAGTGGATGAACCTTAGCCAATTAAAGCTTAATCCAAGCAAAACGGAGCTGGTGGTGACCGGCGGTCCTCTCACTCCCTGGTCTCCCAACTTTTGGCCTACCGCCCTGGGTTCCCCTCCTTGCCCAGTGAACACCGTGAAGAGCTTGGGGGTTACCATTTCTAGTGACCTCTCGATGCAGCCTCACATCAACACCGTCACTTCGGCCTGTTTTTTCCATCTCCGCCGAATCGGGAAGATTCGCAGGTTTTTATCCCAAGAGGCCCTTATTCTTGTTATCCTCGCCCTCATCACCTCACGTCTAGACTATGCCAACTGTCTATACGTGGGGGTTCCTGCCTGTCACATTTCCCGACTCCAACTGGTTCAGAATCAGGCAGCCAGACTAATCTTTCAGCAACCTAAATACCAGCATGTCACCCCTCTGCTGAAGACTCTACACTGGCTCCCAGTTGCGCAACGGTGTGTTTTTAAAATGGCTTGTACCATTTTTAAATCCCTGTTTACCTGTGCCCCTGCCTTTATTTCTTCTTGTCTGCACGCTTATGTTCCTCCCCGTCACCTCAGATCGTCGGCTCATAATCTGCTGACCACTCCCAGGTTCAACCGTAAAAAACATGGGGGCGCTTGTTTCTCTTTTCTTGCTCCCACTACCTGGAATTCCCTCCCTCTTGTTATTCGTTTGTTCACCGACTATTGCTGCTTTCGCAGTTCTTTGAAAACCCACCTGTTCCGTCTGGCGCACGGTTAGCTGCTCTGACCCTGAATGTTCTTCTCCCGCCTGGTCTTGAGCGCCAAGAAACCAATTGGTGAATGTGCGCGGTACCAAATCTCTTTTAATAATAATAATAATAATAATAATGCATGTGTATAGGTTTATAACATCAAGTGTTATTAGCAGCATATCGCTTTCCCAGGTCACACTGTCCATGATGCGGAGGAAATCCTGCGTGTCTCTCACAAAGGAGGGTAGATCCTTTACAATAGGAGCCAAATATGCATCGATGAAGCGGGAGGTGTTCTCAAGTAGGCTGCCTATTGCCGAGACAATCGGCCTCCCTGGTGGTCTTTTGGCATTTTTGTGGATTTTAGGCAGATGGTAAAAGGTGGGAAGGACCGGGGAATCACAAAAAAGGAAAGAGTATTACTCATGGCTAATCATGCCGTCACTTTTCCATTGGTTCAGTAGTGTGCTAGATTCTATGGTGCAATATTCTTCTCTTTTTGCCATAGCATAGCACTCTATGTCTCTCAATTGTCTTAGTGATTCCTGTTCGTAATTGTCCTTGCTGAAGATATCAATATTCCCGCCCTTATCTGAGTGCTTGATCTCAATTGTTTTATCGTCCGGTAGGGATTTGATTGCTTCCCACTCCTTCCTTGTGATATTGGATGTTTTCATATCCATTTTTTTATTAGCCATTTTCTCCAAATCTGCCGTTACTGCTTCACGGAATACATCAATCGCATCATGTGATGTGTTTGGCAGTTTCCTTGATTTGCTCTTTAGATTGCTTGGATCTCTAACCTGTATAATAGGAGTTGCATTGTTCCTCTCCATGTTTTGCTCCCGATTTAGTAGTTCCTGCGTGGGAGTTAGCAAGATGTTTAGGAGGTTATCTTCTGTTGTTTCCTCCATTGTTGTTTCTACCATTGCTGGGCTTGTCGATTCATGCCTTATTGTCGGATGTTGTAAGAAGATCTTCTTGAACTTAAGTTTCCTAATGTATTTGAATAGGTCTATTTTGGTATCCACAAGATTGAACTCACTCGTCGGACAAAAACTCAGTCCTTTTTGCAGTACCTTAATTTCATCGGTTGTCAAGTTCCTTTTAGACAAGTTGATGATATTGTTTTCTTCCATTCCAGTTATCTTCTCCTCCGATTGGAGGCACTCCGTGTCACCATCGGGGTGGTTGTAGCCTGTGCACCTCCCCTTGTGCCTCTTCCCCCGCCTCGTCCTCCTCTTTGATTTTGCTGTGGGGGGTGGTTCCTTAACTGTGGTCTTTGACGGGTCTCTTTCATAACCTGGAACTCGTCGAAAAAAGGTTTCTGCTTTTCTTTTTCTTTCTCTTTATTCCATGAGACGACATTCTGCTCACCGTCAGATATTTCCACTTCTGATTCCTCAGTGTCAATTGCCGTTGTTTGTTCATTTCCTTGAGCGAGTCTCTTTCTTGTTGCATCATATTTGTGAGCAAATTTTAGAATCCTGCCCGACAAATAGTCCTGTTCGTCACTTTGGAACTTAGTCTGTTTCCTTTTGCGTATTCCCAGTTCGTATTCCTTAAGTCTCTTAGCCATTACTGTTCTTAGTTCGTCACTGGCTTTTGTATCCTTCTCTTTAGCAATAGTTGCCTCCAGGTCTGCTATGTCTTTTAGGCACTTATCCTAGTCACTCCAAGCATATTTAATGAGCATTCTGACCATTCCCTTAGATGACTCTGCGGTGTACTCCGCCCAATCTTTCAACAGGGTTGGGCCCGGGTTTTCATATGACGGGATTGTATAAATGCGAAGACCCCTGGGGATTCTATTGCAATCGATATATCTTTCAAGCGAGGTAGCCTCCCACCATTTTCTTACTTCTCGTTCTTGTAGCCTCTCTAATTGTTGAAACAGGCTTTTCAGATTAGATGTTACAGCTGTTGGCGTGGTGTTGTCATTTGTGCTTGTCGGTCTGTCTGTTGCCGACATAAACATCAAATTGGCGGCTGCCTCCCTTTCCCCCATAAGTTCTCCCATGGTAGCCATTGCCACTAGTTCTTCAGTGTGCACACGTTAGTTATTCCTTTTGCTTGGGGCGGTGGAATGCCACACGTACTTTTTCGGGGGTTTGGAAAATTATTTGAACATCATACGGGACCAAGGTAGAGCGTGTCTTTCACATTCAGCGTTTAAACGGACATACTGTATCCACTCACCGCATTCGCTGTCAGCGTTCGTTAGGCACCCACTCTCCATCGGCGTCCTCCGTTCATCCCACTCGAAATGCCGGTGACCAGTTGTTCTATTCGCTATTTCGATGTCCCGAATGCTGAAGATCATCGACACATCACAGCTCCGTATCCGCCTGACGCGTTTCGTGCTATACGCACTTTCTCAAAGGCACAATGTTCGTGAAGCTGCGTGGCAGAAGAGTGCACTAATTTAAATAAAAACACTGGCGTGCCTCGTGTCGGGACAGGTGCTGAAAATGTTGGCAGTAAGATGTTTGCAGAGTTCGATTAAGACAACGCAGCAACCCACGGTGGAAATACTGGTTTAATTTTGGAATGCTTGGCAGCTCAACCGAGTTTCAATAGAAGTACACTACAGAGTCCAGAAGGCCATGCAAGCGGCCACGCCCACTGGAGCAGGATCTCGTTATTTAAATTAGTGCACTTTTCTGCCACGCAGCTTCACGAACATTGTGCCTTTGAGAAAGTGCGTATAGCACGAAACGCGTCAGACGGATACGGAGCTGTGATGTGTCGATGATCTTCATGCAGCAGCCACCATTAAATGAAAAGCTTATACTTACCTGTTGTTGGCTCCTCCATTGGGGTAAAACTTGTGTGACTGATTTTGAGCCGCCGACCTAGCCGCGGAGGATGCCCAGCTGCTATGCGGCCCCGGAGCAGCGCCAACTGGCGTGCCTCGTGTCGGGACAGGTGCTGAAAATGTTGGCAGTAAGATGTTTGCAGAGTTCAATTAAGACAATGCAGCAAGCCACGGTGGAAATACTATTTTAATTTTGGAATGCTTGGCAGCTCAACCGAGGTTCAATAGAAGTACACTACAGAGTCCAGAAGGCCATGCAAGTGGCCACGCCCACTGGGGCAGGATCTCGTTATTTAAATTAGTGCACTTTTCTGCCACGCAGCTTCACGAACATTGTGCCTTTGAGAAAGTGTGTATAGCACGAAACGCATCAGGCGGATACGGAGCTGTGATGTGTCGATGATCTTCATGCAGCAGCCACCATTAAATGAAAAGCTTAAACTTACCTGTTATTGGCTCCTGCCTGCATTGGGGTAAAACTTGTGTGACTGATATATATATATATATATATATATATATATATATATATATATATATATATATATATATATATATATATATATATATATATATATATATTTATTTATTTATTTATAAATATATATAAATCACAATCCTGAAATGCTAACCAATTCAAGCAATGACGGAAAATCTTGCGTTGTTTCTTTTTAGCTTCTTTAATCTTTCTTTATCGGTTTATATAAACATAGCATTACAGCCTTGATGCCTCTATGAAAACTGCACAACAGCAGCACATGTTTCGAGCACATTTGCGCTTCTTCAGGGCTATTTGGTCATTCAATTTGTTATTTTATCCTTGATCTTATCTTCTCCATTGTATTCAATTAAAATTCTCTGTGTTCTCAACACTGTGCTGAAATCGTGTAACTTTTTTATTTACATTTCTATTGCTGCATTTACTCGTCTCAATGAATTGTATGTGACTTCCTGTATTCCCCTTGACATGGGTTGTTGTTCTCCAAGCTTTCTTCTTTGTGTCTGGCATATATATATATATATATATATATATATATATATATATATATATATATATATATATATATATATATATATATATATATATATATATATATATATATATACATATATATATATATATATATATATATATATATATATATATATATATATATTCACTGAAAAAACCATAGGTTATAGACCATATATAGTTAGGGATTAGCATTTACAAAACCTTATTTTATTCGCACAAAACCATTGAAATTCCATATATAGTTAGTTGCACTAACTATATATCGCGGACCCGCAATGCACTGCTAATGATGTCACATATTACATCATTCATGACATGGTCAGTGACATCACTGATGACATCACTGATGACATCTCAAATGACATCACTGATCACATCACTGATGACATCTCAAATGACATCACTGATGACATCACTGACATCTCATTTGACATTATTGATCACATCACTGATGATATCATTTATGTGATAATACAATGAACATCTTCAGACTGTAATATAACCTTAGATACACTCAGTGTAAACAGACACTCACAGACTGTCACACATCCATGGAGTTACTCACACACCTAGTCAGTCATGCAAAGAATCAATCACACCTCCATTTCCTCAACTATACAGTTATACACACCTTACTTATTCAAACATATACTAACACATATATACTCTCTTATACAATCCCTGATACAAGTTCACAATGATCCATACAGCCACTCTCACATTCACTGGCTCTTATGTTCAGTTATTTATATATGTCAACTCTCACATGGACTGTGTTTTACATATGTACTTACTTTGACATGTAGCACTGAGATATCCATTCACTCACCAATACACTCATGCACACAGTCAACTGTCCATACAGCTGTTTCTACATGCACTTTTGAACCCATACACCTAGGGAATCAACTGCTCACACATCTATGCACAGAGTCATACACCTCCCAGCCACCCACACACATACTCAGTCTCCCATACAAATACTTGGGCAACCATTCAATAACCCATATAGTTACTGATATAGCTACTGATTTAAACATGCAGCAGTTTACAGAACAACATATATAATGATTGCCAAATTAAGACACTTTAGTCACTAACCCATGCACTCAGTGAGACACATTTAATCATTCTCTCATACAGTCAGTCATGCACCTACTAAATCCTTCATCCAGACACTTATACATCCACTCATTCATCAATATGTAAGACATATTTTAACTTTACAGAAACATACAGTCACTGGGTGTTGTCATCAGTGATGTCATCAGTGATGTCATTTGAGATGTCATCAGTGATGTCATCAGTGATGTCACTGACCATGTCATGAATGATGTAATATGTGACATCATCAGCAGTGGATTGCGGGTCCGCGATATATAGTTAGTGCAACTAACTATATATGGAATTTCAATGGTTTTGTGCGAATAAAATAAGGTTTTGTCGATGCTAATCCCTAACTATATATGGTCTATAACCTATGGTTTCTTCAGTGAATTTTCAAGGTTTTGTAAATGCAAATTCCTAACTATATATGGTCTATAACCTATGGTTTTTTCAGTGAATTTCATTGGTTTTTTAAAAGCTAATATCTATAGCTGTAAAATATATTCTTTATTACGTGACGTATCACGTAGCCCGTGAGACGCCTCATGATGCATCGCATAACCGTGACGTATCGTCTCTGCAGCGCAAACAAAACCGCAATCGCAATTTTTTTTTTCTTTTCCCCCGCGGGGAACTTTAATAGCCCCCTCATCAATCCTAGGGGTTCAGGAGGAGTCTACCTTACCCCTTTCCTTCATTTACACCTTTTTTTTTTAATCACCTCTTGTCTCTCGATCCCACAGAGAGACAAGATGGCGGCCACTCCAGACTGTTTACAATGTTAACAGCCAATCAGCTTCACCTCAGACTCCCGTTACACTGCCGGTTAGCTTCCCGGTTAGCTGCCCGGTTAGCTGCCCGGTTCGCGTACCAAGACGCGTCTCTACGGCGAAAAAATCGGATTTTTTTTTTTTTTGGGCCCCGCGTGGCTCTATAATATCCCCCTCATCAATCCTAGGGGGTCAGAAGGGGTCTACTTTGCCCCCTTTCCTTCATTTCCCCCTTTGTTTTGGCCTCCTCTTGTCTCTCGATCCTACCGAGAGACAAGATGGCGGCCGCTCCGGACTGTTTACAATGTTGACAGCCAATCAGCTACTCCTCAGACTCCCGTTACACTGCCGGTTAGCTTCCCGGTTAGCTGCCCGGTTCGCGTACCAAGACGCGTCTCTACGGCGAAAAAATCGGAATTTTTTTTTTTTTTTGGGCCCCGCGTGGCTCTATAATATCCCCCTCATCAATCCTAGGGGGTCAGAAGGGGTCTACCTTGCCCCCTTTCATTCATTTCCCCCTTTGTTTTGGCCTCCTCTTGTCTCTCGATCCTACCGAGAGACAAGATGGCGGCCGCTCCGGACTGTTTAGAATGTTGACAGACACCGGAGAGCCAATCAGCTTCGCATTGCAAAGTTCCGTTACGCGAAAAGTACGCGAACCGGAGCGCTGCCCGGAGCGCTGTTACAGATATATATCTTTATTGAACGTTAATTTCTCAAAATCCACTGAAGCACATATATTGAGACCTAGCAAAGGCACATCGGGTTAACAGTGCCTACAATTTTGCCAAGTTTCGTGCAAATCCATTCAGCCGTTCGAGCTAAAAGTGAGGCCAACCGCCCTATGGAAAAATGAATGGGAAAAACGCGTTTTGGGACCCCCCTTTTTTCTCAGCCCCCCCTTGACGACCCCCCCCAAATTTTCAGGGGCTGCTCAGAAACAAAATGTGCCATTTTCCTGAAAATTTCAGCCGATTCCGTCCACAAACGCCAAAGTTATTAGACATAGAATTTTCAAAAGTTCCATAGAGAAAAAATCCTAACTATATATACCTACTGGCTATCGCCAGTAGGTAATATATATATATATATATATATATATATATATATATATATATATATATACAGATACTTTCTGTTTCTCCAGGACGGCAACACAGAAATAACGGACCACCAGGCAATGTAGAGTTTCTCAGGTAGGTTTATTATCCCTCCTCTCACTCGGCATGACGCGTTTCGGGTATATATATATATATATATATATATATATATATATATATATTCACTGAAAAAAACATAGGTTTCACACCAGTTATAGTTAGCTGGTCATTTTACTCATACAAAACCTTTGAAATTCCCCCGTTATAGTTAGTTCAGCTAACTATAACTCGCGCGCCCGCAATGCACTGCTGATGACGTCACATATTACATCACTCATGACATCACTGATGACATCTCAAATTACATCACTGATGACATCATCCAGTGGATGTGTGTCTTTCTGAAGAATAAATATTTTTATATATGTATATCTAAAGGTCGATGGAAGAATAAATGGGTAAGTAAGTGTCTAAATGGATGACTTTTTTGTTAAATTGATTGTTTAACTGACGGATTAATTGTATCTTAGTGAATACATGGATAAGTGAGTAATGTTTAAATATGTAAATGTCTGTATCAGTCTCACACATTTTTTGAATAAGTGGCTGCATGGGTTGGTGATTAGCTACATGAGTGTCTGTATAGGTTATTAGTTGTTTTTTTGAGTAATAGTATAAGTGTCTGAGTGTTTATATCGTTTGGTGGGGGATATTACTTAGCACATAGATGCATTAATGAGTGACTCACTGTTTATATGTGTTTTGAAGACAGTATGTGTGCAGGACTGTATGGGTGGATGAGTGTGTTTATAGGTGTGTTAGTGAGTGAATGACTGTCTCAATACTGTCTTTATGACTAAGTACATATGTGTTAAACTACTATATGTGAGTATTGGTGTATATAAGTGAGTATATATGAGAGTTAGAGATTTGAAGAGTTCCTGTATAACTAAGTATGTGTTTCTCTAAGCGATCGTTTAAGAGAGTCAGTATGTGTATGTTTGTGTGTACAGCTGTATATGCAAGTAAATGGATGTTTGATAGTTTATTTGCATGTGTGAGTATGTGTGTAAGTAACTCTATGGTTGAGTATCAGTGTGTAACAGGATGTATAGGTGTATGAGTACATATGATGATTGAGTACATGTATGAGTGAGTATATAGAACTGTTAGTGAATGAGTGGATGTGAAAGTAGATGTTGGAATAGGTTGTTGTAACTGGTATTGGTATCTCCATTTTCTTGAAAATTGTTGTTTCTATTTTTGAATGTGTGTATCAAAGGTTATATTAGAGCGAGAGGAGGTCTGCCACACTTTCACAAGGATGATGTCATCAGTGATGTAATTTGAGATGTCATCAGTGATGTCATGAGTGATGTCACTGACCATGTCATGAGTGATGTAATATGTGACGTCATCAGCAGTGCATTACGGGCGCGCGAGGTATAGTTAGCTGAACTAACTATAACGGGGGAATTTCAAAGGTTTTCTATGAGTAAAATGACCAGCTAACTATAACTGGTGTGAAACCTATGTTTTTTTCAATGAATTTCAAAGGTTTTTAAAATGCTAATTCCTACTATAACGTGGCTGAAACCTATGGTTTTTTCAGTGAATTTGCAAGGTTTTTTAAATGCTAATTCCTAACTATAACGTGGCTGAAACCTATGGCTTTTCAGTGAATTTCAATGGTTTTGTAAATGCTAATTTTTAAATGTATTAATTGTTATATTTTTTTATAATGATTTACTACATTATTTTAAATTATTTATTTTTAGATATTTTATTATTAAATGACATTACATATTTCTAATATAAATTGAAAAAAAATGTTTTTACACCTCTCTGCAACGCAGCCCCCTGGCGCGTTTGCAGAGGGGGAACTAATTCCCCTTGCATACTGGGGGCCAACTAGCCCACCTGGAAACTCCAGTATGCGCCAGGGGGCTGCATTGCAGAGAGGTGTAATGAGGCCACACCCTTTTTTACACCTCTCTGCAACGCAGCCCCCGGGCGTGTTTGCAGAGGGGGAACTAATTCCCCTTGCATACTGGGGTCCCTGGGGGCCAACTAGCCCACCTGGAACCTCAGTATGCGCCAGGGGGCTGCATTGGAGAGAGGTGTAATGAGGCCACACCCTTTTTTACACCTCTCTGCAACGCAGCCCCCGGGCGCGTTTGCAGAGGGGGAACTAATTCCCCTTGCATACTCGGGGTCCCTGGGGGCCAACAAGCCCACCTGGAACCTCCAGTATGCGCCAGGGGGCTGCATTGCAGAGAGGTCTAATGAGGCTATGCCCCTTTTTACGCCTCTCTGCAACGCAGCCCCCTGGCACGTTTGCAGAGGGGGAACTAATTCCCCTTGCATACTGGGGGTGCCTGGGGGCCAACTAGCCCACAAGGAGCCTCCAGAATTCACCAGAGGGCTGTGTTGCTTTGCCCCGGGGGGTGGCGGTCCCCAGAGCAGTGTGGGGGGATTGGGGCCCCCCCACACTTCTTTATCACTATGCCCCCACGGTTTGGTCCCCCCGGGGGGTAATTTGAAAAAAACCGGACCGGGTTTTAAAAAAAATAAATTTGAGGCCTTGGGGGTCCTTGTGGGACCCCCTGAGCAGGTCTAGGGGGATAGGGTGCTTCTACCCTGCCCTCTTTTTGAGCTCTACACATTTGTTTTTCTGCTTTCTTGTGCCTCGATCTACCGAGCAGAGCACAAGATGGCTGCCAACACTTCCTAGTTTGAAGTTTCTCGGGAAGGTACGCGTACTGTACGCGTACCGTGAGCGTGCTTGTAGATATATATTTTTTCTTTTGATTTTCCCAGGAACTACTGGCGGGATTTACACCATTTAAGCAAAAGCGTGATCTGCAAATCAGACTCTACCATTTTGCCAAATTTCTTGTAATTCCGTCAGCCGTTCGGGCTGTAGCCGTGTCTAATCGTCCTATGGAAAATAACATGGGGAAAACACGTTTTGGAACCCCCCTTTTTTTTCAGCCCCCACTTGACGAATCTCCCCAAAACTTTCAGGGAAGGAGCGTAGCGGAGCGGGCCATCTTCTTTGAGAAATTCGCGAAGATTCATCAACCAGCGCCAAAGTTATTCCCAATAGAATGTTGCAAATTTCCTATAGAAACTAGGTCCTAACTATAACTACCTACTTGTGACCACCAGTAGGTAATATATATCACACTCCCACCCACCACTGCACCCTTCTCAGTAAAGCATCAAGAGGGTAGTATAGGAGTCACTTTTTTGCACAACTCTGGCATTGGTACAAGGCTTGTTCCAGTGCCGTGTAATCATTCCTTTAAAAATTTTATTCAGAAACACCTCCCTTTCCACTTCTCCCTGCGAACATGAACCTAATTTTGATTCTGTGAATATATACACCGGCAATGTTTACTCAATTTGATGTCTGTCATGTGAATGGGTGTATTTGCTGAAACAGGATCATCATTTGATGTTATTATTGTTTGGCCACTTGGCTTAGATTGTCATTCACTTGTATAATACTCCCCGAGAATACTTACATAAGGCCACTTGGCCCGTACCGTTTCTTATAGTTTACTTTTCTTTATCCCGTTTTTATATTTGATGCATACATGCTCTATTTAGAAATTTTTCTTTATTCTTTCTTTATCGGTTTATATAAACACATCATTACAGCCTTGATGTCTCTATAAAAACTGCACAACAGCAGCACATGTTTCGTGCACATTGCGCTTCTTCAGGGCTATTTGGTCACTCAATTCGTTATTTTATCCTTGATCATATCTTCCCCATTGTATTCAATTAAAATTCTCTATGTTCTCAACACTGTGGTGAAATCGGGTAACTTTTTTATTTACATTTCTATTGCTGCATTTACTCGTCTCAATGAATTGTATGTGGATTCCTGTATTCCCCTTGACATGGGTTGTTGTTCTACATGCTTTCTTCTTTGTTTCTGGTATATATCCATTTAATTCCTTTTTAACTGTAAATACTAATTCAATTCTTTTTAATTGTACATATTCCAATGTTTTATTGTCCTTTTATCTCATGGATGTATACTTATGTATATTTGTTGCATATCTTTTTTAATTTCCATTGTATGTATTGCTTTTAAGATATTTTTATGTATCGAAATAAAGCATATCAACCAACTATATATATATATATATATATATATATATATATATATATTACCTACTGGCGGTCGCCAGTAGGTATATATAGTTAGGATTTTTTCTCTATGGAACTTTTGAAAATTCTATGTCTAATAACTTTGGCGTTTGAGGACGGAATCGGCTGAAATTTTCAAGAAAATGGCACATTTTGTGTCTGATCAGCCCCTGAAAATTTGGGAGGGTTTCGTCAAGGGGGGGCAGAGAAAAAAGGGGGGTCCCAAAACGCGTTTTTCCCATTCATTTTTCCATAGGGCGTTTGGCCTCACTTTTAGCTCGAACGGCTGAATGGATTTACACGAAACTTGGCAAAATTGTAGGGACTGTTAGCCCGATGTGCCTTTGCTGGGTCTCAATATATGTGCTCCAGTGGATTTCGAGAAATTAACGTTTAAAAAAACAGATATATCTGTGACAGCGTCCTAAATAGCATACTAGTTAGCGTACTTTTCGCGTAACGGAGCTTTGCAAAGCGAAGCTGATTGGCTCTCCGGTGTCTGTCAACATTCTAAACAGTCCGTAGCGGCCGCCATCTTGTCTTTCGGTAGGATCGAGAGACAAGAGGAGGCCAAAACGAAGGGGGAAATGAAGGAAAGGGGGCAAGGTAGACCCCTTCTGACCCCCTAGGATTGATGAGGGGGATATTAAAGTCCCCGGCGGGGCCAAAAAAAAAATATTGTTTTTTTCGTGGGGTGCACCCGGTTCGCGTACCGGAAAGCGGTCTGGGGAGCGTACTATAAGGAAACAAGAATGATTGACTTTTAACTTATTGTATGTTTATTGATTGTTCGTTTAGTTTTTTTTTTTTGATTATTTTTATTTACGGAGCTACATGTAGGTATCAATGTAGAGTCTATAATTTAATAAACGCCGTCTCCTTTGTAGATATATTGCTTGTTGTTAAAGAAGTTATTGTGGTATATGGAATTCATACCATAGTCTGTCTGGAAAGCCGAAACAACATGGTGGCAGGAGATGATAAAGAGATGTTAAATACACATTGCGGATTATATAGTGGGAGAAAGGAAGTAACTATGAACAAAGTTAGTATGTAACACAAAAAAGTTGCACAGTATATTTTAAGTCTCACTTTTTATTATATCTATTTTGGTACTATTTCATAATTTACATATAAAAAAGAACAATGTCTCAAACTATTTTTAATTTTTAAATAAAAATTTATTGTTGTGATTTTTCAAAATCTAAAAGAATGTCCAACATTAATTCATCAGGTATGTCCTCCTTTTCATTCCATGATTCAATTTCTTCTACACAATTAATTAAGTCTTGGTCCAGAGAGTGATCCATAAAGTCTATTTCCTCTTTGTCTTCCTTATGATTGTTTTCCATATTAATTTCAAATGAAATATTATTTTCATTTTGTTGTCCTTCCATTTTCTTGCTGTAAATTGCATAAAAAATAAATATATCAGTACAGATAGGGCACTGTTGGGTTTCAGTACAGACAGGCAGTTTGGTTATTTAAACAGTGTTTTTTTCTTTGGGCAGTGTATGGTATCAAATTGGAAGTAGAAATATGAAGAAAATTATCAAATAAACTCTTAGTCAATTCTGAATTATACTAGAGAAGTCTAACTCTATCCTTATCTCAGGGCCGGCGCTAGGCATGGGCAGCGTGGGCTGCCGCTCAGGGCCTCGCACTCAGCCCATCAGCATGGGGCCACTCACTGGTGATGTGTCCTTTTGTTTTCCTGGAGATCTATCACAAAGAAAGGTGTCGCCTGCAATTAAGGTCCATTGGCGGGGGCCCCCTCCTTGGGCCTCTCATGGATGGTGTCAGGAGGCATAGGGGAGGAAGAAGGAGACGCTCCTTCAATTGCAAGGAGACCATTCACAGACACTGTGGGGGGCCCATTGTCCAGCATTTTGGAGCACCCTCAGTTTTAACTTTTAGACCACAATCAATTCTCACACCTATGAAGGTGTGAGAAATGCGTGTGGATTAAAAGTTAAAACTGTGGGGGCGTCAAAATGCTGGACAATGGGGCCCCCACAGTGTCTGTGCATGTTTTCCTTGTAAGTGGCCAGTTATGTAATTTGGAGGGGGCCTTGCGCACGTTCCCTTTTAGCCCAGGGCCTCGCAAATCCTTGGACTGGCCCTGCCATAACTAAAACAGAGAAGTCTATTTTATTCTATAAGTATTACAGAGTGAAAGAATAAAACTGTCTGAATTTTTTTTTCTAATTAGCTTTCAGTACAGAACATACTTCAGTTTTAAAAATTATATCTTACCTTTTAAATATAACTTGAAGTTATCAGTTGATTTTTTGTTGTTCTGCACTTCACGAAGTAGTAGTCAAAATGGCTGTGTTTCTCTCTCTTTGTTTATATATATTCAGGTACATAACCAATCACATGTCATGATATAATAGTAGAAATTGAAAATAATATTTTAATTGGTTGTCATTTCCAACACTTCCGATATGTTTTGTGAAGTAATTTACCTCAGGGATTTTAGAGAGTTCTACATGCTAAATGGCTAAATGGTATTCCAACTAAATTTTTGAAAATGGTAGGGATTGGTATGTAGTATGAGCTACTGTTTAATTGGTGAAAGTGTCTCCAGTGGTTTTTCTGTAAATTACTTTCCCACCTTTTTTAAACGAGTGCTTGTCAGTGCGTTTCCCGGTACGCGAACTTGCAGTGTTACGGGAGTCCTCCATTTTGTGTTTCGGTAGAATTGAGATATAAGATGGAGGGTAAATAATGTTCAGAATGGGTAGATTGGGGTACTTTAGACGATGTGCCTTTCTAACGCGGTATTTGCACTAACGGAACGTTTACCGATTCGCGGACCGGCAACGAAACAGGAAAAAATTATTTAAACTATAATATAAATTGAATTAAAAAAATATAATACAAATATATATAAAATATATTTGTGAATTAGAATAAAAATATATGTTACAGCTATAGATATTATCTTTTAAAAAACCAATAAAATTCATTGAAAAAACCATTGGTTATAGACCATATATAGTTAGGAATTAGCATTTTCAAAACCTTAATTTACTCGCACAAAACCATAGAAATTCGAATATATAGTTAGTTGCAATAACTATATATCGCGCACCCGCAATCCACTGCTGATGATGTCACATATTACATCATTCATGACATGGTCAGTGACTACACTGATGACATCACTGATGACATCACTGATGTCAACATCCAGTGACTGTATGTTTCTGTAAAGTTAAAATATGTCTTACATATTGAAGAATGAGTGGATGTATAAGTGTCTGGATGAAGGATTTAGTAGGTGCATGACTGACTGTATGAGTGAGTGATTAAATGTGTCTCACTGAGTGCATGGGTTAGTGACTAAACTGTCTTAATTTGTGCATCATTATGTCTGTTGTTCTGTAAACTGCTGCATGTGTTGATCAGTAGCTATATGAGTAAGTATATGGGTTATTGATTGGTTGCACAAGTATTTGTATGGGAAAACTGAGTGTGTGTGTGGGTGGCTGGGAGGGGTATGACTCTGTGCATAGATGTGTGAGCAGTTGATTCACTAGATGTATGGGTTCAAAAGTGCATGTTGAAACAGCTGTATGGGCAGTTGACTGTGTGCATGAGTGTATTGGTGAGTGAATGGATATCTCAGTGCTACATGTCAAAGTAAGTATATATGTAAAACACAGTACATGTGAGAGTTGACATATATAAATAACTGTGCATAAGAGCCAGTGAATGTGTGAGTGGCTGTATGGATCATTGTGAACTTGTATCAGGGATTGTATAAGAGAGTAAATATGTGTTAGTATATGTTTTAATAAGTAAGGTGTGTATAACTGTATAGTTGAGGAAATGGAGGTGTGATTGATTCTTTGCATGACTGACTAGGTGTGTGAGTAACTCCATGAATAAGTGACAGTCTGTGAGTGTCTGTTTACACTGAGTGTATCTAAGGTTATATTAGAGTCTGAAGAGGTTCATCGTATTATCACATGAATGATGTCATCAGTGATGTGATCAGTAATGGCAAATGAGATTTCATCAGTGATGTCATCAGTGATGTCATTTGAGATGTCATCAGTGATGTCATCAGTGATATCATCAGTGATGTCATTTGAGATGTCATCAGTGATGTCATCAGTGATGTCATTTGAGATGTCATCAGTGATGTCATCAGTGATGTCACTGACCATGTCATGAATGATGTAATATGTGACATCATCAGCAGTGGATTGCGGGTGCGCGATATATAGTTATTGCAACTAACTATATATTCGAATATATATATACATATATATATAAATACAGATACTTTCTGTTTCTCCAGGACGGCAACACAGAAATAACAGACCACCAGGCAATGTAGAGTTTCTCAGGTAGGTTTATTATCCCTCCTCTCACTCGACATGACGTGTTTCGGGTAAATAAAAAACATCTTGCCTGAAATCTTTGGGACTCGCCGTGATTTTCTGTTCGCCAAAGTTGGAGGTGCAGGACCAGTATTTTTGTTATATATATCGCAACACCAATTGTCCTGTCGCAGAGGGAGCACCTCAGAGTTGGTGCCAGAGTTGAGACCAGGACAGGGTCTCGTGAACATTTTACACAAGAAAAAGATTACTCCGGCACTCCGCTTGGTAAATCCCATCAGTTTATTTCACACTGTGATAGCCATCACAGTGTGAAATAAACTGATGTGATTTACCAAGCGGAGTGCCGGAGCAATCTTTTTCTCGTGTAAAATATATATATATATATATATATATATATATATATATATATATATATATATATATATATATATATATATATATATATATATATGCAAAATTAGAATCCGATCCACTGAATTCAGACAAGCCCACAGTTCCACCGTTAAAGTTCTTTATTCGGCAGGCACAGAGGTCAAGAGATAACGCGTTTCAAACAACGAGTTGTTCTTGGTCACATGACCCGCGTTTTTTCACAACCCTCTATTTAAAGGTGTAAAACACATTTGATCATAGACATAAACAACATTTCTCTTCAAAACTAAATCAAGTGCAAAATAAAAGAGAAAAATGCCCCCTTCTTGTTAAATATTCAATACAAATTGACACAACCAGCTCTCTTATTATATCTTATTATATCTGAAGGAGAAAGTCCGTTCGTAATGTAATTTAGCAAGGTCCAAAAAGAATTACGGTGTAGTACCCGTTTATATCATAATGCATGAATATTTCAAGGACAATTTCGGTATAATACTTTAAACCTATTCTATACACATAGCTCTATGAAGAATTTTACCGGCATCAGCAGTGATAATACACACAAAAACACATTGTAGGAAGAACGTAAATATCTCGTGCATGGGCCTCGCTCAAAGGTAGTATCCTCTTCTTCACAACCTAAAGGAAGGAGAGGAAATAATTCAATGATTTATCCAATGCAAAAAAGGGGAGGCAATCTATAGAGTTCATGATGGTACTCATAGGACCTACTTAATAATATATTACACAAACTGTATCATGGCTAAATAGAGACTGGTTTTCCGTGTAAGAGAAGGGTTTTGGGGCGTGAAAAAAGTGCAGGAAGGGTAAATAAAACAAGAGGTGTACTGTTTTAGGTGAGAGTTCAGCCATCCCATTTTCCAAATTCTGAAAACATTTTTCTAAAGATGGGAATGCAATTCCTCGTCCATATTCAAACCAACAGGGAAACGGGTGCCTTCCAAAAGAATCAATCTTGATTCTAATTTGCGTAGTGCTTCCAATCTGTCACCACCCCTGATGCTGTTTTTGATAGTGGCAATTCCTATGTAGTTTGCTTTAGAAGCGTCACTTTGGTGGACTCGGCTGAAATGCCTACTTGTGCTGTAGGAGAAGTCTTGGTTGGTAATCGCTCGGAAATGCTCAAGGATACGTTTCTTAACCGGTCCTGTGGTTGACCCAATATACCATAAGTTGCATGGGCAACGAATGAGGTATACAACGTATTCTGTAGTTCATGTTATCAGGGTGTTAATCTTCCATTTCATTTTAGTTTTGGGAAGGAGAATCTCGTTACAATTTTGACTATGTTTGCAAGCCTTGCAATTTCCACATTTCCTGAAACCCTTAGCTGTTTTCAGCCAGTCAGTCTCTTTGGGGGCTAGATGACTTTGTACTAGACAGTCTCTTAATGATTGGCCTCGTTGGTACGAAATGCCCGGTGAGTTGCCAATAGCGTTTCTTAGTATTGGATCTTGCATCAGTATGTCCCACCTATTCCTCAGTATTTGTCTTATCTGATTAGACTGGTTACAGTATTTAGTGATAAATCTCACTTTAGGAGTTTGTGTTTTGGGAATCAGATCAGTAGTGGTTTTGGGCGTTAAGGCTTTCTCTCTTGATATTTTTTCAATTCTAGATTCAGCCTCTTTGAGGGATTTGGTGGAATACCCTCTAGCTTTGAATCTTTCTTTCATCTCTTCCTTTACGTTCTGGAAGTGTGATTCTGTTGAGCAATTCCTTTTCGCTCTCAGGAATTCACTGAAAGGAATTCCCCACCGAAAACTAGGGGGGTGGGCGCTGGAAGAATGGAGTAGAGAGTTCCCTGCTGTCTCTTTACGGAAAAGTGATGTGGCTAGTCGATTATTTGCCTTGGTGACTTTGACATTTAAAAAAATCTACGGAGTGTCTGCTGTAATGCCTAGTAAATTTTAAATTCACATGGTTGTTATTTAGACAATCAATGAAACAATTCAGATCATTTTCCGTACCCCGCCAGATAAAAAAGACATCATCTATGTATCTTAGCCATCGTACTACGTTCAATGCCCATTTCTCCGTTTCGTCATTCCAGAGCACCTGCTTCTCCCACCGCCCACCATGAGATTGGCGTAACTGGGGGCGAAGCAGGTGCCCATAGAAGTACCTTGTTGTTGTCTGTAGTGTTCTTTGTTAAACAAAAATACATTTTCATTCAGACACAGCCTAATCATCTCTAAAACCATACAAGTATGTTCAAGGTATTCCAATTTTCGTTGTTTTAGAAAAAACTGACAGGCTTTGATGCCATCTGTGTGCCTAATACTTGTATATAGGGACTCAACATCCAAGCATACCAGCCAACATTGTTCGTCCAAATCAATACTTGAAATTTTGTGGATAAAATTGGTGGTGTCCCTTACATAGGAGGATAATTCCTTGACAAATGGGAAGAGAAAATAGTCTATGTAGATGCTGGTGTACTCAAAGAGGCTATCTATAGATGCAACAATTGGTCTGCCTGGTGGTTTCGATATACTCTTATGCACTTTCGGCAAAAGATAAAAGGTTGGGGTTTTAGGATTTTCCTTATGGAGATATCTCTCTTCGTCCCATGTTAGTAGACCCTTATCTCGCCAGTGCTCCAATTGTTTATAATATTCCTCTCGTAGATTCACTACGTATCGTTTATCTACTTTACAGTAACATCTTTCGTCTGTCAATCGTCTCATAGCCTCCTCTGTGTACATATTCCTAGGCATCAGCACAATGTTCCCACCCTTATCTGAGGGCTTGATTATTATGTCAGTGTTTTGTTGTAGGTTCTTAATTGCAATTCTTTGTTCTTTACTGATATTTCTGCATATCGTTCGAGTTTCTAACAATTTATCAAAGTCCCCTTTAACTAAATCACTGAAAACATCAATATTGTCTCTCGGTGTAATGGGTACCAATTTGGATTTTCTCCTAAAATGGGTCCCAGCCGGGGCCCCTGTATCTGTGTCTGTTAAATGTGTCGTTTGTGCCCCTTGCGCACTCTCAAATATGTCCAATGAACTGGGACAATCTTCTTGTGTTTGTTCAGTTTCTAGTGATATTAGATCTCTAAGGGTGGGAATCTCACCTATTGTCAATCCTCCCATGTTTGGCTCCATTCCCTCCCTAGGGTGTCTTGTCCTGACCTTCCCAGCATGTATTTTACAAAGTTTTAATTTTCTCTCAAATTTATACAGGTCCGCTCTAAGGTCAGCATAATCAAAGTTAGACTCTGGACAGAATGACAGTCCTAGTTGCAAAACATTTATCTCATTTTCAGTTAAAGTTTTGTTAGTAAGATTGATTACCGTTAACTTTGAGTTGTTGTCCATCATAGTTGTCTCTTGTTCAGCTGGCCCCTTGTTCCCATGCCGGGCTTCTCTGTTGGTTTTTCTCCTGCTGTTTCTTTTGCGGTTGAGTCTTCTTTTCCTTGAGATTTTGTTTTTAGGCGTCCTCTGTTTGAATGCTCTCTCGTTTTCTGGAGGGTTAGCAACTCCTTGGAAAAAACCTGTTGTGAATTTGTCATAGATGACCTGCTGGCAATGGAGTCATTATCTGAGCTTAGATCTGTTAATTTGGTCTGAGATCCATCCTTTTGTTTATCAAAGGTGGTCATTGCTTGCTCTTTAAGAACATCTCTGCGCGGTTTGTCGTATTTTCTTGCAAAGGTTAAAATACGTCCTGCAGTGTAATCTCTCTCATCTCTTGTAAATTTGCGTTGTTTCCTTTGCATGATTTCTTTTTCATATTATATATATATTCACTGAAAAAAACATAGGTTTCACAGCAGTTATAGTTTGGAATTAGCATTTAAAAACCCTATTAAATTCACTGAAAAACCATAGGTTTCACACCAGTTATAGTTACCTGGAAATTTTACTGACATAAAACCATTGAAATTCCCACGTTATAGTTATTTGGACTCACTATAACTTGCGTGTGTAATGCACTGCTGATGACATCACATACTACATCACTCATGACATGGTCAGTGACATCACTCATGACATCACTGATGACACCATCCAGTGAATGTGTGCCTTTCTGAAAAATAAACATGTTTTATATATGTATATGTAAAGGTCCATGGAAGAATACATGTTTAAATAAGTGTCTTAATGGATTTAAAAAAAAAATGATTGGTTAACTGGCTTATTAAGTGTATCATAGTGAATACATATATTAGCGAGTATTGTTTCAAGTGCTGAAGGAGCCTGTATTTGCCTCTGGATTAGCGGGTGTGAAGATTAAAGGAGAGCGGGCGATTCCTAGTTTTATAGAAGGTGCGTTTGGGCTCAAGCGTGCTTCGCTAAGGGATCTCCTGTCTTCTAAAAACTGTGCAAAACTAGAATTTTTCCATTTTAATACGCTATGGCGTCCACAACTGATGTGCTCAGGAACCGCGATGAACGCGCGGATGCGATGTTTGCCAATATGCCGGTAAATGCTGGAACCGGCCAACAACAAATGGCACAAATAGCAGATGAGAAGGATATTAAAAACCTGCTTAAGAAACTGGAAAAACTGCAGAGAAACGAACTCACTAAGTGGTGGGAGCGAAAATCATTGGAAAAATATAAAGAAGCTGAAAGGGTGCCTAGGGGCTTGCGTGTGCTGATAGCTCCTTCATTTGATAAACCTAACCCCTTGAAGCTTAAGGAGTGGGCAATAAATAACTTAGAATGCTCAATGAATATGGTTACGATGCTGGTAAAGTACGCCGAAATCGACAGAGTTGAGATTGCGACGGAAATTGAGTTATTAATTACAGAACTGGATGCACTTGACTAAAAGGATGTGGTAAAGAAAGGAAGAGATGAAATTCAAAAATGTCTCGACAAACATGAGAGTACAATAATGAATCGAAAAATAACTAAATTTGCGCGTGATAAACGCGACTATGAGACTGGACGTATTTTTACGTTTGCAAAGCGTTTTGACAATGTAAAAAAACTAGCGAGCAATAAAGTTCAGCCTCCTCTAATCTCTATCAATCAGAATACGGATGTTGGTGCCACATCTATTTCGGGTGAAAGTGTGCTATCTAGTAGTGTGGAATCTAACCCTATTGAAACTGATCAGCATTTAAACATGCAGGAACCCCAAAGCTTCACTCCCTCGGAAGAATTGGGGTTCATGGTAGAAGATCACCGTCAAACCGTGAGATCGAGAGTACCCCAGAGAGTGCCCCAAATACAACCCCAAAATGTCGGAGGCGCAACCAACAGCGCAAAGAGAGGAGGAAGGCACGGAGGCTTCAACAAAAGGACTTAGTAACTCAGAAAAGTCAGTCAGAAACGGCGATTGCATCAACAGCGAATACTGTTATTAATATGACAGAACTTGAATTAAATACTGCAGAACTTCAACTTTTGTCTTTGGGACTTTCTTTCTGTCCAAAAAGTAATTTTAAGTATGTTCAATCTCGTATTGACATTTTTAAATTTATCAGAAAGTTAAAATTAGTTAAGTTCCATAAACTTAAGAAAGCAAGCTCAAAAGCTACATCTATTACTGCAGTTAACAAACCAAGTTCTTTATTTCAGGTCGCTGATGTCAGTACGCTGCGCACAGCAAATGTTCTAGCTGATTTGAATGAGTATGTTGTTCTTAATACACAGGATGATTTGTTGAGCATGGGTATTTCAAGTTCTAGTGCTGCCCTTACTCCTTTTCGCCCATAATCCACATTTATGCCAATTATGGCAAGGGATGCCATAGACATTTTTGGGGATTGTGTTATTAATGATCTAAAAACCCTCCATAAAAAAATGTATCTCTACAAATAAGAAGGGACACTATAGAGAGCAACAATATTACCGGCTGATTGACAAATTGGATAAAGAAAAGAATATTGTAATCAACAAGGCCGATAAAGGCGGGAACATTGTTCTTTGGCCCGTGATGCATATCTTGAGGAAGCTAATAAACAGCTTAGTGACACTTTGTGCTACAAGCAGGTAGCTTTTCCTATTTTATTAAAGGTTAAAGATCAGATATTTAAGGAATTATCACAGTGGAAAATAAAATGTCTAATAGACAAGGACGAGTATAACTTTTTAAGAACGGATTACCCCATTACTCCAACCTTATATTTACTCCCTAAGGTGCACAAGCAGGTTACCCCAGTACCAGGACGCCCAATTATTTCCACCCAAGGTAGCCTGCTTGAATCAATGTCCAAATACATAGATTTTTTTCTCCATGATTATAACGCAAACTTGCCTTCATTCATTAGAGATACAGGCCATTTTTTAGAGAAAGTTAAAGAAGTGATATGGGAGGATGGCTATCATTTATTAGTGATGGACATCTGTTCCCTATACACCAGCATAAATCACAAGGATGGTTTGAATGCTATTAAGTATTTTTTGTCTGACAGAAACATCTGCTAAAACGAACACAATAAAATGTTGCTCCGCATGACTGAATTGTGCCTCACGAACAATTTCTTTATTTTTAATAAAGAACTCTATCATCAACTCCGGGGAGTTGCAGTGGGGGCGTGCTTCTCTCCCAGCTACGTGTGCTTGCAAGTTGGATGGTGGGAGAAGCACGTCCTCATGCAGACTCACGCGGATGACGTCTCTGAACATGTCATCAAATGGTGGAGGTTCATTGATGACGTGTTTGTTATATGGAAGGGCATAAAGGAGTCGGCACTTGAGTTTGTCAACAAACTTAATATCAACTCTCTGAATTTGGAATTTACAGTGCAAGTTAGCGACAGTAGAGTAGAGTTTTTGGACGTGGAGATTTTTGTGGAGAATAAGACCGTTTGTACTAAATTACATCGGAAAAGTACAGCGGGGAACTCCATTCTCCATGCTAGCAGTGCTCACCCAAAACACCTTATCAGGAGTATTCCTTATGGGGAGTTTCTTCGTATTCAAAGAATTTGCAGCAGGAAAGAGGATCTTGAGATTTGTCTAGAAGAATCTAAGGAGAGATTCATGGCTCGAGGATATAATCAAAAGGATTTACAAGCTGCCCTGGATAAATTAAAGAAGGGTAATCTTTTAAATGATAGTGTGACACCCGATGAGGCTCTGGAACATACTACTGTAAAACCTACAGTGAGACAGATTATTACTTTTAGTAATCAGGATCAGGCAATTAGGAAAATTGTTAGTAAGCATTGGACCATCCTACATACTGATATCACACTATCTCCCGAGCTGCAAAACCAACCTACTATTACACTTAGAAGAGCACCCTCTATGAGGTATGCTTTGGTGAAAACTAGTCCAGAAGTGACCAATCAGAAAAATTGGTTGACAGATAAGAAAGGCTTTGTAAAGTGTACTTCATGTTGGGCATGTAAGTTTGGAGTCAACAAACAATTTTTTGTGGACCCCTTTTCTAACATGCCCAACAAAATAAATGGTTATTACACATGCAAAACCGAATATGCGGTCTATATATTAGAGTGTACCTGTCAACTTGCCTATGTTGGCAGCACAAAACTCCAAGTTTTTAATAGGATCCTCCAGCACTTGCAGGCAATCGTCAACTCAGATCCAACTTATCCGGTTGCCCGCCATTTTAAACTAGGGCATCAGAATAAATTGGAGGATCTTAAATATTATGTTATTGACTCTGTTCCTAAATCCACCAATAGAGAGAACAAAGTACGCCAATTAGAGAGTCAATGCATAATTCGTCTTAATACAAAAAAAACGAATGGACTTAATACAGGGGAAGATTTGGTTCACTTTTTGTAAATGGCTGCTTGGTTTTTTCTGGATCATTGTATATATATTTTTATATATATTCAGATGATAATATTTTTACTAATCTTTGTCTACTTTGTTCTCTTATGCTGCTATGTTTACTCAATATGATTGGTGAATTGAATATTAATTTTTATTGTGGATATGTGTATATATATGAAATTAGATTTGAGGTCCTTTTTGTATTTATTTATTGTAGGTAATGGATTTTAGAAAAACCTTTTGCACTGTGGAATTATTTACTGGTTTTACTAGTCTTCTAGTTTTACTATTGAATTTTTGTAGCAGGAGGGGTAATCCGTTTCATAAACCTTATGAATTGATAGATATCTAATAACAACTCAACTGTGATCAGTCTATTTTTCTATGTATATATGCTTATTTTATAAATTGATTGTCTTTGATTCTTTGACCTATATCTTGATTAATGGTATTTTTGTAGGCAGGCTATAACATGTTTCTTATGGCCGAGATACCCGCCACCCCCTCTCAACACAATCCCCAAAGGAGGGAAACCGGAAACAATTTTTTGAGTTTTTGGAAGTGGGATGGAGTGACCATCCCGGCCGTATTTATTAAAACAAAATTAAAAACATTAAACGTTTCATGTTATGTACAATTTCATTACCATATTGCGATGTTTGGCTAACCTTAACAGATTCTCTAATACAGAGGTTCTCCTAGCCGAACTAGCATCCTACAAAACATTTCTTGACATATTGAAATTGTACAACCTAACGTTTAAGGGCCAACGGCAAGGTCATAACCGGTGTCAAGATCCCTAACCAGACTTACCCCTCCCACTTGGGCTGGGCGACAGCACGGAGGCGTACCTCAAGTGCAACTATTACCAATTTCCCTTGACTTGACGGGGGCACCTAAAGACTCAACGCCAGTTAAAGGTCGTTCGAATACTCGTGTGAGGTATCTAGAAGGTACCGTAGACCTTATCCCAACCCCACACAACTTACCGCATCTGCCGTCGCAGATGTCACTGGCCCCGGGAAATTCCCCAGGAGGGGGCTGTAACCCCTCCTACAAAGGAAGGGGCCTTGACCGCCTTTCCTTTACTTCCGGCGACCCATCCTTAGAAGGGACCGCCTCCCCATTGAGGGGCCAATGGCCACCTCTCCCGAGCGCTCCCATCCGTGTTGGGTGACGCCCACTCATAGGGATCTACTAATTAGTGCTCACCGATCATGACCTTACCGCCTACCAAATAAATACGACAGTGCTAACTAAAACCCAGAATACATTGGCCACTATGACCGAAAGGGCATGCATAAAATTCAACACTAAATCTGAATCTCTTTAATGGCAAAACGTACTCAAACAGACCATTCTTTATTAACTCAATATCAACATGATACTCCAACCTGGAAACGAGAACACAAGCAAAATTAATCAACTTTATTACAAACAACTGGCTGTCTTCAGGGGCTGGTGGGTGGGTCAAAATTGGCTCTTCGTTCTGTCCCGAGCTCACGTGCAGCGAGGAGGTGCAGCTTCAGGGCACAAGAACAAGAGGCTGTCTTCTGGTCTTGCGTCCCTTTTTATCCGTCTTCAGGGCGGGCGTATACCCGCCCCTGCCTGCCCCGAGGGCGTGGCTGGCTGCGTCAGTGTCTAGGCCAGCCCACTCTAGGGCGGGAACAGGCGCGCCCCGGCTACGCCGCTTCGGGCATACCAGCCGAGACGCGCCTTCCGCCCAAAAATGGCTTCCCGGGGGGATCGAGGCACTCAGCCATACGTTCGGGGGGACCAAGTTGGTCGCCCCTTTCCATATGGCCGAGATACCCGCCACCCCCTCTCAACACAATCCCCAAAGGAGGGAAACCGGAAACAATTTTTTGAGTTTTTGGAAGTGGGATGGAGTGACCATCCCGGCCGTATTTATTAAAACAAAATTAAAAACATTAAACGTTTCATGTTATGTACAATTTCATTACCATATTGCGATGTTTGGCTAACCTTAACAGATTCTCTAATACAGAGGTTCTCCTAGCCGAACTAGCATCCTACAAAACATTTCTTGACATATTGAAATTGTACAACCTAACGTTTAAGGGCCAACGGCAAGGTCATAACCGGTGTCAAGATCCCTAACCAGACTTACCCCTCCCACTTGGGCTGGGCGACAGCACGGAGGCGTACCTCAAGTGCAACTATTACCAATTTCCCTTGACTTGACGGGGGCACCTAAAGACTCGACGCCAGTTAAAGGTCGTTCGAATACTCGTGTGAGGTATCTAGAAGGTACCGTAGACCTTATCCCAACCCCACACAACTTACCGCATCTGCCGTCGCAGATGTCACTGGCCCCGGGAAATTCCCCAGGAGGGGGCTGTAACCCCTCCTACAAAGGAAGGGGCCTTGACGGCCTTTCCTTTACTTCCGGCGACCCATCCTTAGAAGGGACCGCCTCCCCATTGAGGGGCCAATGGCCACCTCTCCCGAGCGCTCCCATCCGTGTTGGGTGACGCCCACTCATAGGGATCTACTAATTAGTGCTCACCGATCATGACCTTACCGCCACAGGCCCGGATAGTTGACCGGCTATCCGGGCCCCCCACAAAACTCCTAGCTAAAGGTCATGTTTCAACGTTTTTAACCATGCTAAGAAGTCTCCTATGAGTAATTCAATTCCCACCCGAGACAAATGCACACCATCCCCTAGATACATACTGTCATCATTAATACAACCGTGCGAGATAGAATGCAATGTCCTGGAACGAAACAACCTACTCACTTTGTTATTAAGTTTTCTAACCGAATGGTTCAAAGCAGGAATCGAAACAGCCCCCCGCCACACTTTTCGTGGGATCATATGGGACCACGCAATTATGCACCCCGGAACTTTCCTCGCCAACCAACTTACAGTGGAAAGCATTGCCTCCAGGAGAAGTCGTCTACCGGTGGTGACCAAATCATTGCCCCCTAAATGTACTATGACTATAGACGGCGGTGACCTCATCCGCCCTAACAAACCCTCAAAGAATGCCTGAAACTGGTCAATACAGAGACCGCCCCTTCCGTAGAAGGACATTCTGTACCCGTATTCCCCAGCTACGTGAATCATGTCACCTGCTTCGAATACGTCTGCGGCACGCCTCACGTATGAGTGGCCCACGACCCACACCTCCTTTCTCACAGCCGGTGATGTCTGACCGCTGGCCTGGTGTTGGGTCGACTGCATAGTCCGCCACGCCTCGAAGGCTTGCGTAACTGAAAACCAAACAAAAGACAAGAAGCGTGAGTACATTATTACAGCTTCACAACATGTGCAACCGCACATACCTCTTATAACAATTGGAGGACCAACGCCCCACTCGTTTTACTTGTTCCACATTAAGACCCCTGGCTGTAGCTTCGGTGGCAGCCCCTATCCGAAAGGAATGGGTCCCAAACTCACCCGGGTCCAAGCCCGCTGCGGTAATTGACATCGCGAGCACCCGCTGAAACTGAAACTTCGTCAGTGGGGTGGCGTCCGCGTGTCTCAACAATGTCCCTCCCCATGATGCCACCCTTCGTGCTAGGTAATCTTCCAAACACTTCACCGGACACATGGAGGACCCTGGAATCCTGCGAATGACTATGCAGTCTCCCACCCCACCTTGATCGGTTTTTGATTTGACAAAGGATACAGTCATCGTCTCACCCCTGATCTGAACGTGTTCCCGGCACAAACCCCCCACCACATCCTGTTTGTTCCTTGCCACCAGCTCACTTATCCTCATCGCCCCGTGAAATGCAAGCGTAAACGCAGCTCGGAACAAACAGGCCTCGAACTGAGACGAACATGTGGCGTGGAGTGTGGCCAGCAACTGGGCCAACCTATCCAGACCTATCGGGCGCCTCTCATCTACTCTGCGACCCTCAAGGCGTTGCCACCCACGTAGCGCTTTCTGTACCACGAAAGACGCTGTCGGGTCCTGGATATTATGGGCCCTGGCAACAAAGGAAATGGCAGCACGATGCCTCTGGGCTGTAGCCACCGACTTCCCCGCCCTACGCAAGGACATCAGAAAATGTACTACCCAATCCTCGTGCCCCCAAAGCCCCCCTCTCTCAGTCCCCAAAAAGGCTAAATAGGCCCGAAACGCCCCTTCGTATGCCTTCCTCGTTCTTGGTGCTAGACTCTCTCCCACGAGGTAACGAAGTTCGGGGCACCGAGAGACCAGAGAGCTTCGGGAAAGGGTGCCGGCTCCGGGTCCGCCGAGGGAAGGAAACCCGAGAAAGCCTGTATTTGAAAACGAGACAGTGCATCAGCTGCCTGATTCATCACCCCTGGGACATGTTTCGCTCTGAATACCACGTTCAGTTGCATACATAGTAAGACAATTTCTTTAAGCAGCCTTAAAATCATTTTACAACGTGCTGCCTGACTATTGATGCATTCTACGACGGTCATATTGTCAGACCAAAATATGACAGAGTGATTTTTGAATCCATCGGGCCAGGTTCTGAGGGCCACCAAAATGGGAAACAGTTCAAGGAAAGCAATATTACTCGTCAGCCCCTCTTCATGCCACCATGTTGGCCACCTTTGTGCCGACCATTTTGTGCCGAAGATGGCGCCAAAACCCATGCTTCCCGCTGAATCGGTCCATAGACCAAGCTCTTCAGAGGACAAGGCTGGTTTGTTCCAGACGACTCGACCATTGAAATCCGCCAAAAATGCTAACCAAATACGCATATCTTGGCGGACCTCAGCCGATAGTCTTGTGCGATGATGACCCTCCTTTAGGCCGACCATCGCCTGGGCAATCGAACGGGAAAAGGGGCGGGCCATTGGGATCACCCTTAGGGCAAAATTCAACTTCCCCACCAATTGCTGCAATTGATGTAGCGTAACTTTAGATGCAGTAATACACATTTGCAGGGCTGCCCTGAATTTCGACACTTTGGCAGCTGGTAAACGAAAACAACCCTCACTAGAGTCCAACTCGATCCCGAGAAACTCGAGGCAAGTCGTGGGACCCACAGTTTTTCCTGGTGCCAATGGCACGCCAAATTGATTCATTAAAACACAAAATTCAGTCAAGGCCCGGGCACATTCATCCTCCCCAGCGGCCCCAAGGAACAGAAAGTCATCGAGGTAATGCATAACATTTCGAAAACCCGTTTTCCTCATGTAAACCCATTGCAGAAAACTACTGAATTTTTCGAAATATGCACAAGATATAGAGCACCCCATCGGCATACACCTATCCATGTAATATGAACCTTGAAACATGAATCCCAAAAGACGTTGGTCTTCCGGGTATACCGGGAGCAAACGGAACGCTGACTCGATATCCGATTTCGCCATCAGCGCCCCGGGCCCCAGGCGCTTCAAAATGGCTACGGCCTCATCGAATGATGCGTACCGCACCGAACATATCTCTGGATCAATTGCGTCGTTTACAGAGAGGCCATGAGGAGCTGATAAATTGTGAATCAATCGAAACTCACCTGGGTCCTTCTTGGGGACCACCCCTAAAGGAGAACAAACAAAATTCTGTACCGGGGGAACACTAAACGGGCCGGCAACCCGACCTCGGGTAACCTCTTTCCGGATCTTATCCTGTACTACAGCCGTATGCTGCAAGACGGAAAGCTGGTTTTTGGACGTCCCGACACCCCGAAAGTCCCCCACCGGGATGCGGAAACCATATGAAAAACCGTTTCGTAGCACCCCAGCAGAAGTACGATCTGGGTATTCGCTGAGCCAGGGAATCATCGCCAGGGTATCAATCGGGGTTGGTAAAGGCGCCCCTCGGACTATATTAGACCTGTTTGGCGCCTCCTCTACCCCCATTTTCACCCGATTTGGCTCTGCACGAGGACTCAGGATGGGGTGCCCCACAACCACTACATTCGTGTTTGAATTTACAAGATCCCGGGGGCCTAGTACATTTACTTTTGTTGAAATTGAAGCAGAAACCCCTCTTCCCTGTATTGCCGGCGGGTCTCGGATAATCGTCTGTACCCGTACCCGACCGAAAGGGCGTCCCCCCATTTTGGCGGGAGGACTCACCAACAGTACTACCCACCAACGGCACTTTCAACATCCCCGACTCTTTCATTTTATTCCATGTCAAAGAATCGTAACAGTCCCAGGTTAAACTTCTGTTATGCTCCATCGCTTTCCTGAAAAGGTTATCATAACAGAACCATTGGTTACCTTGGTGCGATGTCGAGTACCCCATAATTCGTGACTGATATACTGGAAATTCAGGGAGCAATTCAGGCCTACGTTCCCCCAAAATTGACGTAAAAACTCCCCAAGCATTACCCCAGTTGCCAATATTCTCATTCACTTTAAAGGCGGCCATTTTGGCGCGCCAAACACTCGGATGCATCAGATCCTTTTGACCCTTAACAGTTTCGACCTCATAATGATCAACGAGCAGGGAGAAAATGTTTACGTATTCCCCCGCCCAAATCTTTTCCTTTATTACCAAAGGAACATGTTGCCCCAATTTTTCTCTACGAGAGGGTGTTGACTCATCCCTTGCGATCGGCAATGGCCGCTTACCTGCACCGGACGCTACTTCCGCCCCTCGTGGCTTGACTATCACCGCATCCAGCGCGGACACCTTGGCTGTATCACGTTTCTCGCGCAACTGTTTCATTAGTGCTTGCGCTTCGGCAGCCGTGGCGCCCTCACTACTGTCCCCCAACCACGCTGCTAACTGTGCCGCCAACTCGGGAGGCATATCCTCAGCGGATGTCGGGGTGACTACGACCGGAATCGGATTCCCTTCCTGTGGTACCGGGGCCGGTACCGGGGCTGGCGGCTCGAGCGGGGAACAGGGAACCGGGACGTCTCCCCCGACCGGCCCCCTTCTCGGCCTCTTAGGCCTCCCTCCGGCCGGTGGACGCCCCGATCCCTCCTCACCGTCTCGCCCCGCCAACTGCTTCTTTATCTCGGACATTTCTTTCATGAGAACCCGAACCATCTGGTCAGTCGACATTCTCTTCGCGCCTTTCTTGGGCATTTTTCACACGAAGTATCTAGAAGACAAAAAGAAAGATTAAAACGCTCAAAATTGGCTCTTCGTTCTGTCCCGAGCTCACGTGCAGCGAGGAGGTGCAGCTTCAGGGCACAAGAACAAGAGGCTGTCTTCTGGTCTTGCGTCCCTTTTTATCCGTCTTCAGGGCGGGCGTATACCCGCCCCTGCCTGCCCCGAGGGCGTGGCTGGCTGCGTCAGTGTCTAGGCCAGCCCACTCTAGGGCGGGAACAGGCGCGCCCCGGCTACGCCGCTTCGGGCATACCAGCCGAGACGCGCCTCCCGCCCAAAAATGGCTTCCCGGGGGGATCGAGGCACTCAGCCATACGTTCGGGGGGACCAAGTTGGTCGCCCCTTTCCAATATCCCTGTTCTAATTACTATTATGTACTCACATCCGTTTTTAAATTGTTTTAATAGAAGTTAGGCTATTTATTTAGCAATGCTTCATTATTACTACACTGGGTGTACTCATTATGAGGACTGCTCTTTCCCATTATATTGTGTGCAGTATGAATTGCATAAATTTCCCCTTTTAAATAGAATTTGGGCACTTGCCCTGGATTTTTTCAATTTAATATAGGAGCTTACAATTGTAAAATTATCCAATTGTTAAATATAAAGATTATGATAATTTTTACATTTGAAAATGTGAGCACTTGCACTTTCTGATTGTGTCTTTCTTTACTGTTTATTATCAATGGGAGGACCTAGAGCAGACGTCATGAGATTTAAGGGCGTGGTTTTTTCTGACATGTCATGTGATCAAGGCTGGGGTAATCTGGCCGAAACGCGTCATGTTGTGACTTATGGAATAAATTGCACTTTATAAACTACCTTTGCTGTGGTCCGTTCCTGATGGTGTGGCAGCATGGAGATTTGCGTATGTTCACGGAAGGATTTGGTTTCCATATATATATATATATATATATATATATATATATATATACTAGCAGCCCGTCCCGAAGTTGTCCGGGTATGAATTGCTGCCGGCCAGTAGTATATTGTTTTGTAGGATTTCGCTTTGATAGCATTTCTTATCTGTGACAGGCCTGTGAAAGGCTCCGATTCACAGTGCACTGCTGATGCACTTAAGAGTGCGCGTTCAGTAGTGTGTGAACTCGAGTTTCCCTACTTTATTTTTCCTTGCAATATTATATAGCGCGAACTCGACAACATGGCATGAGCACAATTTACATTACAGAAGAACACATTCACATTTGTGGTAGGCACGGGGAGACAAAGCAATTTGCCTGAAATCACAGGATGTTGAGCTGATGCCTAGATTCGAACGTAGCTCCCCAGCTCTAAAGTTCGTAATTCTAGAACTTGGGGCGGGAGGTGTGTCTAATAGTGTATGTCGGTGCTGGCAATCAATGAGAGAGACCTGTGCATTTTTCAAATGGGTGGCGAAAAAATATGAGTATGTTGCTGGAGTTGTGGGCCGCCGTGCCACCAATGTACTTACCGGGGGAGGGTAAGCACCCATTATTCCGCAACTTTCTTTCCGCATACAATCAATCCGCATACTATCATTACGAAAGTACCATGACTCCGCAATTATAACACATGGCATTACATTTGTTATGCTTTTACCACGCATACATTTACAACGAAATTCATTGTAAATGCATGAATGGTAAAAGCATGTTTTTTTTAATGTTTGGATAAGGTAAGAATGGGTATAGGGGTATATGTTTTGGGGTACTGAAGTATATGTTTTGGGGTGTTTGGGTATTTTAAGGGTTCAGATATAGTTTTGGGTTATGGGGTACAGGGGTAGTTTTAGGGTTTAGGGATAGGTATTGGTTTTGGGGTACAGGGGTATTTTTAATGTTCAGGGCTAGTTTTGGGTTTTGGGGTATAGGGGTATTTTTAGGGTTCAGGGGTAGTTTGGGGTTTTGGGATACAGCGGTATTAGACGAGTTCAGGGCTAGGTTTGGGTTTTGGGGTACAGGGGTATTTTTACGGTTCAGGGCTAAGTTTGGGTTTTGGGGTACAGGGGTATTTTAGGGTTTAGGGGTAGGTTTGGGTTTTGGGGTACAGGGGTATTTTTAGGGTTCATGGCTAAGTTTGGGTTTTGGGGTACAGGGGTATTTTTAGGGTTCAGGGGTAGGTTTGGGTTTTGGGGTACAGGGATATTTTAGGGTTCAGGGCTAGGTTTGGGTTTTGGGGTACAGGGGTATTTTTAGGGTTCAGGGGTAGGCATGTGTTTTGAGGTACAGGGGTATTTATAGGGTTCTGGGCTAGGTTTGGGTTTTGGGATAGAGGGGTATTTTTAGGGTTTAGGGATAGGTTTGGGTTTTGGGGTACAGGGTATATTTATAGGCTTAAGATGGGTTAGTGTTTAAGGGTGTTGGGTTATTTTAAGGAGTAAGGGTGGGTTATGATTATGGGGTGCAGGGGTATTTAAAGGGAGCAGGGTGGGATTAGCACACAATATGAGACATGGCATGGCGGAACGTACCACATGCCCTCAGCGTTTGTCACGCCCCCAGCACACGCCCACAGCACAATGCAGACACGCCCACAAGGGACTACTTTGCTGGCACGGTTCTTTTACCTTTTAAATGTATATGGTGGGCGTCTGCATAGCCTATGTCTTTCTGCTGCAACTGTCCTTTCCAACACTGTATTGGGTGTTGTGATTGGTGCTGTGGTTCCTGAGATTACCCGCCTCAAAGGTTTGGGCTCTCTCTTTATTTTATTAGTATAGATATATGAAACATAGTAGTAACAATATAAGAATAAAGTACACTGCTTTGAAGGGCATTACCCAGCACTTATAAAAGCATATATTGGCACATAGATAGACATTTATGCCAGAATTTGATGCATTTATATGCTATAGGTAAATAGCCATTAACTCAAATATTTCCTTGTGTGCTTCCTCTACTTCCTGTTCTATTCTACAATATCTGCGGGCCATCTCCTGTTCTGGTGGAGGTACAACTTTAACAGCAAAAATCGAAAGGATTCCCTTACTACACAATTGCTGTCCCATGGAGAAATAACACTGAAGACAACACAAAAGTACATTAAATAAAAATACCTAATAGTACTAGAACTAAGCTCTTTATCCAGCCTGTTGGTAGCCAAGACCACAGCCATGTCCAGTTCCCAGAATCAGTCCTTTTCTCTGCTCCACTGAATATTTGTACTGAATGCTTAATTTGTGCTACATTATTTTTTTAGGCTATAACTTTTATGCAGAAAATAGCAGCAAGAAGAATTCAGTAAAACAAACAGTCCCCTTTGTTGCTAGGTCAAGTGCAATTCTATGTTGAATAGTCATGGCATCAGAAGAATCAAAAGAAGGAGGTAGAAGCATTTTTTGTGAGATGTACTCTGGTTCCAAGGCCTAACTTTGGGGTAATCACTAGGAGTGCTCCCACACCATTCTCTAAGGTTTGAGAGGCTCTTTATTTAGATGGTAATACGGCCCGCACTCGCCACTTTCCTCAGTGTCATGTATTGGACACGGGTGTACTTGTGGTCAATCATATCATCATAGGGCCTTTTCTCTACCAGGAGGTTGAGTCTCTATCCCAAGAGACATAGTGGTATCTGTACCAATTGGGTGAGTTCAAATTGCTTACTCTCCTCAAACAAGTACCTTTATTTATTAATAGGATTAGTAACAATGGTAAAAAAAGGCATGCAGAAAGGATCATTAGTATGTCCTGCACATCCTTTAAGTGCTCAAAAGAGACCGTGAGCATGTTTCAGGCCGTTTTACGCCCTGAAAAGGGTTGGCAGCTTTCTTCAGGATCAAATACACTCTTGGATCCCTAGTGTACCTGGTAGAATATTTGCCCCCCTCAGAATGCTGTTTTACAGTGCAACTTGCACATTCATCTGGGGTTATTTCCTGATAGCCCCTAAAACAAAAGGAACAGGATAATACAATGTATCTCTTGTATGAACTCAATTCATACCAAACTTCATTCAGAAAGTGCCTGGTGAAGGACGTAGTGCTTCTCTACAGTCTTATGTTATAGTAATGGCAGAGTCTCTCACATTTCTTTTTTTTCCCCTCATTACACCATGGTTACTGCAAAACCTGGGCCGGTTTGGAAACACCCTCAATCCTTCTATGGTCCAAGCAGTTTCGTGCAGCACCTTCCACGGGCCCAACTGTCCTTCATTGAATGGAAGAAAATGGGGGGAAGTGGCAAAGCCTCCATACCACCCCAATCCACACCTCTGCAGAAATACTTTTGGCCCCTTTAGTGTCTAGTCTACATGTCCATTTAACCATAGTTAACCATGTAGTGACATTTGGCGGTTGAGGGTCTGACCAATGTTTACAGACCTCCCTCCTAGCCAGGAGAATTAGATAGAACAATAAACCCGCTGCTTAAAGCTCAGTGCCTGTTAAGATACATAGTCCACTCCCAGGAGTACCAAAGTTTCAGTAACGATTATATTTTCTCCTAGGATGGCCCTTATGCTATTTTGCACAGACTTCCAGAAATCCTTTAACACTGGACATGTAAAGAAGACATGCAGATAATTTGCCTTGAGATGGTTGCATTTTTTACATCTTGGCACCGGCTGTTGCACAAATATCGATAATCTATGTGGTTGCCCTCTGTCCCCCTTCTTTTTGATATATATATGGAACCACTTGCACACAAACTAAGAATAGATGATAAAATCATTCCCATTCACCAACTACCGACCAATCGCAGAATCGCATTATATGCAGACAACCTGGTAGTCTACACCTCTGATCCAACACAAACATTGTCAAGAATAGAAGAGCTGACTGCTGAGTTTGATGATATTTCAGGATATCTTGTTAATTTAGTGAAAACGGAAGTACTGTGTTGGAACATGGCTGGATGGGGAGGTATAGTCTACCCTGAGGTGAAATATTTGGGGATAACAATTGTCGAGAAGACAGATGAGATCCCCCTACGAAATTTGAAGCGAGTTATGAAGGAAGTAGACAGGAATCTAGCTAGATAGAAACACTTACCACTGTCTATTTATGGTAGGGTCAATTTAATAAAATTGCCTGTCTTACCAAAATTAACCTACCTTTTTAACTGTATACCACTCAGGTTTCCCAAAGAGGAAATTACAAAAAATCAAGGGAAGATTTCCAGATTCATTTGGGCATCCTGGTGGATACGGTTGTCCTGGAAAATAAATTAGAAGATGACTTAAAAAAGGGGGGCTGGCATTACCAGATATCAGGCTCTATTGTATGGCTTTTCAATGGAAGAACTTCTGTATGCTGGTGGGAGAACCTGAGAATACTACATGGGGCCTAATTTTGGGAGAAATGACTAAAGAAGTGGGATGAGATTTTCTCTATAAATTTGGAGCCCACATTTTAAAAAAAAAGTAAGTGTGCTGAAAGCAGCCTTAAGGCTCTGGCTGGCAGTGAGACAAACATTCAATATCGGCTACTTTTCTGAGTTTGCCCCAATATGGAATTCCCCGGGGATACCCGAATGTTTGAAGGATACCCTGAGCCTACCCTTAAAGTTGGCAGGAGTTAAAAAAATGGGGTGACCTAACAACAGGAGGCGTTCTGGTCCCATGGGAAGTTTTGAACATCAAGACAGGCAGTAGGCTCTCAAGGTTTAAATACCTGCAGCTTACTTCTTGGGTTGCGACTGTAGAAGACGAAGTCGGTGGCAATTGGGATTTTGAAACTTCGATTCAGGACCCTGCCCAGAAAGCTAAAGAAATAGCAATATGGTATAGACTTTTTTTGAGGCTGAGGAAGAGAAAATGTAAGATTTATCCGAGGTCTGGACAGGGGCGCTGCAGTAAGATAGTGTGAACTCTTTGTGGATTGACTCAGTTAAACTTCTCTATGCTATTGTTACTCATCATTTTTCCGTTATCCATAGGCTGTATTGGACACCACATAGCTTATTGAAATCTCACATTTCTTGATGACAAAATTTTAAGCAAGGATGGATATGAAGCAGGACAGACACATCTGCGCACCAGTGAGGAGCTCAAATATTTTTTATATTCTTTCTTATGCTCAGAAAAAATATAAACGGCACACAGCTCCATGCAGATGCACAGACACACATACCTTGGCACCCCAGCAAGGAGACATTAGGGTGGCATACGCAGTGTCCTCTTCAGAACACTTTCTGAACCTCCGCTATGGAAGAATAGAGGAGGATTAGACCTGCTGTCTGTGACCTGCAAGGAGCCGAGAAGACTGAAGCTCCATTCTCTCTAGTACAGGACAAAGAAGTGGTCTCTGAGAGTCAGAAGGCTAACCTATTTAAGCTACAGTGTGGCAATAAGCTGAAAACGCCTTTTCTGCAACTGCCCAGCAGACCAGCTCCAACTGGACCTGCCCTGGACCCTGCAGCTGGCCTCTGCTACTGGGATACTTGACCCAGCCCTTATCTGATATGAACGAGTACTCCTACTAACATTTCCTGAATCCTGGAACTTTTTGGATTCAAAGCTGACCTATAAAACTCTGCCTTGCTAGTCTGAAGAAGGTGCTTTGCCACTGGGCCAAACATTTAGGTTGCTCTTACTTGAGACTTTTCAACTGCAGTACATCTGATTCAGTGGGACCTAGGGGAGAAGGTACGCAGTCTTGTGCAGTCCTCTTCAGTTACAGCCTGCAACTTTGCCCTGCTCGAACATTTGAACGCCAAAAAAGTGGCCAAGTTCGAAGGTAGAAATCTTCACAGAGGGACGGTGCCAAAAGTATCCTGCCAGCAGGGGACCTTCCCTGGGCATGAAATTCAAATTTCTCCAGGTTGGAGTTTTCATAACAAAAGAAAATGGCTCTTCATTCTGCAGCTAACCAATGAAGTGGAGCCCTAATCGACCACAGCCTGCTGCCTTTTCCCACTGAGGATTTTTGCACCCATTTCAGAGATTACGTCCAAAGTTAAAACCTTTGACCAGGATGACCTGGTTTTTGTATCTGACCCACACTCCATTAAGGTTGGCTTTACCTTGCACTTAGGTACTAGTCAAGCACAACCAGGTGACCACAGTTGGTGCTAAATACTTTGCAGCACTACATTATTTAACCTTTAAAGCGCCATAACTTTGTTTTCTCTTATTGGATTTTTTTCATTTTGGTGTCATTTCATTTACTAAAATGTACTCTATTTTTCTAAATTGGTTTGAGATTTTAAATGTGTTTTATTTTGACTTTATAACTATTTTGGTACTGCATTAACACTGTACACGTTACCTCTCAGTTCATCCTGCCTTCTCTGTGCCATATCTACCAGGCTGTTGAGCTCAGGTTTATTTAATGACTTTAGTGGTTCAGCCTAATAGGGTTGTGGTTATTACTTGAGGTTAGTACTCACTCCCCCTCAACTAATACCTCTAATTTCATACAATACTGGTTTTAATGGGAGAGGTGCCGGAACATTGGGTAGTTTTCTGTCACAGAAAAGGAAAGAATTAAGATTTGTTACCCATACTTTGACATTTGAAGGGGATTCTTGGTAATAAAAAGTGTTGGGATTTATGCAAATCACCTCACTGTAAGATTCCCCAGTCTTTCTAGAAATTTGGGGTTAATAGATTTCCTTGGGTGCCAGCTGGCCCTGTGTCTAAATACTGCAAACATCCCTTATGTAATCTTCTCAATCAAAATCATATTCTGGTGTCTAGTTTGTTTCAAAACCTATGGAAGACCTACCCATGTTTAATAACACTACATTCAGAAAATATAGGGGAGCAAAGCTTTGGGTCAAGACTTTAGAGGGATAGCTTCCTCTGTGAGGAAACAACAGTGTTTTGGATGAGGTTGGTCAGGCATCCAGCAATCGAAACTGTATTATGTCAAGATATAAAAAATATATGGTTGTGGTATGTTTCCGTAGAGTGTTTCCGTAGAAGGTGACATCAGTAACCAGATGATATTTATTCGACACCCACATTTTGCTTATAGCAGCACCCTGAAAACCCATTCATGTGTGGTATCTCGAAGCTCAGGAGACACAGTAACAACGCAGGGGGTTAAACATTGGCAGTGATACATTTCTGGCTGCTAGAGTCTGGAGAGAATTAACATGTTTTGAAAGAAAATTGCTAATAATTCATAGCAAGGACAGAATGGACAGGAAGTCTGTAGCTGAGGACTATCAAGGACTTTGAGAAATTAATCTTCTCATTCACCTATCATGAGTTGATCATCATTATCATGATTTTATTGAGAGAAGAAGACGTCAATGTCCACTTGGCCGAAAGACCTTCCAAACTAGGTCCAGAAATGCTCTATTAGAACTCATTGGGCAAATTAGTGAACTCCTTTTTCTCCAGCCTTCAGTTTGCACCTCTGATTGGTTGTCCTCAATTCAGCTCTGCATGCTGGTTTACTCACCGTTCTCATGGAATAAGTGCCATCTTGGGTTGCACTTATATTTCTTGCTTCCTTTTCCCAGTCTGTCTGGATTATGCAATCGTGAACAGACAAGACAGTGATTATTTTCCTGCGCTAGTCTCTGTGGCTATTACCATGATTTAGGCAGAGATTCTGCCCATGAATGGGCTTTCCACTCCTTCTCGGTTGTTGAAGAGGCTGATATGGAAAGCACTAGATAAGGACAGGCTAAACATTTGGCAAAAATGTCCAGAGTGTCTGGGTGTTTTGACAGTTTTTACCTCTGTTAAGGGCATAACATTGTTGCACTGGCACCAAGAATTATTCAGCCATTGCTAAACAAAGTGGGCACTCTTAGCTCAATCCTCTCATACCAACTAGAGGAAGAATAATACATGGTTTACCGAATATTGAATCTATCTTAAAAGAAAAGTTAGCAGGCCAATAAGACATATGCAGACAGGGGCCCAGATCCATTGTTTCAAGCTCAAACCCGCCACCTACAAATGGAGCCGAGGAGAAAGATCGCAAAAAGGATATGCATGGACTTGCAATGGCTAATCTTGTACCAGATCTGAAAGGCTAAAAACAACAACAAATGTTGGAACTTTATTAAAAAGTTTGATGAAGACCATAGCCCAGTGGTCGAAAATAAAGTTAGTGCGGAGGTTTGGGAATCTTGTATCATGAAATTATATGTTGATGATCATCTCAGTGCACTCCCCCTGGGTTTCTCCACAGAGCAGTGACCTTCTTCTAGAGCCAATTTCATTTACACACATAGCACAAAATTGGCTATGAAGAAAGGAAGAGCCCAGGATGCATCAGGGCCGAATTCCATTCCAAACACTGTGCTAAAGACTGATTTTGATTTTTGGGCTGACTGGTTAGCTCCTTTATATAAGACAGCGTTCCAAATATGAACGGTTACAGATCTTAGAGAAAATCTATTCTCTGCACCCTGTTTAAAAAGGGCAATTGAGGGGATCCCTTATGTCATTGATTCATTGCCTTGATGGCCTTGGAAGGAAAAGCATATGCTAGAAATGTATTGAAAGGATTAGAAGTCTGGAGAGTGGAAAAACAAATAATTCATTTCTATCAGTCAGGCTTTAGAAACAGCTGCAGTACCATAGATAACATTCTTGCAGTTTCATTCTTGGCACAGCAGCCATTGCTAACAAGAACCCTCTGTTAACCACCTGCTTCATAGACTACTCATCGGCCTTTGCCATGTTGATAGACATATACTTTGGAATAAACTTTTAGCTTTGGGCATTCTGACTCCCTTACTGCAGGCCCTAAACTCATATAATTTCATTGGGTGTAAATAAAAATTGATAATGGCCCGTGGATTTCGGCAAAGAACTACTAGCCTGAAACAGGGTGGCATTTTAGCCCCTGCCCTTTTGAATAAGAAGACTGTAGACATTGGCCTAACTCTGGGCTCTGCCAGATTGTTTCCACCCAAAATCCATTACCACCATATTTAACTTCTTCAAAATGTCAATAAAACCATTCTATTGGATCAGACTTACATCTACCTTCAAAGGGTTCTCAATAAACTTCACAATTTCAATTTGAAAAATATGCTACTTCTTAATAAAGCAAAATCCAAAGTTATGGTATTTGCAGAAAGTGCTAATAAAGCACTGAAAAAAATTGGCATGTGGGCCCAGCCACTTTGGGATATACAGCTGCATATAACTACTTGGTGTATGGCTAACCAAAAAAGGGTCTCCCAAAATTGCACCTGGCTAAATTGAGGAACAAGGTAGTTAGTCTTGCTTATGCCGTGTACAGTCTACAAGCTAAGCGTCATCACTCATCAGCTGCCCCTATTTTAACTGTGACAAAAGCAAGACTCCTGCCAGCTTTAATCTTTGGTCATTATAGGTTCCCTGGCAGGCGAGCCTCAACCTTAGATCAGATTCAATGTAACGTTTACAGGAAGATATCCCAAGTAACTCCTCTAGGGCCCAGGTGCACCTAGTGTGGTTATTAAAGCAGGGTCTTACTTGCAAAGCTGATTTTTTACAATATTGCCATCTGACAAAAGATGGGAGCTTGAAGTCCATCATTGGTTCATGCCGGATTGGGGAAAAAGGCGCTTCAGTGAGCTATTTAGATGAAATAATTCAATCTCTAGAAATTGGCGATATATTGCATACAACTGTCAAATATTATTATTAAGTCGGGCAGAGGAAATGGAGAGAGTTCCCTAAGAATATGTATGCAGTTTTACTCCTGAATTCTTGTAACTCTTTGCTTCCGCTATATTATCTGCAAGCATGCTGTTTCCTATCAAAGAGAGCATACTGTTGTGGGCCTCAGTTTTGAATTCCTCCTCAGGCTGCAGGCTGTGCTCCTATAAACAGGAATATTCAATTCATCTTTAATGCTCCTGCCTGGCTGTGAGTATTAAACGGAAATTTTACATTAAACAGATTATGCTTTCCAATAACTTAGAGACTTGCAAGGAAGCAGCATTACACAGTTTGAATACAAAGCTCATTTTCATACTCTGTTGTAATGCAAAATTCCTACAGGCCATTTAAAAAACTGTCCAGTATTCCAGGATAGCAGTTATGTGCAGGTTTCAGAGGGTAACGTTATGTTACTTGTCAAGCCACCTCATAACATTTAGTGGGGTACCTTCTTAGGGGCTGGTTTAGATCTTGGTAGATCAGGTCCCTCTGTCGCTTTTTTTCGATGGTCTTCCTGCTCCAAATTTTAAAGAAGGGCAATAAATCATAACCAAGGAAAGAATTGTTGCCCAATATCACTTTTAAATTCCTTGGCGAAAGTAAGGAGCAAGGTTTTACTTAAGAGATTGGAAGAATTGTCATGTGAATGCTCAATACTTTCACCTGTAAAGTTTGGTTTTAGAAAAGGTGAGGGGACACTAGAAAAATGTGTGAATCTGGACCTATTATTAGGTAAATATATATGTGCTAAAGGCGGTAGACTGTATCTTTGCTCAGCAGATTTGAACAGTGCTTTTGATTTAGTTGACCATACTATTCTTTGGTCAACGTTGCTCTACACGGGAGTGCCCAAGCCTAAAATTTGCTTTCTTGCAAGGTTATATGTGAAATTAGCATGTAAAGTACGTTATGATCAACAAGGTGAATGCACTAATAACTGCTCTTTAATGCGGCATTGAGCAAGATTGTGTAGTTGCCCCTTTATGATTCTCTCTTTTTATCATGGGGCGGACTGAGACCTACAAGCAGTACACGCAGATATCCCTTTTGTTGCTGGGTGTCCTACACCAGTGCTTCTGTATGTTTTGTTGGCTAGGACCCCAGTGGGGTTACAGCATCTAATGAACTCCTTTGGAAATTTTATTGCTGCAAGGAAATTGACCGTTAATAAAAACAAAACCTATACAATCTGGGGGAAGGCACAAGAAATGCAGAACATTCTTTATGGAAAATACCCCGGTAGCTAATGTCGATACCTTTTGCTACCTAGGTACTACCTTTTCTGGCAATGGCTCATGGTCCAGAAAAGCGACAAATTTTAGGGTCAAGATGAATAGATGTACCCATGGAATTTTTATGTTCTCAGCTAAGTTGGGCTCCCAGCCAATAAAGGATATGATAGCATTCTGTAGGTCTAGGGTTTTAGCTATTGCCACATATGGGGCCAGTGTTTGGGGGCACTATTACAGTAAGGTGCTTCAAACTGAGAAAAATAGTTTCCTCAAATGTTTATTTTGTCTGCCCACCTCAACCTCTAATGAGATTATACATAGAGAGGCAGGGTTACAGTACCTCACAGATACAGTCACACTGTGACCCCTGTTGCTCTTACGTTCTATTTGGTCCAAAGATGAGGCCAGCTTTACCAAGCCAATAATTTTAGATTGCATGCCCCTGGATAACGCATTCGCTATTCCCTGACTAAGTTATATTAACTTTTTCATATTAAACTATTCAATATACCAGTTCAGACCAAACCCTTTTCGGTAATATCAGTCATCAAACGGTCTATCAAAGAAACTTTTATGACTTATAAAAGGGAAGCCCGGATGGATTGTCGTGGGCGGGAAAATCAACTGTTACATTTTATCTAACACTTATGTTAAAGGAGGGCTGCCAATATTACTTAACTTATATCTCTAACTCAATGCATCTTTTGGTATTAGTTAGATTCAGACTGGGAATTACTCATCATTTCGTTGCCTTTCCCATCCAAAACGTGCCCCTCATATATGCCCCTTGCCCATGTGATGGGCAGAGTAAGCAAAGCACTATGCACTTTATACTGTTTTGTGACTTTTACTCAAGATTTAGGCGCCACTACCTAAAACCTATTTTACTTGCACAAGGTATCAGATTGCACACTGCTGCTCTGAAATACATGCTTGAGCTACATGATTCTAATGTTGCACTTTTTATTACAAATGCAATTAATACATGCAAAAGTATTGTTGCACTAACACTGTGATGATTTTATAAAATTTAGATAGAAACATATTTTTTAAATATTTTTAATATTTGCTTTTGGCATGACTAATTGAGATATTATGATGTACATTGGATGCTATTTTTTCTGAATACTTTTATGGTTGTTTTACACATACCAAATAAAGTTTCTTGAACTGAACTGAATACTAAGATCATTTTCATACTCTGTCATTATGCAAAATTCCTACAGGCCGTTTTAAAAAAACTCTCCAGTATTCCAGGATAGAAGTCCTTTGAAGTTTCCAGAGGGTGAAGTTTTTTATTTTTTTTTAATTTTTATATCCTCATATGCCACCTAGGTTCTGATTGTGCATCTTGCCGATATACAAACACCATGCTGGCTCAGTTCTTTCGACTGGTGGGGAGTATAAGGACGGAACGGGGCCTTCATCCCACAGCAATAGTGTATAGACCAGCTTTGCACACACAGACAACCATATGGAGATCCCAGGAGTGCAGCCAAGAAAAAATGCTAGGGTAGCATTAGTGTCCGGCTATGCCCAGTGATGGGGTTGATGGCTTAATCATTGGACCTGGGGGGAAAAAAAAAACCCAGGCTGTCAATGGTCCCACCTCAGAAGATACCAAAATGATCTTTTGTCGCTGTTCCCAGCTCTAGCCAAGTCTAACCTAGAGACCTGTAGTACAGAAGTGTACCAATCATTAACTGAGGGAGGAAGAGAGTCTTTCCACTTCTTACAAATCTCTCTCCTAGCAAGCAGAATAGTGTAGAAAATCAACTTCCTTGCCGCTGCCGGAACACTGTCCACAATGCCAAAGATTACAGAGGTGAGGTCTAGAACAATGTTAGTGCCAAGTGATATTGAGAGGGTCTTACTTATGGCTTCCTAAAACAAAGAAAGATGAGGACACTCGAAAAACATATGTATGTCTGCTGCGGCTAACAACCCACATCTTGCACAAGTCACCCTATTTCCCTGATTGAATTTGGAAAGTCGTTCGGGCGAATAATAAGCTCGATGGATGGTGAAGATATGGTTTCTACGTAGCCATGCTGGTTTGACAATGTCCCACATCATACCGCATGATGTAGTCCAAAGGTCTTGGAGGTTGGGGGTAGTTAAATCCGGTAACCAAAGCTTTTCCGGAAGCGAGAATTCACCATCCAGTTCTTCCAGGATTAGTTTATACCAAAATGAAACCTCTTTCTTAGTGGGAGATTTGTCAACTAGAAGAGTGATAAGGTTACTATGTTTACCTAGTGGAAACATAGTTCCTCGAGATGGTGAAGCTTTATATGCACTGGACCAACTTGATATTTGCGTGTATTTAAATCTGGAAAAGTTTGGGCCAATTTTGTTTCTTAAACAGTCCCAGGGTAGCAGAGTGCCATCATCGAATAGTTCTCCCCATACCAGAAGTCCATCATCTCTAATACATTGAGCCAGTGTATCTCCCAACCACGCCGGACATTCTGGAAGACCCCACAGAGGCGTTCTACTACCATAGTACCCTATTTTGATACCTTTTGTTAACTGAGCCCAAATTCTTGCCATACCCCGTAAAACTTTCAGTTTGACTTTTTAAAAAAACTTAGGATCTCCAAATTTAAAAAGAAAACCTGACAGGCTCACCTCCTCTGCTTCCAATAAAGTAGTAAAAATAGAACCAACTCCATGATCTGATGGATTCTTTATTAAAATCCTAACATGAGACAGCTGGAAAGCCCAAGCATAGATCTGCAGGTCCGGGGCTACCAGCCCACCCTTATCTCTGCGTCTCCTGATTTTCTTCCAAGAAATTCTCACAAGGTGATTATTCCAAATGAAAGTATTAATGTCAGCCTGTAATTTTTTTATAGGAAGAGGTTCAAAGAATAAAGGAATAATATTAAATAAGAAAGTAATCTTCGGTAGAATAGACATCTTAACAAGATTAATTCTACCTAACAAAGACAGCGGGAGATGGGACCAATTCTGAACAACTTGCGACATTCTTTAGCTACTTTCGAGAAATATTTAGTAGCAATCTGGTCTATATCACCAACAACATCAAGGCCTAGGTATCTCATCTCCTTACCTGGCCGAATACCTGCAGTAAAGGAGCTCTGATCAATGTTCCAGGTCATCATCTCAGTTTTTAATGTGTTGATCTCGTATCCGGACATCTCCCCAAACTCCGATGTCAGTTTAAATATTGCAGGAAGGGCCAGGTGAGGTGCGGATGTAAAGATGAGGATATCGCCGCATATAGGGCCTCCTTTCTCTCCCAACCCCCACATGTGAACCCTTTGATGTCAACACTATCCCTCAAACTCTGGGCAAATGGTTCAGCATATAAGTGGGGAGAGAGGGCAGCCCTGCCGAGTTCCCCTAGAAATGTCAATAGGGTCAGATAATACCCCATTTACCAGAACACTGGCCTTAGGATTCCTGTATAAAAGCTCGATAGCACGACAGAATCTACCTCCCACGTTGAACTTTGCCAAGGCCTCCGACAGGTACAACCAGTTGACCCTGTCGAAGGCTTTGGTGGCATCCAACGTTAGAGCCGCGAGTGGAAGAGACTTCATAAGCGCCAGATCTATAGCTCCTATTAAGTCGTGTGTCAGTTGGAATAGTTGACGCCTCTTGACGAACCCCTTCTGATCCGGATGTAAAATGAAGGGTGCAACTACGGCTAATCTATTTGCAAGTATGGATGAGAATATCTTGTAATCTCCGTTTAAAATAGAGATTGGTCTATAAGAGCCACAAGCCGTTGATGGCTTCCCAGGTTTTAATATTACAGTGATAGAGGCGTTGTCCCATGACACCGGAGGAGGCGCCCCATACATAAGAATCTGGTTAAACAGGGTTGTCAAAAAGGGGGCAAGCTCCTGCTCCAATGATCTATAAATTTCTGCTGGCAGGCCATCTGGGCCAGATGCATTTCCTTTCTTAGCATTCTGGAGAGCTCTCCTCACTTCATCTACTGAAATTTCGGTCTCTAACTTCTCACTCTGGCTTGTGGATAGACATGGGAAGGAAATTTTACCAAGCCAATCCCTAATGGTAACAGGATCCAATATTTTGCCCTCCCGATATATGGCTTGGAAGTATTATTTGAACGCTGCTCTAATATCAGCATCCACAGTTAAGGGGCGGTCATTAATTTTAATCAGGTCAATTTTGTTACGTGCCTGATCCGTTTTTGCTTTCCATGCCAGTAATTTTCCGGCCCCCTCCCCATACTGGAAATGTGCTCAGGTTGAGAGTTGAGGCTAATTGACCCTTTAAGGAGAGTAATCTCTCACGCAAAGGTATCAAGACATCATCCGAGGAACTAGCCTTGGAATCAATCTCCAGCTGGACCATGGCTATATTCGCCTCCACAGAGGCGACGGCCTCTCTATACTCCTTTCTTCTATAGGCCACTTTAGCTGTAATTAGGCCTCTCAGAAATGCTTTAAGAGAGTCCCAGACAACTCCAATATCAGCAGAGCCAACATTTGTACTCAAGAAATGCACTACCTCAGTTTTTATAAATAGTATATCATCAGAATGAGAGAGTAGTGAACGGTCAAAAGACCAGATCCTTGGCGGCGCAGTCAAAGGAGTTGTGAGTTCCAATTGCACGGCCGAATGGTCTGATAGATGTAGTGGAAGGTATTTAATGATCTTAACAGCATCTACCAACGACTGGTTGATTAAAATATAATCTATTCTTGATTGGTGGTGATACTTATAATTCCTAAATGAAATACCTTGCTGTTGGCCTACCCTTAACCTCCAGATATCCACATATCCATATTGCTTCATTGCATTTATCAAAAAGGATCTTGACTTCGACTGGACTTTGGACCTGTTATTAGGAGTTTTATCCAATATAGGGTCCAGAACAATGTTATAGTCCCCTGCCAATATTGCCGGTTCTGGGAAAGACAAAAGATGAAAAAAGATAGTTCTCAAGACAGATGGATCATCTTGATTAGGCCCGTAATACCCCACTACTATTAGTTGGAAGCCCAGAATAGATAAAGAAGCAATAACCCATCTACCATCTGGGTCCACTTTTGAGTCTAAGAGCTTAATTTTAAGATGTTTCTTAAAAATAATTGATACACCTCTAGTGGTCAGGGACTGAGAAGTAGAGATCGCAAAGTCAATCCATTTATTAGCCTTCACCAGTTCATCAATTTCAACCTGAACCAGATGCGTCTCTTGGAGGATGATAAATTGAGCGTCTGAGTCACGAAGATACTGCAGAAGTGTTCTAGCTCTAGGTTTAGTACGTAAGCCATTAACGTTCCAAGAAATTATCTTTAGTTTAGTCATCATAACTGTTCCAAAGACCTCCCCATCTCAACTCAAAATAAGAGTCAGCACTAAACTGAACCTCCCTTTCAAAGGTTATCAACACATCCCAAAAAAATATGCAACTGGCTAAATACAATACATCGTAATATCGGCAAATGAGGAATTTTCTAATTATTTTTCACCCCTGTGTCCTCTCCACCCTCCACCCTCCCTCCCATGGAGAACCCGTGCTGTATCTAACCGGATCGAGTCCTGTAGATAGCACCCCTACCTCAGGATGCCGCTCCCCCTACCGCCCCTGGAAAAAACAAAGAAAATCCCTATCTTGAAGTGACTATGTGTGAGTATGTGTGAAAAACAGATACTAAAGAGGAATAAGGCGCTAGACTTTATAGTAATTTCTCTTACCCTCTCATTTCTCCCATTTTCCCCTCCTAGTTTTTTTTTTTTTACCCTTTTCCCCTTCTTCCCGTTTTTGTCTTTTTTTCCCATTCTCTTTATATATTTTTTATACCTATATACATAAATACATAGATTATTCTACTTTTTTTTTTTTTAAGATCATGCATTTACTTATTGCATATAGACATAAACACCAGATCCTCCTACCAGGGTTAATCTATATCACTAGAAGATCCGGGTCTTATTTATCTGCTCGCTTGTTTCCTAAGTCTAAAAGGAGCTCATCAGCAGCTTGGACAGACCTGATGTTCATCATCTTATTGTTATACATAACCCTTAATGAGGCATGGAATAAAAGCTGAGCTGTTGCACCTAGTTTCTTAAAGGCGTCTAAGCGCTTACCAAACTCCCATTGCTTTTCCAGCGTGACCCTACATAAGTCTGATCTTACAAGAAAGGTAAAGCCTTTACCAGGTAATGATTTTTGCTTTAAAGCCAAATTTAGAATCTGCTCCTTAAGGGCGTAGGTGTGGAAATTGACCAAAAGTTTAGGAGGTTTCGACCTTTGTGGATTTAGTTTAAAGGGGTCCCTGTGGACCCTCTGAATATCAGTAGCCAAGACCTCTAGAGATTGATCCAAGGAAAGATATTCTTTTAGTAGAGGAACAATGAACTTCTTAATATCTGACCCTTCTGTTCCTTCTGGAATATTAAGAATGCGGATGTTACCCCTTCTAGCATTGTTCTCCAACACCTCCATTCTGTCTATTAAAGTCTGATCCTCTTTCTTTAGTTTGCCAATATCTTCCATTGCCTTATCCAGGTGTAGCGACATCACCCCAACAGTCTCTTCCAACACACCAGTTCTGGATGTTAGCCCGTCTATTTTGTTGTCCAGGGATACACAATAGCTCCGAATCTCTCGCTGTATAGATGCAGACTCTTCAAAACCCCTTTTAATATCACGAGATAGGGTGGAAAACATTAGTGATAGAGAGGCTGCTGTGATGCCTCCATCCTCCAGGGAAAAAACATTATCAGGGTCTAGGTCTGAAAACTGCCGCTGGTCCAAGTCTAAGTCAGAACCTCTAATTAGCGGGTCTGGCCCTCCTGCTGCCTCCATACCCACATTTGCTGCGGTCACAGTTGCCTCCAAAAGAGGGGGAAAGGGGTCGCTCGGTCTACCTCCTGCCCCCAAATGTGCACCCAAATGTGCACCAGCAGCGTTTTTTAACTCATCGGCCCCCAAGGCGTTAATAGCAATATCTATAGTAGCCTGAGCTAGATTGATCAGACGGTCGGTTGGAGAAATATGATCTGACTGAGGCATGGCTGTATAGACAGAGGGCTCATCTACACCCAGTGCAGCAATTGGAGTAATAGAGGTCTGCCCATCTGCCTGACTGTCAGCCAGAGGGGACTGGTCGGAAGGGTTTGGGGGAAATGCAAGATTATCAGTAGATGACATATCTGATACTGAAAGTATTGGTTTACCCTGAGACTCAGTTAGGCTCAATACTTGTGGTATCGCCTTGAAGTATGCGCGCAGCGAAGGAGTGATTTTAGAACTTAAATCAGACGAACTGGCGGGATTACGTTTAGTTTGTGCTTTTCTTTTGACTTTCCCTCTATTGCCCTTTGTTTTAATTTCAATTGAAAGGTACGAAGAGGGTTTCTTACCTACGGGGGGCGATGCAGCATGGTTAGTGCTTATGTTAGTGCTGGTGCTGGAATGAGGCTCCCCTGATTGTATTTTGGCCGACAGCTTGCCCCTTCTATAATTTTTTCTCCCCTTACCTTTAGACTGTAACTGCTGATGCTGGTTGTGCTGTGTACAAAAAAACGAACCTTCATCGAATTTTTTAAACACCCTGGAGATATTTTGCTCTTCAGACTCATTGAGAGCGTCGTCTGACTCTCCCACAGTGTCAGAGGCATCCACTTCAGGTCGTGTGCAGGGTCTTGTGGGTCGAGCCGCCAAAACGACAACCTCGGCGCATGAAGCGCGCAACAAACTGCGAGCCTTTCTCCCGCGCCGCAGCTCCAGGGCTGCCGCAGACCACCTCCGCAAGGTTGGCGGGGCTGTCAGGGGGGTGGAAGCTGTGAGAATAAGCAGCGTGCAGCCTCCGTCTACTCCGCTCGCTCCTTCAGCCCTGGACACGCCGACAAGCAGCCCCGTCATGGAGATTGAAAGCAGACTTTCCTTTTCGGTAAAAAGTATGCCGCACAAAACATCACACAAGTCTTCTCAATTACAATCTAAATTAAAGCAGAGGTTATGCGCCAGGGAGTCCATCAAAATCTGTCAATTTCTCCAGGCTTAGGCAGAGTAAAACAGCAACCTGATTACGGAGCACCGCGGCAGCTCAGCCGTCTGCCGCCATGTTCCCCTCCAGAAGGGTGAAGTTTTGTTATTTGTCGAACCACCTCATAACGTTTAACGGGGTACCTTTTTAGGGACTGATTTAGATCCTGGTGGATCAGGTCCCGCTGTGTTACTGCTCGCAGTCTTGGCGGTCTGCCTGCTGTATTTAGATGTTGGCTGGTCCATAGTCTTAAGACTCCCAGAGTACTGTCGACTCCGCCAGGAATACTCAACCGCAACGACCGCGGTTCAGGCAGGAGCAGCTGTCAGCGGGACTCCAGCCGAGATTCCTGCCATCCTGATCACGATGTGTTTCACCACTGTGACAACTATGGAGGGAATCCATCCTACTTTGAGTTGACGGAATCAAAGGAAATTAGGTAAAAACTTACTTCATTTCCTGCTTCCCGCTTCCATTTTTGTCTTGTACATCATTGTCCAGGCACCTCCTTTAGGCACTGACACCCCCAGCACAACAGTAACATTTATCTCTGCTTGAAGCAAACCCGCCAATATGAGGATGATGGAGTACTTTTAGCCAGCAGAAAAGACCACCGTGGTCTCATGTCTGTAGCCAAAACATCTAAATAGAGCGTGCCCTTTGCTTGACAGAGTATTTGGGGGCCGCTGCCACAGCGCAACATCACTAGTCCCACCAAGATCTAAATGAATACCTTCGTCTTTACCACTATCTTATTATTGTGACAATTTTATGAAGTTCAACTTTTAAGCGTTATTTGTCATTTTATTGTTCTCAGTGGCATAGCTAGACCTTTGGCCACCCATGGCTGTCCCTGCATTTGCTGCCGTGTGATGGGCGTGGGTAAGGGGTGGGAGGCTGCTGCCCCCAAAACTTGGACCTGCCAGGGCAGACTGCCTCCCTTGCCCCCTTGCTATGCCACTGATTGTTCTGTTCCTTCTGTATCAGATGTATGAGTAATTTTATGGATTTTAGGGAAAGCTGTTACAAACTACCTGATGGCAACAAGTACAACCAGTCATATGTTTACAAAAGTAGGCAGCACAAGGCACTTTACAGTTTATAGTTTTTGATACTATCTCACTGTTTTGATAATTTTATGAAGTTCATTTTTTTTGTTGCCTTACTTGACATTTTATTTCTCTGTTTATCTAATGCCAGATGAATGATAAATATTACTCTAACATTTTATAAAATTTGTGATGGTAATACGCACAACTAGACATATGTCAGCAAAGCTCACTGCACAAAGCACTTTATATTTACCTCCCTGCTAAAAATATGACTGAGTGTTCAACTGGCGATCCAATCAGGGCAAGGACTTTCCCCCAATGTACTCCTTATGCTACGTGGAGCTTGTAAATTCATTATTTTTAAATTATTTAACCATTCTGCTCTTTTTAACCCCTTCCCTGCTCATGACGAGCTTAGCTCGTCATGAACAATGGGAAAAAAGTAGACTCAGCACATGAGGAAAATCTCCCTAGCAGCGATGGTGTTAAACACAGTGAATCTGTGCATTGTGTTGGGCACTTGATTCAGGGAAAAGTGAATTACATTGTTGGGGTTATAGAATCTTATTTGGGCAACTAGTCCATGTGAGCAGTTAGCTCTCTAGAGTCAAAGTACGACCTTAGACTTTTCACTCTAGTGTTTTTGTTACCTTATTCTTCCCACCCAGCCTGCCTAGTTAATTGTGGCCGTGGCATGGATGCAGCTGCCACTCAAATGGTACGTGCAGCTTGCACATTTTAATTTTTAAAATAATTTAATAGTTCTGCTCTTTTTAAACACTGTGAATCTGTGTATTATGTTAGGCACTTGATTCCCGGAAAGGGAATTGTATTGTTGGGTTTATTGAATTTTATGTGTGCTGCTACTTCATATGAGCGGTTAGTGCTGCAGTGTTTTTTGTTTCTTCATTCTTCACGCCGAGCCTGCCTATTTAATTTTGGCCATGGCACAGATGCGGTTGCCACTAAAATGGTATACGGAGCTCGCAAATTTCGTTTTTTCAAATAATTGAATCATTCTGCTCTTTTTAAACACTGTGCATCTGTGTATTGTATTGGGCAATTGATTTGAGGAAAGTAAATTGTATTGTTGTGGGTATCAAATCTTATTTGGGCAGCTACTACATATGAGCAGTTAGCGCTCTAGTGTTTTTTTGTTTTCTCATTTTTACCGCTTGGCCTGTCTATGTAATTACGGCTGCAGCATGGCTTCACGCAGTGGTGCACTGCTGGCGCGTCTAAGGCAAGCCCGTCCACACGCCCAGGTCCAGTGGCCACAAACGTTGGTCAAGGTTATGCAGGTATGATATCTTACACCTTTGTGCAGCTTCAAGCTCTTTGCTCTCTGAAACAAGAGTCCTGTTTCTTAGGCTTGGATCCTATCAAAACAGAGAATAAGTGCCCACATTGCAATTTTGCACTCCAAAATTCTCAATTTAAGGATTCTCACTCACCCTCTTTAAGGAACTCCCTACACCCATTCAAAACCAAGCGTTTTAGCATCAATTACCACTCATTTGATAAACACCAGTTTGATACTTTTAACTTCCTAAATGATGTGGCCCACCTTCTGGATCCTATATTGTCAAACTTAAAAAGGTTGAGAACTGACCAGGCATTCCCCCAATCCTGGTCAGATCATTTTGCAGTCCCTTTCTCCCTTTATGTGGCAGATGTTTTTTGTGAAGTGACAACCGACCCCGGTTTTGTTGGTAGGAACTGGTCAGAACTAGTCAGATTAATGCAACTCCCCTGAATTTAATGTTGAAGGATGACAGACCAAATCTAGACAACTCTTTAAATTCTGATGTATTAACTATTGACGGGTGGATCAGGGATTTGATTGATTCCCTAATGCCTATTAAGGAATAAAAAACATCATAGAACTCTATTCCATAGTATAGTAAAACTTTGTGCGAAAACAAAAAATGCTGTAAAGCGCTCGGAATCATCTGGTGTAAATCTTATTGCAAACTGGATAAAGTCAATTATAAGCTAGCTTTAAAACAGCACCACAAAAGTTGTAAAGCTGCAAGAACTTCTTTTTTTCTCTGACAAAGTTAGAGCAGCCCAAAACTGCTTTAAAACTATTTTCCAGTTGTAAAACCACTCTTGGATCCCTTAAATATAACCCTGGCCACTCCTCTCTCTCAACGTTAGCGTAAGGAATCAGCATTCTTTTTAAAAAAAAAAAAGAAGCAAATACTCAGGCGTCCATCAAGATGTCTGTCGAAAAGAGTCATGTGTACTTAGTACCTTCCAGCCTATGGCCCAGCAAATATTCCTCTCTCTTCTGTCTATTATTAAGTCAGGCTCACCTCTTGATCCTTGTTCTCCCTTGGTTCTTTGTAAATTGGAATCTCAACCACTGGATGTACTCATCCAGCTTCTAAAGACCTCTTTTCCCCAAGGCGTGGATCCAAAGCTATGTAAACACGCAATGGTCAAACCACTATGAAAGAAACTCAATTCAGATGTGTACACCTGGTCAAATTATAGGCCGATTTCTTTATTACTCACTTTGCCCAAGGTGCTAGAAAAGCATGTGAATAAACAGCGTATGCCATTCACAGGGTCCAATGGCCTGCTCCACCACTGTCAATCTAGATTCATATCAGGAGATTGTACAGAGTTAGCTCTCCTAGCAGTGATGGACTATCCTAGGCACCAATTGGACAATAGTGACAATGCTGCACTGATCCTTTTGGACCTCAGTGCAGCCTTTTACACAGAAAACCATGCCATATTGCTTCAAAGACTAAGGGCCATGGGTATGCAGGACACAGCTTTGACCTGATTGACATCTTATCTGCAGGACCAGGTGTTTCAGGTCCACTCTCAAAATCATTGCTCCATACCACACCCTCTTCCATTTGGAGTCCCCCAAGGCTCCATCCTAAGAACTACCTTGTTTAATCTCTTTGTAAGGCCATTGGGGGACATTGTGTAAAAGTGTGATCTCACCCTCTCGTCATATGCTGCTGATACTCAAATCACTGTGTCCCTGTCCCCCAAAGACAATAACAGTGCAGAGGCCTTGAACAGCTGACTCATACAATTCTTTTCATGGGTGAATGCCAACTCCCGTAAGTTAAACAGGGATAAAACTGATGTCTTGCTGCAGGGTAACCTTCTTAAACTCGTGGGCCCCATCTGTGGCCAAAGTTGATGGGAAACATTTCCAGCCCTGCCCCTGTAGCCAAGAAGTTGGGAGTGCGCCTGGATAATGAGTTATCTATAAGCCATTAAATTACGAAGCTAGCGGCCACCTGTTTTGGCATCTTAAAACGGCTTAAGATCATTTTGGGCTGCCTCTCCAGCTCTGCCTAAAGAACGGTTATTCAGTCCTGAATTTTATATCTGCCATCATATGAACACCCTTACATAGCCTGGAATGAGCAGTAACAATATAGTTTGTAAGGTTTTAAAAAGAATCCAAAGATATGTATGCTGTAACAACCGAATGCAGATACATTAACTTTTAAAACTGTTTGGCAAAGAGGTGAGCAGATAATCCTGCAGTGAAAGGGTTAAATATAGAGAGGGCTCCCTGCTATGCCACCTCAGAATAGTAGTGCCACCCCTCTTCCTTAAGTATTCAAAAGCATGGGCAATATAAGAAGTTGATGTTGCAGTTCCTGCTTTTTTGTTCTTTCCTTCTTTGAGAATGTATGGCAGCCATGAAAAGGCTGCCAGGGGTCTGATGTAGCTCAGATTTCATCATTAGTCAGGCATTGCTTTATTTTTGTGTTTCAAACAGACTGCATTTAAAATGACACAGATTTGGTGCAAGTGAAAAACACATGGCACATGAAACATGAAATGAGGCCTAGTAAGTCTGAAATGCTTGTGCTAAATTAACATGTGTTTTTGCAGTGTAGAGAAAACTCGTGATTTCAGTGGCCTTTTTAGCTTTGAAGATAATCATGGAATGTGTTCTCTCTTTCCAGCGAATTGTTCTTGTAATCTACACTCTCTGTTCCTTTCTTAAGAGACTTTGGCTTTGTTGCATATTTAGACAATGCATATTCAGTTCATAACACATTGTCTTATAATGTGTATTAATTAACCATGCACCAACACTACACAGGGCAAATGCATTTTGCATGAAAAGCTATCTAAAACATTAGAGCATGTTGCTATGAGTATGTATTAACTGTGTGCGCTTTGAAACTTTGCACTGGTGCATGTTTAATGCTATGTTGTACGTTGCACATTTTTGCATGTTTTGCACAAATTATAGAAATGCTGCTTTAAACTAATAGCTTTTGCTAGGTAATAACTAATACAGGATAAATTAATACTCTTTGTGTTTGCTTTTGTTTATGGGCCCTCCATAAAGTGGCTGCCTGGGAATCCAGCCTGGCTGGGAATTGTGCTGAATAAGAGACGCAAACACAGAAACTGCCTAGTGCCTCAAGTGAAGCCAAAGAGTCAAGGCCACATTGAACTCTACATTCTTGTTATCGTGCCAATGTACCAGTGTTTGTAGAAAGTATCCTTCCTGCGTGTTATGTGAAAGGAAGGAAGAAATGGACTTATATATTTTTCTGCCTTAATGTTGCATATTTATATAATTATTGATGGTGAAACAATAAGACTGTGTTAAGCATTAACGCTTCCTTTGTTAAAACTGGTATGGGTTGGATTTGCCAATGAGAACTGGATAGTGAGACCCTTATGTCATCTATGCTAACTAATCACCCTGCAAGCTTTACTGAAAACTGCAACATTATTTTTATAGTCAGCCAAGAATTAGAGTATAAATAATGACCTCTTAGGGGGGGTGTTTGCGTGCTTTTTAAGAGTTGAGCCTCAGGAGGTCTCTGAGAGGGAGGAAAGGAGAAGAAGCAGATGAGATCAGATATCATATGGGTTAGGTACGCGAACGTCGCGGGTGAAGTCTGGGAGGAGATTGCGCCCGAGGAGAGATAGAGGGAGGTGGGGGGCATAGGCTAGCCTTCCACGTCATATTTTTGGCAAGGCAGATCACATTCCTCTCGGGTCTTGGGAAGTGCTGGCTGGCTCTCTCCTTGTGAAGCGTAGAAAGGCAGATTGAACAGACCAGGGAACAGGTTTAGATTTAGAGGCGAAAACTCTACGTTTATGCTTTGACTAATTAATTAGTTTTGAAAAGATTTTTGCCAATTATTAATTATTGATTAGCCTTGCATAATTCACTCTTGAATCATATTTTCCTGAATTTTGTTTTCCACGCATAATATTCAGCAGAAGTTCTGGCTTCCTGTGGCGGCTTCTACAAAAAGAAAGTGGGGGGTACGAGGGGTGGGTAGGAGGGTTGACGGGTAATTTAGGGGAAAATAATCATTTTTAAAACATACCTTTGACATCAGCTGCCTCCGACGCCAATGGCAGCCTCAGTGCTTCTCTCCCGGCAGTTTCTGGGAAAGCATAAGCTCCACATCCAATCGAAATGCTGCTCTCATGCTATTAGAGCAGCACCAGGATTAGTCTGAGTGACCTGGTCTGCCGCTCAGACAGTGCCTGAGAGCCTGCGGCTTTTCTCCAACCTGGCTGTGCAACAAAACTGGGTTGGAGAAATAGCAATGCGCATGTCTGTTTGGCCGGCCTACAATGCCCAACCCAAACTTACATGTGCACTTCTGAGTGCCCACCAATTGTCCCTGTCATGCCCGGCCCCACCCTGCCCTACATGCATGCTTAAGCCAGAGACAGTCACAGAAAAATAAAATTATATTGTTTTATTATCATTTTATTTTTCTGTGACTGACTGACGAGTGGGGCAACGCTCCTCCACCATTACGGAGGCTTCTCTCAATGTACACAGAACAGCAATGACAGAAGCATCTATAGTGCATGCTCCCCGACACTCATAGAATACACATAACAGGTTGATCATCCCTCACATACACAGACAGAACAGTTACAGCACCAGGCATTATGAAAGCAGACTCCATCATAGTGGGTGGCAATTGTGCGTATGTGCCATGTGGTTGGTGTGATAATGCATGAGGGTATGTGTGTGTTTGATTTGTAAAGTTGTAATGACATGTGATGAGAGAATGATGTAGGTGTCAGTGTAGCAATGTGAAGCAGTACAGCTTAAGTCAGAGAGTAGACAGGCAAAGGTACAGGCAAAGAGCGAACAACAGAACCACAAAGGGTATAACGAGGCAGAATGGGACAGAAGTTTGAGGGGTTCTAAATATGAAACAGGCTTGGGGTGGAATACTAGAGGCAGATGGTAAACGGTCAAGGGGACAACACATCAAACATCTCCAAGTCAGCAAGATCCTTCCAAACCTACATTTCATTAGTGCTGCTTGGCATTTTTGCTTTAACCTGGAGACAACTTCTAGCCCATCCTGGACCAAATAGAAGCCCCATTCTTGATCCCTCATTTAGCTTAAGTATGCGATTCGATGTCGCAAGGGCACCGTTTTAGAGTTCTGAACCTTTCTTTTACAAATCAGTGTCATCAGATGTGCTCTCTGATGAGATTCAATTGATTTGAGACAAGACTACAACACCAAGTAAGAACCGACTGTTAAAAACAAAGCCCATGCTAGATATGTGGGGTCTTCGAGATATAGGGTCAAATGGTGAACCTCCTTTACCATAGATTTAAAAAAGTTACTTCAGAGTACTTCTAATGTGTACCCTAAATATTAAATGGGGATTGCACACATCGTGCAAAATACTCAGGCCCTTATTATGAGCGGCCCAACATTCGGTTTAATACATACCACGCCTGATAAATAACTATACCTTCGGATTAGTTCTTTTTCAGGTCAAATAAATGGCACCTGTTGCAAGCGTTTCCATAGTAATGGTAAGTAGCATGGATTTTGGCACCTACTGCACTAAAATCTATATTCCCTCATAATTACCTGGAAGTTTCCACTTGTTTAATTATGGCAGGTTTGAAGTGCTGGGATTTGAATCTGGGGATTGGACTTTATCCCAACTGGTAATTCACTTACTGCAGCAGCAAATAATCCGCAGCAAATAGATTGCGCCAATTTCGGACCTTGCCTTACTTTCCAAATTTAGCACTGATGGTCTTTTATTTGCCTGCTGAAAGTTGTCGAGGGGAATAAACACGTCAACATTATACTTACAATATTGCCATGCTTTTAAGACCACAGAATTCTAGTTAATGGATTTTATTATAATGCCAAAAATAGCTGGATGTACACACAATGGAGTATCAGTGAATATAGATACAGAAAAATTAATACAGAGCCAAAGCTACGCATATAATTGATTTGGCATAGAAGACACAAAGAATTCAACTCCAAGATTAGTACACAACCCAAGATGGAGGCGGAATCGAAGTCCATTTTCTAATGAAAGTATAAATTGTCTTTCCCTACACTACTCCCATTGATGGTGTTTCTGGCTGGTTCCCCTATCTTATTTCTCAAAGGTGTCAGCACGTGTAGACTTCCTTAGAAGTACGCACGTCAAATGGGTCAAAATAACGTAAAGCTATGGAGCTCGCTCTAACGATGCTCCTTCTCCTATGAAAATCAAGAAGTCTGCTCTTTCCTGTCCCTGCGCATAATACAAAAGGACAAACTCAGCCTCCTCCCAAATGTATCACTTGATGAATTATTTTACCCTCTGAGGTTGCAGTGATTTTCCATAACTTCTTTGGTTAAATCTTCTTTGCTTCTTGTGACCTTGGAGTGTAGATAGGCCAGGCACAGAAGATATCCTCCCTTCTCATTTCTCAGACTCTTCAAAGACATTCCAGTTATCTTCTTAAACTATCTAACAATGTTGAATTCTTTATACCTGCAATGGGATGAGAGCATACTGTTCTGGCACACACAAAGATACATTTAATTATTTCTTCAGTAACCGAGGCTTTCGAAACCATCAACAACCTTTAACTCTGGGCCTACAGTGCAGGCAACTTTAACACACTATTACATTATTATGAATATAATATCATTCTGCACATATACATACAGAAATGATGGCCCCTCTAATACATATAAATCCTATTTAAAGATATACATCTGATTCTTTGTTTACGATGTTGAGTAAATGCATTTGATAAACGTAATACACTGCACACAATAGAAATATAGATAAATGCGTTTAAACCATGAGTACAAGGCACCCCTACATTTTAAAGTGTTGTGTGCGCTCTATCAGTTCCCCCCTCTAATGACTAGGGTCATAACACCAACATCATACTCTCTTTTCACTTTTCTTTGCAGAAGAGAGCAATCTAAACAGAAGTTGTAGCCTACCGTCCTTGTCTGGATTTCTCTGACCCCTTAAGATGCAGAAAATGACTGTTCTGCAGTCGTTATAACTACTGCTCTTGTTTCCTTAAGGAGTTTTCATTATGATGCGCCTTTTGCCATTTGTAAGCCTCAATGGTTCCCATTAGCACACTGATACAAATGACTGCTATTATGATGGTTTTCAAGATGTATCCCATTATCCCTTGTCCCAGGCTTCCAAAACAACTTCCTATCCTCCCACATCCCTTGCCAAATTGTTCCCATAGGCCATCTACAACCAAATCACGCAAATCTTGATGTATCTCTGAAATGTTACTGATATATTTTCGTATATCCTGACTATTGTCTAGAATATATGTGCAGCACTGCTGAACTTTCAATAATTTACAGACTCCTCCGACTTTTGCTAGGAGAACATCGAAAGCAAGTCGATTTTGAAGAACCATAGCGCTTATCGAGACCATCTCCCCATCAACGCGTAATAATATTTGGGCTGTATTCACAGAGAGTTTATCCACTATTGTTGCCAGCTTTCTAATTTCACATCATTCAAAATTACACCCACACTCGGTATCATGGCTCCAAATATATCCCCAACAATTTCTCCAGCACTTGCACCACGTTTAACTCTGTGAACGCCTTTGCATTCTAGGGGCCATAGATCCTGTACGTGGAAGATTTTGGGAAATACCACTGCTAAGTAGCATGTACCCTACCAATTCTTGGGCAATTTCACATAAGCACTTTTTCCACACACAAAATACACATTTGGTACGATAGTCAATTTATCCAATTATGCTTTTCTTATTGCCTCCTTGATTAAGAAAATGTGTTCGCAATCACTCTCTCCCACAAATATTTTGTCATAATAAGTTGACGGGTGTCTAATGCATAACTTCCCCTTTTGCTGAAAGTCTACAGCTATAGAACAAGAGCTTCCTTTGCCTTATGATCTAGTTCTTCCTGCATCCATGACCCAAAAATGTATGTTTTGGGTCTGGTCTAAATAAGGTCTGTCTATGTCGATCTTCTATCTGATGCAAAAACCACAATTGATGGACAGAATGCAGAACTATGTCACACATTCACCCCAGCACAGAGATCTGGGCCTAAATCCATCGTTTGTATGCACTCCACACCACCCCAGTTCAGACATGGCCATATGCAAATCATCCTTGACCCTGTCCCTCATGGGAACAGTCCAACCCGAACTGCCAAGCCATGTCTTTCCTGGACCGGTATCTGGCTATCAGCCGTCTTCAGCCAGGATAGCTTGACTCCAGTGGTGTGGAGAGCATGGAACTCACGTCTGAGCTCACGTTTGAGCATATCCATCCCACTCGGGTGACAAATGCAAAAACCACAGTTGATGGACAGAATGCAGAAAAATGTCATACATTCACCCCAGTACAGAGATCGGGCCTAGATCCATTGTTTTTTTGCACTCCACACCACCCCAGTTCAGACATGGACATATGCAAATCAGCCTTGATCCTGTGCCTCAAGGGAACAGTCTGGAACTGGAGTGCTGTGTGGAGTGCAAAGAAACGATGGATTTAGGACCAGATCTTTGTACTGGGGTGAATGTATGACATTGTTCTGCATTCTGTCCATCAATTGTTGTTTTTGCATTTGTCACCCTGAGTTGGACGGGTATGGTCAGACGTGAGTCCTGTGCTCTCCACACCACTGGAGTCAAGCTATCCTGGCTGATGATGGCTGATAGCCAGAAACCAGTCCTAGGATGCTTGATTCCGGTCCAGGGAAGACATGGCTTGACAGTTCGGGCTAGAATGTTCCCATGAGGCACAGGGTCAAGGCTGATTTGCATATGGCCATGTCTGAACTGGGGTGGTGTGGAGTGCAAAAAAATATGGATTTAGACCCAGATCTCTGTACTGGGGTGAATGTATGAAATTGTTCTGCATTCTGTCCATCAATTGTTGTTTTTGCGTTTGTCACCCCGAGTGGGACGGGTATGCTCAGACGTGAGTCCCGTGCTCTCCACACCACTGGAGTCAAGCTATCCTGGCTGATGACGGCTGATAGCCAGAAACCGGTCCTAGGATGCTTGATTCCGGTCCAGGGAAGACATGGCTTGGCAGTTCGGGCTGGACTGTTCCCATGAGGAAAAGGTCAAGGCTGATTTGCATATGGCCATGTCTGCACTGGGGTGGTGTGGAGTGCAAAAAAATGATGTATTTAGGCCCAGATCTCTGACCTGGGTTGAATGTATGACATTGTTCTGCATTCTGTCCATCAATTGTTGTTTTTGCGATCTTCTATCTGATCCACAAATTTCTTTTCAATATCAGTCAGCATGCAGGTTAAATTGTTTCTATGAACATATGACGTATCTAATGTAACAGTAGGCACAAAATACATAGACATCCTCTCTACCTTCTTATAGTAATCATACTTATTCATGTACTTTAGAACTGTAACTTCTGAGAGTACCACATCATAATTTGAGAAATAGTACTCAAAATGGGCTTACTGTAAAACATGCTTAGCAACACACTACATGTGATTCCATAAGTCAAAGGTAAGTGATGATATCGGATGCCCTCTTCTACTGATACGGGTAATTGCATGCACACATAACAATCTTTTGCTTCCATTGTGTCCACATACTCATACAACAGACGAGCATATACATTCAGAGTAAAATCTCCTTTTGACAAATCTACGTGTAGCATTCAACTAGTTTCCCTAATCCTATCTCTATCCTTAGCTGATGCACCCTCTTCTATGTCTGCGGTAGATGGGGTTGGTATCATTTCATTCTTTTCAGCATCGTGAGGCTCAACCAAAGATGTAATAATCACCACAACTGTGACAATAAGCGCCACAACAATAAGGCTACCAACTATGCACTTTTGTTTGTGTCCTGACTTCTCGGACTTCATTTTGAATCACGATTTTTATTCCAAAACGTATCTGATTTCAACAAAGTCTCTAGTCTCTTTTGCTTGTCTCCATTTAATGAATGTTCTTCTCAATATTCAGATCAACAATACTAAACCTATTGAAGAAACTTAGGGCCATATGTAGGTAGCTAAATTTGGTAAATTAGCCGTTACCGACCAGTATTTAGGCCTTCGAAATGTAGGAGGCCAAAATTAAGGATTCGGTAAATATGAATCAGTAAATACCGATTCATATTTACCGAAACAGAAATACCAAATCGGTATTTGCTGAATTCTTATTTACAGAATCGGTAAAGAAGAAACAGTAAAGATGAGATTTGAGATGTCGGTAACTTCTAAAATACCGAATTTCATGAAATTCTGTATTTAAGAGTCGGTAATTACCATGGATTGAAAGCAGGGGGTAACCAGGTGCAGGCCATAAAATAGGCCCCAAAATGCAACAGTGTGACCAGAATGTCGGCATTCTATGTGATAGCAAGGCGGCTACGGGTACAGGCAGCAGGAGAGAGGATCTGGAAATGGGAGGAGCAAGTCTACTGACAGCGGATCACACTCTTTCAACTTATTGAGGCAAAGATCCATGAAAGGTACAGGCTACACCCCCACACCATCCTGGACTTGATAAGGGACCTGCAACCACTCCTAGAGCACCTAACACCAAGGGTGCACACCATACTACCACATGTGCAGGTGCTCTGTAGCCTACACCTGCTTGCATCTGGCAGTTACCAGGGGGTGATAGCTGCGGTAGGTGGGGTGTCCCAGAGCTGCCTGTCCCGTTTCGTCAGGAAGTTCCTGGAGGCTATAATTCAGAGAATGCATTATTACATCAGCTTCCCTGACACACATGCAGAACTGTTAAAGACCAAGACTGACTTCTACCAAATGGCAAACTTACCACATGTGATCGGCTGCATCGATGGCACACACATCCCAATCTGCCCACCTGCAGCCACAGAATACATTTACAGGAACAGAAAGTCCACCCACTCAATAAATGTGCAGGTAATCTGTGATGCCAACAACATAATTACAGACATTGTGGCCAAATTCCCAGGAAGCACCCACATCTTTCAGAACAATGGGATCTGCACACGCCTGACAGCGGGGGAATTCGGAGAAGGATACCTGCTAGGTAAAACACTGTGACATACCCTGATAGGTTTTGCAGATGTAGGTTTTGTTGCACATGTGATTACTGGCTCTCTCATTTCCCCATATGTGATAGCGCATAGGCCGTCCGCTTGTTCATCCTGACACCCTACCTGAACCCATCAACCCTGAGTGAGAGACGATACAACGTGGCACACATCTACTCGCAACGTTGTGGAGGGCACCTTTGGGCTATTAAAGAGCGGGTTCCGCTGCCTCCACAAAAGTGGAGGTGCACGTCAGTACTCACCCCTCATCTGCTGTAACATCATCGCAACTTGCGCAATGTTGCACAACCTTGCTACAAAGAAAGGAACAGAAGTGGAATTAAGTGATTATGAGGACCACGATGAAGAATGTGCACAGCCTGAGCCCAACACAGCAGGAGTGGCACCAGCAACAGATGGGAGACAGAGACGGGCAGAGATCACACGCAACTACTTCTAAGTAAGTAAGGAGACACAGCCAGGTGCAGTATGTACACAACGTAGTTTAATTTTTTGGCACTACACCAGTACACAAAGGAACATATGTGCAGACCAATTGTATGGCATCCATTCTGGAAGTCCTGGGTTACTTCACCCATTCCATGTCAGGGAGTGTGGGCAGCATCAGTTTTTGCGGCCACGCCTACCGGTGCATCATGACATATTGGTTGTTTGTCCTCACAGGGTGCGTGGGCAGTGGCAGCCCCATGGAGCCTGCTGCTCCTCCATGTGTCAGGAATAGGGGGGTTGTCATGCTGCTCTCCTCGCTCTCACCCACATCCAGAGCAACAGTATGTGCCGACTGCGCAGTCAGTAGCACCTCAACAGCCCTTGTAACCCTCACAAGGCCTCTGGAGACTTCACTGCTCCTGTGTGCCAGTTCCTCCTGCATGTTTACACATTGCCTGCAAAGCAGGGAAGTGGCAGTGGCCAGGCGGTTGACTGCTCTTGTATGTCGTTCTGCCCGCTGCCTCTCCTTCCGCCTTGCTGCCATGTCCTGGTCAAGCTTGCTGCACAAGAGCAGTACATGTCCCTTATGCCCGCAGCCATCTTTCACATGCCCGTAGCATCTCTCTACTCCCCTCCGCCATTGAGCTGATGCCCTTTTCTATGTTTGTTGTGTTCTCATTCAGGTGCCTCATCTTGCGTTGCACCGATTGGATGGCCTTCCCCTGCATGCGCTGTACTTTCACCATGCTACGCTCCAAGCCATAGAAGACACTGGGACCCTCACCATGTGGCAATTCACGGCTGTCTCAGGCCCTGCAGTGTCTGACACCTGTGCGGGCCCCCTCTGTGCTGGACTGCTGATTGACAGTGCTGTCCTCACCGGCCACGGTTGGTGTTTCACTCCCCACCGTGTCTCCTGACGTAAATAATTAATTTACTCTCTTAATTTCTATGCAGGTAAGTACTTAATCAATAATAACTCAATCGGAAAGAAAGAAAACAGAGTCCGTGGTGTTAGAGTTCTTAGGGGTTTTATTCCTCAAAAAGGAATGGTCTAGACCAGGATATCATGTTCTGACCACCACAGGGGTGTCAGAAGGGATAGAGCGCTACATTTTATTACATTACATAGCTTATATACTTAATTCATGTCATAGGAAACAGTTATAATGGGCGTAACAGCTGAGAGAAGACAAGATAACAGTATACACGTGTTACAAGTACGTGATCAGAAGGCGTGAACTAGAGGTGTGTGCTAGAAACGTCACAGGTAGGTGTCACAAAGGGGTGGCACTAACAGAAATGTTGCAATGTCAGCAGAAATCGGAAGCTTGGATGCGTGCGCAGCTGCAAGACGTGTGATTGACGTGAAGCTGGAGGGTGCAGGGGGCTTGACATTTGCACCGACGGAAAGAGACAGAAGTCTGGCATGTCAGATCAACTTGTGCTTCTATCATATCTGATATCTGGTGTTTAGGAACTAAGCTATCTGGGCGGAAAGGTCTCGAGGGCAGAAGCTATTCTATACTGACTGTGAGTGCGTGCATAAGCGCCTGAGTGTCTGTATGAGAAGCGTGGGGGCATGGGCCTTCCATGGGAGCATGGCAACAAGGGCTATGAATTACTTGAATTAGTTGCATAGAGACAGGTCGGCCCCTTGGCTCTGTAGCTGAGGGGAATGTTTACTGAAACTAGCAGGCAGGAATGTATTTTCGGGGAGCGGAACAGATAACTCGAAGGTTATAGTCAATCTTGGCAGACAGCAGGCTGAGCTGAGCGCGAGGGGCCGCACTGAAAGTAAGTCAGAGTTCACGGGTACAGAGGCAGCCTGGGCAGAGGCCCTTGGAGTCAGAAGCCAGAAAAGAGGCTCGGTGGCAGAAATTCAGGGCCTACTCAGCTAGAGCTGAAAAACGTAGAAGTACACTACAAAAAGACGTTGGCATAGCATACTTAGGAACGGGCTATCCAACCCATTCAGGGTGGGTCTGAAAGAGGACATGTTGACGTTGGACGCAAATGTATTTGCGTCTTCATAGCTGGTACAGGAGGGAAGTGACATGCACTTTAACTCGTACATGGAGACGGTGGGGTACGCGCTAGGGAACACAACTTGACCATAAAATTTACATTTCCTCATTCCCTCCTTGTTCCCTACGGACCCTTCATGATATATCAATCATCATAAATTGATCAGTTTGTTCTTGCAGCATCATTTGCTCATCTTTCTTTCTTTGACGGTTTGAGAGGAAACTGGAATGTTCAATGCACGATGTGGCACACAGTCCACATATCGCCGGCCCACACTGTAGGCACAGGCAGCAGCTGAATACTATGACAAGGCCAAAACCTAGGAAGGATAGGATCTTCCATCCCCAAGCAGTTAACGTTGTCCAGAACCAACCGGACCAAGTCCAGGTGCCTGGATTCTGATGTATCTGATTTGCAATTTTATGCAGACGGGTAATAGCTTGATAGACAGATGGCGCGTTTTGTGGGATGAAAACGCAGCAACTTGACCCGATGACCTTACAGGCTCCACCTCTATCTGCCAAGATGACGTCAATAACAAGACGATTTTGAAGGACAACAACCCGCATAGCAGATTGCTCCTCTGTTAAGTTACCTAAGGCGGAGGCAGTTTCATGTACTACAGCTTCAAGTGTTCTAGTTAATCTACGTATTAATTTACTGTTTTGGACAGGTCCTAAAAAGAAAAAGAATCCCTTATTAAAATCGGTGTACTGTTCCCTTGCCGTTTCTGTGTAGTCGACAAGTGGGATATCTCTTCTGGGTCTATTCTTTACTAGATTTGTATTTCTATGGTAATCAGGGGGAGCTAGAAAAACAGGTGGCAGAAGGAATGCAATATAACAGGTACCATCCCAATCTGGAGGCAGACGTATGTATGCGGTATGACCACAAACAAAATAGGAGTGACTGATAGCTTTGAAGGACGATTTACCATGATCACTGAATTCGACCACAGTAGTGCATTTACTATGACCTAAGTGTACTGAACCTTTCTTTCGGACACATAATTCACCAGTGACTGGTAATACTAGCATATGGGGCAGGACTGGTGCAGCCTCGGATTCGACAGTAAGGATCATAAGGCTAATTGTGTAGTTACCTAATCCATATACTTCATTTTCTAGATCAGTTCCTATTCGAGTGGGGAGTCCCTCCTTATCAGGGTAACAGACGTCGAGCAGGACTAAGTTCAAGTTTCCCCAAACCCAGCCCCCCTCGAAAACAGCAATATCAGGATCTAAGGAATTAATTATTTTAAACCATGCACCACAGGAGCCATTGTGAGTGAACGGGTACGGAAAAAGGGGCAGAGCTCCCTTGTAATTCTGGTAGGGAGGGAGTCGGCCACATATCCAGCAGTCTGTAGCATTGTTAGTCTGATGGGAATGGTGTAACATACTAATGAATGTATTGTTGCGCAGCGCAAGTCTGTAAGAGAGTTCGTGTGGCGGTAACTCACTAAAAGAATGTTCAGCAGAAACATTGTAAACAGATTGTTCACGCCTGAAAATAGGCCAGTAAATAGGTAGCAGAATGCTAGCAACAATAACTAAGATACTCAGAATAAACATTATTAATAGTGTCACTATACAGTGACTACGGAGTGATTTACAATATGCACTTTTCTTAACTTGTCTCTCTCTCTCTCTATCTCGATCTAGGGGATACATGTCAGAAACTATTTAACCGATTCACCTAGGGGAGGACTTAAACAATTAAACTGTCTGACTTGCTAGATCGGAGTTTCGACCTGTACTCCTCTTGGGGAGTTTTTTCTCGTTCGGTAACTGTAAAGTCTTTTGGCTCAACACAGTCTTTGGTGGGGGTGGACGAGTCTCGGTCTGGTTTCAGTTCATGAAATTTTTTCACATGACTCGTATGGACCCACCCCTTTCTCCCTTCGATCTTCACGGCGGTCCTCGTGGTGAGAAGGACGGTCTTCGGGGATTTCCAGCGGGGCTCCAGTGGACTCTTCCTGTCGAAATTTCACACCAATACTAGGTCCCCAGGACGGACCTCGTGCGGCTTTACATCAGTGTTGTCAGGGAAGGCTGCGGCAACCTGTGAACGACATGATTGGAGTGCAGACATCAAGGAGGCAAGGTAATCTGTCAACATGTTACAATCAACATCAGTGATCTTTTTCGGAATGGGCGTCCCCCACATATTCGGTGGTCTGCCAAAAACCACTTCGTACGGGGATAGCCCTGATCTCGAGTGGGCGACCATCCTCATGTAGAATAGTGCCACTGGCAGGGCGACTATCCAGTCGACCCCTTTCTCCTGACATATTTTTGCAAGGCGTATCTTTAGTGTCTGGTTATGCCTCTCTACAAGGCCTGCGGCTTCAGGATGTCGGACACAATGAAACTTCCACTGATATCCTAGCAGTAAAGAAACTTGTTTCATTAGCTCGGACGAGAAGGGTTGTCCGTTATCTGAGTACACGACACGAGGCAAACCGTATCGTGGGAAGAATTCACGAACCAACTGCTTGGCAGTGGTCGGAGCAGTATAGTCTGAGACTGGGTATGCTTCGGTCCAGCGGGACAGAGCACAAACAACTACAAGGACATACTTGAATCCTCGACAACGGTTCATCTGGATATAATCCATTTGGAGGACTTCAAAAGGGTGATCGGGAGGATGAAATCCACCTTGCTCTACAGAGACGCTTTTACCTGGATTGAACTGACAACAGATCATGCAAGTACGCACTTTCTGTTTTGCGGCCGCTCGTAAGTGTTTATTATTCCAAAGATTTTGTAAACTGTCTAACATCGCTTTTTCTCCTAGATGTGCTGGGCTATGTGCTGTTTTAATCATGACTTGAACCATAGAGTCAGGGAGAAACCATGTAGATTTTCCCTTCGTCATCCAACCTTGATCTGTCTGGATCCCTCCTAGTTCAATCCATCTCTTTATTTCTTCTGGGGTAGCATGTGCCTGAATATCAATTACATCTAGAGCGGGATCCTTGACTGCCATACACTTTGTCGGTACTATTGTCTTTGTCACATCAGTTGTCTGGGTGTGAGTCAGTGCTGTATGTTTTGCTGTCTGGTCTGCCAGGTCGTTACCCTGGGAAACAGAATCTGTGACCTTAGTATGTGCTTTACACTTCATGACTGATATTCCTGAAGGCAAATGTATTGCTTCTAACAGTGCTTGAATGAGGGGACCGTGTTGTATCTTGGCACCGTGGGAGGTCAAAAAACCTCTTTCTTGCCATAACATGCCGAAGTCGTGTACGACTCCGAACGCATAACGGGAATCAGTGTATATGTTGACATTTCTGTTCTTGGCTAGTATACAAGCTCGGGTCAGAGCGATGAGCTCTGCTGCTTGAGCGGACAGTGTGTCAATACGATGTGTTTCTTTAACTTCAGTTTCAGTGGTCACTGCATACGCGGCCACTAATTCTCCTGTATTTGTTCTCAGGCATGAACCGTCCACATAAAGTGTCAGGTCTGGGTTTGTCAGTGGAACATCTGTTAAATCTCGTCTAGGCTTTGTTACTGCATTAATGATTTCTATACAATCATGCGGGACTGGATCTGTCATAATTGTAGGTAACAGTGTTGCGGGGTTCAGAATACTGCAGCGCCTGATTTCTATGTGTGGCTGGAATAACGTTAATTCATAACCTGTCAGTCGTGCTATAGTCAAGTGCTGAGTCTGGGTTCTGTTTAACAGAACCTCTACAGAGTGTGGAACTTGTACTGTTAATTGATGGCCTAAAACAATTGAATCGCTCTGTCTGATGGCTAGTGCTGTTGCTGCTACTGACTTCAAGCACGCAGGGAGTGCCTGGGCTACTGAATCCAATGTACTTGAGAAATAAGCGCAAGGCTTATGTGAACCTGCTTGATTTTGAGTGAGGACAGACAATGCTGTACCATCTCGTTCTGTAACAAAAAGTGTAAACGGTTTGCTGTAACATGGTGTCGCTAAAACTGGTGCTTGGCATAAGGCTTTCTTTAATTCTTCAAAAGCTTGTGTGTGTCCCTGAGTCCAAGGGAGGGCAGTTGAAGTCGCTGCCTCCTGTGTCGTTAACTGGATGAGTGGTTTAGCTAGAAATGCATATTGAGGAATCCATTGTCTGCAGTATGAGGTGAGGCCTATGAAGGCCCGCACTTCCTTTTGTGTCTGGGGTCATGGCATATTTACAATTAACTGAATGCGATCGGGAGTGAGCTGTCTCCCCACTTTGGACAGCAAGTGACCCAAGTACACAACTTGCTGAACACAGAATTGTAGCTTCGAAGGAGACACCTTGTGTCCCTTGTCGGCCAGAAAATGTAAAACTGTCAGTGATGCTTGTTCACATTCGGGCTCACTTCGTGCGGTGATCAGTAGATCATCGACGTATTGCAGTAAAGCGGTGTTAACTGGCATTTGAATACAATCTAGTTGTCTTTTCAGTGCTTGACTGTAGATGCTGGGGCTTTCTGTGAATCCTTGAGGTGCGCGTGAAAATTTGAAGCTGCGTCCATTTAAACTGAATCCGAAGAGATATTGGCTCTCTGGATCAATAGGCACGCTGAAGAAGGCGTTCTTGAGGTCAATTACAGTAAAGAACGTCGCTTCTGGATCAATAGCAGTCAATAGGGATGAGATGTCGGGAACCACAGGGTACTGTGGTATAATGCATTTATTCAGTTCTCGAAGATCAATCACCAGCCGATATACTGGCGGTGCATTGGGATCGGTACGTTTAAGAATCGGAATGATCGGTGAATTACAGACATTGGAGTCGGTCTCTACGACCACTCCTTGGGCAATGAGCTCTTCAATGATTTTCAGTAAAGCCACTACAGCATCGGGTGGTAACTTGTATTGTCTGATTCTCGGTAAAACAACACCTGCCTTGAGTGTAACGCGGTATGGGGTGATATGCATGCAACCTACATCAGTTGGGCCTTTTGCCCACAAGTAATCTGGCACATTTTTCAATCTGACATCGAATTCTTTCAAAACATAATGACCCTTGAAATCCCGTAGAAAGAGTCTAACTCCCTCCGGGGAACAGCAGATTATAGCTCCTAGAGCCTTCAATGTTTTAATTCCTAACAGATTTTCCGGACATGATTTTGTAAGTAACAAGTCTGTAACACGTGATAATGGACCCACAGCCAGGGGGACTGGTTCTGATACCTCATTTACAATAGGCTGTCCTGAAAAACCAAGGGAAACATTCTGTGAGCCTGAGAGGGGTGCCCCTGGGACTTCATCATGGCTGATCGTAGTGCGACTTGCCCCTGTGTCAATTAAAAACTTTCTGTCTTTTCCCAATACGTGACTGTGTACATAAGGACCTTCTTGATCTACAGGAATTTCAATAAGAGGCAAGCCACCTTCCCTCTCTAGGCTGTTTCATGTATATCGGGGGTAATCTGGGTATGCGGACTGGGCATACTGGTACATCTGTTGCGAAACTTGCTGAGACGCGGCAATGGGCTGTGGCTGTGGTACCGCTACTGTCTGTGCTGGAGGTGAAGAAGCATGCATAGGCTGTGTATTCTGTGTATTCTGTGAAGACTGGTGCTGGTTATGGTCTTGTCTAGGCGGATGCGGTCTTTCTTTAGTTTTACCTGTTGCTATAATATGTTTCAGGACTGGGCATTCATGTACGTAATGACCTGGCTGCTTACAGTAATTGCATGTCCCTTTAACGGGAGCTGTAGTGTGACTTGTCTGGGTCCCACCCTTTCTCTGACCGTCGGCTGGGACCGTCTGAGCTACTAACATTTTCATCTTCGTGTCTTTCATGCGTTTCTGTTCCTGATCCTGCTCTTCTCTAATTCTGTTCTGATGATATTGGAGCATCTGTAACATCTGGGATGGTGTATTTGCCTGCCAAGTACTTTCAACTTTGTACACTCGGTTTTTAACTAATGGTAGGGAATTCTCGACTAGTTTTGATACAAAAAGGTGCGGATATGACTCGCTACTTGGTTTGAGGCCACTATTGATAATGAAACATTTCTCGAATCTTGAATAGAAGTCACTAGTATCTTCATCATGTTTCTGTTTACAGGACGAGATCGCGTCCCAATCTTCCTTTCTAGTTGTCAATAATCTTGGCAGGACCTGTACTATCAAACCGGGTAATGCTTTAGTCTTATCCCCAAGGCCTACCCCTGGGACACGTTTATTTTCTTCCTCTTCTATTTCTGCCCATGCAATCTTTGTGTCTCCCACCTCCCATTCCTTTTCCTTTAGTTTCTCGTAGATGCCCGTGGGCAACAGTACTTTTAACATTTTCATGATATCATCATATGTGTAATCCCCCATCAGTAACATGTCTTTAAGCTCTCTGTGAAAACCTGCGGGATCTTTATCATGACACGGTACTAGTTTCTTCATTTCTAACAGTTCTAACTTGGTCAGAGGCGTGTGTACATATACACGTTTCAAAAGGTGATCCGTACCCATAACAGGGTGTACTTCTCGTAAGGGGTTCTGACTTTCAATGCCACCCCCGCATTGCATGTGATACGTTTTTCTTTCTGGAGGCGGGGCGGGAACATATTCGGAGCTTATGAAAGTGTCATATCTACGGCGTTGTTCTAGAATTATTTGAATTAATTTGGTACTTAAGCCTCTCCATCTATCCATGAGTAGTGCTTCTAGTGTTTCGTGTAGGGGACCTGGATCAGAATGATGGTTTCTGTATTTGATGAGGAGGTGCTGAATCATGTATACACCTGCTAATTTCTGCTCGTCTGGGGAAAGGTTCAGAAATGTCTGCGCTACTGTGTCATCATTATATATGTCTGGATTTTCGGCCCATGATACGGCTGATCGGGCTAGTTCTTGTTCATCCATAGAATTGAGCACGTGGTACCCTACTCGATCTCGAAGCCTTTTATCAGTTTCCTGGAACTGATGTTCAGCAGAATTCGGGTTTGTCAAGGCAGAGAAAAAAACTCTCTTGCTTTCTGGACGGATGCCTTTCCTAAGGTAATTTCCCTTACCTACATATGCTATAGTATCTGCAGCTCTTTCTGGTTCTTCAAGTTCTTCTTCCTCCTCGGAGGAAGCTTTTTCTTTCTCTTTTTGGTGTACTGCTAGCACTGCTTTCCTAATTTTCCTGTACATAGTGGCTATGCAAGTCCCCTTATCATGTTTTCCTTCAGCTATATTTTGACCCCACTTGTTCAATGCGTCTAATTCACTCTGATCTGTTCCAGGCCTATCTCGTTCTCTTATTAGACAGTTTATAAAAAATCGTAGTATCTGTGCTTGAATGTCAACTTTCTGTTTCTCCATGGCCTCCTTAATACTGTCAGGGTCTTTCCCTGTCTGAACAAACTCATATATTCTATCCAGACGATCCTTCATTCCTACATAACATAGCAAGATATCAGTAGCAGATCTTAACCGTAGTGATGCCAATATCATTAGATCGTCTTTTCCGGGTACTGGATCGTATCTGCAAACTGAAAGGTTTTCTTTAAATGCGTCAAAGCGGGGTGACCTGAACGTGAGAGGACTCTGCATATCCCTGAGATTTAATCTGTGTGTCAATGGCGGGGTCCGAGGACCCGCGGTTGCACCTCCTGAAGCGGAGGCTTGTGCAGTATCTCCCTGTGGAGTCGGTATCTGAACTTGAATTTGTCGTTTAGTTAGATCAGGTAAACGTGGTTTCGGTAGGTCTATTTTGGGTGCGGGAAGTGGCGGGGCTGGCGGAACGGGGGAGGTCTGTCGCGGTACTGGCGGAACATGATCTGGGGGCGGGGTGCCCCCGTCCCCATCAGTAGGCAAGGTGCGAACAGGCAGATTGGTGTAAGCCGGTGCTACATCCTCTAGATAAGAATTTAGGAATATATCTTTAGTAGTCTTATGCATTACTTTAGTTGGGATCAATGGTGGCAGTAAGTTTTTCGGTATTTCTGATAGGGCCTCAGGTGTACCCTCGGCCGCAAGATACATACCGTTTACAAGATTATGTCGTGCGCGGTCTATCTGTTCAGTTTTTACTCGGATCCCCTCAGTAACTAGTTCGTTTTCTTGGGCTTTCTCTGATTCTTTAAGTCTGTCTTCTCTACGGAGTGCTCTTTCAGCACGTTTATGTGATTCCTTACGCCAAAATTCTATGGCGTCTTTCTGAGATTGTCTGGCTTTCTTTTTCCATAGTGCTTCCTCTACCTTCATGATGCACTCGGCATCCCATGTTCCGTTAACGGGCCATCTGTGTCTTTCGTCTAGGTGTTTAGTATAGTCAGTCCATAAGTCTAGATACAATATGGCGTCTATGCCGTGCTTATGGTACATAAAGTTACCTGGAGTGTCCCTAGGGGGGATAGGAATTTCTTCCTCTAGTATCCCTTTCCTAGTTCCTATCTGCTTTAACTTGTTGAAAAACGGCATTTTGCTTACTTAGTACTGAATGCTCAATCCTTAGTTTACTTAATACTGGGTACAGCTAATTGTACAAGAAACACAATAATTCACATTAAAAACGGTCACATTCACATTTATACCACGACATTAATCACATGAAAAGACATTTTGAGACATAGATGACTACCCCCTATACTGGATGTACTGCTAAACAGTACAGATACACTGCCTAAAAACAGTGCAGACCGGACTTGTGTACCCAAACCCGTCTAGATACGTCCCAGCAATGGTACTCACCGGGAAGCACGGAAACAGAAGGCCTCGGAAAACTCGACTGGACTCGATTCGACACTTCGGAAAAACTTCGGGAAACTTCGGAAAATTTCGGAAACCTGGTGGGCCTCTTGACACCTCGGACCTTGCTTCTTTCGGCTAGGCTCTGGTCGGGATCCTCCGCACTCCTCACCGCCTCGTCTGGGTACTGATCGCAGTCTTCGTCACCTCCGTGGGTCAGAGGGAGATGCAGGAAATCCTGCCGGTACGCGTAGTTTCCATCTAACTGATGGCAGGGGACATAGCTTGCAACGCACCAACCGGCGCGTGAGGTGGGGGAGGGGTCCCTATTCGGGCGCCAAAATGACGTAAATAATTAATTTACTCTCTTAATTTCTATGCAGGTAAGTACTTAATCAATAATAACTCAATCGGAAAGAAAGAAAACAGAGTCCGTGGTGTTAGAGTTCTTAGGGGTTTTATTCCTCAAAAAGGAATGGTCTAGACCAGGATATCATGTTCTGACCACCACAGGGGTGTCAGAAGGGATAGAGCGCTACATTTTATTACATTACATAGCTTATATACTTAATTCATGTCATAGGAAACAGTTATAATGGGCGTAACAGCTGAGAGAAGACAAGATAACAGTATACACGTGTTACAAGTACGTGATCAGAAGGCGTGAACTAGAGGTGTGTGCTAGAAACGTCACAGGTAGGTGTCACAAAGGGGTGGCACTAACAGAAATGTTGCAATGTCTGCAGAAATCGGAAGCTTGGATGCGCGCGCAGCTGCATGACGTGTGATTGACGTGAAGCTGGAGGGTGCAGGGGGCTTGACATTTGCACCGACGGAAAGAGACAGAAGTCTGGCATGTCAGATCAACTTGTGCTTCTATCATATCTGATATCTGGTGTTTAGGAACTAAGCTATCTGGGCGGAAAGGTCTCGAGGGCAGAAGCTATTCTATACTGACTGTGAGTGCGTGCATAAGCGCCTGAGTGTCTGTATGAGAAGCGTGGGGGCATGGGCCTTCCATGGGAGCATGGCAACAAGGGCTATGAATTACTTGAATTAGTTGCATAGAGACAGGTCGGCCCCTTGGCTCTGTAGCTGAGGGGAATGTTTACTGAAACTAGCAGGCAGGAATGTATTTTCGGGGAGCGGAACAGATAACTCGAAGGTTATAGTCAATCTTGGCAGACAGCAGGCTGATCTGAGCGCGAGGGGCCGCGCTGAAAGTAAGTCAGAGTTCACGGGTACAGAGGCAGCCTGGGCAGAGGCCCTTGGAGTCAGAAGCCAGAAAAGAGGCTCGGTGGCAGAAATTCAGGGCCTACTCAGCTAGAGCTGAAAAACGTAGAAGTACACTACAAAAAGACGTTGGCATAGCATACTTAGGAACGGGCTATCCAACCCATTCAGGGTGGGTCTGAAAGAGGACATGTTGACGTTGGACGCAAATGTATTTGCGTCTTCATAGCTGGTACAGGAGGGAAGTGACATGCACTTTAACTCGTACATGGAGACGGTGGGGTACGCGCTAGGGAACACAACTTGACCATAAAATTTACATTTCCTCACTCCTGCTGATGACTCAATTTCTATTAGTTTGGCAACTACATGTCTCTTGCTTTTTTGGACTGCAGGTATTGTGACAGCTGGTGACACAAGCAGTTCAGGTGAGGGCAGGAGTAGAGGGGAGCCAAAATGCGCTGGGGAGGCCTGCAGCTGCGGTGACTCTGGAAGGTCTTGGGAGGCTGGCTGTGCTGGTGGTGCAGCAGTTTCCTGGGTGGTATTCCCTGCACTTGTACTCGCCTCCTGTGTGTCTTCCCTCTGTGGTGCACTGCCTTCCTTCTCCTTGGTACACCTGCGAGATGTCTTGCCTGTGGACAGAAATCCGTACATTAGCCCTGTGGTCCTGCAGCCCTGCTTAGACAATTAAATTCCGATCTCTGAAACACTGTTGCTATTGCCTCAGCTTGCTTATCACTGATGTGTGTTGCATGCCTTGTTGTTTGGTGTGCTGTCTGACATGTTAGATGTTTCATTGACTACATCTCCCATAATGCATTGCTGGTGTATGTTGCTACCTGTACTGGAATGGGATTAACACTACCACATAGGGGGAGGGGAGAGGGAAGGGGATGGGGTAGGGGTGATTGCTGTGCATGCTTCTTACCTTTTCTTGTGGCAGCTCGGGCTGAGCTGTCTGCCTCTCCCAGCCACAGATGCTGTCTGATTCGATGGTGGACTCCACCAGCTCCTCCAGCTCAGTCAGGGCAGGTGCCCTGTTCTTCCCTCCTCCAGTCAGGTGTGCCTGTTTGTGGAGCTCAGCCATCTTGTGCTTTGTCAAACTCCGGAGGTCGTACCACCTCTTCTTCAGGTCATCAATCTCCTGTGTGGTTACTCCGATGGCATTAACTTTGGACTGCATTGACAGCCAAATCTTCCCTTTGGCAGATTCTGCCACCAGCAGGGACTGCTTCCCAAAAAATGTATTGTGCTCCTTCACAACCTCCTCCACCAGGACCTGCAGCTCCATGGTGCTGAATTTGATCTTCCTCTTCCTCTCTGCAACTTCACTCTCTGTGTCTTTGCATGCCATTTTTTCACTTTCCCAGGAGTCAAGTTTTCAAGGGACTAACAGGCTCTGCTCTGCTCTCACAGCCTCTCCAGCAGCTTCAGATTGCTTGCACCTGCCTGGGTGTGGCCACTTCCTTGTTGGGAGGAGGAGTGGTTGCACCTTATTGGCTGAATCCTGTTTTTTTCTGATTTCAAATAGCCGATTCGGTATTTACCGATTCGGAATTTACCGATTCGGAATTTACTGATTTGGTATTTTCCGATTCGGTATTTACCGATCGGTGTTGGGGATTCGGTATTTATTTACTGAATTGTACCGATTCGGTAAATTTTACCGAATTATTACCTACATCCAAAAAATAGATTTCTTAATACCGATTTGGTAAAATTTGTTAAAATTCAGTATTTAAGAAACAGTATTTGGGATTTACCTGCATATGGCCCTTAATCGGCCCTAACCCTCAATTCTTCTCTTTAATGAACGTCCCTTGAGGCTAGGTTATCTTCTTCTTTCTAAAGCTAGCAAAAGTCTTTTATAGTTCAATCTTCATCATTTATGATATTTGATCTAAGCATAGCAAGAACAAGCTGCAATATTTCAGCATGTTTTCCTCCCCTTTCTTGTGCAGTTGGCTGTCAACCAAAAGTAGGGAAAGTGACTTGGTTGAGGATCAAAAAGCACAATCCACTCAGCCTTGGTGAATCAGGGACTGTCAGAGTCAGGATTTGAAATGCATCAATTCCAGAAACTATTAACTGAAGATCAATTGTCAGCGTGTTTTCTCAGGGACTCACTGTGCCTGTCCCAAGTCTCCCAGATCTCTCCGGTCTTTGCATCTGCAGCCAGGTACGTCCACTCAGGTGATGAGTACTTTCGAGAAGGTACTGTCTCCCTTCTGGATCATCTCATACTATCCGGTCTTTCTTCAGTTTTAATTTGATCGGATTCAGATGTTTCAGAAATCGGAGCGAGATCTTTCTCAGATGCAAGCCTTAATTAAGCCTCTCTTTATTGGCCACTTTGCTGTTCCAAAAATTGAACTAGTTCCCTTGAGAAATATACAGAATAAGCTAAGACTTAGCTTTAAGTCAAACAAAGATAAAATCATAAACTAATGCGATTTTAAACATAAGGTACAGAAAAGTGTATTAAAGTAACAATAATATAAACAGTTTACATTTATACATCATAGAGTTCCTAAGTAACAATAAAATTTAAACTAATAATACAATCTATTGTGACCTGCACAATACAAAAGACAGACAAAAATTTGTAAAACATAAAAAATTGTAAAATACAAGTGGTACATTCAACGCTATAATTTCATCACACCCTTGTTTTATAGCCACAAATTTGTATATCAACAGGGGAGGAGAGGACTTGAATTGTACAGGAGTTGGGCATTGTACAATTCAAGTCCTCTCCTCCCCTGTTGATATACAAAATTTGTGGCTATAAAACAAGGGTGTGATGAAATTATAGCGCTGAATGTACCACTTGTATTTTACAATTTTTTACGTTTTACAAATTTTTGTCTGTCTTTTGTATTGTGCAGGTCACAATAGATTGTATTATTAGTTTAAATAGTAATTGTTACTTAGGAACTCTATGATGTATAAATGTAAACTGTTTTTATTATTGTTACTTTAATAAATTTTTCTGTACCTTATGTTTAAAATCACATTAGTTTATGATTTTATCTTTGTTTGACTTAAAGCTAAGTCTTAGCTTATTCTGTATATTTCTCAAGGGAACTAGTTCAATTTTTGGGTCTAATACCCCACTTCCCTTGATCAACTCAAGGGGTTCCTCTCTCTTCTAATAATACACTTTGCTGTTCCAGCATCTGCTCTCTGTTCTTCCCCTTGATCTGATCCTTCTGCACCAGACGGTTCACTGTGCTGTGGTTTAAAGTTCACGTCCACAATATCGTCTATCTCTGAGTCTGCATTCACTTCAGGAGTCATTTGATTTATTCTTTCTTGCTCGGCTGATTGTTCCGCTACATTGAGAGTTCCCATGATTGGGCTTGTTCTTTCTGTCTCTGTTGCACTCTCAATTGCACTTTTCAGAACAAGAGGAGTCGTGTCCGCTACAGGTTCTGGAACTCTGCGAGTAAGTGAAGCGTGGATCCAATTTGGCAATCCTCCACACTTCACCACTGTACTTGTGACTAGAAGCACCTGGTATGGTCCTCGCCAACGGACATCAAGGCAGCTCTTCCTCATGTGCTTTCGGACAAGCACCCCTTCACCAGGACTTAGATTGTGCAGCAGGTCTCTCAAGGTGGATGTAGTCGCAGCCTCGACAAGGTGGGACACAGAATTAACCACATCAACCAGTCCTTTAAAATAATCCATAACCAAATCATCTGTGATGTTTATCAATGCTGTAGATGGCACCATAGGTCGTCGCATAGCTCTTCCCTTCAATATCTCAAGGGGAAAGAGCCCTGTTCTCCTATTAGGTGTACTACGCAGGCTCATTAGTACTAGAGGGAGCGCATCAGGCCATTTCAATGAAGTTGACAAACACACCTTTGACACCCTCATTTTGATTGTGCCATTTACTTGTTCCACTAGACCAGAAGCCTCGGGCCTGTAGCTGAAATGTAACCTTTGGTCGATTTTTAAAGCGGCACATAACAGTCTCATAAGTTCCTTATGGAAATGTGTTCCTCTATCGGTTTCCACTAAGGTCGGATTTCCAAACCCCGGTATTAGTTCCCTTAAGGGCAGTTTTGCCACTGTGAGACTGTCACATCGCCTAGTTGGCTATGCCTCAACCCAACGTGAAAAGATACAGACCACCACCAGAACATATCTCAACCTATTGCATCTCGGCATCTCAATGAAATCCAACTGTATTCTATTGAAAGGACCTCCTGAACTTCCAATGTGACTCATCACAACCACAGTTCTCTTTTCCACATTCATTTGTTGATATGTAACACACCTGTAACAAACTGCTTCAGCATGCACGCAAAATCAGGGGTTAAACCTTGTTTTTCTAAACACTCGCACCATGGCATCTCTTCCAAGATGAACTGCACCGTGAATCTGCATTGCCATTGAGCACAATAAACAGTTAGGTAACACTGCCCTGTCATCTGTTGATACCCAAATGGCATTGTCTCAGTTTTGACAGCCTGCTCAAACCCATGACGCTGTTTCCTCCTCTGAAACCTCATTCTGCAGTCGCTTCACCTCATCCCATGTATCAGCCATAGCCAACATCATGTTGACGTTGGTCTCTTCTGCACTTTCTGCTACATTTCGCCATTGAAAATGCAAACATGTAGTGCACAAAAACAAGCTTCTTCATCAGCATAATTATTACCCTTGGTGACAAAATCTTCTCCTTTCATATGGGCTGTAATAACTGCTATAGCCTTAGGTCTTTGTAAGGCTTCATGTAGGTGAGGTACATATTCTCCCTTTCGGATATGGGTTCCTGATGACGTCAAAAATCCCCTCTGAGACCATCACTGTCTGAAGTCGTGAACCACTCCAAACCTGTATTGGTTGTCCGTATATATGGTCACTCGAACCCCATCTGCAATGGTACAGGCACGTGTCAGGGCAACAATTTCGGCCACCTAAGCAGAATATACTCTGGTTAAATGGACAGCTTTGACCACTCACAAAATAGTAAATACAGCAAAAGCTGCTCTCAGATACCCTTCATTGTCTCTTAGGCATGAACCATCAACAAAAAGGATCAAATCAGATTCGGGCAGCGGTTCATCAACAAAGGACAGGTCTGGGTTTGGTAGATAGTTCAGTAACATCCAGGCAGTCATGCTCTTCATTATCTTCTACTTCCTCTTGTGGAAGAGGCAAAAATGTAGCAGGGTTCAGATAGTGCAGCACTTTAGAGTAACATTTTCAGCAGCCAATATGATTTGTTCATATTTTGAAAGCCTATTGATTGTTAGGTGTTGAGTTTTTGTTCTTGTCATTAACAGTTTCACTGAGTGTGGCACATACACCACAAGCGGGTGACCCATTACTATACTTTCACATCTTTCAATGTTGACACCTGTTGCAGCAAGAATTTGAGACATCCAGGCAATGCAGAAGCTACAGGATCTAATGTAGCAGAAAAGTAAGTCACTCGTCTGTGGACACCTCCATTTGTCTGTACAAGGACCGCTAATGCACATCCTTCTTTATCACAGCAAGAGAGCGAAAACACTTTATTAAAATCTGGCATTCCCAGTGCTGGAGAGCGACATAGGTTCTCTCACAGCCTATGGAAGGCACTCAAGCTGTCATCATCCCATGGTACCGGATCACAAATGTCTTTTCGAGTCAATCTCAAAAGTGGCTTTGCTTGCAAGGAAAAGTTTGGGATCCACTGTCGACAATAGCCGAGCATTTCCAAAAATATGCAGACTTCTTTTTGTGTTTTCGGAGTTCCCATTTGCAGAATCGTCTCTATACGTTCTGGTGCCACCCTTTGTTTTGCATTCTCAATTCGATGACCCAGATACTGCACTTCTGTTTGACAATATTGGAGCTTATTTAAAGACACTTCAAATGATTGAGGAAAGCCACTGTACCAATCCTGCAAGTATCCTCAGTCGCTGACGCGACCAATAGGTCATTGATATATTGGCCCAGGACCGAATTTTGGGGCATTACCAATCCTTCAAGATTCTTTTTCAAACATTGGCTAAAGATAGAGGGGCTTTCTGTATACCCCTGTGGGATCCTAGACCATGTTAACACATGGTCGTCTATCCTAAACGCGAAAATATACTGGTTATCTTCGTGCAATGGTATAGAGAAAAATGCCTGGCACAAATCAATGACTGTGAACCATTCAGCTTCACATGGTATATGAAATAGTATAACAGCTGGATTCGGTACCACAGGGCAATATGGGATAAAGATTTCATTGATCCTTTCCAAATCCTGCACCATTCTGTACTTGCCGCTAGGCTTCAGTAGTCCCTTTATAGGTGAATTACAGGGACTTCCTCTTATCTCCTTCAGAATGCCTTATGCAATCATGGACTCAATCACAGGTCGCATTCCAGCCATAGTTTCTAGAGTCCATTTATACTGCGGAATTCGTGGTAATTCAGCATTGGGTTTGTGGTTCCGTGGATTCTGAACCTGTACAATGAAGGTAGTCGTATCATGACGATTTTGGTATCAGCGGACCGCAAATGACGAGTGCGGTATGTACAAGTGTTTTCATCATCACTGATCAATGAAAACACTATGAATTCATGGATTCCGTTCTGAACCCTCGGGTTCCATTTTGTGTGCGGCAGCCATTTTGTGTGGTTGCCCTCACATAGGCCGATGACTATGGCTGTACGAGTCTTTGGGATACGTACACCATTAGCTGACTTCTGTGTGACCTGGATGAGCTGACTCCTTGCCCAAGGCTCATCTTGTTGAGCCAGTTCCTTGTTAGGCAGCTGGTCAGATAGAGATCAAAGAGCAGGACATTGCTGAGTTTATGGTACACGCACACACCCTTCTATGTTGCTTCTCATCTGTTTCTGTTTCTTCCTTTATGGCTTAATCATTGATGTGGGTTGAGGTCTTTATGATGGGTTTGTCTTGTCCGGCCCGGCCGAACAGGAATATTGGTTTTTGCTTAGTCATGTCTGGTGGGCTGGACAACGGAAAGTGGGATTGTCGTTATGCGATATGTTTGAAATGTCACTGATGCTAGCCTGGAATGTTGCCTGAGGCATGATTTTTGGCATAAAAGACGAAGTCTCGCTGTATGAATTTGTGCAGTCTCTAGCGAACCACCCCTGTAGTGCTTCGTAGATCTCTGTTCCTGGTTGCAGCCAATAAACTTGGTCTTTGACGTCATCAAGAAGTGTCCTGTGTCTCTGTTTGCCAAGGCAGGGGAATCCGAAGACATTGGGCGTTATCCCTGGCGCCGCTGGGTTCTAAAACCCGGTTCTTCAGCTTGCTACAAACGTGGGGCGACTTCAGCGGTACCGGTCCAAGCCTGAAGATCGTGAGGAGCTTCGTGTGGAAATTCTGGAGGAAGGCTTGCCACTTCATCGACCCCTGTATGTCGTCGTGGTCCGAAAGTCTTTGATGCGAGGTTCCCCGCTTTCCGACGGCTACGAAGGACTGCTGCCCTGACTGTCGCCCTGTCTTGGAGCCATTAGACGATTTGTAGAGCGAGACGATAGACGGGTCTTCTGGTGACGCCATCGACATTTCAGTTAAGTATGAGCGGCGCGGAGCGTCTCCCAGTCCTTAGTTTTGTTTGGTATCCTTCGGGATCGCTTTGATTTGGTACCTGCAGGCCCCAAAGCCGAAGGACTCGTGTATTCACGAGACTATCGTTCTGAGTTTTCCCTTGAAGTTTGAAGCTAGACTAGTGAGCGGAGATGCCTGGTCTTAGCAGACTTGGAAAGATATTTTGTTGTGGTTGTACTAGGGATTCCCGATTGGAGGATTTGTGTCCGGTTCCTCCGATTGGAACTCCGACCTATGAGCTCTACGTAAAACATGGAGTGGGCCCCATCACGTATAATGAAGTATGGATCAAATATATTAGGAAGGACGGTGTCCTACAGTGGCCCCGTTATGGTAGTTTTTAAATGGAGATTTTAGACAATCTCGAAGGTAAGTTGTTCAAAGAAAGCCCGGCCGGCAATGTTTGACTCTTTCTGCTTATGGCGAAAAGAAGCCAAACAGAAAGAAATGAAGTTAGCGAAGCGAAATAAATGAGAACGAGGTCTGTCAATGGTGCAAGCTGCTATACAGTTTAGGGATAATGAAGAAGAACAAGAAAGCGAACAGATGCTTAGGCAGCGTAAACTGGCGATTGATAGATGTTATCTGGCTTTGCCTCCTCAGCAGGATGCAGCGAAGGACCTTGAGAAAGATCCTTTAATGTCTACTGAGTTCGCCACCCCCTTATGTGCAGAGTGCTACAGCACCTCCGCAACCTTTAGTTGCTTTGCCTCCTGTTGTTGCACAGCCGCCAGCTCCTCTTCAGTTGGCTCCTATTCCTCTGGTGCAGCCTTCTCAAGGGCCGCCGATTTTGCTACCTGCTCCGTCTCCAATTTCAACAACTTTTTCTCCTGTTTTTGCTGCTGCTTCTGCTATGGCTTCTACTTTGGTTTCCTCTCAGTCTGCTTTGTCTCCTGTCCTTCTGTCAACTTCTCCTTCAGTTCGACAGAGGATGACCGATACTGTTACTAGTCTCTTGTCTCCTTTCTTTGGGTCATCGAGCATGACCCCTGTTTCAGAGCGTAAGCAGTTGCGTAGTCTATTGCCTGGTCCCGATGAGCTGACAGTGTTGGATCATTTAGCGCGTAAATGGGTTACTAATTCTTTGAGATATGATTTAGAGTCTGTTATGGATGTATTCTGTCAATGGGAAGTACCGAAGCAGTGATATGTTTTTGACAAAATGTGTACTTTTCTTCGTGAAGACTGGGAAGATGGTGATTTGGGACAGATTCCGTCTGAGTTGTTCCGTGTACAGTCCGAGTTTGCGAAGGGAACTATAGTGGGTGTTTACGTTGAAAGAGCAGTAGCGACACTGCTTTCATTTAGGAGCGAGTCTCCTTCTCAGCCGTTGTTCGAGCCTGATCCGTCTGTTAGGAGAAAAGTGCGACAATATCCGATGAGAGAGGTTCCTCCGGTGTGGAAGGAAGCAGTTCAGGCCAATGTTAATTTGGGTATTTCAGCTGCGCCGGCTCATTTTCAGCGTGTATGGGTACATGTTCCATGGAAGCGAGCTGAAGGTTTGGCTCTTAAGCAGACTTTCCTGACCCCCGTAAAAATCCTGCAGGGTACTATAAGGAATTATCACAGACTGCAGACTCATGCGTTATGAATTTAGCTGATATAGACATGTTGTTTGGAAATGTTGTTCCACAGCCTTTATGGGGACTGATTCACCATACTGATCATGCACAAGAGTTAGGGGATACATGGGTTAATATTGGTGCCTCAGATGACAGACAAGTTGGTGGTGCTAAACCCGAGCCTTTAGTTGCAGAACTCCCTGGTAGGATTATTAATTATATAAAGACTTTAATGCCTGCTATGCGTGTTAATTGGGACAAATTGTCCGCATGTAAGCAAAAGAAAGACGAAACTTTGTCCGACTTTTTCATGAGGTTCGAAGAGACATTTGTAGACCACAGTGGTCAGGACATGAGTATGGAAGGTGGTCAACGGTGGTTCGTTGACAAATTTGTTCATAATTTGCTTCCAGAATTGTGTAATAGGTTGAAGGATTCTGAGAGTGCTTGGGCCGTTTCTACGTCAGCACAAATTTTGGCTACTGCCCAGTACTATGAGAATAGGAACAAGGATGAGATAGAGAAAGCGGACAGGAAGACTAAGGTTCTTTTACAGCAAGCTTATCCGCCTCGTAATAATCAGTGTGATTATCAGCAACCTCAGCAATATCAGAGAAACTCGCAGAGGTTCGAGTCTTCTCAACCGTGTTTTCCCGTAGGCCCTAATCAGTGTGCGTATTGCAAAGAAGAGGGTCATTTCAAGAGTAGTTGTCCGGTTTTGTTACAGCGCACGAATGGTGCTTCTGGTGTGAGAGGTCGAGGTAATCAGCAAGCTCCTAGAGGTAGAGGTCGTGGTCAGAACGTTCGTTCTTTGCCTCCACAGAATTCTATGAATAGCTTTGATCAGCAGAATGGTGCGTCTGGTTGGACGCCGCAGTACTATGTGGATGAGTACTATGTTGAAGGTGAGAATGTGGATGGTAATGAGTGCTAGGACAGCCATAGACAAAGAGAGGGAGTTGTTTCAGTTCCAGTAGATCAGAGTGGACCTTATGTTGAAGTGATTGCATCAGGAGTGTCAGAGCCTTTTCTGTTGGATACTGGTGCTGCGAAGAGTTCTATTATGCACTCTAAACTCCCTGGCGCACCTTTGTCTGGCTTAACGAATGTTTCAGTGGGTTTTTCTGGTGCCCCTGTTTCGAATCCGATTTCTAGTCCATTGTCTATTTCTGTTGTACCTTGTGAATTCGAAGCACCCCTCCTTCTGACGACAGGTTGTGGTGAGAATTTGTTGGGATTGGACTTGTTGAAGAGATTGTATGCGACGCTGTATTGTTCTCCGTCAGGAGTGCTCCTTACATTGGGTAAGAGAGTGATCTCTCCGATGTACTTGTCTAAAGTTCGACTTCCACCTGAATTGTCTTCTCTCCCTGATTCTCTTTGGGCTACTGGCCCTAATGACGTGGGTCTCCTAGAGATTCCGCCACATGTTGTGACGTTGAAGTTGAATGCTGGATTACCACGCATTCCGCAGTACCGTATCTCCAGTGATGGTGAAAGAGCACTTTTGGCGATCATTTATGATGTCATTGAGAAAGGTGTGATTGAGGAAACGAGAGGTAATGTGTGCAACAGTCCGGTTTTGCCTGTTCTGAAGAGAACTGATTCTTGCCAACCTCCTGTATATAGGTTTGTGATTGATCTTCGCGAGGTGAACAAGATTGTTGTTCCGCAATTCCCTGTTGTGCCTGATATCACCGCTTTACTGACTTTGATCCCGGCTACAGCCAAGTGGTTTTCGGTGATTGACTTGAAGAATGCTTTCTTCAGCATCTCGATTGCCATGGAGAGTAGAGATATCTTTGGCTTCTCTTTAGGAGGACGAAGCTTCTGGTTTAAAAGCGCTCCCCAAGGCTATTGTGAGAGTCCATCAATCTATAGTCAAGCTTTAAAGACACAACTTGACTTGCTTGTTTTACCTGATGGTGCTGCTTTGATTCAGTATGTCGACGATCTGTTAGTCGCCGCCGGCAACGAAGGGATTTGTAAAGAAGCTACTTTATCGTTGTTACGTCATCTGTCTGATTTCCATCATAAGGTTTCTCTTTCAAAGTTGCAATATTTTCGACAAGAAGTTACCTATTTAGGTCACCTCTTATCGAAGGAGGGAAGGAAACTGACCCCAGAAAGAATTCAAGCCATTGTGAAAATGAGTGTGCCTACGACACAGAGAGAAGTACGTGCTTTCCTAGGTATTGCGTCGTATTGTAGGCAATGGAACCCTAATTTTTCGTTGCTTGCGAAACCTTTGATAGCTCTTACTGTTAAGGATACTCCAAATCCTATTCCTTGGACTGACGAATGTCAGAAGAGCTTTTCAGAATTGCGCGATGCGTTGTGTTCGGCTCCTGTGTTGGGTACCCCTGACTACAGCAAGCCTTTCACAATGTATGTCCACGAGAGAGAGGGATGTGCCTTGTCAGTTTTGACTCAACAGTTTGGCGATAAGCAGCGTCCATGTGCCTATTTTTCGTCGACTTTGGATCCCGTAGCTAGAGCATTGCCGAGTTGTTTGGGAGCTACAGCGGCAGCGGCTGGTTTGATTCGACAGTCTGCTGGTTTGGTAATGGACAATACACTGATTGTGATGGTTCCACATGCAGTGGATACCTTGCTGAATCGTACCAAGACACAGCACTTAACTAGTGCTCGGTTGTCGGGTTACGAATTGACCTTGTTAGCGAGTCATGTGCATATAAAGAGATGCAACACGTTGAATCCAGCTACGTTGTTGCCGATTTCAGTTGAGACAGATGCTATTGAGCAGCATGATTGCTTCCTTAGAACAGAGGAAGAAACAAAAGGGTGGATAGATCTTAGTGATACTCCTCTTTCAGAGTGTGATGGTACCTTATGGGTTGATGGTTCGTGCTTCAAGCTTCCGAATGGTGATACGACTGCGGCATATGCTGTTACGACTTTGCATACGATTGTTGAAGCTGCACGTATCCCACATAATTCAGTGGAAGCAGCAGAATTGATAGCATTGACAAGAGCGTGTGTGTTGTCAAAAGGGAAACGAGTGACTGTGTATACCGATAGTCAGTATGCGTTTGGTGTGGCTCATAGTTTTGGACGTCTGTGGAAGGAACGTGGGTTCCTGACTTTGCATGGGACTAAGATTCAGCATGGTCAGTAGGTGAATGAACTCCTTGAGTCACTTACTTTGCCGTTGCAAGTTGCAATTGTGAAATGCAGTGCGCATAAGAAAGTGACGGATGATGTTGGTCGTGGAAATGCGTTCGCAGATGAAGTCGCGAAAGAAACTGCAAGAAATGTGATGAGTCGAATGTATGTTGCGGGTCCAGCGAGATGGCTTCCAGATGGAAGTAGGTGTGAAGATATGATTGAGAGTGTGAAATCCATCCAAGCTGAAGCTACAGAGAAAGAGTTGAATGAATGGAAAGAGAGCAAGGGTAAATTGAATTCGAATGGTTGTTGGATTGATTTGTCAGAGCATCAGAGATGATTGTTACCCGATTCATATGTGCTTCCAGTGGTTACAATGGCTCATGGAATGGCTCATATCAGCGTGAAAGGGATTTGTAAGTTGTTGGCCCCGGTATGGGAAAATTCTGGAATTCCCAAGTGGGCAGAGAATTTGGTCAAAAACTGTATGGTGTGTTTGATGTACAATCCTGGTAAGGGAATTCCAACACCAGCTGGTCATTTTGCTCTCCCAACGTATCCATTTGAGGCTTTGCAGCTAGATTTCATCCATATGGAGAGGTGCAACAACCTTAAATATGTGTTAGTGGTTGTTTGCTCTTTCTCTAGATGGGTGGAAGCCTACCCTTTGAAGGATAATACTGTCTTGTCCACAGCGAAAGCCCTTATCAAAGAATTTTTCCCTAGGTACGATTTGCCGAGAATGATCTGGAGTGATAATGGAAGTGAGTTTGTGGGTCAAGTGATGAAGAGAGTGTGTGAAGGATTAGGTATAAGGTAGAAGTTTCACGCTGCAAATCATCCCCAATCAGCTGGTTTAGTGGAGTGCTATAACGGCACTCTAAAACTTAAGTTAGCCAAGATACAGGCGAGCTCTGGTTTACAATGGCCAGATGCCTTGCCCCTAGCTCTTTTGTCTACTCGAATGACTGTGCATTCACGAATGGGTTTGAGTCCGCACAAGGTAGTTTTTGGTTGCCCGGCAAATATTTGGGTGGTGCCGCGGCCGACAAAATTCAGTGAAATTGAAAATCCTGTGTTGCTTGATTACCTGTATGAATTGACAGCTAAATTGCGTGTTTTGCATCAACAGGTTCACAATACATTGCCACAAGCTTCTGAAGATCCAGGACATGCGATCGAACCTGGCACCTGGGTGCTGGTGAAAAATTTTCAGAGAACGAAGAACGACCAGCCCAGGTGGTGTGGACCGTATCAGGTGCTTCTGGCTACCTGTTCGGCAGTACGAGTGCACGGTAAAAAGAATTGGATCCACGGTGTACATTGTAAGAGGGCTCCTTTGCCTCTGCCGTACGACCGGTGGGTCCAGAGAGGACTTCCTGATTCAGAGACTGAAACCGTGCCTCGTTTTCTGCCCTTCAGCGATGCCCGTTTGACTGGTACGAACACTGAGCAAGAGAGTGACAATCTTCTTCAAGAAGCTGTGCCTCCTTTGAGCCGTTTGAACATTGGTGAACCTGATTTACTATTCCGTGAACCGACATTGCCTGGCAAAGAGCGTTATAATTTGCGACCGAGAGTCGCGGGACTAATAAAATATTGATTCTTTTTATGATTTTTTAAGGTTAACTCTCCTCCGAGGAACTACTTTGATTTTTGTTTTTCGAACCGCCATCCGGGTTCAGCTGTAGGGTCGCGGTGTCAAGTCTTTGGAGTGCAGCCGAAGACGTTAGGTCGACGGTTCTGGTTGGTCTAAGGGAGTTGCCCTGGACTGACAGAAGCATTCCTTAGCACAGACCACCCTACCGCCGCGAGCAGCAATTAGAGAGGATGGAGTTTTTCGAGATGGAGAGACCTGTTGAAAAAATAAGCTTCAAAAACAAAATTTGTAAATTGATGAGTAGGAAAAGATTTTTAATATTGTGTGTGTTTACATTGCTTAGCTTAATGATGTTTTTTATTGGATATGTGACATTTTCTTTTCAAGTAACATTCATGCCCACTACTCAACCTACACCTCCTTCTGTTCCTTCTCATTCTTTTCACCCTTTGCCTGAACATGAAATAGTTAGAAGGCGGGAATTTGCTAACAATTCCTTTGTTCAGCTTCTGCACCAACACCAGTTAGTAATGAACACAACAAATTGTTGGGTGTGTGGCCTAATGCCCCATACTACCGATAAAGGTATTCCTTACTTGGTTTTGCCTTTCAGCTACAATGGTTCTATTTGGGCACACAAAACAATGTTCATCTATGCTCGTGAAGCCTATCCCCTACGTTCCGTGAAAGATAGTTAGAAGATTAGTGCTCTGGTTAAGGGTATAGTCGACATGATTAGAGGGATTACTTCCTATGAGACTATCCCGAAAGATGAGACACTAGCATACATTGGTTGGAACGTGACTGGATATGGAGTTAGTCTGAGTGTTAACCAGCGAGCGAAATGTTCTCCACCGATGTGGATAGTGCCCCATCAGGGTCATTATTGTCTGCAAGGTAATGGCAAGAATGCGAGAGCTCAGTTAGGGAAGAGTGTTTGTACTGAGAATTATGTATTTGCGTCTCAGACTTCCCCAGCATTCCTAGCAGCTAAGGGTACATATTTCATCTGTTACGACAAAGCGTATACATGGTTGCCCCCTGACTTCTCGGGCACATGTTTTGTTTCGTTCCTGTTGCCTTCCACTTTTACAGCTGCAGCAGATTACCATAAGACGAGAGTTGTTAGAGGTGTCTTCAGTAAGGAAGATACTGCAGGACAAGAATTGGGAGATTTTCTGAAGGGTTTTCTGCCGTTCTGGGGACCTATGGCTAACAGTAGGAACATACGACAGTTGACGAGAGTGGTTGAGTCCACCATAGTTGAAACTACCGGTACCCTTAGTAATTTGACTGCTGAGCTCCAGTCGGATTGTCTTATGACACTTCAGAACAGAGATGCGCTTGATGTCATACTTGCAGATAGAGGTGGGATGTGTAAACTGATTCAATCAAGCTGCTGCGTTTTCATTCCAGACAACGCTCCATCAGTTTTCCAGGCCATTTCCCAGCTCCATAAGATCTCCGAGTCTGTACATATAGACAAGGGAGATTGGTCGTTGATGGGATGGTTTTGGGAGTTATTATCCACGTGGGGATGGAAGATTCTAATGGTCATTGGGACGGTCTTAGCTATCCTTTTCCTGTTCTGTCTCGTGTGTACAGTGCACTCCTGCTATATGTGGCCTTTGTGCTACTTCGTGTGTGTAGAGGCCTGTCCAGAAAGAGTTGCGAAGTACCAAGATGATGCTAAAGCAACATCTTGATGATCTGATGAATATAGACCTGGATTCAGACTGACGTGAGTTTGGGTTTATTGCCTATGTAAGGGCAAAAGGAGGGTCTGTGGTTTCGTGGATTCTGAACCTGTACAATGAAGGTAGTCGTATCTTGACGATTTTGGTATCAGCGGACCGCAAATGACGAGTGCGGTATGGACGAGTGTTTTCGTCATCACCGATCAATGAGAACACTATGTATTCATGGATTCCGTTCTGAACCCTCGGGTTCTATTTTGTGTGCGGAAGCCATTTTGTTTGGTTGCCCTCACATAGGTCGATGACTATGGCCGAACGAGTCTTTGTGACACGTACACCTATAGCTGACTTCTGTGTGACCTGGACGAGCTGACTCCTTGCCCGAGGCTCATCTCGTTGAGCCAGTTCCTTGTTAGACAGCTGGTCAGATAGAGATCAAAGAGCAGGACATTGCTGAGTTTATGGTACACGCACACACCCTTCTATCTTGCTTCTCATCTGTTTCTGTTTCTTCCTTTATGGCTTAATCATTGATGTGGGTTGAGGTCTTTATGATGGGTTTGTCCGGCCCGGCCGAACTGGAATATTGGTTTTTGCTTGGTCATGTCTGGTGGGCTGGACAACGGAAAGTGGGATTGCCGTTATGCGATATGTTTGAAATGTCACTCTACGATTGGTCCATTTGAACGTAACTGATGCTAGCCTGGAATGTTGCCTTGACGTAAATAATTAATTTACTCTCTTAATTTCTATGCAGGTAAGTACTTAATCAATAATAACTCAATCAGAATGAAGGAAAACAGAGTCCGTGGTGTAAGAGTTTCTAAGGGTTTTATTCCTTATAAAGGAATCAGGATATCATGTTCTGACCACCACACAGGGTGTCAGAAGGGATAGATGAGCGCGCGCTCTCGTTTATTGACAATACATAGCTTATATACTTGATTTACATCATAATGTTCAATGTAAGAGGCGTAACAGCTGAGAGAAGACAAGATAACAGTATACACGTGGTATTAGTACATCATCAAGAGGCGTAAACTAGGCGTAAACTAGAGGTGTGTGCTAGAAACGTCACTGATAGGTGACGCAAGTGGGTGGCACCAAGGGGTGGTGCTAACAGAATGTTGCAATGTCAGCAGAAATCGGAAGCTTGGATGCGCGCGCAGCTGCATGACGTGTGATTTGACGGGGTGCAGGGGGCTTGACATTTACACTGATGGAAAGAGACAGAAGTCTGGCATGTCAGATCAACTTGTGCTTCTATCATATCTGATATCTGATGTTTAGGAACTAAGCTATCTGGGCAGAAAGGTCTCTAGAGCAGAAGCTATTCTATACTTGCTGTGAGTGCGTGTATAAGCGCCTGAGTGTCTGTATGAGAAGCGTGGGGGCATGGGGCCTTCCATGGAAGCATGGCAACAGAGGCTATGAATTACTTGCATAGAGACAGGTCGGCCCTTTAGCCCTGTAGCTGAGGAAGGATGTTTACTGAAGCTAGCAGGCTGGAATGTATCTTCGGGGAGGAAAACAGATAACTCGAAGGTTATAGTCAATCTTGGCAGGCAGCAGGCTGAGCTGAACACAGAGGGCCGCGCTAGAAGTAAGTCAGAGTTCACGGGTACGGGGGCTGCTTGGGCAGGGGCCCTCGCCGTCAGAAGCCAGAAAAGAGGCTCGGTGGCAGAGATTCAGGGCCTACTTTCAGCCAGGCTGAAAAACGTAGGAGTACACTTCAAAAAGACGTTGGCATAGCATACTTAGGAACGGACCATCCAACCCATTCATGGTGGGTCAGAAAGAGGACAAGTTAACGTTGGACGCAAATGTATTTGCGTCTTCATAGCTGGTACAGGAGGGAAGTTACATGCACTTTAACTCGTACATGGAGTCGGTGGGGTACTCGCTAGGGAACATAACTTGACCATAAAATTTATATTACCTCATTCCCTCCTTGTTCCCTACGGACCCTTCATGATATATCGATCCTCATAAATCGATCGGTTTGTTCTTGTAACATTATATGTTCGTCTTTCTTTCTTTGACTGTTTGAGAGACAACTGGAATGCTCAATGCAGGATGTGGCACACAGTCCACATATCGCTGGCCCACACTGCAGGCACAGGCAGCAGCTGAATACTATAACAAGGCCAATGCCTAGGAAGGATAAGATCTTCCATCCCCAAGCTGTTAACGTAGTCCAGAACCAACCGGACCAAGTCCAGGTGCCTGGATTCTGATGTATCTGATTTGCAATTTTATGTAGACGGGTATTAGCTTGATAGACAGATGGTGCATTTTGTGGAATGAAAACACAGCAGCTTGACCCGATGACCTTACAGGCTCCACCTCTATCTGCCAAGATGACGTCAATTACAAGACGATTTTGAAGGACAACAGTCCGTATAGCAGACTGCTCTTCTGTTAAGTTACCTAGAGCGGAGGCAGTTTCATTCACTACTGCTTCAAGAGTTCTTGTTAATCTGCGTATTAATTTACTGTTTTGGACAGGTCCTAGGAAGAAAAAGAATCCTTTATTAAAATCAGTGTACTGTTCCCATGCCGTTTCTGTGTAGTCGACAAGGGGAATATCTCTTTTGGGTCTATTCGGTGCTAGATTCGTATTTCTATGGTAATCAGGGGGAGCTAGAAAAACAGGTGGCAGAAGGAATGCAATGTAACAGGTACCATCCCAATCTGGAGGCAAACGTATGTATGCGGTATGACCACAAACAAAGTAGGAATGACTGGTAGCTTTAAAGGACGATTTACCATGGTCACTGAACTCGACCACAGTAGTGCATTTGCTATGACCTACGTGTACTGAACCTTTCTTGCTAACACATAATTCACCTGTGACTGGTAATACTAACATATGGGGCAAAACTGGAGCAGTTTCGGATTCAACAGTAAGCATCATAAGGCTAATTGTATAATTACCTAATCCATATACTTCATTTTCTAGGTCAGTTCCTATTCGAGTGGGAAGTCCCTCTTTATCAGGATAACAGACGTTGAGCAGGACTAAGTTCAAGTTTCCCCAAACCCAGCCCCCATCAAAAACAGCAATATCGGGATCTAAGGAATTAATTATTTTAAACCATGCTCCACAGGAGCCATTGTGAGTGAACGGGTACGGAAAGAGGGGCAGAGCTCCCTTGTAATTCTGGTAGGGAGGGAGTCGGCCACATATCCAGCAGTCGGTAGCATTGTTTGTCTGATGGGAGTGGTGTAACATACTAATGAATGTATTGTTGCGCAGCGCAAGTCTGTAAGAGAGTTCATGTGCAGGAAGTTCACTAAAAGTGTGTTCAGCAGAGACATTGTAAGCAGATTGTTCACGCCTGAAAATAGGCCAATATATAGGTAGCAGAATGCTGGCAATAATAATTAAAATACTTAGAAAAAACATTATTAACAACGTCACTATACAGTGACTACGCAGTGATTTACAGTATGTACTTTTCTTTGCTTCTCTCTCTCTCTCTCTATCTCGATCTAGGGGATACATGTCAGAAACTATTTAACCGATTCACCTAGGGGAGGACTTAAACAATTAAACTGTCTGACTTGCTAGATCGGAGTTTCATTCGGTAGAGTTCTTGGGGAGTCTTTTCTCTTTTAGGGACGGTAACGTCTTGTGCTTCAACACAGTCTTTGGTGGGGGTGGACGAGTCAGAGTCCTGTTTCAGTCCGTTTTTTAGTTCATTGCATAGTTTGATGTGACTCGTGTGGACCCACCCCTTTCTCCCCTCGATCTTCACAGCGGTCCTTGTGGTAAGGAGGACGGTCTTCGGAGACTTCCAGCGGGGCTCCAGCGGACTTTTCCGGTCGAAATTCCGGACGAGAACCAGGTCCCCTGGACGGACCTCATGCGCCTTTACATCGGTATTGTCAGGGAAGGCTGCGGCAACCTGTGAACGACATGATTGGAGTGCAGACATCAAGGAGGCAAGGTAATCTGTCAACATGTTACAATCAACATCAGTGATCTTTTTCGGAATGGGCGTCCCCCACATATTCGGTGGTCTCCCAAAGACCACTTCGTACGGAGATAGCCCTGATCTTGAGTGGGCGACCATTCTCATGTAGAATAGTGCCACGGGCAGGGCGACTATCCAGTCGACTCCTTTTTCCTGACAGATCTTGGCAAGGCGGATTTTTAGTGTCTGATTATGCCTTTCTACAAGGCCTGCTGCTTCGGGATGTCGGACACAGTGGAACTTCCACTGATATCCTAGCAAGAGGGAAACTTGTCTCATCAACTCGGACGAGAACGGCTGTCCGTTATCTGAATACACGACACGGGGCAAACCGTACCGTGGGAAGAATTCACGAACCAACTGTCTGGCAGTGGTCGGAGCAGTGTAGTCTGGGACTGGGTATGCTTCGGTCCAGCGGGACAGAGCACAAACAATTACAAGGACATACTTAAATCCTCTACAGCTATTCATCTGGATATAATCCATCTGGAGGACTTCAAAAGGGTGATCGGGAGGATGAAATCCACCTTGCTCAACAGGGACGCTTTTACCTGGATTGAACTGACAACAGATCATGCAAGTACGCACTTTCTGTTTTGCTGCTGCTCGTAAGTGTTTGTTGTACCAGAGATTCTGTAAACTGTCTAACATCGCCTTCTCTCCTAGATGGGCCGGGCTATGTGCTGTATTTATCATGACCTGAACCATTGAGTCGGGGAGAAACCATATAGATTTTCCCTTCGTCACCCAACCTTGATCTGTCTGAATCCCTCCTAGTTCAGTCCATTTCTTTATCTCCTCTGGAGTAGCATATGTCTGGATATCAATTACGTCTAGGGCGGGATCTCTAACTGCCATACACTGTGTCTGTACTATTGTCTTTGTCACATCAGTAGTCTGGGTGTGAGTCAATGCTGTATGTTTTGCCGTCTGGTCTGCCAGGTCGTTACCCTGGGAAACAGAATCTGTGACTTTAGTATGTGCCTTACACTTCATGACTGATATGCCCGAGGGCAAATGTATTGCTTCTAACAGTGCTTGAATGAGGGGGCCATGCTGTATCTTGGCCCCATGGGAAGTCAGAAAACCTCGTTCTTGCCAGAGGACTCCGAAGTCGTGTACAACTCCGAAGGCATAGCGGGAATCTGTGTATATGTTAACATTTCTGTTCTTGGCTAGAATGCAAGCTCGGGTCAGAGCGATGAGCTCTGCTGCTTGAGCAGACAGTGTGTCAATACGATGTGTTTCTTTAATTTCAGTTTCAGTGGTCACGGCATACGCGGCCACTAATTCTCCTGTACTTGTTCTCATGCATGAACCGTCCACATAAAGTGTCAGGTCTGGATTTGTCAATGGGACATCTGTTAAGTCTCGTCTAGGCTTAGTTACTGCATTAATTATTTCTATACAATCATGTGGAGCTGGATCTGTCATAACTGTAGGTAACAGTGTTGCTGGATTCAGGATGCTGCAACGTCTGATTTCTATGTGTGGCTGGAATAGTGTTAATTCATAACCTGTCAGTCGTGCTATAGTTAAGTGTTGAGTCTGGGTTCTGTTTAACAAAACCTCTACAGAATGTGGAACTTGTACTGTTAACTGATGACCTAGAACAATTGAATCGCTCTGTCTGATTGCTAACGCTGTTGCTGCTACTGACTTTAAGCACGCAGGGAGTGCTTGGGCTACTGAATCCAATGTACTAGAAAAATAAGCACAAGGCTTATGTGAACCTGCTTGATCTTGAGTGAGGACAGACAACGCTGTACCATCACGTTCTGTAACAAAAAGTGTAAACGGTTTGCTGTAACATGGTGTTGCTAAAACTGGTGCTTGGCATAAGGCTTTCTTTAAGTCTTCAAAAGCTTGTGTATGTTCCTGAGTCCAAGGGAGGGCAGTCGAAGTCGCTGCCTCCTGTGTCGTTAACTGGATGAGTGGTTTAGCTAGAAATGCATACTGGGGAATCCACTGTCTGCAGTACGAGGTGAGGCCTATGAAGGCCCGCACTTCCTTTTGTGTCTGGGGTTGTGGCATATTTGCAATTAACTGAATGCGATCGGGAGTGAGCTGTCTCCCCACTTTGGACAGCAAGTGACCCAAGTACACAACTTGCTGAACACAGAATTGTAGCTTCGAAGGAGACACCTTGTGTCCCTTGTCGGCCAGGAAATGTAAAACTGTCAGTGATGCTTTTTCACATTCGGGCTCACTTCGTGCGGTGATCAGCAGATCATCGACGTATTGTAGTAAAGCGGTGTTAACTGGCATTTGAATACAATCTAGTTGTCTCTTCAGTGCTTGACTATAGATGCTGGGGCTTTCTGTGAATCCTTGAGGTGCGCGCGAAAATTTGAAACTGCGTCCATTTAAACAGAATCCGAAGAGATATTGGCTCTCTGGATCAATAGGCACGCTGAAGAAGGCGTTCTTGAGATCAATTACAGTAAAGAACGTTGCTTCTGAATCAATAGCAGTCAATAGAGATGATATATCGGGGACCACAGGATACTGTGGGATAATGCATTTATTCAATTCTCGAAGATCAATCACCAGCCGATATACTGGCGGTGCATTGGGATCAGTACGTTTAAGAATCGGAATGATGGGTGAATTACAGATATTGGAGTCGGTTTCGACGACCACTCCTTGGGCAATGAGCTCTTCAATTATTTTCAGTAAAGCCACTACAGCATCGGGTGGTAACTTGTATTGTCTGATTCTGGGTAATACAACACCTGCCTTGAGTGTAACGCGGTATGGTGTAATGTGCATACATCCTACATCAGTTGGGCCTTTTGCCCACAAGTAATCAGGTATATTTTTCAATCTGACGTCAAACTCACGAAGAACGTAATGACCCTTGAAATCCCGCAGAAAGAGTCTAACTCCCTCCGGGGAGCAGCAGATTATAGCTCCTAGAGCCTTCAATGTTTTAATTCCTAACAGATTTTCCGGACATGATTTTGTTAGTAACAGGTCTGTAACGCGTGATAATGGACCCACAGCCAGGGGAACTGGTTCTGATACTTCATTTACAATAGGCTGTCCTGAAAAACCAAGGGAAACATTTTGTGAGCCTGAGAGGGGTGCCCCTGGAACTTCGTCATGACTTATTGTAGTGCGACTTGCCCCTGTGTCAATTAAAAACTTTCTGTCTTTCCCCAATACTTGACTGTGTACATAAGGACCTTCTTGATCTACAGGAATCTCAATAAGAGGCAAGCCACCTTCCCTCTCTAGGCTGTTTCATGTATATCGGGAATATTCGGGGTAAGCAGACTGGGCATACTGGTACATCTGTTGTGAGACTTGCTGAGTTGCAGCAATGGGCTGTGGCTGTGGTACTGCTACGGTCTGTGCTGTCTGTGCGGATGCATGCATAGGCTGTGTATTCTGTGTAGACTGATGCTGGTTATGGTCTTGTCTAGGCGGATGCGGTCTTTCTTTAGTTTTACCTGTCGCTATGTTATGTTTCAGAACTGGGCATTCGTGTACGTAGTGACCTGGCTGCTTGCAATAATTGCATGTCCCTTTAACAGGAGCTGCAGTGTGACTTGTCTGGGTCGTACCTTTTCTGTGACTGTCGGATGGGACCGTCTGAGCTACTAACATTTTCATTTTCGTGTCTTTCATACGTTTCTGTTCCTGATCTTGTTCTTCCCTAATTCTATTCTGGTGATATTGTAACATTTGTAACATCTGGGATGGCGTATTTGCTTGCCATGTACTCTCGACTTTATACACTCTATTTTTAACTAACGGTAGGGAATTCTCGACTAACTTTGATACAAAAAGATGTGGGTACGACTCGCTACTTGGCTGGAGGCCACTATTGATAATAAAACATTTCTCGAATCTTGAATAAAAGTCGCTAGTATCTTCATCTTGTTTCTGTTTACAGGACGAGATTGCGTCCCAATCTTCTTTTCTAGTTGTCAATAATCTGGGCAAGACCTGTACTATCAAACCTGGTAATGCTTTAGTTTTGTCCCCAAGGCCTAACCCTGGAACCCGTTTTTTCTCTTCTTCTTCTATTTCTGCCCAGGCAATCTTTGTGTCTCCCACCTCCCATTCCTTTTCCTTCAGTTTCTCGAATATACCCGTAGGCAGTAATACTTTCAACATTTTCATGATATCATCATACGTGTAGTCTCCCATCAGTAACATATCTTTGAGCTCTCTATGAAAACCTGCAGGGTCTTTATCATGGCACGGGACTAATTTCTTCATTTCTAACAGTTCTAATTTAGTCAGAGGCGTGTGTACATACACGCGTTTCAAAACCTTGTCCTCACCCATAACAGGGTGCACTTCTCGTAAGGGGTTCTGACTTTCAATACCACCCCCGCACTGCATATGGTACATTTTCCTCTCTGGAGGTGGGGCGGGAACATATTCAGAATTTACAAAGGTATCATATCTGCGTCGTTGTTCTAGAATTATTTGAATTAATTTGGTACTTAAGCCTCTCCATCTATCCATCAGTAGTGCTTCTAGTGTCTCGTGTAAGGGACCTGGATCGGAATAATGTTTTCTGTATTTAATGAGAAGGTGCTGAATCATGTATACACCTGCTAATTTCTGTTCGTCGGGGGAGAGGTTCAAAAATGTCTGTGCTACGGTATCATCATTATATATGTCTGCATTCTCGGCCCATGATACAGCTGATCGGGCGAGTTCTTGTTCATCCATAGAATTGAGTACATGGTACCCAACTCGATCTCGAAGCCTTTTATCAGTTTCCTGGAACTGATGCTCAGCAGAATTCGGATTTGTTAAGGCAGAGAAGAATACTCTCTTGCTCTCCGGACGGACACCTTTCCTAAGGTAGTTTCCCCTACCTACATATGCTATAATGTCTGTAGACTTTCCTGATGTCTCATCTTCATTTTCCTCCTCGGAGGAAGCTTTATCAGTTTCTTCCTGGTGTGCAGTTAATACTGCCTTTCTAATTTTCTGGGACATAGCGGCTATGCAAGTCCCCTTGTCATGTTTTGCTTCTGCTATATTTTGGCCCCACTTGTTCAATACGTCTAATTCACTCTGATCTGTTCCGGGCCTGTCTCGTTCTCTTATTACACAATTAATGAAGAATCGTAATATCTGTTTTTGAATGTCAACTTTCTGTTTATACATGGCAGCTTGGACACTGTCGGGGTCTTCCCCTGTCTGTATGAATTTGTATAGTCTGTCGAGGGCTTCCTGCATTCCCACACAGCATAACAAGCTATCGGTGGCAGATCTTAAGCGCAGTGATGCTAATACCATTAGATCGTCTGTTCCGGGTACTGGATCATATCTGCAGAACGACATCCTATCTTTCAATGCCTCAAGCCGGGATGAGTAGTGGGGAGACTGGAAAGGATTCTGTGTGTCTTTTAAATGCAATCTGTGTGTCGGTGGCGGGGTCTGTAGACCCGCTGTCACACCTCCTGAGGCGGATGCTTGGGCATTATCTCTCCGCGGAGTCTGTATCTGAACGTGAACTTGTCGTTTAGGTGGATCAGGCAAACGTTGTTTCGGTAGGTCAGTTTTGAGTAGGGGAAGTGGCGGGGCTGGCGGAACAGGAGAAGTCTGTTGCGGTACCGGCGGAACGTGACCTGGGGGTGGAGTACCACCCCCGTCCCTGTCTGCAGGCAGGGCGCGAACAGGCAGATTGGTGTAAGCTGGTGCTACATCATCTAGATAGGAATTTAGGAATATGTCTTTAGTAGTCTTGTGCATTACTTTGGTTGGAACCAATGGTGACGGCAAATTTTTCGGTATTTCTGAAATGGCGTCAGGGGTACCTTCGGCCAAAAGATACATGTTGTTCACTTGGCTATTTTGGGTACGATCTATTTGTTCTAATTTTACTCGAATTCCCTCAGTAACTAATTCGTTTTCTTGGGCCTTTTCTGATTCTTGAAGTCTGTCTTCTCTACGGAGTGCTCTTTCAGCACGCTTACGTGATTCCTTACGCCAAAATTCTATGGCGTCTTTCTGAGATTGTCTGGCTTTCTTTTTCCGTAATATTTCTTCTACCTTTATGATGCACTCGGCATCCCATGTTCCGTTAACTGGCCATCGGTATCTTTCCTCTAGGTGCTTGGTGTAATCGGTCCATAACTCTAGATACAGGATGGCGTCTATGCCATGTTTATTGTACATAAAATTACCTGGAGTGTCCCTAGGGGGGATTGGAATCTCTTCCTCTAACATCCCTTTCCTAGTCCCTATCTGCCTTAACTTGTTAAAAAATGGCATTGTGCCTACTTGATACTGAAATGCTTGATCCTTGATACTTAATGTCGACTGTAACTATTTATACAAGAAAACACAATAATGCACAAAAACAATCACATTCATACCACGACATTAATTACAAAAACATTTAAAACATAGATGACTACCCCTCTATACTAGATGTACTGCTCAACAGTACAGATACACTGTTGTAACAGTGCAGAATTTCAGAAATTCGGAATACTAGATATACTGCTAAACAGTACAGATACACTGCCTAAAAACAGTGCAGACCGGACTTGCGTACCCAAACCCGTCTAGATACGACCCAGCAATGGTACTCACCGGGAAGCACGGAAAACAGAAGGCCTCGGAAAACTCGACTGGACTCGGCTCGGAACTTCGGAAAATTTCGGAAAACTTCGGAAAACTTCGGAAAACTGGTGGGCCTCTTCACACCTCGGACCTTGCTTCTTTCGGCTGGGCTCTGGTCGGGATCCTCCGCACTCCTCACCGCCTCGTCTGGGCACTGATTGCAGTCTTCGTCACCTCCGTGGGTCAGAGGGAGATGCAGGAAATCCTGCCAGTACACGTGTAGTCCGTCTAACTGATGGCAGGGGACACGGATTGCAACGCACCTTCCGGCGCGTGAGGTGGGGGAGGGGTCCCTGTTCGGGCGCCAAAATGACGTAAATAATTAATTTACTCTCTTAATTTCTATGCAGGTAAGTACTTAATCAATAATAACTCAATCAGAATGAAGGAAAACAGAGTCCGTGGTGTAAGAGTTTCTAAGGGTTTTATTCCTTATAAAGGAATCAGGATATCATGTTCTGACCACCACACAGGGTGTCAGAAGGGATAGATGAGCGCGCGCTCTCGTTTATTGACAATACATAGCTTATATACTTGATTTACATCATAATGTTCAATGTAAGAGGCGTAACAGCTGAGAGAAGACAAGATAACAGTATACACGTGGTATTAGTACATCATCAAGAGGCGTAAACTAGGCGTAAACTAGAGGTGTGTGCTAGAAACGTCACTGATAGGTGACGCAAGTGGGTGGCACCAAGGGGTGGTGCTAACAGAATGTTGCAATGTCAGCAGAAATCGGAAGCTTGGATGCGCGCGCAGCTGCATGACGTGTGATTTGACGGGGTGCAGGGGGCTTGACATTTACACTGATGGAAAGAGACAGAAGTCTGGCATGTCAGATCAACTTGTGCTTCTATCATATCTGATATCTGATGTTTAGGAACTAAGCTATCTGGGCAGAAAGGTCTCTAGAGCAGAAGCTATTCTATACTTGCTGTGAGTGCGTGTATAAGCGCCTGAGTGTCTGTATGAGAAGCGTGGGGGCATGGGGCCTTCCATGGAAGCATGGCAACAGAGGCTATGAATTACTTGCATAGAGACAGGTCGGCCCTTTAGCCCTGTAGCTGAGGAAGGATGTTTACTGAAGCTAGCAGGCTGGAATGTATCTTCGGGGAGGAAAACAGATAACTCGAAGGTTATAGTCAATCTTGGCAGGCAGCAGGCTGAGCTGAACACAGAGGGCCGCGCTAGAAGTAAGTCAGAGTTCACGGGTACGGGGGCTGCTTGGGCAGGGGCCCTCGCCGTCAGAAGCCAGAAAAGAGGCTCGGTGGCAGAGATTCAGGGCCTACTTTCAGCCAGGCTGAAAAACGTAGGAGTACACTTCAAAAAGACGTTGGCATAGCATACTTAGGAACGGACCATCCAACCCATTCATGGTGGGTCAGAAAGAGGACAAGTTAACGTTGGACGCAAATGTATTTGCGTCTTCATAGCTGGTACAGGAGGGAAGTTACATGCACTTTAACTCGTACATGGAGTCGGTGGGGTACTCGCTAGGGAACATAACTTGACCATAAAATTTATATTACCTCAGCCTGAGGCATGATTTTTGGCATAAAAGACGATGTCTCGCTCTATGAATTTGTGCAGTCTCTAGCGAACTACCCGTGTTGTGCTTCGTAGATCTCTGTTCCTGGTTGCTGCCAATAAACTTGGTCTTTGACGTCATCAAGAAGTGTCCCGTGTCTCTGTTTGCCAAGGCAGGGGAATCCGAAGACATCGGGCGTTATCCCTGATGCCGCTGGGTTCTAAAACCTGGTTCTTCAGGTTTGACCTGTATCTTCACAGGTTCAACACCTTGAATCAATCCAATCTCCTCACCTGTGAAATCTCACACCTTCAGTGAAACTGAATCCCTCAAATCATATGGTAAATCTTCTATTGTGAGAACCACAAACAGTTCTGCACACAAACTCATATTGGTCATTTTAAAATCAGCGTCGTCATCATATGTTTGCAACTCCACGCCCCTTGGAGTGCATGATATGGTGCAATTTAGTTTACACAAAAGGTCTCGTCCCAATAGACAGACTGGGCTGGAATCACACACCAAAAATTGGTGTTGATCTTGAAATTGTCCTATTTTCACGGGTAATGCATTGGTCAACGGATTAGTTATTTTCAAATTAGTCATTCCTACCACTTGAATCGACTTTCCTGATAGGGTTAAATCCGGGACCACTTCTGTCCTTACTGTGTAGCGTGCAGCTCTGGTGTCTAACAAAAAGGTAACAGGATGTCCATTCACCTTTGCATCGACAAACTGTCCACTTTGATCCACTTCCAGGGCAGCACCCAAAGTGCACTCTCCCTGCTACCCCCTCTGACACTCATAGGGGTCTTGTATTTGATATAATCTGTCTTTTATCTCAAAGTTAGGCATCTGCCGATATGTATGATTATTCATGGGTTTTCTGGGAGGTTGTGGTATCTGCATTTGAGACTCACAACTACCTCCATATATGGATCTAGTTCTTGTCACAGTAGTCACCCCTTCTGACATTTGTCCCTCTCCTTCATATTGCAATTGATTTGCTGGATTTAATCTACACTCGCACTTCCAATGCCCGATTTTGTGACAATAATGACAAGCTGTCATTCGTTTTTGATTTGCCACCCACTCAGCTCCCATACCGACATCTGCACCCCTATCCAGGTTGTGACACAATCTGTTGTTGGTTCATTCCTCTACCACTTCCTCATCCTCAACCTATCACTCCTTTAACTCCTTTCCCCCAATCTGGCCGTTCAGCATTTCTCAACTGCACTAACATCAACATTTCCTTTGTCTTTTTTTGGGCTGCTTCTACCTGTTCACTGCAATATTTTGCATATCTCAACATTTTATCAACAGACTTGTTCTGCCAACATATCAAGTGGTGTTGTAGCATTAAACTAATATTGGATCACAACCCTAACACAATTTTAGAAACAAACTGTCCCATATCTTTAGGCTCAACAGTATCCAATCCACTATGTTGTTTGAATGCAACTAAAAGTCTCTCATAATAATCATGCACAGATTCTCTGGGATCCTGAGTAGTACGATCAATTTTAAGCCAATCAACAGTCTGTGGGGCTACTTTAGACTGCAACCATGTAATCACTTGTTTATATTTCTTCATCACCTCAGCTAAAGGACCATTTGTTAATGCATCTCTAATTGGTTCCGCAGTAGGCCAATCAACAGCAACCTTACAAGCAGTCCATAAATCGCCTGGAACCACAATATCAAAAAAGGTATTTAAATCAATCCTTAACACCTTTGAGATCTTAACAAACCGATCAATTTATTTAACAAATCGGCAGGTTTTTCCTTCAGCCGAGGAAAATCATTAGTGAATGCTGCCAAATCACCCCTGCTCCAAGGTACACGTACATACCCTCCATTCTGTACTTCTCTTAGAGAGAAATTTCCTGCTACTCCTATCCCTCCACCTGTAGGCGGAGTATCTCCTATCACTTTCTTGGCACTTTTATTTTTAGCTCATCTTTCTTCCCATTTATCCAATTCTTTGCATGTTCCCATTGCTATAGTCAAATCCTTAATCTGTGCCTTCAATCCTGTCATACTCTTTTCTTCTAGACCTTGATCAGTATAATTCAATCTGCAGCTTCCCTGCATCAATTTCATTTTGGTCACATCCACCTCATACTGTCTTGCCAAGTGTACCAATGCTTCATGAGCTCGCCTTGCCTTTTTAGTAACATCCTTCGTTACAAAGAGCAACTTGCTTGGGTCATATGTCTCAATCCTGTCTAATGGCAGATTCCCTTCTATTACTTCATCTATTTCAATTTTCAATCTGACTACATCTACCAACTGTGCTTTTATTGCCGTTGTATGAATCTCTGACCCTTCTCACTTTCTGTTCCTTCTCTATCACAAGTTTGAGCTCTCCTTGGAACTGCCCCTCCTCCATTCTCAATGCTGGACGACTTTCTCTTTCACAATTTAGACTTCTCCAATGATTTCCATCACACAAACCCAGTGATTCGAATATCAACCTAGCTCTTTCTTGATTCCTTTCATCCAGTCCCTCTTTTAACATCATTGATTCCCTCCCACCCATAGTCTCGGGCATCGGCTCCATTTTGGAATCATTATCTAGGTTTGCAGATGCATTCCTTCGCCCACTAGTAAAGGCCACAGATACATACCTAAAAGACACTAAAGCATTTCTCCAACTTCTGAAGGATCTACCTTTTGAACCAGGATCACAACTACTGCTGAGCCTCGATGTGTAGAGTTTGTACACTAGCTTGCCTCATGACGAAACACTCTCCATAATCAAGGAAGCACTATTTACTACCCAGTGGAAATACCAAACACCCAGAGGTTTGGTACTAGAGTGCATTTCAATAGCAGTCACAAAAAAAATAATCTGTACAACACTACCATCTATCTCCAGAGCCATGGGACCAGCATGAGCTAATTGATACCAATTAACAGCGCAAGGCGAGTATATAAACCACACGCCAAGCACACCACCGGCATTCCCAGCGGAGCCGCCTGAGGGGGCACAAAAATATCTTCTCCCATTGAGATCGTGAGTATGTTACATACCTGAGCAAGGTTACCTGCCAAAATGTAATTAGCCATATATGCTTACACGTGTATTACTTTTAGGTAGCAGACTGGCATGCCAACCCCCAACGTTAGAAGGCTCATGAGACTCACAACACAGATGAGACAAGTATGCTTTGTAATCAACCTTTGATTATCCCACTCATAGAACACCAGTCTCAGTGTAACAAATGGACATAAAAATAGAGCGTGTGTTTTTTGTTAAGTGTGTGTCTGTCTTGTCTACGTCCTTTTTATTACAGGGTTCACCATCACTTATAGAATGACAGCAATTGTCTAGTGATCATAACCCACACTATACATTTTTCTCAGGTGACTTCACTACAAAAGATATGAGGCGCAAAAAGCTATATTTATGTTCTTTTCCCCTTTTCCTCAGGTTATGCAAATAGCAGGTTCTTTGGATTTTTCGCTGTAGGTACACTGTAGCCTGCATTTCATTTTCACTTTTCTGTAAATATTAACCACATTTTTACATAGTGAAACTTGAGTAAGGTGGGGATTTGTGCACCCCGTCCTGAAGAAGGAGTTGATCTCCGAAACATGTCGACGCACACAAGAGGTGATGTACATAATGTTACATAGACACCTCGCATTTCACTTTTTTAACAGTACCAGCCCGGGGGACTATTAAAGATTTTTTAGTCCTCCCAGCGAGCCAAGCACTTTTTAATTTATCACTCACTTATAGCCCCACCACTCACTCACATCAAACCCTCACACGCACCACGCATAGTCATTGAAATAAGTGCTCCCGCGTAGTCGTAGTTTGTGGCACGCCGCATCCCGTAGAGGGGTGCAAAGACCCCAATGATGAAGCATGACACCAAGGGTCCTTTTGGTGTGTGAGGGGTATTTTAAAAACACTTAGTGCTCCTCACCACTGTAGGGAACACTCTAGAACTATTGGTGGATTCTTGTTGCTTATACATACTTAGCCAGGGAGAACGAATCCACTCATTTAGGCTCTCTCTCACTTTTTATTATTTCCATGTCCTACATTGGTTGCCATATACTGTGCTGGAGTATCCTCTGGTGGAGCTTCTTCTCCCACCCAAGTTACCACTCCTGTGTCACCTCTACATATGTCGCGCAATAACTTAAAACATCTCATTGTACAACTCAATTATGTGCAATCCAGAATTCAATAAAAAAGCTAGGGATGAACTTCAACCAATCCCAGCGCGACATTACACCAACCGACCTATCCCAGCACGGCTCACACTGACGTCACAACTCCCTCCTTGGAGCAGCTCACCCTCCTTTACAATCTCTCTTCGTACACTCTCACTCACACATTCATGCACAAGTAACAGTATAACCAAAGTTATTAACCAAGTAACTGCTTTCTACTACAGCCACAATAACTTACAGTCACATACACAAGTAATTGTCCGTCCGCTAAAAGATCGGAAGAACACTCTCACAAGAACATCCGCTGTAACCTCCGACCTGCGTTGGTCACCCTATCGCTATAGTCTACCCCCGATACCTAACGCTTTCCACAGTGACGTTATTCATCATTCACACAAAGTTCCCCACAACAAGTGGATCGCTGATAGCGTTTCACAGCACCCACAATTTTATTGGACAATTACATATACGACTATCCCGGGATCTTGGCCTTCTCTTGAGTCCATGCAAAAAAACTTCCTGATGCGCACTGGTCCAGACCAGTAAACTGATTAATCCACAATCACTCGACTTGCATTCTCACTGCGCAAGACAACACCCAATTAATTCATCACCACAACCTAACACAACCCACAATTTCATACTCACTCTACACTGCTTGCGTCGCACCATCAGCAGCGGCCGATCTCCATCAATCGTAGTTCTTCCACCATCTTCTAGGCCAAGTCCAGAGCCAGATTATTCTCCACTTCTATTCTAAATCCATTAATTTCCCCACCTTAGGCCAACCATCCTCTGCTACTATTTGATTGCGCCAAATTCGGACCTTGCCTTACCTTCCAAAATTTAGCACTGATGGTCTTTTATTTGCCTGCTGAAAGTTGGTGAGGGGAATAAACACGTCAAGATTATACTTACAATGTAGTCATGCAATGGTAAGTAACATGGATTTTGGCACCTACTGCACTAAAATCTATATTCCCTCATAATTACCTGGAAGTTTCCAATTGTTAAATTATGGCAGGTTTGAAGTGCTGGAATTTGTATCTGGGGATCGGACTTTATCCCAACTGGTAATTCACTTATTGCAGCAGCAAATCAGCTGCAGCAAATTAATTGCGCCAAATTTGGACATTGCCTTACCTTCCAAATTTAGCACTGATGGTCTTTTATTTGCCTGCTGAAAGTTGTCAAGGGGAATAAACAGGTCAAGATTATACTTACAATATAGTCATGCTTTAAAGACCACAGACTCAGAATTCTAGTTTATGGATTTTATTATAAGGCCAAAAATAGCTGGATGTACACAACGGAGTATCAATGAATTTAGATATAGAAACATTAATACAGAGCTAAATCTACGCATATAATTGATTTGGCATAGAAGACACAAAGTAATAAACTCCAAGATTAGTACACAACCCAAGATGGTGGCGGAATCCAAGTCTCTTTTTATTAGGAAGGACATCATAAATTGTCTTTCCCAAGACATCTCTCATTGATGGTGTTTCTGGCTGGTTCCTCTATCTTATTTCTCAAATGTGTCAGCACGAGTAGACTTCTTTAGAAGTATTCACGTCAAATGAGTCAAAATATCGTAAAGCTATGAAGCTCGCTCTTAAGATGCTCCTTCTCCTCCGAAAATCTAGAAGTCTGCTTTTTCCTGTCGCTGTGCATAATACAAAAGGACAAACTCAGCCCCCTCCCAAATGTATCACATGTTGAATTTTTTCACTCTCTGAGGTAGCAGTGATTATCCATAACTTATTTAATTAAATCTTCTTTGCTTCTTGTGACCTTGGAGTGTAGATAGGCCAGGCACAGAAGATATCCTCCCTTCCCGCTTCTAAGACTCTTCAAAGACATTCCAGTTATCTCCTTAAACTAACTAACAATGTTGAAATCTTTATACCTGCAATTGGATGAGATCATTCTGTTCTGGCACACACAAAGATACATTTAATTATTTCTTCAATAACAGAGGCTTTCGAAACCATCATCAACCTTTAAATCTGGGCTTACGGTGCAGGCAACTTTATTACACAATTACATTATTATGAATATATTATCATTCTGCGCATATGCCTACAGAAATGATGTTATATTACAAAAGAGGGGGGTTGAACCCATGCAGTCACGGGGACCTGGGCATAGTCTGGTAAATGTAAAGAGAGGGTCCCCGTAAGGAGAACGTGTTTGAGTGAAAACACAGTAACACAGTTGCCAAATAATTAAGGAAAGATAAAAATAAAGATCAAAATAATTCTTATATAAATGTTGTCATTTATTTAACAACACTACGTATGACTCAGTGAAGCATTTTACAATCACTTTAGAAAAATTGAAAAGCCCCATGTAGGGAGAGGGGAGGGGAAAGTGAAGAAGTGGTGCTCTAAAGCGGTGAGAAAGTTAGGGAAAGTACACAGATTCAAACAAGGAGTAAGTATTTACAAACTTCAAAACAGGAGTTGGAATTATTCCAAAAACCAAAAGCCTATACAAATTATGGCAAATATTGAAAAAACAGTTCGACTGAGGACATTCTACGGTCACGACTATAATTTAGTGTGATCCAGGGGATGTGCCGGAAGTCCAATTGTGAAAGTCGTCGACGTTTCGACCCCTATATGTAGGCTAAATTAAGTCCTTTGCCGGGGTCTTCATCAGGACAAATGCAGTGGGGAGAGGGACGAAGTGGGGCCGTCCTATTTTGGGGTAGAGAAGAATCAATGCAGTAGGGGATCCAATTGATATAATGCTCCGATTGGAACTAGCTTCTCCGTGGAACAGCCAACTTTAGTTATGTAGACCAGGCGCCGTAGAAATATTATCAGCGAGGTCTAGTTCTGTCACGGGAATAGGTGCTGTATTAGTCTGCTCCTGATCTGGCTGGCTACTGCAAGAAACTGCCAACTCTTTGATTATGCCGACTTGGTGCAAAAATGAATATATCCGCGAGTAGTTGCTGGCAGAGTTCTGAGGATACGAGTTGGATTGAAGGGATCTCGCTCCATTCTACTTGCTGCATGATCCATTCGTGACAGCACCCAGTCGGCAATTTTTGAAATGGTGATTGCCGTCGGGACCTGCTTTTTTTCCGTCCACCTAACTCCTGCGTGGACCCACTAAAGTTAGTCTCACGAGCGCCTACACGTGACGGTACCAAAATTAACTTCAGCCAACCTCGCGGATATATTCATTTTTGCACCAAGTCGGCATAATCAAAGAGTTGGCAGTTTCTTGCAGTAGCCAGCCAGATCAGGAGCAGACTAATACAGCACCTATTCCCGTGACAGAACTAGACCTCGCTGATAATATTTTTACGGCGCCTGGTCTACATAACTAAAGTTGGCTGTTCCACAGAGAAGCTTGTTCCAATCGGAGCATTATATCAATTGGATCCCCTACTGCATTGATTCTTCTCTACCCCAAAATAGGACGGCCCCACTTCGTCCCTCTCCCCACTGCATTTGTCCTGATGAAGACCCCGGCAAAGGACTTAATTTAGCCTACATATAGGGGTCGAAACGTCGACGACTTTCACAATTGGACTTCCGGCACATCCCCTGGATCACACTAAATTATAGTTGTGACCGTAGAATGTCCTCAGTCGAACTGTTTTTTAAATATTTGCCATAATTTGTATAGGCTTTTGGTTTTTGGAATAATTCCAACTCCTGTTTTGAAGTTTGTAAATACTTACTCCTTGTTTGAATCTGTGTACTTTCCCTAACTTTCTCACCGCTTTTGAGCACCACTTCTTCACTTTCCCCTCCCCTCTCCCTACATGGGGCTTTTCAATTTTTCTAAAGTGATTGTAAAATGCTTCACTGAGTCATACGTAGTGTTGTTAAATAAATGACAACATTTATATAAGAATTATTTTGATCTTTATTTTTATCTTTCCTTAATTATTTGGCAACTGTGTTACTGTGTTTTCACTCAAACACGTTCTCCTTACGGGGACCCTCTCTTTACATACAGAAATGTGTATTAGAGGTGTCTCTAATACATATAAATCCTATTTAAATATATATATATGATTCTATGTTTACGATGTTGAATAAAAGCATTTGATAAACGTAATACACTGCACACAATAGAAATATAGATAAATAGGTTTAAACCATGAGTATAATGCACCCCTACATTTTAGAGTGCTGTGTGCGCACTATCAAAATCATTTATGTGCACTTCAAAATGTTGAGTTTAATAGAAACAAAACCTGGATGCACCACTAACAAATGTTTGTAGCTTTAAAGACAGACACATCTAACAAACAAAGGACACTCTGTAAAGAAGGTTCCCTTCACTTCATTGCAGTCCTTTATTAGTTCTCACCTAAGACTGTGCATGCACTGTTGTCTGAAAGACATTTTGTTCGCTTCCAGGAGGCTTAGAGCCTGCCCACTGCTGACCATTGGTTGGCTTTCTCGTCACTCATTTCTTTACTCCTCTTTTGTCAGCACATGCCAGTTTCCTTTTCTCTTCATGTGTTTGTCCTTTCCCTGAAGCATGGACAAAGTTAATCTTCCTTCCAGTGCCTCTCAACTGCTCACACACTCTCAGGGTTACTTTCTTTTATATCATAGTTGTAGCACTCCACAAGAGTGCGTGTGTTTACAGGCCATATCCATACCTCCCCACCAGTTCTGTGTTGTTGCTTGCCCAATTGTTGGTGTCCCTTCAGTGATTGCCCCCATCAATGATGCTTTCCCCTTTGTTGTTGACCTCTCATTTTTGTTCCATCTTTCTTGCCCCATTATTGTTGCCCCATTGTTGCTTGCCCCATTGCCCTCTCCCCTCACATTGTTGCTTCCACGTAACCTCCCCCCTCCTCCTGCTTAACTTACCATTTTTGCATGTCCTTACATATCACCACCTCCTCCTGCATTCTTAATTCCCTGATGCCCCTCCTGCCTTGTTTGTTGTCCTGTCAACTCCCAGCGGGAAAAATAAAGATTGGGAAAACCAATAGTTCTTGTCAATGCAAGATCTGTTAGCTTGTTAATATTTAAGCAATTTTGTACAGCTGCACGGCTGCTGTGCAGCAGGGTTGAAAGTAAAAAGGTTTAAAAATCGCTATGATACAGTGCCAAGAACCATAATGGAGAGGGTGCAGAAAAGGAAACTATCAGTGATCAGGGGCTGGAGCACAATGGGTGGGAGCGGACACGAATTATGCAGGGGGGTAGGGGAAAAAGGGAAAAGTTTAAAGATGAACCACTGTTCTCAATGAATACACACTTAATAGAAAGCACTTCCCTATACATGGTGGTCTGAGACAGAATAGATGTGAAGAAGAAATGGTCTATACTATAATCCACTTCAGACTCTCACTGCAGCCTGTGTATAACACAAACCACATCCATATTTAAATTCCAACTCAACTTATCTGCTGTGTAAACTTTCATTAAGGCGCCAAAAAATAAAATGCATTAGAAAAAGAAAATGAAAAAATAACTGGGTAGAAGAGGGGAGATTCCTTGCCGATCCTGCATATGTGTGAACCATGAACTCTACTTCTGAGCTACACTACTGATAGCTTCAAGAAGATGCTGGAAGCAAAGAATATTATTTTGTAGGCTATGGAAATAAGTGGTGTATGAAGTTGTGCAAATGCTGCCCAGCACTGTATTATTAGGCTGTCTCGCATCCTGTTCCTTAGTTTGCCACTCTATTTACAGAGAAGGGACCAATGCTGGCCTTAAGCGTGCGCAGGCTCAGGGGAAAGACTGGGGTGAACGGTACTAGTGCGGTTGGCACGGCACAATGGCCTCCCACCGTTCTGAGCAAGGTCCCCGCCTTGTCCTCTGAAGCAGTAGTGAACATAGCAGAAGGACTCACTCATCTATGCTGGCGATAGAATGCTACCATTGCAAGATGGTGAAGCAAATACTTGCATGATGAGTATTTTTGCTGCGCCTCCTAAGGCTGATATGAATCTCTTTATCATCTTTGAATAGCAAGAAACGCACTCATATGGCTATGATGGATATGTGACAAGATCCAACTACTCCTTTTATATTACTAGAATAAAACACTATTTTGAAATATTCAATTGCTGGCTGGCTGGATCAAAAATGTCCATTTTAGTTCAACACAATTTTACAAAATAGATCTCTGCATGTTTCCAAATTACCATTAACAATTTTGAGATACATTTTAAAACAATGAGGTTCGCTGAACCCGATGGCAACATTCCGCTTAACATACTGTAATCATCTCTATTGAATTTTTACACAATGATACCAGCCCACATTATTACTAGAAAGATAAAACGGACCTGTATTTTCACAAACCAAATTGGAGAGGGTTAAAGAGGGGCTTGCATTTTGAACAGAGGTTTTTGAGAGTATTTAACTTAAAAAACAAAACATTTCTAGACGTATTAATTCGGAGCTATCCTTTACAGATTCACGAGGAATGTTTTTAGATGTTTTAATGGATGAGCATGCAGGTAAGAGACCACTTTGGAGCAGGAAACATATTCCATGTTGAGGGATCTCTGGCAAGGCTGGCAAGGCTAAGTAGAGTCATGACAGTGCTGAGAGATGTCTGGTTATTGTTACTATGGCTTTTGCATAGCTGTGTGGCTAGGAAGGGTACACTACTTCAAGCTCTCAAGTTGTGAATATGGTTGTCCGTGGCAATCTGTAAAGGAAGATTGGCAAACTTGGCTTGATAGGGACAAACAGAGATAGCAAGTTACACACTCAGCAGCCGCCATTGGGAGAGGATGACAGATAGTCTGGATTCAATATGTGGCAACCACACCGAGGCTTCAGCTACTAAGCTGCTGTAAAATGAGTTTAATGAAAGAGAGCAGAATAATCCTGAGGAGAAGTTCAATTTGAAGGAAATAATTACGGCAACTAGTGACGCAGTAAAAGAGAACATAGCAGCTAAATCAAAGTACGGGAACCAATTTAATAAAAGAGGCTAGGTAGCGTGGTGACACACAGGAGGCAGAAGCAGATGGTGACTTTTGAGGACAGAGATTAAAGTGCCAGATTTATATCTTGATGGTATAGATACTCTGTCTCAAAGTCAACTCTGTTACCTCATACATGTACTCCAAAGACAGGTGTATACATCCAGGAGTGCAATTTTTGGGAATCAGTCCCTAAACCACAGTCATAAGTCAGCTCAGGTGCTGCATCTGTCGTTCCATTGTAATGACACTTTAAGTTTGTTCATGTGTCCTCTTTGGAGCAACTACTAGGCAAAAATTCAGGGTTTGAACATTAATTTCTTTTTACATTTATATTGATTGCCCTTAAGGCAACTGGTAATGAAAGCGGCCACAGTTTTAAACTATATCAAACTAAAATGTCTCAAAGGTATCGTTTCAAGGGGCAACTATACATATATGTGTAATGACACAATTACTTAAAAGTGATTTAATCGCAACACAGAAAAGAAAAACCAGGCAAAACAATTCCTGTAAATCCTAACTGTATTTCATATAGTAGACATGTTGGACATATTCACTTCATATGTTCAAGCACATGGGTCAGTAGCACTGCGTTAGATTCAATGGCATGTAACAAACAAAATACTGTGTGTAAGTGCTCGTGAAGTGTAGTGACGGCGCAAGTGACACGGGACGTGGTATAAACAGTGAGAGTGATGAGCGCAACAGCAAGTGAGATAAAACCACGATATATATGTTCAAGATACCCTAGCAACAAATGACAAGAGCAATCAAATTGAATATATAGGGTGTCCGTGGGTAGCGGCGCCAAGAGTTCCACTGAGCCATGATGTTGAATGCATGGATCTACACAGTTAGTGATGTTGTGTTTTATGAATCACAGTGTCAGCATTTAAAATTCAAATTTGTAGCATCTCTGCATTCACTGACTCCTTTGATTTTTAGTCTGCGGTGCCAGTGGCATAGCCAACATGTCATGGGCCCAAGTGCAAGCAAGGCAATGTTTCTGCTGTTTGAACTGGGAAATATAGCAATAACTAGGGTTCAGTGGACTCCTCCGGCCTCCGGCCCCCAGTGCCACTGCACCTGCTGTACCAATGGTAGCTACGCCTCTGTGTGACAGGAAACAATGTAATTCTGTTTTCATGCCCACATATAACATTTTTGTGCAGGACGAAAAGTAAGCTCCGTTCATATAAGGCCGCCTCTGACATGAAACAAGCCATCCATTCATGGGGAGGAGGATGCTGAAAGGCAAAGGGGACAGATGACACAAAGCTGACAGCCGAGGCACACGTCTCCTCTCTTAGCTCAGGAAGCTGACAAGTAGATTGCCCAGGACAGGCACTTACAGGTCGCTCTGTCAGCTACTTGAATGTCTTGTCTTTTATCTGCCACCTCCTTAGAGGAGAAACAGGGAAGGCATTTGCCCATCTGACGAGTTGGCTCATAGTGATGAGTCATCGGCTGTAGCACAGTACGGTCCGAGTGGACATGTGCGAGACAAGAGCTGCAGGGAATGCGAGGTGCAGAGATACAGTGACACTAATCCGAGTCTGAGCCATGCCAAAGCACTGGTACTGGGAAGAATGTGATAGGCTTCCTAATTCTCCTCCTAAGCTGTTCCCCCTAAAAACACAGCAACCATTTTATGCCCAATGATTTATCTAGGTATTTCTACTCCAAATAAAATGTTCTCGCTGTATGTTCAATAGGCAACTGTTACCTCGACAACACATGGTTTCCTGCAGGACAAGCCATGCACTGCAGCTGGGGTCTCATTGCAAATACTTCGAACTGTTGTATTGGCACTTCAATAAAATGAGCATCCATAGTGTGCATGAAGCTTATGGGCAGGCAAGGATGCAAGATTTGGCTAATAACACATGTAGCGTTGGCTAATAGAGCGAGACACACTGAAGGGAACCAACAGGAACAGACAGAGAGGAACGTAGTTGCAAAGTAGTCCGATTTGTAGTCGAATGCAAGCTCTAATGGGAGGTGGAAGGATATACCAAGACCATTCGGTGAGGGATGAATACATCACTGGCCTGATCAAAAAACCTCAAGCGAATGGCTGAAAGAGGCTGACAGAAAAAAAACAATGACTGACAGGTGAGGGCTCAAAGTCCACCCTATGTATATTGTTAGCAATAGGATTTTGTGACAGCAGTGGTGTCACAACACAATCCTAAAAAAAGCATCATAGAAAGAACATTGGTAGCAAGGGCATTTATTAGTGAAGCACAAGTATTTTCATTTCAATTGATTGTAAAGCAGACATTGTCGGCGGATAGCATAATTTCGCTAGGACTTTACACACGAATGGGGTGAGGCAAAAAGACAGTGATATGGGGGTTTACAAAACAGCGGAGTTTTCAAAGTCTTCTGAAATTGTAAACAAGCAGATAACTGACAAAGCTGGATTGGAAGCGCATCCTAATTTTGAGTGGAAGAACTCAGAAAACGTGACGGTGCTTAATTTGAGCTGGTGGTTGCAGGTGGGAGCCACCCGCACTCATTTTGGGGGACCAGCCTTTTTTTTCCTCATTGGACTGTTCGCGACAGCTAGAGCAGGAAAAACACACAAAGCGAGAGACGGAAGAAGAGAAAGGCAGAACATTGTCATAAAAGAAGAAAGCAAGAACCTGCAAGGATAAGATGAAGGTGAAGGGGTGTCTGATAGTCGATTAGGAGGCATGAGGTGGGTTGAACACTGCACAGTCTTGATATTTGGCATTTTGACATCTATTAGCGTCGGCCCGGGCTTCTGTGCAGAGCTTTGGGCACCGGCGCTCATTATTTTATAAATTAAGGGGCAGATTTACGAAGGACTTGCGCCCCGGTGCGTCACTTTTTCCCATGTTAAAAATGACGCACCCGCGGCTCAAGGCCTTCATAAATCTGCCCCTAAGTACTTGTTTTACTTACACAACTGGCCATTTTAAAGCACACCCGCTTCAACGGACAAAGGACCATGATATTGGGGCTTACACAGAAACATAGGAGTTACGAGGTCGAAAGAAATGCTAGACACTATCTGGAGTAGTTTTTGTTTTGTATGCCCAACTGTCTGGTTTTCTTTTTTATCATTTCTTTTTTCATTTAACATTATTCTATAGCGAAGCTGAACCAAAGAGTATTAGTGTGCTTTGTAATAAACCAGGAATACATTACAACAAAGAATAATTAGAGGAAAACATTCCAAAGGCACAGTTCAAAGGGGGGATGTTTGGACTAGCAAAGACGTGAACGGAAGAATTGTTTCTTCAATTATTTCGTGGAAGAGAGACTGTTGGTAAAAGGTGTTGGATGGAAAATTGGATTTTGAGAAATTCAGCGCAGGGGTAATCCAAAGTTAAAATAGAGTTGTATTTCAATATGTCCTTCCAAAAGATGGTTACTCCCCCAATTTGCACTCTTTAGCCTTCTCGGATGATACAGTAACCTTGTGGTACAACAGAGTCAACTGTTGCTTCAGAGTCTGGACACAACCAGCATTAGATGCTGCAGAACAAGGGCTGGGTTATGAATAGTTCCATAAGGTCACCTGACTGCTGTATGTTTTTGAATCGTATAAAGTGCATACATATGGTTCATAATTTCTCAGAGTTAATGCATGAACTGCAGACAGCATTGCTCTGAAACAGAGAGAGGCAATCACTGCTCACTGTTTCCGACACTGCAAAAGCATAAATAAGGCACTTGGCTCTGTGCTGAGCAAGCACACCTGTTCAAGATGGCCCCAGATCTAGCTTGTGCATGTTGGTGAGTGACGCAATGCCATGATGATGCACATTTGCCTATCTGAGTAACTGGCTATGGCCATTATGATGTACATAGTATATTTTTGAAATCTCATAAGGTGGAACGAAACATAAATTACGATATTTGTATACAGTGAGTCATAGTTTGTTGTATATGATTAAGTAAAATCTTTGCAAAAAAAAAGAAAAATGTCTCTACATACATGATTAAAACCAAGCAATAGTGATGGGATCCCTTTGGTTATTAGCTAAAGTGCAAGTGCTAAACCATCGGCATATTATATTATAAATGCATTATAAAGATATTTACTAAATACATCTTTTTCATTGCTAATACCGTGATACTGCTTTCGACCTTATGATCAGTGTTCTAAAACAACAAGCTTGATATTTGTATACATTATTTGACACAATTAGGTTTAGACAGAGATCAGGATTTGCCTGGGGCAGTGGCAGAGTCAGGACAGCCATCTCTCTCTCTTACTCTGGCAGTTCTGTGGAGCAGCCTGAAAGGAGTGCAGGCCCACACTTCAGGTGAGTGGTTAATTCAGTTTTATTAAGTGCGTGGTAAACGGACCGGTCAGGTCAGTCAACAAGACCCAACTGCCTCCGACCACACTAAACATTCCACATGCCACCGTTCCACCCTGGGAACAGTTGTCACTGTGGCATGTGCCCATAACAACAGTAAGACCCAACACAGCCCTAGACTTTGATAGTGTTTATACTTTTCAAACAAGATGAAAAGTATTTATATGACAACGTCGCCAAATTGGCCTAATCGGTCAAATAAGTAAACTGGTCAAATACTGAGGAAGTAGGTATTATGTCTGCTTTCATCCAGAATAGGTTAAGGTTTTATATTTTTATTGCACTTCATTGCCCAGCCTGACTACATTGCTTATGTGCTCAATGGCTATCAAAGGAAACAACTCAGAACTGCTGTGATGTGATCCATTACTCAGCATTACCTTGATGCGGTAGGGGTTTAGTAATTTTCAGGTTGAGTATAACTTGATCATGAATGATGGCCTGTGTGTCTGCTTAATCCCTTCTGAATCTAAACCTTTATACATTATTGAAGCACTGGGTATACTGGCTGCCTGACATTCTTTGTGCACATCCATGCATTGATACTGCTTTTGGCAACTCAGCATAATCAATAAGTCAAAATGCCATCTTGAAAAGAGGTGGCACAGGTCTCCTGCCACTCCCCACACTACCATGATCTCTTTTTATGAAATCCATGCTTCAGAATAATATACAATTTAGCAAGGGCATTTGAATGAGAGCAATTGTCTCCCTCAATTGTCTGCCCTTTCTCGAGTGACAATCCCAGAGTAATACGGTAGGCACATGCCAGCACCCCACAAGTCTACCCTGTACAAATCGACTTAACAGGCTCACTTATCGCCAATCAATAAGGAAAAGCAACATCTTCAGACGGGTTTCACATCTCTCTTGCAATCTTCCTTCCCACCCCTTTCTTACTATATCTGCAACAAGGTGTGTTACACAATCTCAGTGCCTGAAGTGTGCTAAGCACAATGTCATAGGGCCCTTTAGTCTATTTGGCACCTGACCTTGCATATATACCCTGCCTCTGATCTTGTAAGTACTCTAATCCTAGAACCTCTGTACCCTTTGTCGCCAATTTCAATCACAGTGGCACCTCTGCCACACCTGTGCACTTATCACAGCTTCATGGCTCACAAAAGAGGGTGGTAGTGGCATGCACCTACAAGTGAAAGAGTCACCATTTGCGGTTATGGTTGGTCAATTCTCAAAAGCTGGGCACAGTAGGAGGAGTGGCATGCTTAAGGTTAGGTCGCACCCAAGGATCACTATTCATTGTGGTATAAAATAAACAACATTATTGTTGAATATGAATTTCATAGAAACATCAGTTTTTTTTGTGGAATTGACACCCCTGGAGTGCATGTTCAGGTTTAGTTATATAATTTTTCTATTGATCAGACTAGTTGTTACACATCCTTGTTCATTGTTCTAACAGTGGTCTATCCACTTTTCTCATGGAAGGGGCTGCATCCAAGAAGCACAGTAACTCATTAGAAGTCCATCAAATGGAGAAGGGGATGAGTCCTTTTTCCCTCCCTGCCTATATATTGTTCTTGTTAGAACTGGGATTTCTGGTTGGCTAAGCTTTGCGCCAAAGCCAGGCAGAAACCACCACTCTAGTCTGGGCAAGGGAGTCACATGCCAAGATAACCCCTGCTCAGCCCCTTGGTAGCTTGGCGCGAGCAGTCAGGCTTATCTCGGAGGCAATGTGTAAAGCATTTGCGCACGCACACAGCAACAACATCCCAGGTACACTACAATAGGAACTCCACACAAGGTTATATAAAAATAACTTCTGTATTCTAAAAACACATCATATAGTAATCACACAATATACATTGTGCCAACTGGCACAGGCAATATTCACAAGGGGTTATCTACACAGGACAGGGCCACGTGGGCCACTGTCAGAATCAACACTTAGCAGAAATTGGTACAAGTAAAATTAGATCATAAACCTACAACCAGTAACTACTGGTAATCAATGTACTCCCCCTCAACCTGTAACATAAACTACATTATGCACGGTCACATCCGGCACAAATTACATTCTGCGCCAACCTCACCAGCATAAACACATTATGCAATCTCTCACTAGTCTAAACACATTAGACAGTGAAACATAATCTCAGTAGCATAACCACATGGAAAGCAACATAACCTCATAATCATAAACCACAGTTTAGAGGTATAAAACACAGGGTGCGCAAAACCTACTATAAACAATACATTTCCTAGCACCACATTTAGAACACATCAATCACATTAGGGCCTTGCGTCCTATCCCCATAGCAGCCCCCTGGCCAACTGGCCATCTCAAGAAGGGGCTCAAATTCCCTGTGTCCAGAATGGCAAGGCGTGATGCCAATGCAGCGCCAGTCAGGGGTGCGCCACCGGCACAAACCTAAACGTTGCAGCTGCCCACTACTTGCTGGGCTGCTGAGAACAATCACTGGGAGGCCTAAACGCTGCAGCTGGCACTAAGTGCTGTGCAGCTGTGTAAGGCCTGGCACCTCTGTGCTACCTGTAGCCCTCTCAGGGACTCTTCACTCTGAATTGCGCCTAAACGGTGCAGCTGCCCACTACTTGCTGGGCAGCCGGGATCTGTAAACTGCGGCAAGGGCTCTCACTGGCCCTTAAGAACAACTGCGCCGCAGGGTGGATCATTCTTGGCTCTGGAAACACATTCTGCGCACATTGGAGCCCTCTAGGCCCTTAAAATAAATGTGCCCCCTAAAGGTTGGAGCCATGTGGCTCTAAAACAAATATGCGCATGCTGGAGCCACACGGGGCTCTGTAAATAAAGTTGTCCCCCAAAACACTGTAGCTGCCCTCTCCTACGCAGGGCAATTCGCAGGGCAATTATCGAATACTGGCCAATACGTGGGAGCGGCCCGCTGCCATCTGGGGCTGCTCAGGAAAAAGCACAGTGCCCTCTCTGGCACCTCATGGGCTCAGCAAAACAATTGGGCCCCAGGAGCACACTGGCTCCTTAACCCCTTGCATGCTGATGACGAACCCCAGCCGTCATGCACTACGGTGCTCGTGCACTGATGACGGCTGGGGTTCGTCATGGCCCGCCCCTGTTCATTTGTTTACAGCACAGGGGCGGAAACGGGCCAGCAGTCAAGGGGTTAATTAATCCAAAATAGCCCGGACGTTGGAGTGCACTGGCTCTAAAGACATGGCCCCTCTAGGCCCTCCAAAAATGATTGCCTTGGCATCTCAGGATGCCCGGGACCCTCCAAATCCAATTGTGCCACGTAAGGGAGGCCCACTCTGCAACCGGGACTGCCCTGACTCTGTGCCTCGCACTGGCACCACCAAGCTCCCTCTGCTCCTATGGGGAGCAGAAACAGGAATGTTCCCCCGACCCCCACCCCAGCCCCAACTCACCGGGCTGCTCGCTGGGGGACCGGTCTCCTTCCTGCAGCGGGGCTCTTCTCTGCCGGCGGTGCCATCCCCTCTCTGGGGACCACGCAGGACTCTGCCTCCGGGGCTCCCCTTTTGTTCATGGGAGCCCCACCACATACAACGCCTCGCCAGGGGAGGGGCACATCTTCACCCGGTCCCTCTCTTAGGGACCGGGACTTGTGGGGCGCATCTCGGGCGGCGAGCAGGACTTCCTTGCAGCAAGTGGAAGTCCCGCCCGCTCCAGGCACCCGGCCGCCTTACTTCCGGTGTTGCCGCAGCGGCATCTTTTTCCTGGCCATACCGAGGGGTAGGCACCCTCGTAATGAAAAAAAACGTTGGCATGCGGGGTGGGCACCCGCTAGGACTGCTATACGCAGCGTGGGCACCCGCAGGATTTTAGGCCATAAAAACAAAGATTCAGGGTGGACACCTGCGCACCATAATTAATCAAATAAGCGGGGTGGGCACCCGCGCTGCAATAAAAAATGCAGCAATGAGGGGTAGGCTCCCTCAATAATAGGGCAATTTAAAATAAAGCGCTTCCCAGGCGCTCAGGGTACAAGAAACTCAGCTCAATAGGGTAACTGGAGCAACCAGGGTCCCAAGAAGTCCTGGACATCAAAGATGGAGCAAGCAGCTCCCAACAAGGAAATTTCCTCCAGCATCCAGGGGCTGGGCAGGGCTCATGGAAGCAAGCCTTCCCCTGGGCCCCAGCAGCAGCACGCCGCTGGTAGATTCGAGTACAGGACAAGAACATTTACTTGGGGGCACAGCCCCTCTTTAATACACTGAAATCCTTTGTTGTAAAATGTGCATGCAAGGGGCGAACCAGATGCCACTGGTTCCTGAGCACTTTGTTTTGCTCAGCCACTCTGCCTATTCAAAAATGGGTCAGGGACATCAGACACACCACAGGGAGTGGAGCCAGCATTGTGGAGGGGAGGCCCAGCCCTTTTCAGGTCCCAGGTGCACTCCTCTCTCCCATCAACATGCAGATCTCTCCATTCACCACCCGGGCAGACCCATCCTGACTCCTGGAGCCAGGCACACCAGCCAGCTACAGCCTATCACAAGCCAGACAGTCAATTCACATTCACTGCACAGACATGCCAACTTCTAGAAGTGGCACTTCCACACTAGAAACTTAATATCAGGGATGTGGTATTGCACTCGTGTTTCAACTGGTTTATCTATTTCACAATGTTTTCGTAATTGTCGTTGGTGCAAAGGTCGGTACCCTACTGAGCGATTAGGGTATGTATAAACAAACTTGACATGTGTGCTCTGCATGCACAGGACCCACTCCTTCCTTGCACTCCTTTCACTTTCATTCAATATTTACTCCATGCGTTCAGATGCTTGTTTGTAAATTTTATTTTCATTTCCAAATATGATTCTGTAGCGAGTTTTTCAGTCTGTATAATTCATATTTCATTCATAGTTTTTACATAATCGTATTTATTCCCAATGCATTTCAAGCATTACGCTCTTCATCAGGGGCTTGTTCATCTTGACTGTTTCACGTAAAGTTTCAAAACCGGTATGCGATCATGCTCTTCTTCCCTCGCTACCTCGGCGTGCGTCGCTCTCCGATCCCCTGATGAAGAGTGTAATGCTTGAAATACGTTTTTAAAAAATGGGATTGAAAAGAGTCTGGTGTACCTTACACAATATTTACAAAAAACATAAAATGGAGCATGGATTTGCTAGATACTTCATCACAGGACATGGCTTGACTTCAAGATTTTGTGCAAAGCCCTAGGGGAAGCAGAGCAAATATTTCATGGTGTCTGATCTAAAATGAAAAAGCAAAGAATGTTCCCAGCGACTGCAGGCAAACCAAATATAATCAGTGGTACAATCTGATTCACTCAAACTAAGATAGCTAATCACATTAGGCTTCCCTTCTAGTCCCTTAGCCGCTGAGATTCCTCAGAGTTGTAAAATGCATTGGCCAAGGTCTTCCTATTTACACTGGCACAGGATAATGGATCCATAAAAATAGATTGCATCCCAATTTTGGAGTATTCAGCCTTCACATATGCAATTCACGGAATTAGTAACCCTCTATAGAGCGGCAGTCCATTATAATATCTCTTGATAAGGCAGCCTCATGATTTCTCCTAATTGTGAACCACAATAAGCCTGGCTGCACCCTAATCAGATCTGCAAAGTAAGGGGAGCCCAAGTTCTTTATCATAAATAAAATGCAAGGCTGATATAGGAACAGATAAAAGCTTTCTACAAAATCTTTTGTCTTCAGGCTGGATTGCCGAACATTTAGAGATCCCCAACACTTCAGCCTTACATAGCAATGGGTAAGCATTGCAACTTGTATATTTGAAACTGGGGAGGGGCAAGAGAATCACTCCCGCAGGTTTTGGTAGGCAGCATAACGACTTGTTGGTCATGGAGAATTTATTAGACGGTTCACAATATTGGAACACCATGACCCATGAGCAGAAAAAATAATGCCTATATATGGAAAGGTATTAATACTGCTCAAGCAATGATTACCAATTGTCATATTCGAAAGGAGTTCCCACTTAGGGCCGCAAGACATAATATGAGGCTTAGAAAAATTAGTCTGTAGATCAAGAGAAGCCATAAGATCAATAAAGGCATGAACTAACTGATGCAGTGCCCTGGGGGAGCGTGCCATAACCACTGTGTCATGCTCGTAGAGGAGTGTGGGGAGTGGCTTGCCCTTGATAATGGGTACATCTAGAGTGGTATGTAGTAAGAAAGGGTGAAGATCATTTAGATAATGATAAATGAAACAGGGGCCAACAGACATCCCTGCATCACACCATGCTGAAAGTCTGTGTGGGTGACACCTCATCTTGCGTGCTAATACAAACCTTGTCCTCATGTCCTCATGTCCCTAGCCCCGTGCAATCAGCAGATGCTACAATTTAACCCGGTTCACACAGGCAAAAGCTGATGATAGGTCCATGAATGCTAAATAAAGTAGGGATTGTTTAGCCACCTTGTATTTTCCGAAGGCCACATTTAAACAGAGCAAAAGGCGCAGTGATGATGGATGGAATGCAGAGCAAATCAAACATTCACCCTCAGTCAAAAGATCTGGATTAAATTCATCATTCCTTTGCTCACCATGCCACCCCAGTTTAGACCCAGCCATTTGCATATCAGTCTTGACCCTGTGTCTCATGGGAACAGTCCAGCCTGAACTGCCAAGCAAGGTTCTCCCTGGACTAGGAACAATCATCCTGGGACCGGTTTCAGGGCACCACCCCTCTTTAGCCAGGCTAGCTTGAATCCAGTGGCACAGTGATCCCGGGACGTTCGTCTGGGCATACCCAGAACAATTAGGGCGAGAAAGCAAAAGACACACAGATGATGGGCGGAATGCAAAGCAAATCAAACATTCACCCCCAGTCAAGAGATCTGGGTTAAATCCATCATTTGTTTGCTCGCCATGCCACCCAAGTTTAGACCCCGCCATATGCAAATCAGTGTTAACCCTGTGCCTCATGGGAACAGTCCAGCCCGAACTGCCAAGCCAGGTCCTCCCTGGACCGGATATAAGCATCCTGGGACAGATTTCAGGGCATTACCCCTCATCAGCCAGGCTAGCTTGAGTACAGTGGCACAGCGAGCTTGGGACCCACGTCTGGGTATACCCGACGCACTTAGGGCGAGAAAGCAAAGGATACACACATGTTGGATGGAATGCAGAGCAAATCAAACATTCACCCCCCGTCAAGAGATCTGGGTTAAATCCATCATTCTTTTGTTCACCATGCCAACCCAACTGGTCCTAGGATGCTTGTTTCCAGTCCAAGGAGGACCTGGCCTGGCCGATCAGGCTGGACTGTTCCCATTGGGCACAGGGTCAAGACTGATTTGCAAATGGCTATGTTTAAACTGGAATGGCATGGTCGCAAAAAAATGATGGATTTAGGCCCAGATCTCTATACTGGGGTGAATGTATGACATTGTTCTGCATTCTGTCCACCAAATGTTCTTTTTGCATTTGTCACCCCGAGTGGGACGGGTATGCTCAATCATGAGTCCCGTGCTCTCCATGCCACTCGAGTCAAGCTATCCTGGCTGATGAGGGGTGAAACCCCAAAACCGGTCCTAGGATTCTTGTTTTCAGTCCAGGGAGGACCTGACATAGCAGTTCAAGCTGGACTGTTACCATTGGGCACAGGGTCAAGACTGATTTGCATATGGCTGGGTTCAAGCTTGAAAAAAATATGGATTTAGGACCAGATCTCTGTACTGGGGTGAATGTATGACATCATCCTGCATTCTGTCCATCAATTGTTCTTTTTGCATTTGACCCCCTGAGTGAGACGAGAATGCCCAAATTTGGGTCCAGTGCTCTCCATGCCACTGGAGTCAAGCTATCCTGGCTGATGAAGGGTGAAACCCAGAAACCGGGTCTAGGATGCTTGCTCCAGTCCAGGGAGGACCTGGCCTGGTAGTTCGGGCTGGACTGTTCACATTGGGCGCAGGGCCAAGACTGATTTCCACATGCCTGGGTTCAAAGTGGAACGGCATGGGGAGCGATGGTCGGAAACCCTGAGCAGCAACGGTGGGCCATATTGTGAGTACATGTTAACAAAGTGGAGGCCTGTGGAAACGAAAATGAGGATTTTGCGTGGGCGTCGTGCCAGGGAGGGTGCTGAGGCTTGGGGTCTTTGTCGATTATTGGGCACAACGGAACTGCAAGCGGTGAGCAGAGCATCCTAAATATTCTGAAAAGTCGGGAGAAAAAGACTTGATATTGGCCCAACTATAACGATGATATAGCACTGCCACCCCGAATCGGACGACGAGTATAGGATTGTTCTAAAATGGCGACTAAACCGGAGGGGGATAAACGGCAATCGAAGAACACTAGAGGGGCAAGATATACCCAATCCAACAACATGGACCGATATGCGCAATCCAAGGGGTCACCTAGTGGACTAGGGAAGTCACAAGAAGGGGCGAAAGAAACCTCTGCCCTGGAAGTGGAGCCTATGCTACAAGATGTGATGGCCGCCATTGATGGGGTCATGTCCTCTCTCGGGCAGAAGATGGAAACTCTGGCTCATAAACTGGACACTGTGTCTATAGATGTTAACTTGATCTGAGCGGACCTCACGAAAATGAGTAGAAGGTGAAATCTTTGGACATTAAGACGGCCAGTCTGACAGACGATGTAACAGAATTTAAATCGGAGTAGTGAGTAGCGAGCTGCAGCTGCAGCGTGAGAGAGCGAGAGAACCGAGAGAGCCGAGCGGAGCGCCCAACGGACAGAGGACGCCAACCGCAAACTGCAAACCGGTAAATTACAACATTTTGCCGCATCTTTCACCGTGCCGGTAAGGATCAGCCGCTTACAGCATCAGCGACAGACAGGAGATCGACGAAGGGGAACCTACGGGAAACGACCGCGCCACCCCTGCTTTCGGCTGCTGCTGCCCCGCGCCCGCCTGTCTGCATTGCCTGCCCGCCCCGCCCTTACTGGGCCCGGACTCGGCCTCGGGCTCAGGGCTCAGGGTTCAGGTTGGCGAGAGAGTGGGTGCTGCTGGGCGCAGCTGAGTGCGGTGCGAGTGAGGACCTGGCTTCCCGGCCCCTAAGTCTGCCCCCAAGTCTGCCCCTAAATCTGCCCAGTTGGGGGTGCGACTGCAATCCAGCGGCATAATCCAGCAACACCCCGTGCAGTGGACAGGCAGGGGTCAGCAATTTGGGGTGAGGGTGAGGCCCAGGGGCAGTACGCCACTGGGAGTTTGCACCCCAATTGCTGCCAAGAGGATAAGCAGATAAGTGGCCCATCAACTGTCCAGCAGAGCACCAACAGCGGCCCGCAATTGCAGGACACCTAACATCAACAACAAGCTCAGTTGTGATTCTTGCTATCATCTACTTACCTACCCACCTAGTTAACCACCGAACCATCATAGGCAACCTATCCATCTTATCCATCCTTGACCCGGAGTGTGACCCAAAGTGTGAGTGGTCCAGTGGCAAGCGACCAAAAGAATTGTGAGCGCTGAACACCCACGGATGCGAAGGGCTAGCGCTGTAACAACAACACTTCCACATACTCCCCTGCATACATCCCAACTGCTGTTTTTTCCAATTGCCGCGGCTGCAGGCTGTAGGTAGTGTGAGCGCTGGATACAACAGGAAGCGCTGTGATAACAACACTCCTGCATGCGACCAACTGCTGTTTCATCAGTCGCTGTAGCTCCAGGCTGCAGGTAGTGTGAGCGCTGGACCCAACAGGAAGCGCTGTGATAACACTCCTGCATGCAACCTGAACGTCGCCCCTGCCGCCATAGTCACCACCACTCTCAGCGGGGAGAGAGTGCGAAAACACGAAAAACAGCCCTAACCTTCAAGAACAACAAAGTTATCCACCCGGGTCCACCCGCGGGGTAAAATGAGATCAGGGAGGCCGAGAGTAAACCCTCCCAGGAACATTAGGAAGAAGACCAAGGCCAAGACCAATTTGCCTGCACAGATCCAGCCACCTGACCAACCCCCTAGTCTAATACCCCCCATCTATTCGATCTTTGGAGCAGCGAAACCTTCGGGGAAGTTCACTTTTATGAAAGATCCGATGTCAGTAGTCTACTCAACGCCGGCGAGCCTAACCGGCCTACAGAAGCCGATGACTCCGAACATCTGTAGCATAACGGCGGAGACAAAGGATTTATCAGGAGATCAATCAATCCAATTACCCACATTCACAACGTCAAAAGGGACTGAGACGAACCACATCCACATGGAAGAAGTTCACAATCCAACGAAACACACCATGCAATGTCAAGTCCAAGTCCACAGGGACAGCAACACACACAAACTCCCAGTACGAGCTGACGCAGAGGAATATCTATCAGCAACACAAGCCTTAGGCACAGTCCCAGATATTACGCCAGAAGGCCTAATAAGCAACGCACTACTAAACACTAGCGAACTGAACTTAAACACGCCTAGTAACCAGCGATCAGGCAGTAAAAGGGGCAGTCCCATTAATAATAACCAACGTGACTCATTTGGCAAAGCTTACCTAAGTAATCATTCAACTCCTAGACCGGTTTTACGTTCAAATAAAAGCCTAGACTTGAAAACAGCTAAATCAAAAGATTTACACCTGGTACGGAAAACGGAAACCGTCACAACAATTACTAAAGACAAGTCCGTAAGAGACAGGGATCATCTATCCATCAACATAACTCAAAGTACTACGGATCAACCTAACACAAGTGACAAATTACTGCTTGCAGCGCTGGAGGACCTAGTCATAACAATTCACGACTCACAACCAGATATTCTGCCCATTTCGCCAATCATAGGTCTATTGACCAATAGTTCGGCAAAGATCCTCAGCACAACAAAACCTGTACAAGGGAATGAACCCTTCACTCATTCAAGCAGCTGTGGTAGGGATAAGGGCAATGCAAAGGAAGTGTCTATATTAGAGATCTCAAGCTCCCTGACACCTGATATAGTAACTATTGAAAGAAATTCCAACATCAAACAAACATCTTTTCAAGAACAGATACACAGAATACTATCCAGCGATCAGATCACACTGGAGCCGGCAACCGCTCTTAACAACAACAATGAACAAAGTACGCAATTAGAGATCGAGCCAGACACTAAAATCAACTTAGAATCAATAATTACATTACACAAGGCGCTTGGATGCATACTGGAAACATCAATAAAAACTTTAAACATGCAGTCGGACAAGCTTGACGTACAAATATATTTAATGGGGTCAATGGCCGAGCATATAGCCGGCATAAATAAAAAACTTGACAAAATGGCTGGCTCCTTCAACATCTTAACGGAACAAATTGGCTCATGTCTGCCAGTATACTCCTGTACTTGCCATCCAATACTGGAAAAACTCCAGGACTTGCCACTCATCTTGAAAGAAATTCTGCAGGAATGTAAGCAGACCAATTTAACTGCCACTAGCATTCAACTGAACGACAATTTGATTTCCTTTGATGATAATGCAATCCAAACAAGCAATGCCTGCAAACCTATGATCCTAGAGGCAGTCAACATAACCGCTCCCCACCAACAGCCGGCAGAAGGTAACGACATACATACCAACCTGCGCATTACTTCAAAATCTGACATCGCTCTAACCATTCAACAGAGCAGCACTAAACCTGTTACCACGCTCCAACCACCAGAAGCCGAGAACGGAATAAAATTAACCAAACGCCAGAAAAAAAGGGCTAGAAAAAACAGAAATCAACGTCCAAGCAGTGAACTTGAGCATAAGCAGACGTCATCACTCTTCCCTATCTTCACACAAGCCAAAGTTAAAAACAAGAGTGTCACAATGACCGACTCAACCCAGATGACGACACTCAAAGACAGAAAAACCAAGGATCCGATGACACTTGCAAAAATAAAGGCTCGAATAGTGCGACCAGATCCACCCAATGAAATCTCGCCAAATAAACCACTCCATCTAGTGGAGGTCACCTCTGCAAAAGCCCTGTGCAAAGGGCCCCCCGTGGGTTCAGAGCTCTGCGACCAAATGGAATCAAACGTTTCCACCGATCAAGATGACTCTATTGACGACCATTCAAACAAGCCGTTAGCAGTCAGTCAATACACATTGGGTAAACCCGATCCTTCCCCTAAACAGATATTAAGCACACAGAACCGGAGCAAGCATCCCACAACTACTGGGAAAGAACTAATAAACGAAAACCATGGAAAAGAAGGACCCAACAGCCAGGTTGTGGAAATGACAATCATTAACGACACAGCACCCCCATCCTCAATCACCGTCCCCAGTTTGGTCACTGACCCCAATAGACGCTTGGCAACTATCGCGACTAGGGAAAACCTTGACCTCATTAGAATAACCTTCCCAACTGACCATAAGGGCCCGTACCCGGAAACCAGTAGGAAAGCAGGGGGTAGTCGCCGCCCGGAGAACTTGTTCGATGCAAAAGAGTGCCCGCTAGCAATGAGGCAAATAACAAGTAAAGCACGAGAAGAAAACTTATCAATCGTGCCACACAAGCGTCCCGTGCATAGTGTTCAATCTCCACCTGAAAACCGCAACTCTAGCAACATGAAAGTTTCAGGGTCTTGGAACCAAACGTACCTTCGCCAAATTGTCAAATTTGGTGACAATTCACCAATGGCAAAGGAGGGTGCCCCCAACGCAGGGAAACTTCTTTTTGTTCCCGAATTCGAACAACAAGGTTCGCAAGATCACCTAAACCGTGGGAACATACTTCGTTTAACATCAGCCATCCCTAGTCTTGGCTACCTTACCTCAGCAGACCTCCTGTCGGTTGAGTTTATAACATCAGAGATTGACCCAAAAAAAGAATGCACAGTTACGACATGGAGGGAAGCTGGAATGGTAACCCACATCCTCTCTGAAATGACTAAATTAAATGAATGGGGAATCCTCTTGAAGGAAATAGTCAAGGCAGCGTACCCATCTCCTCTCCTGAAAAGGCAGACCAAGAGCGCAAACTTACCACCAAGGAGTCGACCAACGCACTCGGTCCTACAAGGAGCAAGGGGAGCTGGAGCAGCAGATCACGAGCATCCTCAGTCGCCATTGTTACTCCCAAATTGAAAGCCCAGCAAGTCAACTAATATTGCAAGTCATGTTATAAACATTCTTTCCTGGAATATTGCGGGTGCTAAAGACATCATGAACAAAAATGGCAAAGCTGCCAACTGGGATTTCTACGCAATCATAGCCTTACAGGAAACGTGGCAAACTGACCCTATTGACATACCTGGCCGCTTGGGCTATCATGTAAGCGCAACCCGCCTTCAGCGCTTTGGGCGAGCCCGCGGGGGCCTCTCTGTCTACATATCAACTTCTTTAAACGTCAGAGTAACACAATCTCCAGACTCAACTGCGGACATGCAAATCTTAAAAATAGAGAGCATAATAATGGCCATAACCAGAACCCTAATCCTAATGAACATATATGCAAATCCAAAAAAATCTTCCAAAAAATTATTATTCCAACGTATTACCCTGGCAATCACCAACATGCGTTTAGAACATCCAGACTGGGAGATAATCCTCACGGGCGACTTCAACGCAAACCTCCTACAAACACCGGAGGACGAAGTCAACATCAATGCTGCAAATGAAGTCTGGAACGTCCTGCCGCAGGCAGTTCCTCAAGTAGTGAAAAAGGACAAGGAGGGTAAACAACTCGTGTGGGACCTCGAAAACCTTGGTCTCCGAGCACTAAACGGAAGAATCAACCAAGATAACCCCCCTTCAATGACCTACATTGGCCACAAATCCTGTTCGGTACTGGATTATACATTCGTTACCTTACCCCTGCTCAGTCAAATACAAAACTTCCACATCATTTGTTCTCTGGATAGCGATCACTCCAAACAACATCTTGAGATGGCAACGGAATTACCCGAACTCGAACTAGCTCCTACACTACTAGGTAACCTCACGACGACTAACTTGAAGCGACTCAAGTGGACAAGTGAATCCCTCCCACAAGTAGCTAATGACGCCAAAAAACTATTGGAAGACCTTCTGTCTGAGAATGTCCTGAGCCCGATCATCTGGAATAATTACTTGATGCAACTCCCCAGGACCAACTTAAGCAACGTAACAAGATCCTCTACTAAATTTAGGAACCAATTCAATAGATCAGCACTACCTTTAAAGAGACACCTGAAAAACTCATACGTCAGGCACGCGGACTCACCAAAAACGCTAGTGTTTGGACAGCCGTATGCAAGGTCAGAACCCAATACAAGAAATTAATATGGACGGAAAAACAAACCCTCCAAAATGAGTTCTGGTCCAAGTTATTGCAGAACATCAAGAAAGCCGACTCGCGGGCCTTCTGGCTGCAAGTTAACTCTGTAAACCGGACAGCCCAACCAATAGGCATGGCCTGCATAACCGAATCTCAATGGTCCCAACACCTAACGGATACATTCTCAATTAACAACAAGAGTGCAGTCACCACCTTGCCTCTTGAAGCAACAGACAACATAGTGTGGGAAGACACCTCTTCAGTCCACCAAGGGATCAGCGCAAAGGTAAATGGTCCAATAGCTTCATGGCCCAGGCATGATGGCGAACAAAGTATTTTAAAAATAATTGGGAAAAGCAGGCAAGACAGCGCCCGAGGCCCAAATGGCGTTCCGCAAGCCATCTATAAGACTGACCCGCAGTATTGGGCTAGCAAGTTCAGCTCACTGTTCCGAACAGCAACCGACACAGGCAGTATTCCTGAGAGCTGGAGGGGAGCTATTATATCCCCGATCTATAAAGGTGGCGAGTGCAAGGACCCAAACAACTATCGCCTGATTGCTCTCCTCGACGCAGAATCAAAATATTATGCGTCACTGATACTTGCGGACCTGGCTGAATGGTCAGAAATGAACAGCAAAATACCATTGAACCAAACCGGTTTCCGGCGCGGCATGGGAACAACGACGAACGCCATGGCCCTATGCCTTATTGCCGAGAAAAGTCTACAGAACTCCCACGATCTTCATACCTGTTTCGTAGACTTTAAAGCGGCATTTGACCGCGTTAACAGGCAAATGCTTTGGGCGAAATTAAAGCACCAGGGCCTACCGGACTCAATTCTCTCGCCCATTATTAACCTTTACACTGAAACTTGGATGCAGGTAAAAGTCGACAATGGACGACGTCTGACCAGGAAGATCTACACTGTTGACGGACTAAAGCAAGGATGCGTCTTGGCCCCACACCTATTTAATTTATTTATGAGCGATCTGGCAGAAAGTTTGGACAAGGTTAACGCACATCCTCCCAAGCTAGGCACCCTTCGCCTAACGCACTTATCGTATGCGGACGATGTGGTACTCCTGAGCCAGACAAGAATCGGCCTCCAACGTCTGTTAGACGACTTGTCCGCCTACACAAAAAGGAACCTATTAACCATAAACATTAAGAAAACAAAGACAATGCTCATATCACGCCGACGCAAAAATCCGCCAATTTTTCAAATAAATAACGACCAGCTGGAATCCGTCAATGACTATAAATATCTGGGGGTACACCTAGACAAGCATTTAAATTTCTTGGTGCACTTCAAAGCCATGGAAAGAAAGGGGGCATCATTATTGCATGCCTTCACTAACTTGGCAGCTGAGTTAAAGGGCCCTCTTGTCTCCCCCCTGCTAATTGTAATGAAAGCCAAATTATTGCCTACAATAGCGTATGGGAGCATTTTGCACCATGGGAAAAGCGCCACCCTCCTGGAGAAAATACAAACTAAAGTCTACAAGCGGGTCTTCTTCTTACCGAATAATTCTTCCCCAGCACAAGTCAGACTTGAATTTGGTCTACAATCCCAAGTCTTACTGAAAAAATATGAGGCCATTAAATTTTGGTACTACGTCTGGAGAAACAAGGAGAATAAAATGAATGATGCACTTTGGGGAGCGATCCAGACAAGCCCGAACTCTGAGTACTCAAAATATTTAAAGCTCTCACTGGAGGAAACTGAGCTCGGAGCATTGTGGGAAACAAAACTCCCAGCCCCTTTATTTAACCAGGTAGTCAAAAGGACTGCCAAGAAGCACTCGTTCCTCAACGACAAAATAATTTTCAGTACCCGGTCCCACGCCTGGATGACTATTAAATCGTACACAAAGCAAGCGCCAGCCCCTTATTTAGACACGGCATTCTCGTTGAACCTTAAACGTAAATTCCTCCATTTAAGGCTGGGCATTTTACCCACACGACTAGACCAACCTAGATGGAGACCACAAGTAACAACTGAATGCGATCTCTGCGGTGCAGGTAACCAAGACTTTACACACATAGTCTGCATCTGCCCAGCCATGTACTACGGACGGCGGCACTGGCTCAAGGACAAACTCAACGAGCTAGGAGTCCGTACTTGTCGGTCCGCGATAGTCCAAGTCTTATGCTCAGCGGACGCCCAATTGATCTGTAGACTAGTAAAATTCCTGGACAGCTTCGCGGAGAAAACAAGGCAAGCTGCTGCCTGCCGGACCCCCATCGAGACTTAAGATCACTGTTGATAGATAAATCTGTATTACACCAAATCCTGCTATGACTGGCCGGACTCCTTGTATCGCAAACCTTTTACAACGTAAACCTTTCTTTTAACTCCTTTCCTTTTCCTATTTATTTCCTTGCTAATATTTTAAGAATTCCGTTTTAACTGCTGCACCATATCATACATTGTAATGGTTTTAATTAACCGAACAATAAAGAAATTTACCTTACCTTAAAATCGGAAGTTCGGAATCTGTGGGCCTCGAATGAACTGGTTATTCGTCGACTGGAGGACTTTGAAGGGCGGGCCTGAAGGAATAACGTACGCATTATTGGAGTGCCGGAAAAGGGGAAGGGGCAAGCTGCAGATCTCTTCGTTGAGGATATCATAACCAACCATCTTAAGCCCAAAGGCCTCGGGAATTTCTTTACTGTGGAGAGAGCACATAGATTTCCTGGAGGAAGGCCATGAGTCGGTGCCCCTCCCCGGCCCTTGATAGCGAGGATATTCAATTTTAGGGACAGGGATGCGATTCTACAGGCCTCCAGATCTGGGGGCCTCTTGAAGTACAAAAACTCGCCCAGCAGCTTTCTCCCGGACTTCAAGCAGGCAGTCCGGAAGCAGAGAATGAGCTTTATGGGTGTTAAACGGACGCTTTGTGGCAAGGGACTTAAGTACGCCATGATATACCCGGCCAAGCTGAGAATTGAACATGAAGAGAGGGTTTACTTCTTTGATAAGCCGTAAATCACTGCAGACTGGTTGGACACTTTAGCTGCTCAGCAAGAACCCCAGAGGCAAAGTGGAGAAGAGGAAGAGGGTTTGCAAGAACAAGAATAAGTACTGTCACCATAGGAGCTGGGGACGGTCGGGGAACGGACTATTGATGTAATGTTTCTGATAGAATGTTTAGAATAGTGTAGGTGGGGGGTCATCAGACTATCTGTGTGTCTTTTTCCTCCTCAGATCTACTTTTTTCGAGTTTAGTCTCGATGTTGGGGCGACAGGCACACTGCAAGTTGGGGAGGCTTGATAGTCGTAAGCAGGGTTGCAGGGTGGGGGGTAAAGTAACGGGAAGTTTGGGGGGCCGAGGGAGTTCATTTTTTGTTTTGTTTTTGTGTTTTGTGTGGTTTTGCAAGGCATTGTATCTCAAGATTTAGCAATTAATAGCGGTTTGTCTAGGGTGTGGGTGTTGGAGGGGGGTTGGATCTTCTTCATATTTCGGGATGGGGGATAAGGGGTTGAGGATCATGAGTTGGAATGTGAATGGGTTGGGGGATAAAATTAAACGGAGTGTGGTTCTACAGTTCCTCAAGCGTCACAATCCAGATGTGGTCCTACTCCATGAGACACACTTAGTGGGAAATGCATGTGAAACTATGCATAGAAAGGGATATCGTCTGATAGCTCATTCGGGATTCACTTCGGATTCCAGGGGAGTTGGGATCCTACTTAAAAAATCGCTCCCGATTGTAATAGACTCGATCGTTGAGGATGATAGGGGACGATACATAGCAGTGTCGGGGCGACGGGAGGGGAGCACTCTTTCCTTAGTTTCAATTTATGTCCCCCCAGGTATGCAGACAACTACCTTTGCTGATTTGGGAAAGGTTCTCCTGGACCTCCCAAGGGGACTGCTGTTTTTGGGAGGAGATTTCAACGCTGTGGTCTCGGGCGCCGTGGACATGCATCCATCTCGAGATGTAGGACAGGCGCAAAGATGGTTACCTGATTTCATGGATGTGTTAGGTTTGATTGATACTTGGAGACTCTTCCACCCTGATCAGCGGCAGTATACTTTCCATTCTGGGGCTCATGGTAGCCTTTCTCGAATTGATTATTGTTTGGTAACAGCGGCCCAGGCGACATATATTGCGGAAGTGAAACACATGACACGGGGCATATCGGATCATTCGCCCGTCTGGCTTAGATTTGTGATTACCCCCGGATCGGGAGGTAGAGTGGCCCCAATCAACCCCTGGTACTTGCGTAATCCTAAAATTCGTGGGCACCCGTTGAAGACGTTGGAGTATTATTTTCAGGAGAACGAGGGTTCAGTATCCTCACCGGTCTCGCTCTGGGAGCCATTCAAAATGGTTGTGAGGGGCCAGGCTTTGTCGCTTATCGCAGGTGTTAAAAAACAGAGAAATGAAGAGGTTACGAGAGTGGAAACTGAAATAGCAAAGATAGAAACCGAATTGGAACAGGAAGTGACCCGTGCTAGTCTACATGTTCTGCATCTTAAGCAGCTCGAGTATTGAACGTTGGTCACGGATGGTGCTAGAGTAGGGAGCAGCAGGGTCGTTTGTACGATGTCGGAGATAACGCAGAGAAGTTGATTGCTTGGATGGATAAAAAAGATAGAGCAGATCGTGTTGTTCCTGAACGTGTGACTGCGGAGGGAGAGTGTATAACGGATCCTCAAGGAATTGTGGATGGTTTTGCGAATTATTTTCAGACGGTCTATACTTCCGTATTGGACCGACCTGAGGAGGAATCTTGCTTGATGTTGAGGGATACTCAGCTCCCGTGCCTTACTAAGGAGGATCGCAAGTTTATGGATGGTAGCTCTTGCAGTTAGTTCTTTGAATCTGGGTAAGGTGATGGTCCCTAACGGACTCCCGATTAAATTGTATAAGCTCCGACCATACAAGGTTGCCCTCTATATCAGAGACATGTTTGTTGAAGCTCGAGAGCGGGGCGTATTGCCGTATGACCAGAGGGTGGCTTCGATTGTTATAATACATAAGGAAGGGAAGCCCAAATCCAGCTGTGCCTCCTATAGGCCGATCTCGTTTTTAAACGCGGAGCATAAGATACTTGCCAAATTGTTGTCTAATAAGCCCTATCTAAGTTATTATTGAACTGATACATACCGATTAGTCGGGATTTATCCCACATAGAAATACGGCCCTGAATCTACGCAGGCTACATGGAATTTTGGCCAGGGAACACACCCTAAAAGAACCAGCCATTATTGCGGCATTAGACGCTACGATGGCCTTTGATACGGTGGAAAGGTCATATCTATGGGCTGTCCTGGCAAAATTTTGTTTTGGTCCCGAATTCATAAACTGGGTGCGTTTGTTGTACACCAAACCTCTAGCTCAGGTCGTGGTAAATAATCGAGTCTCGGCGCCATTTTGTCTCGGGCGGGGCACTAGGCAGGGTTGTCCGCAGTCTCCCCTTTTGTTTTCGTTGGCTCTCGAGCCTCTCGCGGGCTGGATCTGTTGGGAACCATTGATTCGGGGTATTAGTTGGTCACCACAGTTTGAAGACCGCATCTATTTGTATACAGATGACATTTTGCTTTATTTGACCTCACCCAGAAAATGATAGAAACTCGGGTCTTGTTATAAATTGGGCGAAATCCTATCTGTCTGTTCTGTGTGGAGACACCCCAATCCCCCAGCGAAATTGTCCGATACAGATCTCTACGGAAGGGTTTAAATATCTCGGGATCTATATTTCAATGGACCCCAAAGTTGGATATGATAGAAATCTCCCCCTCCCTCTGCTTAAGTTATGGAGTGCTGTTGCCGGCTGGAAGAAGCTTCCGCTTTCGTTATTGGGTCGGGCCACCCTTTTTAAAATGATGTCCTTGCCCCGTTTTCTTTAAGCCCTTCAAAATACGTTGGATGTAGTGCCTGCTAGTTACTTTCGGGAAGTTGAAGGGGTGCAGCGTAGCTTGTTGTGGGAAGGTAGACCCCGTATAGCTCTATCCAAATTAACGCTCCCATGGTATGATGGAGGTATAGCCCTCCCTGACATTAAAAGATTATATTGGGCCTCACAGTTTGGAGCTATAAACCACGGCACTTATGGGCCGATGACCGATCCGGGATTTGCTATGGATAAATGGTTGCTCCCTGGTGGTAACTACACTAGAGCTTTGTATACCAGATCTGTGGTGAAAACTTTGACGGGCCAACTAGGGTAGCGGTACGAATATGGTATGATTCCACTAGTTCGTTGGGTTGGAGAGACCAACTTACCCTGGCCACCTCATTGTTTGGATCAGACAAACTGGGCAAGCTCTGGAATACTAAGGGTTTTGACAAGTGGGACCTGATAGGAATCACTACTGTTGGAGATGTCTGGGTAAAGGGGAGGATTATATCCTTTGGGGAATTGCAAACTGAATTTGATCTGAGTGAAACGGAGTATTTCCGATACGCACAAGTAAATTACGCATTAAAATTGGCACTTCCAGGGGAGGAAGAGATACCGGAGGCCTCGCCACTTGAGGATAGAATTCTAGATGGGCACTTACCTGACAGCACTATTTCCCTAATTTATAAAAAATTGATAAACCATAGAGTAGACCTTCTAGTTGATCTGAGGGATAAATGGAAGCGAGATGGAATTGAATTGGATGATGAAGACTGGCAGTCGGCGGTGTCCTCCCCGAAAGAAGTCGCCATTCCGGCCAGACTGAGAATTGTCCAGTTGAAAATCCTGCACAGAGTATATGTTACAGGCCCATGCCTGATTCGGATGGGATTAACTGAGGAAGGTCGGTGTAGACGCGGGTGTGGTCAATTAGGAACGTTTCTTCTTATCCTTTGGGAATGTCGCTATATGGTGGATTATTGGGGCTCTATACATGATGTGATGCGGGAAGTGCTGGGGGTGGCCGTGCCGCCAGAGGCTAGGAAATGTCTCCTGAATATCTGGGAGCCTACAGATCTAAACACTGCACAGACTCGGTGGGTAACTTTGGGTGATATGATAGCCAAACGCAATATTGCCCAGCTGTGGGGATCGGAGAGGCCACCCACGTTAGAGGGGTGGAAAGTGTCTATGGATTGGTGCATGTTCCGGGACAAATCTGTGTATCTGGCAAGGGGTCGCCCTTGAAAATGGACTACTGTTTGGGGACCATGGAACAGATATAGAGGGGACATATGTGTACCACCTGCCGATGTTATTTTTAATATTCCAGCATCCTCATGTATAATTATTCTGTTTTTTCTATTCTCCCTCCCCCCTCATGCTAATATTTTCTGTATGATGTATCATTATATGGATCCGCTTCTACACTGTGCACCTGTGTTTTTCTTTGATGCCTTGTTTTAATAAAAAGAAATATAAGAAAAAAAAATGTTCATGAGAAGTAGAGCCAAAAAGATAAACAATACTCATCTCAGAACCCAAAACCCCATAGTATTCCTGAACTCCACCCAAGTTTAATGCAATTTTGGATTTTTCCTTACAATGTCCTTTCTTTTAAAATGTTTCCTTTAATTTTCGATTTTTTTGTATTTTCTTTAAAAAAATTGTCTTTCTTTAAAATGCTTTTCCATGATTTGGTGCTCTCCAACGTTTTTTCTCAGTTTTCATTTTCCATTAATTCCCACACATCACACCAGATCGCCAGAAACCACCCTAAGAATTTCTGATAAGTGTAACACAAGCAGCCATCTTGCTGTCAGCTCCCTTCATCATAGCTTCATCTAAATGCAGTTCAATGTTCTCAAAAGCCCTCTCAAGTAGAAACAAAATCCTACAAATCAGAATAGAAACTTATACTATTCTCACATCTGCCCCAACATCTCCACATACAAGAAAATACTTGTCAACGTGGCAGGAGTTTGACACCATCACTACTGGCTATCTTCCCAAACCTAGTACCTCCATTACGTTTTCGAGCTACTACATTGACCCTATACCAGCCAACCCAGATCAGAACATAGCTCACTACTTATATTGATAGTGGACGAATCTCATCATAATTTTACTCTCTAATGGTGCGTTCCTTGGCAGTCTCAAACTAGGACTAGGCAGGCTCTTCTTGTGATTACAAACTTTAACTTAACAGCTACCGACTCATCAATTCTTTTTAACTTAGCCCATTAAAAAATGGATATTAGTACAACTAATTAACCTTGTCAATTAAAACAATCATCTCAAATAAAGCGATGTTGGTATTAGACAAGACTTCAGCACAGAAACTGTCTCTTTCATTTAAAACATTACTAGTGCCTTAAGCATCCTCAACAAAAGAGATACACAAGTCCCAGTGATGCACGACAAGTCAGCAGTTTTTAACACAGTAGACCACAACAAATACAAACCCCTAGAATTGTGTGGTATGGGTTGGCAAAAAACAAAATTGCGGACCCAAACCCTGCAAATCGCAGTATTATTGCAAGAGGCAGAACATGTGTCTGTTATCAAACCACTTAATTACGATGCTACTGCAATGTAGGTGGTTGGACAAATGCCTTTTTTCATGAATGCTTGCTCTCCGGCCCAGAAAAGGATCACAGCACAAGCCAAAATGGTGCCTTGCACACGGTGCATGGATGTTTGTGAGGGCACCACATGTACCCTCTGGATCCATAGAAGAGGCCCACGAATGGAAGAGGCCCTGCTAGGAGGCCCCAAAGGCCCTACCATCTGTCTTGACATGGCGTCGGACTGTCAGATAAAGGCAGAGAGAAAGGAACATCGTAATCTCTATGGTGGTGCTGCCGTAGGCACCACCCCCATTCTAGAGATTACAGTCGGATGGATGCCCCAACAGGCTCCTTGAGCCTGTCCCGTGGGCACCACCCCCATTCTAGAGATTACAGACGGACGGATGCCCCAACGGGCTCCTTGAGCCTGTCGGAGGCATCAGTCAGTCCCTCCGACTACTGCGCTCCAGCCAACTGCATCCTAATGCAGCAGTCGGACTGCTAGCCAGGCTTTTCAGTTCTCTGCACTTCCTTGAGCCCATTTGACACAGTCACATAATAAGCAGTCAATTAGAATGAGGTCGAGATATCCTGAACTGCAACCACAGTCGCATTGCCTTAGCAGGTCTCCTCAATATACGGTTTAGTTTAAGATGTCCCTAAAAATGGAAACTTTGTTTCAGGAGTCTGAGTTTTGAGCATCTGATGTATTCCTAGCAAACAGTGGCTCATTTTCATTCCACACGAACCCATCCAAGTGATTACTGAACAGTCCATTGATGCTGACGTTTCAGAAAACTCTTTCCCTCATTGCTAGGAGGCTGTATTGTGTTCTTTTTTCCAGAGCCAAGATGGTGTATTGTTCCTCCACTTACGACTATTTCAGATTTTGATCACCTTAGAGGTTTTCGTTAGGTGGTATGCTCAAAATATTGCACATTTCTGAACTACCCCATTTATTTGCTACAAACTCTTTGACTTCATCTTTGAAAGCAGAAGTGTCAGCACAGCAGCTGTAGCAGATGTGATAGTCATTAGAGGTATTACTAGTGTTCACTTTGAGGAATCCTTCTTACTTTCCACAATGCCTCTCCCATGCACTCTTCAAGTCCTCGGTGAATCATATAATTTCTTGTATAGTTCTGATAATAGTGTGCTAAATAAGCATTACATTAGTGCAAGTACTCCTCAACATGGTGCACTGTATTGTCCTACCAGCTGATCCATGCTCCACTGTAGGGCTTGCTAGATAACTGCAATTGTGACTGCCTGTGAAGTAGTACAATATAGCAATATTAGTTGTTTAGAGAAGTTCCATTAACTTTTGGGCCCAGTGCACTGGGCCCAAATCATGGCCTCAAATCATGACCCTGTTTTCTGCACGGTAACTGCACTTGTGACTGCCTCTTTAGTAATAAAATATAGCACTTTTAGGTGTTTAGTGAGGTGCCTAGAGCTTTTCGTCCTGGTGTCACAGCACCAGCTGCACCATTGAAATCAGGAACCTGTTGTCTGTAATGTGCCTACAATTGTGACTGCCTGTTTAGTTTTTAATTTTAGCAATAATCTGGGTTTGGTGGGTCTCTAGAGCTTTTGGCCCAGGTGGCACTGCACCTGCTGCACCTTTCAAATCAAGTCCCTTTTAACTGCAAGGTAACAACAATTGTGACTGCCCCTTTAGTAGTTAAACATAGCAATATTATGTGTTTGGAGTAGTTCTGACAACTTTTGATCTAGACGCTACTGCACCTGCTTCACCATTCAAACATGACCCTGTAGTCCGCAAGGGAATTGAACTTGTGACTGCCTGTTTAGTAGTAAAATATAGCATAGCTCTTGCATATTAACTTTATTTTTAATGCACAATGTTTATTCCAACATTTAGAATTTGATCTTAATGACCAAATAGATTAAGTTGAACAAAATCACCCCGATAATACCTACAAAGTGCAAAGAAAGGTACTGAGGCATGAATAGGAAAGGCTGCAAATGTTCTAAAGCTAAGGCATCTGCTTTATACAACTAAGTAATAAGAAGTAAGCATTCCAACATACTGTTAGAAGCTGTCTTCCTTTTCCATGGGAAGAGATCTTACCCTGACAGTGAATGGGGCTTAATCAGTGTGAACAGAATTAGGAGAAGTATTGTAAATGCGTGCAGCAAGGGTAAGATAACAAAAAAAAGTTCCACAGAACAGCAAATGAAAACAGTAATTCAGTATTGGGAACTGATAAGAGCCCCTTTCGGGTATATTAAATACAAGGGATTTCACACGCTGTGCAGGCAAAACCTAAAAAATCTTGCTTCTTCTGCAGCTCTTTCAGATGCATAACTCACAACTTTTCCAAAATCAGGAGCAACACCCCAGGCAGTCCATTCCCTGTACTGCACAACACTCTGGAATCTGGGCCTTGCATTTGCATTTGGTGCCTTAAATTTGAGTTTAATAGACCCTCTGAGCAGAGCATTAGGGGCCCGATGTAGGTAAAAGTCATTTACCGATTTTAAAATACCGATTTGTACCGAATCGGTATTCTGAAATCGGAAAATGAGATGTAGATAAAAAAAATCTGTAAAATACTGAATCGGTAAAAATCGGTATCGTGTTTCGATACTTACCGAATCGGTAATTACCGAATCGGTATATACCGAATCAGTATTGGCAATACAACCCTATGGGCCAAAAGGCCCATAGGAATGCATTGGAAAAACCGAATCGGGGAATCACCGTTTCCAGCGTTGGGGGTTACCACCTTGCCATCACTGCATTTCCTGGCCTCCAGTCATCCCTGCTAGCCCCCGCCGCCGCTGACCACTCGCGGCCGCCGAGAGGGGCAGGGCAGGTGAAACCACAATCCCCAGCATCCCCTGCTTCGCGGGGACGCCGCCTATCAGCTGGGGCTTCCGCTTCCGCCGGGAGGTGCACATCAGCGAGCCCTTCCTTCAGCAGAGCGGGAATCACCGTTTCCAGCGTTGGGGGTTACCACCTTGCCATCACTGCATTTCCTGGCCTCCAGTCATCCCTGCTAGCCCCCGCCGCCGCTGACCACTCGCGGCCGCCGAGAGGGGCAGGGCAGGTGAAACCACAATCCCCAGCGTCCCCTGCTTCGCGGGGACGCCTCCTGTCAGCTGGGGCTTCCGCTTCCGCCGGGAGGCGCACATCAGCGAGCCCTTCCTCCCGCGTTGCGGGACGCGCGCGGGCGACGCCGGGCTGAGCCCGGGCAGAGGGCGGGCCGTCTGTGGCCGTCCGGGGATGACAGGGGACGGGACGGGCATCCCCCCTTCGATTTGCACTACGGAAATGGGTAAGCGCAAACTGCAAACATCCAGTAATGGGGGCACAGTTAAAGCTAAAATTGCGCGAAAAGCTACAGCATCATCTAATATTATGACATTTTTGACATCAGCTGTGGGCAAATTGAATCAAGAAATTGCTGACAAAGAACGCGAACTGGGTTTGGACCCAATATTTTTGAATAGCCAACCATTGCCCACAGTAAACAGACTACCTATTCCCCTGGAACCGGTAATACTGATTGAAAATGCACCCATTATTAGGCAACAAGATATAGCCATCACCCCGGAACAAGAGGATCAAGTGAACAGTAATCAAGTCCTTCAGCAACCCTTACATGATTGTACTCAGGAGCCTGAACCGCAGACTACTAAGCGCCCTAAACGGATTCTTTATAAATCTAAGGCTCAAGGCGCACTTTCCCGAAAGAAACAAGGAACTCCAATGAGTGCCCTCGAAATCTCAATTAAGGACATGGTGGAGAAGGTCCTTGTAGACAAACTTGAAGGGGTACTCACACAAATCTCCACTGACATTATAGATACACTTAAGGAATGTGTTACTGAAATATTGGGGAAATGTGATAGGATTAATGATTACATAATGTCTTTTGAGAAAGATTCTCGGGGTCCATTATCAAAAACTACATCACAGCCATTTTTTAATCAACAGAGGCAACCCCAATCCCCTATGGAGCAGGGGAATACTGTACCAACATGCCCTTTGATTCCATCCGCCCTACCACTAGAGTCTAAAGGTTGTGGTACTAGGCAAATAGATAGTAAAATTACATCTAGGGCACATTTGATAAGTAAAACATGTCCTCCTCAGGCTAAGCCTATGGCACCCCTTTTAGATGAGCATAGCTCAGCAGGGCCTAGGAGACAGCGCCCCAGACCTCCAGTTCACCTTCCCCCAGAAGCTACACCCTATGTCGCTGTTCTGGTGAATATACCTGTATTAAAACCGGGTGAATTTGAGTCAAATGGTACACATCTGGTCAATATTATGACGTGGTGTGATGCAAATTGTACAGGCCCGAATAATATATCAGAGTGCATTCAGACAGGTAGACGGGTTGATTGGGTGGGATAAACAGAAAAAAAATTTGCTGGTGACTGTATGATCGTCAACTTTAATAGACCCCATGAGGCCTCGCGTTTATTTTGGGACGCTACAGAGGTCAAAGAAGACAGGATTAGTGCGGTACCCCTAGGTTTTTTCTACCCACCACCTGCACCACATAAGATGCTTCCAGGAAGGGTTACTCGCAACGTTACTCCCACTAATATCTCCTGTTCCAGCTCTTGGGCCACGCAAACAACTGGCATGCTACCAAAAACCCATGATAATCAGGGAAGCGAAGCAAGAAGTAGTCTGGTGCTTACAAATAGGTTTTCTGCCCTATCAAATTTAGAGGAAAACGATTGACTGACTTCTTGTGATAATACTTGTAGCCATCTATTGCCCACACTGCCTACTAGAAACGAAAAGGGTAATGTTGTCAAAATATTGAGCTGGAATATCGCAGGACTACGCTCGAAAAGGGATGACACAAGATGGCTGGGTTTACTAAAAGAATATGATGTGGTAGCCTTACAGGAAACGTGGGATAGGGATTGTGATTTTTGGTTAGATGGATATACATCTTATTTTTTAGCTGCACAGACATCGAGCTCAGGCCGAAATAAAGGAGGGTTGCAGTTTTTAATTTCAGTTCAAGTGAATGGAACTGTTAAGGTATTACACACATCATCCCAAAACTACATAGTTCTGGAAGTCACAATGACTAATAAAACTAAATGTGTTTATATCAACTTTTATAATGCCATCCAAAATACAGGTGCCAATGAAAATATCAACTCTCTGACTGAGTTCATGTGTAATTTTAAAGAGGGTCAAACCACTCCGGTATATTTCACCCTGATGGGAGATTTTAATGTACATTTATGTCAACAGAATTGCCAGTTAAGAGATACTGTAAATATAGATATGTTGCCACTCCCACACTTCGAACATTCTGTAAAAGGGTCTGCCCTAGAAGAACTTCTTCTAGAGAATGAATTATTTGAACCAGAGTTCTTCGATAGTAATGAAAGGGTCCCAACTTACAGTGCCAGGGACAGCAACACTATTATTGACTATATATTCATTTCTCCGGCTATGTTACATAATGTTATTTTTTATAATGCTATACACACTACATTTAGTGATCATAACCCGGTTGTGTTGAAAGTAGAAGATAACAACCTGTTTTTATTTAATAAAAATACCAAAGCAGAATTTTCTGCAGACTTAATTCTAAGGGACCAGGGGAGGCGGGTGAAATGGAGAAAAGTCATCCAAGAGGATTTTTCCACTCCTTAAATCAAAAAGTGGGTAAAGAAATTAACATCTGTAGGGAACCACTTAAATTTGAGGGGAATATAATCCGGTCTTTTGAATCCATCTGACGCCAGGCAGCAGATGATCTAAAATGCAAAACGAAAAACAGGGAGAAAAAGGTAAAGGGGTGGTTTAATAATGAATGCTCCAAATCTCACCGAGAATTACATAAAGCTTTGAAAATGGTACCCCGAGATAGATCTGAGGTGGCCAGGCTTAGGAAACAGTATAACTTGGATATTCTAAGGAGAAAAAAAGAAATAAAAAGACAGGCTTGGGATGATTTGTACGAGAAGGCTACCCTGAGGGATAGCGCAAAATTCTGGACCATTGTTAATACCCCCTTGTTTAATGGGAAAGAAAATGCGCCACTAGAGGTAAATATTCCAGAGCAGGACTGGCTGGATCATTTCCAAAGGACCTATGGCAGTAATCTTAATCTAAGACCCATAGAACCAATACCGATTGACATACAAGACACTCTACCAAGTTTTATTATTAAAGAGGTACAGAAGGCAATTGAGGACACGGCAGCCCAGAAGGCCCCTGGCCCAGATGGCGTACCTGCCGATATGTTCAAAGCAAACTCGGCCATGTGGTCAGTTGTACTCACAAATGTCTTTAATGTAGTCAGTATAGATAAGACAAGACCCCCAACTACATGGTCACAATCCATCATTATCCCCATATTTAAGAAGGGCCAAAGGGGGGACCCAAGATGCTACAGGCCCATATCATTGCTAGATTCTTCATTTAAAATCCTAGGTAAGGTTATCTTAGAAAGAATCTCAGCTTGGGCCACTAATAAAGATATTTTGTGCGAGGCTCAGTATGGCTTTCGATCTGCCAGAGGCACAGAAGATCAATGCCTAAATCTACATCTCACACTGAGCAAATATACAGTAGCATCAAGGGGGATGATGTATTTGGCTTTCATGGACTTGTCCACAGCCTTTGACCTAGTTAATAGGTCAAAGCTGTGGACAATACTCCTTGATAAGGGACTGGACCGAGCACTTGTGAATTTTCTGGCGCAACTCCACAGTGATCTAAGGGCGACAATTCGTATGTCCCAGGAGGGAAACTGTACCGCATTTTTTAAATCTGGAAGGGGGGTGTGCCAAGGGTGCATCCCGGCCCCCATGCTCTTCTCTCTTTATATTAACTCACTGGGAGAGTCTCTGGAAGCGGCCTCTACTGATGTACCGCGCATGGGTGGTTCCATGATGCCGGTCCTATTATATGCCGATGATACGGTATTGTTGTCAAGAACCCCTAATGGTTTACAACATCTACTAAATGCATTTGGGGCTTTTATGCAAGATCTGGATTTAGTAATACATACAGAGAAATCACATGTCATGGCAGTGGGCAATCGCAAGAATAACATCAAAACCCTCTCTTGTAATGGCTCCGTGCTCTCTAAAGTCAAAGTTTTCACCTATCTAGGAGTGGTGTTTGATGAGAAAGGGACATGGGCACCACAAATCCAGAATAAAGCAGCGGCAGTAAAAAGATCGTCTGCCGCTATTCTGGATTTCGCAAAACGACTTGGTGGCAAACCAGCCGAGGCTATCTTGTCTATCTATAGAGCCAAAACCCTGGCTATAGCCAGGTACGGGGCCTCCATATGGGGTTTTAAAAACATGTCCCGTATCCAAAGAGCGGAGAACATGTTTTTACGATCTCTTATGGGTCTTCCCCAATCTACTCCTGCTTTTTCAATACATATGGAATTGGGGATGGGGTTTATTGAAGAAATTTCGTTTTAATCAAGCTCACTTTCTGCTGGGTGAATACGATAAGTCGTGTAGGCCCCACGAGAATGCTCCCTGCAGTTGTGATGATTTCTCTGATCAGGATTTATTGCATTTTCTGTTTTTTTGTCCTTTTTTTAAAAGTGCCAGGGAGAAGTTTATTAAGCCTATATTGAAGGACCAAGAGTTTATGCAAGTTAAACCAGCTTTATTGTTCCTGCAGCTTATGGAATTACCATTAGTAATGTACGGGGTAGCCAATTTCCTGACAATGTCTATTCGGTCCAGGCAAAAAAGACTTCGACCACCACTAGCCTGATAGTATGGGAATTGGCATTTTGACCGAAATTTCTCTAGGCTATTATCATCTGACTTAGTTCTCTGAATTCCTCAAAGTCTGCATACCTCGCCAGGTTATGGTTGAAAATTGATAGTAAATTGATTGTAAATAGAACTGTAAATAGAATTGTAAATAGATTTGTAGTAAATTTAATGTACAAACTATGTAAATCCTTTGAAAGATCAGAACAATCTACAGTGGTTCTAAAAATTATGTAGTTGTATATAATTTTTGTATAGTTACCTTGGTCACCATTGAAGATTTGTACATAACGAATTCCTGTTTTTAAAGAATTTTTATAATTTCTTTTTTTTGTTGTGATCAGAAATGAATGTATAGCATACTTTTATGATTTTAAAATAATCGAATAAAGTGTATTTGACTCTGACTGTGACTCTACCGAATCGGATGATACCGAATCGGCAAATACCGAATCGGTAAATACTGAATCGGTAAATACGGAATCGGCAAGCAAGTAAAAGTGAAAGCAATGAAAACAGCCAATGAGGTGCAACCACCCTCCCCCACCCTAGCAGGGAGTGGCTACCCAGGCAGGTGCAACTCATTAGAACTTTCTGGAGAGGCAGCCAGAGCTGAGCAGTGAGAGGGAGCAGCAGAGAGAGTGGTAGCTGATTTTGCAGACAGTGGAAATGGCAAGCAGCTCAGAGAGCCAGAAGGCAGAGAGGAAGCGCAAATTGAAGTTCAGCAGCATGGAGCTGCAAGTACTGGTGGAGGAGGTGGTGAAGGTCCACAGGTAGCTCTTTGGGAGGCTGTCCCTCACAGTCCCAGAGCCCACCAAGGGGAAACTGTGGAGTGCCATCAGTGAGAGGGTCAATGCTGTTGGTGTGACCCCCAGGAGCCTGGAGGACCTCAAGAAGAGGTTTTATGATATCGGGAGCCTCACCAAGAGGAAATTGTCAGAGCTCCACAAGCAGGCAGGTCTGAGGCAGGAACCCCACGCCTCCCCTGACTGACCTGGAGGGACTGGTGGCCACAACCATCGAGACGGAGAGTGTGGTGGGAGTAGGGAACATGGACAGCTCAGCCAGAGCTACAGCAAAAGGTAAGAAGCATGCACAGCATGACACACCCAACCAGACACCTCCCCTTTAGCCCCAATGTACAGCCAAACCCCAGTCCAGTACTGCTAGCACCATGCATGAGCAATGCATTATGGGAAATGTAGTCAGCTAATGTAGGAACCATTGTCAGTGCACATTAATCTGCAATGCACGTTTAAAAATAATCAGAGTAATGAAAGTGACATGTGCAATGCTTTTATTGTAGTGACTGTAAGACATTTGCACTCAGTTCACAAATGCTTCTTTATACCTAGGGGCGCCATCAGGCAGTGGAGCAGCAGCTGCACCAGCGACAGCGGATAGTGTGGTGGCAGGGCCAAGCACCATGGATGCCTCGCAGGAGGAGGAGGACAGCAGTGCCATGGTCAATGAGGACGACCCTGTACATGCCCTCTTATTTCCCCACTACCCCCAACTGTCACAATCCCCCCCCATTGCAGTTCTCACCAGAGAACTCCCCCTCACGGTCCCAGCCAGCACCTGCCACATCACCAGCCAGGAGGAGTATTGTGGCCCCAATTACAATCATGGAGGGAGCTGCGGGTCAGGCACCAGCACCCACACCAGCGACACCTGTGGCACAGCAGTCCACCCAGCAAGCCAGCACCAATCGCCGCCGCCCACGCACTCCCAGCAGTGCATGTCCATCAGGAGAGGGCACAGTCTTCCAAGGACTTGAGGGGAGCATGGTGCGAATCCAGCGGATGCAGGCAAAATCCATCCTGGCATGCCACCGCCAATTGCGTGCACACAACCTGCAGATGGTAGAAATGGCAAAGGGCTTTGGTGAGTTGGTGGCAAGCAACAAGGAGGTGGCACAAACAAACAGAGACATTGCCACAGGACTGGGTCGCATGACGACCGCCATCACACAGCTTTGTGCCAAGATGGAAAATAATGAGCACACAAGGCGCAGGGATGCCCGTGTCAAAAACAGGCCAATTAACCGGCTTGCCGCCGCGATGTCCCAGCTATGCCGCCGAGGGGCCAATATGCAAGAGTGCCTGACACAGAACACTGCGGAGGTGACCAGGGGCATGGCCCGGATCACCAGGCCATCATCATATCAAACACAGTGGTCAATCCTGCCCTGGACGTGGCCGAGGCTGGGGACAGCAGCAGCCGCAGCAGCCCGGCCAGCGCTGTGTCAGAGCCGCGCAGGAGCACCAGGCGCTCCGCAGAGGTAGCTGGCCATGCAGAAGGGGGTGAGCAGCATCCCAGTGGCTCTGCAAAGTGCAGCAGGAAATGACTCTGCCAGTGTGGTTGAGGCAACCCGGCCCATTTCCAGTCCCCACCTTTCATTTCATTATTTCATTTGTTGCACATCAGTGCTTTAACGTTGTGCCAACATTATTAAAAAAAAATTCACATCCATAACCTGTCTGTGCATCTGTACTCACTCAGAAATAGTTTTCAGTTATCTCCTCACGTCTGTATCTGCCATCTCTTGGTGTAGACACCCCAGCAGGTTGTGTTTGTGGCACAGCAACGTCGTTGTCATGGTCCTCGTAGTCTGACAACTCCACCTCAGTGCCCTTCTTCACCGCAAGGTTGTGCAACATTGCACAGGCAGCTATTATCTTACAGCAGGTGATGGGGGTATACTGCCTTGCACCTCCACTCTTGTGCAAGCATCTGAACCTGCTTTTCCCGATGCCAAAGGTCTGTTCTACTACATTCCTTGTGCTTTTGTGGGCCCGGTTATACCTCCTTTGGCTGGGTGTTGAGGGGTTGAGGTAGGGGGTGAGTATGAATGAGCGGAGGGCATATGCACTGTCGCCTAGAAGGAAAAGGGTTAACATTACTCCCATCCATACATGTACTTCACAGTGCTATTTTTGTTCTGGGGGTCTGATGATGTGTCTCACCTAGGAGGTATCCTTCACCAAATTCCCCTGCTGTCAGCCGTGCATAGATGCCGCTGTTTTGAAATATGTAGGAGTCGTGGGTACTCCCTGGGAATTTTGCTACCAGGTCTGTGATGGCGCACTTTGCATTGCAATTCACCTGCACATTGATGGTGTGCGTAGACTTCCTATTGCGGTATATGTATTCTGTGTCAGCAGGGGGGCAAATCGGAATGCGCGTGCCATTAATGCAGCCAATGATGTAGGAAAATCGTGCCATCTGGTAAAAGTCTGCTTTTGTTTGTACCAGTTCTTTATGGGTTGCAGGGAAAGAAATGTATTGGTCCATCCTCTGTATCATGGCGTCAAGGAATTTGTGGAAAAACCTTGACAGGCTGCTCTGGGTCACCCCTCCTACCGCAGCAACTGCACTTTGATAGCTGCCAGACGCAAGCAGGTGTAGGCTGCATAGCACCTGCACGTGCGTTGGGATGGCGTGTGCCCTTGGGGTGGGGTGGTCCAACAGTGGTTTTAGGTCCCTGATGAGCTCCAGAATGGTGTCTGAGTCCAGCCTGTACCTCTGTAGGATCTCTGCCTCTGTGAGCATGAACAGGGTGATCCTCTGTCTGTAGACCTGCTCCTCTCTTTGCCATTCCCTCTCTCCTTCCTGCTGTAGCCGTAGCCGTCTTGCAATGACATAAAATGCCGCCATCCTGCAAATTGCATTGCATTTTGGGTCTAATTTTATAGGTTGCAGTTGGTTACCACCTGATTCCAATCCATGGTAAATACCGATTTTGAAATACCGATTTTGAGCCTAAATCGGTATTTCTGTGCTTCCCTACATCTCTATCTGAGTTTTTGCCTGTCCGAATCGGTAATTTACCGAATCGGTAACTCTACCGAATCAGTAGATGGTCCGATTCGGAATATTTTCCGATTCGGTAACTCTACCGAATCGGTAAATGGTCCGATTCGGTATATTTACCGATTCGGTATGTTAGCGATTCGTTACTTTACCGATTCGGTGTATTTCCGATTCGGTATTTTACCGATTCGGTATCTTTACCGAATCGGTATAGTTACCGATTCGGCCAGATTTCTGGCTCCTACATCCCGATGGCTCGATACCTCTCGGTAAAGGCCGAAAATCGGTATTTTCGGCTGTTACCGATCGGTATTAGGCCACCTACATCGGGCCCTAAAAGTCCCAAATAACCAAAGGTGACTCTAATGTCATAGGGCTATTTGGAAGCTATGTTAACCACAACCATGAATAGCATTCTTTTTTTTAATTTCATGTTAAAAAACGTTCTCTTTTGGGTGGGCATACTGAATTACACATAATTGCATCTAAAAGGAAACAATAAAAGATTTACTCAGCAGTGTTTATAAGTGCATTTATTAAGTCTGAGCTCACCTTGTGTATTTTGGAATTAATAATAAGTGGATCTAAGCTTCACTGACCCCTTTTCTCTATTCTGCAAAGCCACTGTCCTGCTCTGTTATTTGTATTTATTGTTGCTTTGTGTTTGTTCTGCTGGAATTTCACATATCTTGCTAGAGGCTCAGGGCCAGATTTATCAAGGTATTGTGTTGCCCTTACATCACATGGCATTCCTAGGGCAACGCAGTGCTTAAGTTAGATTTACCAATCAACACAAGGCCGCCTTCCACGGCCCTGCATTGCTTTTGCTTGGCAAGTCTGGAGTAACTTAAGGCAGCGCAAGTTGCTGCCTTGCATTACTCTGCCCCGGGAAGACATTCCATGGGTGGAGTGTGGGTGTTCCTATGCATCACATATGTATTTTGGCACAGTCCCCGATTTACCAGTACTGGTAAACCTGAGAATGCATCAAAATGCTACGTCTTCCCAGGGGAGGAACAACATGGAGAACTATGTTTCTTTCTCCTTGTCATTGCCTCCTTCTTAGTATGATGCATTCTGCAGCACACTTAGAAAGAGGAATAACCCTCATAGGATTGTTTTAGTGCAGAAAGGTATGCCTTCCTGCACAAAAGCAATCCTGCCTGCAATACAGGCACACTTGCACCATGGCGCAATGGTGTAGTGAAGTAGTGTGGCTCACTGGTTAGAGGCGGCAGACCCGAGAGCAGAGGACGGCCCGGGACCAGGGTTCGATTCCCGGCGCGGCAGGTTTCTGGACCAGGGTCAGCGGACTCGATAATTCTCTCGCCTCGGTGCCCACTCTGATCAGCGATCACACTCGGCAACTCTGGGCATTAGCTTGCCTCATCTTCACTAACGGCCCCACCAGACCGCCGGGGATGCCTGGTCTCACCCTGGAGATACCCATTAAGGGACCATCTCTCAGGGAAGCCAGGAAGGGTTTCGCAGTGGTCGAAGCGCCTTGGGACCCTACGGGTAAGTAGTGCGCTATATAAATGCCAATACAATACAATACATTGTCACTAGCAGCAGATTGTGCGCCAACACAAGCAAAAAGCAAGAGCGTGCCATATCTTGAAAGATATGACTTATTCCTGCTCTCTCCATTTCATACAGAACAGTACAGCAATATGTCTTGAAGTGTTGTGTTGCTTAAATGAATGGTGAATCTGCCCCTCAGCTTCAGGCTTTTGGCCAAAGGGCACAAGGCCATACCTATTGGCTTTGCTATTGCATGTTTGTAACTGTGATAGAAATTTTTCATTCACACTTCTTTTACATATCTCCTTGTCATTCCCTTTGCCCTCATTTAATAATTGTATTTATCCTTTCCTAGCAATTTGCCTACATTATTAAACATTTGCTTTAAAGTGTTTAATTGTTGAATACTTGATTTCTAAAAGGTCAAATAAATGCATCAAAGAACTTTGAAAAGCAGAAATTTCATGTTTGTTAGGTATTGTTTGTTAACTTGTACCAGTACTGCGGTTGGCACTGATATTCTAAATAAGTGCTTTATGTTTCTGTCTAGAACCTCAACCACTCCAGGCTTTGGAAGAGGGCAAGTACCATCCTGTGAAGCAGGAACGAGCAGCTGCTCAGAACAATAGTAAGTCGCTTTTCTGTCTCAGTGACAACTACTGCATTTTAAAGATATTTCTTCCTTGCTTCCAAGCTCAGACACCAATCCTATTTAAATTATACACCTTCCTTTGTTTCTGTCTCAGCCTCTCTACCACAGAAAGTAATCAGGAGAAGAAAAGATGTGGTCCCCCAGTGTTCAGTCATACCTACTACCTCCCCAATATGTCCCAGTCAGACCATAATCTCTTCTCACAATTTGCCACATTTCTTCCACAGTTTCTACCTAAGAGTCTTCTTCTCATGGTTTCCATTACATTTTTCTGTATTCTACCTTCTATTAACCATTTGACTTGCCCTACTACATACGCCCCACCTGTCCATAGCCAAACTTAAACATAGCCCAAGCCCCCATGTTTTATTAGACCACACCTTACCCAACACTCACTTGCTCCATAGCACAGAAATAACATATTTGTTGTGCATTTAATAAACCTGGGGTGGAGGGTGTTGTGTGGCACTTAATCTAGACTTAGGGTGGGAATCAGGAGGGAGCAGGGTAAGAGTAGGGGTTTGTAGGGTTTTGTAAGTATTGCCAATAATAGTCCCTAAACAAATAACATGCTACAACACTAGGTTGGCTCAATTAATGTTGTGTGATATATTGTCAAATTAAGTGTGCAGCATAAATTTAATGTGCCATATTCTTCTTTGGCAATATATATGTATCTTTTGCATCACAGTCATTTATTTGCACATTAGGGCCCTCTTTACAAGTTAAGGGCTAAATTCATATCCCTGGTCAAACATAAGTTTGCACAGGGATCGGAATTGTGAGTTGAGTGATAATTTATTATAACCTTTCCATTTTCATCTGATAAATTCCTGCAAAGGAAACCTGCTAAAATGTAGGGCAGGAAAAGGCCCAGAAAAAAAGTCTGAACATGCACGATTCAATGTATTAAAACCTGATTCCACATGTAATACCCATTTTCCTTTTGAATACCAAGAATAGGAGAAGTTTACCACATGTAGTATATACCTTATCCTGGAGCATTGATATTTACCAAGTGTAGTAAATACCCTATCTTATTCTTATAGGCTCATAACGAGGGATTTAACGTGTGGTGAAAATGTCATCCTATGAAATTATTTAAACTTTTCATCTATTTCATCAAACATCTATTTTTGATTATGAGAGTGTTTGTTGAGTACTTCAAAGTAAATACTCCATTATGTAATTATGTATAGGAGAAAGACCCTGTAAAAAAGATTCACATTAAAAAAAGGTCCGGTGGCCCTAGTGAACCTTCAATGTTTTGTGGCGGTCTGAATATATAAACAAGTGTTTGCGGTAACTACTACAATTTATATTCTTTTCTTGAATCATTCAGCTCCTCTTGCCAGAGGCCAGGCCCTGGAGTCCCGGTATAAGCCTCCAGAAAATGGAACCATTGCAGTGGAGTATCACTGGCAGCCTCCACCGTCTTGGAGGCTTCCTTGTGTTTCCAGTCAGTGGCATCATTGCTGCAGTGACACCATTGCTGCCTGTTGCAGGGGGTGAGGGTAGGAAGAACAGTTGGCGATGGGGAAGCTGCAAGTTTTTTAGGATTTAGTTAAAGGGAGATTACCTTTTACGGGAGGTGAGGGTAGGAGTTCATATTTTCAGGTTAAAAAATGGTTTCTGATTTTCTTCAATATGAGTAATTTAATTTTATTTTGCTATTTGGCGTCAATGGTTAGAGTATCATCCCCATTAATTAAATAGGAGCCTCACAAATAAAGTAACAACAGAGGCTGATCCCTGCACCTGACCAATCACAAAGCAGTTGTGCAGCTGTGTCTATCCCAATCGTCCTCTTTAGTTTCTCTTTAATTGAGCTCCCTTACCAGGTTACATAGTATACCTTACCTCATCCAGTCCACCCCTCTGACATCACTGTTGGAAAATTGGCTTCAAATTGGCCTAAACCTCCCCCCACTCCCCCCTTTACTGGATTGATCTTATTTTTCCAGAGCAGCACCAGACCATACTGGCTTTGCCATCGCTTGTTTGCAACTGTGGTAGAAATCTTTCTTTCAATCCTCTTTTACATATCTCCTTTTCTTTCCTCATTTAATCATTGTTTTCTGATCCTTTCCTAGCAATTTCCCTTGCTCATAAAAAATGTGCTTTAAAGTGTTGAATTGTTGAATGTTTGATTTCTAAAATGTCAAGTAAACCTTTCAACGAAATTTTAATAGCAGCAATTTCATTTTTCTTAGTAATGTTTTTTAACTTGTACCAATACTGTGGTTGGTACTGATATTCTAAATAAGTGCTTAATGTTTCTGTCTAGAACTTCAACCACTCAAGGCTTTGGAAGAGGGCAAGGACCATACTGTGAAGCGGGAACAATTGGCTGCTCCGAAGAGTAGTAAGTCACTTTCCAGTCTGTGACAACTGCTACATTTGTAAGGTATTTCTTCCTTGCTTCCAAGCTCAGACACCAATCCTATTTAAATTATCCACCTTTCTTTGTTTCATTCTCAGCCTCTCTACCACTGAAAGTAATCAGTATAAGAAAAGGTGTGGTACTTAATGCCCAGTCATACTTACCACCTCCCCAATATGTCCCAGTCAGCCCATAACTCCATCTCAGCATTTGCCACATTTCTACCACAGTTTCTACCTAAGTGTCTCCTTCTCATGGTTTCAATTAGATCTTTCTGTCTTTTACCTTCTATTAAACATGTGACTTAGCCTACAACATAGACCCAACCTGTCCATAGCGAGTCTTAAACAAAGCCCACGCCCCAATGTTTTATTAGCCCACACCTTACCCTACCACTAATAGTAATCAGGGGAAGAAAAGGTGTGGTACCAAATGCCCAGTCACACCCACCATCCCCCCATTAAGTCCCAGTCAGCTTTTAATCCCATCTCCCTCATGGACCTGCTATGGTTTATGACTGCCAAAAGTACTTCAATTTATTTTATTTTATTCTTTTCTTGAATCATTCAGCTCCACTTGCCAGAGGCCAGGCCTTGCAGTCCCAGTAGAAGATAGCCACTTGGCTAAGCCTCCAGAAAATGAAGGCCATTGCGATGGAGTATCACCGGCTGGTGATTTTTAAGGAGTAGGAGGAAGCCTCTTTTGTTTCTCATTAACTGAGCTCCCTTTCCAGGTTATGTAGGTTACTTTACTTCCTCCAGTCCACCCCCCTGCAACCAGTGTTGGAAAACTGACCATAAACTGGCCCATCCCTCCCCCCTTTAATGGCTTGATCCTATTTTAACTGAGCAGCAGCCAACCTCTTATCAGTAATAGCTATATATTTACTACCCTTGCACTACCCTGTACAACTATTGATCTCTGATGGAGTCTACCAATCCAGCTTCAAAACAATCCCTCCTTCCCATTCATAGAACTTCTTGTCCTAAAAGAGTAGAAAACATTATGTCTGCTACCTACCCCAATCGACCCATTAGAACCTTGATAGAGGATGTTTTTCCTAAGGGCCTCAATGCTGGTGGGGCCCCCTGCTAACAGGGAAGATACAAGACATCAGATGGTAAACAAGATTCTACCTATTCTGAATGAAGTTAGCGAACCAGCCAAAAGATTCTCATTCTGCATCACAGGCAACTAAATAAAAAAATAAAACAGAGTGAGTGGAAAATCCAAGACAGAGATTCATAAAACAACATGGTATAGCTTTATTTACTAAAGTAAGCATAATTAACCCTCAAGTCTCAGGACTCTTGAGAAGGGTCTTTTGTTATAAATCATGGGGTACAGGTGATGGAAAACATACCCACTACCTAACATTGGCCAATCATTGTTGCAATTAATTCTCACCACTATGATGCCCCTTTTGCCTGGGTGGCAGTGGTGTTGTGGTCAAAATTAGCAATTTTCAGTAACTTCCTCCTGTTACAGTTGGCGTAGCTTAATCACACTCATTTTGCAAAGTGTGAAATCTGTATATAGTGAAATTGATAGCACAGCAGATTGCCCAACTTGGAGAGGAAGATTAGGGATTTCATAAATGGGTGGATAACGGGTAAAGCAGGTTAGGAAACAGTTAGAGATCGACAAAAATAACATTCACCAGGTCCGTGAGCACGCCGCATCTGCTGTGGAAGGAAGATGACAGCTAAGTTGGCAAACTCAAACAGCCTTTCTCTTTAGTAGTTCACAGACTTCCAAGCTAGCTAATCGTTACCTACTGTGGAAAATTCAAAATAGGAAGAAACCACATAGTTAAAAAAATATTTATAAGAAAAGAAAAATGGACATTATATAGGTGAATGTGATTGTACCAACCTCCTTACATTATTTCTTGCACTGACTTCTACTGCTTCACAGTGATATTGTTAATTTACTAATTGGATATCTGTTATTTTCCACTTTCACCTACATTCAGAATCAGTACCACAATATCATCACTTATAACACCCTACTTTTGCTCATAATGACCATTATTTCTCAAAATCAAGTTATCCTATTTACCCATGAGCAGCTTATCCACCTCATATTTTTCTCAACGTGGATATTATTACCCTACAATGATTTACAATATATATAGGGATAAGATAGCCCATTACTTATCCCATTGCATCCCCTGCTGTTGATTACATTCTTCCCTAAAACCATGGCAACAGTAAGCATTGGGGGTCTCTTCAAATGTTAATCTGAAGTTAAAATATCTCCTATCCTTGTTGGACCTGTAAGTAATACACAAACCACTTTAGATCTCTAATCACATGACTCGGTCTGTACCTCTAACTCTGTATAATGGCATCCACTTATGTCTTTATTAGGTCTGGCTGACAGAATTGGAGGAATTTTGGTAATTCTGCGTTGCTCTTGTACCACAGAAATACTGCTAAATGAAATTCTGCCTCTCCACCCGCAGAATTAAAAATTATGCAGTGGTTTCTAAAGATTAGAAACTACTGCATGCCTCTCGGTGCATTGCATACTCTGCAGTGATTAATCACTGCAGGGTACGTATGGGCACCTAGTGGTATGCAGCGGTTTCTAAACTTTAGAAACCACTGCATTTCACTCGGCGTCCTCCCTTTATACTATGCAGTGATTAAAAGTTTTAATCACCGGAAAATGTGCAAGGGCACCAATGACAATGCAATTTTCTTAGGCAAAATGCATCCGCTCATTCACTTTTGGATGCAAGGGTGCATTTTGCGCTAAGGAAATAGTGCCAAATGCCCACTCCATCCCATCTCAGAATCTGAAGAAACTTCAATGTAATTCTGCATGATTCAGCTGCATCAAACATTGTGAATTCTGCCCACCCATAGTCTTTAATCCATCACTAGCACGATGATCCCACAAACCCCTACACAATATATCCTTTTGCTCTCATATGATCAAAGTTTGGTATATTCCAAGGCTGTCAGTAGGTAGCTTCTTGCCTGAGAGGTCTCCCTGTACTGTATGTCGTGCCACAGCAGATGGTTCAGCGTATTTGTTGTGGCACTTCTTATCTTATATCTGCAGATGATGTAAGCACCATACCTGGCTAAGACTTGTTGTTGAAGGCCAAATACCAACCTTATTTGAGCAGGTGATGTGTAGGACGGGAAACTGAACATAATTCTGTAGGCTTTGACCTGCGTGTTATCCAGCTCCTTAGCGTCTCTTCCCCGCATTGCCTCGCTGCCATAAGTAATTGAGGGGAAAAGTTTAACCTGGACTACCTTCAAGAGTGGGGTCAGAGTCGGACCCATCAATTGGTTTGCAAGGTTTTTCATCGTCAGGGCGGTTAGCAGACCTTTCCTTCTTATTTTCTCTTTCTGACGCCCAGACAACCCTTCCTTGTCGAATGTAAATCCCAGGTACTTGTACTCGCTAGCTGGGTCGATTTTAGTGCTTGCTCATGTTTATTTTTAAGTTGTTTTCCGTTGTGTAGTTCTGCATTTCGGTCAGTATATGTTGAAGGCCGACAGGCGTCTGACTTATTAGAACTATGTCATCTGCATACATGAGATTGGTTTAAGTTTTCCCTCCTACCCTTCGTGAGTGGGAGTTACAGGCGTCAAACACTTTTGGAAAGTCAGCCATGAATAGGTTGAACAGGGATGGTGCAAGCACACAACCCTGTTTCAGGCCTCTTGTTGTGGGGACTTTTGAGGAGAGATGTGCCACCGTCTAGTTTCACCCGCGTGTCAGTATGTAGAAGCTGCAGCATGTTTAGAATAGATTGTGGTTACTCCATCGCGCCAGTTTCCCCTGCAGTCTGCCACTCTCTACATTGCCAAAGGCAGCACTAAAGTCAATATAACACAGGTGCAGAGGTAGCTTGGAGGCTTTTGCTGCATCAATTATTTGAGAGATTGTGAGGATGTTTGTAGATGTACTGGCCATTTTACGGAAGCCGGTCTGATTCAGCTGTATTATCTGATTCGTCTCAGCCCAGAGTGTGAGCTCCTCTAGTATGGTACCCGCAAAGTATATCGCTTCATTGTCTATCAGGGCTACTAAACGGTAGTTGTTGGGCTCGGCCTTGTCTCCTTTTTTGTGACTTGGCACTGACAGGGTCTGCACTAGTAGCTATCACCCATGTTTGGAGGACTATTTCTGTACATGGTTGACAAGGTTGTGTCAGTACTTACCTACATATTTAAGAGAGTGTAGGAGTACATCTTGTTCAGTGCCATGACATGTTTAAATAAATGTGCTGATATATAACTGCCTGCTATAATACCTCTATGGCTGTCTAAATGTGTATGAAAGTGGCTGCAGAAACAATTCAGGGCCTGCGTTAGGCAATACAGAGTTACATATGTGTGACTACAGCTACCTTTGAGTCTGCTGCATGTATTAATAGTTTCTGGTGAGTGACTGAAACTATATGTGCTTCTGTAGCTGTCCAATAGCTGAAACAGAGGCATTATGTTTTTCTGAACATGCATGTCAGTTGCTATGGGGATGGCATTGTCTATATAGTAGTTGGCAAGGGGGCATGTAAGTGCACAAGTAACTTAGGGCCAGATGTAGGTAAATCTAATTTACCGACTCATAAATACCGAATTTTACCGATTCGGTATTTATGAATCGGTAAATTAGAAGGAGGGAGATGTAGGTTTTTTTTATTTTGAATTACTGAATATGTAAGATTCGGTATTTACCGCTTCGGTAAATACTGAATCGGTATTCCCCATTGATTCCTATGGGCTTTGGAGCAAGTTAAAGCAAGTAACAAAGTTAAAGGACAGGGGATATCCTAGGTGACTTATTAATCATTCTTTTAAAAGAGCAAGGTTTCATAATAGGGACAGCCTATGAGGAGTAATAATAAAAAAAGCAAACCTGATAACATTGTGTTCATAAGTCAATTTTCAAGTTTGAGTAACAAAATCAAAAACATTATTAGTTCAAACTGGGCGATATTAAATGATAATGAACAAATTAAGTTAAATCGCCCGATGTTTGCTTTTCGAAGAAACAATAATCTCAAAATTAATCTAGTCCAGACCTACAGGGAACCTTGCAAGTTTAAACAATTAGACCTGACAGGACAGAAAGCCGTAGGAAACTATAGGTGCGGCAATTGCAGCATATGCGATTACTGCATTGAAGGAACAAGCTTGACATATAACAACCACACCATAATGGCAAAAGACCTCAATAGCTGTAGAAGCAAACATCTAATTTCTTTCCTCATATGCCCATGTCAGTTAGGGTATGTAGGCGAGATGGGTCGGGAACTGAAAACCCGCCTGTCGGAGCATAAATCAGTTATTGCCAATAATAAGGTAAATGCTCCTTTAGTAGAACACTGTACCTCGAAAGGACATACTTTCGAGGACATTAGGTGGTTTGTGATTGAAAGAATAGTAGGGAGCAAACTCGGTTGAGAGGAAAGGAATGGATGAAAAGGAAAAAGCGTGAGCAATGGTACAAATCAATATTGGACACTGTACGCAAAAGGCTCAATTCCAAGGAGGAGTGGGAGTGAATTATAGGAACAGCATAATTTGGCTTTAGAACGAGGTATTTTAGGAATACTGTTTTAACACAATGTAAATTGTATTATCGAAAGAGGGGGCTACCTTGGAGTATCAGCGGTATCACCTGCCTCGGGCGTGTCGTCCGGCCGACATACTTGAGGGTGGGTGGCCCAGCATTACTCCGGGTACCCTGATTTAAATTCCGTTATGGGTCCTAATGAGTTACCAATACCCACAATCAATAAGAGGGGGATGTAGAATATATAGATAAGTAGCTACCTCGATTGAGATCGAGTTCCAATGCTTCTAAATGTGAAGCATATGAATTGTCGAATAATAAATGACTCGTTCACTTTAAATCTGGCACAACACGGAGCAACAATACATCTGAATGTGCTCTATAAGAACTGTGAAATAGTAAATAATTACTTGCACTTAAACATCTGAACCCTTTAATATAACAGAGTAAATATGTGCAGGTTAAAACTTTGGCATGGCGTCAATACGATCTCTGATGCCCCCCGAGTAATGGAGATACTAGAGGTATTACAGTAATAGAGACAGAGAACACGCGATGACGCGGTGCGTAGATCACATGTTGAGAAAGGTGTAAGCAAGCAGCTTGGCTACACACCGGCTGCACATTACGAGTAACGATTTATCCTATATATACCGAGGTTGTTCAGTTACCTAAATCCTTCCTTTATCCGAGAAGAACGCTACCGGACCACAATACAGGTATTTTCAGTGTGTCGTGAAATTCAAGCCGATCCCTGAGGGCAACACATGGACAGTGAGGGGTTGTTTACATGCTGCATAGTCCTGGCGCTTGAGATAACAAAGGAGGGTTGGTGATAAATTATCGTTTTTTTATGAGGAAGTGGCTTACAGAACGGGAGTTTACTGTACCACTTGCCTTAATATAGAATTAGTCGATATTCCGCAAAAGAACGGCACATAGGAAGCGAGGGGTGGTTCTAAATCAGTCAAGCCCCAACTCATAACATAACAACTAGGTTAATATTGGACATAATACTGCCATATCCTCAGGCAGTAGGTTATTAAATCGTGTCCCTAGGTATGAGGTTGAAAAACGGAAGCCTAACGAGTTAATGTTATATGCTTTTACTGCAGGATCCGCCGTACATGGGGACCTGAGACTGTTTCCTTAAAGACACGGTTGGTCTTCACAATTGGCCACGAAGCCAAAAGAAAAACTATTGATGATTAGTCACACACTACGGGATACCATTTTCAGGTATGTAACTAAGTGGAACCCGGATATATATTGTTGGAAATTATAATACATTTTAGACTAAAAAGGTTTTTTCATGTACATATTTGCAGAGTAGACCGCACAGAGCACAGCACTAATTGCCACATGCATCATTCTAAGGTTTTGCGATTCCTTATTTGCGATTATTAGGGAATCGCAAATAAGGAATCGCAAAATGGGATGCATGATTTTAATCGCACAATATTTGCGTTTCGGTAAAAATCGCAATTTTTACCGAATCGCAAATATTATGCGAATTCTAATTTGCGATTTCAAAATTCCCATTGATTCCTATGGGCCAATAGGCCCATAGGAATCAATGGGAAGGCATTGACATTTTGCGAATTTCAATTAGCGATTCGCAAAATGTTAATGCATTCCATGGGTGCAGGGGGGGCCAAAGGACCCCCCCCTGCACCCCTGAAATGTATTTTAAAGTGCATGTTTCACACACACATGTCCTAAGGACATGTGTGTCTGTAACATGACAGTGTTTGAAATGCAAATTTGAGCATTTTAATACTTTTTCGCAAATTACCACGAGGTTCATCCTCGTGGTAATTTGCACCCCTTAATGGCGAATTCGCAATTTCAAAAACAATCATGCATTGCTTTTAAGGAATCGCAAATTTGCGATTCCTTAAAAGCAATCACATTTTTGGAAATCGCTAAAAATAGCGAATTTCCCAAAAATGCATGATGCATCCCAAAATCTTATTTAGGAATCGCAAACGGACGAATTTACCGATTCGCACCGTTTGCACTTCCTAAATAGGTTGATGCATGTGGCCGATAATCAGGAAAGTGTAAGCAGTGATCTTCTGGGTGTGATCTCATCAAGGTAAAAACATTTTCCTTAGAGACCAGGTACTGAATATAAATAGGACCTGAAAGTAGAATCGAATCTAATTGTAATCTTGGTTTACCCAATAGATCCTGTGGGGTTGTGGAAGTAAAAAATATTGAGGAACCTTCCCATGGAGTGACTGGCATCCGGCACTTCACTAGTTTTATGGTATGTGAATGCATGTAGATCTGGAGAGTGCATTAGAAGTAGAGAATGACGGACGTTTGGTAGTAGATGTATGAATAATTATGATCCTCTATGAATGCGATTTGGAATAGGAAATTCACATGGGCGATAGGATGAACAATATGATGTAAAAAAAACTTTTGCAGAATAGGTAACAAAATGTTTTTATATATATATATATATATATATATATATATATATATATATATATATATATATATATATATATATATATATATATATATATATATATATATATATATATATATATATATATATATATATAGAGAGACAAATTGTTTGCAGAACTCTGATAGTTTTAAAATGTAGATTATTGGGCCCATATAGGTATATAGGTAATGAGAGGCAGAGTGTTTTTTTTACAAAATATGAACAAAATGTAGGGTGGTATTGTGCCATGGGGAACAGGAATTGTCATTTGTTGAATATGTAGCCATATAATAGTGGTTTTGGCAAAAGAAAAACGAATCCATCTGTAATGATAATGAAAAGAGGACAACCAACAATGGGTTTGTTAAAATGCAATGTAAAAACAATAATGGACATAGCCTGGATAGTTCTGTATAATCATTGTACAATAATAATTCATTACACAGCCTGAACAATTTTAAATAGCCGATGTGTAATTTTGTTTTTTATCTTTTTTATTTTGTTCAGATAAAATTTGTTCAATCAATTTGTGGGTACGAAAGAGACAGAAAGAACATTCAGTCTTGATAAAGGTGGTGCACATTTAGTAACACACCGAAACGCGTTGACGCATCCTTTGCAAGTTAAATTCAAGGAACAATGTGCCAGAACGGATCTATTTGATTCTGGTTTATGCGATTATGATTCCTATGAATTGACATACCGATGATTGTATATTACATCACGGATTTCGAGTCTCTTTCCTGTTTTTTAGAACTGTATAATGTGTTTAAACGCTGATGAAGTAATATTTTTGCTGTATTGTTTTTAATGTTTTTAATTGATATTTGATATTAATAAATACACACACTGTGACATTGAATTGTTCAGGTTTGTTTAGAATTACAATTGAGGGGTGATTTGTATTTAGGATCATTGAGTATATGTATGATACAAATGACAAGTAAAGGGTGAGGTATGAATGCGTGAGTCTAGCGTGTATGACTAGGTAGTTTGATTGTCCTACCCAAGGGATATTTTATTCTTTGATCAACACTCATAGCCAGCAAAGAAGGCATGGAGGACAAAGACAAAATTGCCACCGATGACATGTACACACAGACTCCACAAAATGGTGATCATTGCACCACATACAAAAAATAGCTGCTGTGGTATCGGGTTCCCAAGGCCTACATGCTCCGTAGATAACCCACTTACACTGAAAGAACTGTTGGCACGGAAACTGAAAAGTACAAAGAACAAGTTTATTAAGACCCCATGGGGTGGTGGTACATTCCTACAGCACCCTTCGGCAATGCAAGAAGTATCACACCGAACGTTGGTGTGAGTCCCTCTTTTATACAGTTTACAAGCAATAAAAGATAGGCGGCACAAGGTTACAGAGATTATGTACATATATGGTCATTTTTGGAGCACAGCCAACTCATGGGAGGGGTTACAACCCCACTGGTCAGTTTGGCGGCACATTCCTGAGGGGTGACTGGTCAGTTGGAACTGCGCATGTACAGGCTTGACCGTTTGCTAAAAATAGCCTGTTGCTGGGCAAAGTTGAGTGGTCAGTGGCACGGACAACGGACTAAAGGGCACGCTGACCACGAGGCCGCTCATTCTCTAAAATGGCCGCCGTAATACACAAAATGGCGTTTTTCGAGTATAGTCAAGTTAAGGGGAAAAAACGTGTAGCACAGCTAAGCGCTAACTTGGCCATAGTCAAATTACGACAGACGACCCTTTTAGCGTTTAGCTGAAGCTACCTCATAGTGGACGTAATCGGGATGTTCATCTTCAATATCAATTAGCATTATTTGAGCTACTTCTTTATGAAGCATCATTTTGTTTTGAGCGAGAGCTCGCCTTGATGGTATGCAAGCCGATTAACACATGGAACATAAGGCTGGGCCACATTGTATACATAAACATACAGAGAACAGTAGCCCAACAATGATACATAAAATCATCAGCAGTTTCCAACCCCAAGTGGTAAGCATAGACCAGAACCACCCTGAAACGGTCCAAGTTCCATTGTCCGGGTGTATTTCAGCTGCTATTTTGTGCAATTTTCAAATGGCATCATAAACAGAGGGCAAATTATCTGGTAGGTACACACAGCAGCTACTTCCGATGATTCTACATGCCCCCCCACGGTCAGCTAGAACCACATCTAGAACCATACGGTTCTGGAGCGTAACAATCCTAGAAATTTGGAGTTCTTCTGTTATGTTCCCCAATGCAATAGCAGTATCATTGGCTACAGCCTCAACAACACGGGTCAGCCGTCGAATTTTCCGGCTATTCAATGCAGCCCCCACAAAGGAAAACAATCCCAAATTAAAGTCCACATATTGCTGTAAGGCAGTATCAGTCTGATCGATGTCATCTAAGATCACGGCACGCTTAACACGATTTAGTACAAAGTCGTGGTAAAGAATGTAGTCATTATGGTACATTGGTGGGGCGATGAATACAGGGGGCAACACAAACGATACATAACATGTGCCTAACCATCCTAAAGGGAGCTGATGGTAACCTTTATTGCCACAAATAAAGTACGTATTTCGGGATGCCACAAATGATATACCGTTTGGACTGTCAAATGTAAGTGTAGTGTTACATTCACTTTTCCCCACCGGGATCGTGCCTTTATTACGAATGCAAAGGTCTGCCTTAGTAGTAATAACATTAATAACATGTGTACTGGACATATTAATGTTCCTTTGATTACTGTAAACACGGGGTGCAGACACATTGTCGGGGTGGTACTCTTCCCATTCAAATCGAGTACCCTCAGCTCGTGGATACCCATCTCGATCATGGTAACAGACTTTGTTCAAACGGAAGAGCACCCCCCCTTTCGTTGGCCATCGCAAAGTGAAAAGAAGAGTGTACCAGGCGTTACAGGAACCATTATGCGAAAATGGGAGTGGAATGAGTGGAGTGCCCCCTTTCTTCTGATGCCCAGGCAACATCCCACACACCCAACAGTTTGAAGTGTTCGTCATATTGTGAGTATGATGCAAAATCTGAATGAAGCTATTGTTCAAGTAAGTCTGTCGGTGCCGTTCTTCATGGTAAGGCAAAGTGAAGTGAAAATGTTCAGATGGAGCCGGGGTAGTCGGCAGCAAATGTTCACGTACAGGCACCACAAGTTCCACTACCCAGGCTATTACTGCTATCACCACAATTGTCAAGTCAAACAGGATGGCACCAAGTATTCTTTTGTCTCGTGATGCAGAAGACGCCATAGTTCAAAAAGTTCACAATGTCTCAAATGTATACCTAAAAAAAGAAAAATACGGTGCTGAGCTCCGAGGTAGCCGTTGTTTTCTTCTCCGGGGTCAAGACGGGTGTCGCTACTCTTGGCAGAACTGATCCCCCCCCTTGAGATTCCCGGCTTCCGTTTCACAAACCCCAGAGCGGTAACCAACCAGTCTCGAAAACCAAAAAAAAATCTTCTCCTTATCGTGGCCGCAGATCGTACCGCTGTCGTCCAGAAACAGTGTGGTCCGGGAAGGCTCCCTCGACTTCGGCCGATGTCACAGCTGGGCTCTTTTCTTTATCCAGAATCTCCTTGTAGTCAGTCAGCACGGCAGGATTCACCAGGTCCGGAGAGACGCGCCGGCAGTGAGTTGAGTGTATCCACCGCTTTCTGTTGGTCACTCGTACAGCTGTTCGAGTAGCCAGGAGGACCTGCTCGGGGCCACGCCACCTCGGTTCCAAGCTGTTCGCCCTCTCAAACGATCTGACCATCACAAAATCCCCAGGACGGAGATTATGAGCCTCTCCAGTAGAATTGTCAGGGAGCGCTTCTCGAACCTGTTGATGAATAGAAAGCAAATCATTTGTTAATCGTGCCAAATAGTCATTCATCATTATACACGGCACATCATGTATCAATCGCGGCTTAGGCCCTCCCCATATATTCATAGGCCTTCCAAACACCACTTCATACGGCGTGAGGCCTGTTCGAGAGTGGGGCACAGATCTAAGAGAGAGCAATGCTAGCGGCAAGGCATCCGGCCACCTCAATGACGTGGACGCCACAATCTTAGCCAGTTTCAGCTTCAACGTAGCATTGTACCCCTCAACAAGACCTGCTGACTGAGGGTGGAACACAGCATGGAACTTCTGCTGGATCCCTAACCCCTTCAGCACATACTCCACAATTTTCCCAACAAAATGAGGCCCATTATCGCTCCACAAAAATTTGCAAACTCCAAAGCGAGGAAAGTACTCCTTGAGCAACACCTTAGCTGTTGTTAAAGCTGTATTGTCTTTCGTGGGGAAGGCCTCAACCCATTTGCTAAAAGCGCATACCACCACTAGGATATACTTAAGGTTATTGCAGCGCTCAAGCTGGATGTAATCCATTTGGAGTACCTCAAATGGTGCAGAAGGTGGAACGAACCCTCCTTTCGGAGTATGGGTCCCTTTCGCAGGATTGTGTTGTAAACATATCAGACAGGTCTGCACTACTCTCTTGGCTGTATTGGCAATCTCGGGATGCTCCCAAACTCGTGATAACAATTGAGTGATCGCAAGAGCTCCCACATGTGCTAATCCGTGAGTCATCTGAACCATCGCTTGCAAGTAAGCTGCAGGCAATTTCCATTTCTCCATGTCTTTGCTTCTCCAACAACCCTCATCATCTAGCGCCCCATCTGCTGCCCATGCCGCAAGTTCTGCTTCAGTCGCTGATTTTTGGATATCTAGTATCTCCGCTCTAGCATCGTACCATCGCTCAGCTTGTGATTTTGTTACGTACATGGGGGAGTCAGTTCGGGACATAGCTGTTTGTCTCGCTATGCTGTCTGCAAAAGCATTTCCTTGACCCACTTTATCAGTGATCTTTTTATGGGCACTGCATTTAATGATCGCTACTTTCTTTGGACAAAGCAACGCGTTTAGGAGATCACGCACCAGTTCTCCGTGCATAATGTGTACTCCATGAGAAGTCAAAAACCCACGTTCTCTCCAGAGTAGCCCGAAGTCATGTGCTACTCCGAAGGCGTACCGGCTGTCTGTGTATATGTTCACGCATAGGCCAGCACTCAATTCGCAGGTTCTCGTCAAAGCTATCAGCTCTGCTGCCTGAGCTGATTTTTGTGGTATTCGTGCTGTTTCTACCACTGTCTTAAGTGTCGTGATCGCATATGCTGCGGAAGTCGTGCCATCTGGCAGCCTCAAACACGATCCATCAACCCATAGCTCCCCATCCACATCTGGAAGTGGCATATCCTGTAAGTCAACACGACCCTTTGTCTGTTCCTCGGTCAGGAAAACACAATCATGATGTTTTTCTTCCTGACCCTCCTCAACCGGATAGGGCAATAAAGTGGCAGGGTTCAGGGTAGCACATCTTTTCAGTGTGATGTGTGGCGCCAAAAGTGTAAGCTCATATCCTGTTAAACGTGCACTGGTAAGATATTGAGTCTTTGTTTGATTTAACAAGGCATCTACTGCATGGGGAACTAGCACCAAAAGTTTGTGCGATAATACTATCCCCTCACTCTGCCGTGTAGCTACTGCTGTTGCTGCAACTGCTCGAAAACACCCAGGTAATCCTCGTGCTACAGGGTCAAGAATGGCTGAAAAATATGCGCATGGCCTCTGCTTATCCCCGTGTGCTTGCACTAACACCGATAATGCGCACCCATCTTTCTCGTGTACGTACAATGTGAAAATCTTTGAATAGTCTGGTGTACCTAACATGGGTGCAGAGCAAAGGGCCTGTCTCAATTGTTCAAAAGCATTTTGACATTCATCTGTCCATTCAAGGGGCATTGGTGTAGTTTTGGACAGCAACGCTAACAAAGGTTTGATAATATGCGAAAACCCCATGATCCACTGTCTACAGAAGGACGTTAATCCTATAAAAGCACGTACATCTCTCTGTGTGCGGGGGACTGGTGTATCTAAAATCGCCTGAATTCGATCTGATGTTAATGCACGCCCCTCCTTAGACAAAAGATGACCGAGGTAGGTCACCTTGGGTCTACAGTATTGGAGCTTTTTCTTCGAAACATTGTGATTGTTCTGAGCCAGAAAGGAAAGTAAAGCAAGCGTACTCTCCTCACATTGTGCATAAGTGTCAGCAGCTAACAAAAGGTCATCGACATACTGGATAAGGGCAACTCCAGATTGCAATTGAAAGGAATCAAGCTGTCTCTTTAAAGCCTGGCTGTAGATACTCGGACTCTCAGTGTAACCTTGAGGAACACGACAAAATCTATACGATTTATTATTTAACGTAAAACCAAATAAGTATCTGCTATCGGGATGGATGGGAATGGAAAAGAACGCATTTTTCAAGTCGATGACACTAAAGGTCGTCGCCGTTGGGGGGACCAATGTAAGCAATGTCGTGATATCAGACACCACCGGGTATTGGGGGATAACAATTTTGTTAATTTCTCTCAAATCAATAATAAATCGATAGACCTTGTCGTCAGTATCTTTCTTAAGGATTGGAAGAATAGGGCTATTGCAAACATTATAGGGGACTTCCTCCACTACCCCTGCAATGATCAGATCTTGGACAATGTGTGTCAAAGCAATTTCACCTTCCCTGGAGATCTTATACTGTGGTACACGTGGCAAAAGCACTCCTTCCTTTACAGTAATGCGAATAGGTGGAATAAGCATCTGTCCCACATCCGTATCTGAGGTCGCCCACAACGTATGAGGGAGAGAGGCTAATGCTTCACATTCTTGTATAGTAAAAAATCTGTCTGAATCTGGATAGTTATCATTCAAAATAACTCGCACTCCCTCCGGAGCGCAATGTATCGTCGCTCGAAAGTATTTGAGCACATCAATGCCCAGAATATTATCTGGGGTATAAGGTGACAACAAAAATTGGCCAAAACTGAAAAATATATCGAGACAAAGTGCAAGAGGCTTCGATAATGGGCTGGGAGTGGGTGTGCCGTCAAACCCAATACATGTAATCATATCGCCAGACAGGGGAGCCCTCGGAACCAAGTTTTTAGACAAAGCGCTACGAGTAGCTCCTGTGTCGACTAGAAACTGATCAGTAGAACCCAAGATGCCCGCTGATACATATGGACTACTCTGATCTACTGGCACTTCGACTGATTCCGTACCCCATCCTACGCAATCCTATGCATGTACATAATCCTGATGCTCCACATTCTCGCCCTCCGATATCTGGTACTGGTTCCGTCTATCAAAGGTATTACGCTCATCCTGGCCACGGCCCCTCTCCTCAAACCTGCTTCGATCACCTCCGCTGCCTCTCGCCCCCGAATAACTTCCCCTTGACCGTCCACCTCCACGACCACGCTGACTACGCTGCTCACGAAGTACTGGACAATCATCAGCCCAATGTCCAAACTCCTTACAATAGGCACATTGATCCTCCGCTATATCCGTACGCCCGTACGACGCATTACCCCCTCCTCGTCTGCCTCTGTCATTCCCTCTAGATTGCGTTCCACGAACCTGTGCCAACATCACCTTCGTTTTCAACTCCTTCGCTTTCTTATCAATACTTTCTTTAGCCTCCAATTCCTGCCGCTCATAATACTGAGCCATAGTTAACAAAGACGCAGGGGTCGCCGTGGCCCAGGAACTTTCACTCGACTTTAATCTTTTTGCAATCTCCGGTAGGAGATTAGCCACGTACTTATCTACAAACAAATGCCTACCCGTATCGTCTGTTAACGATTGACCACTGTAATCATGAAATGCCTCTTCGAAGCGTGTAAAGAAATCTGACACCGTTTCATCTGACTTTTGTTTGCACGAAGCTAGCATGGTCCAATCAATTTTTTTTAGAAGAAACAAGCGTTTTCAGTTTAGTTAGGATGGCCGCTGGGAGGTCTAAAATCAAATCACATGGCTTACATGCAGGTTCCCTGTTTAAATCAGCCTCGTTTATTTCTTTCCACGTTCCCCCGAGCAGTGTTTCATCATTATTTTTACGAATCAACCTCCACATATCAGGCGGAAGAATTAACCCAAAAAATAGATCTATATCAACAAGAGTCATGACACAGGACGAAATAGCCCCTTCCACCCCTTCATAAAATGCTGCTGGATTTTTCCGAAGATCAGGCAAAGAATTTTTAGGCGCCATAATATCTGCTCTATTCCAAGGCGTATACACCCAATTATATATAAAATACCCCTTCGCATCCTTCGACATTTTATCCTCATCTGTACCCTTCCCCTTAGGGGGAACATACAGAGGTGCGGCTTCACGCATAGGCATAACATGCACGTTAGAATTCTTATCTGAACCCCGGAGAGAACACTCCTTAGACTGTTCAGTGGACCCCGGCACGGACTCCTTATTCTTTTTCCGCTCGTCCCGCAATCTGGACGTCTCATCCCGCAGCTGGATCAGTTGCTTGTAAAATGTATCGACATCTGCAAGAACAAATAAACCTTTATCCAAATTCTCACGATGAACCGACACAGCCTTAGGTTCTAACGTGTCCGAAAATTTACGAAATGTAGTAACCACTTCCTCAGCCAAAGTAGCCAAAAAATACATCAATTCTCGCTCTGTCCATTTACCCCTCTCGGCAACAACTTCAGACACAGTTACAAAATTTGTATTCAATTTACGAGCCCAACTACGCAATTCCGCGCTTCTCTCCGCAGTTAACCTGACATAGGACTTGTCCCCTTTTCCCGGCTTATCCTGTCCTTCATCATCAGACTCTGCAGTCGGAGCCGTAGGAGAAACGTACGGAGGCGGTGATCGATCTAATAATGAAAAATCATCAGTTTCATTAGTAAGGACAGGATAGAGCGGTCGCCGAATAGGAAATTGACCGGTCGTTTGCAAATTTCGTTCCCGTTCCTCCCTTTCTTTCTTTTCCTGTGCCTCCTTTTCCTCAAGCTGTAAAGCCTTATCTCGAGCAGCCTTACGCTGCTCTTTGTCTGCCAAGGCAACTTCACGTTTCATACGTTCACGCACCGCTTTCTCCCACATTCGTACACAATCAAGCATATTCTGTCTAGACCTGCGCTGAAACAAACATTGCTCCACAAACTGAACCTTTCGTAAATCAAACGACCCATGTAGTGTCCATTGCAATTCAGGATCGGTTTTAGTGTATTTATGCCATAATTTGCTGTACATTATAGGGGGAAGGCCAAATTTTATGTACATTTCACGATTTGGGGTTCCTTCTGGGGGAGCCGGCTGTGATTCCGCTAACCTAATTGAGGTACCATTTCCAAGACAGCACATCCCTCGGAGTGTGCTTAAAACAGGCATGTTCGAAAAGTATCACGAAAGCGTGATACCGTATAAACTGGCACTTACAGTACTTCATACAAATGTGCCGCTCAGAGGAAAAAAACAAAATTAGAGAAACATCTCTACATGCCTGCCTATGTGAAGTGCACTACACATATGATTCAAAGGTCACAAAGTCACAAATGTTAGCTAACTCAAATCATAGACACAAATCATAGAACTTCAGCAAGCGTCCGAAGACTACCTTACCGATCGCTAATCATAGAACTTCAGTAAGCGTCCGTAGACTACCTTACCGATCACAAATCTTACCCAATTTCAAATATCCAGATTCCAACTGCCAAGGTCTTTAATCGAATCAGCCAAACAGGCACTGCACAGCAACGCAGACGATCAAGATCTCAGTCGGGGACCGGCGCCACCTGGAAGGTCAGATCAGAAGGAAAGGAAGAAACACCGTGGGTGCCAAGACTCGGGTCACTCGGTGGCAGCGTACGCATCCATGGCGAGTTTCCAAACCTTCGTCACGACCTCTCCTTCGGGCATCCGAGTCGCCGATGAGTCCCTTCGTGGTCGCCAATTTGTGGTATCGGGTTCCCAAGGCCTACATGCTCCGTAGATAACCCACTTACACTGAAAGAACTGTTGGCACGGAAACTGAAAAGTACAAAGAACAAGTTTATTAAGACCCCATGGGGTGGTGGTACATTCCTACAGCACCCTTCGGCAATGCAAGAAGTATCACACCGAACGTTGGTGTGAGTCCCTCTTTTATACAGTTTACAAGCAATAAAAGATAGGCGGCACAAGGTTACAGAGATTATGTACATATATGGTCATTTTTGGAGCACAGCCAACTCATGGGAGGGGTTACAACCCCACTGGTCAGTTTGGTGGCACATTCCTGAGGGGTGACTGATCAGTTGAACTGCGCATGTACAGGCTTGACCGTTTGCTAAAAATAGCCTGTTGCTGGGCAAAGTTGAGTGGTCAGTGGCACGGACAACGGACTAAAGGGCATGCTGACCACGAGGCCGCTCATTCTCTAAAATGGCCACCGTAATACACAAAATGGCGTTTTTCGAGTATAGTCAAGTTAAGGGGAAAAAACGTGTAGCACAGCTAAGCGCTAACTTGGCCATTGTCAAATTACGACACTGCCTGTCATGTAGTTCCCACTAATTCATAGGATCTGCACGTTTATGGACAATGTAAAGTTTGGGTGAGGTGCCTATACTTATTCCATGCTCCCCCGTAGTATATGTTGGCCTAGAGACCAGCTAACTCACCGTGCCACCATAAACCCCCCTAACCCAACTAGAGAGTGAATGGTTTCTGCCAACCACTGAACATGACAACCCTGACACTTCAGGGATCGTGATAACAGATCCAGTACCCTTTCGGCCAGTCACTTGTGCACTTGTTCTCAGAGAGATATACAAAGAATACATAAAGGGTCATTCTTCAATATATTTATTGAACCAACGTTATTCTTGTATATAATACATGTGCTGCGATAATCAGTAGACATAAGCATGTTAAAGTGATTAAAAGCACCAAAATAGTAAATAGCAGGTAAAGTTCCACCATTGTGCTAAGAACTGCATATATATGCATGCCTATAAAACAAGATAGTAGTCAGGCGTACTCCGACTATGCAATGCCTACTCTATGTGCATCTATAGTGTATATTGGTGTTTAGCCAAGAATCCCCCCATGGGATGATACAACCCCATTAACTGGTGAGAAAAAAATGTAGGACCCCGTTTTGGTTACAAACTGGACACCCCTCACTGAGATGTTAGTCAGCTGATTGGTGAAGCCTCAGCATGCAGGGACCTTTCGATGTCAGCAGAAGTATCTCCTCAGCTCAGCCCTGGAAAGGCTTCTTTATTTATAATAAAAAAGTATCCTTATACCATGTTTTGTACCACTCTATTTCATTTATGTTGTAAAAAGCTCTGATACTCACGGGTCTAGCTAGTGTTATATAAAACGTATAAAATAAATAATTAAAAATATATGCAGATTAGTATTGTTATGGGTATGCAGATAGCCCTGTCACTCCTTGGATGAAGATAGAACAAAATGTGTACAGCATGCACAAATGCCTTGTGCTCAGTGTTCAAGGCATCATGATAATGTTGTACAAAGCCAGATGTGTAAGCAAAGCAGTTTCAGAGAAACTAATCCAATATTTTCATGCACAAATATTTGTGCGAAAGGTCACAGTAAATTTTTATTGTGCAGAAAAAGGACAATGTCAGAAAAATGTGCAGCGTTGCTACATGGGCCTAACCTAGTCATATAACAAACTCACAGTCTCCTAAAAATGGTGGTTGTGGTCACCATATGGCCAGCAAAAAAGCAGGCATGAAGAGCAAAGACAAAGTGGTCACCTATCACACACTTTACAAAAGAAGCAAAGGTGCACCACCCCAAAACACTTAATCAACAAGAGCAAATCAATTGTCCATATCCAGAAAGCAGAGAATTCTTCAGTGTTTTCTATTTTTCTTTCTCTTTTATTATTTAATTTTCATTTTGGATAAAACACAGCATTCAACACAACGAACAGCCGACACTTACAACAAATATAAGACAATTTATACATAAAAACATATGGGCTAGTGTTCCTGCCCAAATACACAACAAAGACAGACACGGCATATTGAATAGTTATAACAGTTCCTATTTATAGATAGCCCATGATGCATTCATACTTAATGAACATGGACACAAGAATGAGGATAAAAGTGTCACCTCCGGAACTAAATTTAACCAAGGGACCCTCATGCCCTCATGTTTACATGTCTCCAGTTCTAACACATTGCATACCTTATTTTAGGTCTAGTATACTCCATTATCAATAGGTCCATAAGAAAAGACAACAACAAAATAAGATTGCCCATAGGGCCTACATGAAAGAAGGGCAAAGGAGAGTGAAAGAGAAGAGTCAAGAAGAGAGGGGTAGCACAGCAAGCAGTGATTTGGACTCAAAGGGCATTTTCCTTGTCACATCAACCAATGTTAAGAGCGGGATGCCTAAAGAGATAATATATAAGGCCCCCAGTTTAATCATATAAACCAACCAAACTAAGGGGGGTGACTGAAGAGGAAGCAAATCACCAAAGACCAAAATACAAAACACAACCTCACCATGGAACAAATGTTAAAAGAGGGTTAAGGGTGGTACCCACCACTAGATTAGGATGAGTCAAACCCTCCATAGGTTTTTTGAGAGATAAAGGATTCCCTTCTGAGAGCTGTTCCCCATCCAGCAAAGTCTACAAGATATAGGACAAAAGTCAAAACCAATTGTAAGGGGGTAATAAAGAATATATATATATATACATACATACATACATACATATATATATTCACTGAAAAAACCATAGGTTATAGGCCATATATAGTTAGGAATTTGCATTTACAAAACCTTGAAAATTCAATGAAAAAACCATTGGTTATAGAACATATATAGTTAGGAATTTGCATTTACAAAACCTTATTTTACTCGCATAAAACCATTGAAATTCCATATATAGTTAGATGCGCTAACTATATATCGCGCACCCGCAATCCACTGCTGATGATGTCACATATTACATCATTCATGACATGGTCAGTGACATCACTGATGACATCACTGATCACAACATCCAGTGACTGTATGTTTCTGTAAAGTTAAAATATGTCTTACATATTGAAGAATGAGTGGATGTATAAATGTCTGGATGAAGGATTTAGTAGGTGCATGACTGATTGTATGAGGGAGTGATTAAATGTGTCTCACTGAGTGCATGGGTTAGTGATTAAACTGTATTAATTTGTGCATCATTATATCTGTTGTTCTGTAAACTGCATGTGTTGATCAGTAGTGTTGTATCTATGTCTTTGAATATGTGCATTCTCAAGAGAGAATGCAGCCATGTCACTAGCCATGTCACTCTAGAATTCATGATCTGTGTCAGTTGTTTTGTTGATCTTGGATGTGGACGACTTGCCTCCCTGTTGGGCTAATAAACCCGTTTTAACCAGCTTCCTGCGTATTGATCCTTACAATACTGGCGACGATGAGCCCAGCAGGTGAAAATGAACCCAGCGCCTTGAAAACGAAGACCTTCTTTTAATTGGACTTTCGTTTTTTTTTTTGGGAAAGAAAACTATTGTTTTCCTGCTCTACCTTGTGCTCTTCGTGAGTGAACGTCGTGTATTTCTTTGGCAGCGCCGGCACAAAGCAGAAGGTACATTTTTATAATTCTGTCTGAATTGGATTTATTTAACGAAGTATCCCTACCTCCGTTGCTCGGGATTTTTTTCAAATCCTGCTCGAGCTGTTGGAGCGTGCCTGCTTGGAACGCGATCTTCGCGAGCTGTTCCACTGGAGCGTGCCTGCCTGGAGTGTGTTGCCATTGTCTCGGCGCGTCCTTCTGCGTGATCTTGACTGACGTCACGTCACACGCAACGTGCCTGGCGTTTCCTAAACTTCACGTCACACGCTTCGCGTTGCCAGGTGATAAACAAACAAACGCGTTCTGTTTTCCTTACGCGCAGCTCCATCACCTAGCAACCGAGCATTTGTAAGCGCGTCGTGTCAATTCCTCGGCCATTCGCTTTAACGCGCTGAAGATTTTCTCCTGAGCACGGTATTTCTTTCCTGATTAATCTTTTTGTTTGAGGCAAGTCACATTTTTGTTTGATGCAGTTGGACTGAAACTGTTTACTCTCAAGACTGATTTTGTTGTACTTTTGATGTGCTTATCTGACTGAAGCCTTAGAATTTCAGTTTCAATTTTTGAACTGCCTGAAGCAGTAGATCACCAGTTTCTATTTTTGAAGTTACCGCAGTACACAGTGTGCAGTGAGCAAGGAAGTTTTCTCGTGAAGCGGGACAGCACACCAAGGAAGTTGTGTATCCTTTGTTATTTTAACTCCTTATTTTAGGTTGTTATTTTAGATTGTTGTGTTAGCTTATTTAGTTAACTTGTTATTTTAGTTTGTTTAGTTGTTTTCTTTCAGCATGTCGTCTTCTGCAAGTGGAATGAATCAACCTCCCCAGTTTTTAAGTGAACAGGGCGAACCCATTTTACCTTGGAAGAAATGGAAACCTATCTTTGATTCTTATCTTCTTGCAATTGGCGGAGAGAAGTTTTCTGCTGTCAGGAAACAGGCTGTTTTACTTAACAACCTTGGAATTGAGGGAAGAAACATTTATGACAGTTTAGATCCGATACTGATTGGCAGGGGTGCTGGTGAACCTTCAGATGTTTTTGAGATGAGTGTTCTTCTTCTTAAAAATCATTTTGGTGCACGCATTAACGTGGTTATGGAAAGACACAAATTTTTCATGCGTGTTCAAGCTAAGAGTGAGAGAGTTGGAAATTACGTTGCAGCACTCAAATCCCTTGCGCAGACCTGCGAATTTGAACTTTTAACGGATTCCCTCATTCGTGATCAACTTGTTCGTTGCACAAATGATCTCAAAATCCAAGAGAAACTGTTGTCCAAAAATCCAAATTTAAAAGAGGCTATACTTATTGTTGAGAGTGTTGAACATACCTCTACCTGGGTCAAGGAGATTAGGAAGGGCCCCTCTCAGAATGATCCGGTTTCCAGTGTTGGTCATGAGCACCGTCAAACTCTCCAAGCTGAATGTAATGTTGCTGTTGTTGGCAAAACTTCCCCCAAGCAAGAGAAAATCTTTGTTAAATCTGAAAAACCCAAACAGAACTTTAGCAGTAATAATTCAAATAAGGACAACACATTTAAGTGTCCCAGATGCGGTAGTGAGAAACATGGTCCGAATTATCCGAATTGTTTTGCTAAAAGTACTGTTTGTAGAAATTGTGGGAGGAAGGGTCATTACGCAAGGATGTGTAAAAGTAACAAAGTCAATTGTATTGATGAGGATGAAGCTTATTACCAAGATTCTATTCACTGCATTACGGATGATGTTATCAATGGTGTGAATCAAGTGGATGATGACATAGTAGTTATGCCCTCTTGTGACATCCAAATTGCAAACAAAGTGGTTCCCGTGTTAGCCGACTCTGGTTCACTGTTCACCCTTATCAGCGATAAGTTTTGGTTTGCAAATTTTGATGGGGATAAAATTAAACTTACAGTTTCTGATATCAATCCTGTGGGGTATGCCAAACAGAAGATTGAGGTATTGGGATATTCCATTCAAACCATTTCTTTCAAAGGCAGGGAAACTGTTGGTAAGGTTTATAGTGCTAAGAGGGGAGATAACCTCCTTGGTTGGCGTCACCAACGGAATCTGGGGATCACCTTGAATCCCAATGCACCCGAGCAGGTTATGCTAGTATCTGAAGGGGGTGATTTTTCAGATGTTCTTGAGAAATTCCCTGAAGTTTTTACTGAAGATCTGGGGTTACTCAAAGGTTTCAAACACAGGATAATTTTGAAAAGTAGTGCCAAGCCAGTGGTGCATAAGGTCAGGAAGGTGCCCAACCTCATGTTGCAACCACTGCAAGTTGAGATTGAGAGGTTATTGAAACTTGGTGTTGTTGAGGAGATAGAGTCCTCAGAATGGCTTGCGCCGATTGTTTTGGCACCTAAGGACAAGGGTGCCAAAATTAGGATGTGTGTGGACCTCAGGAGTTTAAACAGTTCTATTTGGGTGGACAGGCAGCCTTTGCCTAATATCAATGAGATTTTGACCAAGTTAGGTGGTGCCACCTTGTTTAGTGTTATGGATCTGTCAGCTGCCTACCACCAGGTTCTCTTACATGAAGAGTCAAGACACCTGACTTCTTTTGTCACTCCCATCGGTGCATATAGGTTCATTAGGATGCCTTTTGGGTTAGCCAGCGCTGCTGCTTGTTTTCAGAGAATCATGAAAAATGTTCTTTCTGGTATTGATTGTGTCCTCTTTTTCCAGGATGACATTTTAGTTCACGGTGTTGACGCAAATAGACATGATGTTACTCTTTTTGCTGTTTTGTCTAGGCTTAGAGATGCAGGTCTGACTCTTAAACAAGAGAAGTGCAAATTCAGGGTTAGGTCTGTATCTTATTTGGGGCACAACATATCTGGGGAAGGCATCAGTCCTAAGTTTGATCTTGCTGAGGCCATTCTCAAAGCTCAACCTCCTTCTAATAAGGATCAGGTTAAGTCGTTTAATGGATTATCGGAGTATTACTCCAAGTTTATTCCCAACTTTGCCAGCGTTATGCAACCCATTAGACTTCTCCTTAAGAAGGGTGCGGTTTTTGATTGGAACCAAGATTGTTCGATTGCTTTTGACACAGTCAAATCTGTGATTGCTAAGATGCCTACCCTAGGGCATTTTGATGTGCGCAAAAAGACCTTTCTGTCCACCGATGCTAGCTTACGTGGTTTGGGGGCTGTGTTGGCCCAGCTCGTGGATGGTTTGGAGAAAGTTATTGGTTTCGCGTCCCGTTCCTTGAAGGGTGCGGAGGAGCGCTACTCGGTCATTGAGCGCGAGGCTTTGGCCTGCTTTTGGGCCATCAAACACTTCAGATTCTATCTGTGGGGCCTACCGTTTGTAGTAAGATCTGACCACAAACCCCTAGTGCAGTTGTTCTCGTGTAGGAATGTCGAGTGTACTACCCCCAGAATTAAAAGATGGGTTGAAGGTCTCATGGAATATAATTTTTGTGTTGAATACTTACCTGGTCCCAAGAACGTTCCCGCTGATTTTCTTTCTAGGTTGCCTATCGATACGTTGGTCACGTATGACCCGGATGTTCCCACTGTTTCATGGGTGAGAGAGTCTGCTTTGAATGAAGCGGAATGGAAAGGGTGTTTTCCTGATGATCCTGCTAGAGATTTTATCTTGGAGGCTACGGTCAATGGTTGGCCTGCCTTGAGGGAAGTTCCTGATTCTGCCAAAGGTTTTTGGAACATTAGGGACGAGTTGAACATTGTTCAAGGTGAATTATTTAGGGGTGACAGGCTAATTCCTCCCTGTGGTATGAGAGAAAAGATAATCAACCTCGCCCATGAGGGACATTTAGGTCGTAGTCTCACCAAAGCAAGGGTGAGAGAATCTTGCTGGTGGCCCGAGTTGGACCGTGAGGTTGAAGCTGTCGTTAAAGATTGCCACATTTGTGCCAGTAACGATAAGTCAAGGAAGGTGAGCACCGCTCCGCTTTCTCCCATTGCCGTTCCTGAACGACCTTGGTCCAAGGTTGCCATTGATGTAGTTGGACCATTCTTGAATTTGGGACTCTCTGAAAGATTTGTCGTTGTCCTTGTAGATTACACTTCCAAGTGGTTGTCTGCTGCCTGCATGGGAACTGTTTTGAGTAGGAATATCATTGAATTTCTTAAAGATGCCTTTACCTGTGAAGGGATTCCGGAGACTTTGGTTTCCGATAATGGTGTCCAATTCACCTCCCAGGAAATGTCTATTTTCCTTAAAGACCTCTCTATCACCCATCATAGGACTGCCCTCTATGCTCCACAGGCGAATGGTTTGGTGGAGAGTATGAATAGACTGATTAGAGCGTGTGCTCAGACTGCTTTGGAGAGAGGACTTCCCCTGAAACCCATTCTCAGGGAAAAACTCTGGGCGCACAGGAACACCCCAAACAGTGTGACAGGTATTTCACCTTTTGTGAAACTTAGGGGACGTGTAGCTGGTTCAAAGCTCAACCCCTTGTGGTTGTCCATTAGGGATAGAGGTGTGGTTCTCAACAATCCCAGATTAAGTGATTATCAGGATGGTTACAAGCGCAGATACGATGCTTTGAAGGGTGTGAAAGTTCCTTTTTGGAAAGTGGGCGATTTGGTCTTTATCAAAAAAGGCCCTTGGTCTCCCAAGGGTGTGTCCAAGTTCTTCGGGCCAAGGCGCATTGCAAAAGTCATGAAGAATGTAGTTATGCTTGAGGGGGGTGATGTGTGGAGCATGTCACGTTTGTCAAGGTGTGTGGAGGGGGATAATGCTGTTATGGAACCTGCTGCTGCTCCTGTTGGTTCAACTCCTCGTGATTGTGTTGGTTGCCCATCATCTTCTCAAGATGCGTGTGTTTCGCCTCGTGGATTGAACCCTAGAGTCAGGAGAGCACCTTCGTATCTCCAAGATTACTGTATCGTATGATTTCTTCTTTTCCAGGTTTTCTAAGAGTCAGGAGAGCACCTTCGTACCTCCAAGATTACTGTATCGTTTGATTTCTTCCTTTCCAAGTTTTCTTCCTGTTCTTTGTTTTTTTTCCTTTTCATTGTTTTTGTTTTTCATTATTATTATAAGGGAGATGTGTTGTATCTATGTCTTTAAATATGTGCATTCTCAAGAGAGAATGCAGCCATGTCACTAGCCATGTCACTCTAGAATTCATGATCTGTGTCAGTTGTTTTGTTGATCTTGGATGTGGACGACTTGCCTCCCTGTTGGGCTAATAAACCCGTTTTAACCAGCTTCCTGCGTATTGATCCTTACAATAAGTAGCTATATGAATAACTATATGGGTTATTGATTGGTTGCTCAAGTATTTGTATGGGAGACTGAGTATGTGTGTGAGTGGCTGGGAGGTGTGTGACTCTGTGCATAGATGTGTGAGCAGTTGATTCACTAGATGTATGGTTTCAAAAGTGCATGTGGAAACAGCTGTATGGGCGGTTGACTGTGTGCATGAGTGTATTGGTGAGTGAAAGGATATCTCAGTGCTACATGTCAAAGTAAGTACATATGTAAAACACAGTACATGTGAGAGTTGACATATATAAATAACTGTATAAGAGCTAGTGAATGTGTCAGTGGTTGCATGGATCATTGACAACTTGTATCAGTGATTGTATAAGAGAGAAAATATGTGTTAGTATATGTTTGAATAATTAAAGTTTGTATAACTGTATAGTTGAGGAAATGGAGGTGTGATTGATTGTTTGCATGACTGACTAGTTGTGTGAGTAACTCCATGAATGAGTGACAGTCTGTGAGTGTCTGTTTACACTGATTGTATCTAAGGTTATATTAGAGTCTGAAGAGGTTCATCGTATTATCACATGAATGATATCATCAGTGATGTCATTTGATATGTCATCAGTGATGTCATCAGTGATGTCATTTGAGATGTCATCAGTGATGTCATCAGTGATGTCACTGACCATGTCATGAATGATGTAATATGTGACATCATCAGCAGTGGATTGCGGGTGCGCGATATATAGTTAGCGCATCTAACTATATATGGAATTTCAATGGTTTTATGCGAGTAAAATAAGGTTTTGTAAATGCAAATTCCTAACTATATATGTTCTATAACCAATGGTTTTTTCATTGAATTTTCAAGGTTTTGTAAATGCAAATTCCTAACTATATATGGCCTATAACCTATGGTTTTTTCAGTGAATTTTATTGGTTTTTTAATAGCAAATATCAAAAGCTGTAAAATGTCAAGTACGTGATAGGTAAAAACGTTTTCGTGTTTATGCACGCTGATGTGCTTTGAACGCTGCCCCCTCCCCTCTTTTCTCTTAGTAGTACTCTCTCTTTGCAGATAGTGAAGAGTAGTTAACGCAGGCCTTTACCCCCGTTGTAATCCGTCGTGCCTGCTTGTCTCTCCATTTGATTGATTGTTATCCAAGCATTTACTGTTTTACAATTGATTCTCTTTGGTTCATTCTCTATTTACAAACAAGCACAAAGTCGCAATACTCTGTTTAGTCTTTGCAGATAGTGAAAAATCGTGAAAAATCGTGTAAAAAAATAAAAATAATCGAGCAAAATCAGTAGGCCACTAATTGGATCTCTTTTTGACCTCGCTAAAATAGAAATATTAGGAACAACCCTTCATGAGAAATACGAAAATAGTGAGATGAACTGAGCTCCACACCATGAGGGCTGCAAGACAGCTCGGCTCCGCCACCCACCCCGCCCAAAATAACGACAAACCCTATGCAAATATTAAAAATATAGACAACACACCAGCAAAGAAACAGGGTAAAACATTTTATTAAATAACTATTTACATAACTATTTTATACTTTTTATTGCCCGATCCGGCTAGCTCAATCGATCGAGCATGAAACTCATGCACTCTGATAGCAAGCGTTGCTACTGATGCTATGCAGACCAAAACTGGTTTTCAGTTTGTACATTTTTCTAGATTTTTCCATCCAAGGTTGGTTGACTTTGTAGAACGATGGCTTCAGATTTTCAACATACGGTGTGGTGGTGCGGACTGGGAGGGGGCGCTTCGCTCCTGCCCCCTCCCCAAGTAAGATTTTCAAACGTGAAAGTACGTTAATGGTTTTGGTCCCTGAGTTGCTTCAATGTCACTGCCATTCTCAAATGGCATAAGTTCTGGATGTTGGGTGCCATAGTTCAGAGTTCTGAGCAGCGCTTGTAACACTGTCTGAAGCTTATTTCCACCTACTGCAGCTTCACTATTCTCAAAGTAAGTGAGTGTCGTTTGTGGACCTGACTGCATTTGAAAACAATGTGATATGTTACCTTCCTAAACCGCTTGACGGAGGCCCCCGAGGGGCGGTGTGATGGCCATGGACTCGGAGAAGACGCTTGGCTCCGACCCCCTCCCCAAGTCTTATAGCACCGGTGTAGCCTGAGATCGCCCCCGACATAGGCGGCCGGCTCCCGGGGTCCGGCGGAACTTTTTGCCTTTTGATGACTCTTCTATTCTGGACCTTGTCCCACAATCCGTTTGACCTGAAGACACGCTGTAGTGGGGCGCCCCTTTACCGTTTTAGTTGCCATCTCGCCCGCTTTTGCTACACTGTGCCTCTTCCGCCATTCAGCTGTTTACCGCCCGCTCTTGCAACTACAGCGTCTCGCTCACCATGTAGTTGAGTTGCTCCCGCTCTTGCGATGCAACGATAAGCGACTGCCACAGGACTCTCAAAATGGCGGCCGGCTCTTCAGATTTGGGCGTGGTCCACTAAAATGGCCCTGGGACACCTTGGAACTCGGACGCTTCCCTGATAGGGCTTGGGTCCCATTCTCGAAAGCGTCCCCTCAGCCGTGAAGATTCTACAAAAGTCTTGGGGGCCCCCGACTCCCGCAGGCTTCTGGTGGGGAGCGGCTGCCATGTTTGCTCGTGGAATGGCCACGACGGACCTACGAGATGGTAGTGCTCTCATGCTGACGCCAGCTTTAGTCTGAAACATCCAGAAACACTGTAGACTACCAATTCGATCAGTTCCGGTAGCGCCCCAACATGACCCGGTAGAGAAGAACTTGCCCTCCCCTCTTTGACTGATGGTTCTTGTTGCCTGTCCCCTCTGTTGTCATTTTACAGAACTTTTTGGACTGCTGAAAGGGGTTGTGTTCCGAACGCTGGTTGGTGGAGACATTTTGACTATATTCTTGACCTACGTTGTCGCGTAATGCGTTATATGACACGCCGCGTTAGCGCACCCGGAAGTAATCCGGGGCGCGGTGCGCAGCGCGTAACGTAAGCATAACAGGTCATGTGACTTGTTAATAAAACTTTTTATTGGTTCATTTTACTTTTGTTATTTTAATAATGAAAAGCTTGGTCATATGACCTAAAAAATACGCTTTTTATTGATTTCGAACTTTTTTTTTAAAAACATATATGTTATAATATTCCAGGCTAATGTACTTTCCCCGAAAATTTACAACTGTCCTGCAAGTAAAATATATTCCTTTTTCGAGAAAAAGGGCGTTTCTTCGTTCCATGACGGAGCCGTTGAGTAAAAGAGACTCGGCCTGCTGTCTTAGTCGCCGATACGCCTGATTATCAGATTCTTATCGATCACTTTATGTTGCAGGAGAGGAAAACACAACTGCCCTTGACCATTTATCTTTACTGCGTTCCTACATATTATACCTTTTATCCGTCATGTAATTGGACTGCTTTATTTCACTTGCCTTTTACTGATTCGTAAACAGTGACTAAAAGTAAAAACTTTACCAATGTAAATACTACTACCATGTTTTGTTTTAAAAACCTTTATTGTGAAAATGTCAGCATACAAATACGGGCCTATAACCACGTGGGCCGGCCACGGAGCAAACTGAAATTCGAACTTTCAATAGTACAGTAATCAATAACACATCAGAACTTAATATCAATAGGGATGTCGAAATATTCAATCAATTCTCGTCCCCGCCCGCCATGAGCATCAAAACTGCATTCATATCTCGTGATATCAAGGTTGTTCAACCAGTACACAACAAGGAGTTACGAGTCCCATTTAAACCGGCGCCATTTTGGGCGAGGCCGGGCAGGTCCAAGATATAGTCAAAATGTCTCCACCAACCATCGGCCAGACCAGAACCCCTTTCGGCCCTGTATGCTACAAGATGGTGTCTTCCATTCAGAAAATATTGTTGGCAGCATTTTGAAAGGAAACATAAACAGCCGTTCTCCTAGTGAGTCTCACATTGTTACATTTAGGAAGAATGTTGAAGAGTAGTATGTGGAAAATCTGAAGCCATTTTTCTACAAACTCTCAATCAGCCTTGGATGGAAAAAAAAATCCTGAAGAATGTACAAACTGAAAACCAATTTTTGTCTGTATAGCATCAACAGCAACGCTTGAGTCAGCTTTGTGTCAAGCCGCCATTTTCATTCAATCAATAGCGTCCCCCTGCACACATTCAGGGACCTGGTCGTGTCTTCAGATGAAACGGATTGTAGGACAAGAAGCAGAAAGGAAAAGGAAAAAAGTTCCGCCGGACCTCGGGAGCCGGCCGCCTATGTCATGTGCGACCTTTGGCCACACCAGGGCAATAGTGAAGCTGCAGCAGGTGCAAATAAGCTTCAGACAGTCTTACAAGCACTGCTCAGAACTCTCAACTATGGCACTCAACATCCAGGACTTGCCATTCGGATCTTGGCGCCTTGTGCTGGTTCCGACCTATTCACACATCGGTCCACTACTGACATCACCTCATAAGCCAACGGGGCACCCCACGCCGACTTTCGGCGCAGCATTGTAGGATGGCCACACCAGTGCGGCAACTTGCTGGACACCACCTCGGTGCCATCCGGATCTCGGCGCGTTCGAGTCACTGTACCGCAAGAGTGACCGGAACTCAGCTGGACACGCCGTCTTTCGGCGCAGCATTGTAGGATGGCCACACCAGTGCGGCAACTTGCTGGACACCACCTCGGTGCCATCCGGATCTCGGCGCGTTCGAGTCACTGTACCGCAAGAGTGACCGCAACTCAGCTGGACACGCCGTCTTTCGGCGCAGCATTGTAGGATGGCCACACCAGTGCGGCAATTTGCTGGACACCACCTCGGTGCCATCCGGATCTCGGCGCGTTGTGCTGCCTTTGGCCTACTGTAGCCGCAAGTGCGGACGCAACTCAGTTGGACGGCGAGTGAAACGCTAAGGGGCGCCGCACTGCAGCCGATGAGCCTCCATCTTGGGGGAGACGCACAGCCCCCACTGACTGACGCGACCTCACAGGCCAACGGGGCGCCCCACGCCGACTTTCGGCGCAGCATTGTAGGATAGCCACACCAGTGCAGCAACTTGCTGGACACTAACTCGGTGCCATCCGGATCTCGGCGCGTTGTGCTGCCTTCGGCCTATTCGCACATCGGTCCGCTACTGACGCCGCCTCTCGTGCCAACGGATTTTCTACGCTTTTTGTAGCCCTATGCCGCATAACAGGTCATGTGACTTGTTTATAAAACTTTTCATTGGTTCATTTTACTTTTGGTTTCCTAAAGATGGAAGGCTTGGTCATATGACCTAAAAATAACACTTTTCATTGGTTTAGAACATTTTTTTTCCCCAAACGATGAAAGCCCCACCTTGTTTCTGGATGATTCAGACTGAAGCTGGCGTCAGCATGAGAGCACCACCATCTCGTGGCTCCGTCGTGGTCATTCCGCGAGCAATCATGGCAGCCGCTCCCCACCGGAAGCCTGCAGGAGTCGAGGGCCCCCAAGACTTTTGTAGAATCTTCACGGCTGAGGGGACGCTTTCGAGAATGGAGCCCAAGCCCTAGCAGGCAAGCGTCCGAGTTCCAAGGTGTCCCAGGGCCATTTTAGTGGACCAGGCCCAAAACCGAAGAGCCGTCCGCCATTTTAAGAGTCATGTGGCAGCCGCCTATCGCTGCACCGCAAGAGTGGGAGCAACTCAACAACATGGTGAGCGAGACGCTGTAGCCACAAGAGCGGGCGCAACTCAGCTGGATGGCCGCCACCTGGGGAGGCCCGTTCACGCCGCCTCCCCCACGCCCCCCCCCGGGCCACCCCACGCCAATTTTCGGAGCAGCATTGTAGGATACCAAAACCAGTGCAGCAGTTTACTGGACATCACCTGGGTGCCATCAACATCTCAGCGCGTTCTGCTGCCTTGGAACTATTCGCACAACAGACCGCTACTGACGAGGCCTCCTCCGCACCACCCGGGACGCCCCACGCTGTTTTTCTTTGCTGCATTGTAGGATCCCAAAAACCAGTGCGGCACCCAGGTGACATCACCTGGGTGCCGTCCAGAACTCAGCACGTTGTGCTGCCTTGGGACTATTCGCACAAAAGACAGCTTCTGACCATTGTTGCTTTTTTTGTCAAAAATGTTTAAATGTTTGTTACAGTTTTTGTTCCGTTTGTTAGATTTTAAAGTTAATAAAGTTTTATAATCCCACTTTGTTGGAGTGCTATATATTTTTAAAAAATCGGGTGAATGGGGCCTTGAATCGGGTTATTGTCATGTGTGGGCTTTGCAAGTGTACTGCTACAGGATCGGACATTTCAAACTCAAATGCACGTTCTTTTTCTTACCTTTCCGAATCATGGAGCGCAATAGCAGGCAGAGAAAGGGTGATGCAAGTGTTGAACACTGCCTGGCCTGGAAGTTGCTGGCAGTGCCCCCCCCCCGCCCGCTCCTGAAAGAGGACACACACACACCGCCGCCCCGAGTACTTCACAGATCATTAAAAGACCATGCGCTTGTTCATGAGGCTTAAATGGTTTATCACCCCTTCTAGAACCCCTGCATCGACCCTCTGACGTTTCCTGGAAAAATTACCACGTAACACAATACCAAGCTCTGTCAGCTGAAACCCCCGAGGAATCGTGGGGCATATTATCAAGGGGGTTTATCTCCGCTTTTTTGGCTTTAAAAGCCAAGAAAGCGGAGATAAAATTATCTCCCTATTACCAAGCTGTCGCTAACACCAGTTAGTGACAGCTAAAAGGAGATAGCGACCATCTTGGGCCCCGCTTTGCATGTCAGTGATATTTATCACTAATGACATGCAAAGTGGGCGTGCCAAGATGTTACCGACTGGAAACAGTCCCTAACATCGCTATCTCCTATTACCAACTTTTGGAGATATTCGCGCTAAGCGCGAATATCTCCAAAAGCTAACACCTGACCTGAGCAGTTCTTAGCCATGTTATCCAATGGGAGGTGGATAACATGGCTAAGAGCATTTGCTCGATAATGCATGAATATCGCTGACTTTTCAGCAATATTCATGCATTGCGGCCGTTTTTTATCGCATTTGCGATAAACCTTGCTAATAGCAAGGTTTATCTGCGATAAAAATCGCCGATGTGCGGCGATAATTTTTGTCTCTAAACAAGTTAGAGACAAAAATTATCGCTAGTTGTTGGTAATATGCCCCCGGGTTTTTGCTTGCAGAAATCGGGAGGCGGGAGACTAGCACTGAAATCAGTAGTCTCACGCCTGAATCGGGAGGGTTGGTATGTCTGGATTCTCTACAGCTGGGGCCATAAACTACATCCGCAGGGCTAGGTGATAGCCTGGGTCCGGCCTGGACAATCGGACACAGAGGAAGAGGAGTGTCAGAGGGTGCGGTAGTGAATAGGGTGAAAGGGAGGTGTCGGGCGGGCACAGGGTGTGATTCTCAGGGAAGAGCAGCGCAGATGGGGAGACGTATATGGCCCATGCATGAGAGAGAGAGCGGGGGTGACCAGTGCGTGGGGGAGATGCTTGCGAGGGTGGGGAGCCGTGCTGAGAATCGACAGCGTGCAGAGAGTGGGTCTGGTCAAGGCATCTAAAATGGCTGCCGTGCACGACAAAAGTGTGGCATTGGAAAAAAAGCAAGATGGCGCAGACAATGTTTATCAATACGAATTAATTTATAACAATTATTTTTAACAATATATTTACTCGCAGTGTCAAAATGGCGGTCAACACTTCCTGATTTCCATCGAATCGAACGTTAACAGACGTCACGCAGCAAAAAAAAAAAAAAACTCACGCACAGCCGCTGGAAGACATGTATCAACATATATGAGCCTCCTCAGCCACCCTCAGAAAACATAAGGGGTCAGGATACGTCTCCCGCACCCCCTTATACCTAGTAATTTAATTAAAACGAAACACAAAATGGCGAATTCCCGTTTCGCTACCAGTTTGCGGCCCAGTTCGCGGCCCGAGAAGCGCTTCTACCGTGAAAAATCAATTTTTTTTATTTTCCCCACGGGACCCTTTAATAACCCCAACATCATTCCTAGGGGGTCAAGAGGGGTATACCTTGCCCCCTTTCGTTAAATTCCCCCTTCGTTTTTCACCTCTTCTTCTCTCTCGATCCTACCGAGAGATAAGATGGCGGCCGCTCCGGACTGTTTAGAATGTTGACAGACACCGGAGAGCCAATCAGCTTTCTGCGCGCAAAGTTCCGTTTCGCGAAAAGTAAGCGAACCGGAGCGCAGCCCGGAGCGCTGTTACAGATATATATCTTGTTTTGAACGTTAATTTCTCAAAAACTACTGGAGCACATATATTGAGACCTAGCAAAGGCACATCGGGCTAACAGTCCCTACAATTTTGCCAAGTTTCGTGCAAATCCATTCAGCCGTTCGAGCTAAAAGTGAGTCCAACCGCCCTATGGAAATTAACATGGGAAAAACGTGTTTTGGGACCCCCCTTTTTTCTCGGCCCCCCCTCGACAAAACCCCCCCAAATTTTCAAGGGCTGCTCAGAAACAAAATGTGCCATTTTCCTGAAAATTTCAGCCGATTCCGTCCACAAACGCCAAAGTTATTAGACATAGAATTTTCAAAAATCCCATAGGGAATAAATCCTAACTATATATACCTACTGACGATAGCCAGTAGGTAATATATATATATATATATATATATATATATATATATATATATATATATATATATTCACTGAAAAAAACATAGGTTATAGACCTTATATAGTTAGGAATTAGCATTTACAAAACCTTGAAAATTCACTGAAAAAACCATAGGTTGTAGACCATATATAGTTAGGAATTAGCATTTACAAAACCTTATTTTACTCACAAAAAACCATTGAAATTCGCATATATAATTAGTTGCACTAACTATATATCGCGCACCCGCAATCCACTGCTGATCATGTCACATATTACATCATTCATGACATGGTCAGTGACATCACTGATGACATCACTGATGACATCTCAAATGACATCACTGATGACATCACTGATGACAACATCCAGTGACTGTATGTTTCTGTAAAGTTAAAATATGTCTTACATATTGAAGAATGAGTGGATGTATAAGTGTCTGGATGAAGGATTTAGTAGGTGCATGACAGACTGTATGAGTGAGTGATTAAATGTGTCTCATTGAGTGCATGGGTTAGTGACTAAAATGTCTTAATTTGTGCATCATTATGTCTGTTGTTCTGTAAACTGCTGCATGTGTTGATCAGTCGCTATATGAGTAACTATATGGATTATTGATTGGTTGCCCAAGTATTTGTATGGAGACTGAGTGTGTGTGTGGGTGGCTTGGAGGTGTATGACTCTGTGCATAGATGTGTGAGTAGTTGATACACTAGATGTATGGGTTCAAAAGTGCATGTGGAAACAGCTGTATGGGCGGTTGACTGTGTGCATGAGTGTATTGGTGAGTGAATGGATATCTCAGTGCTACATATCAAAGTAAGTACATATTTAAAACACAGTACATGCGAGAGTTGACATATATAAATAACTGTGCAAAACAGCCAGTGAATGTGTGAGTGGCTGTATTGATCATTGTGAACTTGTATCAGGGATTGTATAAGAGAGTAAATATGTGTTAGTATATGTTTGAATAAGTAAGGTGTGTATAACTGTATAGTTGAGGAAATGGAGGTGTGATTGATTCTTTGCATTACTGACTAGGTGTGTGAGTAACTCTATGGATGAGTGACAGTCTGTGAGTGTCTGTTTACACTGATTGTATCTAAGGTTATATTAGAGTCTGAAGAGGTTCATTGTATTATCACATAAATGATATCATCAGTGATGTGATCAGTAATGTCAAATGAGATGTCATCAGTGATGTCATTTTAGATGTCATCAGTGATGTCATCAGTGATGTCATTTGAGATGTCATCAGTGATGTCATCAGTGATGTCACTGACCATGTCATGAATGATGTAATATGTGACATGATCAGCAGTGGATTGCGGGTGCGCGATATATAGTTAGTGCAACTAACTATATATGCGAATTTCAATGGTTTTGTGTGAGTAAAATAAGGTTTTGTAAATGCTAATTCCTAACTATATATGGTCTATAACCTATGGTTTTGTCAGTGAATTTTCAAGGTTTTGTAAATGCTAATTCCTAACTATATATGGTCTATAACCTATGGTTTTTTCAGTGAATTTCAATGGTTTTTTAATAGCAAATATCAAAAGCTGTAAAATGTATTCTTCTTTTAAATGAAAAATATATTTTATATGTTTTTAATATAATTTTTTTATGCATCTGCCAAACCCTGACCTCTTAATAGTGCACTGTGGTAGAAATGATTTTGGGACTATGACTGGGGTTGGTCTGCAAATGCTTTTAAAGGACATCTTTCATCAATTGATGACACTTTTTCCCCAAACTGCCTTGGTATATTCCAATATATGCCAAAGACAGAAATGGAACTGTTCCAACCAATTTTGTCCACAATTTGAGAAAGCACGGAAACATGTGAATAAATCTGTTTCTGCTTACATGAGAGACTTTAGAATGGGTTCAATATACAACAATAACTTGCGTTACAACATGCAAGACATCTACAGAGGAGATGGTGTGCACTTCTCAGATGAGGGAAATAGAATATTCCTCCTGAATTTAAAACTGTGCATTGGAACCTACTTGTAGGTACCTAAATCAGCCACAGAATCCAATAGCTCTTTTCAGAGCTACCCTACCTCTGATCATTCAAAACGTTTATCTTTTTCTAACTTTTTTCACTATTTTTCACCAAAGTACGCTCCCCGGTTCGCTTACCGGTGCGCGTACCGGGCGCTCCCCGCGCAAATTATTATTATTTTTTTTTGCCTATATGAGCGTCCTAAGCCCCCCTCAGAAAACCTAGAGGCTCAGAAAGTGTCTACCGTGCCCCCTTCTACCCATTCCGAACATTGTTTCCTCTCCATCTTGTGTCTCAATTCTACCGATACACAAAATGGAGGACTCCCGTAACGCTGCCGGTACGTGTACCGGGGCGCGCACCGGTGAGCACTCGCAAAAAAAAGGTGGGAAAGTAATTTACAGAAAAACCACTGGAGACACTTTCATCAAATATAGAATAGGCCCTACTACATAGCAGTCCCGACCATTTACTCAAATTTGATGGAATTCCATTGAGAAAATTATGCTGTAGGCCTGACTAAATATCCTGATGTAAATTACATGACAGAAACACATATGAAGTGTTAGAATTGACAACCAATTAAAATGTTACTTTCATTTTCTACTATTATTTCAAGACATTTGATTGGTTATGTACCTGAATATATATAAAGATAGAGAGAGAAACACAGCCATTTTGACTACTACTTCCTGAAGTACATTTCAAGAGCATTTTCACTGTCAACTTTAAGTTCTTTTTCAAAGGTAGGCTATAATTTAAAAAATTTGAAAGGAGAACTATGTAATGCACTTTAAATTAAATAAGGAAAACGCTTTCAGATAGTTACATACTGTCCCTCAATAAGAGTTAGTCATTGAGAAAGACTTAATTATTTAAATTATTGATTGAGTTAGGCTTCTGTGGTATAATTATGAATTTACTTAGGCTTCATCACAGGCACTTTTTAATAGTTCTACTTCCTGCCTGAAACCCTGCACTGCCCAAAGATTACTTCACTGTTAAAAACTCACAAGTACCTGTCTGAACTTTAACCCAACAGTGCCCTATCTCCACTGATATTTTTTTATGCAATTTACAGCAAGAAAATGGAAGCACAGCAAAAAGAAAATACACTTTCATTTGAAATTAAGATTGAAAGCAATCCAAACCAAGAAAAAGAAGAACTAGACTTTATGGATGAATCAGTAGACCAATAATTATTAAAATGTGCTGAAGAATGTGATTCTTGGAATGAAAAGGAGGACATTCCTGATGATTTAATGTTTCAAATTCTCTTAGATTTTGAAAAATCAGAACAATAAATTTAAATTTTAAAAGTTAAAATTGTATGAGACATTATTCTTTTTAATATGAAAATTATGAAATAGTACCCAAAAAGATAAAATATAAACTGACACTTAAAATATACTGTGCAACTTTTTTGTGTTACATAGTAAGTTTGCTCATAGTTACTTCCTTTCTCCCACTATATTATCTCCAATGTGTATTTAACATCTCTTTATCATCTCCTGCCTCCATGTTCTTTCTGCTTTCCTCACAGACTATGCTATGAATTCCGTATACCACAATAACTTCTGAAACAACATGCAAGATACCTACAAAGGAAACGGTGTATATTTATTTTTAGACTCTGCATTGGTACCTACATGTTGGTACTTAAATAAAAAAATTAAAAAAAATACAACAAAAAGAACAATCAATAAACATACAATATTTGAACATTCTTTCATTCTTTTTTCTGTATATTACGCTCCCCGGACCGCTTCCCGGTGCGCGTACCGGGCGCTCCCCCCGCAAAAAAAACGATAATAATTTTTTTCTTTTTTTGCCCCGTGGGGCCCTTTTAAAGCCCCCTGATCAAACCTAGGGGGTCAGGGAGGATGTACTCTGCCCCCTTATGCTCATTTCCCCCTTTGTTTTTGCCACCTCTTGTGTCTCGATCCTACCGAGACACAAGATGGCGGCCGCTCCGGACTGTTGAGAATGTTGACAGTCACCGGGGAGCCAATCCGCTTCTCCTCGCGAAGTTCCATTACGCGTCAGGTACACAAACCGGGGCGCTAACCGGAGCGCTGTTACAGATATATATATTTTTTTAAACGTTAATTTCTCAAAATCCATTGGAGCACATATCTTGAGACCTAGCAAAGGCACGTCGGGCAACCATATCTACAATTTTGCCAAGTTTCGTGTAAATCCATTCAGCCGTTCGAGCTAAAAGTGAGTCCAACCGCCCTATGGAAAAATGAATGGGAAAAACGCATTTTGGGACCCCCCTTTTTCTCGGCCCTCCCTTGACGAACCCCCCCCAAATTTTCAGGGGTTGTTCAGAAACAAAAGGTGCCATTTTCCTGAAAATTTCAGCCAATTCCGTGCACAAACGCCAAAGTTATTCGACATAGAATATTCAGAAATCCCATAGGAAAAAAATCCTAACTATATACCTACTGGCGACCGCCAGTAGGTAATATATATATATATATATATATATATATATCAGACAAAATCACATGTCCCGTCACCTATCACACACATACACAAAATGGTGATTGCCCACATGACCAGAAAAGCATAGACAACAAATAGAAAATGGCTGCCCTACCGTGTCTGGAGCCCTTTCACGCCCAACAACAAATTGCAGAGAATGGATTGCACAAATGTATACCATAAATGTGGCTGGGCCACCAATGGGCCTTCCCTTTATTCACCACTAGTAAAGCAGCAGTGTTGGAAAACACAATTCACTTTAAAAATGTCCCAAAGACAAACAGCCCAATTGAACATGTACCCCTTCAAAATACTTTTAAATATTGCATAAAAAAGCACAATGACCAACCACCTCATACATACACAAGCCCACATTCAAAATGGTGGGAAAGTACAAGGGGAAGAAGGTAGCTGAGAAAAAAGGAAAATGTTTGGCTACATGATCCTGGATGCCTGGAACCACCTAACCATAGCCACCAACAGGCAAATGCAGACAATAGAAAAACCTACATTTGGCAAGAGCATAATGCCATCCACAAGCACCTCTTATTATGTAAAAATACCCCTCGCACAGCAGCAATGAGAGTATGAAACTTGCATTCAAAAATACACTTAGGGCCTATTGCAGACTATGCCCCAAACAGTGAAACAACACAGTAAAATGACAAATCTGGATAACATTCACAAGAAACACAAGAAGATGAAATTAATATATAAACAACCCGGGCCTCTGCCATCCCAAAAATGTGCATCATCCCTTAATCCCACACGGGCCTCTACACCTAACTCTTAGCTATCTAGCAACAAACAAACAAAATTAAAAAAAGAAATAAAACAGTGTAGAAAGCAACAATCATCTTGTAAATTACTGCATTCAACTTATGTGATTTTTCTAAAACAGTAAACATTTCAATGATGCAGATGCACCAGAGATTGCAAACAAAAAGAGAGTGAGATTTTCCCTTCAAATTCAAAATGACTAAGCGCAGAACAAAGCAATCAATCAGGGAATTTTAAAGCACTCTACTTACCTAGGAGGGTCTCAAGGCCCTGAGGAGGGGGGTGGGATTTTGGGGTGCAGCCCCAAGGCAGCCGAAAAGCCAGGTCTCGAGGCTCTTTCTGAAGGTGTGCAGAGTAGGGGAGCGCCTGATGTTGATTGGGAGCTTGTTCCAGGCTTTGGCTGCGATGTAGGAGAAACCTCTTCCACCTGCTCTTGTTCTGCAGATGCTTGGGTTTCTGCTAGGGCGAGGTCGGCGGGCGGATGGTTCTTTTGGGTACGTGGAAGGAGACTCTTCAGTTGAGGTATCTTGGTCCGGTGTTGTGGAGGGATTTGTAGGCATGGGTGAGTAGCTCGAAGGTTACTCTCTTCTCAATGGGGAGCCAGTGGAGGTCTCGCAGGTGTTGCGTGATGTGCTCATGTCGTGGGATGCCAAGGAGGGGTCTGGCCATGGTGTTCTGGATGGTCTAGAGTTTGCATAGGAGGACTATGTTGATCCCAGGGTAGACGGGGTTTCCGTAGTCCAGTCTGCTTGTTATGAGTGCATGGGTGACGGTCTTCCTTGATTCGGAGGGGGTCCATTTGAAGGTCTTGCGAAGGACGCGGAAGGTGTTGAAGCAGGTGAGGAGAAAGGCGTTTACCTGGCAAGTCATAATAAAGGAGGAGTCAAATATGATGCTGGGGTTCCGGGCGTGGTTCATGGGGGTGAGGGGGTTGCTGAGGGCAGTGGGCCACCAGGTATTGTCCCAAGCTGAGGGGGTGGGTCCAAGGACAAGGACTTCTGTCTTCTCCAAGTTGAGCTTCAGACAGCTGCTGCTCATCTGAGCTGTAAGGTCTTTCATTCCTTCCTGAAGCTAAGGGGCTTATTTATGAGCCCTTGAGTTACTTTTGCCCCACCGGTGCACCAGCAGAGTAAACAATGCACCATGTGCATCATATTTACAAAGTGATGCATCTAGGTAGATCCCTCACTTTGTAAACCCCTGTGCCACATTATACCTGCGCCAGTTATAATGTATGCAGGGTGGGCGAACTGACGCAAGTAAGCCTCGAAGAAGTGACGCAGTGAAATCTATGAGATTTCACTGCGTCACTTCTAGGATGCAAATGCGTCAATATCTTACGACTGCCTCACAGCAGGCGTAAGACTAACGTTCGCACATGTGAAATGGGACTTGACCTTGCGAAATGACTTTTGTGACACACTCCAGCAATGCGTCATTTTTGCCCCTACAGATACGTCAGAAATACTGACGTATCTGTAACTCCTTGTGACATGATGCACCATACTGTAAATTTGACGAATCCAGCATGTTGTAAGGAGGGTGCAATGAAAAGTGATGCACCACTGTTTTCACGCAGCGATGCGTCACTTTTCATAAATGAGGCCCTAAGTGTGGTGGTTTCAGGGTCCTTCGTGAAAAAGAGGATGAGCTGCGTGTCATCAGCATAGGATACTATACTGAGTTAATAGTGCCTGACGAAGGCTGCGTGGCGGGCCATGTAGATGTTGAAGAGTGTGGGACTGAGCAATGATCCTTGGGGTACTCCGCAGTTGATCTCGGTGGGTTCGGAAAGGAAAGGCAGAGTCTGATCCTTTGGGTTCTGCCGGCAAGGAAGGAGCAGAACCAATCGAGAGCGGTTCCCTGTATGCTGGTGTCGTGGAGTCTGGCTGCGAGAGTGCAGTGGGAGGCAGTGTCGTAGGCTGTGGAGAGGTTTAGTAGGATGAGGGCCGCAGTGTGGCCTTGGTCGAGGAGCATGTGGATGTCGTCTGAAGCGAGGAGGGTGGTGTTCTGACATGGTTTTTGGCTCTATTTCGGAGTGATGATGACTTTAAGCTTGCTAACATCTATAATCTGTATTCTTACCTTGTGTTGGCCCTTTTAAGCCCTTTCTTCCAGACCTAGAAGAGGATAGCTGCTTTATATGATGATAGATCCCTTATTCTTGACTCTAATCCATCTATTGCCTATTGGCTTTGACATAATTATGTGTCCTTTGTAGTCCTGACTTTATATTACATATTGGTATGGTTTGTGTAGGTACTCTGACAGAGCTAAGGGTTATTTCATCCTTCTCAGGCCTACAAGGCCCAGAACTAGAGAGACTCCATTTTGCTTTCTGTCCCTGCAGAGCTGAGATGCTTGCAGGGTAAAGGTAATGTTTATAGTTAAGCCTGTTGTCTGCTAGGGGAAAACCAGCCAGGACTGGTTCTTATCCGAAGAATGTGTTTGTCTCTTGGGCCCAGACGTAACATGCGGATGGCCACTGCGGTTACGCGAGGGGCCCTGGAGCTGGCACAGGAAGTCGGTGGGAGGCAGCCCTCTGTTGGAAATTTCCATGAGGGAAGAGCATTCTATATTAGTGAAGTGCAGAGGCGGAGTCAGTTAGAAAGAGTTGAGTTGGAGGAGCAGAAAGAGTTTGAGCTGGAAAGAGTTTGAGCTAGAAAGAGTTTGAGCTGGAAAGAGTTTGAGCTAGAAAGAGCTCGAGCTGGAGGGAGTTGAGCTGGAGTTGCAGACAGAGTTGAGTTGGATTGGAGCAGAGGAGAGGAGTGGAGTTGCAGAAGGAGTGGAGAATCAGAAAGAGTTTGAGTTGAATTGGAGCAGAGGAGAGGAGTGCAGTTGCAGGAGGAGAAGAGACAGAAGATGCTTGGAACAGAGAGAAGACAGACAGGCAGTCAGTGAGCTGGAACTGAAGGAAGCAGTCAGAAGCAGTTACTTATCAGGAGGAGTTGTGAACAGCTGGAGTCTGAAGTAATGCCTTTTGGAAGAGACTGAAGTTATATCGTGGATTAATCTGTGGGAGCAGCTGGAGTGAATTGGACATTAGCACAGAGACAATCAGACAGAGTGAAGAAGCTAGTGGAGCGAACGGTTATCAGAGCAGCAGAAACAATTAGACTGAAGTTGGAAGGTGGAGAGAGTTCGTGGGGGAGAGGAATCCAGTGCAGAGTGATCAGCGCAGATGTGTGTCCAAGAGTGCAGTAGAGGATCTAAGACGAGCTAAGGCACAGACGAGAGAGGAGCCCAGGTGACAGCTAGAGCAAGACCTCACACTCCTCAGGTGATACCCTTCCTTATTTTTAAATATTAACCTTGTCCCTACTACATGTCTAATCCTTTTTCTTTCAGCGGTGTGTTACAGTTCCTGTTAGTTACAGAGACCCCGCAGATCTGTGTATGTGTCTATTCCCATTTTATTGTTATTGTAATAAAGATACCCCAGTTCTTAGTGAACCAGTGTGCATGTGTTGTTCTTATGATAGAGCTAACCTTTCTTCAAAAGGAAATAGGAGAGCTTAAATCAGGGAATAACTTTTCCATACAGTGTGTGTCTCTTGTTCTTAAAGCGCAGGTAACCTTCCCTTCTAGTCAGGTGTTACAGCCAGAACAGATGCTGCCCCTAATCAGGTAAGTAGCCACTGAATAATTAGGGAGAGAGAGGAGCCCTTGAGCTAGGGAAATAGTTATACACTAAGTAATTCGGCCATTCCATAATATTATTGTAGTAGTGAACCTTTAGTGAATAGTGAGAGAAACTTCCCAACATAGAGAGAGAGAGAGCTGAAGTTATTTATAGGAAAGTGATCGTCCTTGGTAAGCGGTGTTAATGAGAACACCAGGTAGGAAACTGGTGCATAGGTTCGCCGGATTGTGGACCGGGCTGTGAGTGAGAGAACACTAGGGAGGAACACTAGTGTGTAGGTTCGCCGGATTGTGGACCGGGCTGTGAGGGAGAGAGCACTAGGGCTGCAGACTAGTGTGTAGGCACGCAGGATTGCGACTTGCCGAGCCAGCACTGACTGTGGTCAGTGTGTAATGGTAAATAATCAGAACTGCCCCAGGGTAGATTAGTCTGGACCCATGTGGTCGCGAGACTATGAGGTATGAGTGTGGTGTAGGGCATGGACGTCCTTAGTAATCAGTGAGTAATCCCTATAGATTTAGTGGTGTTTCTGATGATATGAGCTTGTATATTGCGAGTTCCCCATCCTCAGGTAGGTACCCAGGTGCCTGGACAGATGGGTCCTGAGGAGGGAGGTGGTTACGTTTTGGCCGGGTTGGTGGTGCTCTGGTGAGCTGGTCCTATCTGGTCTGAGAATCCGGTCATAACAGGTGGTCTCGGTGCTATGGTTACTGCAGAGTCCGGATTGGCACGAGTTGAGGATGGCATCCTCTTTGATAAAGTTTGTCAGCTGGGAGTTGTCGATCTTCTCAGTGACTTTGGCTGCGAAGGGAAGGAGAGAGATGGGTCTGTAATTTTTCAGGTCCTTCGGGTCTGTAGAGGGTTTCTTGAGGAGGGGCTACACTTCTGCACACTTTTAGTCATCAGGGAAAATCCCGGATTCGAAGGTGGCATTGATGGTGCATCGTAATTCGGGCTCTATGGCAGCGGTGGCGGCTCTGTGGAAGATGTGCTGTGGGCAAGGGTCAGTGGGGGCTCCTGAGTGAGTGCTCTTCATGGCCGTGGTGGTATCTTTGGTGGTGACCGGGGTCCAGGCTGTGATGGTGGGCTGGCTGTGGCAGAGGAGGGAAACTTGAGAAAAAGAATAATAGCCTCTTAGTCTCTATGACACATCCCCCTGCAGAAAGTTGAGTTAAAGAATTACCCGAACTTTTGAGTAACAAAATCAAATTGAAGAGTATTTTCAAGTTGATTTTCCGTGCTCGCATTGCATTTGGGGTGGTAGCTTTTTTTCTGTGCTATTGCGTTAGGATTGTTACCCAAATGCAATTCTTTTTACACAACGTGGCATAATTGCATAATGTCGGGCATTACACATCATTTCGTTGTGTGCGTGTTTGTAGGTTTGATTTATTTGTATTTGGTTCTGTGGCGGAAAGCAACATGAAGAAACATCATGCTGCTGGTGTAGCCTCACTTTGGCAACTAGGGGCCAGATGTAGGAAGCCTAATTCCGGTCGGTAACGGCCGAAATTACTGAATTTCGGCCTTTACCGACCGGAATTAGGCTTTTCATATGTAGGTGGCTACATTTCAGATTCGGTAATTTACCGAATCGGTATTTAAGAATTCGGTAAATTACCGATTCTTAAAAATACCGAATCTGTAAATCACCGAAACTGAAATGTAGGGGGCACTCAAATGAGTGCTTTTCCCATTTTAGGACTCGTTATTTACCGCCAACTATAAGTTGGTGGTAAATAACAAATACCTTTGAAAATGCAAATCTGTGCATTTTCAAAGGTGCCATGTGGCAGACATACATGCCCTTAGGGCATGTATGTGTGCCACATGTGCACCCATACACAATTGAGGGGTGCAACAGGGTGTCAAAGTGACACCCTGCCACCCTTCAATGTTTTCCCCCTTTTACCGAATCGGTATTTACCGATTCAGTAATTGCCATTCATTCCGGAATGAATGGCAATTGCGGAATCGGTAAATACTGATTCAGTAATTACGTATCTTACCGATTCGGTAATTTTTAACGAAAAATTACCTACATCCCATTTACCTATTCTTAAATACCTGGGGCCTCATTTATGACTTTTTGCCGTAGGGAAGCGCAGCAGGCCTTCCTGCTGCGCTTCCCTACGGCAAAAGAAAAGGGCAGAAATGTGCCGTATCTATAAGATACGGCGCATTCCTGTCCTTTTCCCCTGCGCCGGCGCACAATGGGCTGCCTGCGCCAGCGCAGGCAGCCTTGCACAATGGTGCAAGGGTGCCTGCGTTGCGGGGAAGATTATTTTTGTACAGGAAGGGAAACCTTTCTGTACAAAAATAATCACAAGAGGCTTTTCCTCTTTCTATGTGTGCTGTAGAATGCGGCACACATAGAAAAAGGAAATACGAGGAGAAATAAAGACATTTCTCCCTGTTGCGCCTCCCTTACGCCTCCCCTGGGGAGGCGTAAGCTTTTGGCACTGCTTCAGAGTTACGATTTCTCGTAAATCTGGGGCAGTGTCAAAAGGCCATGGATGTTGCTGGGAACGCCCCCAGCAACACCCATTGCACGCCCCTTTAACGCAGAACACTGCGTTAAAGGGGCTGATATTTATCAGGCAGCAGAACGCCACAAAAACTGGCGTACTGCTGCCTGATAAATACCACGCAGGCTTCTGCGCCACGGAACTTCATGAAAAGTGAAGTTCCGATGGCGCAAGGGGCCTCATAAATGAGGCCCCGAATCGGTAAAATTCGGTATTTAAGAATAGGTAAATTGGGATTACCTACATCTGGCCCTAGATGGCTTTTGCACTGTGACCTTGTGCTCATGAGGATGCCAGTGAAAAAATCGGATGGGTTCTATTGTTATAGCCTGCATCGGTGTTTTTGTGAGGAAATGATGTTCTTTTGGACAGAATCAAGATGCCAGTTGTACAGCGAAGGTGATATATTACGCATTTAAATGTGTGAGGTGATCTAATGGAAATGATCTGTTGATTCTGGCATAAAAGATTTGTATGAGTAGTACCATTGGGGAGGTCTGTCAAATGTGCTCGGGTGAGGGTGAGAATGGTATAGATATAATCGGACTGCAGGAGCACAAACTTTAGTCAGGGTGGTACATAACCAATACGTTTAGTTATAGCTAGAAATGTACTGGAGAGCAGTGGCGTCACTAGGGTTGGTGTCACCCGGTGCGGGTAACTCATGGTGTCACCCCCTCATGACATACCGCATGGACCTCCTCCGCTTCGAGTCCGCCAGTGGTCACAGATGGCAAATAACGGGACCATACAGAATCCTTAGTAACAGGCCTGGCCTCAGACTCGTCACTCAGTGGTTCACTTCACAGTTCACTTCATTCATCTGAAGTGAACTGTGAAGTCAATCACTGAGTGAGGAGTCTAAGGCCTGCCCTGAGCAATCATGTTTCCTGCGCCGGGCACCGCATGCAAGTACAATGCCCCGGGCCAGGACTAGGAGGCTGGAAGTGAAATTAAATGTGAGCTTAAAGAAGAAACATTTGTGGAATTACTGAAAAGAAAGTGCGCCCACAGACTGAATAATAAAATGATTTTTCTATTCTGTTTGCTTCATATTCTTGCCATTTTGTAGCAATGTAATTAATAATTTCCACTAATGTAAAAAAAAGTCGCTTTATTTTTTCACCTTTTGAGAATGAATGCGTTAGTTCAGCTATATTAGAATTCACACTTGTTCCCAGCATGCCTTACACGTGTGTAGTGGCAGCAAGCATTTAACTGACTTAACAAACTAATGGTCATTCGCAATAGAATAGATTTTTACAACATGTCCAAAACAATATTACTGCTTAAAATAAAAGTCCCAGCAGTGAGAACACCACCATATCTGACGGGGTTACAATTTGTCTACTGGGAAGACCGTCACCTTTTCAAAGACAGCACGTAATTAGTTATTTATCCCATCCTCCCAGTCCCTGAATCTGTAACATCTTTAAAACACACACACACACACATATATAACTCCCCTGCGCTGCCATCAGTCTCGTCTCCTCCTCCCTGGCACTGACTGCAGAAGTACTGTACTAGTAGCAGTATTTTTTTGTAAGGAGGCAAAGTGGTGGCGTGCGCTTGCGGCTTGCACGCATGTCACACACTCTCTGAACTGAGCTCTCGTTCATCATCATGTAACAGTCTCTGCAGAGGGCCCCCGGACCTTTTGTGACCAATGTCAGCTCTGCCACAGGGTTTTAGAATAGGTAGGAACTGCCTGCATGTAGTGTACAGCGCTCAACGCTCATACAGGCATGGGGTATACGTGCATGCAGCCCCTTGAATCATTCCCGGCCGGCACGGATTGTAGAGCTACACAGTGCACTCTCGGACGTGAGGCTGAGCCGTGTCTCAGACTGCAGTTGCACTGCAGAGCGAGCCACGGAGCCAGCCAGCGTAACTAACCAGATTGGTGTCACCCCAGATGGGGTGACACCCGGTGCGGTCCGCACCCCCCGCACCCCCCTAGTGACGCCACTGCTGGAGAGGAGTCCCCAAAACATCTGAAATGAACGTGTTCCCTCCAGTACCTTTTTCTCTCCCTGTCATTTTACTAAAAAATCCCACTACTTTTCGGATTACATTTTTCATTTTTCATCTGAGTATAAACTACTTGTTGCCTAAAAATTGTATACATTTGCAGATAAAATGCAGTTTGTAGATCAAACATAAAATCAGAGAATCCGCACCTAAATTAGATATGGATGATATGTATGACTCTATTGGCTACATTTTTACATGGGTTACATTGACCAACCCTTCTGATCCGGTGTTAATAAATTAACGTAGTCACTGGAGCAATATGTGGTTTTTGCCAAATAATAGCATCACGTTTAAATGTTATTTCCCTAAATTCTTACTGTATTTTTCTCTTCTGAAGTTTTTAGTAAATTCGTGTGTTTGCAAATACAAACATTTGTATTCCATACAAATAAAAATTACAGTGACCGAAAACCAAGCACACCTTTTAAGACCATTGCAAATCTTGTTGCACAGACACGCCGTAGCAGCGCACTGGGAAGAGGCTGCTGCGCACGAGGCAGCTTGTTGTTGTAAAGACACAAAATGGCCCTCGGGCCATGTGACTGTAGATGTCCCAAATGCTAACATCCTGTGTTTCAAGATTTATCTCCTCTGATAATCTGTTCTTTTCCACATAAAAAACGCTCTGTTTCCTCTAATGCCTGTGTTTTCTTAAGCACTCTTGTGTTTCTCAGAAAGGGGCTATCATAATCAGAACCATTTGGCATTTTAAGTGCTGTGGCCAATTTGAACATTTTCTTAGTGGCCCTTTTAATATTCAATTTCCTCGTTCTCATATGGATGTTAGTCTGAAATTATTTTTCCGAAATAATCAGTCTCTTTAGCCATGGTCTTTACCAGGCTTTGACCTTTTGTGACCTACACGAGTAAAACATAAGGATCTTGTTTATGCCGCACCGGTTTCCCGTCTACATTGTTTATTATTGAGCAATATACACGCTTTTACTGTAAAAATGGACACATAAATGGGATACCAGGATATTAGACACAGTTTAAGTAAATTCGAAAATATATTAACGTTTAACTGTAAACATTGTTGTATTCTAATGAACACACGCTCACTAGAGCGCGGCCCTACATCATGACACCCTCTCATAAATAATTCTTGCCGAGTAATTTTCCTCAAATGTCTGACACGTCCACTTATTCTAGTCAAAATATTAAGATGCGTTCCTAACAAAGTCGTCAGTGTTTTTTTTACCATGTGACATCTGGGTCCGAAAGTTGCTGTGTGAGTGTAATTGGAGGCTGTCTTAAGTGCATTATTATGTAAAGATGCGCGCTCTTCCCCGGAAGGGAGGGTGTCAGTGACGTCTTTCAGTCACTATCTCCTGCTTTGACATCTTAATGCATCTTCGCATCGCTGTGATATTGCAGAAGTGAGGAGCGGAGAGGCGCGGTTTGACTGAGTGGCCCCGAAGCACGCCAAAGTGGCCTTTCATGTCGTATAAAATAGTTCCTCTTGCACAGGGTTCTTTACACGACACACTGAATCGGAAGGTGGAAATGCAGAGGTTTTCAATGAATACGGTGGTGCTCAGTTGCGCAACTAGATCCGAACTTATGGCTAACACTCCCAGCTAGGGCTGACCCTTCACTTGTCGCACACGGTGCAGCAGTCATTTTTGGCGCCCCCTCACTCATTTCCTACATCTCTATGAATTCCCTCACTACCACTCACCAACAATGCACCTCATCTCTCTATAGCACCTTACTGACAAACATTAAATTTTTTTATAGAGCTACTCATAGTTTACTCACACTCAGTTCTGTCATCTGCATGGTACACGTTCTTTGCAGCAGGCACATTAACTCTCTGCTCTGTGTGGGTGGCAGGACTGCCTATGTGAGTGCACGGTTAGAGATGCAAGAGTGTGAGAGTAAGGTAAGAGGAGTGACTGGAGGGTGAATTAGGTGACCATATGAATTTGGGTGCGGCGTTAAGTGCATAGTGGGACAAATTCAAACATGGTTAGTGATGGGCTTGTTTGACTGAAATTGCAGATTGAGCAGTGAGGGGAACAGGTGAGTGAAGTGTCACATGAGTCCAGGGTGAGTAGTGTGCTCATGTGACTGCAGTGTGAGGTACAGGGTGAACAGCACAAGTGCATTATGAGTGCAAAGTGGTCACTGTGAGTGCAGGGTGAGTGGGTGAATGGTGTGAGTACATGGTGATCAGTGTTAGTGCAATGTGATCATTGTGAGTGCAGGGTGAGCATATCTTGCAATATCTTATATCAAAACATCAAAGAAATCACATTCAACTAATAAACGGCCGAATTTAGATCATAATTAACATATATATGGAATTGTTCATCATTATTCATAAGAGAAATGCAGAGAGCATAATTATCATCCATTTTTTTATTCTGACTTCCATTTAACCATAACTTGCTCAACCTCACTTTCTTCCAAGAAATAGTATGTACGGCCATTCTTTAGAACCTTTAACTTGGCTGGCTCTTGCAGAAAGGCCTGGCCACCCAAATCCTTTATTGGGTCGATGTATTGTTGCAGTTTTCAGCACCGCTCCATAGTAAGTTTACTTAAATCTGATCTAACAAAAAAGGTAGCTGAGTCAGTAGTAACTGGAGTATTTGGTCTTGCCTTTAAGGAGATTGCCTGGCGAAGTAAAAAATTACCGACACAGATCAAAATTGGGCGAGGGTACTGACTCCCCTTGTTTCTTTGGATCATGGGAAGCCGATGGGCTTGTTGTATCTGTGAGTCCCAATCCCAGTCCGATAACTCAGGAAATGCTTTCTGGAATAAATGTACAATATATGCTCTGGGATCGGCTCCTTCGGCCCCTTCCACAATTCCAAATATTCTGAGATTCTGTCTACGTTGTCGAATTTCCAAATCTTCAAGTTTAGCTTGCATTTGACAAATCTGGGCCTCATGTTTACTCACTACTATTTCAGAATGAGTTGATTTTTCCTCAGTTGAAACAACTCTCTGTTGTAGTTCTTCCACCTCCTGAGAGATAGCCCCTAGTTTGCAAGCCATCTCCTGCAGTGAAGATTGAGTTTTACTGCTATCCTCCCGCATCTGTTGATAATGAGATTGAGCTTTATGTTTGTGCTCATTGAGTAGCTGCAAAATCATCTGAAATGACGAGGATACCTCCCCTTGAAGATTCCAATCAATAGGTGTGTCATTCTGTGAGGTATTCAAAAGAGATATATCGCTGATGTTATCTGCCCCTGTTAAAGTAGAGTCGGGTTCTTTTGTTATTGCTGCGGTTGGAGCTGCCACGGACAGTACAGATGCTGAGGTTGGTATAGGAACTATCCCCGTTGTTAACACCTGGGAAGCAGGGGGAGGAAAGGAGGAAGTTTCCATTAAAACGATGACCGTATCCAAACCATCCGTTGAAGCCACTGCAGGGGTAGTGTGCCCATTTGGAGACAGGTTAAGTACTTCAACCACTCCCTTTACTGAGTCCCCCGGGGCCATTGTATTTGTCACATCACTAAGACAGTTTATTTCCCCTGATCCTGATGTAGCGCCTGCCTCAGTATGGCTGTTTCCTGAAAGTCTTAGTGCCATAGATTTAACACCGCCTTTAGCCTGTACCCATTTCCTTATGGGGCTGTTCTCCACTATCGCTTTTGCAGTAGTAGGTTTTGGTTTATTTATAATCTTCTTCACCTTGTTCTTGACCTTGCCTCTTCCTTTTTTATACTATTGGTTTTATCTTTAGCTGAGCACGAGGATGTATTATTGCCTAGGTCAGGAAAGTCACTATATTCCTCGTCCGTTTCTGTCCCCTCCACATGTTCTGCCCCCTCAGTCTCCACTGTCCCCTCTGCTTCCCTGGTTTTCTCCTCTCCTACCCCCGATGACTTCTCAGCTTCCTTTATTATCTCTTCTCCTCCCGTTGATAATTTATCACAAGAATCTTCCGGTATTTCTGTTAATAATACTGATGCTGGTATAGATGACGTAGCATTAGTATTAGCCTCTGGTTGCATCTGAGTGTCTATACTAGGAGCAACGGGCCAGATGTAGGTAATCTCGATTTACCTACTCTTAAATACCGAATCATACTGATTCGGTATTTAAGAGTAGGTAAATGGGATGTAGGTAATTTCACTTTTGAAATTACTGAATCGGAATGATTCGGTAATTACCGAATCGGTATTTACCGATTCGGTAATTGCCTTAGATTCCTATGGGCCTAGAGGCCCATAGGAATCAATACCAATTACCAAATCGGTAAATACCGATTCGGTAAAATTACCAAATTTGCAAGGGGGACAGGGTGTCACTTTGACACCCTGTTGCACCCCTCAATTGTGCATGGGTGCACATGTTGCTGACGTACTCAACATGGCACGTTTTTTAAAGCAAAAAAAATGCTTTTTGAAGGGTTTTCATTATTTACCACCAACTTCTAGTTGGTAGTAAATAACAAGTTCTTAAACCCTTGTAGCACTGATTACAGTGCTACCTACATGTTGAATTACAGAATCAGTAATTTTACCGATTCGGTATTTTACCCAATCGGAAAAATTACAAATTCGGTAAAATTACCGATTCTGTAATTTAACATGCCCCTACATCTCAATATCCAAATACCGGTCGGAAACGGCCGAAAATCGGTATTTTCGGCCGTTTCCGACCGGTATTTGGATACCTACATCTGGCCCATAGTCTTTCAGCTGTATTTTATTCAATCCCGCTACATCGTCAGGAGTATTAGCAACAATTTTAGCGGCAGTAGTTTCAACATTATTCTCCCCGTTATTTGAGTTAACAACAATGTTGCCAGCAAACCCAGAGGAGCCGGAGGTATCCAATAACATTAGGGAATCAGCAACAGTTACTTTTAATGCATTGTTATCAGGTGCCAAATTAGGCTTAGCAAAAAGTGGCAAACGAGGAAGTGGCTTACTAACGTTTGGTCCTGATCCCGGTTTCTCCTGCTTTCCCGTGTTTTTCTTTCCAGCGTCTGATATTGGCGCTTCTGGTCCCTCCATAGTGACTCCATCAGCCGCCACCGCAGATTCCGCAGCAGCGTCCGTGCCGATATTTGCCCCCGTCTGCTTTGTCGTTCGTGTGTTCCTTGCTTGAGATTTTGACACCATCACATAAAGCTCTGCCGCCGATGATAGACCCGAGCCCCGGTGAGCCGGCAGGCCGAGCCAGCCGAGCGCCGTCCAACCCCTCGAAGCTACAGGAGTAAAACGCGGAAGCCAGATGGACCGGAGCAGCCCCCTCACCTGGTTCTCAATCAACCGCAGCCGCAGCATCCAACTCCTGCTCTGTTCCGCCCTCCTCCTAATGCCACGAAGCAGGTATACCGCTACTGCCCGCTCAAGCTGCAGGCGTTCATTCGTTTCTCAGTCGGCTCTTAGTCAACCGCCGCAAACTCCACTTTATCAGCGAGAGAAGTATCCTTAGAAGAAGGTTTGTAGTTATTTATTTTCATTTGAAATGCTGGCCGGTTAAGGGACGCGAGCCGTAGTAAGCATGACCGGACCCTTCGGCAGTCGTTCTCTGAACTGGCGGTGTAAATCCGCCATCTTGGACCCTCTCCTTTATATTCCTTTTCATGAAATACATTCTCACACTATGGCAGTAAATGTAAAATACAAATGTAAGGGATAGGCAGAGAGGTGGCCCAGGGGGTACTGTAATCAGAAAAAAAGAAAGATTTGGCAACCAGTTTACAAAGGTATGTAAATATGCAAATGGGCTTTAAAGACCTGTGAAAAACTCAGGTGGGCAGGAGATAAGACACAGTCCATCCGAGCCCACAGCAGCTCGCGCTGCAGCAGCCCAGGCTGAGACACAGGACAGGGGAGGTGGGGCTGAAGCCCTTTTAGCCCTATGGGCGTTGTGCACCTGGTGTTGGTGCATCTGCTATGATCAAAAAAAGAAGAAAGATGGGCAGATGAGCGGAGTAAATGATAGCTGAATAATAACAAGACGTAATGCGGGGAAGTTGAATATGCAGTTCTACAAATATATGGAACTTTATGTCAACGTAATGGGCAGAAGCAAGAGAGTGTTAAGCGAATTGGCACAGAATTGCGATAGTGGTAACTTTCTATGTGCACAGAATAAAAAGTAAAATGGATCATAGTGGATAAATAAGCAAAAGGTCCAGAACAAACATTTGATGTTGAGCCCTATATATCATGAGCACATATTTATATGCTAAAAATGATATCCTCAATTGAAAGAGAAAATACGGCTGGTTCAGTATTTGCTACAAGCTAACCAGTTAGCTGCCTCATAATAAACAGTGCCGGCTTGCTGAACAATGTATACACATTTGTTGCAGCTCCAATGCGGGGCTGCAAAAAATGTGTGTGTTTGGGAAACAATGCTCTGTCTGCTCCCCTCCATCCTTCTTAATCCACCTGCTCAATCCCAAAGTGTTTGACAAGGTGAAAGAGTGGTTATTCCAAACGACAGCTATCTGCATGAGATAGTATGGAGGTGTAATGGTGATTGGATGCTGGGAAGGCTGTCTCAGTAGATGGGATCATGTAGAAAATAAGTAGTATTGATGTACATAGGCTACGTTCATTTCCCTTTTCCCACTCCCCTCCCTGCACGCACCATGAATATTGTAGAGCATTGACTGCATCCCTCAGCCCGCAAAGGCCTGTACCCATGTGTACATGACAGCCATTTTTAGGCACCCTGGCCTCTTGCCCACTCGTTAGAATCACTGGCTTCCCTCCTGCGCGCATTTGAGCACCCCCCCTCTCTCCCACTCTCACATACATAGACCATGAAACCCAGCACTCTGCGCGACCCTGCTATGAAAGGCAACTCTCCTGCTTGACCCAGGCACCCCACCCCCATTTCCCTCTTGAAGAGGCATCCTTCGCCTCAGCTGACATAGCCCCCCCAGTTGTATCTGACTGCCCCTGTTCTCTCATGTACAGGTCATAAGATCTCTCTCTCTCTCTCTCTCTCTCTCTGCGCGACTCTGGCCCTGCATGCACCCTGACCCACCCTCCTTCTCCTCATATGAGCAAGTCATAAACCCTCTTCTTTCGCAAAGCCCTGTCCTTGAGAATCACGGCCGCGCCTGACCAGCACCTCCTTCCCTTCCATGAATGCCCCTTTATTGACAAGCCCTCCCTCCGCACTCGATTGTCCACGCAGGCATGAATACCACTCCTTTGATGACCCCTTCCCCCGAGTTCGGCTGACCACACATGTCCGAGGCCATCGCCTAAGCCAGGAGATACCATTTACTGCCCTTATTGTATGCCTAGCCACCCCACCCCCTGGGCCATGATCAGGCGCACACATCCTACGACACACTCAGTTGCACGATCGCCCTGCCCTCTTATCAGCAGGTCAAGGGTCCCCATTGTGAACGTATTTGGAGTAGGATTATCACGAGGATTATAGGAATGTTTTCCTTTTGCGACACACTGACCTGATTGTATCATCAAATGTTCTGCAAATGTATAAAAGCCGGAGTCTCACGCTCACTTGTTAGAGCACCTCCCGAAAGACACTGTGTTTCGTGTCCGAAATGACTGGCTCTCCTCATGAGAAATAAACTCCGTTCTTGATTCCTGCTCCCAGCGCCCGTCTCTTTATTTTGGTAACTATTCAGAATGGGAACTAAGAGGCGGTTTGCGCCAGCAGCCTGGGCATCGATAGAATTATGGGCTCACCTTCAACAATTGGCGTCCCAATGCGGGGTCCATCAGTGACATAGGGTTCGGTAAGAGGGATCCAGACGAAGAAGTGAACGTCTAAAATGATCGGAGTATACCTGCCTTGAGAGGGCCCTAGCCCGGCTGCCGATCGACAGAACTTCACCAATTCTGAACGGACCTCTCTTGAGTGACCTATTGTCCTGACTGGAATCCCACAGGAATGCTACATGGAGTAAGAGAACGATCGGGCGCTGGAGGAGGGAGTCGAAGAACTGTCCGTATGGTCCGGTCCGGGTAAGATTAAGTAGGGTGTTTTTACGCCTGATTGGTAGGGTGGCTCTGTCCACCTGATTGATTGATTGTTTGTATTGAAAACCGGTATTTGTATACTGGCATTGTTGGTATTGGTCCAGTTAGCTTTGAAGGCTACTTGACATATTGGTTCTCTTTTGAGAACGAGACATTCTCTGTTTGCAAACAGCGGCGAATAGGAACGTCGTCCCTCTTTGCAGATAGAGAAGGGTAGGTAATGCAGACTTTTGTCCCCGGTGTAATCCGTCATGCCTACTTTTCTCCCCACTGATTGTTTGAAGTCGATTAATAATCGATTGTTGCTCTTTGAGATCTTCCCTGTCCACAAACAGAGATGAATAGGAATATTCTGTTCCCTTTATGGATAGCGAAGGGCAGGTAATGCAGACATTTGTCCCCGTTGTAATCCGTCATGCCTGTTTTTCTCCCCACTGATTGGTTGGTTGCCTGGACATTGTTGTTCCAGGAATTGTTTCGTTTGAGGTATTTTCTATTTGCAAACAACGTGAAATAGAAACACTCTGTCTAGTCTTTGCAAGTAGAAAAGGGTAGGTTATGCCCCTTTGTGAATTCGTCAGTCCTACCCACTCCCCACTGGTTGGTGATTGTGGGGTAGCTCGCATGGTCCGCCCAGGAGACTACTCTTATGGAGGACATATGCTCTCTACTCATGGGCCATTTAATAGAAATAGACCGACTGGTCCGTCCAGGAGGCTACCCTAGTAAGTGGAAGTACATCGCTCGGTCTGTCCAGGATGATACCCTAATGAAGGAATATATGTTCCCCTTTTGATCGATAAATCTCGTTCCACCCCGGACCATTTATTGGAGGGGACTCGTCTGGTCCGTCCAGACGTACCCCCTAGTGAAAAGGACACATAAAAATATGAAGTGATCACCGTTCCCTACTAACAAAAAGCTTTAGCTCGAAACACGCTAAGGAAGAGAAAGAAAAATAAAAAGAAATCAGGCTAAGTCAGTAACCCCCTGATGAGCTTTTGACTTCACCAAAAATAAGAAACATTAGAAGTAGTTCGTAATAAGAAATGTAAAAAGGCGAAAAGATTCGATATCAGAACATAGCCACGAGGTAGCTAGGCTTCACTGCCTGTTCCTGTTCCCAACATGTCTGCCTCATTGCCCGCCCCGCCCAAATAACGGTCACATGAAATAGAAACAACTCAATAGGTACCTACCCCCATTCCAGGAAGCTCCCGAAGTGCGACAGGTCCGCGGTTACGCCCATCCGGAAGGCGAGGCCTGGAGGCACGAGGGACTCGCCTGCCCACGGTCAGAAGGAGACGATGTTGGGCAGGCGGTCCAAAAAAAAAGGATGACAAGGACCTCTCCGTCTTCTCCCTTCTGCCGCCCTGCAGGCCGCGGGGAGAGAGGGGGCTGTCTTGCCTCGGCCACCGACCACCCCTCTCTCTCACCCGATCCGGCTTTTGCCAAAGGCCGACGCCAAGGCGACAACGGCGGCGAATCAAGTAGTCCCGCCACATTTCAAATTCGCCGCATGCCATCGCCTGCTGGTCCAGAGCCGAAGCCAAGGCAAGAACGGCGGCAAATCAAGTAGTCCCGCCAGATGCCAAATTCGCCGCCTGCCGCCGCCTTCATAGGTACAGGCGGTCCTGCCACATTTCGGGCTCCCTGGAGAATCAGGTAGTCCCGCCACATGTCAAAAAGGGAGGGGGGGGGGCTGTCTTGCCTCAGCCGCCGACCACCCCCCCTCCCATCATCAATGGCTGGCACGGCCGATGTCGAAAACGATGGAGCCGGGGAACGGCGCTGGGTCGCTGGAAGGGGGAGGTGCCGCGAACGACCCTCCCCCACCTCCCTCCAGGTGGAGGCTTCCAGCGACACCCCAACACTCTTCGCTTAAGGGTCAACATCAAAAAGAGGTCCTCTGCCCAGGACGGGCACACGCTCCATATCGCCTCTCCTCGACCTTGAAGATTCTATAAGAGCCGGGGGGCCCCCAACCCTCTGCATGGGTGCCCCCGCCCCCTTCACTGGGAACCACGACATCGGTGCTACTCCTGCCGGCACCAGACTCGGATCGGAAATGGCTAAGATGCCGCCACGGCACAGGCTTGTTCAGTTCCGGAGGAACACCAGAATGACCCGGTAGGAAAATTGTTGCCGCCCTTCCCACTCTTTGACTCATGGTCCATATTGTTAGACTGTTAACCACACTGCACGAGACTTTCTGAACTGCCAATGGAAAGTTCTGGGCCAACCTTGCGAGACTAGAGACACTCTGACTGCGCTAGAACTTGCCTGACCCCACCCAAAATGGCGCCGACGCAAAATGTGACGTTTTTAATGAACTTTGTTGCACCCTGATCGCGCAAGCTTTTGCCCCGAGATATATATAACGTTTGGATAATGAAAGTAAATATGAAGGATATTGAGTATGTGCTTGAACAATGAATTGACTTAAGGGTGGGTACTGTTTATGAGTTGGGAAATGAATTGGTATAAATGAATGATCATTGGACGATGTATTTATGAACGTATTAAAGATGAATTACTGACATGCATCATGCTTGCTCTGTAGGAGAGTTTAATATGATTTTATTGCACTGCCGCACTTTATACAATGAACTGCCACCAGCTTCGTTCTTCCCATGCACAGTTCCAATCTGCTCCGTGGCTAGCCCACCGGGTTGTAGGCCTGTATTTATGTGTCAACCCTCTTTATTAAAGGTATTTTGGAAACGAAAGCATCGTTGTAGCGGATTGCATTAATGAGTTTTGAATGTATTACTACTATGAGCAACGAGAAAGTATGATGAAGGCTAAAGGTTAAAAAGGACCCGATATTTAGCAGCCACACTATGTGTGACAGGCAGCCGGAAAGGTGCTTTAGAAGCCTTGAAACGACACCACAGAAATGCCACCTGACCGCCACCCTTGTACCCGATCAAAAGAGGTTACGACCAAGTAGCTCATGTCGCACAGATCGTCAACGATTATCTGTCTGACCTCTCTGGTCCATCTGGGCTTAAACGCCGTGATGGTAGGGAAATGCACTACGTGAAAATAGGTCGAGTATGTGGTAGGTAAAGCGTTTCCGGATTACTGCACGTTGATGAGGTTTTGAATGTTGCCCCCCACCCCTTCTTTTTCCTCCCTTCTGCAGGTCACGTCGGAACACTGGCTTATGTATGGATGAACGACGACCGAACCGCCGATGAGAGAAAAGAAAAAAAAAAGGGAATGTGAGCATGGTCCTTAGGACAAATAAAAGTTTTTAAAAGGACGTAGACTTAAACATGACTGTTCCTCCTTAGAGCATAGCAATGGGAGGATGGACTGACATAGAGACTGGACAGGTACTGAATGACAAAAATAAAATCGACTAGAAACGACGCGTTAGATGAAATGACTGGACGTTTTGACTAGGTAGGGAAAGGACAAAAGAAAAATTGTACGGGTAAGGGTTGCCACGGCACCATCCGCCTAGGAAGTTAGAAATGTCGCCGATGTTCAAAATGCACTACTCCCTTTCTCACACTCTTACAGATATAGCCAAGCTGTCCGACTGTTTTCCCGATCAATACTTGCCGTTGCCTCAGCCTGGAGAACTTCCCACCAAAGGAGGGAACAGAAAAATGGTTTAAGATCCAACCATGGGTAACTAGCATGACCAGGTTAATTTCCGATCAGCCAACGGAGGTGTGAGTATTGGTAATTGGGAACGCTCACAGGCGTGACAAACGAGAAGGAAAAGGGGGGAAAGGCAGAAAGAGCTAAGCACGTAGATAAATAGGATAGTAAAGATACGTAGGATATATATATAAAAATAGATGTTGTAGACTGACAATTGTTTTCTGTCTTGTTGTGAATGTCTTGTATATGTGTACTACATGTGCCGACTCCCCTGTCTGAGTTTGTGTGTGTGTGTAACGTACGAATATATGTCTCCCCTCTGTCTATATCTGCATGTTACCCGACCTTTGCTGTTCTGTGTTGTGAACGCACTAAATGACCTATTTTCGTACACGTCTCTCTCTCCACCCTTTTTCCTCTCTCTCTCTCTCTACATGTCATACGTGTACCGAATGGCTCGTTTAGATTGCGGACGACTCTCACTCTCTATGAGAGTCTCTCTATTTTCTCTCCATTCTTTTTGGTAAAATTTGTGCCCCACCGGCACCAGTCTGATTTGATACATATTGAACACGAAGGTGTTCAGCGAAATTGACCGAAACTAAAATGACTGTATCTCGCCATGTTACTACCTCTCCTTTCTGCAAAATGAACGAACTTGAATTGGCTGAGAAGGAAAGGACGGGTAAGACGGCTAAGGTCCCCCAATTTGGCCTTTTATAGGGGAACTATATGCCAATGGCATCCTAATTTTTATTGTTAGAGACAAGCGCCAAGGTCCATATTGACCCCCCCAATGCCCAGATTGCCCCACCCCTTTGCACCCAAGCACGAATGCCCGAAGCGTCCCCGCCCCACTTGATCGACCCCAGCTACTGTCCCCGATATATATATATATATGATGACCATGAGTAACTGCCGCCCCTCGAGAAAAACATGTTTGACTCTGTCTTTCGATAATTACACCCCCGCTTTGTTTTAAAGAGTTAGCCAGCTCTAAAGGGAGATGTAAGACTGTTACGGCTCGAATTAGAAGGACGTGTCTCTCCTGAATGTTGTCAGTCTTGGGGTTTTTGTTGAAATACGCAGGTGATAAGAGTCCGACCTCTGTCCATATATGTCATGAACGAACGCCGATTAGACCTGGTGCGAATGCAGTAGAAATACCCATCTACTTACTTCATGGTAATAGACTTCTGACTATGACCAATGAGCATAACGCCCGGTGCTAGGATTGCGAGTGGAATTCATATGTAAAAATCTCTTCTCCTGCCAGTTCTCTAAAACTTGTTTTTACCCATTTAAAGATACTCAATCACCGGAGGAGAAGGGCCGGATGTGACGCACAGCGTGGCTGCAGATCATGAGACACATGCGACCTCAACCGAAGGTGGAGCCGCAGGACAACAAGAAACGGGACGAGGCAGCACTCTCAAAGGCGGTAAAGGAAAGAACGAAGGGCTGTCCTGAAGCTCTCTGTCCGCCAACCCACGTGTGCCTGGAGCCTCCGTCCCTCTTTTCAAGCCCGATTGATGGGTCTGCTTGCTTGTTACCCATTGCTCCCTTGGTCCCTTTGGTGTGTCCCGGGAAAGTCTGCCCCCACTCCGCCCTCTCACTCCCATCGACTAACGAAACAGCACACCCTCTTTCCACGCGACTCTCTGCTGAAAGGAAGAACAGCATCTAGATGGAAATAGGGTTACACCACGGAAATATAGGTGCCAAGCTTAAGGCGCCACTCAAAGGATTGGTTAGGGAACAGGACTGTGGTCTAACAGCAGAGGACTGACCGCACCCTGCAACGCGCAAGGATAGAACAGAGCTGGACCTATAGCTCCACCGCGGGTGCTCAACAGCGCCAACGAAAGGACACGGACTAGAGCCTACCAGTGATGGCTCACTGATAAAAGACACTGGGACGAAGAGATCTTGTAACTGAATTCCTCCCTTGACTACTTGATTTGAAATGATAGGAACTCGACAAATGCCATCCCCTATGTACTGCGTTCTGCCAAATACATCAACTGTCCATGATTGCATGACATATGTTAGTATTGACAAATGCAAATTCTTCGATCGCACCTGTTTATATGTACCTTCATCGACTGTAAAAAAAATGAACTTTGCTATGTAAAAAGGGGCGACTGTAGAAAATAAGTAGTATTGATGTACATAGGCTACGTTCATTTCCCTTTTCCCACTCCCCTCCCTGCACGCACCATGAATATTGTAGAGCATTGACTGCATCCCTCAGCCCGCAAAGGCCTGTACCCATGTGTACATGACAGCCATTTTTAGGCACCCTGGCCTCTTGCCTACTCGTTAGAATCACTGGCTTCCCTCCTGCGCGCATTTGAGCACCCCCCCTCTCTCCCACTCTCACATACATAGACCATGAAACCCAGCACTCTGCGCGACCCTGCTATGAAAGGCAACTCTCCTGCTTGACCCAGGCACCCCCCCCCCCATTTCCCTCTTGAAGAGGCATCCTTCGCCTCAGCTGACATAGCCCCCCCAGTTGTATCTGACTGCCCCTGTTCTCTCATGTACAGGTCATAAGATCTCTCTCTCTCTCTCTCTCTCTCTCTCTGCGCGACTCTGGCCCTGCATGCACCCTGACCCACCCTCCTTCTCCTCATATGAGCAAGTCATAAACCCTCTTCTTTCGCAAAGCCCTGTCCTTGAGAATCACAGCCGCGCCTGACCAGCACCTCCTTCCCTTCCATGAATGCCCCTTTATTGACAAGCCCTCCCTCCGCACTCGATTGTCCACGCAGGCATGAATACCACTCCTTTGATGACCCCTTCCCCCGAGTTCAGCTGACCACACATGTCCGAGGCCATCGCCTAAGCCAGGAGATACCATTTACTGCCCTTATTGTATGCCTAGCCACCCCACCCCCTGGGCCATGATCAGGCGCACACATCCTACGACACACTCAGTTGCACGATCGCCCTGCCCTCTTATCAGCAGGTCAAGGGTCCCCATTGTGAACGTATTTGGAGTAGGATTATCACGAGGATTATAGGAATGTTTTCCTTTTGCGACACACTGACCTGATTGTATCATCAAATGTTCTGCAAATGTATAAAAGCCGGAGTCTCACGCTCACTTGTTAGAGCACCTCCCGAAAGACACTGTGTTTCGTGTCCGAAATGACTGGCTCTCCTCATGAGAAATAAACTCCGTTCTTGATTCCTGCTCCCAGCGCCCGTCTCTTTATTTTGGTAACTATTCAGAATGGGAACTAAGAGGCGGTTTGCGCCAGCAGCCTGGGCATCGATAGAATTATGGGCTCACCTTCAACAATCAGATTAGAGTTTGAATCACCTGCAAAGTGGAACTCTGAGTCTAGCACGACTCAGCAGGAGCAAATGCAAATGATTAAAAATGATTAGGCAGACCAGTGAGCCAAGAGCATGTTTGAATGCACATTTTGCGATGACAAGTGTGGGTGATAGCAGAAATGTGAAAAATAGCTGTGAATGAGTGAGTCAGGAAGGACACCAAGATTAGGGCCTTGGCAGGGGCGGCCGACCAGCGGGACGCCTGGCACTTTTGGGGGATTTTGGCCGGGGGGGGGGGGGCAGCCAGCACCACAGTGGGCTGGTTGGGCTACTTGTGATCCTCTTGGGCTGGCTGGGCTGGCTTTGGGCTTCACCTGGGCTGGGGTTGGGTTACACTTCGGCTGGGGGAGTACATAACCGGACATTTTAGGAGACTGCCCACCATTTTGGTGGCAGTGACCCAGCAGCCAGTGGGAGGTGTCCTGGGGGGTTTAGCTTTTTCCTTTCCCTCCCGCCCCTTTAACTTTTCGCATGGAGGGGTGGATTAATGGTCGTTTGGCACATTTGGCAGTATGGGTTTTTTGTCTTTTTGCTGAGGTGGTCTTGTTGGGATCAGGTGCATCGGGTGGGAGTATATACTGTACATGGGGTTTTTCGCTGGAGCAGGTGCTGGTGTGTGTATGGAGGCCTTTGGGTTGGCGTGTTTTCCCTAAAAGTGCAGGGGAGAGTTATGAGGTTGGGGGTTACAGTTGAGTAGATATAATAAGTTATCGAGTTAGGTAGGTAAAGTTGCAAATTGTAAGTTGGTGGTTACAATTGTTGCAAAGGGGATCCAATTTTAGGGGGGGAGCAGGGTATGTTAGGAAGTATATATTTAGTGAGGCCTAGTTTTGTTCGGCACAGGCCAAGGGTATGTATTTATAAGGTGCACCTGTTTCCAATAAAGCGGCCTTTTGACACACCAACAAGCTGGTCTGTGATATGTGCATTCCCTCCCCACCCCATTATGGGCCCAAAAGAAGGATACTCCAATAATGTGCTGGCGAGGGAATTTGACTGCTGGTTGAAATTCTGATAAACTGTGTAACAGTGAAGTACAACCATTCAGCTTTTCCCACATTACCTTAAGAAAGATTTTAAGCAATTCTTGAATTAACTGCTGTTTTATAAATAAAACCTACAAAAGTACGTATTAAGGAATCGATTCTACCATTTTAAGGCTAAATTATATTTTCAGAGTCATGTTTCAGGATGACAAAGCCCTCTTCATAAGGCAGTCTGAAAGTAACTGAGACAGATTTTCATTTTCAAAGAACAGACTTCTAGCATGTACTGTAAATATTTTAAATACATTGTTTTCACAATTCACAGAAATGTACTTATTTGTATGAACAGCTTCCATTGGAAGCCTCTATCATCAATACCCACATAAAATTTGGTTATTCACTACTATCCCCTTAAAAGAGTGAGAAATAAATGCTACCTACCACTGTTGCTACATCATCAGGGGAAGTAAACAATGCAAAAGTGATGAATGGAATGCTTAAATTAATCTCAGCCACTTGTTAATCACTCAGAGCAGCACCCCAGTCCATCGTTATTTTGAACACCATGCCACCTCAGTTTGAATTCAGCCATATGCAAATTACTGTTGACCCTGCTCCAACAAGAACAGTCCAGCTGAAACTGCCAGGCCATGTCCTCCCCGAACCAGAACACAATCAACCCAAGACTAGCTTTGTCCTGAGTAGGGTTCATCAGTCTGGTGCCACTTAGTTCCAGCGGCACAGGGAGGACAGGAACTTTCCAGTCCATCGTTTTTTGATATATGCCTATAAGCACCTCTCCCTATTTATATGAAATCTACCTCAGACTTCTTGAGTATACACTCTGAGGTTCCGTGACAATTGTAAGTGGTGTTTTCGACTCGCACGAATATGGTCGAGTCTGGTATCTATGAACCGCAAATGACGAGTTTAGTGGGTGTATGCAGTTTCGCTGTGCTAACCTAAACCGTTCGTCTGTTACGTGGGTTATTCTATCTGTACCCACGGGTTCCATCTTAGATATGGCATCCATTTTGTCTCTTGCCCTCAAGTAGCCAGCGAACGGACGTTGTCCGCTTCGCGACCCTGGGATTCCCAAGATATCTACGGAAGACACATGTCCTTTGAAAATGTCTTTATGACGAGGGGGATGATACTGTAAGGCAAATGGCCCCGCTCGAGGCTCATCTTGTCGTGCCGGTTTATTGTCTCAGCCGTGCATCTCATTAGGCACGTCCCTTTGATGCCTGTAGCTCGTGTTTCCCCGACACCTCCTCTTTTACACCCTTTCCAATTCCCCACTGTCTCCATCTTCCTCCGCACCTGTCCTTGTTCCTTCTTTGATCTGTTTTATTGCTGAATGGAATGTACTAATGGTGGGAAGATGGGTTTCTGCAGTTGGGAACCGCCAAATGTTTCCGCACTTATGTTCCGGACCTTGACTGTATCAAAGTGACCAAAGCGACCCCTCTTGGGGATAACTATGGGAACCAAGCCATAAACCTTTGTGTGTCATGTAACCCTATGGAAGAAACTTGTATAAAAGGAGCGATCCACTTGTAGCAATTTGAAGCAGTCTCCACAAGTAGCACGCGTTGTACTTGCCGTGACTTCTGTGTTCCCTGCAGTAAATAAAGCTCGAATCTTTGACGCCGAAGGAAGTGTCCCGTGTCTCTGTCACTTGTACGCCGGAGCAGGTTACCCACGAAGGTTTCAGGTGTTGTCCCCTGGCACCGCTGGGTCTTAAATAACCCAGTCCTTCAACACTTTGTGAATTATGAGTTTAGTTTCTACTTGACTCTTGGGCTTCTGCAAAGGTATTTAACAAGCATTAATATTCTGTGGTCCCTATTTTAGCAAATACTTTACTTACTAGAACTCCAAGATTCTACGTGAACTGGCAATCTTCAAGTCTCTGATATGAACTCAGTGCAAGTAGGGTTTGGATATCTCTTCCTTGCACCTGCCAAGTCTTAAGAGGTAAGCCATTATCTCCTGACATGCATCCTGACAGTCGAAGGGCCAGGTACTAGTCTGGATGCGGCCATAATTGCAGTAAGATGTATTCTGACTCTATAGACCATCTAAAACTTACTTTTTGCTCCGTTATACACGGAGCCACATTGGCTACAATTTTTGACAGCATAAGGGTGAACCATGTTGCCTTGTGTTTTGTTTTCTGAATAGCTAGTTCACTTATCAAGGTGACAACGTCTCTGAGATGGAGAGAGTCGTCAAATGGATACTACATGGTTTATGTTAACCAAATGACGGAGATTTTGAAACTATGAACGTGTGGTCTACTCAGGCTTAAAGAGCCGCTTGCTATTGATAAGGTGTGCTTATAAATATATGGGAAGTTTTGTGCTTTCACGCTTTCCCTACTCAAACATTAGACTAGCTATGTGATTCTTGTAAATGAAGAGGCACACTCATTTCTCCCTTCTCCCATTCATGTCTCGGTCTCCACGTATAGAATCGAGGGAGGGAGACATAAAGTCTTCTGATTGGAAGTTAACCATTTCATGCCATAGTTCGGAAAGGACTGTCATTGAATTCTAGAAAGTAGGTGAGGCACATATCTATGTGTTATACACCTCTAGAGTAATACCATATCCCTTGAATTGATGGTTAAAATGATATAGTCCACATTCACATAACAACTTGAAGTACCGAAAAATATATTACAATCCAAATAGAGCCATACTTACAAATAGCCCCAATACCAATTACCAATAATCAGTCAGTTGGCAGTGTAGAAGGGGCAATCATTAACTATAACAAACAAACTCTGCCAGAGGAGCTCCTTGCGACCTCACCCCACGAGGTCCGCCAAGAAGACTGCTGGCACATTATGAACACATCACATATATACTGTTACATTTCGAAACCGTTACCTAAGAAGGAAAAATACAAGTTGGTACATGTTGGTGCAAGGAAAATACCATATATGGGAGACAAAGCCTCCTTAGTTAGCTCAGCTCATTATAGTACGGTCGAGAGGGTAACTGCCTCCTGTTAGCTCCGAGAGAGTCCGCACAGCGCCTCCTGGACTGTGCTTATCCAGCCTACCCCCACTTACAACCTTGACAGGCCTAATGTGCAGAAGTAGCAGTTTGCTACAGTTGTACTATTTCTCAGGAGAACGGCTAGAGCTAAATGTAAGGATAGGTTTTGACTAATGCGGTGAGTGGACTAGCCCACAAAATGGCGCTGGTCGAGTCAAGCGGTACTGCCTATGATTAGGTGCAAAAGAGTGTAATATGACGTATACTAATCCCTAAGTTATTATATATTGTGTGTTTATTAGTGTTTGCGTCCCTTTATTAGCCTGCTAGGTACATCACGCTAATTACTAAAAGTAACTACATGTTTTACTAGGCTCAAATCGAATTCTGGTTCCTCAAACTCCCCACTTATCCATCCATCCATCCATACACATTTATAGAGCGCTCCGCTACCACCAACGGCGGTGTCCCAGCGCTAAAAGTAGCAGCGTAGTTAGAAAGGAAAAAGGGGACTAGCTAGGGCAAATCAAACAGCCATATTTTCAGTGCCTCACTGAAAGTGGATTCCGATTCTGCTTTGCACAGGTGATCAAGCATAGATTTCCAATGAGCGGCCGTTCTTACTGCGAAGGTTTGCCCACCAATCCTGGCTTTGGCAAGGTGAGGAGTGTGGAGAAGCATCTGAGAGTTGGATCACAAGGTCCTGGTCTGGTGATATTTCTGAAGTCTCTGTTTCAAATGTAAAGCCCACATTTCTGACTGAGGTCACAGGGTTGGGAGGGGGGGGTTCAGCTGCGCCGTCCACCAGTGATCTGCCCGTGGGGGTGAAGGTTGATTAAAGAACATCACCTCCATTTTGTCAGCATTTAATTTCAGGCAATTGTCTGTCATCCAGGAGGCAATCTTGGTGAGGCAGTGCCTGAAGCTGTCAAACACGGCCTTTGCAGTGTCTTTGAATGAGAACACAAGGGGCGTATCATCAGCGTATGAGATGATTCTCACTTCACAGTGTTCCACTACAGATGGCAAAGGAGCAAGATAAACATTAAACAGGGTGGGGCTCAGCGCCGAGCCCTGAGGTACTCCACATACCATAGGGCAGGAAGGGGAGACTTCAGGGCGCAGAAAGACCTGCTGAGACCATGCATCCAGGAATGAGCGGAACCAGTTCAAGATAGTCCCCGAGATACCAAGATGTGCCACTCGGTCTAAAAGGATCAAATGAGAGACGGCTGTGGACAAGTCCAGCAGTAGTGGCATGGCACAGCTACCTTGATCAAGGGATTCTCAGATGGTTTCCGCCACTTCCAGCCGAGCAGTCTCAGTACTGTAGCTCGTCCTAAAGCCCGATTGGGAGTCATGAAGAAGGTTATTGGACTTCCAGGAAGAATTTTTGCAGAAGAGGGCAGGAACGAGGTGGGCCTAAAGTTCTTAAGTATGCCAGGATCTGTGTCTTCTTTTTTAAGAATAGGCAAAACATATGCTTCTTTCCATATAGAGGGATAGCTATCCGAAGTCAGAGAAGCATTCCAGATGAAATTTAAGTGGGGGTTGAAAAAAGGATCCAGCAGTTTGAAAAATGTGGCTGGACAAAGATCAAGTGGCGAACCTGATTTAGTTCTTACCAGGTCTGCAAGGGATGATTTCAGGCAAAAAGGCAGAAATTCGACCCAGGAGCTAGAAGAATCAGGAGACAAAGAAGTGGTAGTATGAGCCTCTGACATAGAGAAGGAAGAGTATATAGATCAAACCTTCTCCTGGAAAAAATTTGACAGATCTTTACATAAATCGGCTGATGGCGCAATAGTGCTCACTGTAGCTTGAGGTTTCATAAACCTTGTTATGAACTATATGTATGCACGGAGGACGCATGTGATTTGTAATAAAATTATTTTTTCACTTTGCAAATGTGGTGTTACTTGCATGGATGTTCTATAGGGCACTATATATTACCAGAGGTGTTCTTTTCATCTCCTTTTATTTTAAATTATATCAACATTCAGTTGATTTTGTGCACTCTTTCTTTTTCGTGATTGAGGCACAGCTTTTAACTTTATAGTAACAAATGTATTGAAATGTTACAACTTGGCCGTATATGTAATTTTGCAGCCATGAGAAAGTCCATGAGGACGAAACGTTTGTCGGCTGCTGTCATCTTTTTTCTATGAAAGGAATAAAAACCAACCACTGAGGATTATTGCTTGGAAATCTGCCAACAACTTTCCATATCCAAATGGGTTCTAGATACACCATGGTCAATTAAAACACGTAATGTTATAGTTACATCTTGATATTATAGCACTGAATGAAGGACAAAAAACCTTTATAAGCCTGGCAGAAAAGAATTAAGGCAATATCCTCTTTGGCCACATTACAATCATAATCCTAGTCCATTTCTCCTTTCATTTTTATCTTCTGTCACTGGGTCCAATCTAAACCCAGTTGTATTGATTCTTCTTCTGACTCTGCTAGGTGAAAAGAAGAAATACAACTGCTTTAAGGGATTGTTTGCGAATACACTCTATTTCCAAGATGACTTATTTTATTCTCTTGTTGTTTTTCTTGAATATGACTATCAATTTGAAAAATCAAAGTTACAAGGTTTGTGAAAGAGGCAGACATAAACAGACATACCTACTCATTTTTAAATTATTGTTTCACAGCTTTACACAAAAATTGTAATCCAAATGGACTGTGCCCAGACAGTCTCTCTTGCCAAGGCTTTAAACTTTGTAATACACTTTTGCAGTCCCATAGAAGCTTGGGCCTGATCACGATCTTGGAAGATAGGTTTACTCTGCCACAAATGTGACGAATATCCCATTCGCTATATTACAATTCCATTATCACCTAGGGGACTTGTAATACTGCGGACGGGATATCTGTGATGTTTCAAACACTCTGACAAAGATTTCAAATGGACCCAAATCCCAGGGGTTGTGACCCAGAAGTTCTCCTTACACAAAAAGAGGCGTACCTACTTATGAAATTTGACACAACCATGCGTGGGCTCAATGAAATGACAGAGATACTTTAACTTACACCTTTAAGTTCAGATCTCCTGTTGAAAACTCAGCTTTCCTACCAGAACTACTGTACCCATAATGCAATGTAGTTGCTAATCGATAAAAATCCACCTCGGATCTTGAGGACGGTCCGGAAAAGAAACCAGGGTTGGAAGTGAGAATCAAGAAACGATCAGAGCTGAGACCAGCAAACATCGTCTGTGTCAGAACTCTTCAACAAAAGCCAAGTGTTAAATGTCATGAGCGAATGCCGGGAGTGTGTACCCAAATGGAGTGCTAGCTCCAAAAAAACTTCCTTGTTCGCAAATATGCAAGTAGGAATGGTCACGTAACGCCACGAACTTTAGACACATGCGGCTAGGTTAATGAACTTCCAAGAAAAGCCTCTAACAGCATAACTAGACGGTGCACGTTCCACATACACAGCTCAGCCTAAATGAAGGTTTTCTTCAACTAAAGAAATTATCATAATCCCTTTTTTAGAAAGAAGACGGACACTTGTGAAAAAGATCTGTACTACCTACAAGGGTCTGACTTCCATCACAGCTTACCAGCACCTCCAAAAGTCAGAAGGTACTGTGTACATTTAAAATGAAGCACCACCATTCTAACAGGGTTCCCCGCAATCATTAAAAAACATGATTATTATTAATATTTGCAGTTGCTACGTTCAAAGATTCATTCACGATTGAGAATCATCTCAACGTGCTGGTACTTCCAAAAGATAATAGGTACCCCGTAAAAATTGAAAAAATTTAATTGAGTATTATGAGTGGAACAGGGTCCTTGGTAATTACAAAAACACACGGTTATTATTTAATTTTGCAGTTGTAACGACCAAGTCCAGATCCTGATGAGAACCCCCCAACAAGATGGGGTTTGAAACGCATTGACTCCAGCTCTTGGGACAAGGCACTCAGGGTGTGCCATGAGGGAATATCTGCATCATTACTTTCCCCTACGGACACACCCCTTAATATTACAACTCCCAGAGCTAATAACACTGGCAGAAATGTAAAAGACACTCAGTTGGTGAATCATCATTGTCCGCCTAGTGTTTACAAATTAAATAAGGGACTGGTCATATAAGTTTTATCCCATTTTGATATGTTATACATGTTCATTGTGTTGCTTTATCATTTTTCACTGTGTTGTTTTAGGATTTGTCTGTTAAGAATGTTTTAGAGTGTTTGTTACACACAAATACAAATCTAAAACAAGTGTTGCCTGGCGAGATGACATGAAGCCAATGTGACAAACTTGTTCTTTCAAAAACTTTAAAGAGAGAAGTGAAATAAATCACAACTAGGGGCGAAACACAGGCCCCCGCAACCCCCACGGTGTGGGGGGGCCCGAAGCTCCAGGGGGCCCCCTCTGCACTGCACTCTGTCCGTAGAGCTCCTAATTGAGCCCGGAGGGGGCCCCTCTACATACCTTGCAGGGAGGCCCCCTCAATTTTCGGTACCCCAGTGATCACAATGGGGTTTGGAATTAAGGACTGAGGTTCGCTTTATCCATTAATCTGTTGTATTGGAGCTATCTGGATACTTTGTATGTTTATAACAATGATGAAGCATGGCATCCCTCGGGATGTGTGAGGGCAATAAGAGATAAACTTGTTGATTGTCCTAATTGTTTTGCCAAAAACTAGACACTTTTCTTTTTTTCCTCAGGAACAGAGACCCTCTTTTTTAAATTAAGAGCCCCCACTCGCCTGGTGGAGGGAGAAGCCCTAAAAAAATAATCATTCACCATGCTGTGTGGGTGTGCAAGGCATTCTCCTCTGTGAACTGACACAGCTGGAGACCACATTGGGAGCCCTTGAGAAATCTGCATGGGAAGATTCCTCTACAAGGATTAAAATGACTGAGCAGAGATCACCACACCCACAGGTTTGAGTCACTGTGATGCATAGACAATGGAGCATATCAGGCCAAGATGCATGCAGAGGGCAATAAGCCCTGCCACTTCTTGGTGTGGCCACTGAGGAGCACTGTGGACGCTACTCCAGTACCCCAGTGACCACCATCCGGGTATCCCCGAAATCACTAGTCACAATCCAGGACAAAAGCCACAAAGCCCTTAGTTTGTAGTATCATGGACTATAGAATCCAATATCACAGGAACGCCAGACTCCGATTCGAGAGTTCCTATGCATAGTAACACTATGAGATATAACTCCAGAGTAAAGGGAAGACCACAGCCACATTATGGAGCAAGAACTTTGAGGCGTTATCCAAGACTCCCTTAAGTGCAAAACTCTGGGGTTAGACTGCCTGCCTATTGAGTTCTACAAGGTTTATGAGGCAGCACTGGTCCCTAAATTGCTAGCGCTATACAAAACTGCCCTTACTATCAGTTGACTGCCCCCAGCCCTTCAGGAGGGACAGCTGGTCCCACTCCCAAAGCTGGGACATGACCCCCTCAAAATTGCTCCTACAGACCGCTGTCCATGCTGGGCAGCAATTGCAAGATCCTAAGCAAGGCCACAGAGATGCGGCTAATGTAGCACATGCTAAGCCCTGTTCCACCTGGATCACTGAATGTAATGCTTGGCGGCTTCATCTGGAGCAAAAGAAGGCGCAGAGTGGCTTTTGCCAAATTGCACCTTCCAATAGAGAAAGGAGAGTTAGGCATGTTGATATTTGAACATTAGTACCTGGTAGCACAGATACAGTCGCCTACCCACTGGCTGGCAGGCAGATACCTGACAGAGATAGGAGTGGCATCCAAGGAAAGAGCTATTAAAGTGGTGCAAGAAATATTTCTCCCAAATGCTGTGCTGCCCACCCTCTCGAATGGCCTCCTGTGGTAGCACATAAAAGCTACAAGAGATTACCATGGATCCATCTGACAATGCCACAATACGCTCCGGGATTTCTCTGTGCTCCATTAGGACATTACAGTAACAAATCGGCTGGGAGAGGATGCAGCCCTGGGAATTGACAGGGGTAGGAACCCTGGGAGACCTGTTCCATGATGGGGCCCTCATCCCCCTCGACCAACTGACGGACCAAATCGACCTCACAGCAGGACAATTTCTAGCATACAGATGGCTGACAGGTGAACTGAAGCGACTGTGGGGCAAAATGGACACAGAACCTGATCCGCACCCGGTAACACACACGACATCGGCTGGTCACCAGACTTAATAGGGTCCTCTCACACATGATCCAGGACCAGCTAGTGCTGCTCAGATGGGCTTGAGAGAATGGCATTGGCCACAAACGGACTCAGAAAGAGTGGAATAGCTTTCAATGTATACAATATAATATCCTGCACAGGGCATACCTTATCCTGGTCAAGCTTGACAAAATATAACATCAGGCATCATCTAAATGCCAGTGCTGCCACGCTACCGGGGTGGACATGTTGCATATGTTTTGGGCCTGTCCGATAGCCCACTCCCTTTGAACAGATGTCGCAGACACCCTCCCAGAGTCACAGGTGACATGGACCTTAACTTTGTGGCCGGCAGCGTGCTCGGACTACATAAACGCTGCAAGTCTGAGGAAGCTGTCACTCACTTCATAGACCTGGCATTGCTAATGGCACAAAGGATTATTGACCTGCACTGGAAAGCTAGCACACCCCCAGGCACAGTGAATTTGCAGGTTACGACTATTAAATGTGTCAGAGATGAAGCCACTGCACTCCGTCATTTAGAAGCATTTGGGTTGCAGAAACGCACCATTGTGTCTGCATGGGATGACCTGTTGTCTACCCTCCAAGGAATGCAGGACAGCGCCATCACCACCGAATAACCAAATACTCATTATAATACATCATTGGGAACCCTTTGCCAGCACAGTTTTCGCTCCCTCTGCTTTCCCTCCTCCTTTATCATGAATTTCCCCATCACATGGCCACGACTCACGGGTGACGTTCCTGCGTGGTATACATTACATTAGTGCAGGGGTACACAGTCAAAATATTGAGTTGTAAATATCGACCTACCAAAATATCGTGTTAGAAATTTCGAAAGCATAGAATATCGATGTCAAGAATATCGTTGGACAGAATATCGACCCTAAGGTAAGTAATATCGAAATTATTTATATCAATGTAAGTAATATTGAAGTTAGTAATATCGATAGCATATATATCGATGTCACTAATTTCGATGACACTAATATCGATATTTGTATGATTTTTTTGTTTTTTCTTATGTATGTGTTATATGTGTTACTTAAGTATTTAAAATAAATAATATTATATGTGTATTATTTTTATATATTAATACATTTATTTATAAGCAAATTATATGTTTTAGTACCGGAGCGGGTAGTGGGTTTATAGGGGAATAGGGTGGGAAGTAATTTAATTATGTTTAATTATTTATTAATTAGTAGGAGTTATAAAATAATTTTAATTAATTGATAATTAATTTTAATTAATTGGAAATTAATTTTAATTATTGATAAATATGTTCTGTAGCGGGTTGTGGGTTTATAGGGGAATAGGGTGGGAAGTAATTTAATTATGTTTAAACAAATTATTAATTAGTAGGAGTTATAAGTTAATTTTCATTAATTGCTAATTAATTTTAATTAATTGGAAAATAATTATAATTTATTGATTAATTAATAAATATGTTTAGTAGCGGGTTGTGGGTTTATAGGGGAATAGGGTGGGAAGTAATTTAATTATGTTTAATTAATTATTAATTAGTAGGAGTTATACATTAATTTTAATTAATTGCTAATTAATTTTAATTATTTTGAAAAAAAAATTAATTAATTGATAAATATGTTCTGTAGCGGGTTGTGGGTTTATAGGGGAATAGGGTGGGAAGTAATTTAATTATGTTTAATTATTTATTAATTACTTTAAATTATAAATTAGTTTGAAATAATTGCAAAATAATTATAATTAATTGGTTATTAATTTAAATTAATTGGTAAATAATTTTCATTAATTCATAAATAGATAAATGTGTTCTGTTGCAGGTAGTGGGTTAGTAGGGGAATATGGTGGGAAGTAATTTAAATGTAATTAAGTAATAATGTATTTAAATTAATTGTTTTGTTAATAATATAATTGATAATTAATTATTAATTGGTCATTAAATAATATACATTGTTTTTTTAAATATTTAATTTGGGCTAAAAATATTTTGATAATCATGTATTTCAAAATTATGTATAGGCATTGTGTATAGTTTATATTTATTTCATTGTTTAAATTTTTATTACAAACAATTTTCTTTTTTTATAAGTGTGTTATTTTAACCCCTACGCTTCTCCAACACTTTCCCTACTGTTGCACTCTCTGGAGTGGGAATAGTAATTTTTACCCCTATGCTATCCAACGCTTTCCCTACTATTGCACTCTCTGGAGTGGGAATAGTAATGTTGAACCGTACGCTATCCTACGCTTTCCCTACTGTTGCAATCTTTGGAGTTGGAATAGTAATTGTCACCCCTACGCTATCCAACACTTTCCCTACTGTTGCACTCTCTGGAGTGGGAATAGTAATTTTTACTCCTACGCTATCCAACGCTTTCCCTACTGTTGCACTCTCTGGAGTGGGAATAGTAATTTTTACCCCTACGCTATCCAACGCTTTCCCTACTGTTGCACTCTCTGGAGTGGGAATAGTAATTTTTACCCCTACGCTATCCAACGCTTTCCCTACTGTTGCACTCTCTGGAGTGGGAATAGTAAATTGTACCCCTACGCTATCCAACGCTTTCCCTACTGTTGCAATCTCTGGAGTTGGAATAGTAATTGTTACTCCTACGCTATCCAACACTTTCCCTACTGTTGAACTCTCTGGAGTGGGAATAGTAATTTTTACTCCTACGCTATCCAACGCTTTCCCTACTGTTGCACTCTCTGGAGTGGGAATAGTAATTTTTACTGCTACGCTATCCAACGCTTTCCCTACTGTTGCACTCTCTGGAGTGGGAATAGTAATTTTTACCCCTACGCTATCCAACGCTTTCCCTACTGTTGCACTCTCTGGAGTGGGAATAGTAATTTTTACCCCTACGCTATCCAAAGCTTTCCCTACTGTTGCACTCTCTGGAGTGGGAATAGTAATTTTTACCCCTACGCTATCCAACGCTTTCCCTACTGTTGCACTCTCTGGAGTGGGAATAGTAATTGTTACCCCTACGCTATCCAACACTTTCCCTACTGTTGAACTCTCTGGAGTGGGAATAGTAATTTATAATCCTACGCTATCCAACTTTTTCCCTATTGTTGCACTCTCTGGAGTGGGAATAGTACTTTTTGCTCCTACGCTATCCAACGCTTTCCCTACTGTTGCACTCTCTGGAGTGGGAATAGTAATTTTAACCCCTACGCTATCCAAAGCTTTCACTACTGTTGCACTCTCTGGAGTGGGAATAGTAATTTTTCCCCTTACGCTATCCAACGCTTTCCCTACTGTTGCGGTCTCTGGAGTGGGAATAGTAATTTTTACCCTTACGCAATCCAACGTTTTATATAATTAATTGTAAAAATATTAAAAGTATATTTAATTTTGTATGTTTTTTACATTTTATTTATGTTATTGTTTTATGTTTGTAAATGTATTTGTAATTTAGAATATATTTTATTAATTTATAAATTACTAAAATAATTATTACAACTTATTGTTCAGTACATATATATTATATATTTACTGTATATATTTAAATAATGTGTTATTATTATATATGTAATATTTATTAATTTTAAACATTATTAGATACTTTTAACTATGTAGAATTTATTTATTAGTGTTATTTACTTTATTTAACATTTATATGTAAAAAAACAACGATATTTTTAACATCGATATTTTTAATATCTATATTATTTTTTCGATATTTTTGTACTTACCATGTTGTAGATAGGATGTCGATATTCTTGCCCTCGATATTTTTGACTCGATATTCCTGTAGGTCGATATTTTGGAGGTCGAAATTGTGTCAGTGATTCTAGTGCAGGGTCTTCCATGCTGGGAAGAGGTCACAGGGCAGTCTTCATGTTACTACCACACACTACATGACACTTAGGGTGAGATTTTTTTAAAAAGTCATGCAACGCAGCGCAGCCCCCGTCAGTCTATGCTGAATTGCGAAATAGGGAGGGAGCAAGAGAGCACCATATTTTCAGAGATATGGCTCTCTCCCCCCCTTTCGCTGATTTCAGCTGCCATGCACATACTTTAGCACCTGCAGCGCTAGGGTGTGTGCATTAGTCTAGCATAGGTTTTGTACAAGAAGGGCACCCTTCCTTTACAAAATACTATGCTAGGCACGATGCAAAGCATTCCCCACTTTGCATACGTGCTGCATAGTGCAGCACGTATAGAAAGTCGGAAAAGCACGGACAAATGAAAGCATTTCTCATGTTAGTGCCTCCTTTGAAGGGTCGCTAAGTTCTGGCACAAAACCATGTTTACAAATCTTTGTAAATATGGTTTTGCGTCAAAAGGCATGGGTGATTGCAAGGGAACGCCCATACCCACCCCTTACTGCCTCTTCCGGTTGCAGGCTCAATTTGAGCTCGGGGTATCGACGGACAGAGCGGTGCCCCCATCCTGAGCTGTCGCCAGGTTGAGGTGGAGTTCTTTACCCAGCAATAGCGGGTAATTTCACTGTCCGGAGCAATTTTATTTTTGAACATATTTTGTTCTTGTATCCTTTTTTTGTATATTCACTAGAGCACTGTAGCAGCAGCATCTGTATAGGTCCTGAAGAAAGCCTTGCCCGACTTGGGGGCGTTCTAGGCTGAAACATGTCGCCCATTATTTTCCACCATACCACTGCGACTTAAATCCATGTCGCTGGTGCACTGTGTTTAATCCTGGCAGAGGGTGCTCCCGAATAAAACATAAATTTGACTCCCCCTAGCTAGTTTTATTCACACTTCTTTCACATTTTGCATTTTCTTTGCGCTGCGCCCTCGCTCTCACTATCCTGCTCATCACATGTGGATTTAGAATATCCCAATATTAGATATCCAAAACATCCCTGAGCTCCTTCCTCTTAGAGAGGGGGTTGTAGCCTCAAAGGAACTAGGCTTTTCCTTTGAAAGGAGAATCCCATATGATGAAGCATGTCACCTCTTGTGAGTGAGGGATTTCGTTCTGAAAAGGGAATTTCCCGCAGTTAGGTCTGTGTGGTATAGTCTATGGCTTAATTATCCTGTATTTATCAGTATTCTGCACATAACAGACCCAAGGATTTCACACTTTTTCATTTATTTTTTTTAGGGAGCAGGAGAGCGCCATATCTTCAGAGATATGGCTCCCTCCTCCCCTTTCGCCGGCACTGATTTCAGCTGCCATGCGCCATGCACACACTTTAGCGCTTGCAGCGCTAGGGTGTGTGCATTAGTCTAGCATAGGTTTTGTACAGGAAGGGCACCCTTCATGTACAAAATACTATGCTAAGCACGATGCAAAGCATTCCTCACCTTGCATACGTGCTGCATAGTGCAGCACGTATGGAAAGTCGGAAAAGCACAGAGAAATGAAAGCATTTCTCCCGTTAGAGCCTCTTTTAAAGGGGTGTTAACTTTTGACACAAAACCATTTTTACAAATCTTTGTAAATATGGTTTTGCATCAAAAGGCATGGGTGGTTGCAAGGGAACGCCCATGTACCACCCATGTAACGCCCGCCACTCTGCGCAAAGTAGCATACAGCAGTGCCTCTCAACGAGTTTTGCACTGGAAATAAAATAGCAACAGAAAAAAATGTGAGCTGGTTAGCGTCACAAAAGTGATGCTAAACCAGCGCAGAAAGTTTGAAAATTTCCCTCACAGTTTGCCTTCTTTGTTGTGTTACCTAAATCTGTACTGCCAAGCCATCAAGCATGTACGTTTGTAAACGTGGCAACAAGATGCACTATGCCTGGAATAACACAGTTAAAACACATGAATGGATTGCCATGCCCACTGCACCATGTAAAACAAAATCTAAAAAAATATTGTTTAAAAAAAGAACTTTGTTGGAACCCCATGCAGGTCACCCCATAGAAAGGAACCGCGAACTCCTCCAGGTAGGTATATACTTTATTTTAGACACTTAAGTCCATTAAAGAGAAAATAACATTAAAACTATTTGCTAAAATCATTAATAAAACACATTCCACTATTAATATGAACACGTAAAACTGTTAAAACACCAGGGTCATTCAATTTATACAACTTGATATACATTCTCATAAAAAAAAGGCATGGACTAAAAATTATCATACAGAATCCATAGCTGCCAAAGATGATTCACTAAGGTCTGCAGTTGTATAAAGTGCGACTGAGGTATAATCTCCACCGGGTGATATTAGTGCTTGCCTTTATCACACCATGTATGCTGTATTGAGTTCCTAGAGAGTAAAAGAAGAGGGGGCATTTCTAAAGTTGTTTCCAATAGCGAATTCAAGAGCATGCGCTCACGTCCGCAGGCCCATAGTAGAGAAAGGAAATAAAAGACAAGCTTTTGGGCATTAAACTAGGACCCAAGATGAGGCCCTGCTCCTCTTCAGTTAGCGCTAAGGTAATGCCACAAACCGCTCATACATTCGGCCTTAGAGTCTCATTTATGAAAAGTGACGCATCGCTGCGAGAAACCAGCGATGCATCACTTTTCATTGCGCCCTCCTTGTGACACCAATGATGCGTCATATTTGCAGTATAATGCATCATGTTGCAAGGAGTTACAGATACGTCAGTATTTCTGACGTATCTGTAGGCGCAAAAATTACTCATTGCTGGTGTGTCACTAAAGTGACGCAACTCCAGCCATGGGTTATTACACATGGGCAAGTCCAATGTGAAATGTGCCTGCATCAGTCGTATGCCTGCCAGGAGGCAGGTGTAAGATATTGGTGCATTTGTGTCCTAATTAGATTTCACGGCGTCACTTCTACGACTCTTTCTTGCATCAGGACGCCACCCCTGCATATATTATACTTGTTGCAGGTATAATGCGGCGCAGGTGTTTACAAAGTGACGCATCTAGGTAGATGCGTCACTTTGCAAATATGGTACAACAAGGCTCATTTTTACGCCGTTGGTGCGTCACAAAAATTGACGCACCTGCAGGGCAAAAGTGACGCAAGGGCTCATAAATAAACCCCTGCATTATTATACTCTGAATAGTAGGACAGTGTTAGTATAGATTAGTAACAATAGAAGAGGTGGAATGCATCGTTAAAAGGAAGTGCAGGCCTTTGTTTATACTCATAAATGATTGCCCCTTAAATGTCAATCGGGAATACAATGCAGTGTGCTTGAACGGTTAGCGAAAAGGTTAGCAAATTCGACTCAAATATGTCATGCACGTTTTTGTTGTATTTGCCACATGTCCTATCAATGTCTCTACCACTTTAACATGGCCTTCATAGATTAACAAGTCACTCCACCTCACGACCTCAACCTCTGTCTTGTCATCACCAGAATGCGCCCTGGTACATGCTGTGAGATTGTGAGCCTGCCTGGAGGTGTCTTCTCTCTGGAATAAGTGAGGGCGTTGTTGGTATCACTCAACAGCATGTCTTGACACTTGACTCACTAAGTGCTGTGAGACTTGACTCATCTTCTGTTTGAAGATTTAAAAAGATCGCAAAGGCAGTCAGTAGTAACTGAATGGTAGCGCAGCTAAAAGTAATTGGGGGCATATTATCAAGAACGGCGTTAAAATTATCGCCGGTTTAGCGGCAGAAAACTGCCGCTAAAATGGCGATAATGGCAGCGACGGCTCGTGGAGGGAGTTACGGTGGGGCAGGAGGGCGGGGAGGGGGAGGGGCAGGGCGGAGGTTGCTAAAAACCGGCATATGGATAATTGCAGGTAAGTAAACAATTTAATTAATAAAACGAATTTCGTAGCTCGCACTGCATTGCATTTTGCGATGCAAGGCGCACTACGAAATTCGTTTTATTAATTAAATTGTTTACTTACCTGCAATTATCCATATGCCGCTTTTTAGCAACCTCCACCCTGCCCCTCCCCCTCCCCACCCACCTGCCCCACCGTAACTCCCTCCACGAGCCGTCGCTGGATAATGGGCTTGATAATATCCCCTGGAGAATTCCAATAGAAGTCCATGTTCACACCAGAGCATGGACTTCTATTGGAATTCTCAAGGGCATATTATCAAGCTCATTATCGCCGCTTTAGCTGCAGTTTTTTGCAGCTAAACCAGCGATAATTTTTAACGCCATTCTTGATAATATGCCCCTTGGATGGAAAGGTCAGGGAAGTAGTGCTTTAACGTGATTCTTTTCTTTCATGCATGATATTATTTTATTTTAGGGGCCTTTTTCCACAAAGATTAATGGCCTGGTTACAGGTTAGGTAGAGAGGTATCCACTGGTTGAATACTGCTCTGGCTGATTAAGAATGGACCGTGTCCCTGCACCCAGTTTTCCTCGGTGCAGGAACAGTAGACCTGGTTTTACAAGTTCGAAATTCCCGCCAGTAAAATTGCATGAGGCTTTGGTTGCAAAGGCAGCCATGCCTTGTCCCCTGGGGTCTGTCCAGCCAGCTGTTTCTTTGGCAATGCTCCACGCTGCCAAAACTAGTCTTCATGGACGTCATTTAGAAGTTGCCAGGGGTCACTGCTGCAACCCCTGGCATACCCCTTGTGACCCCTGGCACTGCCTTTCTGACCCCTAGCATCAGCAGGGGCAGAATGAGTGCCCAGAACAGAAGCAGCTCGTCTCTATGGACTCTGGTGAGGGCTTCACTCGCCTTGCTTTTTGTCATTTCTTTTTTTACACTAATAGTGAATAATATTGCAATATTCGCTATTAGTTTAATAAAAAATGGTGTACAAATAGCTGGAATATGCCTTGCCTTAGCAGCAGAAAAAGTAAAAAAATGGTTTTAAATGTATGTATATTGTGTGCGTGCTTGTAGTTTTTAATTTGTTTATGTAAGAGAGAGTGTGTGTATGTGTGTGTATGTGAAGGCAGTGTGTGAATGTGTGTGTATGTGTGAATACGTGTGCATGTGTAAGTGTGTTTATATTTAAGCATGTGTATGTGTGAGTGAAAGTGAAGGTCAAAGGGCATGTGAAGTCACTTCTTCTACCCCAGGCATTTTGTTGAATTGAGGTATATGCCAGTTGTCCCTTTTACTCTGTACCTCCCCCTCCCTACCCCATCCCACTCCCTCCAGACCCACGCCAGCCCCAGCTAAGCACTTGGCATAGGGAATGCAATGCAGAATTTTGTAGCTTAATTCTGTCTTGAAGTGTGTATTCCGTATTCAGAGGGGTCTAACTCAGACTGTGGAATTCCAAGATGAGGTGTTGTCTGGCAACATTAACTCCTGCTGCTGGAAACAACTAAAGGATTGGTTAGTAGTGTCCTGTTAGAAATCAGGTCTCTAGTTGGCAGAGGTATGCACCTTGCCCAAATTGGGAGCACAGTCCTAGTCAGGGTAAGTCACAAAACAATCCTAAATTATCTTGTGCTCGCTCCCAGAAAGTTTTTTGTTACCAGCAGGAATCCTACTATTTGAAGAGCAAATTTTACGAGAATTAGACCGTCTACATTAAAAAAAAGATTTACTATAACGCAAATTGTACTAAACAAGAAGTATTAGCCCTTGAAAATCTATCTGAAAATCCGGCTATAATAATCAAGCCGGCAAATAAGGGGGGAGGAATTGTCCTATGGGACATGGACAAATATGACATGCGTCAACTATCTAATCCCACATATTATAGATTGCTAGAAGTGAACCTCACTCTACAGTTGAAATCACAAAAACTAGAAATCATCACAGAAGCACTGGAACAGAGGTTGGCTATGCCAAAATTAATTTGATTTTCTTAACACTGACAACCATAAGACACCCAATATATACATTTTGCCTAAGGTGCATAAAAGTACGGTTAATCCTCCAGGTAGACCAATAGTGTCAGCATGTGGGTCATTATTGGAACCACTTGCTAAGTATTTAGACACATTTCTAGTCCTTTTGTTAAATGAAACACAATCTTATGTAAGAGACACAATGGATTTGTTATCCAAGGTTGAAAATATTCCTTATAACATTGAAAATCAATTTTTAGTATCCTTCGATATTGAATCGTTGTATACTAATATACCTCAAGATGTAGCTTTGGCTGTAATGAGATACACACTAGAACAAAGAGAGCGTCCACATCAGATTCCTATAGATGTTATAATATCATTAGCGATCCTGTGCCTCAAGAACAACTTTTTCAATTTCAAAGAGGCACTCTATCTACAAGTATTGGGATTAGCGATGGGATGTAGTTTCTCACTGGAGATAGCAAATCTGGTTATGGCCGAATTTGAAAAAAGATGGATATATAGCGACACCAACCCATTTAAGACTAAAGTTGGATTTTCGTGTCGCTATATTGATGACATATTTATGATTTGGGAAGGAGATGAGGTGCAATTGATGTATTTTCACAATTGGTTGAATTCAAGAACATTAGAGCTTAACTTCACAGTATCTAAAGACTGTGAAAAGTTAAACTTTCTAGACGTATTTATTCAACATGAAAATGGGCATTTAGAAGTAATTTTATATACTAAACCTACTGACCTGAATACACTTTTACATTTTTTCAGTGGACATCCACGTTCTTTAAAGGAAAACCTACCATATGTACAATTCCTACGTATAAGGAGGAATTGTACCAATAATGAGGATTATTTTTTTAATGCTCAAAACTTTAAGATTAAACTGATTTCACGTGGTTACCCCAAAAAACTGGTCAAAACAGCATTGAAAAGGGCATGCTACACGCCTAGAGGGGAATTGGTTATCCCTAAATAGCATGAGAAAAATACACTTCTTGCTGGTGTTCTCACATATGACCGAAAAGCAAATAAAGTTAAGAGAATCATTCAAAACAATTGGAAATTAATAGATACTTTGGGTATTCCTAGACCACTATTTGCCTTTAAAAAAGGAAAAAACATCACCATAATTACACCACAAAAAGACTCCACAACAGGTTACAAAAATAAATAATATTTATCTGAGTAAAACAAGCCCAAACCGATCAAAATTCATCAAGTAGAAGTAGAGTTATTGAACACTGAAGAAATAAATGCGGTAAAGCACTTAGAAGCAGGTAACACAAAAAAGGTTACTTCAGGTCATGAGGGACTCGTGCAGATCCAAAGTTCAGGCCGACTGCGATGGAGCATCAATCAATCAATCAATCATATCACTTGTATAGCGCGCTACTCACCCGCAAGGGTCTCAAGGCGCTTGGGGAAAGGGGGCCGCTACTGCTCGAACAGCCAGGTCTTGAGTTGTCTCCTGAAGGCGAGGTGGTCCTGGGTTAGCCGGAGGTGGATGGGGTTCCATGTCTTGACCGCCAGGTAGGAGAAGGATCTGCCTCCGGCGGTGGCTCTTCGGATGCGTGGTACAGCGGCGAGGGCGAGGCTAGCGGATCGTAGCTGGCGGGTGGGCGTGTGGAAGGTCAGGCGGTCATTGAGGTACTTGGGGCCCTGGTTGTGGAGAGACTTGTGTGCGTGGGTGAGGAGCCTGAACGTGATCCTCTTGTTGACGGGGAGCCAGTGCAGGTTCCTCAGGTGGCCGGAGATGTGGCTGCATCGAGGGATGTCTAGGATGAGTCGGGCGGAGGCGTTCTGGATGTGTTGTAGTCTTTTCTGAAGCTTGGCTGTGGTTCCGGCGTAGAGGGTGTTTCCGTAGTCCAGCCGGCTGGTGACGAGGGCTGGAGTTCTGGACTTAATTAAGGTCCAGAGGTGTCAGGGACAACACCCGAAGACCCCTGAGTTCTACCTGTCTCGGTGCACAAATAAACAGAAACACGGGCTTCTCGATGGTGGCGTCAAAGACCAAAGGTTTATTACTGCAGGGATACAGAAGTCACAGAAACTACACACGGGCAGATTCTAGGAGCCTGTTCGATTTGCACTAAGTGAGTTGCTCCTTAAATACACGTTTTTTAGCTGTAGGCAACATTCTTCACATACTCGTACATTTCTTAAACTTTGTATCCTAAACAATAAATATTTGGCGTCAAACAGGAACCGTCAACAAATTTCTGATGTCAAACATTACGAATGAGGGGTTCCCACTGTTCGATCATAATCCCATGTCATCTTCTCATTCAAGAGCCGGACCACCTCGTCGTAAATTTCGTTACCTCCCCCTAATAAAGGCCCAGAAGGAAAGGAGCAGAGCCAGGAGTAGAAGATAGAGAAACAGGTGTGGAAAATTAATACGGTTTGGTAAACATTATCTGCGCCATCTTGCCTTTTCCCCAGATGCCACACATTTTGTTCGTACACACCCGCCATTTTAGGTGGCTTGGTCAGAACCACCCTCTGCACGCCGCTGACCCTCAGCATGGCTCCTCGCCCTCACAAGCACCCCCACGCACTGGTCACTCCTGCTCTCTCATGCATAGACCATAAAACCTCTCCATCTGCGCTGCTCTCCCATGAGAATCAAACCTCTCTCCCACGCAGCCCTGCCTCGGAACCTCATCCTGTTCCCAGCGCGACACCTCCCACCATTCCTTTCATGGTCCCGGATCCTTTGATAAAACCCCCTTTTCCTCTGTGCCCGTTTGTCTTCCTCGTTCCCAGGCCGCCACCTGGCCCTGCGGATACTGTTATTACCCCCCCCCTCTCCTGTACAGTAGGAAGTTTCCCCCATCAAAGGATCCAAGAGTTGATCGAAGCCCCCACCCCATGAGATCCGATCAACCTCACACATTCCGTGAATCGGCGGAATGTCCTGCTGCGCGACAATCATCACCTGTTGTGACCGGGGTGGGGACTTCAACTGTAAATGTGTGTGGGAACGGGCCTGAAGGGGAGATTCAGAGGATTTCCTTTCATACTTCAAAGCATTGCAAGAATGTGTTACATGCAATAAAGTTCGTAAACCTGTGTATAAGAGGCCAGGCCTCAGAGATGCGGTTAGAGCACCTTGTGACGATACTTGCTGTCCGAACTGATGTGTTTCTCCTCCGGAGAGAATACAACTTCTGTTTCCTGCCTTCCAGTCTCCAGCGCCTGCCTCTTTGTTTGGTAAACTTGAGTGGGTATAGAGGCGGCTAATGCCGGGCAACTTCGGAAAAGGTCTTTTGACTGTACCTTTTTTCAACAATTGGCGTCCCAAACGTGGGGCCCATCAGCGACACGTGGATCCAGTGGGAGAGGTCCTGACGACAGAGTGAACGACTGCAACGATCGGGAGAGCTCCTGCCCAATAGACCCTCGTCTGGCAGCCGATCATCCGAACTTCACTGGTTCCGAACAGACCTCTCTCGAGTGATCTACGGTCCTGACTGGGAACCATCAGGAGTGCCGCGAGGAATACGAAGAAAAGAGGACGATCGGGCGCTGGATTTGGAAGACAAGAAACTGACCATGCGGTCCGGGTAAGGTCGTGTAAACACGACGAATTGCGAAATGATTGTTTGATTGTTTAGAAAATACTAGTATTACTCTTTGTTGATTTGTTTGGAGATTCGCTGTCTGCAAACGGAGAAACAACCGGCTCTCTCTTTGCAAGCAGTGAAAGATAGGTAACGCAGCCGTCGTGCCTATCTTTCTCCCCCACTGATTGATTGTTTGAACCCGAACTACGGTTCGTGGATTGTTTTCGGGAGATTCCCCTCTCCCACACTGATTAATTGATTGAACCCGAACTACTGTTCGCGGATTGTTTTCTGGAGATTCTCTGTCTACAAACAGGAAAGAACAGATTCCCTCTTTGCAGATAGTGAAAGGGTAGGTGACGCAGACCTTTGCGGGCCTACTTATTCTCCCCACTGATTGTTTGATTGACCGAACATTGACTGTTTGATATTGGTTCATGAGGTATTCACTGCCTGCAAACAACGTAGAATAGAAATATTCTGTCTAGTCTTTGCACGCAGTGATAAGATAGGTAGTGCTGACTTTTGTCCCCATTGTGATCCGTCATGTCTATCTTCTCCTCACTGATTGGTAGCTGGTTCAACCCGGACCGTTTATTAGAGGTGGACCATCTAGCTCCGCTGGAAGGCACCCCTAATAAAGACATGTTCACAAAGTATGGATTAGTTACCATAGCTTATAGTAAACTATGGCACAAGTATACCAAAGAAAATCAAGAGAAACAGTGGCCACTGATAGGATCCTTCGACCTTGATAAAATAGAAACGTTAGAAATAGCCCTTTGTAGTAGTAAGACAACGCCTATTATGCTCGACAGTCTCGGTATGTGGCGCAAAGAAGCAATGCAACGAAAAGAAAGAGACGAAGTCAGAGTAGGTAAAGAAATGCGACAGACAACCTTCCAAGCATCTGATAGGCCGAAGGAAGGGATAGCGGCGACACGTTCCAAGGAGTAAACACAGGAAGGGAACGGTGTAAAGGGATGTACCGACAGGACAACCCCAAGACACGACGACCCGAACGTCATCCCCCAACATTACGCACAGGACGAACAGACTTAGGACAAAATCAATGTGCTTTTTGTAAATATTCCGGGCACTGGAAAGCCCAATGCCCGACTCTACTGAACACGGGTAAGAGCAGAGGGCCGACAGAAATAACAGGCCGGCAGAAAGGGAAGAGGCGTGAGACAAAGATGAATCAGACTGACACAGACAGGCCGGATAGAACCACCACGTTTGATTACGCCCGATGGCACAGATTTCGCCAGACCGATTTCAGCGACATGTTTGAGTTCTCATAGCTCGAACAACGCTAAAACGGGAAACCCAGTCAAGCTCTAAGTTACCCGGTGACGAACCCCGTACTACGACTACTATTCCCGCACACAAAAGCCACCCTTTCGGATAACACACAGAGTAGTTTCGGACAGATTAGTATACATTCCATTAACGAACTCAAACTTCGAGTGCAATGGGACTGATCACTCTCTGTTGCCCCCCACTCTGTGAACAAAAGCAATTACAGGCCTGCATAGACCACCCCCCGTTCAGGAAAACTGTTCTTGTGGACACCTCGCCCCCCATTACCCAGGCATAAATACCTACCCCCACCGTAGCGAGGCTCTCGTAGTAAAAGGATTCAAGGAAAACAAGTCTCTGTTATATAATTTAAGATTTAATTCCAGTAAAGTAACATCGTATTAATAGGAGCAATACAATACATATTACACCCACTCCGGAAGTTCCCAAAATGCAGCAGGTCACCGGTCACGCCCATCCGGAAGGTGAAACACGCAGCACGTGTGGGGCGGGGTCCTGCTGACAGCCGTCGATCGAAGAGGTCGCCGGTGGGAAGTCCAGGAGGCACCACGGGCCCGGCATGTCCCATCCTCTTCTCCCATATGGTCTAGCAGTTAGGATTCCTGGTTCTCACCGCCACGGCCCGGGCCATGAGTAGGGAGAGGGCGGATGCAGATGGCCCCCTCCCTCGTATCTCCTGGTCCGGCCATCACGAATACCTCCGCTGAAGAAATGGTGCAGGGGTGCTGAGAGAGGGAGGAGGCACGAATGAGCCTCCCTCGCCTCCCCAGGTGGAGGTTTCCCAGCCCCGGCCCGGCGCCGAAATCCTCCAGCCGGGCGACGCCCATACTTGCGCAGCACAGGACATGGAATGGCCAGCCGCCATACTTGCGCAGCACGAGACATATGATGGCCCTCAAGAGTACTTGTGGAGTACGTGATATGGTCCGGCCATCACGTATACCCGTGCAAAGGGACGGCGTGGGGTGCACTGGGAGAGGGAGGCGGCGCGAACGAGCCTCCCTCACCTCCCCAGGTGGAGGCTCCACAGCTGCACCCTAACGCCCTGAACCGAATGTCCTGCTCCTACGGCACGGTGTTCCATTTTTTCGCCCCAAGAAGTCTCATCCACTCTTGCAGACACGACGAAGGGCGACTGCTGCGGAGTCTCAAAATGGCGTCTGGGCCCAATGGAAGCCGAGTCTAGGCCGCTAGAATAACCTTGACCAGCAACGTAACTTGGACGCTTGCCCACCTGGGCACGAGCCCCCACCTCCGACAACATCTCCACAGCTTTGAAGATTCTACAAGAGTCCCAGGAGCCCTCGACCCCGAACAAGTTCTGGCTGAATCTCAACGTGACCCGGTAGGGGAGATTTTTGCCTCCCTCCCCTTTTTGATTGACGGTCCACATTGCCTGCCCCTTCTGTTAGCACAAGTTTTGAACTGCCGAAAAGAACTCTGGTCCATCCGCCGGTTGTTGGAAACATTTTGTCCCTGATGCTACTTCCGGACTAACCCGGCCTCGCCCAAAAATGGCGCCGGTGGCAATAGGAACTAACGAACACCTCGTGGTGTCTTCTTTTGCTAATAAGACTAGATGTTCTGAGAATTGTATATGATCCTTTGTACACTTGACGAAAAAGGGGGAGGGTTCACTTGGCGAACATGTAAAAAGATCCCGTTAAAATGTTGGTTTCAATGTACGATTTATTATGATATTATTGTAACTGATACATAACGACGCTTATGACACACGCCCACGGTATGCTTCTAGGAAATTTGATTGCAACTAATCTGACTATGCTTCCAATTATGAAATGAACGTCCCCTGATCCCTCAACTATTGATAGACGTTTTTAAGTTTCCTGCAAATAACCAAATGAACTCTTATAAAATATTTTTAATGCTGCAGAATAGCCCCCTACTGTACACACTTCAGCCAACGCCGTGTCCGGCCAAAATACGATTGCACTCTCATATTCACATGCTGAACGATTATGCAAATAAAGGTTTTTCAAACTACGAACAAGTATCGCATACTTTTGTAAATATGGGATCAGTGGGATCAGTGGGAGGGTTTTTTCTGTACGACCTGTTTTGTTCTCTTTTTAAGGTTATTAGAAAACGGTCGCTCAGCCTCGGATTGATGATCGAATCTAAGCCACGATACGCTGCCCCCAAATGTACGACTAGCTCAGGAACAAACGCATGAAGGAGGACCTCGACCTCTGAGAATGGGTAAAGTAAAGCGGTGTGAATGATTAAATGTTATAAAGGTATGGTACTCAAAGGTACTAGGGAATAGGGTTGGCCAAAGAGCGAGTATGCCTTAGGACATCACAGCATTGGGAACGATTTAAGGATCCCCGATAACTAGATACCTCGCACTAAGCGCCTCTAATTTTTAACGTCTCCCTACACACGACCTATAATGCCACACTCGGACCGTCTCCCTCGTGAACAACCTATCGTTCGCCATCCTTACCACACTACCCGCCCCCTGGCCTCGGAAACCAAGATCTCAGGGATTATATCCCGAGGGGATATGACGAGTAGGTGGTAAGTAAAGGACTTTCGTACCCGTACATGTGATATGCTCGAATGTTGTCCCCCTCCCTTCCCCTCTTTTCCTCCCTCTACAGGTTACATTGGAATCCCGACTGAGGTATAGTGAAGATCTGAAGCCACGCCGTGTCTGATACACTAAGCGGACTAATGCAGCAAGGTGGCACCTAAAGACACCCACACACTGCTCTTGTAACGAAAGAGCCAATAGTTGTATGATATGACGAGACGCGATCACCCCTAACCTGTGTTGCGTGAATGAGCACAGACCACGTATGTCTGAAACTGAGAAAATGTTTTCTATGCGACTGAAGCATTGACTTAACTAGGCAAAAGACTGAGAGTGCGAGGAGTGCGACACAATGGTGCCCTTTTACTCAATGCATGTCCCTCTGTCAAACTGCATGCTTTCTAAATCCTAACCCAGACCCGCAATGTCTCATGTTGTGAAAAGCGCCGAATAGCCTATCTTAGTACACGGCTACTCTCCATGTTGCACGTGTACTGTTTAGCCTATTGTTGCATATCTCTCTCTCTCTCTCTCTTTCTCTCTCTCTCTCTCTCCCTCTCTTCCACACTCCCACTCTTCCTAACGACTGGCACCTAATTGGCGAACCACCATCCCTGGTGCACCACCCAATTGGCTCCAAATACCGCAAGTATTTGCACAAATTTGCCTTAACTAAAATTACATTGATACCATGTTACTACCTCTCCTTTCTGCTAAATATTGATGTGATCTAAATTGGCCAAAAGGGAAAGGACAGGTAAGACGACTGAGGTTCCCTAATCTGACCCGTAATAAGGGAACTACATGTCAGTGGCTGCTGTGATAAAATGCCTCAGGTAACGCGACCTTCCCCGCTCCGAATTTTCTCAATGTCCAAACAGTAAAAGTGATCGAAGCATCCCCGTCTTCCCAGAACGCCCCCAGTTTTGTATCAGCTGCCCCGGATGAGAGTTTGAAAAATGTGACTCACCCCTGGTTGTAAGGGATGGGTCGACTTACGGCTGACACAGGCCAGCCGTTGTTCCTAGAAATGATTTGTTGACGAACAAGCTACAAAATTTAGAATTTGAGAAATGTCCCTGAACGCTTACCAACTGAACTGTAGCCTTCTGCTAGATAACGCCCTTGCGACTCAAAGCAAGACGATAGTCCCTCATCCCAGTTTGCTATGTGCCTAGTTGATTTTCATAAGACCCCGGTCACCCCAAGGATGAGTCGAATAGCTATCGCAAGCCCCCCCCCCCCGTTTTTATGAAGTAGCCAGGCTGTAAGAGACTATGTAGAAATTAGAATGATGTTTGCGAAGTTAAGATTAGATTGAAATGAAGAAATTGTTGCAGTAAACCCTGTTGAAAGTTAAATGTTTAGCTGAAAGATAGGATGCATTGATATAATGGAAAACTGTTTAGCCTATGTTCATTCCTCAGAAAGATACCTATCAGACCATGGTGATAGCACGTTGCACTTTTTTGTAAAATACAAAGCCCTGAAGGACGTTATAGCTTTGTAAGACTCGTACTAGAAAAGTGGGTGTCTGCCAGAAGAACTGATGTGACTGTAATAAACAAATGCAATGAACAGGTATCAGACCTCGTACCACGACAATGAATGTAATACCAACAAACGCCAAAGAAATAGTCACGAAGAAAAGTTGTAGGGAATCCAGCAAACCTATCAACAATTATTTACACGTTGGTCGTAAACCCCAGTGTAACGGATGTTTCCCCAGTTGCTTGGAGTTGGGAGAGAAATAGACTTATGTGATTACCTTCTACTGCCAATTCTCTAAAGACTGTCTTTTCAAACTCATTTAAGGGTACCACCGTCGGAGGAGAGAGAGACCGGATGTGGGAGCACGCGGCCTGACTGCTGATCGTGGAACATCAGCGACTTTGACCAAGGCGGGACCGCAACAGTCAGGAGTCGCAGGACGAGGCATTGTTTCCGACCAAATGAAAGGAAAGGGCTGACCTGGTGCCCCTGTTCGATGATCAACAAATGCCGAAAGTCCCCGCCCTCCGAGCCCGATCATGGGCCCACCTACCTGAAATCTTTCGTCCCCCTGGTCTATTCCCGATCTGGCCCCGCTCCATCCCCTCTTCCCCCGACCTACCCTAAGGACTACTTACACACCCCTTCTTCCACCTGAACTCTTTGACAATTGACTCGAAAAGGAAAAACTGCAGTCAGATTGAATAGGGTTTCGTTGCAAACTAAACTGAAACTTGGGTGCCCTGTCTAAGGTACCCACGAAAGAATAGTTTGGACACAGGGCGAAAAAGGACCTTTTTGACCAGAAAAACGAGGAAAAGGTTGTGCCCTGCAACGCAGGACCTGGACTAGAGCTGAATGCATAGCTCCACCGCCGGTGCTCAACAGTGCCAACAGAAAACGACAAAGAATGCCGAGGACTCACTAATAATGATCCACGACAATAAGACACTGGAAAAGGCAACACCCCTCACCTTCGAACAATGACACCCCTGATTATCGTTTTTACTACGTCTTATTTCTCTCCCAGCCACCATTGTATTGATTATGCTCCAACCAAGAACGAAATGAACTTACATATGTAATAATCTATCAGTTCATATTCCGAATGACTATAAGCATCTATGAAATGTACCCAACGCTCTCACTACAGAATCACTTTTTGTCCGATATTGCATTACTATGACTTTCCTGCAACAAGCTTAACGATGGGCCCGCCTCCTAAAATGAAAGATTGTAAATGTAATGTTTATGCACAGCTCCTTCGCCTGGGTCCCTACTACTTTACTTATGATTGCCACAGTAGACATGGATAGGAAATAGGCTAGCAAGATGTCTTGGGAATGTTAAAGGGAGGACTGTGGAAAATTAATACGGTTTGGTAAACATTATCTGCGCCATCTTGCCTTTTTCCCAGATGCCACACATTTTGTTCGTACACACCCGCCATTTTAGGTGCCTTGGTCAGAACCACCCTCTGCACGCCGCTGACCCTCAGCATGGCTCCTCGCCCTCACAAGCACCCCCACGCACTGGTCACTCCCGCTCTCTCATGCATAGACCATAAAACCTCTCCATCTGCGCTACTCTCCCATGAGAATCAAACCCCTCTCCCATGCAGCCCTGCCTCGGAACCTCATCCTGTTCCCAGCGCAACACCTCCCACCATTCCTTTCATGGTCCCGGATCCTTTGATAAAACCCCCTTTTCCTCTGTGCCCGTTTGTCTTCCTCGTTCCCAGGCCGCCACCTGGCCCTGCGGATACTGTTATTACCCCCCCCCCTCTCCTGTACAGTAGGAAGTTTCCCCCATCAAAGGATCCAAGAGTTGATCGAAGCCCCCACCCCATGAGATCCGATCAACCTCACACATTCCGTGAATCGGCGGAATGTCCTGCTGCGCGACAATCATCACCTGTTGTGACCGGGGTGGGGACTTCAACTGTAAATGTGTTGGGTACGGGCCTGAAGGGGAGATTCCGAGGATTTCCTTTCATACTTCAAAGCATTGCAAGAATGTGTTACATGCAATAAAGTTCGTAAACCTGTGTATAAGAGGCCAGGCCTCAGAGATGCGGTTAGAGCACCTCGTGACGATACTTGCTGTCCGAACTGATGTGTTTCTCCTCCGGAGAGAATAAAACTTCTGTTTCCTGCCTTCCAGTCTCCAGCGCCTGCCTCTTTGTTTGGTAAACTTGAGTGGGTATAGAGGCGGCTAACGCCGGGCAACTTCGGAAAAGGTCTTTTGCCTGTACCTTTTTTCAACACAGGATAAGAGATGTTTGTGGGTCGTAAATGGGCAAGGCTACCGACTTCGGCCACCTAATCATGATCAGGCCAACAAGCACAAGAACCAGTATAGCAGGACTGGCCTCAGGCAGAGGAGGCAGCTTCTGCTGAGTCATGCGGCCACAGCGTTTCTGACTTAAGGTGTGCGTGTCATTAACAAGGTGAATCGCAGGCTAAAGCCTACGTGTCCTTTAAACAAAATGAATTGATCAGAGGTCACTGTTTGTTCATTGACTATGTGAGGGCAAGAATACAAGATGGATGCCGTATTCTAAAATGGATGCCATCGGTGTACCGGAAATGGGCTCATAACAAGAGTGCTCTTGCTCGTAGCATAGCAAAAACACCAGGATATACTATATGGATCATTTACGGTTCACTGGTACCGAAATTATAGGTTTACGACGATGTCGAAAACACGGGTTCGAATCGTCACGGAACCTCAGACCTCCTTTTGCCCTTACATAGGCAATTACTCACTCCATGTCAGGGTCTACCTTGATGTTCATCAGATCAGTGATATGTTGTTGTAGCATTATTCTTTCTCGCACCTTGTCTCCCAACACAGGCGGTTTCCTTAAACAGGTTGCAGCACAGAGGCTACACAAGGCAGGGCCACACTGGATAACAAGACAGCACGAGAATAGGAACACTAAGACAATACCAACGACCATCAGAACCTTCCATCCCCACGCTGATAATAGAGTCCCAAGCCATTCCATTAACGAGCAATTTCCCTTGTCTACATGAATAGAGTCGGAAATCTTGTGTAGCTTAGAGATCGCTTCGTACACTGTCGGAGCATTATTGGGGATATAAACACAGCAGCTCGATTGGATCATTCTGTATACCCCACCTCGATCTGCAAGTATTACATCAAGAACCATACGGTTCTGTAATGTCATGAGACAATCCGCCTGGAGCTCAGCTGTTAAGTTACTAAGGGCACCAGCAGTTTCTGTAATAGTAGACTCAACTACCCGTGTTAGCTGACGTAGATTTCTACTATTGGCCATAGGCCCCCAGAACGGAAGGAAACCTTTGAAGAAGTCTCCGGCTTCCTGACCAGCGGTGTCTTCCTTGCTAAAGACACCTCTTACTACTCTGGTTTTGTGATAATTTGGGGCAGTTGTGTATGTCGGAGGCAACAGTCGAGCAATATAGCATGAACCTGAAAAGTCAGCAGGCAACCATGTATATGCCCTGTCTCGACAGATGAAGTAGGTACCCTTAGCAGTTAGGAAGGCAGGGGAAGAGTTTGATGGATACACGTAAGTTTCAACACAGTCACTCTTCCCTAGCCGAGCTCTTGGATTTCTCCCATTACCTTGCAAGCAGAATTGACCTCGGTGAGGTACGACCCAAACTGGAGTGGAGCTCTTACGCTTGTTTTCACCCAAACTAATGCTATACTCCGTAGTATTCCAACTCAAATAAACTCGTAGCTCATCTTTAGGGATAAATGGGGTGTTATTGACGTCTTTAATCATGTCAGGTATTCCCTTTAGCAAGGCTTTATTGGCGGAGTTATACTTGGTGGAACGTGGAGAACGCGGGGGATAGGTCTTGAGGGCATAGACAAATACAGTCTGAAAGGTCCGACATGATCCATTATAGCTAAAAGGCAAGACCAGGTAGGGAATGCCTTTATCCATAGTGTGTGGTATCAAACCGCACACCCAGCAGTCCGTTGTGTTAACTACCAGTTGGTGTTGGTGCATTAGCTGTACAAAAGTGTTATTTATGAATTCTGAGCGTCGAGCTTGCTCATGTTCAGGAAACGGATGAAAGGAATGAAAAGAAGCAACAGTAGGAGAAACAAGAACATGGGGAGGTACTGTAGTCGTGATCTGTGCAAAGATTAAATGAATACCAAAGGCAATTCCACCCACCAACGTTATTAAAATAATCAAAAACGTAATTGCACATTGCATCAGAAAACATTTGTTATGTAGAATTTTGTATAATCTATTTCTGCGAACATAAATTACATTCTCTCGGTGCAGCCCAGGAAGCTCCATCTTCTACAACCGCTCGTGATCACTGTTGATATGTACGTAGTTGAAAATGCCTCTATCAGCCCTGGGAGTTCCCAAAACTAACAGAAAGACTGACCTTGTGTCTGGCCCCCGCAGATTCAACTAGGCACAAAGCCACGACTCTACGGCGACCCAGACGGCAAGGTAATAGAAACAACAGAAATAAACAGGGAAATACAAAATATTCAGTAAACTTCCTGGCTGGAGGCAATGTAATAGATCAAAATATGAAAAATAGGCAGTTTCCTGCTTTATTTGTCCTTAGAATGAGAACGAAGGTTGTATCTCAGTTTTCCTGGCGTTGTTTGATCCGGGAATGGTCTGTTTCCAGCAGGGGCAACAATGTTCGAATTCGCAGATGACAAATGTTCGTTCGATGCAGTGTTCTGGTCAGTGATCAAAGAAACAGCTTCAGGGGGGGAGTCAGAGTTCGGTGAATCAGTTGTCAGTTCTGCATCACTGAAAGGAACATATCTAGGAACAGGTTCTGTGTCAGAGGCACCAATTCCTTGTCTAACCCAGTTGTCATAAGCGAGTGGAAGGGGTACACGCTTAGTGTGGGTAGCGTGGACCCAATTTTTCCGGCCAGCCACACGTACAGCAGTCCTTGTCGCCAAGAGCACTTGAAAGGGGCCCACAAACTTCGGTTGGAGATTCCTGGTCCGTCCGAAGTTTCGGATGACGATGAAATCGCCGGGTTTCAGCTGGTGACCTGGACTTTCAGGAGGCTTTGGCAATGCATCGAAAACCTGTTGGTGAATGAGACTCAATTTAGCAGTCAAGTCAAAAAGGTAATCAATTAACATTGGGTACTCTAGCTGCTTAAATTCTCGTGGTCTCGGTACCCCCCAGATATTTGCAGGGCGACCGAACACAATCTGATATGGGCTAAGCCCTACTCGAGAGTGCACAGTCGCTCTAGTGGATAACAAAGCCAGCGGTAGTGCATCTGGCCAGGACAAACCCGTGGAGGCTTGGATCTTAGCAAGTTTCCGTTTAAGAGTACCATTGTACCCTTCAACTAAACCTGCTGACTGGGGGTGGTTCGCACTATGAAACTTCTGCTTGATCCCTAAGCCTGCACACACACTCTGCATAACTTTCCCTACGAACTCACTCCCGTTGTCTGACCATACAATCCGTGGCATGCCATATCTGGGGAAGTATTCTTTTAGGAGGATTTTTGCAGTGGACAAGGCAGTGTTATCTTTTAGCGGATATGCTTCAATCCACCTCGAAAAAACACAGACTACCACTAGGACATATTTAAGGTTATTACATCGGTCCATGTGGATGAAATCCAACTGAATCACTTCGAAAGGGCAAGAAGGAGGAGCAAAGTGTCCAGCGGGTGTGGGGGTTCCCTTACCAGGATTATGCATCAGGCATACCATGCAGTTTCTAACCACTCTTTCTGCACACTTACTGATTCCATCATTCTTCCAGACTGGGGCCAACATCTTACAAATCCCTTTAGAACTGATGTGCGCTGCTCCGTGCACCATCGTTACCACCGCAAGCACATACGCATCAGGCAACATCCAACGCTGATGCTCCGACAAGTCAATCCAACATCCACTCGAGTCCAATTTACCCGTTTTCTCTTTCCATTTAATCTTTTCCTCTTCAGTCGCTTCTTCCTGAATTGCTTTCACACTTTCCACTGTGTCCTCACACATTCCCGATTCAGCAACCCATCTCGCAGACGTTGCAACATACATCCCACTCATCGTATTCCTAGCTGTCTGTTTAGCTATCTCATCAGCAAAAGCATTTCCACGACCGACATCATCCGTAACCGCTCGATGAGCACTGCACTTCACAATCGCAACTTCAGTCGGTAAGGTTAGAGATTCCAACAGGTCATTGACTAGCTGACCATGCTGGATCTTAGTCCCATGGGACGTAATAAAACCTCTTTCCTTCCACAGTCGACCAAAACTATGCGCTACGCCGAACGCATACTGACTATCTGTGAACACATTCACTCTCTTTCCCTCCACGCTGTAGTCAATGCAATTAATTCTGCAGCTTGGGCAGAATTATGACTCACTCTTGCAGTCTCCACAATCGTACTCAAAGTCGTTACTGCGTAGGCAGCTGTCACATCACCATTCTCCAATTTAAAACAAGACCCGTCAACATATAACGTGCCATCTGGATCTGGTAACGGAGTGTCCTTAAGATCAATCCGTCCTTTTGTCTCCTCCTCGGTTCTAAAACAACAGTCATGGGGTTCAGAATCACTCGACTCCTGGCTAGTCGGCAACAGGGTTGCTGGATTCAGTACATTGCATCTTTTAATCTGAATGTGACTCGCTAGCAGTGTCAGCTCATAGCCTGATAATCTAGCACTGGTGAGGTGCTGAGTCTTCGTTCGGTTCATGAGTGTATCCACGGCATGTGGAACCATGACCACCAGCATATTGTTCATGACCAAACCAGCAGATTGTCGAATGGACACTGCAGCTGCTGCTGTAGCTCTTAAGCAACTTAGCAACGCTCTGGCTACCGGGTCTAATGTTGATGAAAAATACGCACAAGGACGTTGTTTATCACCAAATCGTTGCGTCAAGACACTCAACGCACAACCTTCTCTCTCGTGAACATAGAGTGTAAATGGCTTACTGTAGTCAGGTGTACCCAACACCGGAGCTGAACACAGTGCATTTCGTAACCCAGAGAAACTCTGCTGACATTCGTCAGACCATGGCACCGGACTCGGAACACCTTTTCCAGTCAGGGCCACCAATGGTTTTGCCAAGAGAGAAAATTTTGGGATCCATTGCCTGCAGTATGAAGTAATACCTAAAAACGTGCGCACTTCTCTCTGTGTGCTAGGAACATTCATCTGCGTAATTGCTTTTATTCTCTCCGGGGTCAACCTTCTTCCCTCCTTTGACAAGAGATGACCTAAGTAGGTCACTTCTTGGCAACAATATTGCAGTTTTGAAGGTGACACCGTGTGATGTAAATCAGACAAATGATGCAGTAGGGAAATTGTAGCTGTTTTGCAAGTTTCCTTGTCATCAGCAGCCACTAGAAGGTCATCTACATATTGCACCAAAGCAGAACCAGGAGGAAGCACAAAAGAATCTAATTGACTTTTTAATGCCTGACTGTAAATGGATGGGCTTTCACAATAGCCTTGTGGAGCGCGTTTAAACCTGAAACTTCGACCTCCTAGAGAGAAGCCAAAAATATCTCTGCTTTCCTCTGCTATCGGAATGCTGAAAAAGGCATTTTTCAAGTCGATCACTGAAAAACATGTGGCTGTAGCAAGAATCAACGTCAACAATGCAGTAATGTCTGGAACCACAGGAAACTGCGGAATCACAATTTTATTAACCTCTCTAAGGTCAATTACAAATCTGTAGACTGGAGGTTTTGAAGGATCAGTGCGTTTTAGAATCGGCAGGACAGGACTGTTACAGACATTTCCTCTAGTTTCTTCTATTACGTCTTTCTGGATCAAATCTTGCACTATCAATAAAAGTGCACGTTCGCCTTCGCTAGAGATCCTATATTGTGGGATTCGTGGGAATTTGACATTTGCTTTCAAACTTACTACATAAGGAGGAATTTCCAAAAGACCTACATCATTAGGACCAGTCGCCCAAAGAGTATCAGGGAGAGAACGCAGCTCCAGTGGGAGCGCATCCATTGACAAGTACATTGGGGAGATGACTCTCTTCCCCAACGTAAGCTGTACTCCTGACGGAGAACAGTACAGTGTCGCATACAGGCATTTTAACAGGTCTAAACCAAGCAGATTTTCATTGCAACCGGTCGTCAAAATTAGGGGTGCTTTTAATTGACGAGGCTCAACAGAAATAGACAAAGGACCAGAAACAGGGTTGTGAACAGGGGCGCCTGAGAAACCTACTGAAACGTTTGTTAAGCCGGATAAAGGTGCGCCAGGGAGTTTCGCATGCATGATAGAACTTTTCTCTGCACCAGTATCCAACAGAAATGGTTCGACCACACCTGATGTAGCTACTGCGACATAAGGCCCACTCTGATCTACTGGAACTGATACTACTCCTTCTCTTTGTCCATGGCTGTCCTAGTACTCATTTTGTTGAATTTCCTCGCTAACCTCACAATAATCTTCAACATGGTACTGTTGAGATCTACCAGGCTGTACAGATTGCCCGTTTCGCTGATCGAAATAATTAGAAGGACGATCATTAGTCTGCGGAGGCATAGTACCTCGTCCTCGGCCTCTAGAGGTTTGCGTAGAACCACCACGACCTCTTTGATTTAGGACTGGACACTCATTCTTATAATGACCTTCTTTTTTGCAGTAATTACACTGATTCCATTGTACCTGCTGTCTTTGGTAACCGTAATCGGTCCTCTGATATGGCCCTTACTGTGAGTTTGTCTGATTCGTGCGAGGCGGATATGCCTGCTGCAAAAGGACTTTAGTTTTTAAATCTTTTGTTTTCTTTTCTGACTTTTCTTTCTCTTCTTTATCCCTATTTTCATAGTACTGGGCAGTTGCAAGTATTTGCGCAGTCGTAGAGACAGCCCACGCACTTTCAGAATCTTTTAATTTATTACTAAGCTCTGGTAACAAATTGTGCACAAATTTATCAACAAATAGTCTCTGGCCTCCTTCCGTGCTCATATCCTGACCACTGTGATCTACGAAAGTTTCTTCAAATCTAGTGAAGAAGTCGGAGACGCTTTCGTCTTTCTTCTGCTTGCATGCGGACAATTTGTCCCAATTAACGCGCAATGCTGGCATCAAAGTTTTCATTAAATCAATTATTCTACCAGGTAAATTAGCAATTAGAGGTTCGGGCTTAGAACCACCAATTTGTTGACCATCTGCCGCTATTATAGCTGGCCAATCACCACCAAGGGCAACTGGATGATTTTCGGTATGAATTTTAGCCCAAATAGGTTGCGGCACTACATTGCCAAATAGCATGTCGATGTCTGCTAGATTCATTACGTAAGCTTGAACCGTCTGAGTCAGCTCTTTATAATACCCGGCTGGATTTTTACGCGGATCTGGCAAAGCCTGTTTTACTGCTAACACTTCAGCTTGTTTCCACGGAATGTGTATCCACACTCTCTGGAACTGTGCTGGAGCGGCTGCAATACCATTGGCCACATCAGCTTGAATGGCTTCGCGCCATATTGGCGGAACCTCCCTCATCGGATATTGACGACCTTGTTTTGTGCTACGTTTCTCTAGGTCCCTTGGCGAGCGGAGAGAAGGATCAAACCTATAGCCTAAGATCAGTTCCATCGCTTCTTTTACATCCTGACCTACTATCATACCTGCAGCAAATTTTTGCTGAACATGAATTAATTCATCCGGAACTGATTCAGAGTCGTCCTCCTCCCAATCCTCATGCAAAAGGGAACACATTACATCGAACACATAGCGCTGTGTCGGTTCATTCCATTGCATAAATGTTTCTAATACATCTCGTACATCATACCTTCCAACTTTCAAAATCCACCTAAGGGCTGTAGAATCTAATATTCTTCGTTCTTAAACATTAGGAAGCTGACTACGTCTCTGAGTAGATTCAGAGGCAGGAGTCTTAATTAGAGTTTTGTAAAAAGGAGATAGAATATTAGTGACAGATTCAGTGATTTTCCGACGAACAGAAAGCGGAGACATATAGCTTGCAGAAGTTTTGAGTAGAGTAGTAGTTGGAACAGATGAAACAGCAAGAGTAGGGGTAGCAGGCAAAGTAACTTGCGAAACAACAGGTATAAGCGGAGCAGGCATAGGCAGAGGAGCGGGCAACCCTGGAAGAGGGGGTGCCGGGGGAATATTGTTAACCACAGGGAGTGCAGGAGCTAGATTCAAGGGAACAGGAGCAGGCATCCCAGGCTGTCCAGCAGCCGGTAACAAAACATGTGGCAAAGGTGGAGCCGTAGCACCCTGTGCATATGGTGGAGGTGACCTCAACAAGTAAGACAACAGGGGATCCTTTTCAGGGTCCTCTACTGGCTTAACAGCACTCGATGGCAAGGCAGGGTAGCACTTGTCAATTGCCAAATAACGTTCTCTATCAGATATCTCTATCGCTTTCTCAGTTTCATTGAGTTGCAGCTGCTTAGCAGACTGTATTAAGGTCAACTCTTGCTCTTTTTGCTCTTTCTTCAATTTTTTAATCTCTCTTTGTTTGGATTCTTTTCGCCAACAACGGAAAGAATCAAACATTGCCGGCCGGGCTTTCTTCTTAAACAGTTTTATTTCTAAATTATCAAGGATTTCAGGTTCAAAACTACCATGTAGTGGCCAACTAAGGACACCATCCTTTTTCGTGTAACGGACCCACACCTCATTATAAGATATAGGACCCACACCATGTTTGCAATAGAGTTCATAAATAGGAGTCCCAATCGGAGGAACCGGACATGAGTCCTCCAACCGGGAATCCCTGTTGCAACCAAAACATGAAAACATACAGTTTTTCCAACTTACCATTTTACAAACCGGAACACAGAACAAACACAGACAAAGATGCGCAATCGAACTTAGAACTTAGGCCTACCAAATGAACAAATGTATTGATACCCAAACCAAACCAAAGATTATCGTAACGAGAACAACCAGTGATAATCTACAAAACCAAGTCAAATCAGAGAACTGAAAGGATTATCCGAACAGGAGCAACCAATTGATAAATCCTTACAAAGTAACCAAAAACAACTAGCAACCACTTAATACTTAACTGAGGCACTGAAGACGTCACCAAGGAGAAACCCGTCTACGTTTCGCCGTACTAAGGTCTGCACCTCGGGTCCAAGACAGGGCGACAGTCAAGGCAGCGGACCTCTGCAGCCGTCTGAACAGGATCCCTCGTGGAAGAGAACGTCGGGCCACTTTTGCGATATACCGGGATCGATGAAGTGGGGCGCCTCCCTCTGGAATCTTCACACGAAGCTTCTCGAAATCTTCAGGCTTTTGGACCGGTACCGAATGATGTCGCCCCACGTTGGGCGCCAATTGGAGTTCTGGACTTAATTAAGGTCCAGAGGTGTCAGGGACAACACCCGAAGAACCCTGAGTTCTACCTGTCTCGGTGCACAAATAAACAGAAACACGGGCTTCTCGATGGTGGCGTCAAAGACCAAAGGTTTATTACTGCTGGGATACAGAAGTCACAGAAACTACACACGGGCAGATTCTAGGAGCCTATTCGATTTGCACTAAGTGAGTTGCTCCTTAAATACACGTTTTTTAGCTGTAGGCAATATTCTTCACATACTCGTACATTTCTTAAACTTTGTATCCTAAACAATAAATATTTGGCGTCAAACAGGAACCGTCAACGAATTTCTGATGTCAAACATTACGAATGAGGGGTTCCCACTGTTCAATCATAATCCCATGTCATCTTCTCATTCAAGAGCCGGACCGCCTCATCGTAAATTTCGTTACCTCCCCCTAATAAAGGCCCAGAAGGAAAGGAGCAGAGCCAGGAGTAGAAGATAGAGAAACAGGATAAGAGATGTTTGTGGGTCGTAAATGGGCAATGCTACCGACTTCGGCCACCTAATTATGATCAGGCCAACGAGCACGAGAACCAGTATAGCAGGACTGGCCTCAGGCAGAGGAGGCAGCTTCTGCCGAGTCATGCGGCCACAGCGTTTCTGACTTAAGGTGTACGTGTCATTAACAAGGTGAATCGCCGGCTAAAGCCTACGTGTCCTTTAAACGAAATGAATTGATCAGAGGTCACTGTTTGTTCATTGACTATGTGAGGGCAAGAATACAAAATGGATGCCGTATTCTAAACTGGATGCCATCGGTGTACCGTAAATGGGCTCATAACAAGAGTGCTCTTGCTCGTAGCATAGCAAAAACACCAGGATATACTATATGGATCATTTACGGTTCACTGGTACCGAAATTATAGATTTACGACGATGTCAAAAACACGGGTTCGAATCGTCACGGAACCTCAGGGCCTGGGTGACCGTCTTCCTGGTTTCGATCGGGATCCATCGGAAGATCTTGGGGAGCATGCGGAGGGTGTGAAAGCAAGAAGAGGAGACGGCGTTGACTTGTCTGGTCATGGAGAGGGAGGAGTCCAGGATGAAGCCCAGGTTGCGTGCGTGGTCTGTCGGCTTGGGGGCGGTGCCCAGGGCAGGGGGACACCAGGAGTCATCCCAGGCGGAGGGTGATGGTCCAAGAATGAGGACTTCTGTCTTGTCTGAGTTCAGTTTCAAGCGGCTGTTCTTCACCCACTCGGCGACGTCTTTCATCCCTTCGTGGAGGCTAGTTCTGGCGGTGTCGGGGTCTCTGGTGAGGGAGAGGATCAGCTGGGTGTCGTCGGCGTAGGAGATGATGTTGAGGTTGTGTCGGCGTGTGATGGCTGCGAGGGGTCTCATGTAGACGTTGAAGAGGGTGGGGCTGAGTGATGATCCTTGCGGGACGCGGCAGATGACTTCGGTGGCCTCTGAACGAAACGGGGGGAGGCGGACTCTCTGTGTTCTTCCAGCTAGGAACGAGATGATCCACTTCAGTGCCTTCTCTTGGATGCTGGTGTTGCTGAGGCGCTGGACTAGGGTGCGGTGGCAGACAGTGTCGAACGCGGCGGAGAGGTCCAGGAGGATGAGTGCCGCTGTTTCCCCGTTGTCGAGAAGGGCTCGGATGTCGTCAGTGGCTGCATGAGGGCGGTCTCGGTGCTGTGGTTGGCTCTGAAACCGGACTTCGAGGGGTCGAGGGATCCATTCGTCTCGAGGAAGGCGGCCAGCTGTCTGTTGGCGATCTTCTCGATGACTTTGGCAGGAAAAAGGGAGGAGCGAGATGGGGCGGAAGTTCTTGAGGTCGGTGGGGTCTGCTGTTGGTTTCTTCAGTAGGGCACTGAGCTCGGCATGCTTCCAGCTCTCCGGGAAGGTGGCGGTTTCGAAGGAGGTGTTGATGACGTCTCAGAGTTGGGGTGCGATGGTGGAGTCGGCCTTGTTGAAGATGTGGTGGGGGAGGGGTCAGTCGGAGATCCGGAGTGGATGATGTTCATCGTGCGGGCTGTGTCTTCGGTGGTCACTGCGGTCCAGGTGCGGAGGGTGGCAGTGGGGTGCGTTGGTTCGACGGTTGGGTGCGAGGATGGGGTGCCGAAGCTGTTGTGGATGTCGGCAATCTTGCGGTGGAAGAACGAGGCGAGGGAGTCGCAGAGATCTTGTGAAGGGGTGATGTCGTTGTTGCCGGTTCTGGGGTTGGAGAACTCCTTGACGATGCTGAAGAGTTCCTTGCTGTTGTGGGCGTTGTTGTCCAGTCGATCCTTCAGTGATTTCTTCTTGGTGGTGCGGATGAGCTGGTGGTGGTTGCGGGTCGCGTGTTTGAGGGCGGTCATGTTGTCAGTGGTCCGGTCGAGGAGCCAGGCTTTCTCCAGGGTGCGGCAGGTCTTCTTGGAGTCCTTGAGTTCATCGGTGAACCAGGGGGCCTTCTTGCTTCTGGGTTTGCTGGGGGGGTTCTTCAGTGGTGCGAGGTCGTCGGCGCAGGCGGTCAGCCATTGCGTGAAGTTGCGGGGTGCTTCGTTGGGGTCCGGTGTGCTGGCAAGTGGGTTCTGGATGAGAGAGGCGGTGAGCTGGTCGGCGGTGATCTTGCTCCAGCTCCTGTGAGGAACCTGTTGCGGGTGGTGGTGGGTGGAGGTTTTTCTGAAGCTGAAGTGGACGCAGCTGTGGTCGGTCCAGTGAAGTCCGGTGGAGTGGCTGAAGGCGATGTGCTTGCTGGATGAAAAGACGGGGTCAAGCGTGTGGCCGGCGTAGTCGGTGGGGGTGTTGACCAGTTGTTTGAGTCCGAGGTTGGCGAGAATGTCCAGCAGGGTGACGGTGTTGCGGTCCTTGTTGTTCTCCAGGTGGAAGTTGAGGTCCCCTAGGAGGATGTAGTCGGCGGAGGGGAGGGCGTGTGGGCTGATGAAGTCTGTGATGTCTTCGCTGAATTGTGTGCGTGGTCCCGGGGGTCTGTAGAAGAGGGTTCCTCTGAGGGTTGTCTTTGGGTCGGTGTGGAGGTGTTCAGTGGCGGTGTAGGTGTCGTCGGCATCGGTCGCGATGCGGATGGTGTTCTTGTGGACGATGGTGATGCCTCCTCCCGTCTGGTTGATGAGGTCCTTCCTGATGATCTTGTATCCATCCGGGATGGCGATGGCGATGTCGGGGGCTGAGGAGGCGTTCATCCATGTTTCAGTGAGGAAGGCGACGTCTGGTGATGTAGTGTCGAGCAGGTTCCAGCGTTCGACGGCGTGTCTGTGGACGGAGCGGGTGTTGAGCAGGATGCACTTGAGGTCGCTGCTGGGGTTTGGCTTGGCGGGCGCGGTGCATGTTCGGAGGCAGGAAAACTTGCAGGTGGTGCAGGTGCAGGGTCCGTGGAAGCGTTTTGGGGCGGCCCGGCAGCAGGTGGGGTTCCGGCTGGCATTGAGTGCGTTGAGGGCGGTGGCGTCGTAGGTCTGTCGGGTCGTCTTGCATCGGTGGGGGCAAGGGGTTCTGGTGCTGGGCGCGGTCCAGGTGCGGACGGGCGCAGACAGGCTTACCTTTGGCGCGCCTTTCGGCGCACAATCGGCGCGCCCGCTGCGTGTACGCGCGGTCGCCATTTATGGTGAAGTGGGAGGGAGGGAGGAGCAGCTGGGAGGCGGGAGCGGGGAGGGCACAAAACAAAAGGGGGCGTGTCCGATTGGACAGCTGCAGGAAGCGGGGAGCAGGGCGGGCACAGGGGGACAGAAACAGCAACGAAGTCTGGCAGTGGCAGAATACAGAAAGGCAAACAAGCAGTTATTAAAGGAAAAAAAACAAGGTTAAAACACAGAATTTACAGAGTTGGCACAACACATGCTCGAGAAATACTGTGGAGGGTCTGGGAGCAGAGAGGCAGTCCCAACGAGGCTGCGGGCAGCAGAGGGCGAGGGGCATACACACAGCTGGTGGCCGTGCGGCGCGGGGGTGTCCTGGGACAGGTCACACCTCCTGGGACAGGTCACACCACACAGAGCATGGGCTGGCTGCAGAGACCCACTTGGGCCTGCTGAACACAGAACCTTGGAACCTAGGGCGCTGTCTGAGTAGTGATGTTTGCATCGCCCGGCATCAGTTCCAAGAGCTATCAGGTGTGCGACGAGGCCTTGCAGGGGTTTGCAATGGTGTTGGATTTGGCAGAAACTCAACTGCAGAACCCACATCTGAGGTCCAGAACTTGGAGTAGGCACTCCGTGCCAGGGTATGACTCACAAGAGGCATAGTATGGCAGCATCCGCATAACTGCAGAAAGTGTTATGTGTCCCTGAGACTTCAGAAACAGAAGACAACGTAACAAGCCCTTGGAAATCACTTTAGAGTGAAGGCAGAGTCCATCTCTCCTTCCTGCAGAGTCAGAGAGTAGCAGGCCACAGTGCAACAAGCAGAAACACAGTCCTGCCAGAAAAACACACCAGTTGAGTCCTTTGCACAGCACCATAGTTCTTCTGAAAGAGATTTGGTGTAAGCCCAGAAGTTTCTGATTTGAGGGGGCCAGAGACCCACTACTTATACCCAAATAGGGCTTTGATGTGAGGGAATCTTCAAAGAGTGGTTTTGAAGTTCACCAGTATCCCTTTCAATCACAGCCCTCACTCCAAACTTCCAGTGGGAGATTATCAGCCCTGTGTATGGACGGATAACCCCCAGGCCACTACCCTTTTAAGGGTAAGGATGAGGCTCTTCCTCCCATCTGCTAAGGAAGACCCATCAGAATGCAGATATATGCAGATGGATGCTAAGTCACACCCAGCCCTTTCTTGTGTCTGTCTAGAAGGAATGCTCAAAGGGATCTGTCACCTAGCCCAGATGAGTATAGACACACCAGTACAAGCAGAGAAATTTCCAATTTCTAAAAGAGTAATGTTAAATCTGACCTTACCAGTAAAGAGGATTTATCATTACCACTCCAAAGATTGGAAGCTTAAAAAAGCTACTCTTTTCTGATCATGTCGTAATTTGACACTGGCCGGGTTAGCGCTTAGCTTTGCTACACGTTATTTCCCTTAACTTGGCCATATTAGAAAACGCCTTTTTGTATGTTACGGCGGCCATTTTAGGGAATGAGCAGCCTCGTGGTCAGCATGCCTTTTAGTCCGTTGTCCGTACCACTGACCACTCGACTTTGCCCAGCAACAGGCTATTTTTAGCAACGGTCAAGCCTGTACATGCGCAGTCCCAATTGACCAGTCACCCCGACCAGTGGAGTTGTAACCCCTCCCATGAGTTGGCTGTGCTCCAAAAATGACCATATATGTACATAAAGCTGTGTAACCCTGTACCGCCTACCTTTTATTACCTGTAAAATTGTATAAAAGACGGGATCACACCAACGTTCGCTGTGATACTTCTTGCATTGCCGAAGGGTGCTGTAGGAATGTACCACCACCCCATGGGGTCTTAATAAACTTGTCTTTTGTACTTTTCAGTTTCCGTGCCAACAGTTCTTTGGTGTAAGTGGGTATTTCCATGGAGCATGTAGGCCTTGGGAACCCGATACCACAAATTGGCGACCACAAAGGGACTCATCGGTGACTCGGATGCCCGAAGGAGAGGTCGTGACGAAGGATTGGAAACTCGCCATGGACGCGTACGCTGCCACCGAGTGACCCGAGTCTTGGCACCCACGGTGTTTTCTTCCTTTCCTTCTGATCTGACCTTCCAGGTGGCGCCGGTCTCCGACTGAGTTCTTGATCGTCTGCGTTGCTGGATAGTGCCTGTTTGGCTGATTCGATTAAAGACCTTGGCAGTTGGAACCTGGATATTTGAAATTGGGTAAGATTTGTGATCAGTAAGGTAGTCTACGGACGCTTACTGAAGTTCTATGATTTGTGATCGGTAAGGTAGTCTCCGGACTCTTACTGAAGTTCTATGATTGTGTCTATGATTTGAGTTAGCTAACATTTTGACTTTGTGAACTTTGAATTATATGTGTAGTGCACTTCACATAGGCAGGCATGTAGAGATGTTTCTCTAATTTTGTTTTGTACTCTGAGCGGCACATTTGTGTGAAGTACTGTAAGTGCCATTTATATGGTATCACGCTTTTCGTGATACTTTTTGAACATGCCTGTTTTAAGCACACTCCGAGGGATGTGCTGTCTTGGAAATGGTACCACAATTAGGTTAGCGGAATCACAGCCGGCTCCCCCAGAAGGAACGCCAAATCGTGAGATGTATGTAAAATTCGGCCTTCCCCCTATACTGTACAGTAAATTATGGCATAAATATACCAGAACCGATCCCGAGTTGCAATGGCCACTACATGGGTCGTTTGACTTACGAAAAGTTCAGTTTGTGGAACAATGTTTGTTTCAGCGCAGGCCTAGACAGGATATGTTTGATTGTGTACGAATGTGGGAGAAAGCGGTACGTGAACGTATGAAGCGTGAAGTTGCCTTGGCGGATAAAGAGCAGCGCAAGGCTGCTCGAGATAAGGCTTTACAGCTTGAGGAAAAGGAGGCCCAGGAAAAGAAAGAGAGGGAGGAACGGGAACGTAATCTGCAAACGACCGGTCAATTTCCTATTCGGTGACCGCTTTATCCTGTCCTTACTAATGAAATTGATGATTTTTCGTTATTAGATCGATCACCGCCTCCGTACGTTCTTCCTACGGCTCCGACTGCAGATTCTGATGACGAAGGACAGGATAAGTCGGAAAAAGGGGACAAGTCCAGTGTCAGGTTATCCGCAGAGAGAGCTGCGGACTTGTGTAGTTGGGCCCGTAAATTGAATTTAAATTATGTAACTGTGTCCGACGTTGTTACTGAGAGGGGTAAATGGACAGAACGAGAATTGATGTGTTTTTTGCATACTCTTGCTGATGAAGTTGTTACTACATTTCGTAAATATTCAGAGACTTTAGAACCTAAGGCTGTGTCGGTTCATCGTGAGAATCTGGATAAAGGTATATTTGTTCTTGCAGATGTCGATGCATTTTTCAAACAACTGATCACGCTACGGGATGAGGCGTCCAAGCTGCGGGAAGAAAAGAAAAAGGAGTCTGCGCCGGGGTCGCATGAGCAGATTAAGGAGTGTTCTCTCCGGGGTTCAGATAAGAATTCTAAAGTGCATGTTATGCCTATGCGTGAAGCTGCGCCCTTCTATGTTCCACCTAAAGGGGACGGTACAGATGAGGATAAAAGATCGAAGGATGCAAAGGGGTACTTTATATATAATTGGGTGTATACGCCTTGGAATAGAGCAGATGTTATGGCGTTGAAAAATTCTTTACCTGATCTTCGTAAAAATCCAGCCGCATTCTATGAAGGGGTGGAGGGAGCCATTTCTTCTTGTGTTATGACTCTTGTTGATATAGATCTGTTTTTTGGGTTAATTCTTCCGCCTGATATGTGGAGATTGATTCGTAAAAATAATGATGAAACATTACTTGGGGGTACGTGGAAGGAAATAAACCAGGCAGATTTAGATAGAGAACCTGCATGTAAACCGTGCGAGTTGATTCTACAACTCCCAGCGGCTATCTTAACTAAACTAAGAACGCTTGTTCCTTCTAAAAAGATTGATTGGACTATGCTAGCTTCATGTAAACAAAAATTAGATGAAACTGTATCAGATTTCTTTACACGCTTCGAAGAAGCGTTTCATGATTACAGTGGTCAATCGTTAACAGATGATACGGGTAGGCATTTGTTTGTAGATAAGTACGTGGCTAACCTCCTACCGGAGATTGCAAAACGATTAAAGACGAGTGAAAGTTCCTGGGCCACGGCGACCCCTGCGTCTTTGTTAACTATGGCTCAGTATTATGAGCGGCAGGAATTGGAGGCTAAAGAAAGTGTTGATAAGAAAGCGAAGGAATTGAAAACGAAGGTGATGTTGGCACAGGTTCGCGGAACGCAATCTAGAGGTAATGATAGAGGCAGAATCGGTGGGAGTAATATGTCGTATGGTCGTACGGATATAGCGGAGGATCAATGTGCCTATTGTAAGGAGTTTGGGCATTGGGCTGAAGATTGTCCGGTACTTCGTGAGCAGCGTAGTCAGCGTGGTCGAGGAGGTGGACGGTCGAGGACCAGTTATTCGGGGGCGAGAGGTGGAGGAGGTGATCGTGGTAGGGTTGAAGAGAGGGGCCGTGGCCAGGACGAACGTAATACTTTTGATAGAAGGAATCAGTATCAGATATCGGAGGGTGAGAATGTGGAGCATCAGGATTACGTGCATGCATAGGACTGCGTAGGATGGGGTACGGAATCAGTTGAAGTGCCAGTAGATCAGAGAGGTCCATATATATTAGCGGGCATTTTGGGTTCTACTGATCAGTTTTTAGTCGACACAGGAGCTACTCGTAGCGCTTTGTCTAAAAACTTGGTTCCGAGGGCTCCCCTGTCTGGCGAAACGATAACATGTATAGGGTTTGATGGCACACCCTCTCCTAGCCCATTATCAAAACCTCTTGCACTATGTCTTGATAAATTTTTCAGTTTTGGTCAATTTTTGTTGTCACCCCATACCCCAGATAACATTCTGGGCATCGATTTGCTCAAATATTTTCGAGCAACGATACGTTGCGCTCCCGAGGGAGTGCGAGTTATTTTGAACGATAATTATCCAGATTCAGACAGATTTTGCACTATACAAGAAATTGAAGCATTAGCCTCTCTCCCGCACACGTTATGGGCGACCTCAGACACGGATGTGGGACAGATGCTTATTCCACCTATTCAAATCACTGTCAAGGAGGGAGTACTTTTGCCACGTGTGCCACAGTATAAGATTTCTAGGGAAGGTGAAATTGCCCTGACGCACATTGTTCAAGATTTGATCATTGCAGGAGTAGTGGAGGAGGTTCCTTACAATGTTTGCAACAGCCCTATTCTTCCGATCCTTAAGAAAGATACTGACGACAAGGTCTATCGATTTATTATTGATTTGAGAGAAATTAACAAAATTGTCATCCCCCAATACCCGGTGGTGTCCGACATCACGACATTGCTCACATTGGTTCCCCCAACGGCGATGACCTTTAGTGTCATTGACCTCAAAAATGCGTTCTTTTCTATCCCCATCCATCCTGATAGCAGATATTTGTTTGGCTTTAAGTTAAATAATAAATCGTATAGATTTTGTCGTGTTCCTCAAGGTTACACTGAGAGTCCTAGTATCTACAGCCAGGCTTTAAAAAGACAGCTTGATTCTTTTGAATTGCAAACTGGAGTTGCCCTTATCCAGTATGTCGATGATCTTTTGTTAGCTGCAGATACTTATGTGCAATGTGAGGAGAGTACGCTTGCCTTGCTTTCCTTTTTGGCTCAGAACAATCATAAGGTTTCAAAGAAAAAGCTTCAATACTGTAGACCCAAGGTGACCTACCTCGGTCATCTTTTGTCTAAGGAGGGGCGTGCATTAACATCAGATCGAATTCAGGCGATTTTAGATACACCAGTCCCCCGCACTCAGAGAGATGTGCGTGCCTTTATAGGATTAACGTCCTTTTGTAGACAGTGGATCATGGGGTTTTCGCACATTATAAAACCTTTGTTAGCATTACTGTCCAAAACTACACCAATGCCCCTCGAATGGACAGATGAATGTCAAAATGCTTTTGATCAACTGAGACAAGCCCTTTGCTCTGCACCTGTGTTAGGTACACCAGATTACACAAAGATTTTCACATTGTACGTGCACGAGAAAGATGGGTGCGCGTTATCAGTGTTAGTGCAGGCACACGGGGATAAGCAGAGGCCATGTGTGTATTTCTCCGCTATTCTTGATCCTGTAGCACGAGGGTTACCTGGCTGTTTCCGAGCAGTCGCAGCAACAGCAGTAGCTATACGACAAAGTGAGGGAATAGTTTTATCGCACAAATTGTTGGTGTTGGTTCCCCACGCAGTAGATGCCCTGTTGAATCAAACGAAAACACAGTATCTCACAAGCGCACGTTTGACAGGATATGAGCTCACACTTCTGGCGCCACATATCACACTGAAAAGATGCGCTACCCTGAACCCTGCCACTTTATTGCCCTATCCGGTCGAGGAGGGTCAGGAAGAAAAACATCATGATTGTGTTTTCCTGACCGAGGAACAGACAAAGGGTCGTGTCGACTTACAGGATATGCCACTTCCAGATGTGGATGGGGAACTGTGGGTTGATGGATCGTGTTTGAGGCTGCCAGATGGTACGACTTCCGCAGCATATGCGATCACAACACTTAAGACAGTGGTAGAAACAGCTAGAATACCACAGAAATCGGCTCAAGCAGCAGAGCTGATAGCCTTGACAAGAGCCTGCGAATTGAGTGCTGGCCTATGCGTGAACATATACACAGACAGCCGGTACGCCTTCGGAGTAGCGCATGACTTCGGGCTACTCTGGAGAGAACGTGGGTTTTTGACTTCTCATGGAGTACACATTATGCACGGAGAACTAGTGCGTGATCTCCTAAACGCGTTGCTTTGTCCAAAGAAAGTAGCGATAATTAAATGTAGTGCCCATGAAAAGATCACTGATAAAGTGGGTCAAGGAAATGCTTTTGCAGACAGTATAGCAAGGCAAACAGCTATGTACCGAACTGACTCCCCCATATATGTAACAAAATCACAGGCTGAGCGATGGTATGATGCTAGAGCGGAGATACTAGATATCCAAAAATCAGCGACTGAATCAGAACTTGCGGCATGGGAAGTAGAAGGGGTACTGGATGATGAGGGTTGTTGGAGAAGCAAGGATATGGAGAGATGGAAATTGCCTGCAGCTTACTTGCAGGCGATGGTTCAGATGACACACGGATTAGCGCATGTGGGAGCTCTTGCAATAACTCGATTGTTAACATGAGTTTGGGAGCATCCTGAGATTGCCAATACTGCCAAGAGAGTAGTGCAGACCTGTCTGATATGTTTACAGCACAATCCTGCGAAAGGGACTCATACTCCGAAAGGAGGGTTCGTTCCACCTTCTGCACCATTCGAGGTACTCCAAATGGATTACATTCAGTTTGAGCGCTGCAATAACCTTAAGTATGTCTTAGTGGTGGTGTGTGCCTTTAGCAAATGGGTTGAGGCCTTCCCCACGAAAGATAATACAGCTTTGACAACGGCTAAGGTGTTGCTCAAGGAGTACTTCCCTCGATTTGGAGTTTGCAAATTTTTGTGGAGCGATAATGGGCCTCATTTCGTTGGGAAAATTGTGGAGTATGTACTGAAGGGGTTGGGTATCCAGCAGAAGTTTCATGCCGTGTTCCACCCTCAGTCAGCAGGTCTTGTCGAGCGGTACAATGCTACGTTGAAGTTGAAACTGGCTAAGATTGTGGCATCCACGTCATTGAAGTGGCCGGATGCCTTGCCGCTAGCATTACTCTCTCTTAGATCAGTGCCCCACTCTCAAACAGGCCTTACACCGTATGAAGTGGTGTTTGGAAGGCCTATGAACATATGGGGAGTGCCTAAGCCGCGATTGATACATGATGTGCCTTGTATAATGATGAACAATTATTTGGCACGATTAACAAATGATTTGCTTTCTATTCATCAACAGGTTCGAGAAGCGCTCCCTGACAATTCTATTGGAGAAGCTCACAATCTCCGTCCTGGGGATTTTGTGATGGTGAAATCGTTTGAGAGGGCGAATAGCTTGGAACCGAGGTGGCGTGGCCCCGAGCAAGTCCTCCTGGCAACTCGAACAGCTGTACGAGTGACCAACAGAAAGCGGTGGGTGCACTCAACTCACTGCCGCCGTGTCTCTCCGGATCTGGTGAATCCTACTGTGCTAACTGACTACAAGGAGATTCTGGATAAAGAAAAGAGCCCAGCTGTGACATCGGCCGAAGTCGAGGGAGCCTTCCCGGACCACACTGTTTCTGGACGACAGCGCTACGATCTGCGGCCAAGATAGGAAGAAGATTTTTGTTTTTCGAGACTGGTTGGTTACCGCTCTGGGGTTTGTGAAACTGAAGCCGGGAATCTCAAGGGGGGGGGTCAGTTCTGCCAAGAGTAGCGACACCCTTCTTGACCCCGGAGAAGAAAACGACGGCTACCTCGGAGCTCAGCGCCGTATTTTTCTTTTTTTAGGTATTCACGTTTGAGACATTTTGAACTCTTTGAACTATGGCGTCTTCTGCATCACGAGACAAAAGAATACTTGGTGCCATCTTGTTCGTATTGACAATTGTGGTGATAGCAGTAATAGCCTGGGTAGTAGAACTTGTGGTGCCTGTACGTGAACATTTGCTGCCGACTACCCCAGCTCCATCTGAACATTTTCACTTCACTTTGCCCTACCATGAAGAACGGCACCGACAGACTTACTTGAACAATAGCTTCATTCAAATTCTGCATCATACTCATAATATGACGAACACCTCCAATTGTTGGGTGTGTGGGATGTTGCCAGGTCATCAGAAGAAAGGGGGCACCCCGCTCATCCCACTCCCATTTTCGCATAATGGCTCCTGCAATGCCTGGTACACTCTTCTATTCACTTTACAATGGCCAACGAAAGGGGGGGTGCTCTTCCGCTTGAACAAAGTTTGTCACCATGACCGGGATGGGTATCCACGAGCTGAGGGCACTCGATTTGAATGGGAAGAGTATCGCCCCGATAATGTGTCTGCACCCCGTGTTTACAGTAATCAAAGGAACATCAATATGTCCAGTTCACATGTTATTAATGTTATCACTACAAAGGCAGATCTCTGCATTCGTAATAAAGGTACAATCCGGTGGGGAAAAGTGAATGTAACACTACACTTACATTTGATAGTCCGAATGGCATATCATTTGTGGCATCTCGAAATACTTACTTTATCTGTGGCAATAAAGGTTATCATCAGCTTCCTTTAGGATGGTTAGGCACATGTTATGTATCCTTTGTATTGCCCCCTGTATTCATTGCCCCGTCAATGTACCATAATGATTATATACTCTATCATGACTTTGTATTAAATCGTGTTAAACGTGCTGTGGTCTTGGACGATATTGACCAGACCGATACTGCTTTGCAACAGTATGTAGACTTTAATTTGGGACTGTTTTCCTTTGTGGGGGCTGCTTTGAATAGTCGGAAAATACGACGGCTGACTCGTGTTGTTGAGGCTGTAGCCAATGATACTGCTATTGCATTGGGGAACATAACAGAAGAACTTCAGATTTCTAGGATTGTTACGCTCCAGAACCGCATGGTTCTAGATGTTGTTCTAGCTGACCGTGGGGGGGCATGTAGAAACATCGGAAGTAGCTGCTGCGTGTACGTGCCCGATAATTCGCCTTCTGTTTATGATGCCATCTCAAAATTGCACAAAATAGCTGCTGAAATACACCCGGACAATGTAACTTGGACTCTTTCAGGGTGGTTCTGGTCAATGCTCACTGCTTGGGGTTGGAAACTACTGACGATTTTATGTGTCATTGTTGGGATACTGTTCTTCATATGTTTATGTATACAATGCGGTCCTGCCTTATGTTCTATGTGTTTATCAGCTTGCATTCCATCCAGACGCACTCTTGCTCGAAATGAAATGATGCTTCATAAGGAAGTTGCTCAAATAATGTTAATCGATATCGAAGATGAGTATGTCCACTATGAGGTAGCTTCAGCTAAGCGCTAAAAGGGTCGTCTGTCGTAATTTGATACTGGCCGGGTTAGCGCTTAGCTTTGCTACACGTTATTTCCCTTAACTTGGCCATATTAGAAAACGCCATTTTGTATGTTACGGCGGCCATTTTAGGGAATGAGCAGCCTCGTGGTCAGCATGCCTTTTAGTCCGTTGTCCATACCACTGACCACTCGACTTTGCCCAGCAACAGGCTATTTTTAGCAACGGTCAAGCCTGTACATGCGCAGTCCCAATTGACCAGTCACCCCTCAGGAATGTTCCGCCAAACTGACCAGTGGAGTTGTAACCCCTCCCATGAGTTGACTGTGCTCCAAAAATGACCATATATGTACATAAAGCTGTGTAACCCTGTACCGCCTACCTTTTATTACCTGTAAAATTGTATAAAAGACGGGATCACACCAACGTTTGGTGTGATACTTCTTGCATTGCCGAAGGGTGCTGTAGGAATGTACCACCACCCCATGGGGTCTTAATAAACTTGTCTTTTGTACTTTTCAGTTTCCGTGCCAACAGTTCTTTGGTGTAAGTGGGTATTTCCGTGGAGCATGTAGGCCTTGGGAACCCGATACCACAATCAGGAATTACAGCTAAAGGTATTTTAAAGAATTCCCAATTCAAGCGTATGAGAGGAGTCGGCCTCACAGAAGTGAAAAACAAATGTAAGCTTGGCAAATAGTTTTGAATGCCAAGTTGAAGTGACTGTAACATGCACACACACAGGCATTGCAGTGTCAGACCTGAGAAATGGTTAAAGGGGTACATATGTGGGTGGCGCAATCAGTGCTGCAGGCCCACTAGTAGCATTTAATTTACAGGCCCTGGACACATGTAGTGCACTTTACTAGGGACTTATTAGCACATTTATTATGCCAATTGTGTATCAGCCAATGTTACCATATTTTAGAGGAGAAGCACAAGCTCTTTACATTGGTCAGTAGTTTTAAAGTGTGCAGAGTCCTAAAGACAACAAAAACAAGTACAGAAAAATGGAAGAAGGCAGGCAAAAAGCTGATGGAAGATCACCCTGAGGCTGTCAGGTCTAATATGTCCATTTTAAATAATAACCTTTGCCTCAAACACACAATTCGGTTTGACCCTGTCACCGCCTTATGGAGACTGCCAAAGCAAACTACCAAAATTAAATCTTAGCGTATATGCATGCTGTCTATTTCACTCACCCAAACAGACTCCTAGCATTTCTATACACGTTCTATAAAAAATATGGTACACTGTATATACCAACCTTATGTCTGTCCCAAATACATTATTCATACCCACCCTAATAACATTTTACTCCAAGATACTCACCACTATATTTGCAAAGATGAAATGTAGCCACAGAAAAAAACAAATTGTACAAAACTGAAATACTGTATTTATAATAATCATAACATGTAAAAATGGGTGTACTTCGAAACCATACTGCTATAATGTTACACCTAGTTTAACAATGAGCTAAAATAGGAAACCCTGCGCTAAATGGTGCCACACCTCTAGGGTGAAAGTGTCTCATGGCCCGGTTCAGATATGGTGAGTGTTATATATCTTAGACAGAAAAATAGGAATGCTCCCGAGAGGAAGAAGATTCTAGCACCAGCGACAAGGAAGATAACAAACCTCAGAGCTGTCTGCAGATGTCACAGTGCTTTCAGATTTCCTCTATTCACGTGGGTGTTTGGAAGTGAGATGTTACTTTTATCTGTGAAACATGATGTGGCAGTTCATCCTTTAAGTGCCTGCTTTTGTCAGTTTGCTCTTAAAGGTTTGGATACTTGTTTGTCTGTCAGATAGACAGAAAAGTTTGAGAAACCCCTAGGTTAACTGAGGTTATAACTCTGAGCACGGGCAAAACCGTTGTTAGTGGCAGAAAAGATGAACAGTTTTCAACACTATGATTATATCTTGAACTGCTTGGCAAATTTAATCAATAGATATCTATTCATATTTTACAAAAGAGTTGCTGCTTAAAAGTATGGACATATCCAATAAAAATAAAAACAAAGTACCTCAGAAGGAACCACAGTTTATCATAGTTTCAAATGACACTGTTTTCTTTTTGAATGAATGAAAATGAGTGATCGTATTATGACCCAGATCATGTTATAAAAACAAAAGTGCTCCTCAACCATTTGTAATATTTTAGGTTAAAGGAGTGGGTACCTTGGTATATTATATGTTTAACACTCATAATCTTTTAGAAAACACTCACTGGATGATGTCATCAGTGATGTCATCTGTGATGTCATTTGAGATATCATCAGTGATGTTACTGACTATTTCATGAGTGATGTAATATGTGAAGTCATAAGCAGTGCATTGTGGGGTTGTGAGCTATAGTTAGCTCAGGTAAGTATAACTGCTGAATTTCATTAATTTTGTACAAGTGAAATCTGAGCCTAACTACAACATCCCTTTAACCTTCATTATTTGAATGCCCCCTCCTTTATTATTTAAATGCCCCCGGGCAGCCTGGGATTCTGTGCTTCGTTAAAAAAAAAAACATGTTCAGCAGGATTTTCAGATCTAGCGTGACTCCCACCAAAAGTTAATAAAAAAAAGATTTTTGGGCCCGACAGGGACCCTGTGGGACCCCACTGGAGGCCTAGGGGATCAGGGTATTTCTACCCTGCAACCCTTTCTTTCTTTTTTAAGTTTTTTCTGTGACTCGGTTCAAGCCGAGTCAAAAGATGGCTACCAACACTTCAGGTTTGAAGTGTTGGCAGCCAATCAGATCTCAGTACGAGATCGGAGGACTGTTTTGAATCTCTCAGGTTCCCCGCAGTATATCTGAAAAAACATTAAATAACTCCGCAGCTACTGAACGGATTTACACCATTTCATTAAAAGGTCACTTTCTAGACCAGCAGCTACCTTTCTGATAAATTTGGTGTAATTCTGTTCAGTAATACGGGCTGTAGCCTTGTCTAAAATTTCCTATGGAACTCAACATGGCGAAAATGCATTTTGGACACCCCATTTTTCTCTGCCCCGCTTGACGGGTCACCCCAAACTTTTCGAGACAGCAGCTGAAGTGAGCGTTAAACTAGTTTTAAAAATTAATGGAAGATTTGTCAAACAACACAAAAGTAATTGGCAAATTAAAAAATGCCCCTCCTATGGAAACTACATCGTAACTATAACTACCTACTGGTGACTACCAGAAGGTAATATATATAAAGATTCAGAACTGATTCAAAAACACTGGCAGATCCTCAAATGTGATAATGTGATAGGAGAAGTCGTAAGTAAAAGACCCAAAATCCCTAAGAGAGATATTTGTGAAAAGTGAGATAGATGAACACAAAAACAGCACACTCTTACAGATAAGATTTATCCCTGATCTCAAATTGGGAATTGTTCACAAACATTTTAATAAACAAATATCTGCCTGACAATATGCCCAGATCTGCAACTGCCTATCAAGGTCGTAGAAAGAATAAAATGTTCACCTCATATCGAATCGCAAAAATGAAACTCAACAAAGTGTTGTAAATCCTGCGGCAGCACCCAAATAACTCTGTAGTTCAAGGTAACCTGAAAAGGTAAACTGAAAAGTATTAAAAAGGCCTATAGAAAGATTTGGTGGGAGGAAAGACAGCTGTTGGTGCAGACCTTCTGGTGAAAGTCCTTGTATCTCAGTAGAAAGAGAAATTCAAGGGACATTTGGAGAAACCGGTGAACCGGCTAAATAGAACCCCAAATGACATAATTAAATCAAATATTACAGAAGCAAGATGTGAGTGTTTCCTAACTGTGCACTTCAATCTAACAACAGAGGATTACTACCAGACCAGCAATCCAGAAACAGGAACAGCTTTGAGGCCACCTGACAATACACAACAAATCTGTAATAAGTCAGTAGTCAGGAAGAACAAGGCTTGGCAAAACTAGGGAACACCTGTAATATCATCAAAGGACAAATGCTTTGGAAAAATCCTTGTCATACAGAGGATCACTTGCAAACCACTGGGGTAAAACAGTCGGAAGAAGGGTTAATTGTGAATCATGCCATTACTCCTGCAGCTGTTTCATCACAGGATCCAAAAGAAAAAGCTAATATTAAGATCAGGTCAGCAAGAACAATCGTAACAACTAAAATAAGCCAGCTCAAATGTGACTGCGTGCTCATCTTCTCCCAAGACTAAACACGAAAAGTCATACAGGAGGGTGGACGCATTGGAGCACCTGGCCCAAACCGCATTCCACAGGCCCTGTATAAAGTCAACCCCACCTTTTGAGCAAAAAACTGACAGGGGTTTTCAAAAATGCCCTGCAGCTTCAAACCATTCCTGAATCCTGGAAGGGCTTCATTATCTACCTGATCTTTAAAGGAGGGGGATTGGCAACAACCTGAAAATTATTTGTTTAGCACCCTCCTTGACAATGAAGCTAAGTACTTTGCAGGTTTACAATTAATAGAGCTAATCCACTGGGCAGCAGAAAAGAAGATTTTTCCACTAAACCAAAATGGCTGTATAGCAGGAAAAGGAATGTCTACAGATATCTTGGCACTTTCTATCCTAATCGACAAATTGAAAACAAATCACCAACCAAACTATCTCTGGTTTGTGGATTTCAAGTCTGCATTCAACTATGTTCAGCGTAATCTACAGTGGAACAACTCGCCGCTTTGGTGAATACCTCTGTTCCTTTGAAAAGCAATACAGATTCTCTATACTGACACATAGACAAGAATACAAATTGGGGATGGGGATGAATCCTCACTATCGAGTGAAATAATTACTACCCAGGGACTAAAACAAGGGTGCGTGTTGTTACCATACTTATTCAACCTATTCCTGGCCGACATGTCTCCAGCTCTGGATGAGATTAATACTTATGCCCCTAAGTTAGGGGTCTTCCCATCTCAAATCTGCTGTATGTGTACAATGTCATCCCTCTCAGCCAAACAAAAGTAGGCCTTCAGCGTCTCTTTGATAAACTGTCAGGCTTCTCAATAATTAATTGCATGGCGGTAAATAATACAAAATAACATGGTTATTGAGAACAGAATACAGAAAAAGCTAAGGTGGTTCTTACAAGGAACAACATATGGAAGGTGTGAATGACAACAAATTTCTTGGAGCCTTGCAGAAAATAAGGTCCTCATCAGTCATTCCCTTGAACAAGGTCCTTTGGTATGCAATTTCAAAATGCCAAAATGCTCCTGAGCAACTGTACAGAGACTCTGCCATTGATACCTTGGCCATACGAACATTATGCTACCTAACATCATCCTACGAGTCAAAATCAGTAAACATGTAATAAAGAAACAGTTGGCAGCCGGCAACTAGTCAGCTTTATTCAGTAGATCGCATGTTTGGATGATCCTAAATGGCTACAAATCACTTAAAAAACAAGAATACTTGGTGGCAGGATGATCTATGAAGTTAAAGAAAAAATGGATGCGGTTCCACTTTGTCAGATTCCCCTGGAGTAGTGCATACCTTGCCCTGGCTTCTGAGTGTTGATCCATACACCTGCAGGCTTTGTTGCAAAGCAAAGGAGGGCATTGTATACTTAGGGGCTCATTACGATGTTAGGCGGTAAGCGTCCTCCTGAAACCGACTAGGAATAGGGACTGACCGACTTGCGGTCGGCGGTTCCGACCGCCGGATTACGATGCAACTGAATACTGTTAGTTTGAAGTCTCACTGTTTCCTGTGGGAGCTTGTGTTCTGCCCGACAACCGGCCGTAACAAAGGCTCCTATGGGGAAATGGGGTGTTTGCTGAAAACCCTGCACCCTGTCGCAGGCACCCCACGGTGCGTGCCACACAGTGCAGGGTTTTACAAGGGATTCCTTATGTACCCTTTGGCCATCAACCGTAGGCTGCGGGGTCTAGGTGGCCCTGCCAGGGGCCCCCAAAGTCACTTTCCGACAGCCTTTCCATGTTGGACTGGTCGATGCGGAATGGCTGTTGGAAGCTAGAGGGCGGAAACGATGCCCATAGTGGTGTACAATGCTGTTCCGACTGACACAAATAATGCGCGAATTGCTCGGAACCGATTCGGAATGACTGCACCGTTTACAATCCTACTGCAAACATCGTAATCGGGGGGACGGAATGTAAGCCAATCAAGTCAGTCGAAGGGCTCCGACGCGGTCGAGGAGATTACGACTGTCGGGAGGAGGCTTTCCGCCCGACATCGTAATGAGCCCCTTTGTTTGCATTTGCCCAAACCTTTTAAATGAAAGTAAAGCCTTCTTAAGAGCACCTTATAATCAACGTGGTATTTCATCATGCAGACAGGCTGTTATTGCTGGTTTATACCACGGTCACTATCCTGAACAGTCGCTTCACAATCTTTTTTTTTTAAAGCAGAACAAAACCTTAAGGACTGTGCAATACATCCAACTCCTGTTCCCACCTATGAATGAACATTTTTATTGTATTTTATTCTTTTAATTAAAAATGTAAGGAAGCTGCGTATACTGCTTGGAATGCTATTGCACTTTTTTACCCTTTATATTGTGTTATTGCATGCAAAGGTTTTTATTAATTATGAATAATGAATGACCTATTTGCTCTTACAGATGGCACTCAGCCCAAATGTCTGCTTTACCAGCATAGTTTGTAAGCCTAAGTAGGCAGTTTTGGAGCATAAATGGTGTTGCAGAGTGCTCCATATAAACAAACCGATCTCCACCTAAAACCTGGAAATTACCCTGGGTTCCCCATTTCCTTATTGCATATTTACACACACACAAATACACATGCATCCACACCCACATACAAACACATACACGTGCGTTTGGGTGTGCATGTGTGTGTGTACTTCACTGGAGTTCCTCAGTACCTATAGCACAATTTTATAATTTAACCCCACCTTGTGGTCAGGTGAAGTCACGGTATCCCTACCCCACCACATACATTTATTTTTTACTTCAGGACACATAATGGTGGCTGTATCATTTCTGTTGCAGTTAGAGGAAGCCAACCAGATTCTTTGGTATGCAGAACTGGCCAGTTCCATGGTATCGAAGTGACTGAGAGGAAAAAAACACTCTAATACACATTCCAGTTTCTGACATATTTTAACAAAACACTATAATGTAGCCGCAGTGGGTACCAGACATGTCTCAAAAGTAATAGACTACCATCCATATTTATATTGTTTTTTAAAGAAAAAAAACTGTTGCATATCATAAATTGTTAATTTTGGAATCATAATGTTGTGAGTGTCATCCTAGTGGGTATATGGTATCATCAATTTCCGTAAATTCCATAGGTTAAGTCATAATCTAAAAGTAAAAGTGATAAAAAGTAGAAAGAAAAGCGAAGAACCAGTTATCATTTATTGAAAACAAGAATAGACTAACTAAAAAGTAAATCAGAAAATGCAGAAGAGCCTAATTAAGTTGGGAGGTGTACATATAAATTCTATCCAATATTTAGACCCTCAGGCTCACAGGTTTCCATGTCTATTATATATCCTGATTCCAGTTTACATGAGCAATTCTTTCTATTGCCTTCCCTTTCATTTGCGTATATATATATATATATATGTGGTCAACACCAAAGTAAATTGTTTTAGTCCAACATCTATCATGATATTGATCAAAATGACCAGCCACTGGGTATCTGCTTTCTTTGTTTTTGAGGGCTCTGAAATGGTTTTGAATATGTCTTTGACTGGGAAGTTAGCATTCCCTATATATGTTTTACTCCATGGAGACATAAAAACATATATTGTGTAGTCTGATTCACACATTATGTGTTTGTGTGGTACGTCATACTGAGTCATGCTGATACTGAATGTACACGCTTCAGATTTCTTACATGGATAGAAACCATGGTTGTCTTCTATCTATGTTATCTATTTTAAATGCAAATGTAAATGTATAGGCATTTATATAGCGCACTACTTACCCGGAGGGTCCCAAGGCGCTTCGACCGCTGCGAAACCCTTCCTGGCTTCCCTGAGAGATGGTCCCTTAATGGGTATCTCCAGGGTGAGACCAGGCATCCCCGGCGGTCTGGTGGGGCCGTTAGTGAAGATGAGGCAAGCTAATGCCCAGAGTTGCCGAGTGTGATCGCTGATCAGAGTGGGCACCGAGGCGAGAGAATTATCGAGTCCGCTGACCCTGGTCCAGAAACCTGCCGTGCCGGGAATCGAACCCTGGTCAGGGCCGTCCTCTGCTCTCGGGTCTGCCGCCTCTAACCGGTGAGCCACACTACTTATGCTTAGGTGACTGCTTACTATCATGTTCTTTATTGGAATGAGCTTTCAATATGTAATACTTAGAGAGGTATTCAGATGTTTACAGAATATGCTATCATTCAAAAGAACTTACCAAAGCTTCATATTATTTGTAATAATATTCGACTCAGCTGAAAACGCAGTGATGAACATAATGGTATTTTGCTTGGTAGTCAATGATGATGGATTTAGAGTAGTGCATTTTGTTTAAATCGCAGGTCTTCTCTCTAGTTTGAACATTATCTTTTTCAAATGCTACTCTTAGTACATTGGGGGATACCCTATTGCCTGAAAATTTCTCAAACATTAATCTTTGGCAATTTAATATCCTTTTGTAGTGCTGAAATTTCTTTTTAATCTAATCAGTTATCCATTTTGTATATTCCACTTAACGTGGATTAGACAACACCTATTGGCATGCAGACTACTGGTTCTTGTTGTTGCTTTTCTAAATAGAGAGATATATGTGATTTATTCTCCTTGATTTCTACCTTCAAGTCAAGAAAATCTACATATACTTGTTTGTAATTCATGGTCAACTTGTTTAAATCTTTGTGTATAAGTAATGGTAAAAAAGCTCATAGGGCCCGATGTAGTTAATCCCAGATTACCGATTCTTAAATACCGAATCACACCGATTCAGTATTTAAGAACTGGCAATCGGGATGTAGGTATATTTACCGAATTATTTACCGAATCGGACTGATTCGGTAATTACCAAATCGGAATGATTCGGTAATTACCGAATCGGTAAATACCGATTCGGTAATTTAAGGAAACATTGAAGGGTGGCAAGGTGTCACTTTGACACCCTGTTGCACCCCTCAATTATGTATGGGTGCACATGTTGCAGACATACATGCCCTAAGGGCATGTATGTCTGCAACATGGCACCGTTTAAAAAGCAAAAAAAATGCTTTTTAGAGGGTTTTCATAATTTACCACCAACTTCTAGTTGGTGGTAAATTATGAATTCTTACACCCATGTAGCACTGATTTCAGTGCTACCTAAATCCCAAAATAAGGATTCAGTATTTTTACCAATTCTGTATTTTACAGAATCGGTAAAATTACCGATTCTGTATTTTGACATGCCCCTACATATCAATATACAAATACCGGTCGGAAACGGCTGAAAATCTGTATTTTTGGCCGTTTCCGACCGGTATTTCGATACCTATATCGGGCCCTAAATCTTCTGATCTGCTACATCATAGTATAAATAGATCATGTATATATTGTAGCTATATGGTCACTTTCTGCATATATATCTGATATCTCATATCTCTGATATCCCATGTCACTGAACACCTGCTTCTCCCACCAGGGCGTGAACAGATTTGTGTAACTGGGGGTGCGGCAGGTGGCCATTGCTGCACACCTCTATTGTCTATGTAGTTCATTGTTAATATAAGTATATTTTCTGTTAAACACATGTTTACCATCTGTATCAGCATGTTGGTGTGTTCCTACAGACTTATAGGTCTGACACTTACAAATTGTTTATATGCTTCGAATTCAAAGTGATGATGGATTCTATGGTATAGGGCTATTTGCATCAAGGCTAGCCATGTGGATACCACAGTCTCCATAAAGGGTTTTCATTACCACATTTGTACTTTTCTTTGGGTAGCTTGGAATTGTTTCTACTAAATTGAATAAGAAATTACCAATACAGAGCAAGGTTTTTTGTTTAAAACAAATGCTGCTTATAATGGACGTTATTGGTCTGCAAGGGGTTTACGATACTGCAATGATTTTTGGGTAAGAGACAAAAAGTCACAATCTTTGGATGATCTGTCTCCAAAATCATGCATTTTTCACATTCTAGAATACCATCATTTTTCTTAGCCATATCTTTACAGTAATCTTACTCAACCATAGTGTTCCATTCATTGTTGCTCAATTGTCTCATTATCCCTTTTATATAGTTAGGCTAACCTGTTTTAGCTTTAAACTGTTTAATAACTGTTAAAACTCCACTAAAGGAAATCAGACCTCATCAATGTAAACATATAAACATTGATAAACACCTGCACAACCACAAGCTAAAATGACAGTCACATAAAGGAAAGTGAGAGAGAATGAGTCATGTTTATTTCCTTCCGTAGGGGTGAACACAATGTAACTTTATCATATAATGTAGCAGCAAAAAGAAATAATGGTCTAAGATTCTGCTTCGGGTATGCTGTTTAGGGATGTCACTAAACATTGTTTTTTTTAACTTTTCTTTCCTTTAGTTTTGTGTGCTTGGACTATAGGTGCAGGGTCTAGAAGCAGGTTTCAGGTGCGAGACAATTATTTTATACACAACAGAGAATCTGAGAATATTAAAACCATATTTGAACTTTTGGCAGTGTTCAATTCTTTCACTGATTGGTGAAATTGCTGGCTCATAAGAATCCTGGCTAATATGTATTATCACATTTACCTACAGACGCAGCTGGGTAAACCTCCTTAACTTCAGCCTCCTTTTCTAACAACTCAGTATTGATAGGAGGTCACCTGACAAATACCACAGGCTTTACAAACTCAATGCAAGTTGTAGTAACAGGTACCTTTAAAAAGAGTGGTATTACCATACACATTGATGGTGTTAAACACATGACAAAAAACGTTCCAAATACCTGAAAAAATTCATAGCTGCAAGGTGTCACATTGCTATGCATGATACATTCAGCTAATCCTGGCTTTTTCCCAATTTACTGTTGGGATTTTGAGTCACTAGTTACAATGTTAACTGCAAAATTCCCAGAATACAATGTGGTGTCTGGTAAAATGGCAGTGCTGACTAAAGGTGGGCTAAAGGTCAGGACTGACTAAAAGCTATGACTGCCCAAAAACAGAACCACCACCACCCTAATGCAGTCTGTAAAAGAGTGCTGAGCATGCTTAAAGAATTACATTTCAGATGCTTTAGAATGCAGGGGTACAATGTAATCTTATGTAATTAAAAGATTTCACAAGGCAATATGCTGTTGGCAGAGTTGACTTCCCCTACAATGTCATAATATCTTTCAGTAAGGAGTTGGTGAATGGCCCCCAACTGTGTCTAGGAATTTGTTTATTAATGCATTTGAATATAGCACTTTTAGTTTTTAATCCATTAATAGTACTGTAAACCAGACAGAGTGAGTGTGAGAGGTAATGAGATATAAGAAAGGGTGATGAGATGTGAGTGAGAATGCAATACAGAGACGTTCTATGCTTAAAACATGCTAACATATGTCCATTGGACACAGTGCCAATGGGAGGACACTACACACACTGCATTACTTCTCCTTTAAATTACATGTGTTTATAAAAATCACTGCAAAAAACAAGAGGCTTTCTGAACACTGGAAAAACAAAACAATTGTCTATTTTGGGGGTTAGGCACCTCTCAAAAAATACTGATAAGTACTGATTTCTAAATGTTTGGAAATCAATGAGACAACGTCACTGAAATCCTCAGAAAATAAATGTTGAAAACTGGGCAGTCTATTGATAGTCATTTCTGGACCATAACACCATGTTTCCACCTTTATTAGAGGGTTTGATACCCAATTTTCTGAGTCTGACTTAAACGTTCTCATTTGGGATCATTTAATTCTTTGACCATTACATTGTAGAAAACATAAATGTAGTGCATTGGCATGTTAGGAACAGTTTTGTGGCTTAAAATCATTCTTCCTGGCTGCCTTTGTTATATTTGTCAAATCATTCAAAAGAATAATAATTAGTTTTGGTCAGACACACTTGGTGAATGAGACATCTAAAGACTTCCATTTTCAATATTTAGATCGTAGGCAGTACAAAGACTCTTAGCATCCCCCGTTGTCCAAAGATCGTTCATTCAATGTTTGGATGGCAACTCTTTTTTCTGTGCCTAGGTATTGCAATGTACCTTTAAACATTTTAGTTTATGAAAAAATTGGAACATAAGATTCTAAAATCCACATAATTTAATTGATTCTGTGATAGAAAGATAGCCCAAGGTTCAGTACCACCTTTCCCTCAGTAGTCAATAGTTATATTTTCAATCACATTTGTTTGTGACTCCATCATTGGAGTTTGTTCTGTCCTTATTCTTGTCCAGGTTTGTCCACCTCTTTGACTTCTGTATTGTCCTGTTCTTCCTCCTGAATCTCAGTTGTCGTTGTCTTTTGGGTGGTATATGTCCCACTAGTGCCCATAGTGTCTGATCAGCCTGTACTCTTCTGAAAAATTAACTGTGTCCTTTGTGTTTGATCCTAGTCCATTGGTATTTTCTATCATATCATTGTCTGACCTCATTTCTGAGTTAGAATCTTTCATGGTTCTGTCCTGAATCTGCATATTTTCATCCTTAAGGATGGAGTACCTAATTGGATCAAATTGCCTTGAAAATGTCAGGATTCTGCCATTATTGCCTAGCGCTCAGATACCCCATTACAGACGACTGTTGAATTGGAATCCTCTTGTGATATAACTTCCCCCAGCCTAATAGGTGTTATGCCTACGCCCCCTTGGGTACCCCGCAAATCCAGTGTAGCTCACAGAGCCCTGCTATGGTAATGACTAGGGGGAAGAAAGCTTCAGGGGGGACAGGAGCCGAACCGCCCACTAAAAAAAAGAAAGGTCGAAGGCACATCCAAACAAAACCAATTGTCTGCCATCAATGAATCTAGTGGGGTTTTTGTTTTTGGAAACCCAGGTGAAAATACCCCTGGCCCTAATCCTGCTGCCCACTCAAAAATCCAGCTCAATCAAGAAGATCTATATTCCCTATTAAGAGAGCAGTTAGCAGTCCTCATCGATCCTATAATTAAGAGATTAGACTCAGTTTATGCTAGTCTTAATAAGATTGAACAACGTTTAGCTTGTAGCATCCAAAGGGATCTTGAGCAACCCACTATACAGGCCAATGGGGAGGTTCAATGTAGCTCACTGGGGGCAGTACATAGGATACAGCGCGGAAACCTTTTAAATGTCCAAAGTAGTGACGATCGAGCAAATTCAGCTACAAGTGTAGTCTGTCCTCCCCCTACTAGTGCCAATAAGGGTAGTATCCCTCCCTTGACACAGCAGTGTGGGCAGATGTTAATAGAAGACAGGATGAACAAGGTATAGAAGTGGGCTCGGCTATGTTACCTAGTCTCCATCTTCCCCCAGAAGCCATTCCCTATATGGTCATCTTAGCAAATGTAACACCTCTCCCTCCGAGTACACAAGAGCATTGGTCAACGCTCAAAAATAAGGCCCTCCACGTCCTGAGTAAGAAGACTGGGATTCAACATGAACTTTTGACGAATTTAAAATGGTGCGCTGTATTAACTGGGTGGGCCACTTATTTAAATATATGGCTGGCGACTGCGTGGTATTGAGCTTCAGGTCACCTCCCTTGGTCCTTTATATCTTAGAGTTGGCTGGGCACTTCTCCCTGTTGCAGAGGAAATTAGATTACTGCCCTTAGAGTTCTTCTATAATCAATGGGCGACATTTAGAAATAGGGAAGCACAGGCCCCTCAAGGGTTCTATAATAGGCTAGACTTCCCCATTCAGACTAACAATCGCTTTGAGTTGCTGTCAACCCTTGAAGACGTAGACTGACTGGGAGGGAGTGCTGCTGATAAGTGGGCTATAGGTAGTGGGGCTAATATTTCGGTAGAGGGGAATTCACCATCTGGCACCAGTAGTAATCAGGTATATGGGTGTGTCTCTTCTCGGGATACACTGATAAATGGCTTAGAAAATGTATGCCCGGGAAGTGAACAGTGGGATATTCCCATTTATCCTGAGGTACAACCTCTTATAAGCCCCCCTAGCTTAGGTCAACCATTAACAATGGAACCAAATATAAATGAGATATTGGTTTCCACCGGGAATAAAGGCCCTAGTCCCTCAAGACCATTTTTGACATTATCCTCCTGGAATATAGCAGGCCTTGAAGCGAAAACATTGTCTACACATTGGTCTGCATGCATAGAGTGCATGGATGTATGGGTATTCCAGGAGACATGGTCTGTAGAAGGAGTTTTCCACGTAGGCTATCTAAACTTCTTTAAAGCAGCCACAAGGGGTGAAAGAGGTAGACCAGTAGGAGGGTTGACTTGTTGGGTTCGGCAATTTGAGGGAGTAAGGGTAGGTGAGGTTAGGATAGTCTACTGGAGTTTACAAATAGTGAGGGGCAGTCTGTGTTGAAAATAATTCCGAGTGGCAAGGTTCCAGGGCCTGACAGTATTCCTGCTGATGTATTCAAACAGGACTATCAGTTATGGGTCCCATACTTAAAGCTATTAGTTAACACTATTGCTTGTGGAGCCCCGATCCCTGCATCCTGGTCCAGAGCAGAGATTATACCGATCTACAAGAAGGGAGATCGCTCTGCTCCGGCCAACTACAGACCCATCAGTTTAATTGATGCTGTGCAAAAGATTGTTGCACGATTGATACTGGGCAGGATACAGAGATGGTTGATTGAAGAGGACATCTTGTCACCCTTGCAGGCAGGGTTTCGGTCTCACATTGGTACCCTCGACCAAGCCTTTAGACTTGTATTAATCTATTGGAAGGAGGTTACCTTAGGCCGGGGTATGCTTTTTGTAGCATTCATGGACTTAAAATCCGCCTTTGATTTTGTCCCAAGGTAAGGTTGTGGGAGGTATTAATAAAAATCGGGATGCCCGAAGATCTGGCTGCCATTTTGGTCAAATTGCATGACCAGACCAATGCGCAGGTTCTTTGGGGAAAACCAGGTGAGGTCACCAAAAAGTTTAAGGTGAACAAAGGCGTCCACCAGGGGTGTGTGCTGGTTCCCACCCTGTTTTCTTTATTTATTAATGGGGTGATCCAGTACTTTACGAACTACTCAACGGATGCGCCAATGTTAGCTGGCATGAAAGTGCCTCTGCTCATGTTCGTGGACGACACCCTGTTAATATCCAAAATGAGACAGGGATTACAGCTGGCACTGTCTCATTTTGAGGTGTTTTGCCGCAAACATGAGCTGGTGGTAAACGTAGGGAATACCAAATTTATGGTGCTCCATGGGTCAAAGACAGTAAAAGCATGTGTCTTTATGGATGCGAACCCTTGGATGTCTTTACCTACTTGGGTGTCACCTTTAATGATAAACTGAGCTGGAAGCCCCAAGTAGATATCCTAGCGCTAAAACATGGTCTGTCCCTCTCCAAGCCTATTGCCCCAATTGTTAAAATCTATACATCTAAAATCTGCCCAGCAATTCTATATGGTGCCGAAATTTGGGGGTTTTCTAACTTATCCTCACTTTCCACAGCCCAGAATAAATTCATGAGATCTATAGTGGGTCTGCCCCAATCATCACCTCGAATCCCACTCCTTTATGATCTTGGTTGCCAGGCACTTGATGATGTCGCCCGCCACAGACCGTTGGCATTCTGGAGCCGCCTCTGGATTACCCCAGAGCTCCACCTGTATGCCAGGGTGTTGTTGGAAGTAAGGGGTCCTAGTCGTTCTTATAGGATCCCATGGTTGACTGGTGTCAAATCCCGGTTGATTGATATGGGGATGAGGAATCTTTGGGATCATCCCGAGACTGCGGATTTTCCATAAAAAAGGCTCTACAAAGCAGCATATTGGGAGTTGATTAAAGTTAGGTGATTTTCCTCTCACATTAGCCCGTCTCTGTCGAGGGACTACCTTGACATCAGGGGCAAACCCAACCTGGATTGCTATTGGGACCTTATAATGAAACTACTTAACCGCAAGCTCTACCATCAGTTTAAGGTTGGAACATTACCCCTGCGATGGTTAACAAGTAAATGGAATACTGCCACTAGTAACAAGTGGCTATTCTGCCAAGACCAGATAGAAGATGTAGATCACTTCTTATTCATATACCCGGTTTATCATAAACCAAGGAGTACCTGGTTGAAACCAGTCTGCCAGCTCATGGGAACCAGATCAGCAATGGTTGCAAAGAGGATACTGAAATCTGACTCTTCCAATCTTGCTGTAATAGGAATTGCTAAGTTCTTGAGCTGGGCATGGGTGCTGCGTGTTAAAAATGGGGGGGGGGGCAAAATAATTATGTATGGCTCCGGACTCTGTCTTTGATATTGGAATTTGTAGCTGGTGTTTTAAATAGAATTTATAATTACAATATTAATATATGTTCTAAGTCTTTATGCTGGGTTATATATTTAATACTTTTTTAGAATTGGTTTTAAAAATGTCAATGCATATGTACATATTTATTAGCTGTGTTGGTGTAATATTTGTGAGTTTTAGATTTTCATAATTTTTGGAGTTTTCTTTATGGATGAATTATGCTTTAATGTAATATCTTGTTATTTATTGTCTTTTATGATGAAGAATCGTAATATAGACTTATGAATGAATGAATGTAATCATTGTTGTGTCTTAGAAATGTACGTTGCTTGCCTTGCTTGATTTCTGTTTCTAAAACCTCAAAGCACTTGTGCACTTAATCTTTGAAATTTTTTATTACATTCTGATCCTTCGCTCCTTCATTTGAGAGTTCTATTTCCAACTTTTCAGTTTTCTGCATAATGTTGTAGTGTTCTTTTATGCATATTTGATTAGAACCCGTCACAACGTTTAGTGCACAGTTCAAAAGCCTCGTTCCAACATTTTTGGATTTGGATTAGAGATTATGGAAACTGTGTAAATTAGCAACCCACCTCAGGATTCTGCCCACATCCAAATATTTTTTAATGGTTGTTCTTTTGATTAACATTATGATTGCATGATCCATAATTTAAATATACAAAATTAGTTTTTCATTTAAAAAAAAGACAACTTGAATGTGGACAGTATTTTTTATCCTTTTAGACATGTTAGTGCCTACTGGGGCTAAATCATTGTGTTTCGTTAACATAATTCGGATTTGTAATGTACATTGGCGACTCGATTGGCTTATCCGGCAATCACTGTCCTGGAAATGCACTCTACCTAGTTTGGGCTAGGGGCATACAGCTGACAGGAACATTACTTGTGCGCTCATGTCAGTGTTTGCTCAAAGTTCAGCTCAATCCTTCAATATTCTCTGTCCAATATCAAAAAATGCAGGCAGCACTTTAAGGTGAAATAGTAGTTTCCCAGTTCTTTTTGATGATGATCTCTTTATAGCCTCTCAATCGTAAACATTGTCTCAAATCTTTGCACTCTTTTTCCAGTTATTTTCCACTGCAGCAATTTCTTTTAAATTTTAAGAATTCCCCTTAAGGAATGTGTTTTAAAAGTGACTTTTTGTGCAAGCTGTCCTCATATGAGATACTGTTTGTGAATGTTTTTTTTGCGATGAAGAGAGAGGTTTCAAGTTTGTTACCTAGTACATAGATTAAAATAAAAAAGAAAAGTGATTTTTAAGCCGAGCCTAGATGGCACTTGCGTTGTCAGGATGATCTGTTGTATGCACTTTGTACACTTGTCTTTTATGCAATTGCTTGTGTTTTAAAATTCCTTGCTTGCCAGTGGGTAATTCCTCTTCTGGTCCCTCCTTTTGGAACTTGCTCACTCTCCTGGAGTAGAGCCCCAGGACTTGTCGGCTTCCGCTTTTTTCTATTTTACTACCGGCTGATGAACTTTTTTCCATTCAGAACAGCTCTTTACATACACAAATGCTCACTCCTCCCTCTCCTCAGGCTTCATCTGGCTCCCCCTCCCTCCTGCTTGTTTATTTTAACTGTTCACATATATCCACATCCTGTCCAGTCTCTTACCCCCCATTTCACCCACTATTCTTTCTGGTCCCCTTGTTTCTCTTTCAGCTCCATGATTGTCTTTGCGCTCTTCCTAAATCTCACAGCCCTCTCGGTAGCCCCTGATTCATCCACCTTCCTTCCTGTTGTGTACATGCGCTTGTTGCAGATCACCAGCTAAAACAATGTAACATGTACGATGACAGCAAAATTGCAATAACCGCACTGCCAGTACATATTACAGTTGAGCAAGCAGATATTTTTCTCTTTGACAGTGGCGGCCGGTGAGACCTCTGGCTCCCCTCCCAGTCCTCCATCGACGTCTCTACTCCTGTGAAGTGCTCTGGGAAACCCTGCTCGGAGTTCCATCCATGAGGCGGAGGAGGTGAGTGAACTGCATGCACCATTTCTGCTGTGTGTCTTACATTGCATGAGGACAGAGGTGGCTGCATGCATTGAAGAAGAGCTACACTGCAGCACTAGACAGCGCATCCCTGCACTGTGCCCTGGTTTGCAGCGGTCCTGACCAGCCGGGCTCAGAGAATAGCCCGGTCCATGAAGTGCTGGGAGTTCACTGCAGGAGGTACACATTCCTCTGCAGGATGCACTGGTGCCACTTCCAGAGGGGGTTCGGGGGACAGCACTGGCTATGTGGGGCAGCTCATAGTATCAGCCTGGGGGTGTCAGCTGTGACTGCGTGGAAGCACTGATTTCAGCTCTGTGGGTTACGTCACCGCAACGGAGGGCGATTGTAAAAAGGTGGGAATGAGGCTGCCTACTATTGGGGTGCACCAAACTGCTCTTCGTGCTGCTGCACACTGTGTTGCTGTCTGTATCATTTGCCTCAGCCTTTCGGACACTGGGACCGTTAGGCCTAAGCCGTCCAGCTGTCTGTTTGTGCCCTGCAGTCATTTGTTTGTGCCTTATTGACTCTCTCTGTAGTTGCATTACTCAATGCATGTGTCCGGTTGCTGTCAGTACTTGTATTACTCTCTCACTGTGCCATATTGCTGTCTGTATGTCCATTGCTGCTATCTGGATTTGTTGTGCTGCTCTGTGTGTGTGTCCTGTAGCAGCATGTATGTGTCTTGCTGCTGTCTGTATTTGTTGTGTTGCTCTATGCGTGTGACCTGTTGCTATCTGTATTTGCTGAGTTGATTGCTGTGTGATCTGCTGCTATCTGTATTTGCTGTGTTCCTCTCTGTGTGTGACCTCCCCTCCATCTCTGCTCCACGTCTCACACACGTTTTTGTAAACCTTTAATATTTCATTTTAATGAGGCCTGGGAAGATGCAAAGTGCTGTTGGACTGTTCACTTCATTTAGACACATTTGTGCAAATTTGTCTACTTTTTTAATTGCCTGATCTAACATAGCTGCCAACCATATTAGACTGATATATTAAAAATGTCTGTTGTGTCAGTACGTATACATGCACATGTGTACACCCCAGTTAGCAACCCCTAACCCATTGAAAAAGCCAATTAGTTTCACGTTGGCGAGACCAATTTGCATTGTCAATGCTTGTTTTCATTACTGACATCACATGTGAACTCCAAGCAACGTTCATTGTTATTCAGACTTGAGAAATTTCTTTTGCTATTCGATTTCAAATGATTTTCCCTACTCCAAGATACTTCCTTCTCCCACCAACCCATGGTGAGATTTGCATAGCTTGGGAAAAATGCAATGCCAATGGCAGTGCTACATTTTTAATGAAAAAACTGACAATTAAATATCATGACTTTCCTAAGACCAATATCAATCATTTCAATCCCATCTTTGAATGTTGAAATTCACCAACATTTCTTTGTTTGAGAAAATATACGCATGCAGTAAGCCCAATCTCATGTTCAATTGATGTGTACAATGACACTACCTAGTGCAATTTGACCCCCAACCTGAAAACCAACACCTTGCATTCCACCAACATTCCCTACATGTGCCCGATTCTTTAATCCCTTTTGGGACAACTTTGTCTTAGCGAGCATAAACTTTTCATTAACCCGTCTCTGCTTCATCTCTTGTTCATCATTACAGTCTTTTGCATATCTCAGGATTTCATCAAATGTTTGTGGCTGCCAACAAATGACATTCTTTTGTATGTGCATACTAGTTTCTGGTCGCAACCCAAGTATGAACTGTGACACAAAACCCCCCTAGCTCCCTTTTTTGGATTTTCTTGTCCACTATGTTGTTAAAACACCTGCAACAATCTTTCCTAACAAGCATACACTAATTCTTTAGCTTCTTGAATATTTCTATTGATGTTCAACCAATCAATATCCTTTGCTGAAGCTTTTCCTTTTATGAAGGTAATCACCTCATCATGCTTCGTCATTTGTCATTTGTTGGCAGCCAAAAACATTATATTAAATCGTGAGATATGTGAAATACTGTAATGATGAACAAGAAATGAAGCAGAAAAGGTTTAAAGAAAAAACTATGCTAGCTAAGACGAAGTTGGCCCATAAGGGATTTCAGAATCAGTCATATGTAAGGAATGCTGTTTGAAAGCAAGGTGTTGGCTTTCAGGTTGGGGGTCACATTGCACAAGGTAGTGTCATTGTACACATCAATTGTACATGAGATTGGGTTTACTGCATGTGAATATTTCCTCAGACAAAGAAATGTTGATGCATTTCAATATTCAAAGATGTTATTCAAATTACACAATGTGTAATTGTCATTTCACAGGATAGAGTTTGAAGTGTTCCAACTGTCCCAAATTCAAGAGAAACATTGCAACACTGAAGAAATCAACTCCTTGTCAATATTGTAACAGGCTCGGTCATTGGAAGAGGGAGTGTAGACAGAATCCTAATCAAATAAGTGGTTTTGGGCAAATGCAAACTTTAACTTAGACGCAAATGCAAAATGTTCCAGCTGCTTGTTCCAGTTAATCGATTGCAGATGTCAACACAGTCACAAATTCCTGTGATGCACGTCCCACAAGCTCCAATTGTCTCACAAAATATGGGAAATCCCAGATTCAATATGAATCAGGCATCTAGAGCAAATTCAAATATGTTTCAAAATCAGAACCCATTTCAACATTCCCCAATGTTGGAGAATGAGAGCTTTGATTCTGACAATTCACAATGATGGTGCCTGATGGGGGAGGAAGATTGCGTACTTAGTGCTGTCTTAGAGGTAGACTAAAGTGTAACACTTGTAGAAGGAGAAGTAAATAGCCACCAAGGGTAATTTCTTATTGACACAGGTGCTACCCGTTCCTAAGTGAGAACAGCGGACGTCCCAGACCTACCTCTCTGTGGAAAGAACAAAGATCCAAGTTATAGGTGTTGTAAATAAGCAAATAACTAACCCTGTTTCAAAGAAAGTCTCTGTGAAAATAGGTTAATTTGAGGAAGATCACCAGTTTGTGGTGTGTGGTTCAAGTCTTGTAAATCTGTTGGGAATAAATCTTTTGTGTAAGTTAAATTGCACAATGTATTGCACACTGGAAAAATGTATGCTAGCTAATAAGAAGTTGGCCCATAAGGGATTTCAGAATCAGTCATATATAAGGAATGTTGTTTGAAAGCAAATTGTTGGCTTTCAGGTTTGGGGTCAAATTGCACAAGGTAGTGTCATTGCACACATCAATTGTACATGAGATAGGGTTTACTGCATATGAATATTTCCCCAGACAAAGGAATGTTGGTGAATTTCAACATTCAAAGATGTTATTCAAATTGCACAATGTGTAATTTTCATTTCACAGGATAGAGGTCGAAGTGTTCCAATGTGTAATTGGCATTTCACAGGAAAGAGGTCGAAGTGTTCCAGCTGTTCCAAATTCAGAGGAAACATTGCAACACTGAAGAAATCAACTCCTTGTCAATATTGTAACAGTCTTGGGCATTGGAAGAGGGAGTATAGACAGAATCCTAATCAAATAAGTGGCGATGTGCAAATGCAGAGTTTAACTTAAACGCAAATGCAAAATGTTCTAGCTCATGTTCCAGTTCATTGATTGCAGATGTCAACACATTCACAAATGTCTGTGATACACGTCCCACAAGCTCCAATTGTCTCACAAAATATGGGACATCCCAGATTCAATATGAATCAGGCATCTAGAGCAAATTCAAATATGCTTCAAAATCAGAAACCATTTCAACAGTCCCCAATGGTGGAGAATGAGATCTTTGATTCTGACAATTCACAATGATGGTGCCTGATGGGGGAGGAAGATTGCGTTCTTGGTGCAGTCTTAGAGGTAGACCAAAGTGTGACAATTGTCGAAGGAGAAGGAAATAGCCACCAAGGGTAATTTTTTTTCGACATAGGTGCCACCCATTCCTAAGTTAGAACAGCGGAAGTCCCAGACATACCGCTCTCGGGAAAGAACAAAGAAGATCCAAGTTGTAGGTGTTGCAAATAAGCAAATAACTAACACTGTTTAAAGAAAGTCTTTGTGAAAATAGGTTCATTTGAAGAAGATCACCAGTTTGTGGTTCAAGTCTTGTAAATCTGTTCGGGAGAAATCTTTTGTGTAAGATAAATTGCACAATGTAGTGCACACTGAATGGTGTTGAATTTAAAACACATGATGAAGATGTTCAATTTAAAATTGTGTGACAAAAAACAGCTGTAGGATTGTATCCTGTGAGAACAGTAGAGGATTTACCTTCGGCCTTTTCAGATACTGTAAAATCAGAAGTATAGGATTTTTCAGGCAAAGACATCAGACTTATCAAATGTGTAGAACCAGTTTGAATACCGTAAAGCAAAACTCTGTCTTTCTGAGAACACCACCATATAGTTGAATGCCTTAAACTGTGACTGGCTTACTCCAGTTACTGAAAACATGCTAAAACATGGAATTTTGAGAGAAACTTTCAGAGGTCCTTGCAGTTGGCTGATAATGGGATTATAGAAGCCTAACAGCAAGTACTTGATTGTACAGGATCTTCATAAAATTAACTGACTGAGCCCCCCCTGTGCTTCACACCAGCATCGGGGGCTAAATAGAAACCTGGAAATGTTCCCAAGAGTTTGTCCCAAACTTCCGAAAGAACTTCAGGGCTGGGGTAAAGCCAATAATATGTTCTACAGAACTGACCTAACTGACCAAAGTTAAACAACCCCTACTCATAAATACCTGTACATCTAATTATCAAAGTGGGAGATTTAAAAAAAGGAAGAAGAATGTATTTTCTCCAATAGTTTATACTGAAGGCAATTGTAGATGGGAGACAGCTAAAATAAAGGACTTTTTTGATTCAGAAATTGGGAGTCTCCCATCTAAATCTGGTTTATTGGCCTGCAAACATGGCTGTAGGTAAGGGCTTAAAAAGGGGTGGGTCCAAAAGAAAAAGAACGGTGCAATGACACAGCAGCCTGCCGCCGCATTATTTTGTAGGCAAGAACATGAGTGATGTGGGTAGCATTTGTTTATTTCCTGAAACTGTAAATAAAAAATGTAAATGATGTAGCGTGAAAACACTCTTTTTTAAAGTGGGGACTGGTAGCAATATGATGACTATCCCTCCAAACAGTTATTTAAAAATAAATAAGAAGCAGTTTCCATGGAATACGGACAGCAACTGAATTAGCCGGGTGCTTACCAAAAAGGAAGAAATAATTCCCTAAAAGTGAGCAGTGGAAGGACATAAGTCAGCCAGTCAAGAGGATGGGAAAGAGGTAAACACAAGATGGATCCAGCTGGGCAGTGACAATAAAGCCAACCAATAGCAATCAACAGGCTTAAACTCACTATATTGTAAGTCTTTGGTAAGCCCACAGAAACCCAGAGCTAAAAATGACTGCAACAGCCCAGAGGCTTTTCCATGTCAGTGATGCAACCTCGATTTCCCTTTCACCGTAGTTAATCTTGCATTCCTCAAGAGTATTTTTTCAAATGAAGAACGAGCAGACACCTAGCTTTTCTCATGGGAACAATGTGAGAAGACTTTGAAGACTTCCTACAATAGAGTATGTTAGAAAGCTGACCACTAAACTTGTAGTTCTCGCGGATCTATGCCAGCTTGAAAACGAAGTACAAGATGTCAATATGTTTAAAATGTATATTAATGTGCAATAATTCAAAGGATTTGTGAGTACATTAAGCAGGTATTGCAATGATTTCACATTTATTATCGAGAAGCAACATCTTAGATGTTGCCATGACTACAATGATAGTCAAAAAAGGAAAACTATTCAGACCTCTGTAACTCATTGGGATGAGTGAGCTTGAAGAACATTAGGTTATACATTGCATACTTTATATACAACTACTAATAATGCCCAGTTTCCAAAAATCCAATCAGGTTCCACTATAGGTTTTTCAGTCTGGTATTAGGCAAGACCTTTTAATGATACTAAAATTGTATGTATAATATAATTACTTTGAGAGGCTTCGATCCAGCTTTCTTCAACCATTGGTCTGTCGTTGTGTCTTTCACATTTTGCTTCCACCCTTTACAGTCAATGCTTAACTTGAGCTTATGGCTGCAGGTGGGGTACACCAGCACTCATTTTTGAGGACTGGCATTTATTTTTCCTAAAAATACTTTGTTTCTGAGCAAAAGACAGAAAAAAACGAAAGGAGGAAAGTAAGCCGATACATCAATGACAAAGGAAGTAAGCAGGGATAAAAAGAACTTGAAAGAGTCAGAAAAAGAGCCAGGGAGTGTCTGCTGATGGATTAAAAAGCATGAGGTAGAATCAAGAGTATGCAACCTTGGTATTTGGCACTCCAGCTTTCGATAGCACTGGCTGTGTGCTTTAGACAAAAACTTTGGGCCTAGCTGTTATTCTATTACAAATTAGGCACTTATGCCGCGTGGAGGGCAGCTCGCACGGCGTGCCACCTCCACAACCGCGTAATCGCGCAGAGAAGTAAAGTAGCAGCCATCACCCCATAAACACACACCAACCCGGCCGCGGCCTCGCCCGGAAGATAACCTAGACACCTGATGCATGCACCTTCGGTGATTTGTTGTCTCACGGTTTGTTTTGAATTATGTTCCTAACTGTTACAATGCGGTTCAACTGTTGTTATAAAAGTATTGTAAAGCGCTCTGATATCCTTCGGGATCAAGTACGCGCTATATAAAACTTTATAAATAAAATAAATAAAATAAAATAAACATAGTAATTTCATGGTGACCCTTGGTAATGAATCCAGCGACAATGCAATTTCAAATTCCCTGTAGTGCAGAGTGGTTTACTGTTGTTTGTCCTTTTGTTCTCTATCATGTTGCATGAGAACAGTCCAATCACGTTCTCATTTGTGTTCAGAGATAGAGTTTTGGCATGATGCTGTGTTCCACAAGGGTATACAGAGAGCCCTTCGATCTTTAATCAAAATTTGAAAAAAAATCTGAATACTTTACAAATGCCTTGCAATTCAGTTCTTGTGCAGTATATTGATGATCTACTTGTGGCATCAAGTACACAAGAAGCTTTAAAACAGGATACAACTGCTCTTCTAAATCATTTGGCTGAGAACTGGCCTAAAGTGTCTCCGAGCAAACTGCAATGCTGTCAAAATGAAGTCCTGTATTTGGCACATCTCACTGAAAAAGGAATGAGAAAGGTTTCACAGGAGAGAATCATAACAATACTGAAAATTATTCAACCCAAAAGGCAGAGAGACATCAGGATGTTCCTGGGAATGGTGGGCTACTGTAGACAGTGGATACCTAACATGTTCCTAGTGGCCAAGACATTACTGAGGCTGATGTACATGGATATGCAAGATCTGCTTCAATGGGACAATAATTGCTTAAGAGCATTCCTAGAGCTTTGAGAAAGTCTTGGTCACGCCCCAGCACTGGGAAAGCCTGATTAAAGTAAAATGTTCACATTTTTTGGCAGTGAGAGGAGTGGTGCAGTCTCTCAGTGCTTACTCAATTGCATGAAGACTATTGAAGACCTGTGGCATATGTTTCAACTACTCTTGAACCTGTTGTAGCAAAATTGCCCGGCTGCCTTAAAGGGGTTGCAGCTGTTAGTGCCAGTATTGAGAGAAGTCAGAGCATAGTGATGGGGCACCCTCTTACAGTGATGGTCCCTTACTCAATGGAAATATTGCTCACTCGAACTAAAACCCAGTATTTGACAAACAGTAGACTTACAATATATGAACAACAAATTCTTGCAGCCAATATTGTAGTTCTTACAAGATGTCAAACTCTCAATTTAGCTGCATTGTTGCCATTGCCTGAAATTAAATTGATGGGGATGAGGTTGAACAAGATTGCCTTAATGTTAGGGAATTATGTACCAAGCCAAGACCAGACATTTGCTCTCGTTGGGCTGTTAAGGCTGGGACTGCGAGCTGCTTGGTTTTTACTGCTCTTCCCGCCACCTCTCGCGGAACCCGCTCCATGGGTCCCACTTCGTCTGGAACTGTGCCACCACTCTGATTTGGAACATTGTTGCCAAGAGGATCCTATCGCGCGACCAACCACCAACTCGGGGCGCTTGTTGGAGCAGGGCTGCGAGCGAGGGTGGGCGCAGGACTACAAGTCCCAGGAGCGCCCGCCCGTCTCCATTTCCAGCACATGAGACGCTCTCCCTGCAGGCTCCTCCCCATCATTTCTGCTGCTAAAAGTGCCTGGACCTGGGGCATTGTTGTATTTGCTCTCGTTGGGCTGTTAAGGCTGGGACTGCGAGCTGCTTGGTTTTTTACTGCTCTTCCCGCCACCTCTCGCGGAACCCGCTCCGCGGGTCCCGCTTTGTCTAGAACTGTGCCAACACTCTGATTTGGAACATTGTTGCCAAGAGGATACTATCGAGCGCCCAACCACCAACTCGGGGCGCTTGTTGGAGCAGGGCTGCGAGCGAGGGTGGGCGCAGGACTACAAGTCCCAAGAGCGCCCGCCCGTCTCGATTTCCAGCACCTGAGACGCTCTCCCTTCAGGCTCTTCCCCTTTTCCCTTAAAATGAACAGACTGCCCCCGCGGAGCGGGATAGCGCCGGGAGAAGCCCGGGGCAAGGGCGGGACCGTCTGCGGCCGTCAGGGGCCGTAGGAGGCCGGGCTGGGCCACCCCCCTTACATTGTGAAAACGGATCCGCAGTACAGTCACTACTTTATGACATTAATTATAGCACGCACGTATTAATGATTGTTATGCCCTATATGACTCTTTTTGCCTAGCCGGGTTTGTTATTGATTTTACCTTCAGGCTCCCTTAACATTGTTCTTTTTGAACTTCTTTTTATACGCCTAAAATGTCTTCAACTGAAACGAATCCCCTATCGGGCACGGCAGGGGCTCCCATTTTAGGCCCATTGGACAAATTCTTCGCTAAAGTGAAGAGTGAAGTCGATAGGGAGATTACACTCGCAGAGAAGCGAGCTGGGCGCCGTCTCTCCATCGAGCTGTTAAAACAAAGACCACTCCCCGCCCAGAAGGTGGATACAGGTACTGCAACAGATTTAATTAACTACAAAGAACCTGATGCTGAGCTACTTAGTACAGATGGTATCCCGCTTATATTCCAGAACAACTACCCTGCCCAAAATGACATCATAGTCATTCCTGACCTTAATTCTTCGGAGTCAACCCAAAATCAGTTAATTGACTTAAGCACTCCCTTACCTAATGACGTACCACCTCTGCACGATATAAATGTACCTTCTCCTATATTTACACCCCTAGGATCTGATTGTCACCCGATTACCACACTTAACAAAAAGTTTAATAAATCTCCCATTAAGGGATCTAATAGTGCCTCTGGTTCACCACCGAGAAAGAGAAGAAGGAAGGGTGGAATCAAAAAAGGGAATAGACTTCCTATTAGTAATATGTACTCTTCGCACAAAAGTACTAAAGAAGTAGGAAATGCGGACCCAATAGGGCATTCGACTATCAAATCGATATCAAGTTATGAAGGTCTATTAAATGACATTGACTGCCTTATCAAGGCTTTGATACTCCCACTCACTGAAAGGGTTATAAGGTTAGGAGAGAAAATGGACCAGGTCCTCCAAGGACAAAATGTAGTACCCTGTCACAAACCTGGCGACCAAAGTAATATGCACCCGCTAGCCAAACAGTCTCCTAGTGACTTACCCAAGCAACAAACTGCCACTCCTACATTAATTAAAAAGCCCGCCGTAGAGAGACCTAACCCACTGGCGGATACTAAACCCTCCACAGTTACTGATAATACAAATAAGGAAAATCCCCATTTTCATACAGGTACACAAAAAAGAGGCCATACCATAAAAGAACCCCCAAGCAGGCTTACCCAAACAACCAGATTAAGAGCTAGAAATGTTGCTGATTTGCCCCCGGAATCCCTAAATTATGTCATCGTTCTTACAGGAGTTCCGCCCACGCCAGATGGTAACCCAGAACACTACTCCAGTCTTAAAAATAAGGTCATTTACTGGCTGCGAAAAAATAGACCACTCCCAAAACACTTAAAATGAGACATAGTTTCAGTTAGGCGATGCAAGTGGGTGGGATCTAGACCAAAGGACATCGAAGGGGATGTGATTATCGTCAATTTCAAAGACCATAGACTGGTCACATATATCAGTGACTGGTTCCCAGGGAGAAGTGAGGGAGGAATTTCTACGCATAACCTGAGCTACTTCTATCCGGAAGCTCGTATGAAGCCCTCAACTAATAATAACCCACCAAAGATGAATAGAAATCATCTCCCCTAAATAAATGGAGATTTGAAGGGCCATATAGACCAAACCCGACTTTGAACCCAGCTCAAGGATTTTATAATGGAAATGATTCCCCTTTTTTCCAATCCATGCCTACTCTCTATCCTCCTAAGATGTATAGACCTCATGCACCACACAGACCGGATTCATTTATGAACCCGGTTGTTCACAACTTTCACAGCAGGAATAATAATTTCTGTTTTTCACCAATGTACCCAAACCAACCATTGTCTAATAATAACAACTCCTATGTCAATAATCCCAGGGATCACTTCCAAACCCATAATCCCAGGGATATTTGGGACATACCTTTGTCTAATTTATTCCATCCTTTCTCCGGATTGGGTGAGAATGAATGACTCAATGCAACATGTACAAGGGAAAAATCGCCTGATAGGTACCTGACGCGTGGCTGTGCTACAGGTCAAGCTGACTCAGCCAGCACACTCGAGGAGCAATGGACAAGCAAGAATTTAGGGGAAAATATAAAGAGCCCTACCTTGGATCCTAACCCTGATCCCCACCAATCCCAGCCATCTATAAATGATTGTAGTTTTGCTATCTCTATGAGAACAGCGCCCACACCACATGCACCCCTCCCGCATGCTCTTAATTCTAAGGAGAAACTCGGATGCAACAAAGTCGACTATAGCAAGGTTTTACACTCGCTGCTTTCATGGAATGTGGCGGGTCTTGTAAGCAAAATTACCCACAAGCCCTGGTTAGATTTTATCCAAAATCATGGCATACTCTGCCTCCAAGAGACATGGCTCCTTGAGGAAGCACACCTGCTAGGATATCAGACCTTTCATTCCCCGGCTATTCCATCAGCACAGGGACAAAACAAGGGAGGACTTTGTATTTATGTCTCAACCACTGTGGATGTCAAAGTATACACATTTTTCTCTAGTCAGCACTTTCAAATATTAACATTTAAGTGGGGTCTCACTCAGAATATTGTATTAGTGAACTTTTATAATAATATGTCAAACAGTGAGATGGAGCCCACTATGGCAAAAATGATGAGTTGTATTACTCGACTTGCTGAAGAACTTGTAGGGGAAAAAAGGATTGTGTGGGTGGGGGATTTTAATTGTACCATTTGTTCGTTTACCGAAACAGACTTGTGTGGTCTGTCAGATTACGGGGAGGATGGTCCCATACATTTTACCCACACCAAGATGGGGTCCCTTCTTAATGGTATTGTTTTTAACTTTGATTTTTCATTTGTCAACCAGATTTGTTCACCACCTGTCCCTTTAATGGCAGAGGGTGTAATTCGACAATTGATTTCGCCTTAATCACCACTGTCAACTCAGGATTCATAACCTCCTGGGAAGTTGGGAAAGATCTATCGAGTGATCACTATCCATTGATTATTGGTGTAAATGTCACAGGGCTTCACCGTAAGAAAGGGACCGTATGTACCTACCCATATAAGATCAATCTAACTAAAACCAACGGATATGTTGTTAAATGGGAAAAAATTGAGCCCCGAGTGTTCCTGCAGAATGTGCTTACATCATGCGCTACTGATGTTGTTGCCTGTCTGGAGGAACACAACGACACAAAAAACGTAATGACTGCTTTCTCAAAAATACAGCATTTCATAAAAAATCTGCTGGTTCGAGTGCCTAAAGGAAACATCAAAAGGCCCGAAGGGTGGTTTAATGGAAAGTGCACTAAGGCACTGAAAGATCTAAAAAGAGCCCTGTCCTTAAAACCGAAAAATCCAGCCTTAATACGTGAGACTAGGAGAGTATACAAATCATCTATTAAAGAAAGAAAGCTGACTTTGAAAAGGGAAGCATGGGAATCATTGATGGAGGCATCAAGGCAGAAGAACAGTTCTCTTTTCTGGAGGGCTGTAAAATCTTTATACCAGCCAAGGGATAGTGTTAACACTATGGATTTAGCCATAACCGGTGAAAGGTGGTTAAGCCATTTTAGACAATTGTATAACCACACAATCTCTGGAGACAGTATAACATCATCAGGGGTGTGCCCATCCACAGAAAAGGGAGTACATAATAGTGGCTTAGAATATCCCCCAGTCCATCCATTCCCTATAGATTTATTATTTACCATTGAGGAAGTTCACGATGCCATTAGGGAAAGTGCAACAGGCAAAGCCGCAGGACCAGATTGTATGCCGGTAGATGTTTATAAAGCAGAGCCAGACTTTTGGGCCCCTTTGCTCACAAATGTTTTAAATAAGGGAAATCAGAGTGGGTTCATTGATACCTGGCCCGATGCTATCGTGGTCCCTATATTTAAAAAAGGTAACAGGGATGATCCCACCTGCTATAGGCCGATATCCTTACTGGATGGACTAATGAAGGTGGCTGGAAGAATTATCTTAAAGAAAATACAACTCTGGGAGGAAGACCATAATGTTGTTTCCCACTTACAGTACGGGTTTAGAAAAGGAATAGGGACAATTGAACAGTGCCTAAATTTGTCCCTCCTCGTCTCCAAGTATACTCACGTCAAACGCGGAGCACTTTTTATAACTTTTATCGATCTCAGCTCCGTGTTTGACTGTGTTGATCATGTATTGCTGTGGGCAACACTGGGTGAACTGGGTATTGATAACCGCATCATTACTTTTATTAAAGAGCTCTATAAAGATGCAGGGGCAAGAGTTAGGTATGGTAAACAGGGGAAATGTACAGAGAAATTCCCGATTACTAGAGGAGTGAGACAAGGCTGTATTCTGGCCCCGCTGCTCTTCACATATTATATTAATTCAATCGGACAGCACCTTTCAACCCTACCTAATGATTATCCAACTGTTAAAGGCTCACCGGTCCCAATTTTATTATATGCCGACGATGCGGCTATAATGTCCCAAACCAAAGTTGGTTTACAAAGGGCGGTAACCAATTTAACGTGTTATATGAGGGATAGAGGCCTCAGAGTTAACATCTCGAAAACATTCACGATGCCATGTACCCGGAAGATTAAACAGAGCCCCTTGTACCATATTCCTAGATAATCAAAAAATTGCAACTACAGATAAATTCTGTTATCTAGGCGTTCTGTTTGATAGACGGTGCTGCTGGCAGGCAGCAATAGCCGCTTGGAAGCTGGCCTATAGCCGCACAATAGGCGCCTTGCGTGTTTTTCCGATAGAACTGGCGGCAAGCCTATTAAGGAGCTGACCCAGATTTATCGGGCTAAATGCGTCTCTACGGCCACCTATGGCGCGGGCATATCGGGTATTGAGAAAGACCACTCCCTACAGAGCTGTGAAAATCAATTTATTTGCTACCTTCTGGGAGTGGCCAAAAGCACCTCCACGTACATGTCACATATCGAGGTAGGAGTCACATATCTCAATGACATCATGAAGATGTCCCCCATTTTGCTCTGGCATAAAGTGTGGGTTACACATGAAGCCAGTTTCAATAGAGATCTTATCGAAGACTGTCTAGCCTTAGATGGGGCAGCCAATGTTAAATGGTTATCTTATGTGAGATCCACGCTTACTGATCTGGGCCACCCAGAGTACTATGATAACCCTAGAACCCTGGATGGACTTTCAAGATCAGCTTTGAAAAAAATGATAACCATCCATCTAGAAACTGTTAGATGGAATAGCGAAAAATTAAGGCGCACAGTATTAAATTATCAGGAAATACCACCAACTGAGGGTTTGCAAACTTACCTTGTTCTGGTACAGAGCCCATACCTCCGAATGTTATTGACCCGCCTGCGTCTGGGTATTTTTTTCCGCATGGTTACCCTACCTAACGTTAATGACTGGTCCTCTAACAAATTAATATGCCCTTGTGATAACATCTCGGTGCAATCTAACATTCATATCATGTTTTTTTGCAAACTATATACGAACCCCAGAAAACAATTCTTGATGCCGTTATTTAAACGATGGGGGTTACGAAAATGTAGACCAGCATATAAAAAAATGTTACAGTTAGAAGGAGACCAGATCATTTACGCCGTTTCATGTTTTTTAAAAATGGTAATAATGTTCAGAAAATCTTTGTGTTACATTTTCACCCGTTGGTTCATCGTTGCCTGCCACTAATGAAATGTTTGTATGTTATGGTTTTTTATTCTGTTTTGCATGAAATATTCTCAATGATTAAGTAAGCGTCTATTTTGTATCGATTATATATACGATACTTTTAATCGTTGTATGTATAAATGTTTTTGTAGTGCTTTTATGATTCTACTTGAAAAATCGAATAAAGCTTACTTTACTTACTAGACCAGACATTAAAGATTAACCCCTCGATGAGCCCAACTATGTCATTTTGTGGATGGCAACATTTAAGAGGCATTGAGGAAACCTTGAGAGCAGCTTATGCTGTCTGTGCAATTCAGGAAGTAGTAGAAGCCTCCCGGCTCCAAGGTGTTACCTCTGCACAAGTACCAGAGTTAATTGACTTTACACAAGCTTACAATCTTGCGACTTAATTGCGAATAACTGTTAGTCAGTATGGCTCTGGTGTGGTCAATGACTTTGGGCAGTTGTGGTCACAAAGTGGATTCATGATGCCATCTGGAGCACCGATCCAGAATCGGGAATATGTGGCAAAACTGCTGGAAGCTTTACAATTGCCACAACAAATTGCTTTGGTTAAATTGCAGCCCACAGAAGTGACAATTATTATGTCACAGTTGGAAATTGATATGCAGATAAAGTTTCACAGTATTGTGCAATTGTGGCATGCACATTTAATGGAGAAAATACAATTGAATGTGATGAGGACACCACTTTTTCAATGCTATTGTCAATAGCTGATACATGAGAAGAGATCGAAAAGTCACAGGAAGATGTTTTAGAGGCAGAACAACCAGGATGGGCCGGGTCAGGATTTGTCAAGAATACCAATGACATTTGGGTTTCAACAGAGGAAAGGCCTGTTGCCAGACAGTCTGTTGTTTTCCATGGCACAACATTTCCATGGCCTTGCAAACATTGGGAGAGATGTAATGGTTATATTGTTTAGGCAGAATTTTATTAATTATTGATTCAGAGGTATAGATGAAGAGCTATTTCAAAAGTTGTTTGACATGTCAGCAGATGAATGTAGAGAGGAGAACACCTGTAAGACAGAGCCATAGAGGAAGATCAGAATGACCATTTAACTGAATGCAGTTGGATTTTATCAAGATGCCTGTATGTAACGTGCTGATATATATCCTGGTTATAGTGTGCATTTGCTCACAATGGGTGGAAGCGACAGTCTCACTATAGTTAAACTGCGGTTGCGAGAACTCATCCACGGTACAGCTTTCCAGTTTCTCTAGAGTCAGAGCGAGGAACCCACTTTATTTTTTTTTGTTTGATCTGTTGTTTTGTACATGAAATAAAACATTTGACAAGTATATATATTTCCATATGGAACCAGTGGGCATTCTGCGAGGTAGAATGTGTAAATTAGCATCACATTAGCATGAAGATATAACAGTCATCAATTCTTCCTGGCTAACAACTAATGTCATACCCCATGTATCCCTCAGCGTAACTGTTTTTTCAAGTTGTGATACATTATAAATATACTTTACGTGTACATAATAATTACATATGTACGACCCATAAGGTTTCACTCCGCCATTTCACATCAGCTAACTAGTCAATCAAACAGTCTGATTGATAACATCTAAATTAATGACACAACCAGAAGGAGGGGTAGGTAAAGGGAGCAGGACCCTCATAGAGGAGGGTGAAAACATTGACCTCAATCAGTACAGAAAAGTACAATTTCTACAATGCATATTTGGACTACTGAGAAATGATAAATGTAGGTTTGGGGTATATGGAACACACCATACCGTCCAGCTCACAGTACGGGCCACATTACGACACATGTACTGAACAATACTAATCAGGGAGAGAAAAGTCTGGAGGGTCATCAAGCATCAGCATCCCTTGCACATTGCATTCCTAGCTGTAGAAATGGGGAATTTGCAAAGACCAAGCATATATTCCCTCACTAAAGAGACCGCCTCGGCCTTAACCCAGTTCAATATTGAATGAAACCATGCTTTCAGGGTCAGGGTTTTTCCGCTTTCCACCAGCATGTATTGGGCTGTTTGGCCACAACAAGGCCCAAATCTAACAAGCATTTGCAATGCAATAGGTCTCACTTTTACGCAAGTTTAAGCTATTGGTATTGTAAATGACAATATCTTTTATTTATGTTTTACAAACGGATCAAATTAAAAGGCATTGTTAGTTGCAATGTCAATAGCTCAAACTCGTGTAAATGCGAGACCTATTGCATTGCAAATGCTTGTCTTTCTTCATTAGGGCAATAAAATGAGAACAAAGACGAGCATTTCACCCAAGAGTTTTCCTACCGTTTGCACTGGTTGTGGGCGTTATCAACAAACAAGACTGTGCTCTCTTGAGAAGTGCCAACTGGGAGAGGTGAAAAGGTTTTCTTACTGAGGACACAATCACGTTGAATCTCAGAAAGAGCAATCATTCACTCTAACTCACCTGTGTTCTTAGCTTATGTAGAAATACGGTGCCTATTGGGCCAAAATGATAATCTTTGTATTAATTACAAAATGAAGTCTGCCTCTGCTCTTAGGAAGACTGCTCCTATGGTCCTCACAGCAGAGACCGCTGACCTTACATCCTCGTCCTACAAATTTTTATTCTTTCATTGTACAGAAGTATTTTTATTATCCCTGGAACTGGGAAACATGCAAAACGCGCTGCTCAGCAACTGTTTGTAGGTCCTGCAGTACATACACTGCTGTCGTTGGCATTTGTTATGCCCGTTGTAGACAGGGCTTTTGTCTCAGTTCTGCAGGAATATTACTCCACCAGCGGTCTCTGCACTCACAGATGGCATTACTGTCATTTTTTTGTCACAACATGCTGCTTGATCAAGCATTGTCTCTAACATGGCATATTGGCTTGATTTTCTAGATGGGCTTAAGCGAGAGACACTTAAAATTGTCTTCCTGCATTGTTGCAGCATTAATCTGGGGCTCTTGCTGCAGCAATTAAACTCGCCAGCTCCATCAGGAAATGGGCTTTTGTACGAGAGCACCTGCTCTCCCTAGGTGCGTTTATGTTACAAGAGATTTCCCAGCGAGGCTCCTGTTGTGTTAACGCACATGTTTAAGCGAGAGACACTTAAAATCGTCTTCCTCCATTGTTGCAGCGTTAATCGGGGGCTCTTGCTGCAGCAATTAAACTTGCCAGCTCCATCAAGAAATGGGCTTTTGTACGAGAGCACCTGTTCTCCTTAGGCGCGGTTATGTTACAAGAGCATTTCCCAGCGGGGCTCCAGTTGTGTTAACGCACATGTGGATGGATGTGTGTGGCCTCGGAAAGTGCTGAACTGAAAGCAGCAGCTGTTTCTAAATCGAAGCATGTTTTCTGTAAACAGTAGCAGAACACGAAAAATAACGTCTCCCATTAAAAACAAGCCCTCGCCATTGTGGAAAGGCAGATGCTTGTTTACATTGCGCTTTCTCTGTAATGAAAAAACAAAGTGCCTACACGGAGTAATGAAGGACAGAGTGTCACACTGCCAGTAAAAGATCCAGTCCTGGTGGGCAGGGCTAGAAGCAGACAGAGAGGTAACAAGCAGGGATAAAAAAGCCTCCTTCACAATACAAAGGCTGCATTTAGCATAAGCTATGATGCAAGCCAATGGAAAGAAGGGGCGGAGCTTCAAGTCCCCTTCGAAATCTGTACTGATTCCAAGAGGCTCTCGCATGGCGAGAGCAGCGCATGCGCGCTGCTAACGCCAGGCCAGACCTAAAACCCTAGAGGATGCTTTGTGCTTTTTTGTTCTTGGGAAAATTCCTGTAATACATGCCTCCCATGTCTCCAGCACCTCCCTATCTGTGCTAAGAGCCAGCGCATGAATCACCCCATCCCAGTACGAGTGTAGATCGAGGCAGGACCAGAGCTTATGTAGCAGATTTGCATCCAACAATTTGCAGCGAGGACAGCATGCATCTAACCTATGAAAATACCTGTTGATCTTGTCTGGGGATAGGTATGCCCCGTGAACAATGTAAAATTGAATCAGTGTAAAATGTGCATTTCTAGAAATCTGTCGGAGGTTCTCCAAAACTATGGGCCACTCCATCTCTGAGTATGGTCTCTCCCGGTCCGCTTCTCATTTAGTTGGCAGCGGTGTTAAGCCCACCAAGGTATGTTCTCGGATCGACTCCGCGAACCACTTCACTAGATGACGCCCCATGCCCATTACATGCACATATTGCATAAGGAGATGTGTTGGGGGTTCCAGCGCAATGCTACCCCACCAGCATCACATCATGGCCGTCCAGGAGGCATGGTTCAGGAAATGGCCTAGAGGAACTCTGTCCACCCCTATGATGGCTAGGAACGGCTGCAGAGCACCCTCTCCATACAGATCCCCCAGTGGGATTAGGCCTTCCCCCACCCATTCTGTACGGTCTCGTCCTCTCACTGTCTGCAGTCCTAGCAGAGGAATAACAGGCGTATATGGTGTGACATGCCTAGTAAGGGGCAGTGCCCTGTGTAAACATTTCTGTGCAGTCTGAACTAATAGTGGAAGCGATTTTTGTGATTTACTACAGGGATGGAATAAGATGAGGATCCTATCCAGGGAGTATGGAGGGTCCTGTTCTGCCAAGACTGACAAATGTAGTTCCTCCACCCATTTTGCCACCCACAGTATCTGAGATGCCAAGAAATAGTGCTCTAAATTGGGTAAAACAAATAGCCAGTCAGGTTTACTTTTTAATCCTTTGATCACACCCAGCCTGTAAGTACTGAGTGATCAACTGTTTTATTTTAATTTCTTATTTTATTTGACTTCTTCATTTGATGTCTTTGTATTTTTAAATAAGCACCAGTCCTTCAAGGTATATAACTTGAAGGACTGGTGCTTATTAAAAAATTATTGTTATGTATTGTATGAATTCGTTTTTTGTAAATGCTTCTTTTGGTGTCCCCGAAATTTGAGTATTGTCTTTGTACATATTGAACACTTGTATATATTGCACACATTGTTTTCTGAATGCATTCTTGATTGTTTGATAATTGTGCTTTTGATGACATACAAAGAATCAAATGAAGAAGTCAAATAAAATAAGAAATTAAAATAAAACAGTTGATCACTCAGTACTTACAGGCTGGGTGTGATCAAAGGATTAAAAAGTAAACCTGACTGGCTATTTGTTCTGTTCAGTAGATTGTTGTGGTCCAAGCCGGTCAGAGACAGGACCCAAACCTTTCTTGTTGCCCTAAATTGGGTAAAGCCATCCCTCCCTGTGACCGTGGCAGGTACAACTTCACCAGTGCTACCCTGTACCATGTGTTATTCCAAATAAAATCCCTTATGACCCCCTCCAGAGAATTAAAGAAGGACACAGGGAGGTAAAGCAGGAGATTAGCAAAATAATAAACAAAACGTTGTAGCATTACCAGTTTTATTAGCTCCACCCTGCCTATAACTGAGAGATTAAGCGTCTTCCAGAATACGATTTGGGATTTGAGCGCTGAAACTGCTCTAGTGATGTTACCATCCAAAAGATCTTGGTCATTGTGATAAAGGCGTATGCCCAGGTATCCGAATGCCACTGGCTGCCAATGTACTACCATTCCGTCCACCTCCAAAGGAGGATCCTTCATTCCGGGGGTAAAGGGGAATAACACCCAGCCCAGACAACAAAGCAAATAATCTCAGCATGTCAGGGATGACCCGTAGAACCGCCTGGAGATCTTTGACATACAGGTGAATGTCGTCTGCATATAGTGAGACTGCGTGTAGGCCTTCCCCAAGGTGTATCCCCCAGTCCGGTGCCTAGATCCGCAGCCCCATCGCTAGGGGTTCTATTACCAGGGAAAAAATCAACGGGGAGAGGGGGCACCCTTGCGGGTTCCCCTTTCTATCAATATAGGGTCAGAGAACAGAGTCCCCGAACGCACCAGACCATAGGAGCATCCTATAATAGCTTAATAAGGCTAAATATGTGTGGCCCAAAGCAATGGAGGACCGCAAACATAAAGACCACTCGACCGTGTCGAATGCCTTCTCCAGGTCCAACACAACCAGCTGTAAGCCAGTCTTCTGCAGAACAGCACATCACTCGGAACAGTCGTCGGATGTTAAGTGACGTGCTCCGGGCAGGCACAAATCCATTTTGGTCTTGATGGACCAACTGCGGGATCACAGGTGCAAGTCTGTTTGCTAGTATGACCGCCAAAATCTTGTAGTCTCCATTCAGTAACGCCAAGGGACAGTATGCATCTGGGGAAGTAGGATCTCTACCCAGCTTAGGAAGTGTAATCAGAGTAGTTTATGTCATTGAGGCTGGGAGGGAGAGGCTTTCAAGCGCTTCCGTATATACTTTAATTAATTGCGGGCTTGAAGGGTCAGCATATGACTTGTAAAATTTGTGGGGTAATCCATCGGGTTCCGGAACCTTTCTAGATGGCAGGGCCCTCATCGTACCCCTAACCTCTTCTAGAGTGAGCAGGGCGTCCAGCTCCATCCGCTGCTCCAGCTTTAAGGCCGGGAAAGGAAGTCTGTCTAGGGACCTTCCAGGCAGACCTGTATAGTTCTGCAAAATGTGCGGACAGCTCACTGTGTATTTCTAGCTGTGTGAGAACGAGGGACCCACTTTAATAACAAGGTCCTTAGAATGTTGTGTGTGGAACTTCAAGTGGAACCGAGACTGCAATGTAGCTATCGTCCAGATGCTGCAGTTATTGTCAAACAAGTGAACAGGATGTTAAAATTACATTGGCTCAAAGTCCACCTCATTGAAATGGCCAGATGCTTTACCATTGGTGTAGATGAGCAAGAACGAAAAGAGAAACAGGATTCTGGTCAAAATCAAGAAGCACTTTCAAAAATCCAGTCTGGAACCAAGGTGGAAAGGTCCCTATCAGGTGATCCTGATTACCAACACTGCTGTGAAATGTGTTGGGATACCTATTCAGGTGCATACTTTGCACACCCAGAGAGTGAGGGATCTATTGGAAGAAATAGCATTCTTTGAGCCAAATCTGAGACCTCCTCTGTTTATACATCTTGAAGAATCAGAGGGGGTGAAGCACAGCAAAATCCCTCACCAGTACAACTTCCATAAGTTTCACAAAGTTGTCTAGACATATCCATTGAAAAAGAAGACCTGAGACCCAAAAGTAGAAAAGCTATAGAACTACTTCCAGAGCAAACAAATGATCCTGGTGAAAGAACAAGTGTGAGGAGAGAAAGACCCATATGGAGATTGAAATGGTCAAGTAGTCGGAGGCAATCAAATCTAGTCTGTCAGTTGAATTCATATCACAAACAATTTCTGAAGAAACTGAATCCAGTGGTGTAAGTGAGTCAGAGGAAGATCAACAAACACCAAAGAGCTCTAAGCGAGCAAGAGAACCTTGTTGTAGGTATTTTGCACCCAAGTGGACTTACTATACAGAGAATGTGCCTAATGCAACAGGTCAAGATTCCAATGAGCTGAGATTAGAATCATTTGAACCGCCATGATTTGCCACTCTAAGATAGCACTAGATTTAAACTGTTGAAACAAATACTACAAATAAAGCTTAACATTCCAAACCTTGCTGATTTAAATCAACAAAATCTGATATTATAGCCAATGAACTGTGTTAAACTGAATTAAAAAGACTGTGATAAAAGAAAATGACAATAATTTTCTTTAAAAAAAAAAACATTAGGATGCATTCCCTTGGGCCAAGGATACAGTAGAAGAGTAATGATAACACTACTAAAAGACAAGGGAGGTGCGCTAGGGATGTCTAACAAAGATGTTTGTAGAGAAGCTGAATGAAATAATCGACAATGAACCATTGAAGTATTGTTTGATTGCCCAAGTAGAAATCAAAGCAAAATATAAAGCCTGCCTACTGCAAAATTTTACTAAAGCTCTGACTGTAGACAAACATGTGCATCCCTACCACGGCAAATTGTAGAATAATAAAGGTTGTTACATTAATAGTTGTTATTTTAGCATTCATAGTTCTATTAGTTGGAATATGTTTTGCCCTAGAAACAGAAACATTTAGATCACCACCTGCACCAACCTTGTCTGCACACACAATAGATGAGAAGTAAGTAAAAGCTTCATTCCTGTATGTTTCAGAAAAAGATTTAACAACAAATGACTATTCAAGATATGTTCAGGAGTATACTCAAGATGTCGATACTATGGACTGTTATGTCTGTGCACACCTACCTTCTTAAGTTGCAGAAGATATGACATGTTACCACATTCCACTTTCATATTGATTTACATGTAGAATCTTACTTAGTTTATTTTATAGACAGAAACAATTTGATTATTATTTTTCCAAATATGACATATTCTTTCTAAATTTCTCCTGAAGAAAAGAATTAACCCTCAGCTACAAATAAAACTCATGGAAGTTGCATGGTATTTCTTTGGATCCCCTACAGTTATAGAGACGGTCAATGCATACAAAAAGAATCTAACCTGTTTGATGAGACCATTGGAAAATACATTTATTTTAGCAATGGAAGAGAGAAGAGCTCACAGGTTTCACAAGACAAATAAAGAAGATGTTTTAAAGAACGTTTGGAAGAAAGAGAAAGATGAGTGTAGAAAGAGAATTGTTTATGCTAAATTAAAATTGGATCGACATCAAAAAGGGAAACTATGGGGGTCATTACGATGGTGGGCGGACTTGAGTCTGCCCGCCATCGGGGTGGTGTTTATGACCGCCCGCCATTATGGCAGCAGTCCTGCATGTAGAACCATGATTGAACTGCCACCGTGGTGGTCGCATCTTGCATCTTTACCATTGCAGTGGGTGCTGCTGGCTGCAGCACCCACTGCAATGCAATGTAGCGGGGTACCATGGGTACCCCCCAGTGCACCTCCCCCCCAACGCAAGGGGGGCCCTAAACGGGCCCCCAAATGCATTCTTCGCCAGCCTTTCAATGGCGGTTTACCCGACACAGAAAAGCTGGCTGCGGCCAGCATTGTAATATGATGGACGGTGCCTGCTAGGTACTGCCACCATTTTACACATACCGACAGCTCCGCCAGGCAATCAGAATGATTGCCTATGGCATAACGGTGTTGTGCTGTCTTTACGACTGCCATAGAAACGATTTCCCCCACCATCTTAATATGGCGGCGAGAATATTGCTACGATGGCGAAGGGCACGCCACTGCTTGGCTGGCGGTGGCAGGCCTTCCGCCATAGTAATCAGGCCCTATGTCTTTACAAAAGAAGAAAGAAGTTTTGAAAGAGAAATATTGGGATATGGAGTTGCAGACACACATTCAAAGTTTTTGGAGGACCTGTTCAAATATTAATAGGGGGAAGAGGCAGTTATTCATTTGGTCTTGTTTGTTTGTGGACAAGATGCATATTTCCAGTAAGATGCATATTTCCAGTTGCCTGCAGATTGGGACAGTACTTGCTATTTGGCTTTATTGTTTCCCAAAACATATATCATGTAAATAGCATAGATGCTTTAACAATGACTCCATCTCACAGACATATATGCAGTACCAAGGAAGGGCCACAAATGGTGGGAGACATTTTTGGGGGCATACCACCTGTACAAGTAGGTTTGAATGATGAAAAGATCAGAAAACTTTCTACAATAGTAGACAAGCTGACTACTGATACATCTGGTGTTTTGTTAACTCAGAGTTAGTGGCTATTAGATCAATTAGCTTTAGACATATTGCTGGCAGAGAAGGACAGAGTCTGTTAAATATTGAAGGTTCAACATTGTTAATCATATATACCTGATGAGAGTAGAAAGATAGAAGAATTCACAAAGAACATTACTGATTTAAAACCTGAATTAGAAACCTTAGAAACCAATAGTGTGTTAGGAACATTAGGCAAGGGTGCTTCTGCTATAGGTAATTGGTTTACAACTATAAGGAGTGGAGTTTTAGGGCTCATATTGAAACCTGAGCTAATCATTCGTATTTGGTTCATATGTTTATATGCTTTCTATAAAGGAGTTAGATGCTATTTCACAAGAAAGGAAAATCAAGAAAGTAAAAGGTGAGAAGAATTTGAACTAGAAGAAAGAAAGAGCAGGGTATACAAAAAGCTGAAGGAATTTGAAGAACTGAAAAATAAAAATGATGGCACAGTAAAGAGAGAAGGTGCACTCTAGAGATTCATATGTAAAAATGTGAGATGGTTATTCATCTATCAGAGGGGGGAACGGATGCAGCAAATGTCTTCGTGTTATCAAAAAAGATGCTTTTAATAGAAAAGTGCAAGAATTTATATTAATTACAAGCATTGCACTTTATACATTTGTAGTAAGTATTTATAAATTAAACCCAGATGAATGCTTGATACTTTTTGACCTCTTTGTGCCCCTGGCAACACTAGATGCAGAAGAGAGCAATTAAAAACAGAGTGAAAGTCCAGGAAACAGATAGCTGTTGATCAGGTTCATTACTTAAGCAGGTGAGCAGAAGAAATAAAAAGGTGTAGAATGATTATGTTATGTATACAATGCATGCATGGCATAAACAATTGAGTGTGACAAACTGTGTGATGACTGAGTGTAAAATAGTCGTAGAATAGTCCCTTATGCATGGTGTGTAAGGATATACCCAAACAACTCAGAGCATAAAATGAGAGAGAAATACTTCCCTAGGCTGATCCAAGTTGTAATTGGCAACATTTTAAACCAGTGACTGAAAGAGGCTAGCTCAAAAAGTCAATGGTTTTGTCAATCCTAAAAAAGTTTTCTATGTGATATAGTTGCAAATAGGATATTTTCCAGTAAACTAACAACATTCTACCTCTAGCAAGAAGGTATTCCATTATTGCTAGTCATGGGTGATTATACAAATACTAATACTCCTCGATTTATCGGCAGCATTTGATACAGTCGAACATAGGGTTTTGGCGAGTTTCTCCGAGCTGTCGGGATCGAGGGACTGGCACTTAAACTCTTGTTGCGACATCTTTATGACAACGTAGCGTCACTTCTGTGATGCAGCGGCGTCGTAAACAATGTGCTACTATGCGACATATTTACAACGTGATGCATCTAGTGAGATGTGTCACGTTGTAAAGCCCTGAGTTACATTATACCTGCATCAGGTATAATGTATGCAGGGTGGGTTTTACAACATTGGAAAGCCTCGTAAAAGTGATGCAGTAAAACCTTATGTCTGCTTGAGGCAGGCATAAGGAGTGAGGCAGCATGTTAGGAATAGGCATTCCTAACCATTGCTTGAGTTGCGTCATGCTTGCGACACGACTCCAGCAATGCACCACTTTACGTCAGAAGATGCGTAACATATCTTTCCATTCTTGCACCACGGTGTGGCGCATTGTAAATGCGGTGCATCCATGGTGGCGCAAGGCTATTTTTCTGTGACGGAAAATAACTGGTGCATCTCTGCTAATATCCAGAGATGTGCCAGTTATTGTAAATCTGCCCCTTAGAATCCTTTTGCCTGATAGATCTCTAGTGGTAGCCTTCTGTGTCCAAATGCGTTCTCACTACCATGTGGGGTTACTCATTGGGACTCACTCAGCCCTATGTATTTAACATTTATGTTAAGCCCCCTTGCCCATTCGGGTTGGATCTCATCTCTTATGCAGACGATACCCAAGTCATGATAGCTCTTTCTGCTCCAAACTGCCAAGCAGGTTCCATCTTTCACTGCTGCATGACTGCTGTAGAAAATTAGATGACCTTGAACTGCTTAAAACTAAATTCAGAAAAAACCGCGGTCATCATGTTTGGAAACTCCCCTTTCTTATGGACTCCATCCTGTTGGTGAAAATAATTGGGATCCCTTCCTACACCAGTGGGCAAGGCCAGAGTTCTTGGTGGGATCATGGATAACAACCTGACTTTTGGATTGCAGGTCAATGCGGTCTCACCCTCTACATTTCATGTCCTAAGGATGCCTAGAAAGGTCTTTCCTTTCATTCCAGACAACTCCCAAAAAACAATGATCAAGGCTCTCATACTTTCCAAAATTGAGTAATGCAATGCTTTTTATCTTAACAAGCTGCAGCAACACCCCAACACGCTTCAGGTTCTGAAAATGCAGCTGCAAGATTGCTTACTGGAATCCCCAAACATTGATCTGTTGCACAAGCTATTAAACATCTCCATTGCTGCCTGTCAGGCAGTGCATCAAATTTAAAGCTCTCTGCGTTACCCACAAATCTCTGCATGGAGCTGGCCCTGAGTTCCTCAAACACGCATTTCAATGGTATATTCTAGGAAGATGTTTAAGGGCCAGAGGTTCCCGAAAACTAATTGTCAATAGGTTCAAACGAATAAATTGGGGAGGAAGAGGTTTTGTAAACTCTACTGCTAAGGAATGGAATGCATTTCCCCTTTCCATTAGGTCAATTCTGTTCAGAAAGAACCTAAAAACCTGACTCTTCCCTAAATAATTTCACTGTACTTGTTGTCTTGATCCCACTGTGCTAGTGCCTAGACATCTTTGGGTATTTGTTTGCGCTCAACAAATTATTATAACATAACATTTCAGATCTTTCTATTCCTCAGTTGGTGAAAGGGGTATTTCTATAGGAGTGGAAAGAACGTAACTAGACAAGTACATGAGGCCTCTTAGAAAAAGACTCATGTGCCCTGCCTTTTGTTCCTCAGACCTTGTATACATGCCACACACATAGCACAGTACCATGTAGATAACCTAACTTAATGACATTCACAGTAGCATTGGAAGTGGGAATAGATCATTTATCTTTAATTGTGTTTGCAGGAAAGGTCTCTCAATAACTGTCAGACATTGCTTTTGACAGCATTAGAACAATACCATGACATCTGGAGAAAAAAAAGGCAACTACATACTAGTACCTGCCTGGCTGTTTGATGGCTCGATCCTGCTTAGACAGCCATTTGTGGGCCAGAAACTGTTAGAATCACTTATGTGAAATCCACAGATGTGCTAGGGGAGAGCAAATTGACAACATAATTCGGAAACAGGCCTCATTTGTTTTTTTCTCTTTGTGGTGCTACTCCCTGTCAAGATAACCTGATCTCTGCCCTGTCCGAGGCGCAGTGGGGACCTCAAGGAAGAGGTGTTGACTTTCATATCAGGACTCCACTAGCAGCCTCCACACAGCAGCTACCTTTACTGTGCCGTTATTTTGCTTCTGTGTTGCACACAAAAAAGGTTTAGCAATTTATCAGAAAGGTGGCATAGTCATGGTCGGACAACTCATTAATGGGGGCTTGTAATTTATGAATATGCATCAGTTTTTCCCATATCCCATCATACTCAGAAACATTGATAACTCATTGATCCAGGAATCACACGAAGTGGTTCCATCTGGAGGCACCTGCACATGAAATGCATTCACCCCAGCATAGCAATGACTGTCATGAGGAAGAGTAGGACTGGGAATGATGACAATTATTGAGTATTGGGACAACAGTTTCTGCCTTCAAATGGAATGTAGCAATTTCTCTGGCAGGTTCCTTGTTTCTTAGGCATTTAAGGAAAGCCACACAAAATGTATGTATGTATGTATGTATGTATGTATGTATGTATGTATGTATGTATGTCTGTCTATTTATCCCCCTCTTTGCCTATCATGCTAGATAACTATTTCCCAGGCAGTCCTATGGAAGCATCCATGCATCCTTCCACCTACCCAGCCATGTAATCTCCATCTATTTACACTAACTATCAGTATATAGAGTGAACTTCTGGCTTCCTATTTAGACTTTGGAGCAAAGCCCAAAGAGCTGATTATAAATCAAAGCAGAGAGAAGAATTTAGCAATAGCCGATTCCCTCTGAACACAGGCGTTGGCACACGGTCAGATCTTGAACAATTTCCTAAATACCAGATGATTTTCATAACTCGGCTGTGGCCTGGGAGGGCAGTCCACAGCTGCAAGCCAGCAGCTGCAAACTGTCTCCCACCTCCTGAAGTGTGCCTGAGCCCAGGAGCGTGAAGAGAGGTTTAGCTGCTCATCGGGGGGGCCTGTTGGGGACAAAATACGCTCAGCTTTTGGCTACAGGTAGACTGACGCAGGGCCTCCAAGGGATTTATTTATCAGACAAGTAACTCTACCCTCCAGGCGCACAGCACTGTGGAAGAAAAAGCCACTGGGCGGGTGAACATTCCCCAGCCTCCTCGACGAGCACATATTCGAAAGATTCCCCTGGATTTCGGAATGTAAACATTTTTCAATCGATAAAATTAGTAGTCATCCGCTGAACCGCTCCAACTCAGTATGGGAAATTAAAGCCGTTCCCAAAAGATATACTAAATTAGGTAGAGGCAATGCAGAACAAAACGTTGGCTGTCTGTCTGGGGTGCCTTTAAGAACACCCGTACAAATTAGACTTCACTTGCTTTAAGAATGACTTTCTAACTCTTTCTCAGTAACATCAGAGCAATATTTCGAGCTTGGAAGCCTCGTGACGTATATACTGTAGGATTTTCTTTCCAGTAAGCTCAGCTATCCCGAACACCAAACATCCAGCAGTGAAAGTCATTCTAGACAATGGACCACTTTCAAGAGGTATGTAGGATTATTTTCTCTTAATGGGTGCAGATTTACATCCTGGATACCTTTTGTGAACTTTGATTGCATCTATGTGAAGGCAGTCAGTCCTGCATGCATACTTGTACTGTTGAACATAGAAAAATTATTTCACATTAACCCAGGGCGCAAGTCGTAAAAAAAGAAGTGGGGGGACGCTGTCACCGTAAGTGACGTCTCGACAGGAAGTGACGTCACGAAAGGTGACGAGCTCCTCGTCCCAGAGAGGCCAAAGAGTAAAGTCCAGCTGTTTGGCAGGGGGGATGGCGTCCCCCGAGTTAAATAAGTGGGGGACACAATCCACTCGCGTGGTACCCTGACTTGAGCCCTGCATTAACCCAACCTCATTACGCTGCTTTGTGCCTTTTTTAATTAATAAGAATAAACTTATTCCCATGTGTCTCCCCCGCAACCGATTTTAGAATTTCTGCCAATTGACATCCTGTAAACAAATGTACTTATAGATAATATTGTACCACATTGGGGGGACGTATATATATGACCCAGTGGCGAAAAATGAACCTCTGCGGTGCTGGAGGCCCCCGAGCTCCAAAGCGCCGTCCCCGCACTGTGCACGGGCAGCGGTGCCCCTGGCCTGGGAGCTCCCAACTGGGTTCGGGGTAGGGGGGTCCATGTACTTTGCCAGGGGCCCCCTCAAGTTTCGTCACACCACTGCTATGACCAAGAGATCAAACATGATGATGGCTCTTTAGCAAGCTTCAACTCAATGCAATATATAATTTGAATACATATTCACTGTGCACAGTGCCTCTTTTACAAAAAATTGGCATAGAGCAGCGCCGTATGACCTCCGTGACCCGCCCCGCCTCCCAGCTGAGACGCCCTCCCACTGCCTAGATACAGCGCTCCGTGTCCTGAACGCGCTGTGACTCGCTTCGCTCTCCAGCTGAGTGGTCGCTCCCCTGCCTCCCTGGCGTACTGTGGTATCGTTGTTCCGCTTTTATCCTGATTAACTGCCTGCAGTCTGCCCTGCTTGCCGCTTTGCTTAAATTACATTTTTAAAGCGCAATTGTCTTTGTTTAAGCATTTTAATTGTATTAGCGCATTTCGCCCCAAGCGCTCCGCTCCGCTGACCCCTCCGATGCCATTTTGGTTGTTGTTGTCCTCCTCCGTGACCCGCCCCGCCTCCCAGCTGAGACGCCCTCGCCCCTCCCCCTCCACCATCCATATATGACAGAAGTTCCCACGCGCAGCGACCGCGCCCAATTCGCGCCGAAGGTGCGCCAAAGGTGAGCCCGTCTACGCCCGTCCGCGCCTGGACCGCGCCCAGCGCCAGACCCCCTGCCCCTCGCGCTGCCCGGCCCTCCCGCATTACCTACGATGCTTCCACCCTCCTAGCCCTTAACCCCGGTCGCGCCCCCAACTGCGTCCAAGCCGCTCCTGGACACACCCATGAACCTTTCTCCTGCTACTCCTGCAAATTCAGCGGCACCGACAACATCTCCGCTACGATCACACCACAGACTCTCGACCCCAACCACCTTCAATGCATCCTTCTCAACACCCGATCGGTCCACAGACACGCCATCGACCTATGGAATCTACTAGACACCATCTCTCCAGACGTCGCCTTCCTAACAGAAACATGGATGAACGCTTCTTCCGCCCCAGACATCACCATTGCCATCCCTGAAGATTATAAGATCACACGCAAGGACCGTACCGGCCACACAGGAGGAGGAATCGCTATCGTCCATAAAAAATCAATCCGCATCTCAACCAGCTCTGACGCCAACCTCGCCAACTCCGAACACCTTCACTTCCAGATCCACATCGACCCCAAGACTACACTCAGAGGCACCCTCCTCTACAGGCCACCAGGACCCCGCGCAAAATTCAGTGAAGACATCACGGACTTCATCACTCCACACGCGCTCCCCTCCAAAGATTACATCCTTCTGGGAGACCTCAACTTTCACATTGAAAAGAACAACGACCGCAACACCACCACCCTCTTGGACAACCTCGCCAACCTCAGACTTAAACAACTGGTCACCTCCCCCACCCACATCGCAGGTCACACACTCGACCCCATCTTCACCTCCAGCAATCATGTCTCATTCAGCCACACTACGGATCTCCTCTGGACTGACCACAGCTGCGTTCACTTCACCTACAACAAGCCGAAACCCACCAACCACCTCCAACCAACTCTGCAAAGAAACTGGAACAAAATCACCATCGACCAGATCTCCTCATCGCTCCTTCTAAACACCCCAGCCCACTCTTCTAACCCAGACCAAGCCGCCGCCAACTTCACCCTATGGTTATCCAACACCACCGACATCCTAGCACCACTGAAAAAACGTCAAAGCAAACCTGGCAGCAAGAAGGCCTCATGGTTCAACGATGATCTTAAGAAGTCCAAGAAACTCTGCCGCTCCCTTGAGAAGGCCTGGAAAAAAGACCCAACCACTAGCACCAAGGACGCCTTCAAAAACGCCACCCGCACACACCACCAACTAATCCGAAAAGCCAAGAAAACAGCATTCAAGGATCGACTTGACAACAACGCCCACAACAGCAAGGAACTTTTCAACATCGTCAAGGAATTCACCAACCCCTCGGCCAACTCCAACGACATCACCCCCTCTCAAGCCCTCTGCGACTCCCTGGCTTTATTCTTCCACAACAAAATCGCAGACATCCACAACAGCTTCGACAACCAACCCGGAGACCAACCCACCCAACCATATGCTGGACCTTCTCCCCCCTTGAACACCCTCAACGAATGGAATCCAATCTCCAACGAGGACACCATCCGCCTGATGAACTCCATCCACTCAGGATCCCCCACAGACCCATGTCCTCACCACATCTTCAACAAAGCTGACTCCGTCATAGCACCGCACCCCCGAGACGTCATCAACTGCTCCTTCAACTCCGCCACCTTCCCGGAGAGCTGGAAACACGCTGAACTCACCGCCCTTCTGAAAAAACCCACAGCGGACCCCAACGAACTCAAAAATTACCTCCCCATATTGCTCCTTCCTTTCCCGGCCAAAGTCATTGAGAAAGCTGTCAACAACCAACTCGCCGCTTTCCTCGAAGCCAACAAATCCCTCGACTCCTCACAATCTGGCTTCCGAGCAAAACACAGCACGGAGACCGCCCTCATCGCAGCAACAGACGACATTCGAACTCTACTGGACAATGGAGACACAGTCACCCTCATCCTCCTCGACCTCTCTGCAGCCTTCGACACAGTCTGCCACAGCACCCTTTTACAACGCCTCAGAAACATCGGAATACAAGGAAAAGCATTGGAATGGATCACCTCGTTCCTCACCGGAAGAACCCAGAGAGTCTGCCTTCCACCATTCAAGTCCCAGGCCACTGAAGTCATCTGTGGTGTACCACAAGGATCCTCACTCAGTCCTACCCTCTTCAACGTATACATGAGCCCCCTTGCGGCCATCGCTCGCCAACACAATCTCAACATCATCTCGTACGCAGATGACACTCAACTGATCCTTTCTCTCACCAATGACCCCAGCACCGCCAAAACCAACCTACACGAAGGAATGAAAGAAGTTGCCGAATGGATGAAACACAGCCGTCTGAAGCTGAACTCAGATAAAACAGAAGTCCTCATCTTAGGTACATCCCCCTCTGCATGGGACGACTCTTGGTGGCCAGTAGCCCTTGGTAAAGCTCCCATCCCGACAGACCACGCACGGAACCTGGCTTCCGAGCAAAACACAGCACGGAGACCGCCCTCATCGCAGCAACAGACGACATTCGAACTCTACTGGACAATGGAGACACAGTCGCCCTCATCCTCCTCGACCTCTCTGCAGCCTTCGACACAGTCTGCCACAGCACCCTTTTACAACGCCTCAGAAACATCGGAATACAAGGAAAAGCATTGGAATGGATCACCTCGTTCCTCACCGGAAGAACCCAGAGAGTCCGCCTTCCACCATTCAAGTCCCAGGCCACTGAAGTCATCTGTGGTGTACCACAAGGATCCTCACTCAGTCCTACCCTCTTCAACGTATACATGAGCCCCCTTGCGGCCATCGCTCGCCAACACAATCTCAACATCATCTCCTACGCAGATGACACTCAACTGATCCTTTCTCTCACCAATGACCCCAGCACCGCCAAAACCAACCTACACGAAGGAATGAAAGAAGTTGCCGAATGGATGAAACACAGCCGTCTGAAGCTGAACTCAGATAAAACAGAAGTCCTCATCTTAGGTACATCCCCCTCTGCATGGGACGACTCTTGGTGACCAGTAGCCCTTGGAAAAGCTCCCATCCCGACAGACCACGCACGGAACCTAGGCGTTATCCTGGATTCTTCACTCTCAATGAACAGACAAGTCAGTGCCGTATCCTCATCCTGCTTCAACATTCTTCGCATGCTCAAAAAAACATTTCGCTGGATCCCCACCGAAACCAGAAAAACAGTCACCCATGCTCTGGTCACGAGCCGACTGGACTACGGAAACACCCTCTACGCAGGTACTACCGCTAAAATCCAGAAGAAACTCCAACGAATCCAAAACGCCTCAGCCAGGATCATACTAGACATCCCGCGTAACGAACACATCTCTGGCCACCTGAAAGACCTCCACTGGCTGCCCGTCGATAAGAGGATCACTTTCCGACTGCTGACCCACGCACACAAATCACTCTACGACATTGGACCAGAATGCCTCAACTCTCAACTGTCCTTCTACACCCCCTCCCGCCAACTACGCTCTTCCAGCCAAGCCCTCGCCACTGTACCCCGCATCAACAAGACCACTATGGGAGGAAGATCCTTCTCATACCTTGCGGCTAAAACATGGAACTCACTCCCCACTTACCTTCGCCTTACCCAGAACCACCTAGCATTCAGAAAGCAACTTAAAACGTGGATATTTGACAAGTAATCCTCCTCCCTTCCCTAAGCGCCTTGAAACCCTCTGGGTATGTAGTGCGCTATATAAATTCTTTGACTTGACTTGACTTGTATGTCTTTTTGCTCTGCTGCCCTTTGCCAATTTGAAAGAGCAGGAATGCAATGCATTTACAAGATACAGTGCAATCCTGTCCTTTCAGCCAGCGCCGGAACATAATTTGTTGCCTAACACCTATGCAGGCACCCTTGCATCTTGGTGCAAAGATCTCTGCATTGTTGGCAGGATTGTTTATGTGAAGGAATGGCCATCTTCCTGAACAAAGACAATCCATGGAGGCATTTTCCTCATTCTAAGTGTGCTGCAGAATGCAGCACACGTGGAAAGAGGATAAAAAATGTGGAGAAATTAATACATTTCTCCTTGTTATGCCTGCTCTGGGGAGGCATAAGGTTTGGCGCTGCACCAGGTTTACGTGATTTGGTAAACCTGGGCCAGTGTCAAAATCCATGGGTATAGGATGGGAACACCTACCGCAACGCCCATGAATCACCTCCTTACTACATTTCTATCAGGCCAAGGAAAGCCATGTAGGGTGGCTTCGCATCACCTCATAGATATGGTTGAGAGGCCTGCGCTACAGGAGCGTTAAAAAACTGATGCTCCAGTGATGCAGGCCTCTTGTAAATAAGCCCTAGGATTCGTAAACCGTCCTGCTGGTGTTCAAATCTGCACGCTGGCTTCCTTAGAAAGCACAGGCTTGTGAAGACGATTTCAGCAGAAGCAGTGTGCAGACTGAGAAGCTGAAGAACATGAGCTCCAGTGAAGACATAAGAAAAGTGGCCAGGCTGTAGTGAGAGCCGCAGCTGTCATTTGGATCACTAACACAATATTGTGGTAAAAAATATCGTTGACAAAAAAATTGTATCAAAAATATATTTAAAGTGCAGAAATATCAGAAATAAAATATTTTTGACTTCAATATAAAATGAATACACAAAAAACCCAGGAAAACTATATCCAATTCAAGAACAAATATATTAATTAATTCAGACAATACATTTAACCCCTTCCATGCTGGTGACGAACCCCAGCCGTCACGCTCTGCGGCGCTCGTGTGCTGATGACGGCTGGGGTTTGTCACGGCCCCGCCCTGTTCTTTTGTTTACCCCACAGCGGCGGAAACAGCCCAGCATGGAAGGGGTTAATATTAGGGATTTAAAAACCTCAAAGGGCAAATGTACAACAAATACTATAAACATAGGGAAAGCAATGGACTTCGGGGGGGTTAAATTTACTATCAAAATTCCAGTCTATGCAGCAGTAGAAAAAGCATTGGACTTCAGAGGGGTATGATTTACTATTCCCACTCCTGTCTGTGCTACAGTAGGGAAAGTGTTAGACTTTGGAGGGATTACATTTACTATTCCCACTCCAGTCTGTTCTACAGTAGGCAAAGCGTTAGACTTCGGAGGGTTTATGTTCACTATTCCCATGCCAGTCTGAGCAGCAGTAGGGAAATAACTTCACTTCAGACACATTACATATTTGAATATTCCTATTAATTTATTTAAAAAAAAATATAAAATATGTGTATATTAAAAAATAAAAACAATTAAATGCTCTGCATTTACGATGATGCTTAGTGGCAAATTGAGCCCTGGGATGTGAGGCAGTATGCTCCGACCCTCCTTTTTGAAAAGGCTTCCTTAAGCTACAGAGCTGACAAAGTTGTGTTGATGCACCTGCGCCCAGTGAGTGGTAAAGAGACCTGAGAACAATTTGGAAAGATTTTCCAGCACCCCCAAAATGACTTGTTGCATTCTTCTGATGAAGTAATGAATCCAGAAACGTATCTAGAGCTACACACCATAGGTTGCACCAACAATAGCGAAAAATAAAGGCTACTACTGAAGTAAGTGTTATCAGGCACTGCATTTACTATGATGCTTTGGGGGAAATTGAGTTCTGGGATGTGGAGAAGTGAGTTCCACCCTCCTTGTGCTGATGCACCTGCACCTAGTGAGTGTTACAGAGACCGGAGCAGCATTTCCAGCACCCCCAAAACGACTTGTCGCTTAAGGGCTTACCTATTTTGAATAAGGCTAATACTACTGTCCCCACAGATTCTGGGACAGAATGGGCCCACAACACACTTAATTCCCCACGGATTCTGGGCCAGATTTCAGCCACAGCACACTTCTGTCCCCACAGATGTGGTGAAAGATTTGGTTCGCCAGCACTTTGTCCCCTCATCTGCGGTGTCAGAATGGGCCAACTAGATAATTCTGCTCCCCCAGATGCCTGATAGCACATGCTGAACAGATTACAGCCACAGCAGACTTCTGTCCCCACAGATGTGGAGAAAAATGAGGCCTACAAAGAACACCTGTTCCCACATCTGCAGTGATAGAATGAGCCCACTAGACATGTCTGTCCCCACTGGTCCCTGGATAGCTCATTCTGGGACAGATTGCAGCCATAGCGCACTTCTGTCCCTGCATATGCGGGGAAGAATTAGGCCCATACAGCACTTCCGTCCCTGTATTTGTGGTGACTGAATAGGCGCACTAGACACTTCTGTTCCTGTAGGTGCATAGACGACTCAAGCTGGAGCAGATTGTAGCTACAGCACACTAGTGCCATTATCGGCAACATCACCCACCCCCGGTCTGAGCATGCAAGAATGAATAAATACACAAGACAACTTTATTATGGGAACATATTTCTGCAGGTTTATTCCATACAAGAGTATGCTATATGTGGGTTATCATACGGGTGATACAAGAGCGGGCAGCTGTGCCAACCTATGCTGCCCCCGCCCTCCTGGTGAGCCAGCACTGTGGGACACCCTGTCAGTGCTACCTTTGCTGATCCTCTTCCGGATCACGTGACACGTTGGTCTCTTCTACTCACGCCCTTTTCAGGGCAGAGCGTAGCAGGGCAAACCCCCGGTTGGTCAGGCCCAAACCGCCCGAAGGACTAATGGAGCGCCGTTGCAGTTTTCCAGGAACCTGCCCTGAGGCACCTGATCTTTGGCTCTGGCACCCCTACTGTGCCGTGCAGAGATATCCTTACTGTACCGGTCTGCCGCAGAGGTACCCTTACTGTACCGGTCTGCTTCCAGATCGCCCGGTAACTCCGCCACAGTTCTGGAGGCGGCTGCCATCGATGCCAGAACCCCCCCACGTGCGAACTATACTGTCACCTACAATCTGCTATCCCCAGTACCTTCTGTAAGTCAAGCAGGAACAGGTCCATCCCCACTGGAGATAAGTGGACCCCATCTCTCTAAATGTATCCCTCAACTCTGGCCTGGATCAGCTCGTGCCTGAGGAAACCCAGGCCCCTCTGGTCTGTGAACTTACACATGGCCCCATTGACACTATTATGCAAATGTTTCACCGCCTTACTAGACCAGGCCCGTGCCAATTTCTGCGAGGGATGATTTCAGACCCACGGAGTTCGCATTATCCCATGCGTTTGCTGATTTCCCCCAGGTCAGACTTCATGGTTTGTAGAAGCGCCCTCCTACCCATGGGAATAAGGTTGCTTGCCCCCAAATGGATCACCAGGATGCTGGGGAGGGTGCCCCTAGAGCTAACCGTTGCTCCAGTCTGTTTCTGATGCTGCTCCATCTCATTCCAGGGAAGCCCATCCAGACAAACTGCGGTTGTGTGAACCCCTGCATCCAATTTCTGCGTGCAGCCCACTGAGCCATCCTGTCAACGTATGAATGGCCGATCACCCACACTCGGGAACCTGGTGAATAAACGGATGACATCTTTTACAAACTTGTTTAATATCTATTTAATCACACTTTATCAAGAACACACCAACCATGGCACTCCTAATATATTTACATTCTGAGCCTTCATTTTCTCGTGCCAGCGTTGGTATCTCACCTTCTTCTCCTCCTCTTTTCCCCCATTTTGCTACTATCTGCCCCTGCTGCCCTGTGCATGAGTAAAATCGGGATATCAATGTATTCCAGTCTCCATATCCCCTCTTTGGCTGCCTGGGGCACTTGCCAAGACAGTGAGCAATGCCCCGAGGCTAAGGGTGCCACAGTGACGAGTGGCCAGGGTGCCGTCCCTGCTGCTGCTTTGGGAAGTCGGTGGGGGAGGAGATGGCGCTGGGCTGAGGTGGCGTGGTTGTAACTGCCCCCGGGCCACTAGTCGGCGGGTGACTCGTTGCAGCCGCTTGATTAGTATTTGATGGTGGTGCCGCCAGTTGGCCGCCCCTGACCGGTGGCAGAAATGGCTGGTGCTGCAGTGTCAGAGACCACCACTTCTTCAGACCTTGGCCCTAACATCGTAGGTGCTCCAGCTCCCATCACCCTGGCTGCTGTATTCGCTCAACTTGCCTGGCCCCCCAAACCTGCAATACTGTGGGTGCCCCTGGTACCGCGGGCGCTGCAGCCAGCAACAGAGGCGTTGATGCCATGGCATCTAGCCGCGTGAAATTGCCCCATCAAAATCAGCATATTGTCCATCACCTTACCCATTTTCACGAAGTTCTCGGCACCTGCAGTAGTGTTCGGTACGGCCGCTGGTACCCCTGTGGGTTCTGGTTGTCACAGGGTGGTCACTACCCTGGCTTTTACTGGGGGCATGTCCATGGGGAAGTCCTTGTTGAAGGCTTGCGTACCCGCTTGGATCTGAGTGGTCACTGATCAACGAGTCCCGTCTGTGTCTCCAGTGGAATGTTGGCCATCACCCCAGAATCCCCCTGCCCTCTAGCGTCGAGGAATCCTTGAGCCCATTCTGGTCCTTTAGCCTTGGCCATGGCCATGAAGTTTTCTTATAGTCCCTCCCGCGACATGCAGGGCTGGGACTCATCTACACAGCTGATTTGTGAGAACAGTGGGGCGGCAGTTCCCTGGCTGTCCATGGCTCCGGAATGTTTAGCCGACTGTCTAGGCGTGCCCTGGGGGGAGGGAAAATCATAAATGCTTGTCCTGCCCTAAGGGTGCCACCACACTGCTGGGCTGCAAAGAGCCCTGTTTCCCCGTCCCCGAAGCGTGTCCAACCCACTCATTCCACAGTACTTACTTCACTTCTCGATTCCTCACACCCTAAACTCTTGAACGGTCGTGGGAAGAACGGATCAGAGAGGTGGGTGGTCAGCACGCTTGTTGGGGCGTGACGTCAATGACAACTTCCTGAAAGAAGAACGATTAGCACTAGCATTCCATGGCGGCTGGGTACCCCACCAACCACCGCCCTGCCCCCTCAGCCTCAGCTGACCCCGCCTCCACAACTCACTAATTCCGAAGCTTGCATGGCCCAGTGTCCTCCGTCCATCCTCCTGATCGGGGCTTGAGTGATTTGTCCGCAACCTTGATGAGAAAATTGACACAGGTTATCTGCCTACTGGTTTCACCTCTTTGCCCCCCTGTTTTGATGCCCCTTGCATTAGATTTTACACCGTGGCCCAGTCCACACCTGTGCCCTCAAACCCACAACATGCCCCCCACTCTGCCTGTCACCCCCATATTCCTCTGTGTGTCTGCCACGCTGTCCCGCTTTCTGCCTTGCCTTCTGTTGGCCTGCACCTGAAGCTTCCACTCGCTGCACTTGACGAGAACTCTGAAGGGTGGCAAAGACAGCAGTAAGTTATTATTATTATTATTATATTTCTTATATAGCGCCAGAATTGACCCCCGAAGGGGTATCTCCGCGCTTGCCTTGGGAACCCGTCCTGGTTTTTCCCTGTGAGATAGCCCCTACAGGGCATCCCCAAGGTGAAAGCCAGGCATCCCGCCTCGGGGGGACATTGTAGCATTGTTAGGCATTGCAGCATCATGGACTCCCTCCTGAGTCATGTAGACAGGAGGTGGCACCACAGAAATATGCTTGAAACATTATTTTGGGGTTTTGGGGGGTGGGTGGGCCTAGATATCTCACAACCTGGCCACCCTGGACCAGTCCCATAATGGGAGGGGGGCATACCTAGCCCACCGAGGGGTAAGGGATCACCACTAATTATTCAAATGCACTATAATCATCCATCAAATGTAAATTGGTGGGGAGCCCCTGGGATGCCTACTCCTCCACTCAACCTTGCTAAGCTCAGGCACTAATAACCAAATTGGGCACGATGAAAGACTCCCAACTCACACTGATCCCCATAGCCGCAGTCAACTCGCAGCTTCCAGCATGCCCTCGGGCTGAGGACCCCACCCACCCGCGCCCCTTCCATTGCGCGACCGCGCTAGCTGGCGACTGATGGTGCACTGGCCGCCCCAACATAACGTAATCCAGTAAGCGTTGGCAGATCCACCCTGCCATTTGTACCGTGGCTGCTTGCTTCGGCGATATTTCAAACCTGAATGCCCTGACAAGGCTTCCAAACTACTGAGGTACACGGGGTCATCTTATGCCTAATCACAAAGCCTACCTTATCCAACTGGGCAACTGCTGCAACTATGCGCATGTGACCGGCTCACCCTCGCGCAACAGACGCACAATCTGCGTGTTAGAATAAAGCTCCCCCACCTTGTCGCAAAGCTCATCCTCTTAGTGAGGCCCGTTGTGTGTGCACTGAAATCTGCTTCAGGGGCACCCGTAACTGTTCAACGCAACGCGCTCTGCATACCTCAGTCACGGGATCCCCGGCCAGACGCGGAGCACAGCCTGCTGTCTGGAGAAGCCATCAAGGGGCCAGGTCGTGCCCATCCGATCCACGGCTCAGACTGTCGCCCTGCATGGCATCATCAGGCCCCCTGGGCAAGTAGCTGCCCATCGGGCTGCACCCGCAGCGAGGAGGACCTGACTGCTGCATGGCTCATGTCCGTCCCTACCCTCCGGGTCTCACCACAAGCTCATGCCCACCAAGCAGCGACCTGCCCCTGCCAGTATACACCGGGGGCATGGTTGGCGCAATGTAGTAGAACCTGAAGTGCTCATTCACTATGACTGACCCGGCAGGCCAGCCCCGCCTGCAGCCAGTCGACACCTCACCGCCCTCCCTCTCTCCCCGACCCACGGCACGGCCCCCACCGTACAAAATAACTGGGGCACTGCCCAGTTATAACTAGTGTTGGCATACCAGCCCGCTACCCGTACCTGATTCCCCACTCTGTGCCTGGCCAAAATAGGGGGGAGGGGAGCGGGGATGATCGGGGGGGTTAGGCCCTGCTTGTGGAGGTGGTGAGGCCGTGACCTCGACGGGCCAAACACCAGACGCCACTTCCGCCCAGGTATTCACCGGGTTTTACGCCCCGGTTTGTATCATCAAGTCAGGCCCCGGTGGCAAGGCCCCGACCTCAACCACACCAGGCCAAGCCGCCGGACTCCCCACTCTCACCCTGCCCCTTGTCCGACCCCCAGTCTTGGACCCCTGGTCCATGAGCGACTTCGCGAGGGTGAGCCCAGGCCCCGTCTTGGCATGGTGTCCCTCCCGGGCATGGCCCATATGACGGGACCGGGAGGGGGTGGTCAGGGCATCGAGTAGGAGAGACTATCCTTTTCACCATCGAAGTATGCCGCAGCAAAGCTACAACTTCATTAGCTGCTCTGTGCCGGACATTGTGGGGAAATGAGACGCGCCGCAAAACCCGCAGCCCCCACTAGAGTGCCAGGCCAGGGATAGCGAGCTGGCCGGCACTCAAGGCCCTACGCCACCCAGGGTTGCCCCCAGGTCACCCATGCTTGTTTGGGGTGGGATGGGTGGGGGGTAGGGGGATGGCACGACTAACCTCAAATTCCTCCTCGACTGATGACACGAGTAAGGACGCAGCAGTGATCCATGGAACGACCAGCAAGACGACGAGGCTGGCAAACAGAGACCGCCAGGAGGGGCGGAGGAGGCTTATATGCCTTCCCCCCACCTGGTGCACCAGAAGGATGCCACAGTGGCGAACTGGCTAGAGGGCTCCTACAGGAGCTCCCAATGACTAGAACGGCGCTGCCAAAATGGCACTAACGGGCTGCCCTGCTGGATTGGCCCCCTGCAGGGTCCACGGACAGCTGCATTCTGTCTCTGCAGATGCAAGGGAAGATTGCTCTCACAAAGCATATCAGTCCCTTCCCAAGACGGCGCCTTAATGATATTAGTGACTGTAACAACTCAAGCTATGAGCTGACACACATGTTGCACACAATTCACATTGGCCCATATGCCTCTTGAAGCAAACTTGTTTCTGATTTAACACAACCCCTAATGATGTTACTGGTCACAGGGCAGTCAATCGGAAAGAGCGCTCTAAAGCACTACATATGACAACCCTGTTTTAAATGTATAGGCCTGCCTTTTGCTCTCCTCCCCCTGCTTTAAAACACAACTTTTCACAGTCACTGCCCTCTGACAGTCGTTCTTGACGATCGTCACGATTGACAGTGTGAGAGAACTTTGACCTAGTGACAAGCAGTCCACCAGCCAGGCTTCATCACTCCAGTGAGTTCACTGTATCAGGGTCAGGTTAGCCAGGTGAGTTGCACTAAACAGGCCAGCACAGGGGGGCTAGGAAGATTTGGCCAGTGATTTCAGTTCAGTGCACTTGACAGCGCAGCAAGAGACTGGCAGGATTTGGTCAGTAACATGGATGGAGTGCACATATCATGGTCTCACCTGACCATTCTGCGCTGCACAGAGTCCACGTTAAGCTAAGTAACACAGATTGTGTTGTACCCCAACCTTCACCAGCAGTGACTGAATAAAGTCATGTAAGCCAGCGGCAGGTGGCACTGACAGTTGCTGTAACATGCCAACATTTCTTTTCTGAAGAAAACAAGGATTACCTCGAGAGAAGTTTAATGGTCCTATGCTTCAATGCCAGAAATCCATGCAATTGAATCAATCAAAACAGATTTTTAATTTCTGTCGAATTACTTAAAGAACAATGTAAAAGGTGCTCCAAAAACAATGCAGGGCAAAGGGATTTGTGACAAAAGGCGATCTAGTGTTTTTACAAGAACGACAACAATCGACAAGCATTGTTGACAACATAGTGCAATTAGACCATTATAATGTTGCTGCCTAAGGAGGGAAAAGATCCTTGAAGGGATATAGGCCTATTTCCCTTATCAATGACAATATCAAGATATTAGCAAAGGTGTTAGCCAAAAGGCTTTACAAAGTGGTTCCCTTATTGATATATCCATTTTCAAGTGGGCCTTATCCTGGGATGGTCATAAAGGAATCACATGAGAACACATGCTCTCCTTCAATGGGAGTCCAAGGACATAAGGGAAGAGGCCTTGGCTGTAGCAATGGATGCAGAAAAGACCTTCAACTGGGTCGAAAGGCTCTAGCTAGTAAAGATCATGATAAATTTGGTTTGGGGCAGCCTGTTATAGACAAGGCCTTATGGCTTTCTCAGGAGCCAATAGGACAGATTAACTGTGTGTGTGTGTAAGTGTGAGGGGGTTGTCTTCACGTAAGTATGTGATTAAGAATAGGAACTCAGCAGGTATGCCCAATGTCCCCAATACTGCTCCTCTTAGTCCTGGAGCCCCTGGCTATTATCATTGTATAATTTCCACAAATTCAGGATATCCAATCGAGAATGGGGCAAACAAATCCTTCCTGCATGCAGATGACATATTGATGACAGTGATTAAACCACATACTTTAGTTGAGAAAGTGAGGGAAGACGTTTGATACCTCTAGTGTGTGGTGGGCAGGCTTCTATGCGTGTTCACATGTCTCCTGTGTATAAAGGGTGAGAGAGCTAGCAGGGCAGCAGATGAGGAGACAGCCGTCTCCTGGTCACAGGAACTACACGGGGATTGCGCTCGAGAAACTCATGGATGCAAAGTCCTCCCTCAAGTATTACAGCAAATTTTCGACGGCAGATATAGGCGGTTAAAGCACACTTGCCAGGCCTCGACCGTGCTCACTAATGTTTTGGGCTGATTAAAACGCTACTGAATTTGACCTTCACCTCGGGCACCGGCTTTATATCTGTAAGTGCTTCCTGTTGCAGGAGCCTCGTGCCATACTTGTAACTATTCTCTGACCCTGCTTCGAGAGTCAGAGAATAGTTGCAAGTAGGCAAGGAGGCACCGCTCAGGAAGCACTTACAGGGTTACAGCAGGTGCCCAAGTTGAAGTTAATTTCTTTGTAACCATTTTGTTACAAAGAAATTAGCTTCAACTTGGGCACCTGCTGTAACCCTGTAAGTGTTTCCTGAACAAAATTCGTCCCCCTCGCGGTTTTCGCGGATTTTGCCGCAATTTCGCGAGATTCGCGGATTTCGAAATTGTGGAAAATCCGCAAATTCCACGAGCGGAATGAATTTTCGGCCCATACTTACCATACTTACTAGTCTCACACCTGCTTTAGTTTTGTGGGGCCGTCATAGCATTGATAATGGCTACACGATCAGCGGTGAGCTGCCTTCCCTCCTTCGAGAGGAGATGATCTAAATAGGTCACCTTCTCTTGACAAAACTGAAGCTTTTTCAAAGAGACTTTGTGATTATGGAGGGCAAGGTGGCGTAACAAACAGAGAGTAGCTTCTTTACATGCTGGGGCAGAATTTGCAGCAATGAGGAGGTCATCTACATATTGTAATAGTGTGGAATTATCAGGGAGTTCCAAGGTATCTAGTTGACTTTTTAGGGCTTGACTATAGATACTGGGGCTCTCGGTGAAACCTTGAGGGGTGTGGCAAAATCTAAAGCTCCTCCCACCAAGGGAGAAACCAAAACAAATTCTGCTGTCAGGATGTATAGGAATGCTGAAAAAAGCATTCTTCAGGTCTATGACAGAAAAGTGTGTGGCATCAGAAGGGACCATCGTTAAGAGAGCTGTAATGTCTGGGACAACAGGATATTGGGAGATTGTTATTTTGTTAACCTCATGAGCGCTATTGTAATTACGGCCGTATGCTGAGATTTTAAAAAACCCATGTTACATGACGAGCTGGGCTCGTCATCAGCGTGCGAGGAGGCTACACCATGACGAGCCCAGCTCGTCATGAGCGTGGAAGGGGTTAAGGGCTCTCAGGTCAATCACAAATCTATATATTTTAGGGGAGAGAGCATCTCCATTAGTCTTTTTAGGAACGGGAATAATGGGACTGTTACAGATATTGCCACGTGTCTCCTCCACTACGCCCTTGTCCATTAATTCAGATATTATTGTTAAAAGGGCCATTTCTCCTTCCGTGGGCAGTCGATACTGCCGGAGGCGGGGGAGAAGTGCACCTGGCTGGAAGCGTACCACATGAGGGGATATGTTGAGACACCCTACATCAGTGTCTGATGATGCCCAGAGGGAGGAAGGTAAAGACTGCAACTCTGGTGCGAGGGGACCTGACAGATACATATAGGAAGCTACGGTGGGGGAAATTGTTAGGGATACACCTCGGGGACTGCATGATATAGTCGCATACAGAGCTTTCAGTAAATCCATGCCTAACAAGTTTTCACTGCAACCTGTAGTAAGGACCAAGGGAAGGTCAACATGTGCAGGGCCAATATCGAGAGGAAGGGGTTCAGAGACAGGGCTTGTCACAGGTGCTCCTGCAAAACCCACGGAGACATTCATATTGCCAGAAAGGGGTTCCTCCAGGACTGACAGACATGCAATAGAAGACCTGGTGGCCCCAGTATCCAAAAGAAAATTCTGATCGTTCCCCACAACTGACATTTGAACAAACAGCCCCCTTTGATCCACTGGAATTTGCACTCTGGTAAAACCCCTTTCCTGGCTGTCCTATGCTTGGTAGGACCCTGTCACATCAACTTCATCATAATCATCATTGTAATAAGTGAGTGTTGCCTCATACCCATCAAACCTATTGGCCAGGTGCTTGATTTAATTTGATTTGAGTTAAATTTATATAGCGCAGCGAATGCCCGAAGGTGTCTTGGCACTGAGTACTAGACAGGTAAAGAATTAGCGTGTAAGTGAGATTAGAGGTCAGACTGGAACAATCATGTTTTTACTGACTTCCTAAAGGTTTTTAGATCTGCGCTGTTTTTAATTGTTAATGGAAGGCGATTCCATGATTTGGCAGCTCTTATCAGGAAACCCCTGCCTCCCCAGCGTACTTGTTTGAACCTGGGGATTTGCAGCAATTTTTGTTGAGCAGATCTGAGATTCCTGGATGGAGCATAAACTTTTAAGTGCGCTCTCAGGTATAAGGGACCATTCCCCTGGAGTGCCTTGAAGATGATACATAGGGCCTTGAATAATGCCGGATGCGTCATCCCTGGGCCTGCGTTCTTTATCCTGCGGATGGGGCGGGCCATGGTCCCTAGTCGACCTCCCCTCCCTGGGAGCGCAAGGCTGAGTCTTCCCTGATCGGATGTTTTCAGCTAACACAGGACACTCATCTATCCAATGGCCGTACCCCTTTCAATAAGCACACTGATCTGTTTGGAGGGCTCCCGTACATTGAGGGCTGGAGGGGGTAGACTGGCGAGCCCTCGGAGGGGGTTGGGAATGAGGTCTGAAATTCCCGTGGGTATCGGGACCTCGGGGAGGGTAAGCCTGCTGCAGAAGTGCCTTAGTCTTAAGATCCCTAGCCTTCTTACTTTCCTAGTCTCTATCGTCATTCTCCCTATTCTCGTGATATTGTGCCATAGCCAAGATACCAGTCGTAGTTTAGGCAGACCACGTACTTTCAACTTTCTTAAGCCTGGTGGAGATCTCCGGAAGCAAGTTGCTGACAAACGTATCAACAAATACTGGGCCAGAACCTGGGGTCGGGGATCCAAACAACTATGTCCCTTGTATTCTGTCTCAAAACTGGTAAAGAGGTCAGCCACATTCTCATCTTTTGGCTGCATACAGGCGTTTATTTTATCCCAGTTAATGACAGTTTTCATGCAAAAGTGTTTTCATAAACGTTATTATTTTACCGGGCAAAGTCAGGATGGCAGCTACTGTTTAGTCCCTCCTACCCTTGCTTCTTCCATAGCCTCTAGGTCAGCCCATTTACCTCCCAACGCTACTTCATGGTCAGTATGTCGAATTTTGTCCCAAATTTCAGTGGGGACAACTGTACCAAAAAGTAAATCTATATCCTCAAGAACGAGAGTACCTGCAGATATAATCTGACCTAATTCTCTGTAAAAGGCAGCCGGATTCTTCCGGGGATCTGGTAATTGTCATTTTAACTGCATTACTTCTGACCTTTTAAAAGGAGCATGAACCCAAAGCCTGCACCAGTGTGCCTCAACAGCCCCTCGGCCATTATTTTGGGCATCGGTAAGTGCGTTAACAAAGACAGGGGCCGCCTCTCTCATTAGCGTAGCTGTTTCTAGAGGTGTGTTGGGAAAAGCGGTCATATCACGGTAAGCATTTAAAGCAGACATAGTGCCAAACATCCACTCTCCCTGAACATCGCCTCTTTTTCTTTGCGACCTAAGGTCCATTAATGCGGTGGGTATCTGCATAAGTGCATTCTCAAAACTTTGCATGACCAGGGTACACATGTATTCAGCCCAGGTGGTCTGTTCCATAATCGTCCACTGGGAAAAGGTGGACCATATCTCTTTAAAGGCATAAATATTCCTGTTATTTATCCAACATTCACTCTGTTGCCTCTGTAGGTCATTTTCTCGAATTGACGAAAAGCTGACTGCTGAGCGCAAGGAGGCCAGTCGGGGAATTCAACAATTTACATAAATCCTGCTTAACTGTAGACCACGGGGAAACAGGAAAAGGGCGTGTAGGGGTAAAGCCGCAGGGGTTGGGCGGATGGAGACTTGTTGTAATTCCCGCAGCGAGGTCAGGGTTAGCGGGCGTGGTCGGTGTCATAGGAAAAATCGGAAGGGATGGTGTGACAGAACAGTAAGAGGGGCAGTGGGGGCAGGAGTGGGCTGTGGCAGGGGGACATGCAGAGTCAGGGCAGGGTACATTGGGGCATATGCAGGAGGGCTTTCTAGCATGGTATCAAGCAAGGAATCACCTTCTTCTCCCCCTTCCATATGGCCCTTTCCTTTCTCCTCACGAGCTGGATAACATTTTTGTACCCGGGCCCCATGCTCCCTATCGGCTATTTCTACTGATTTTATCATTTGATTTTGTAAATTTTCTCTGGTGTGGTCGGCCATTGACATACGTTCTTGTTTTCTTTCTTGAGCCTTCTGCTTTCTAGCTCTCTGCTCTATCTCTTTCCTCCAAAATAGGACATATTCGAACAAAGACAGGCGCGTTTTTCTTTTCATTAATTGTTCCTCTAGGTTGGCGAGAACTTGGTAATTAAAGGAGCCATAAAGTGGCCACTGTAATTCCACGGTACTTTGTTTCGTATATTTTACAGAGAATGAGGAAAACATTATGGCAGAAGGGCCATGTTTAACATACATCGTAAGGCCAGGGGTCCCTTCTGGAGGAAGCAGACAAGCCGCCTCCAGCTGGGAGTCCTGCGTACACATACAACAACATAATCTCTTGAACTTACTACTGACTGTAATGCTTAAAAACAGATAACAAACAACAGCTGGTTTTAAAACTCACCTTGCTTGCTTGGCTTTTGCAAAAGTCAATAACAGCAGGATCATACAGAACAGACACCAGCAGGTTTTAAAAACTCACCTCGCTTGCTTGGCTTTGGCAAAAGTCAATAACAGCTTGGCTTTTGCGAAAGTCAATAACAGAATTATACAGACTTGGTGGATGATCAGTCCACCTTTACCTTACAGGGGTAGTTCTCTTTTGCAGACATAGGGCTATGTCCTGCTCCAGAAATTATTTGCTAGGGGACTCCAGCGAGAACGCGGTCATGTGGCCCAGGCTGGGTGGAGAGGAACAGCGGTCGAGTCGTTCGGCTTACCGGATTGCAAGAATCCCTTTGGTAGGGTACCTCCGTCGGAGTCTCTCTATGCACCTCCTCACATCCACCGGGCCTGACCATCACGCTTGTGGAGTCCCTGTTCAGGCACCATTTGAAGAACTGGATTAACCCACTTACTGGGTCTCGGCGGCGGGGGAACCGCCCAAGCCTTCCATACCCTTCATACGTAGTAAAAGGAGACACAGGAGCCTTCGTCTGCAGGAGGAACCCAGATTTATTCAAATAGCCCGGGCTATGGAACAGAGTCCCAAGCTCGTCAGAAACAAGACAGAGGAGGCTGCTGCTTTACTCTGCAGCTTACAAGCTTTTTATACTTTTTCATCTCAGTCTTTTGGCTGTTAGTTCATTGTTCGATCAGGGCAGTGTTTGCAGTTGATAACCAGATCCAGACGACGTTTGTAGATGGTGACCTGGTCAAGGCTTGGTACACAAGTCATTGTTCACTCGGCTTGATCAAGGCTCAGTCTTTCAGGTCATTGTTTAATCACCTTGACCAAAGCCCGCTCTTTCAGGTCATTGTTTAATCACCCTGATCAAGGCCCAGCAGTCAGACCATTGTCCAGATAAACTGATCACGGTGTCAAGGATGTTTACCAGGCTGGGAGCAGGAGATGGAAAACTAATCATTTACACAGGGTGTGAGTGTCTCATGGCTTTCTGTTGAACTGCAAGAACAGAGGGGGTTGGGTGTGCGACAGTTCCTGGGCAGAAATGCAGGCTGCAAGATGGCTGTTGTCGTGTTAGTTAGATTTTCCTCAGGCATCAGCAGAAACGACCAGGTGGGTCGTGTGGAAGTGTTTGACACGAGATGGCAATGAAAAAGCAATGGAGTCTCGGTACAAATGATGCCGATCAGAAGAACACTTTTCCTCAGCTGGGAGCTCTAGGGGCTTGCCCCTCCTGGGAGGGGTTGGCTCATTGGAATAATAGATGCATCGACATTGTCTAATAATCTAGAACTCAAAGGTTTAAATTGTAGCACAAAATCAGGGGACAGAAGTCTGCAGAGGTATGTGTGAAACTTTCAGATTGCAGGGTCTAATCCCAGTCAGGTATCTCAGTGTGTAAACAAACCTACTGCAGAGAGTACCTCAGATTTCTGTGCATCTGTGAGAAAACTCTAAGGTTTCCTCTACTTCTTCAGCGGTATGGCTGTAGCCTGATATGCAATTGTGTTACACATCATCAGGTTAGTGCACCAGCGACAGAGATCTCCAGGATCCCAGTGTTTCTGGGAAAGCTCACTGGCTTATTCTACCTTCTGTGGAGCTCTTTGTATAACTTTTATGGCACAAGTTTCACCTCACAGCAGTGCACCATCTGAGTGAGCTCAGCAGAATGAAGTACACAAAAAGCACACATTTTGAATTTTTTAGCGTCAACATGCACCATAGTAGCACACAGACGGAGTTCACTCTAATCCACACCCCACACTATCTGCCCCATACCTGGGGCCTACATCAGTCTTGCCTATGGGGCTCTCCACCTTTAAACATGCCCTTGCCTATAATGCGTAATATAGGCAAAAGATGATGGAAAAAACTGAAATAATGGGAGTACATTTCTGGCCTGTGTCAGTTACCGTAGGAGAACCTAGGTACGCCTGTAGCTTTAAGAGCCGCAGAACTGTAATGTCTGAAGAAAAGCTGCAGTTTCAAGCGCACATCTGTAAACTGCAGAGCTCCGTTGCCCCCCTTTTGTCCTTTCATTCCGCCCGTAGACCCTTACGAGCCCAGGCGCGTGGACCACCCAAAGGATACCTTCTGGAGATGCTCTGTCAGTCACACAGGCCCTCAGTTCAGAGATCTTACGAGCGCAGGCTGCCTTTGACAACAGCTGTATTTATTCTCCCCGCGAAGAGAAAAGTCATGCTAGGGGATATATTATAAACATTCTCTCCAAGATACAATGACCCGAAAGAATCTAAATCTTTCAAAACACGAAGCCCCGGACGCTAAATCCAGCACACCCTTTAAAACCTCGAGCAGGGCTTTAGTCACTCGCAGTAAACGGGCACATTGTGCCCCGTGTGGGCCTGTTGTTCTTACGCGTTGATTTAAAGACCCCTCTTAAAGCAGCAGTTTGTCAAACTTGAAAACATAAAACCTGGAACATAATAGGTTTTGCCGGGAATGAGTATAGCAAGTTTAAATGCATTCCTTGCACGACAGTGCTGAATATATGTTCTCACTGGCATCGGAGCCAGTTGTATACGAAGGCAAAGCCAATAACGCTGAACTGAAAAGTTTTTGTGGTTTGGGCTTAAGATGTGTGTTTTATGTTTTGTTTTACAGTTCAAGGTTCAAGGCAAAAGAGACCAGCAATTACTGCTAGTATAACATGAGTTGAAGAAAGGGGGTTCTCTCCTTGGGTGTAACAACAAGTAAGTTTGCCAAGATAATATATTGACCTGACTCAGGCATACAAGCTCCTTTCCAATTCAACTTCCAGAAAAAATTAGGCAGTTGAAACATCTTCCGTAAATAGTGACTCCCGCCCCATTTACAGAAAAGCACAATATCTTGAGGCATGCCCTTGAGTAGTAATATTTGACTGTTCAGCATTACCTCGAGTTGTACTGCTCACCACAAATAAAGGATCTATAAAGTGAGGTAGTTCACAAGCTTTTATTTGAATCTGGTTTTTACTAGTGGAAACTATTCATGGTATTCCCATGGTCTGTTATGGTATTACTGCAATGCAGAGCTGCTTTTATTTGTTTATTTTTTGCAGTTTTATATAGCGCAAACTTTGCCCAAGGACATTCGAGTGTTTTACATGAGCACCAGATTACATTACTCAAGGTCAGATTCTTTTTTTATTTTTATAGGCATGGAAAGATTGAGCGATGTGCCCAGAATCACATGATGCTGAGCCAATGCCGGGAATCAAACCTGGTTCAGCAGTTCCAAGGTCGGCAGCTGAAGCCCTCAGGACACATCTCATCACTTAATTTGTAAAACAAAAAAATGCTTAAATAAATAAATGCATGTGCCTACATTTCTTTCGTAGGAGACCTGCCACCCACATTCATCACTGGTACCAGCTTTTCATTCCCAGGGACCTCCACATATTGTGTCTGAAGCAATTCTTGGCTTGCTGCTGACTTCAGGGCACTTAATTCAAGCAGTCACAATACCATTCCGGGCACATTATGTGATGTTTCCTATGAATGCTGAAGGGTTACTCCTTATTCCTTGAAACTACCGGCTGCAATAATTCCAGTAATTTCACTACAAGGTAGTACCTTTGGAACAATAGAATCACGTTTACCAGTTCTGTTTGCTTGTAATGTTTAGCAGCTGGGGCCCATGGGACAAATATAAAATGTTGTGACCCTCTAAAACAAGCACCAGAGGTGCCCAACAAGAACCACGACCTCAAATTAAGCACTGCTGCAATCAGCCTGCGTCATTCTAGATGGATGCTAATGGAAAAAATGCGCAATAATGGAGTTACTGAAGTGTTCTGTACAAATTTCACCTCATCATATAACTTCAATGAGCTTCTCAGTATCGAGGAACCCAAAACCTATAAGGTCAGTATTTCACTGAGCTCACAGGGCAAATGCATTTCTAGCATCAAAAGATGCTCTGAGTGTTAGACGTGGGGTCTCTAGTTGGCAGTGGTTTGCACCTTGTCCAAGTAGGAACCCTCTAGTCAGGGTAATTAAGTCACACAGCTAAGATAACCTCTGCTCACCCCTATGGTAGCTTGGCACGAGCATTCAGGCTTATCACAGAGGCAATGTGTAAAGTATTTGTACACACACACACACACACACACAGTAACACAGTGAAAACACTACAAAAGGAGTCAACACCAATTTAGAAAAATAGGCAATATTTATCTGAATAAAACAAGAACAAAATGACAAAAATCCAGCATATAAGATGCGTCAATCTTTTGCAGCGATGCGTCGTTAAAACATGCAGTGGGAGATGATGCGTGGATTTTCTCCTTAAGATCACCAGGACTGCTTCCAGGGGCCAGCAAACTGAATTTGGCACCACTTGGCAAGTTAGGACTCTCAGCAGCAGAGCCCAGGCACTGGTAGGTGACGTCTGTGATGGTCCTGAGACTTTTTTTTTAAGTTCAAGAAAAACTTTATTTGATATAAGAAGGAAAATAAGGTGTTAATACAAAATATAAGAAGAGTATAAAATGCTGAAAACATTGGTAAGTAATGAGAACAATATAGTTATAAGCAATAATAATAAGAAAAATTCTGGGCCATAAAGCTAAAGAAAAGGGAAAAAAACCCAGTGTTTATACAAAAATGAATGTACAATAAAGGAGCATAAAAATAGTAAAACAAAGAAAAGGAGGAATGTAGGGAGCTATGTAAGGGGGTTTGGAGACTTCTTGTTGCGAGGGTAACGGGTGAAACAAGCGTTTAGCACAAACATCAAGATAAAGAGTGACAGGAAGCCATAAGGCCATGCGCTTTGTGAGCTGGAAAAACAAAAGCAGTATTCAGTCTATGGTTGTGGAAAACGTTGCACCACCACGCTTTAAAGGAAATATCGGAAAAGTTCGTCCAATTGGCTGTAATTTGTTGAAATGCAACAGCTAACAATAAATCAATATTCTGAAGGTTCAATTCAACATCATCCCAACAAGAGGAAAGACTTCCTAGAAAAATGTTAGTGTGAGAAAAGGGAATACAAGTGTGAAAAATTACATTGATTTGAGCCCATACCTGCAACCAAAAGTCATGGACAGATTTACAAAGAAACAGCATATGAAACAAAGTCGCTTGTGGGGATGAGAAAGACCAACATATGCGGGGATTGTCTGGAAAGCGCTTGTGGAGTTCAGAGGGGGTAAAAAGAAGCCTATTGTAAATGAAGAACATGGCCTGTGTCATAGTCGCCGCTCTCGAGGATTTACGGATCTTAATCCATATCTTATCCCATAAAGAAACTGACCAGGATGTGGTGAGATCGTGTTCCCAACACTCCTCCACTTTGGATTTGGGCCGAATGGATTTACTGGTATGGAGATGTTTGTAAATGGAGGAAGCTTTGGGAGTGGTGCGTAAAAAGGAATGGAGTAATGAAGTGGGGGTGGGGGAAGCAGGAGAGGAGTGTGTCTGACAGAGGTGAGTGTAAGTTGTCATTACTGCTTCCTTAAGCAAGAGATAATTATGGGAAAAAGAAGTAGGTAAATCATAGAGGCAGCAAAGAGTAGTAAAGGATATGAAAGAAGATAGCAAAAATAGTTGTAAGATCCATATCAACCCTCTTCGGCGCCATGCCTTCCAGTAGAAGGGTTTGTTACGGATGAGGAGGGAGGTATTGTGCCAGATAGTAGAGGACAGGAAGTCAGCAATATTTGAAGGATATGCAGGAGAGGAAGATAAGAGCAATTTAGTAGTAAATTTATGAATGGGGTTAGGAATGAAAGAGGGTTTACGTGAGAAAGATACTCAGCAAAAGAAAAGGGAGAAAGAAGGAGGCGTTCAAATTTGGCCCATATAGGGCAGGGAGAAGTGGGATCCTTTAACCAAAAGGAAGCTTGCCTTAGCAAAAACGCTTTATGGTAAGCTGGGAAATCTGGAAAATTGACCCTGCCTTCTGATTTGGGGCGAATCAATTGAGCAAGGGACATTCTAGGTTTTTTGTTGTTCCAAAGAAAAGACAATAAAATTGAGTTAATCTTTTTGAAAAATTTAGAGGGAATGGACACTGGAATATTAGAGATAGTATAGAGGACTATAGGAGATAACATCATTTTGATAGTATCGAGACGGCCCCACCAAGATAGGTAAAGAGGTTGCCATCTGGACGTTAAGTCCAACAGTTTTTGAGTACATTTAGTTAAACAAAGGGAGACCGTGTCTAAGATAGAAGGTGTAATATGCAAACCAAGATATTTAATATGTGAGGAACTCCAGGTAAAATTGGAGGCACTAAAATCGGGTTTGAAAGTGAATTTCGTCAAGGGTAGGATCTCACATTTGTCATTATTGAGTTTGTAACCAGATATTTGGGAGTAATCTCTCACTTCAGCAAGAAAGGCAGGGATAGATTCAGTGGGATTAGAAATGAAAAGTAAAATATCGTCCGCATAAGCGGCCAACCTAACTTGTGAGTATGATATTTGAAATCCGTGGATGTCAGAATTTTGACGGAGTTTAGATAAAAAGGGTTCTAGGGCCAAATTAAAAAGAAAGGGAGATAGGGGACAACCTTAACGAACACCACTCCCCAAATTAAAAAAGGAGGAAACTTGGCCATTAACGCAAACTGCTGCACGGGGATTAGAATATAGTAAGGAAATCAAAGAAATACATTTGGAACCAAAACCAAACCATTTAAGGGTGTGAAAAAGATAAATCCATTCTACAATATCAAATGCTTTCTCAGCATCTGGGGCTTTCGCTGCAAGGGAGTGGGGTAAGTGATGAGATTTGGATAAAACATTAAATAAAAGTCTGGTGTTGTCAGTGATAAATCGACCCTTGACGAAACCTGATTGTTCCTCACCCAAAAGATCTAGGAGAAGAAGGTCAAGACGAGCTGCAAGAGATTTAGCAAACATTTTATAGTCAATATTGACCAAAGAGATTGGTCTGTAATTTTTACAATATTTAGCATCTTTCCCTTCTTTAGGTATCAGACAAATGTGTGCGTCAGAGAAAGAACCTGAGGAAGCACCTAAAGCCAGGAATGTATCTATGAGGGAATGTAGTTTGGGGATGAGAAGCTTCGAAAAATTAAGAAAGAATTCAACAGTAAAGCCATCCGGTTATGTTATGTTATTTTTATTTGTACCGCGCACAGCTGCCCCAGCAAAGGGGCATCCTGGCGCTTTGAGAAGGTAAACACAACACAGCATTAAAAGCGGGCAGAAAGGAGAAGAGACACAACAGATGAGCTAAACAAATAAAAAGGTCTTGATAGCCCGTCTAAACTGAAGGAGCTCATCGATGGCCCGGATTTGTGGAGGAAGAGAATTTCACCAGCTCGCTGCCAGGACTCGAAAGGAGCGGCCACCAATTCTGCTCAACTTAAAACGCGGGACCACTGCTAAGTTCTGGCCTAGCGATCTAAGAGTGCGAGAGAGGACATAGGGGATCAGCAGTTTCTCCAAGATTTGTGGGGAAGTACCCTTTAGGATTTTAAATGCAAGGCAGAGAACCTTGAATCTAATCCTCTGCTGCACAGGGAGCCAGTGGAGAGAGCGCAGGGCATTGGACACCGAGCACCGCCTAGGCAGACCTGTCACCAGTCGGGCCGCAGCGTTTTGAACCCGCTGGAGCCGCAGAAACTCTGACTGGTTAACCCCCGCCAGTAGGAAGCTGGCATAGTCCAGCCTGGACAGCACTGATGCTTGGACCACCAGCTGTCTTGTGGGTGCATCAAAGAATTTGAGGATGGGTCGAAGTCCTTTGATGATGCCATAGCAAGAAGCCGCCACCTTTTTGGTATGACAGATGAAACTCAGAGAAGGAACAAGCCACACCCCCAGGTTTTTTATCTCTGCCACTGGGAGGGGAGTCACACCCAACTCCGAAGGCCACCATTTGTCACCCCACAAAGCCACCTGTTTACCAACCACCATAATCTCCGTCTTCTTGGTGTTTAACTGGAGACAGTTGGAATTCATCCAGTTAGCCACTTCCCGCAGACCATCACAGAACCTGGGAGCCTCCAGGTCTGAGTCCCCACTCAGTGTGACCACCAGCTGCGTGTCATCTGCGTAGGAGACCATGGTCAGGCCCCACCGCTTGACGACCGCAGCCAACGGTCTCACATACAGATTGAAAAGGGTGGGACTCAGTGATGACCCCTGTGGGACTCCCTGGTCTAACTGGTAGGATGACGAGTTACCGGGCGGGATCGCCACCTGGAATGACCTATCTGTGAGGAAGGATCGAAACCAGTGCAAGGCGGAGCCAGAAACGCCCACCTCCTCAAGATGCCGAATCAGAATCCCATGCGAGACCGTGTCGAAGGCGGCACTGAGATCTAATAACAATAGTGCAGCCGTCCGACCGGAATCCAGCACGGAATGCAGATGCTCGACCATCGAGAGAAGGGCCGTCTCCGTGCTGTGACCCGCACGGAACTCGTTCTGGGTAGGGTCGAGAATGTTAAGCCTACCAAGATGGTCTGTAAGAGTGGCATTCACATGGGTCTCCACTATTTCCGTGGCCCAAGGGAGAAGGGAGATAGGGCGGTAGCTTTCAGGTTTAAGGGGGTCAAGGGTCGCCTTCTTCAGAATTGGCGTGACTACTGGCTGCTTCCATCTGACGGGAACCACTCCAGAAGAGAGGGACAGGTTGATCAAGGACAGCACCGGGGTACGGCAAACCGGCGCCAGGGTCTTGAGTTGGGCCGGTTTCAGCGGGTCTGCCGGAGATCCAGACTTGATTTTGGCGCTGAGAGAGTCAAACACCTCCAGAGATAAGGGGGTAAGATAGAAAGACATTCCCCCTCACCTAATGTGCGACCAACCTGCTCTAGCATAAGGGAACCCGTTGGAAAAGTGCGATAGATGGCTTGCACTTTTTCATGGAAGAAAGAGACCAAACCCTCACAATGTGAGTCAGAGCATATTTCCACTGCAGTTGCTGTCTTCGCCATCAGGTCCTTTAATACTTTAAAAATATGTTTTGATGGATTGGCAGAGTTCTGAAACTGTTGAGCATAAAAGGAAGCACGAGTTTGACACACTGCCCTGTGGTAGATCTTGACCTTGGCCAGATAACATATCTTCAGATCTGGGTCGTACGACTTCCTCCATAATCTTTCGGCCTGTCTACAGGCCCTCTTAAGAGATGCCAAGGAAGTGTCATACCAAGGACTCGGCTCCTTCCGATGACACTTGGACCAACACATAGGAATCAGAGAATCAAGGGCACCAGATATCCACTCACAGAAGGAGTCGTATCCACAATCGACCTCGGTGAGGGGACCTAAAGGAACCTCCTCGAGCAGATGGTAAAAATCCTCCAGTCTTAATTTGTTCCAGTGTCGTTTAAGAACAAGTCTGTCCTGAGATAGAAAAGGAGAGTCAGACAAAGAGCATGCCGTTTTCACCAGCATGTGGTCTGTCCAGACCAACTGGGAGGAACCAAGAACTCTGAATCCTTCTAGATTTGTGAAGAACGGGTCAAGTGTATGACCACCTCTATGTGTGGGGAAAGTAATCATCTGCGAGAGCTGTAGAGCCTCAAGATCCGCCAGAAAGCTCCTAATAGAGGGTAAAGAAGGGCAGTCCAAATGGAGATTAAGATCTTCCACAACATTAAAATTTGCGCATCCTAGTGCCTCTGTTCTAATGTACTCAGGAAGAGCAGCCCTAAAAAACAGAGTCACAGCCCGGAGGCCGGTAAATTAATAAACCAGAAAAGGTAAACTGGTGACTAAACGCTATTTTAAATAGGGCACCCTCACACCCCAAAAGTTCAGCGGCTTTCCACTCGCAGGGATAACACCGTTTGGTGGCCATCGCAATGCCTCCACCTCTATTCATCCGATTTAAAGTAAAAATAGCATACTCTGGGGGAAAGGCTAGGTTAATTATCGAGGAGTCAGAGTCCTGGAGCCACGTTTCCGTCAAAAAAAGCACATCCGGCGAACCATCAATGAGAAGAGTTCGTAAACAGTCCAGGGGCTTTATCTTTTTTGAGATTTTGGAGTGCTGTGAGTAATTCCTGTTGAGAGATATCGAGCTCTAAGTGAGAGAGGTCAAGAGGAAAGTGGGCAGGTTTATGTATATTGGAGAAAAAGCGATCCAGGGACTGAGAAGAGGGTTGAGTTTTGGAAGAATACAAAGTTGTATAGAAAGTAGAGAACTCAGTGAGAATGTCCGTATCTTTATGTTTTAGAATAAAGTGTGTATCATAGATGGATTCCATATTCAATTTGTTATGTTTGACTTTCAGATAATTAGCTAAAACTTTCCCAGCCTTATTTTTGCCCCCGTAAAACTTTGCACTTGATTTCAATAAGTACAGGGAAGCATCTTCTGTAGACTTTTTGTTAAACTTCATTTTAGCATTAACCAGGGCTGTTAAACTGTCTTGTGAGTGAGAGGTGAAATAAGAGTGCTCCAAATTCTTAATATCAAGTAGAAGGTCGGCCGTAAATTTGCGAGCATTTTTACGTTTCTTTGCCACAAAACCAATTATAAAATCTCTTGCCGCTGCTTTGAAAGCATCCCAGATAGTATGCTGTGGAATGGAAGGAGTGTTGTTGAGCAAAAAATACTCATTCGAGAATTCAGTAAAGGAGGTAGCAAATTTGGGATCCAAGAGAAGGGTATTATTGAAGCGCCAACGCTTGGGTCCAACTGGTTTGGGGAGGATGTCAAGCTGAGCTAAAGTAAGGGCGTGATCCGAGAGTAAAATTGGACCAATTTCTGCACGAGTAAGAGTCTGGGCAATGTTATGGGTAACAAAAATATAATTAATCCGGGATTGGGAGTGATGGCATGGAGAATAAAAAGTAAATTCCTGTGCCTCCGGATTACATAAGCGCCAGGCATCGATGAGCTTATGTTGGGAAATGGCTTTGGAAAAAATTTACGGGATTTGTTTGGAACATAGTGGGCTTTAGAATTCCTATCGAGGAAGGGATTAAAGGGCTGATTACAGTCCCCGCTAAGATGAAGTTATCATCAATAAATCTGGTGATATGATGGGAGAGCGCATGCCAAAAAATGGGATCTCCACCAGTAGGAGCGTAAACATTAATAAAGGAAATTTGAACACCCTTAAGAGACAGTTTAACATATGTCCAACGACCTTCAGTATCTGACTCCTGGGCACGCAAAGAAAGGGATAGAGCTTTATGACATAAAATGGCAACTCCATTACGCTTACCATCTCCTTGGGAATAATAAACTTCGCCCACCCAACCTCTTTTGAGTTTAGCAGAATCTATGTCAGACAAGTGAGTTTCTTGTAAAAATGCAACATCAACATTTAAACGAGCTAGGTGAGATTAAATTCTCTGTTTTTTGATAGGAGAATTAATACCCTTAACATTCCATTTAACTATTTTTAATGACATAATATAAAAGATAGATTAAGATTAGCAAAAAAATGAAAGTCAAAGAGAATGCCCAGAAGAGAAAACAAGCAAGAGAGAAAAAAGTAGACTAGAGAGAAAAAGACAATAAGTATGGCAAAAGAGAGGAAAATAGAAAAAAGCAATTGCAAGTGAGATGACGAGAGATGTAACGAAGGTGAAAGAGAAAGAAAAGAAGAGTGCTCTAAGAGAAAAGAGAGCAAAGTCCAGAATAAGTTTAAACTGATAAATAAAAGATCATAGAAATAAAGAAAGGGGAGAGCGGAAGGGAATGAATATGAGCAGAGAGAGAGAGTATGGGTCAAAACGACGAAAAAAAGAATCATCCAATTAGATAGACAAAGGAAATAAAAAGAAGTGATAAGTAAGAAGGCATAAAGAGAAAGAGAACAGAGAGAGTGATGAAAGTAAAGGAAAGTGGACACCTTTGAACAAAATTGAAATTGGGAAAGAAGCAAGAGAAGGGAGAAAAAGGAGAAAGTAAACAATAAAGGGAGGAAGGAAAACATACTTACGAGGGTTGGAACCAGGGGAGGACAATCAAGAAGGAGAACAAACGAGAAGAAACTGGGGGGTAGAACCAACTGGAGAAGACAAGACATCCAGTGTGAGTGGACCGTACAGCCGGGGGAAACATCGCGCAACGTAACGCAGATTCTGTAAAAACATGAGGAAAGAAAAACATCAAGAGACGAAACGCCGAAAATATAAAATCAAACAATGGGGACAAACGCATGAACTGATTATATAAATATGAAGGAACAGTAAACAGGGGAATCTGTAGAAAAGCGAAAAAACTAGGACGACAAGCATGACCAAATCAACAGGAAGTGAGTGATCCAAATAAAGAACAATAGCCACTTAGGAAAGTCATGGAGGAAAAGCGGAGGAGGAACTGCAGGAATCCATGTCAGTTGTTTGGCAAGATTTTAGAAAGCTCCGAAGGCGAACAGGATCCTCATAGGTCGTCGTCTTGTTGTTATAAGTGACTTTGAAGAGGCAAGGATGAAAGAGGCCATATCTGGGGCCATAGAACGAAGTTCTGGTCTCATATCCAAAAAAGCTTTGCGACGGTTGGCTGTGGCTCTAGCGTAATCTTGCGCGAAGAACAGGGTGGATCCTGACCATGTGAGGCAAGGAGAAGCTCTGGCTGCTGAGAGGACTTTAAGTAGATCAGTTTACTCCATGAAATACATGATGACGCCCCTTGATCTGGAGGAGGCAGAAGCAGGTGAAGAAGCACGACCAAGCCTATGTGCCTGTTGCATATTAAGCACGGTACTTTCTGGAAAATGCAGGAGCTTAGGAAGGAAGGATTTGAAGAAAGCAATAGGGTCACTCCCCTCACAATTCTCCGCCAGGCCGTAAATGCGCAGGTTGTTGCGCCGATTACGATTTTCAAGCTCCTCAACTTGCTTCTGGAGAGAGGAAATCTGCGACTGCATATGCGTGACCTTGGAGGAAGACTCCTGGAGAGAAGAAACACTACACTCTACCGTTGTGACTCTTGTATCCAACTGCGACCAGTTATCAGTTAAGACCTGTAGCTTGGTATTAGTTTCTTCCATAAAGGGACGAAGGGCTCGTATCTCCTCCAGCAACAACTCCATGGATACAGCTGAAGAGGAGCCCGAAGGTGATGGAGGATCCTTTTTGAGTCTTTTCGTTGTGGCCTTCCCTGAGGGTTGTACAGGATGTTCCGCACTGGACTGCGACATTTGGTCAACATATACCTGAGAAGCTTCCAAATGAGCCAACGCAGAAAACACTTTGGAGTTTTTAATGAAGATGCGTCTTAGGGTCTTAGGAAGACGACCAGCTGCACTCCTATCCATAGGATGAGTAACACTTTCCAAGAAAAGAGGCTAGCACCTGGTACACTCCGTCCGTGTGAACACCAACAGGTAGGTGAGAGAACAACGGATTCTACAGGAGCACGCAGGAATAATGTCAAAGTATTAGAGGAAAGACACCTTAAAATGGCATAGAAATATCAAAAAGCCATATAAAGGCGCAGGGTAATGCCAAACTGATGGAGCCAAAAAGCCCTCAGGTAGGGATAGAGCACATAATGGCCGCCGGTATGAGTAGTATTAGATTAACAATTAGAAGAGGGAAGTATATCCATTGAAGAAAAAAAAATAAGGAAAAAGTCACCATATTACAGTCATTGCAGGCATCATAAAAAGAAACATGTGGCCAACCTTGCAGAAGCGAGAAGAGCGCATGTCCTTCAGTTCGTTATGAGGAGGAGATAAGCGCCGTTCGGTAAATGCATTTCAAGGCATTCAAAATGGCGGCCGCGGCCGTGGTAATGCCGCGAGTGAAGAGAAATGCTGCAGAAACGTAGGAAACAGCTACTCAAGCAAAGAAGCGATTGCCCAGGGCATTCCTGGGTCTTTCCGACGAAAGAAGCCGGTATTTCTGGAGAGAGAGAAATCCGTTGGCCGCTCGTTCACCCCGGCGTTGCGGAGCGCTCACATGGAAGCCTCCGTCTCCGCCGGGCGCTAAGCCACACCGGTCCTGTGACTTCTTAACAGGAGGCAGGCTCATCTCAAGCCCTTGGTGAACCTTGGAGCAGAATATAGAAATCAAAGTCCCGTCCTATCACTCCCAAGACAGAATCAGCAAAGCAGCAGGCCACAGCAAAGCAAACAGCAAAGTAGATGTCTCTTCTGACAGCTTCTATAGCTCTTCTTTGTGGCAGAATGTCCTCAGTCCAGAAGAGTTCTGCTTTTTGTGGTGTCAGAGGACCAATACTTAGACCCCTTCCTGCCTTTGAAGTAAGCAAGCTACAAAGGAAAAATGTTTGTAGTGCATAAAACCTTGCCTTTCCCTGACCTGGCTCCAGACACACTACAGGGGGGTGGAAATGGCTTTGTGTTAGGACAGGCACAGCCTAATTCAGGTATCAGTGACAACTCCTTCCACCACTCTAACTCAGGAAGGCCTACCAGGAATACAAGGCACACCTCAGCTCCCTTTGTGTAACTGTCTAGAGTGAATGCACAAGAGCCCAACTGTCAGCCCACTCAGACGTCTATTCTACAGACTCGCAGAGGTACAGAATGATGAAGCAAGAGCATGCCCACTTTCTAAAAGTGGCACTTTCAAACATACAGTTTAGAAAACAATTTCATAAAAAGATGTATTTTAGAAATGTGAGTTCAGAGACTACAAATCTCTATCTCCTCCCAATGGGAAAATACACTGAAAAGACATTTCAGGGCAATCCAGGCCTTGCAATAGTGAAACACGAATTTAGCAGTATTTCACTATTAGGACATGTAAAACACACCAGTATGTGTCCCACCTTTTAAATACACTGCACCCTGCCCATGAGGCTGCCTTGGGCCTACCTTAGGGGTGACTTACATGTAGTCAAAGGGAAGTTTGGGCCTGGCAAGTGGCTGCACTTGTCGGGTCGAAATGGTAGTTTAAAACTGCATACATAGGCACTGCAGTGGCAGGTCTGAGACAGGTTTGCAAGGCTACTCATGTGGGTGGAACAATCAGTGTTGCGGGCCCACTGGTTAGCATTTAATTTACAGGTGCTGGACACACACAGTGCGCAGTACTAGGGACATCCTAATAAACCAAATATACCAATCACTGACAAAACAAACACCAATACATTTTACACAGTGAGAACTTGCACTTTAGCACTGGTCAGCAGTGGTAAGGTGCTCAGACTCATAAAACCAGCAAAAACGAAATGCAGAACACAGTAAAAAACAGGAATCCAGAAGCAAAAAGACAGGAGAAATCATGTTAAAAGTAGCCAGCTCTAACACTGAGGTAGCATTTAAGTTTGGAAAGAACCATATTCTTCATCCTAACACACAAGCCTCATATTGAGTGTCATGGAATTGTACCCAGTAACTTTGTAGCAAGAAGTTATGGATTCTGCAAGTCAGAGGGAGACAGGGGTAATGGGTAATACAAGAAGAACCTGGAGGGTACCATAAGTAATAAGGAATAACTGGGGAGCTTTGTTGGTACTCATACTTGAGGTCATAGAGACCAAGCAATTCATGATCACCTGACGAAGGATTTCAGAAGAGAAGACATTTGCACACTGCTGTTGTGTTGTGACTGCATAATCACATCTTTTATTTGCCACAAACCAGCAAACAAATATACATGCATTCAAATGTGGAGCAAAAGGTATTTCTAATCACTGAGCGACTGCTAATATTTCCATGGCTATTTCAGTATGCTAGTGTTTGTAGGTCTGCTGTAGCAAAATTTTATCTCAACACATGATATCGGAATTAATGTTTCTGTTTCACAGTACGCTTGGTACTGGTAGCAGTGCCACTTATAAGGTCTGCCTGTACAAACACACAGCTAGCACTGTTGCTATTACATGGTTTTAGTAAAACCCAAGTAGGTATTACTGCTGCCTTAACACTGACAATGTACTCCTGATGCCTGTAGCACTCCAGCAATCACACTACCTATTCACCTTATTGAGACAATATGGCTACTATCATGTTGTGTCCTCACTTTTGATATGTGTGTTAGTTCTGCAGAAGGTCCTGTCTTCTCCATTGAAATAAAATGTGTCTGGTAATTGGGTCCCTTTCCAGTCGATCCAACAGCCCCCAAAACAATCTTTTAGAACTAAGTTCTACCCCTGGACATTCCTTTTTTTCTGACCATGCAATGCCAAACGATCGTTCTTCTAAAAGGAGTATGCTGCCTGGGCGTTCCCCAGCACCCAAATACACAATTTGGAGAACAGTCAAACAGTACTCACAAGCCACCATTTTACATTGAGACAGACACCACCAATAGGATCACTCTTTGGGGCAGAATTCACACAAGCCTGCCAATGCACTCCTATGGGAAGTCTGTTTGAACAGCTATTATGTTCTTTAGGTAAAAAAGCTATGCATGCAGTTAATATTGCCCTAATATAGAGCTACACTAGTCCACTAGTGCACACTTTAATAAGATAATGTAGGAGCTAGATGTCCTTTTATTGCACAACCCTAAAGTAAAATAGTGTAAGGGGCATGATGATGATGGTAACTGAGTGTGTAGGACAGATTAATTAGCTTTCCTCCATATACTTTTTGAGGGCACCACATAGCTTGAAGAACTATTTACAGGGTTCTTTGTAGGATTCTATTGACGTTTCGCCTCTCTCCTTTTTGGGCAAAAACCTACCAGACAGCTCAGCTGTCTGGTTTGCTAACGACTTCGTGGGGACATTCGGAAAACCTCCCTGGGAAGGCATTTCGCCCATTGCTTACCACTAGCTTTACAGTTTATAATTCACATTTACTTGCTTTCATGTGCTGGCTCTATTTGTTTTAGGCTGTACAGCTTGAGTTTGCCCCTCCCATTGCCCAACCACTATTTACTGTATTCTTCCACCAGTACTGTATTTCTGTAAACAAGGCTTTAAATCTTGTTGTTATCTTGTCACATTTGCTGTGCCTTCAATGAAAAACATTAAATGTCAAACTCGGTCTTGGTGTTTACTTTTCTTTCTCTGTCTTCAAAGTGAGAGAATGTATGTGACAATCATGGTGGCTAGGGGGAGGAGGTGCTTGAGGTAGGCTGTATTAAGTTTTGTTTCCTAGCTCACAAAAAGTTTAAATGTCTGAAAATTATCTATGCAGATATCTCAGAATGTGTCAGAAATAGAAAAGCACAAATGAAGCACATTTTATGGTAATTATGAAGTGCTGTGGAAACAAATATTGTAATATGATTCAAAGAAATCAATACACTAGGTGATTGTGACGGCCGGATTCTCAGACCAGATAGGATCAGCTCACCAGAGCACCACCAACCCAGCCGAAACGTAACCACCTCCCTCCTCAGGACCCATCTAACTACCGAACTACAAAAGCCATGTCCTTCCCAGAACGGAATCAAGCATCCGAGGACCGGACCGGTTTCGAGGTAACACCTGTCATCAGCCCGGCTAGCTTGACTCCAGGGAAGAACATGGCTTTTGTAGTTCGGACTGGACTGTTCCCATGGGGCACAGGGTCAGAGCTGATTTGCATATCGCCATTGTCTAACCCAGGGTGGTGTGGAGTGCAAAAAAACGATGGATTTGGGCCCAGATCTTTGGACTGGGGTGAATGTGTGACATTGATCCACATTCTGTCCATCACCTGTTTTGTTTGCAATTACCGCCATAAGTGCGCTGGGGATGCTCAGACGTGGGTCCCAGGCACTCCACACCACTGGAGTCAAGCTAGCCGGGCTGATGAGAGGTGTTACCTCGAAACCGGTCCGGTCCTCGGATGCTTGATTCCGTTCTGGGAAGGACATGGCTTTTGTAGTTCGGACTGGACTGTTCCCATGGGGCACAGGGTCAGAGCTGATTTGCATATCGCCATTGTCTAACCCAGGGTGGTGTGGAGTGCAAAAAAACGATGGATCTGGGCCCAGATCTTTGGACTGGGGTGAATGTGTGACATTGATCCACATTCTGTCCATCACCTGTTTTGTTTGCAATTACCGCCATAAGTGCGCTGGGGATGCTCAGACGTGGGTCCCAGGCACTCCACACCACTGGAGTCAAGCTAGCCGGGCTGATGAGAGGTGTTACCTCGAAACCGGTCCGGTCCTCGGATGCTTGATTCCGTTCTGGGAAGGACATGGCTTTTGTAGTTCGGACTGGACTGTTCCCATGGGGCACAGGGTCAGAGCTGATTTGCATATCGCCATTGTCTAACCCAGGGTGGTGTGGAGTGCAAAAAAACGATGGATTTGGGCCCAGATCTTTGGACTGGGGTGAATGTGTGACATTGATCCACATTCTGTCCATCACCTGTTTTGTTTGCAACTACAATATTATAGCACACAACAGTTTACCAAATTAGATGATGTACACTCTATTCTCCTCCTCAAGGGGCCCCTCTCTCCCTCATTGCTCAGTCACTACTTACCTGACCGGGAATTACATCCGTTCATGAAAACAATGCCTGACTAGAAGAACAGGTTACCCTGATTGAACAAGAATACGAGGCACATGCTGGTTCACTAAGAACTGGGGTATCTTTATTACAATAACAATAAAATGGGAATAGACACATACACAGATCTGCGGGGTCTCTGTAAAGCTTTATTACTATACTACATCCACATGTAACTAACAGGAACTGTACTGCACACCGCTGAAAGAAAAAGGATTAGCAATACAATAGGGGGCTTTAGCCTAGGAAATAAAAGACAAGATTAAGGTGTAAGTGTAAAGCAAACTAGTTTAGAATACCTCACCCTATTAGAAGGAATGTTTCTCTCTCTCTCTGGTGGAATCAGGGCTCTCTCTCTCTCCCTCCGTCACCACAGCTTCACTCCTCTGGCTCAACTGCTCCCGCTGGCAGCTTCAACTCCTCCATCTGACTGGTAACTGCTTTAATGCATTCTGATAAACTGGCAGCTCCAGCTGATAGTTCCAACTTTGTTCATATGACTGCTCTCTCCAGCTTCAGCAATTATCTGCCTTCTCTCTCCATTCCAGAAAACCAATTGAACTGAGCTGTACTCTTCAGCTCCAGCAACCATCCTACTTCTCTCTCTCCAAGAACCAAACTGACACTCCTCCTCTCCTGCACTTCGCTAATATGGAATCCTCTCCTCTAGTGAAAAGTTCCAGCCAGTAGCCTCCTCCCACCAGGTCCATGCACCAGGCTCCTTGCTCTAGACGCTCCCACAGTGATCAGCTGCTTGTTTCGTCTAGAGACCTGAGCCCAGGGACACTTCTTGATTAGATTCAGCTCTGGCCGGTTCTCTCCGGTTCGCTTAGGACGAACATCAGCTCAAAACTAAAACATTACCTTTACCCTGCAAGCATCTCAGTTCTGCAGGAACAGAGAGCAAAATGGAGTCTCTCTAGTTCTGGGCCTTGTAGGCCTAATAAGGATGAAATAACACTTAGCTCTGTCAGAGTACCTACACAAACCATACCAATATGTAATATAAAGTCAGGACTACAGGATCCACCTTCTACTATAGGTAGGATGATGAAAGGACACATAATTATGTCAAAGCCAATAGGCAATAAATGGATTAGAGTCAAGAATAAGGGATCTATCATCATATTAAGCAGCTATCCTCTAGTTTACGCTTCCAGGTCTGGAAAAAAGGGCTTAAAAGGGCCAACACAAGGTAAGAATACAGATTCAAGATGTTAGCAAGCTTAAAGTCATCATCACTCAGAAATAGAGCCAAAAACCATGTCAGAACATTGATGACATTTCCACACATTATTGTTTGTGCGCTGTATACTTTTATCAGTAAAACTGAATGTCTGTGCACATTTAATGGTAATTTCAATTGAAGATATGCTGTCTTTAATGGCAGTAAGCTACCACACCATGCATACTTCACTTTACCCTACTATAGTCTACTCTGCACCACTCCACACTATGCCACTCCATGCCACTGCACTGTACACCACTCTACAATGCAACACTGAACTCTATGCCACTCTTCTCTTCAGCACTGCACTCTACTCTTCACCACTCTACTACACTCTATGCCGCTGGACTCTACTCTGTACCATTCTACTTCACTCTATGCTGCGCCACTCTATGCTGAGCCAACCTATTGCACTCTACTCTGTGCCACTTAACAGCACACCACATCACTCAACTCCACGCCACTCCACTCTACACCACTCATCTCTGAACCACTCAACGCCACTACACCCTGCATGACTCCACACCACTCTAATCTATTCTGCATCACTGCACTCCACTCTACACCACACTTCTCTACACCTCTGCATTCTACCCTGCACCCCTCCATGCCACCTCACTCTACTCTATGCCATGGCATCCTACACTGCACCACTCACTCTACAGCACTCTACTCTATGTCACTGCACTCTACGCCACTGTACTCTATGCCACTGCACTCTGTGACACTGTACATTATGCCACTTCACTCTAGGCCACTATACTTCCCTCTACTCCACTACACTCTATCATACACTACTCTATGATGCTCTACTTAATTAAACTTCGCTCCACTCTATGACACTCCACTCTACAACATTCTAATCTGCTCTAAAACACTAATTCACTCTGCAACACTCTACTCAACTCCCTCTATGCCACTCCATGACACTTTAACCACTCTATTCTACGACCCACAACTCCACTCTACTTCACTCCGCTAGTCCACTCTATGCCAATCCATGCCCCTCAACTGTACAACACTCTTCTACACTCTATGCCTTTCCACTCTCCTACACTTTTGCTCTTTATGATACTCCACTCTATGGAAATTTAGATTTTTCACACCCTGGTGGGCAGAAAATCTGGAGTTTAATAAAGACGCGGAGGCTAAGATTATGCAAATCTCCTTTATAGCCAAGCTCACCCCAGCAGCAATTGAAGACTCTAGAACTTCAATAACATTCCAACAATGCACAAAATCCCCCAACATGCAGCTTTCTCCTTTACATTGTTGGTGTTGTGAACAGGATAACTTCTAATATGTTTAACTTCCAAACAAGTGCGATTTCATCAATAAAATATTTCTAATCTGAAAAATAATAATCAGAACACAATCAGCAACATTTACTTCACTAGGGAGGCTATTTTTTTGTGGAGGGATAATCTTAGCTTCTGTGTCTTTAATAAAATCCAGATTTTCTGCCCACCAGGCCGTAAAAAATTGAACTTTAATGGTATGATGAGGAGGCTAATATTATGCAGGTTTAAAGTGCATTTAACACATTATCAATTGCGCTTGTAACAGGTCTAAAATTACAGCTTTTAAACATACTTTCATTGGATCAATCTGCAGCTCTAAAGATATTCTGCAGACCTCCCCCTACGTAAAAAGATTTGGAGGCTGAGGCGATCCTGAAGGAATATGCACCAAACATAGCAGTATCTATACCCACTTCTTTCATTACCTCCATGACCCATCTTGCTAAAGTGGGAAAGGAAAATGGTTCATGATGTGACCTGTGGGATATTAGCATTTGTTCAGTATTTCCTCTCAGACTCCAACAAGCCTACAGGTTGGTAGGTCCTGCTGCTGTTGTCTAGGGCCTTCACATCTGAGATTTGTCTAAAAGATAGCATGCAAAGAAGAACAGTGAGTTTGTAGGAGACTCGTTTTAGGGATAAACTAGAAATTTCACCGCAACTTACTAACACCTGTAAAACATCTCTTATGTCCCATAAGGCAGTGTATTTTGCAGAGGGTGGGTTTAGTACCCGCATACTCCACATCATTTTTTAGGATAGTAAGTTTTGACCCACGGAGACTACTTTTACAAGACCGAGACCTGCTGCAGTAGCCAATCTGTAAGCATTGACTGTTCTACAAGAGAGACCAGATGTAAACAATTCAGACAAATATTTGAATACATGTATTAAATCGATTGAAAGGGGATTGCAATTCCGTAGAAGACACCAACAAACCTATTTCTCCCAAGGCAACTATATGTTTTCCTTGTGGCAGGTGCCCATGACTCCGATATGAGTTTAAAAGCATCTGCCGAAAGGCCTGGGATCTGCCCCTGTCTCCTGAATCCTCCATGCCGTCAGTGTCAGAAGATCTTGCTCTACAAGAGGGTGTAATTCTCCTTCTGGATGTATTATTATTTCCCTCAAAGTTGGTATTAGAATTGGTGGGTTTATACTCATTTCTAGAAGGATTGGAAACCATGCTTGGGGCCCCCAAAGGGGTGGTATCACCACAGTGATTTCCTTGTTCCTGCGAAGGTGTAGCAATAATCTTGGTATCATGTCAAACAGAGGGAAAGCATAGGGTGTTAGTCCCTTCCAATTCTGAAGGAAGGCATCCACCCCCCAAGGCTTGAGGGTCTGGCATCCAGCTGAAAAATTTGGACATGTGAATGTTCAGTCTGTCTGCAAAAAGATCCACCCCAAAGGGTACCCATATTGACTGTATACTGTGAAAGATTCCCTTGTCTAGCTTCTAATTGCTGAAATCTCTGAAGTTCTTGGAGAACCAATCTGCATCCCCGTTGTCTGAGATATGTTCTGCTACTACTGAAATATCCTTGTTCGGCAGTAATTCCAGAAACTCCTCGCCAGGTCCACGAGATCCTAGGAGTGCGGGCCCCCCATTTTGTTGACATATCAGACTGCTGACAAGTTGTCCATTGGTAGCATCACAGAACATTTCACTTCATGTAGCAGTGAATTGCGAACGAACCTGCCAGTAATTCCAAGGAGTTGATGTGTAACTCCTTCTCCTTTTCTGTTCAGCGTCCACCTGTTGGTGAGTTGCCACATCTCGCACTCCATCCTTCAAAGCTTGCGTTTGATTCTATCACTGTCTCAGGTTCTTCCTCAAAGATGGCTTCGCAATTCCATGCGTCTGCATTCTTTAACCACCAGTGTAGTTAATTACTTGATTTCTGGTGCAGAGATAGCATCTGCTTAGAGGATTAGTTTGTTCTCAATGCTTTTGCTTTGAATCTTTGGAGGGCTCTGTGGTATAAAGAGCCTAAAGTAGATAGCTTGCATTGTTGAGGATAGGAGACTTGAATCCTTGCTTTGGCTCTCAGATGGAACTCTATTTTCCCTAATAATTTCCTCAATTCTTTGTGTAGTTTCCTTAACTTTTCCCCAGGTAATTTTAATTCTGCCCATATCATGTCTATGAAAAAGCCTAGAAACTGCATTTCCTGGCTTGGGGCCATGCATGATTTTTTCTTGTTTATGTAAAAACCCAAGTGTTCTAGTAGATTTATGGTGAGGTCTGTGTGACGTGATTCCACTTCCTTGGGCTGAGCCATTATCAAGATGTTGTCCAAATAGACTATTAGTCTTACTCCTCTCACTCTGAGCCAACCTGCTACTGAGCGAAGGCCCTTGGTGAAACGCCAAGGGGCTCAAGAGAGACCGAATGGAAAATTACAAAACTGCCAAAGTTTGCCTCCCCAGGTAAGCTGGAGAATTCTTTGATGTGGTGGCCAGATAGGGATAGTCAGTTATGCATCTTTGAGATCTAAACAGGTTAGCCAATCCTCATCCCTTGCTTCATTTCTGAATAGGTGAACCTCTTCCATTTTGAAAGGTGGGAAGACAACCCATTTGTTCAACTCTTTCAAATGTATCAATGGTTTTAACCCTTTGTCCTTCTTTTCCACCAGAAAGATGTTGCTGATGAAACCAGATTCCATACCCTCTTGGATTGTCCCAGTAGTCAGTAATTCCTATACCTCTTGTGATACTATGGCTGTATCTGCGTGTGAGAATGCTATTTACCATGGGGTTTTGCTTTGTAGTGGTGTAGCAATGAATTTCATTTTTATCCTTTGACTGTCTCTCGGACTCAGTGGTCTTGAGTTACCAAATTCCAGTTCCCAGAGAATTAGGCAAGTCTCCCTCCTACATTTATTGGGGTATGTAAAAGGCTTTTGATATCTCTTACCTATCGAAAAACCTCTTTGTCTCTGCTAGTCTCTAAATCCTCTACCACGGCTATTCTGTTTCTGAGGGTAGAAGATGGAGTTGGAGGTAAAGCTTGAAAGCACAAACCTTTGTCAACATCCCAAATAGGGTCTTGAAGAGCCTTGGCCACTGCAGAGGAACCGACCCCTTGTTCTCCTAGCCCTACTAAAAACCCTATCCTGGAATTCTCTTTTGATGTCCTTTTGAGATTTCTGTATGGGGCTGAACACTCCCACGTATTTAGCCATATCTCTAATAAACTTGTCCCCAAAGAGTAGGCCCTAGGACGTTGCTCTTCTTTTTTTGTGGCCAATTCAACCAGCTTTGGATCTATTCTGATAAGGATACTTTTACTTCTCTCATTGGAAAGTGCGGGTTGACTGTGGTATTCCTTATGTCATCTAGAATCTTCCCATGTCATTCCATGACCCTCTGTCATCTGGAATCTCTTCATGTCATTTAGAATGGTCTGTGGGGCTTAGAGTGTTTTCCCTTGATTGTAACAGTTACTGCCTGGCTGAGGGTATGAAGACATTTCCTGCTACCCGTGGTTGTCAAGCTGTTCTTCTTGTGAATAAATCTACTTGAACCTACTTCCAGTGTAGTCTCCATTACTACACAATTATTGGCGACGTTGGGGTCATCTGGAATCTCTTCATGTCATTTAGAATGGTCTGTGGGGCTTAGAGTGTTTTCCCTTGATTGTAACAGTTACTGCCTGGCTGAGGGTATGAAGACATTTCCTGCTACCTGTGGTTGTCAAGCTGTTCTTCTTGTGAATAAATCTACTTGAACCTACTTCCAGTGTAGTCTCCATTACTACATTGACATTCCCTAGGAGGCAAAGGGCTCTTTGCTCTTATTCGCGCAATTTGTTTGGATCAATGTGGGAGTCATCTAGATAAGCTCCTTCAGCCATTTCGAACATTTTTCTTAATGGACCAATGATATCAAGTAGGCAGTCTTGACAGGACTTCAGGCCTTTGTCAAGGCCTTTTCTGGGGTCTTACCCTCCTTTCGCAATAACACCACAAACTTTGTATCTAGTTCAGGGGATGAGGCTACTTTGTCTGAAAGGATGGGGCATAGGCATTCAGATCTTAGGCGAGACCTTACTTGTTTGGGTATTTCTATGCAGAGAGGAGGAGTAGGAGAGTTTAATTTCATCCTTCCAAGTCGTCATCGCTATCAATGGGGATACTAACTGGGCCTTTTTCTTGTCTGTCTGTAGTGCCCAAGGCACCATCCGATTCACTCCCAATGCATGATATCATTTGCTTGGCGGGTTTAGATTTTTTATCCCCTTTACTTATATTCTCCACTGCAGCTCTCTTTTTTAGAGCCTTATTTGCCCCATTTGCCCCTTCAGGGTGTCTAGTACCAGTAGTTGGCCAGCCTTTTTTGGAGAGGGCCTCCATTTTTTTATTGATAGTGTCGTCTAATGAGCCCATGCTCTCCATGCCACTGGAATCAAGCTAATCTGGCTGATGAGGGCTGAAAGCCCAAAAATGGTCCTAGGATGCTTGTTTCCAGTCCAGGGAGGACCTGGCCTGGCAGTTTGGGCTTGACTGTTCCCATTGGGTGCAAGGTCAAGACAGATTTGCATATGGCTGGGTCCAAACTGGAATGGCATGGTGAGCAAAAAAACAATGGATTTAAGCCCAGATCTCTGTACTGGAGTGAATGTATGTATCTGCATTCTGTCCATTAATTGTTCTTTTTGCATTTGTCACCCCGAGTGGGACAGGTAGCCAATATGTGAGTCCCGTGCTCTCCATGCCACTAGAGTCAAGCTATCCTGGCTGATGAAGGCTGAATGGCAGAAACCTGTCCTCGGAAGCTTTTTTCCGGTCCAGGGAAGACATGGCTTGGCAGTTCGGGCTGGACTGTTCCCATGAGACACAGGGTCAGACTGATTTGCATATAGCCATGTCTGAACTGGGGTGGCAGAGTGGGCTAAAGAACGGTGATGGATTAAACCCAGATCTTTTGACTGGGTGTGAGTGTTTGATTGAGTCAGATGCTCCGTCCATCACCACCCCCTTTTGTACCTCTGAATAAAAGAAGCAGCTGAGTTCAGTTAGTTCCCCAAGATAACAACATCAATCAATCAATCAATCAATCAGGGGATTGTAAAGCGAGCTACTCACCCGTGAGGGTCTTAGGGCACTGGGTGGTCAGCAGGTCTTTTAGCCGAAGAGCCAGGTCTTGAAAGTCTTCCTAAAGGTGTTCAGGGAGGGGGACAGTCTGATGTCTGCTGGTAGCTCGTTCCAGGTTTTGGCAGCAATGTGAGAAAAGGATCTTCTGCCTGCTCTGTATCTGCGGATGCGTGCGGTTTCGGCCAGTGAGAGGTTGGAAGATCGGAGGTTTCTTTCGGGTGAGTGGAAGTTGATTCTGCCGTTGAGGTATTTGGGTCAGTTGTTGTGTAGGCATTTGTAGGCGTGAGGGAGGATTTTGAAGGTGAATCTTTTCTCCATGGAGAGCCAGTGGAGTTTTCGTAGGTGATCGCTGATGTGTTTGTGCTGGGGGATGCCGAGGATGAGTCTGGTGGCGTTGTTCTCTATAGTCTGAAGTTTGCATAGCAGGGACTTGTTGATGCCAGCGTAGAGTGCGTTTCCATAGTCCAGTCTGCTGGTGATGAGTGCACTGGTGACTGTCTTCCTTGACTCAGGGGGATCCACTTGAAGGTATTGTGAAGTGTGAGGAGGGTGTTAAAGCAGCTGGATGTGTCGTCGTTAACTTGTCGGTTCATGGTGAGTGATGAGTCAAGTATGATGCCGAGGTTCTTTGCATGATCCGAGGGGGTAGGTGGACTTCTGAGGGTGGTCGGCCACCAGGTGATGTCCCATGCTGAAGGGGTGGTTCCAGGGACGAGGACTTCTGTCTTCTCGGCGTCGAGTTTAAGGCAGCTGTTGTTCATCCAGACTGCAGCGTCTTGCATTCTTTTCTTGAAGTTGAGTTTGGTGGTGGTGGAGTCTCGGGTGAGGGAGAGGATGAGCTGGGTGTCGTCGGCATAGGATACGATGTTGAGGCCGTGTTGTTGGACGATGGCTACGAAGGGGGCCATGTAGATGTTGAAGAGGGTCGGGCTCAGAGATTACCCCTTGGGACTCCACAGGTGATTTCTGTGGGATCGGAGAGGAAGGGTGGTAGTCTGATTCTCTGGCATCTTCCTGTGAGGAATGATCGGATCCAGCCCTGGGCTGTTCCTTGTATGCCGGTGTCGCAAAGTCTGGTGACTAGTGTGTGGTGAGAGAAGGTGTCGAAGGCAGCTGAGAGGTCGAGTAGGATGAGGGATACGGAGTGGCCTTGGTACAGGAGGGTGTGGATGTCGTCTGTGGCGGCGAGTAGGGCGGTCTCGGTGCTGTGGTTGCTTCCGAATCCGGATTGGTCAAGGTCGAGTATGGCGTTCTCTTCGATGAATCGTGTCAGTTCCCTGTTGACCGTTTTCTCTGCAACTTTGGCTGCGAAGGGGAGGAGCGAGATGGGCCGGTAGTTTTTGAGGTCAGTGGGGTTCACAGTGGGCTTCTTGACCAGGGGCCTGACTTCTGTGCGCTTCCAGTCATGTGATAAGGTGCTTGTTTTGAAGTTGGTGTTGATGGTGCATTGCAGTTCGGGTGCAATGGCGGCTGCAGGTCTGTGGTAGCCTCTGTGGCAACTGTAGAAATTTTACTAGTGCCTCTCAATCTCTTAAAATGGCTGCTGTGCATTTGGTATGGTCTATAGGGCTTTTCCTCTAAAGTCCTTCTTCTGTCTTTATTCCCAGGAGTCTCCTTATTTTCACTTTTTTTATTATATCCTGTGGTCGTCACTCACGGTGTCGGCCACTTTGGGCATATGTCTGTCCAGTAAGTCATTAGGGCCAAAATGTATGTATTTTTTTGCGAGGCCAGTGAGGCATGACACACATTCTTATTCTTGATCGTCTTACGCTCTTGGCTCCGGGGAGTTGACTTTCTGAGTCCTGCCCATGGCTGTTTATCTTTGATGTCCTGTTGCTGTAGCAACAGGCGCTGGATGACTCTAGTGCGAGAGCGGTCTCGGGGGGAGAAACCAATGTGTTGCCCTTTTCTGCCTTAAAAATCTGAAATGGACACAGTGTGGGCTCAGATGCAGAGGCGGCATGGTCTCTGACTCGGGCCTGTAAGCGAGAGGGATTATTAAAATCAAAAGGTGCCGCCGACTTTGCCCTGCATTGCAATATGGTAAGCAATGTAGAAAGAATTAAAGGACACAAAAGGGGATAGCAGTATTAGTTGTTGGGTCGGGTGGGGTGAGGTGGAACCAGGACGGGTATAAAGTATTTAGAACAAACAGAAAATTAGTCAATAGGAGATGTACTTATCTGTGAGCAGCAGCAACAAAGTAGGCAAAAGGCTGTCTGTTGGAGGATTTTTTAAGTTGTTGTAAAGTGATTGAAGTTCTAGATTCTTCAATTGTTGCTGCTGTGAGCTTGGGCATAAAGGAGATTTGCATAATGTTAGCCTCTGTGTCATGCCATAAAATCTATGCCTCTCTATGATGCTCTACAAAACTCTACTCTACTCTACACAACACCCTCTACATCACTTGACTCTGCTCTACACCACTCCATGACACTATATACCACTCCACTCTATAACATAAACCTCCACTCTGACACTCTACTCTGACTGATGCCTACAACACTTAACTCTTCTCCACTCTAAGCCTATCTACTCTACTCCCTCCACTACACCCTCAACACTCTACACCACTCCACTTCACTCCATGCCACCCAACTCAACGCCACTCTATAACACTCCACTTTAATGCCACTCCACTCCATCCCACTCTCCTTGATAGCACTGACTTTTAGTCATGCTGAACAGCAGCCATGATGGTGTACAACATAGCTGATACAAATTGGCAAAGCCAATAGCTCTTGCATAGGCAAGACCTATTTACCTTTGCCACTGCTTGTTTCTCTGACTCATCAAATTAGTCACTACTGGAGCTTGGCCCATTTGACGAAAACCTTTGTGGAAGCATTCTGAGTGTGTGAGTGACAACATTTATATAGTGTGTACCACCCCAAGGGGTCTCTTGAAGCTGGTATAAACAACTATCTTTGAAAACCAATAGCACTTCAGCTTTTCCTACTGTGCAGTCAACCGTGACTCTATAGAAAATAAGAGCCTGACCTTCTCCCCAGCAGGGTTGTTTGAGATCATAGGGTGCTCTTCCTACCCTTTATTCCTGACTACAGGAAAGCAGCACTTACTCGAGAAAACACTGAAATTCCTGGAATTATTTTCGGAAAAGAAAATTGGGATGCTATTACTCCACCCTGATTTAAAAAAACTGCATAGAGTACTTGGAATTTTACCCTGTCATATTATTGCAATACTTTTTTAATACATGCACACCAATTTGTTGTCTCCAGAAAGTAGCACTAGCTGATTGACAAACTAAGCTATCAAGATTGCTGCTGAACATCTTAGAAAAAATAAATTATCTGTTGACACCGGGAAGCTGGCTCTTAGAACCCATACCAACCATCAATATTATTAAAACCTCTAAAACAAATCTAATTTTCTGAGCAGTCTAGGTGTCAATTAGGAACACCTTCGGACCCACCTCATATATGTACATCCATCCACAGAAATGTGACTTAATAGTTTGATTCACATCGTTGACTTGTCTTTCTTTCTTAGCAAAACAGTTCAGCGCTGTCTAATTGTACAGCAACAGTGTCTGTCATGGAAAAAACTGTCCGAGATTTACAGTATGGATTGTGAAATGTTTGTTTGAGAAACTTTATCAAGTCTGCTAAAATATCAAGTGGTTTGTGATCTTCCTGATTTCAAAGACTTCTGAAATGACTTTGGTTCATGCATGCTCTCTGAGGTACTGGGTTTTTCAGAACCGGTACTAATCCGGTAACCCAGCGGTGTCAAGGCAACACCCAAAGACCCCGGATTCCCCTGTCTTGGCAAACAGAGACATGGGATACTTCTTGATGACGTCAAAGACCAAAGTTTATTGGTTGCAACCAGGGACAGAGATCTACGAAGTACACACGGGTAGTTCATCAGAGACTGCACACTTCTATGAACGGAACACGGTCTTTTATGCCGAAAATTACGCCTCTGGCAACATCACAATTTACATTTGGTGCATACAGACTGACCAATAGCAATGTAGCATTTCAAAAGTAGCAAATGACGACAGGCAAAAACAATCCCCTTTTCCGTTGTCAAGCCCACCAAAAACGATCTCACACATGCTTGGTTTCCTGTTCGATCAGGCCGGACAAACCCATCGTAAACCCTTCAACCCAGATCGATGAACATGTCGTAAAGGAAAGGCAGAAACAGATGGAAAGGAGATAGAGGAGGTGGGAATGGTGTATCATAAACTCGGGCACGTCCTGCCCTTTGATCTCTATCAGGCCAGCTGCTGCACAAGGAACTGGCTCAGCGGGATTCGCCCCAGGCGAGGAGTCAGTTCGGCCAGATCAACCAGAAGTCAGTTAAGGCGTACGTGTCAAGGACTTTCTCGGCCACAGTCATCGGGCCTATGTTAGGGCAACCACACAAAATGGCTGCCACATACAAAATGGAACCCGGAGGTTCAGACTAAATCCTCAAATGCAGAGTGTTCTCCTATATCGATTCATATGAAAACACTCAGACACGTTACCTCGCCATTTGCGGTCTGTAGAGACCAAAATCGTCCATTTCCGATGATCTTTATAAATCGGGTTTCGGAGCTTTCGAACCCAATTCGGAACCACGGAACCACAGACCCTCCTTTTGCCCTATCATAGGCAATAAACCCAGACCCATTTTAATCTGAATCCGGATCTATATTCATCAGATCATCGATACGCTGCTGTAGCATCATCCTATTACCAAGCATCTTTCTCTGGACAGGCTTCCGTACGCACAAAGTAGCACAAAGGCCACAAATAGCAGGAGCACACTGTACACAGAGACAGAACATGAACAGGATTGCTAAGACCATCCCAATGACCATCAGAATCTTCAAACCTCAAGTGGATATCAATCCCCATAACCATCCCATCAAAGACCAATCTCCTTTGTCCAGATGGACAGAATCGGAGAGTTTGTGCAATTTGGAAATGGCCTGGAAGTCTGATGGAGCGTTGTCTGGAATAAAAACACAGCAGCTCGATTGAATCAGTCTACAAACTCCACCTCGATCTGCCAGGATAACATCTAGGGCAACTCTGTTCTGAAGTGTCATAAGTCTATCCGACTGGAGCTCAGCAGTCAGGTTACCAAGGGCACCGGCAGTTTCAACTATAGTGGACTCGACCACTCTTGTTAGCTGACGAATATTCCTACTGTTAGCCATAGGTCCCAAGAACGGCAGAAAACCCTTAACGAAATCTCCCAATTCTTGACCTGCAGTGTCTTCTTGGCTAAAGACACCTCTAGCAATTCTCGTCTTGTGGTAATCCTCCGCCGCTGTAAAAGTGGGGGGTAACAGAAAGAAAACAAAACATGTGTCCGAAAAGTCAGGGGGCAACCATGTATAGGCTTTGTCGTAGCAAACAAAGTAGGTACCCTTAGCTGCTAGGAACGCTGGGGAAGACTGAGACGGAAACACATAGGTCTCAGCACAAACGCTCTTCCCTAACTGAGCCTTCGGATTCTTACCATTGCCCTGCAGACAATAGTAGCCCTTATGGGGCACTATCCAGATCGGTGGAGAACTTTTCGCTCGCTGGTTAATACTCAGACTCACTCCATATCCAGTTACGTTCCAACCACTATATGGTAGCCTCTCATCTTTCGGAATAGTCTCTACTGCATTAGTCCCTCTAATCATATCGACTATGCCTCTAGCAAGTGGGCTATTCTTCGGATTATCATTCGGTGAACGTAAGGGGTGGACACTGTGGGCATAGATGACCATGGTTCTGTAAGCTCAAATTGAACCATTTAAACTGAAGGGCCAAACCAGATAAGGAATACCCTTATCGGTTGTATGGGGCATCAAACCACAAATCCAGCAGTTCGTTGTATTAATCACTAACTGATGCTGGTGCAAAAGTTGAATGAAAGAATTATTAGAGAATTCCAAACGTCTGACTACCTCATGTTCAGGCAAAGGGTGGAAAGAATGAGAAGAAATAATAGGTGAAGGTGTAGGTTGCACAGTGGAATTAGATGTCATTTTAAAAACAAATGCTACATAACCAGCTATAAAGATCATGACGCTTAATAGCAAAAATATACATGGTATCAAAAAGCATTTCTTCGATATCATTTTGCATATACATTTTCTAAAAGTCAATGTCTGCACAGTTCTCTCCAGCTCAAAGAAATCCATCCTAAACTAAAGGTGCTGCCCGCGGTGGTTGGTTGATTCTGCTTGAGAGTGCCTCTGCTGCACCCAGGAAGGTTGCCTCAGGCCAACAGAACCCTCGACCTAGTGTCTCAGGCTTACACGCCCAAGACTGGTAGCAACCGCGACCCTAGCAGCGAGAACCGGATGGCAGTTCAAGAAAAACAAAAATGAGTAGATCCTTGGCGGAGAGTTAACCTGCAAACAATAAAAAAAATCAACTTTATTAATGCTTTATTTGTCCTTAATTCTCGGTCTCAAATTGTATCGGGTTCTTCCAGGTAATTCTTGATCGGTGAACAAAAGATGAGGCTCGGTAGTGTCCAATCGCTCTGCAGGAGGTACTGACGCTTGCAAAAGTCGATCACTCTCCTTTTCTGAACTAGTCTTAATCAAACGAGCATCGCTGAACGGCACAAACTTCGGTATTGTCTCGGTCTCAGAGTCTGCAAGACCCTCTTGGACCCACTTGTCATAGGGCAAAGGAAGGGGTGCCTTTTTGGTGTGCGAGCCGTGGATCCAGTTGCGCTTTCTACGCACTCGCACCGCAGATCTTGTAGATAGCAAGACCTGATATGGCCAAGTCCAGCGGGGCTGCTCGTTCTTCGTTCACTGGAAGTTTCTGATGAAGACCCAAGCGCCGGGCTCAATAGCGTGGCTTGGATCCTCTGTAGCTTGAGGGAGACTGTTGTATACCTGTTGGCGTAAAACACTCATTTTAGTTGTCAATTCACGCAGATAGTCAAGCAAAACAGGGTATTCGAGGTCGCTAAACCTCGTCGGTCTTGGTACGCCCCAAACATTCACCGGACGACCAAACACGACTTCATATGGACTCAAACCCATTCTCGAATGCACAGTCACTCGGGTGGACAAAAGTGCTAATGGCAGAGCATCTGGCCATTGTAAACCAGTGCTTTCCTGAATCTTGGCTAACTTTAACTTAAGAGTGCCATTGTAGCACTCGACTAAACCAGCTGATTGGGGATGATTTGCAGCATGGAATTTCTGCCTAATTCCGAGACCATCACACATTCTCTTCATAACTTGACCCACAAACTCACTTCCGTTATCACTCCAAATGATTCTCGGCATTCCGAATCTCGGAAAATACTCTTTTATCAAAACTTTTGCTGTGGATAAGGCAGTGTTGTCCTTAAGGTGGTAAGCTTCTACCCATCTAGAAAAAGAGCAAACAACCACTAACACATACTTCAAGTTGTTGCATCTCTCCATATGGATAAAATCTAGCTGCAAAGCCTCGAACAGATACGTAGGAGGAGCAAAATGACTTGCTGGTGTTGGGGTTCCCTTACCAGGATTATGCATCAAACATACCATACAGTTCTTAACTAAATTCTCCGCACATCTGGGAATTCCTATATTCTGCCAAACCGGAGCCAACAACTTGCAAATCCCTTTCACACTAATGTGTGCCACTCCATGTGCCATTGTAACAACTGGAAGCACATGCGCGTTAGGCAACAACCATCTCTGATGTTCAGACAAATCAGTCCAACACCCATTCGAGTCTAACCTACCCTTACTTTCTCTCCATTCATCCAACTCTTTCTCTGTGGCCTCACTCTGAATAACTTTCACGCTTTCAATGGTGTCCTCACACATACCCTTCTCTGGAACCCATCTCGCCGGACCCGCAACATACATTCGACTCATCACGTTTCTAGCAGTTTCTTTCGCAACTTCATCCGCAAACGCATTACCACGACCAACGTCATCCGTAACCTTTTTATGGGCACTGCATTTCACAATCGCTACTTGCAAAGGTAACGTAAGAGATTCAAGAAGTTCATTCACCAATTGTCCATGCTGGATTTTTGTCCCATGCGATGTCAAAAATCCACGTTCACGCCACAAACGTCCAAAACTATGGGCCAAACCAAACGCATACTGGCTATCTGTATACACATTCACTCGTTTTCCTTTCGCCAACACACATGCTCTCGTAAGTGCAATCAGTTCAGCCGCTTGCGCGGAATTATGTGGGATACGTGCAGCTTCGACAACTGTATGCAAAGTTGTCACAGCGTATGCTGCAGTTCACCGTTCGGTAATTTAAAACACGAACCATCAACCCACAAAGGATCATAGCAGTCAGGGAGAGGAGTATTCTTCAGATCTATTCTCCCTTTCGTCTCTTCTTCGGTTCTCAAGAAACAATTGTGTTGCTCTTCGCTATCATCGTCTATCTCAAGCGAAATCGGCAACAATGTAGCCGGGTTTAGAGTATTGCACCTCTTGATGTGCACATGACTCGCTAACAACGTAAGCTCATACCCTGACAACCGAGCACTAGTTAAGTGCTGTGTCTTTGTACGATTCAGCAAGGTATCCACTGCATGTGGAACCATAACCACTAATGTATTATCCATAACCAAACCCGCAGATTGTCGAATCGAAACAGCCGCTGCCGCTGTGGCTCTCAAGCAACTCGGCAACGCTCTGGCTACAGGATCTAAAGTCGATGAAAAGTACGCACATGGGCTTGCTTCCCGCCAAACTACTGAGTCAAAACCGATAATGCACATCCCTCTCTCTCATGGACATACAATGTGAAAGGCTTGCTGTAGTCGGGTGTACCCAACACAGGAGCCGAACACAAAGCATTGCGTAATTCAGAAAAACTCTTCTGACATTCCTCAGACCAAGGAATAGGATTTGGAGTATCCTTAACTGTGAGAGCTATCAAAGGCTTCGCTAGAAGAGAAAAATTTGGGATCCACTGTCTACAGTACGACGTAATACCCAAAAACACACGTACTTCTCTCTGTGTCGTAGGGACACTCATTCTCGCAATAGTCTGAATTCTTTCTGGGGTCAGTTTCCTTCCCTCCTTCGATAAGAGGTGACCTAGGTAGGTAACTTCTTGGCGACAGAATTGTAATTTCGAGAGAAAAACTTTATGATGGCAATCAGATAAATGAGACAACAAGGACACTGTGGCATCCTTACAGATGTCTTCGGTATCAGCAGCAACCACCAAATCGTCAACATACTGGATAAGGGCTGCACCGTCAGGAAAAACAAACGAGTCAAGTTGAGTCTTCAGAGCTTGACTGTAGATAGATGGACTCTCGCAATAGCCTTGAGGAGCGCGTTTAAAGCGGAAACTTCGTCCTCCTAAAGAGAATCCAAAAATATCTCTACTCTCCATGGCAATCGGAATGCTGAGGAAAGCATTCTTTAATTCGATTACCGAAAACCAAGTGGCAGAAGCAGGAATCAATGTCAGTAATGCAGTAATGTCAGGCACAACAGGAAATTGTGGAACAACAATCTTGTTCACTTCTCGGAGGTCGATAACAAACCTATACACAGGAGGCTGTGAAGAATCAGTTCTCTTCAAGACAGGCAAGACCGGACTATTACACACATTACCTCGAGTCTCTTCAACAACACCTTTGTCAATCAGATCCTAGATGATCGCCAAAAGTGCACGCTCACCATCACTTGAAATACGATATTGTAGAATGCGCGGTAACTTAGCATTCGCCTTCAACGTCACAACATATGGGGGAATATCTAACAGGCCCACATCATTCAGACCCATAGCCCACAATGAATCTGGTAACGAAGACAATTCAGGTGGGAGACAATCCTTCAATACATATATTGGAGAGATCACATTCTCACCTAGAGTAAGATGTACTCCTATCGGAGAACAGTACAAAGTCGCATACAATCTCTTCAACAAATCAAGACCTAGCAAGTTCTCATTACAACCTGTAGTCAAAAGAAGGGGTACTTCAAACCTACGAGGACCAACAGAAAGAGGCAATGGAACGGGAATCGGATTCGAAACGGGGGCGCCAGAAAAACCTATAGAAACATTATTAAAGCCAGACAAAGGTGCACCAGGGAGCTTAGAACGCATAATAGAACTCTTCGTAGCACCAGTGTCTACCAGAAAAGGCTCTGACACACCTGATGCAATCACTTCCACGTAGGGTCCACTCTGATCTACTGGAATCAAAACAACTCCCTCTCTTTGTCCATGGCTGTCCTAGCAATCATTGCCTTGCGCTTCATCGCCTTCAACATAATAATCATCCACATAGTACTGTGCTGTCCTACCAGATGAATTCTGCTGTTGGTCAAAGCTATTCATCGAATTCTGCGGAGGCAAAGGGCGCACGTTCTGTCCGCGACCTCTACCTCTAGGCGCTTGTTGAGCACCTCTACCTCTCACACCAGGAGCACTATTTGCACGTTGCAACAGAACGGGACAACTATTCTTGTAATGGCCCTCTTCTCTGCAATACGCACACTGATTAGGCTCATACTGAATACGCTGTTGAGGAATCTCGTCTCTTTGCTAGTTCCTCGAATACTGTGGAGGCTGCTGATAATCGCGCTGATTATTAACACGGGGTGGATAAGCTTGTTGTAGAAGAACTTTAGTCTTCAGTTCCTTAGTCTTCTTATACGCTTTCTCTAACTCATCCTTACGCCTATTCTCATAGTACTGAGCCGTCGCTAAAATCTGCGCTGATATAGAAACAGGCCAAGCACTCTCGGAATCCTTCAACTTAGTACACAACTGAGGAAGAAGATTGTGCACAAATTTATCAACGAATATTCTCTGGCCACCCTCGGTAGCTATGTCCTGACCACTATGGTCGACAAACGTTTCCTCGAAACGCGAGAAAAAATCTTACACAGTCTCATCATTCTTCTGCTTACAAGCAGACAATTTATCCCAATTAACACGGACCTCGGGCATCAAAGTCTTCATAAAAGTGATAGTTCTACCAGGAAGTTCAGTAATAACATTTTCAGGCTTAGCACCTCCAACTTGTCTATCATTTGCAGCAACAAGATTCACCCATGAATCACCCAATTCATTATCATGATCCGTATGTCGAATGACATTCCAGATGGGCTGTGGAACTACATTCCCGAACAACATATCTATGTCCGCCAAATTCATGATGCACGAACTCACAGTTTGCGTAAGTTCTTTATAATATCCTGCTGGATTCTTCCGCGGATCAGGTAAAGTCTGTTTAAGTGCTAAAACTTCTGCACGTTTCCATGGAACATGAACCCACACTCGCTGAAAGTGTGCTTGAACAGCTCCATCTTGAGGCCTCCAAACCGAGGAACCTCTCGCATCGGATACTGACGCGCGTGTCTCCTAAATGACGAATCTGGCTCAAACAGCCGTTCAGTAGGAACATCACTGCGAAGCGACAATGACGCCGACACCGCTTTCTCGAAGTCGAGTAAACTCACAATCGTCCCTTTAGCAAACTCGGATTCAATCGGAAAAGTTCCGCAGGAACTCTACCCACTTCGTCCGCCCATTGTTCATGGAGGAACGCACACATAAGCTCAAAAACATAACGTTGCTTTGGTGCTTCCCATTGTCGGAAAACATTCATGATACCCTCGAGATCGTACTGGGACTTATACGTCACCCATCTTTGCGCCATATGATCCAAAACCACTCGCTCATCTGTATCAGGCAATTGACTACGCAACTGTCTACGCTCACTAGCAGGAGACATACCCATGTGTCCCAACCAAGGAGTTAGAAGACTAGAAAAGGCAGCGGTCATCCGCTGTCTAGGAGAAGGAGTAGTCGGAAGGACAAGAGGAGACGAAACAGTAGTAGAAGAATCCATAGTCGGAACAGGCATAGAAATAGTAGTAGCAGGAATAGGCAAAGCTGGCAACCCTTGAGGAGGCTGCGCATAGGGAACAATAGCCAACGAAGGAGATGGCTGTGGAGGAAGAACAGGAGGCAAAGCAACCGGCACTTGCCCAGCCACAACCGGTGGCGGTGGTGCCGTAGCATTCTGCACATAAGGTGGTGGTGAAGGTAACAGATGCAACATTAAAGGATCTTTTGTAAGATCCTTTTCATCTTTCTGCTCTTTAGACGGCAAGACTGGGTAGCATCTGTCTACCGCTAACTTCTTCACTCTAAGCATCTGCTCACTTTCTTGTTCTTCCTCATTATCTCTGTATGCAACGGCAGATTGCACCATTGACATACCCTTTCTATTTTTCTTCGCTAACTTAATTTCTTTCTGTTTGGCTTCTTTGCGCCATATGCGGAAAGAGTCAAACATCGCCGGCCGGGCTTTCTTCGTGAACAACTTCACTTCAAGATTATCTAGGACTTCTGTCTCAAAACTACCATAACGGGGCCACTGTAGGACACCGTCACTCTTCGTGTATTTTACCCAAATCTCATTTTAGCTAATAGGACCTACTCTCTAATAAAAGAGAGAGGGACCCTCTACCAAAGGGATGGGGTACCAACTATTGACTTTGTCAAAAAAGAGAAATTCCCTTTGGGCACATTACCAAGGACAAAATAACATAACATACAACAATTCTTCAAACATAATCAGAGCAATGCAATAATTAACCAAATTCTGAACCGACGAATAAATTCAATATGCACTGTTTATTCTTATAATTAAAAGTAAGTTAAAAACAGATTAAAAAAGTATATAAATCAAGGGAAAACAGACAATATACATGGGAACAAATGATACACAAAAGTTCATCCAATAAGTTCCTAAAACTAAACAGAGGGAGATACAAAGAAGGTATATTCAGCACCAGTCAGTATACTCCTTGATTAATATAAGATGGATTTTCTCCCCCAATTTTCAACGCGTTTCGTTGGACATAATGTCATGCAGCCGTCTTCCTCAGGAAAAATATTAGCTGTCTTCCCCAGATAACTGTAATTTAAGTAAAAGGTGTCTTAGATTCAATATTATAACAAATCAAACAAACTGTACATAAGGCAGAAATCCACCTACTAAACAGAATTGGTATTTTCTCGCTATTGCTCTACACATTAAAACAACTCATAACATACATCTATGACATTTCTCACATTATAGGTGTATCAACGAACATTTTGTCATTAACACTGGTTAACATAGCAAGTCTTCTCCAAATGCCTTAAGGTTACAAACCATATGATTTCAGAAAATACTCTCAATAAAACGTCTTTGTTATACTACATTGGACATGATTTCATTGTCCATTTATACTTCTTGACATAATCTGAGGATGGTTTTTGTGATTCCAAGATCGTTTATACTGTTAGGACCCAAGGGGTTTATTCTCCCAGGTAGTCCCAATTTGTAATGCTACATACCATCCTCCCCATTCGCCAAGTCCCATACTAACCTTTAAAGGAGGCCTGCTTAATAGGTAGGGGATAGATATCTCCCTCCTCTCTGATAAAACGTAATTCCAGCTGCTAGCGGTATTTATATTGATCTTTTTGCAGAAACTGTAATGTATAGAAGAACACGAATAAGCTAGTAAATTCATTTCTTCTCATTAATATTTCAGTATACAGAAATAGCTGTATTATCCTATGTATTTTCAATGACTCATGGGTCTTAGGTAATAACTCATAGCTTCAATCAGCTTTATTTCTATTTATATTGTCCTCTATTACAGGTCAATGCCAGTTACAATTAGCAATCGCCGTTATACCTATGGATATTGGCCTTTATCAGTTCAGGTAGGCGGAATATAATACTCACATCCTATTTTTCTCTAAAGGTCCTATCTGTGGATGCAAGATACTGCCTCTTCATAGAGTGAATATATGTATCTCTTCGTTTTTATCTCAATCCTGCAGAATAGGGATATAATTATCAGTCTATACTACCATGCTCGCTAACATGTTTTTAAATTATACTAACTCCATACTTACTTTGAGAATCCTTTTTATCTTGCTTACACGCGGTAAAACGTTCAGATTCTTAGAATTCGGAACTGATACAGCACTAGTAGAAAAGGAACAGATATAGAGTCTATTAAGGTCCTATTTTAATTTTTTTTTATCGGTATTTTCTTAACCAGACCCGTAGTAATACTCACATTAAATTCCAAGCAGGCGCGCTAAGACTTTGAGAGAGTGCCTTGATCTTCTCAGTCTTTAAAATCGCTGCCTCTGTAACAAGGAGTTGCCGTTTTATAGTTAATGTTAGGGCACCCTGCACAGATATTATCTCTCGCCTCATAGCCTACTGACATATTGACATACTAACATACCTCTGAAGCATGAAGAACTTGATTCCTGCGTGCAGCTCCCGTGGTGTTCGATAGACAACACGGTTTGGACAAAACGCGCCGTTTATATATCATTCAGCGAGCGCGGAAATGCGGAAATGCCTGCAATGTCAGGCACTCTCGGACCCCGAACATGGAAATAGAAAGCGGGCTCCGAGATAATAATAGAAAAGGGGCAAGGTGAGTGCCGGTCTAAAACGGACTGCAAATGCAAATAACACTAAAGTAGGACCAAATTCCTATTCTTATGAGACATATATTTCGCCGTATTCTTTTGCACTAGGAAGTACCTTATATACTCACATTTTCGTTAGCGCTAGTTGGTTAGTATTAAAATTATTTGGCGATTCTGATACAGTTAACGAAGATCCGTAATTTCGAGTCGTCTTATTACTAGAGTTGTTTTATAGCCTTAATTTAGATTTAATGAATATTTTATAATTCAGATCATTTTAACAATTATTATCTCATGAGGATACCTAAATACAAATTATTTGAGATACGACCCAACAACACCTCTATATAGGCACCACATTGACAGCATAGTGTTGAACATTCCGTCTCAAACTTACTCACTTTACTTTCAAGTGGTTACTAAATATGATTCTAAAGGTTGAAGAATCCTACGACCTATATCAGATGTAATTTTGAGGCGAGAGAGAAAATATCTGTGCAGGGTGCCCTAACATTAACTATATATCTGCTCCTTTTCTACTAGTGCTGTATCAGTTCCGAATTCTAAGAATCTGAACGTTTTACCGCGTGTAAGCAAGATAAAAAGGATTCTCAAAGTAAGTATGGAGTTAGTATAATTTAATAACATGTTAGCGAGCATGGTAGTATAGACTGATAATTATATCCCTATTCTGCAGGATTGAGATAAAAACGATGAGATACATATATTCACTCTATGAAGAGGCAGTATCTAGCATCCACAGATAGGACCTTTAGAGAAAAATAGGATGTGAGTATTATATTCCGCCTACCTGAACTGATAAAGGCCAATATCCATAGGTATAATGGCGATTGCTAATTGTAAATGGCATTGACCTGTAGTAGAGGACAATATAAATAGAAATAAAGCTGATTGAAGCTATGAGTTATTACCTAAGACCCATGAGTCATTGAAAATTTATAGGATAATACAGCTATTTCTGTATACTGAAATATTAATGAGAAGAAATGAATTTACTAGCTTATTCGTGTTCTTCTATACATTACAGTTTCTGCAAAAAGATCAATATAAATACCGCTAGCAGCTGGAATTACGTTTTATCAGAGAGGAGGGAGATATCTATCCCCTACCTATTAAGAAGGCCTCCTTTAAAGGTTAGTATGGGACTTGGCGAATGGGGAGGATGGTATGTAGCATTACAAATTGGGACTACCTGGGAGAATAAACCCCTTGGGTCCTAACAGTATAAACGATCTTGGAATCACAAAAACCATCCTCAGATTATGTCAAGATGTATAAATGGACAATGAAATCATGTCCAATGTAGTAGAACAAAGACGTTTTATTGAGAGTATTTTCTGAAATCATATGGTTTGTAACCTTAAGGCATTTGGAGAAGACTTGCTATGTTAACCAGTGTTAATGACAAAATGTTCGTCGATACACCTATAATGTGAGAAATGTCATAGATGTATGTTATGAGTTGTTTTAATGTGCAGAGCAATAGCGAGAAAATACCAATTCTGTTTAGTAGGTGGATTTCTGCCTTATGTACAGTTTGTTTGATTTGTTATAATATTGAATCTAAGACACCTTTTACTTAAATTACAGTTATCTGGGGAAGACAGCTAATATTTTTCCTGAGGAAGACGGCTGCATGACATTATGTCCGTCGAAACACGTTGAGAATTGGGGGAGAAAATCCATCTTATATTAATCAAGGAGTATTCTCACTGGTGCTGAATATACCTTCTTTGTATCTCCCTCTGTTTAGTTTTAGGAACTTATTGGATGAACTTTTGTGTATCATTTGTTCCCATGTATATTGTCTGTTTTCCCTTGATTTATATACTTTTTTAATCTGTTTTTAACTTACTTTTAATTATAAGAATAAACTGTGCATATTGAATTTATTCGTCGTTTCAGAATTTGGTTAATTATTGCATTGCTCTAATTATGTTTGAAGAATTTTTGTAAGTTATGTTTTTTTGTCCTTGGTAATGTGCCCAAAGGGAATTTTTCTTTTTTGACAAAGCTAATAGGACCTACACCATGTTTCACATACAACTCGTATGTAGGAGTTCCGATCGGAGGAACCGGACACGAATCCTCAAACCGGGAATCCCTCAAAGTACCACAACTGAACAAATTCCTAAGACTGCTAAAACCAGGCATCTTGCTCACTAGTCTAGCTTCAAACAACAAGGGGAATCTAAAAACGATAATCTCGTGAATACACGAATCCCTTGGCTTTGGGGCCTGCTGGTACCAAATCAAAGCTATCCACACAAGGAAACAAACCAAACTAAGGACTACAAGACGCTCCGTTCATACTTAACTGAAATGTCGATGGCGTCACCAGAAGACCCGTCAATCGTCTTGCTCTACAAACATCTAAGGCTCCAAAACAGGGCGACAGTCAGGGCAGCAGTCCTTCGTAGCCGTCGGAAAGCGGGAAACCTCGCAGCAAAGACTTTCAGACCACGGCGACATACAGGGGTCGATGAAGTGGCTGGCCTTCCTCCAGAATTTTCTCACGAACCTCTGGCTTGGACCGGTACCGCTGAAGTCGCCCCACGGTGGGCGCCAATTGAGGTACTGGGTTTTTCAGAACCGGTACTAATCCGGTAACCCAGCGATGTCAGGGCAACACCCAAAGACCCCAGATTCCCCTGTCTTGGCAAACAGAGACACGGGATACTTCTTGATGACGTCAAAGACCAAAGTTTATTGGTTGCAACCAGGGACAGAGATCTACGAAGTACACATGGGTAGTTCGTCAGAGACTGCAGACTTCTATGAACGGAACACGGTCTTTTATGCCGAAAATTACGCCTCTGGCAACATCACAATTTACATTTGGTGCATACAGACTGACCAATAGCAATGTAGCATTTCAAAAGTAGCAAATGACGACAGGCAAAAACAATCCCCTTTTCCGTTGTCCAGCCCACCAAAAATGATCGCACACATGCTTGGTTTCCTGTTCGATCAGGCCGGACAAACCCATTGTAAACCCTTCAACCCAGATCGATGAACATGTCGTAAAGGAAAGGCAGAAACAGATGGAAAGGAGATAGATGAGGTGGGAACGGTGTATCATAAACTCGGGCACGTCCTGCCCTTTGATCTCTATCAGGCCAACTGCTGCACAAGGAACTGGCTCAGCGGGATTCGCCACAGGCGAGGAGTCAGTTCGGCCAGGTCAACCAGAAGTCAGTTAAGGCGTATGTGTCAAGGACTTTCTCGGCCGCAGTCATCGGGCCTATGTTAGGGCAACCACACAAAATGGCTGCCACATACAAAATGGAACCCGGAGGTTCAGACTAAATCCTCAAATGCAGAGTGTTCTCCTATATCGATTCATACGAAAACACTCAGACACGTTACACTCGCCATTTGCGGTCTGTAGAGACCAAAATCGTCCATTTCCGACGATGTTTATAAATCGGGTTTCCGAGCTTTCGAACCCAATTCGGAACCACGGAACCACATCTCCTACTTCAGTGCAGCACTGCTGCACTGGACTGGCCTGGCCCAATCCAAGCCACTTCCCTGGTGCTTAATGGTATTGTTTGAATTAATGAGAAGACCTTTTCTGTTGAGCACTAAGTAGTCTCCTGTTATTGTTATGTTAAACATAAACATATATATGCACCCTGAACAGCGGCGGCTCCTCCTCTAGTTCGGTGGAGCGTCGCCTCACTGCTTCTTCGCAGTGCGAGAAGCAGATTGTGGGCAGGTGGGTGGACGGGGCTGCTCTGTGAGCAGGGCAGGGGAGGAGTGGTGTGCCCACTTCTGAGTTCACAAACACTGTTTGTTTGGCCATCTGGGGCCACCCAAACCAGTCATGCGCACTCTGCCCTTCTCATAGAGAACATGGCCTCCCCATAAGCCCCTGGCTTGGCAGTGTCCCGACCAATCACAATGCTGCTTGCACCATTGTGACTGGCTTAGGGAAGGGAGCCTGGCTTCCTGTTCATGCCAGAGGCAGGAGAGCAGGAGCAGAGAAGACGCGGGATCCGGCCGGCAGAAAGGTAAGTTAATCGTTTTTTAATGATTATTATTATTAAATTAAACCGGCCCCTGCGTGACCTCCCCATGCGACCCCCCTCCCCGCGCAAGCCCCCACTCACGAGCCATGCTGGCAACGACTGGCTCTGAACAGTTATACATGTCTAGTTATGAGCTAATATAGCAGAAAGTGTTCTTTACATCTTTACATCACCTTGCAATACGTTTCCACAGCCTAGAGAGTCATAGCTGCACGAGAAGTATTTAAAACCGCAGCTATAATTCTCCTAAAATGTAAACTATCAAATTGCTAATGTCCATATTATGTACCTTTTAAAGTGAATATTTGGCTACATGTACAATTCTATAATTGCACCTTAACGTTGTCCTTTTATTAATAAAGTCTGAGGAATGAAAAAGGAAAGCTTTTTGCTAGCCAGAGATTGGGCCTTCAAATGCTTCTTGTGAAGAAGAACGAGAAGGAAGAGGAGTAATTAATAGATTTACTTTTCCTGCCTGGATGTGTGAATATCCCATGGGGAGAGGTCTATTCTCTGAAAACAAGAAACTACAGGGGGTATCCCAGTTTTTGTCACAAACACAAGAGTGTTTGTCAGGTATTGTTTGCAAAAAAAATCAGATCTGTTGGGTCCATTCAAACAAGAGCAAAGGCACACATAAAGGAGGTGAGAGGCATGCAGCAACAACAAGTGGTTAATTGAGAACCAAGGCAAATGTATTTTTGTCCTCGATTAACACCTAAGGCCCTCTTTCCAAGTAGTGTTTGTCATGGTACAGCTTTGCATGCGTGTATGTGCGTTGCTGCCTACTAGAATAACTGACACACACACAAACACAAAGGGATGTGGTATCGTAGATGGACCCCAAGCTATCCACTCCCATTTATTGGCTCCCCTCTTTTCACGCCTGACCAAAGGATGTTGTGTCTACATCCGGTAGTAGTCCGGAGAGCAGGATCGCTGACCTGCAACATCCCTTCCCAACTTGCTTTTAAAAAAGAAAGTTCATTTCACTCAACACACAAAGTCTCTGAGTCATTGGTTAAGTTGTAGATTGGGCCGGAGGTTGTATCGATGGGACTAACTGTGAGCGAGAGGATCACAGGTGGGAGGCTCAGGAGGTGTATGATTTTGTGGGTCTTCTTCTGGACTCACTGGGTCTTGACTTCCTGGCCTGCTTTCGCCTGTGCTGCCTTCTTCGCAATCAGACCAGCCAGAGTTGTCTTCATTGTTGTATGTGTTAGGAACTGGGGTCAGTGTTGTGACTTTCTTGAATGATGATATGTTTCACGCTACTGTCTCTTGTCCTTTCCTGGCTGTCAACATGGTTACATCACTTCTGGTGAGGATCCAGATCCCGGGCTCATATGGTGTTCTAAATTTCCATCCAGGTCTGCAATATTTGATGACAACTGAATCACATGGCCAGGGCCGGACTGGGAACCACAACTGGCCCTGGCAAAGTGCTAAGCCGGCCCCCATCCCCACTCGGGGGAGGGGGGTGGGTTGGAGGTGCCGCCGAGCTCTTTGCTGGGCCGGGTTTCGGCCGATTTTGTTACAGGGCCAATTTTGCAGCTATGCTGCAGAAACGGCCCTGTAACAAAAACGGCCCCCAGGGGCCAAAAAACGGCCGCCACCCGTGCGGCGTACCGGGGCATTGCCCGGTGCCCGCTATGACCAGTCTGGGCCTGCACATGTCAAAAGCGAACTTGAGTTTGCTTGCTGATGTCGACTGGCTTGAGTGTTGTGCCACTCACAACGTGCTTGGGTCTGTCGTGTATCATGAGGCAGGGGTGTTCACCCTGGGCATGTGGGAATGAGGTCGTGCCATGGCGCATTGAACATCAAGCCCAGAGGGTTTGTTGAGTCGTTTAGTGGGGAGGGCTCTGATATTCTCTAAGGAATAATTGTAGATGGCGTTCTGGGTCAGCTTGTTCAGTGGTGGCAATACAAAGTGTTTTATTCAGCAGGCTCATGAACCTTTCAACTTCGCCATTCGCTTATGGCCATTGGGGGATGATGCGGCAGTGCCGGATTCCTCGCTGTCTGAGAAAATCAGCAAATTCTGCGCCCTCGAATGGTGGTCCACTGTCACTTTCGATATCTGTTGGTAGGTTAAACATTGCAAATACTTTCTCAAGGACGGTGGCCACATGAATGAATGCTGGAGAGTCAATTACTTCTACCATGGGGTATTTAGAGTAGCTATCTACCAGGACGAGAGTAGTCTTCACATTGGGAAAACTCCTGAAGTCCAGGCTTAGTTTGGAGCATGGGTCGGTGCACTGTTCCTCAATAACCACTGGTGCTGGCCTTCCTGGTGCACCTGTCTCTTGGAATGCCAGACATTCACGCGCACAATTTCTTGACACTTCTTATAGCCCAAGAAAGCACACCTTTCTCTCATTCTTGACTTTATTTACGTGGTCTTTTGATGTCCTTCATGCTCTGGCTGCATGGCATGGTGTCTCAAGGCTTTCGAGACCACGATGCGAGACCCCCATAGTAGGATTCCATCCTGAGTGGTACTGAATTAATTTCGTACTCTCCACATCTTGGTGAGACTCTCCTTGACTTCGTGTATGCAGTCGTTTGCGTCCTGAAGGAAGTCTTTCCAAGGGCCATTCTGTACCACATTACATACTCGAACAATGACAGGGTCTGCTTCGGCTGCTTCCTTAATGTCTTTCAGACTTAAGACTCAGGGAGGGGCAGTACTCAAGATTATATTGATGTAATCTTCTTCTCCTTCCACACTGTCATGGCCCTCTGAGGGTATAGGGTGTCGCATAGGAAGTCAGCTTGATTTTTTGATCCGGATTGATAGACTACTTCCATCTGGTAATGTTGTAACTGGATGGCCCACCTCTCAATCTGTGGGGGCCGCTGAGGAGCCGAGCATCGAAACAGCGGGATTGGGGGCTGGTGATCTGTTACAACCTTGAAGGGTTGGCCCCTCAGGTACAGGTAGAAATGCCTGCATACCCACTTGATCACCAGGGCCTCTTGCTCAATTTGTGCATAGAGTGCTTTGGTTGGTGTCAGCGCTTTGTTCGCAAAGGCTAGTGCCGCCCACTGACTTGGTTCTTGTTCTTGAGTGAGTACCACCCCTAGCCCGACCAGGCTGGCATTAACCAACAGTTCAGTGTACTTGTCTGGGTCAAAATATACAAGCATAGTGTTGTCGAGGAGGGCATCTTTGGTTCTCTGAAATGGCTCTTCCTCACGTGAGCTCCAGGTCAATCTTGCATCTGTCTTTGTCAGGGCTCTCAAGGGTTCGGCAAGAGTGGCAAGGTCAGAAATGACCTCCCACAATACGTGACCAAACCTAGGAAGCGTCTCACTTCTGATAGTGTGCTGGTGCTCCTTTGATTGTCTGCGACTTGTGGGACTCCACTCGTATTTATCTTGGTTGAAGACATATCCAAAGAATTCAATGGAAAGCTGGAAGAAAGAGCATTTTTCTTTGTGTTACGTTAACCCATGTTCTTTGAGGCATTTGAGAGTGAAATTTGGTTGTTTATAGGGCTCAACAGCAGGGAAGGTATTGATTAACATTTGATCACTAATGTTCAGGATGCCGGGTCTCACATATGGCATTTTGAAAAACCTCAGCAGCCAATGAGATTCCAAAATTCAGACGCTTATATCGGTTTACCCCCAGGTGGGTGCTGAAGGTGGTGATGTCCCGATTTTCTTCCACTAGCACGAGTTGGTGATATCTGTCATTAAGCTCTACCATTGAGAGCCAACGGGAACCGTTGATGTCTGCTATGATATCATCAGTGGTGGGCGTGAAATGTCGCTACCTCTTCATGGCGCTGTTGGGGAGTCACATGTCGATACATAGACACATTTTTCCTGGTTGTTTGGGTTCCCCTGCAATCACCGTTGGGGAGACCCAGTGAGTTGGCCCTGATACCTATTCTATTACGCCTTGTTGTTCCAGCCTTTCAAGTTCCCTCTCTACTAGTTGTAGAGATGGAATGGGATGCAGCAGTGTCTGAGTGCTACTGGTGTGACTAAGGGGTCGATGTGGAGTCTCACAGGTGCATAATTGAGACAGCCCAGTCCTTCGAATAGCTCAGGGAAATGATTGATGAGTTTGTCGACTTGGTTCGAGCATACATTTTTGGCGAAGGACACCAGGCCAAAGTCTTCTGCCGTGTGTCTGCTGATTAGTGTGCCTGCTTCCTGGTCGATGACGTGAAACTTTGTTATGACTTCTTCGTCATCAGACTGTAAGGGTACTGACATCTGCCCTCAATGGGGTGATGGGGAGTGGCTTCCATATGCAAATATCTTGGTGTGACGCGGCACCAGCTGGGGTTTTGGTCGCAGGTGATTGTATTGTTGAACTCCCATTACATTGATTGAGGCTCCAGTATCGATAATGGCTTTCACCTCCGACCCAGCTACTCGGATGACACATGTCGGTTGTGGTCATCTATGACATTTCAGTTCTCTAGTGAACGAGATAAGGAATATCTCTTCTTCGTACTCTTCTAGGGATGAATCCTTGGGACTGAGATTCTGTTTCCCTGGTGTTCTGGAGTCGTCTGGGTGCGCTATGTTCGTAAGGGATACTTGGCGCACCATTTTCATTAGCTAACTGTTGTATTTGGCTCCTTTTATCCGGGTCTTTTTCTTGCTGACTGATGCGAAGTGGTTGTCAATCCAGCAGTTTCAGCAGGTGCGGCCCTGTGCTGGGCATTTGCTGATGGGGTGTTCTGTCCTGCCACAGTATCCATATTGCAGTCTGACAGTCGGGAAACTCCGCCCTCTGGCGGCTTCACTCCTGCCTTTCGTTCTGACTGCGTCAGCACGTTCCACTTTGATATTTGGTGGCTACTCTGGGGCTCGTGTGAAGACTTGGTCCATTTCATTGGCCCGGGCCACAGACAGATTTTGTATTCATGCTGGGATCAGAATGTCCTCCAAGCTGATGTTAGGTTGTCGTAGAATGAGGCCTCACAGTATTTTGTGTCTGCACCCTTGGATGAGTTGTGCTTGGATTTCCTTGAGTTGGTCGTCTACTGAGCAGGTGCTGGCAACTCACATAACCGGGCATAGATGGCATCGATGGACTCTCCCTGATGCTGTTGAGCTTGGTGTAGTTTCAACTTTTAGAAGTCCGGGTTAAGCTAGGGGTCGAAATGGGTGTTGAGTGTCCTCACGGCCACATTGTAGTCCGTGGTGTAGCCAGTGTTTGGAAGGTGCTTGCACAACTTGTAAATTTCTTCCCCTGCATCATGGAGGAATAGTGACCTTGTGATGGCCTCATCGGTCTCCCTAGTGGCGATGAAATAGTTTTCTAGTCGCTTGATCCATATCTCCCATTGTGGGATGGTGGTTGCAGGATTGGCTCGCTTGGTGAACGGCGGCAGCACCCCTGTGAGGGCATGTTGTACTAGGGTTTGTTGCCGAGGTGGAGCTCGGATGCCATCTGTCATGCGGGCTGGATCTTAGGTCCTCGCAGGTGTGGATAGCCTTTGAGGGCTTAATTTCACAGTGTTTTTTTTTCTTCTTTGGTATATGTTGATTTAAACTGCCCTTTTTACCTTCTTTTTTTCTGTGTCCTTGTTTTTGGGTGTTTATGCCCTCATTTCCTGTGTTTTTTTCTCTTCTTTTCTTGTGTTTATCCCCTCACTCTGTGGGGTTCTTTTGATGTGGTGCCACTGCATAGGGCATGCTGGGGCTGGCTGGGCCTTACGCGGGCTTCTTGGATGTGTGGTTTAGCCCAGGAGCATATTTGTTGTTTGTGCAGTGGACAGGGCTTAAAGCTCACCTTGTTACACACTACGATCTTGCTCAGCTGAGCAGGGAGAGATGTCGGGAGCAGGCGTGGCACTCTTGGCTCCTGCAGTGACGACATAGCCTGCAGGACACGGGGTTGCAGTCTCGGGGCAGGTGGACACCGCACTTCATGGAGACGATCTCGCCCTCGTCGCCTGTGTCGTTGTGCATCCCCAGGTACGCCTTGTGGCCTTATCTGCATGCATGTATGTGCTTTGCTGACAACTAGAATAACTGACACACACACACAGAGGGATGCGGAATTACAATGGACCCCAAACGGTCCACTCTCACTTATTGGCTCTCCTCTGGCCATGCCTGGCCAGAGGATGTTGTTTCTACATCTTGTGTTAGTCCGTAAAGCAGGACCGCTGACCTGCTACATCATTGATTGCTAGATAATTCATAACAATTTTTGAGGAATTACCACCTACACAAAAATAAGTTTTAGCAGGTGTGGGAACGCTCCTGGTATGCCCAATACTTTTGTGCACACATTTTCCACCTGTCAAGCCCCATTGAAATAAATAAGGAAAAATTAATACAAAATGGCACAAGAAGTTCTGTTTTGAGAACGATATTCTGATATACTAACTCTAACCATCGACACAGAACAAGACTCAGCTTATCGTCATCAGAGTCATCCTTACAATTGGTGACATATGGCGTACCTTGGAGCTCATGACTTTCCTACCTTTTTTAAATATATACATTGGCCCTTTCACTATGATACCCAGTAAACTTCCAAATGTACGCCAATGACACCTGAGAATTCAGCCAAAATCAGTTCATGTCTGGACCACGATTTGCATCACTGGTTAAAAAATAGCTGCAATAACAAATGATTGGCTAACCGCAACATGAACGTAAATGCCATTAGCCTAGTCCCAGTCACCTGAAAATGTAAAAAAAATATTTAAGTTGGCAGTGTAGGGGTCCCAAAGAAACATCTCCCCTCCCCAGGACCACAAAGAAAAAATAACCGTTTGGCCTTTTTGTGATACTGCGGAACAGAATCTATGACAGAATTTCGACAGACAGAATTTCGACCTACACAAATATCGGCGTGATTATATCGATAGCAAAAATATCGACGCCCTATGTACAACATGGTAAGTACCAAAATATCGAAAAAAAATATCGATGTTAAAAATATCGTTGTTAAATATATCGATATTTTTTTAAATAACATAAAAAATACTGTAAATAATAGTTATTAATTACTTAAACATATTTAAATATATATAATAATGGTTAAAAAAATAATAATACATATTTAATTTTAAAAATAATAATTAAAAATCATATATAATATATAATTACTTAACAATAATTACTATTCCCACTCCAGTGGGTGCAACATTAGGGAAAACTGACCCTGAACCCTAAAAATACCCCTTTACCCAAAAACCTAAAACTGACCCTGAACCCTAAAAATACCCCTTTACCCAAAAACTAAAAACTGACCCTGAACCCTAAAAATACCCCTTTACCCAAAAACTGAAAACTGACCCTGAACCCTTAAAAAAACCCTTTACCAACAAACTGAAAACTGACCCTGAACCCAAAAAATACACCTTTACCCAAGACCTGAAAACTGACCCTGAACCCTTAAAAATCTCTTTACCCACAAACTGAAAACTGACCCTGAACCCTAAAAATACCCCTTTCCCAAAAACTAAAAACTGACCCTGAACCCTTAAAAAAACCCTTTACCAACAAACTGAAAACTGACCCTGAACCCAAAAAATACACCTTTACCCAAGAACTGAAAACTGACCCTGAACCCTTAAAAATCTCTTTACCCACAAACTGAAAACTGACCCTGAACCCTAAAAATATCCCTTTCCCAAAAACTAAAAACTGACCCTGAACCCTTAAAAAACCCCTTTACCAACAAACTGAAAACTGACCCTGAACCCAAAAAATACACCTTTACCCAAAAACCCCAAACTGACCCTGAACCCTAAAAATAATCATTTACCCAAAATAAATTAATATTACAATTAAATTACTTCCCACCCTATTCCCCTATAAACCTACAACCTGCTCCAGCAGTAAAACATATAATTTAGTTAAAAATATAGATAAATTATCAATTAATTATTCTATTAATCAATTAAAATAAATCATTGCCAATTAATATTCCATACCAAAATAAAGTAATCATTAAAAAATAATTTTTTCATTACAAATAAATTACTTCCCACCCTATTCCCCTACAAACCCACAACCCGCTCCAGTAGTAAAACATATAATTTACTTAAAAAATACATAAATTAGCAATTAATTAATCAATTAATCAATTAAAATAATGAATTGCCAATTAATATAGAAATGCAAAATAAATTAATCATTTAAAAAAATTATTTAATTACAAATAAATTACTTCCCACCCTATTCCCCTAAAAATCCACAACCCGCTCCAGTAGTAAAACATATAATTTACTTAAAAAAATACATAAATTAGCAATTAATTAATAAATTAATCAATTAAAATAATTAATTGCCAATTACTATTGAATAGCAAAATAAATTAATCATTAAAATATTTAATTACAAATAAATTACTTCCCACCCTATTCCCCTATAAACCCACAACCCGCTCTGGTAGTAAAACATATTATTTACTTTTATATATATTTTTTTATAAAAACATATTAAACACATATTATAACAATTAATTTAAATACTTAACTAATATTTCTAACACATATTAGTAAATCGAAATTACTTACATCGATATATATGCTATCGATATAAGTAATGTCGATATTACTTACATCGATATATATGCTATCGATATAAGTAATTTCGATATTACTTACCTTAGAGTCGATATTCTGGCCATCGATATTCTGGACATCGATATTCTGTCCCATCGATATTACCAACTCGATATTAGTGTAAGTCGAAATAACAAAATCGATATTTTGACTGACTACCTGCGGAACATGCTTTCATCATGGCTGCTCTTAAAAATTCTTACATACAAAGGACAAAGTAACCACCTGGAACTATTCTTGAAAGATAGCATTGCAACTGCTCAAGTAGATAGAACAGTTATCTTGTTAATATAACTTTATTGCTAGTAGCAGTTGGTGTTGGCAACTCTCTTACGATTACTTCATGTAATGGAGTGACAACATGTAAGCTTCTACTTTTACTATGCTTGTAGATTTACTGTTACATATTTTCATTCCAATCTTTGTGGCTTTATACATATTTTTAATATTAAAGGGCCGATTACGAAGCAGCCCGTAAAGGCTCCAACCGACGGTCAGAGCCTTCCAGCCACATCGTGATCGGCCCTCGGTTTACTTTCCGACTGCAGCATTACAATGCTGGTAGTCGGAACCTAAGCCAGTCAGTCATTCCGACTGGCTTCAGTCAGAACCGGCTCGCAATCCCAAAGGGCAGGCCTTTCTGCCCTTGGGATGATGATGCATGGTTTCCAACATTGTTTCCATGCCGTCCTGTCCTACACGGAAAGGTTGGATAGCGTGATTGGGGGCCCCCATCAGGGCCCCCTTGATTGTGGGGCCTCAGGTGGGGGCTGAGGGGAAAGCTGTTGATCCCTGTGCCCCGTGGCAGGCACCTTGAGGTGCAGGGATGAATAGCACCTCCCATTTCCCTATGGGGGCATATATTACGGTCGGTTTTCTGCCGTAATGCATGCTCCCATAGGAAAATTTAGGGATGAGACCGAACTGTGTTCAGTTGCATCCTAATTGGGAAGTCGGGACCGAGATGGTGTTGGGTGGACTTAAGTCCGCCCAACATCGTAATTAGCCTCTTAGTGCTTTCAGTGCTTTCAGTGTAATTGTTTATTTTAAGAGTGCTCCTATGTGTATATTAAACTGTTAAACAAATGTGGTATTAAAGATGTGAAGAGCAGTATACATCTAGAAGTGATATAAGAAAGAGACTGGCGTAACCATGTTTCATTATCTTTGCCTTTTAATTATTGACATATGATAGTTATATAAACTTGCATTAGTGTTTGAACGACCATGGTCACAGCAGTAATATAAGCAAGGTAGGGAGAAGAGGTACCAACCATTTGCGGTAAACTCCTGAGGCGGAAGCCGGGAGCATCGAATGTTCTAATTTTAAACTGTTTTGCCTCTTTTAAAAAATATTTGATTGTTTACTTTGGCGCACTTACCCTCCCTCCACTCCTCATACTGCCTGCTCCTCCCGCACAGCCGATTAGGCGCTGTTATCGGGACTGGCAGGGGATCCGCCATCTTGGGGGTAGCCCAGGGTTGACGCTGCAGTCTGCCTCTCACCTGCCTCTGCAATTAGGTATTTAAGTCGCGCCTCTTGCCTCACGTGCATGTACCAACCATTTGCGGTAAACTCCTGAGGCGGAAGCCGGGAGCATCGAATGTTCTAATTTTTAACTGTTTTGCCTCTTTTAAAAAATATTTGATTGTTTACTTTGCGCACTTACCCTCCCTCCACTCCTCATACTGCCTGCTCCTCCCGCACAGCCGATTAGGCGCTGATATCGGGACAGGCAGGGGATCCGCCATCTTGGGGGTAGCCCTGGGTTGAAGCTGCAGTCTGCCTCACACCGGCTTCTCATCTGCATATAATGTGCATCCCCTTCCGGCCGCGCCGCGGGTGCACCAAGGGTGAGCCAAAGGCGCGCTAAAGGCAAGCCCGTCTGCTCCCGTCCGCGCCAGGACGGGGCTAGGGGCCACATCCCCTGCATCTCCACCGACTTACTCATCTGAGAGCCTGGTGAACCTCCGAAGTTTCGACGGCCCTCTCTGTCCATCTATGGTAAGCCGCCTCCTTCAATTAGGCATTTACCAATCTCCATCGCAAACATGCCACGGTCTTTCGCAAACGAGGACTGCTCCTGTAGAAAGTCAACAAATAAATATATTTTACCTTAACACCAGATCTCTTGTAAAACATCAACTGGATATCTTTCTACTTCTTGCTTGCCAAAAACCAGACATTCTGTTTCTTACAGAGACGTGGCTCACCAGTGGTTCCTTCCCGGACATACTAGCAGCGCTCCCTGACAACTATTATATTTTGCAGGTAGACCGTGCCTCAGGTAAAATGGGTGGTGGGGTAGCTGCAATTATTAATAAACGCCTTGTATTTTCCAAATTGACGTCTCTCGACCTCCTGGTAGCAGACAATTTGGTTATCAGATTGGACTCTAAGTCGGCCCCACTTCTTTGTGTGCTCATTTATAGACCCCCCCATATTATGTCTACGTTTCCTCTTTCTTTGTGTGACCAACTGGCAACAGTGGTAACTGATTATACAAGGATTTTGTTGATTTTCGATTTTAATTATTGACTCAATAATCCATCTGGCGGCCCCTTTACGAGTGAGCTTCTGGATCTTCTTACAGGGTCAATTTTAGTCACCACATCAACACTGCCACTTACATAAAAGGGCACACACTCAACCAGATCTGGAGTTCTAACCTTAGCATTTCACCTCCTATCATCTCTCCATGTGTCTGGTCTGATCACTTTTTGATCCAATTCAGCATCTCTATCTCTAAGCCTACTATAAACACGGATACCAGAGCAGGCCTAATCAGAAAGTGGGCCTCTCTTGATACTCCAGCTTTTTTGGGCACTTTGAGAAACTCAATTCCTGTTCACAATGTAGACCTTGACCAATCTGTAATTAACATCTCAGACTGGTTGGCTAATGCAAGTGATATACACTCCCTGTTGAAAAAACTTGAAAACCTTGCAGCAATCTGACGCGCACAAATGGTTTTCTCCAGAATTGAGGGCAAAAAAACTGACTGTCGGCCAGAAGGAACGTGACTGGATAAGAAATTACAACTCTCTCAAAAAAACTCACTATTTGGCCGCCCGCTCTGATTACATGAAGGCCATCTTACTAGCTAAAGCGGAATTTTTTTCCAGTATTATAGAAATGTCTAACAACAAATCGAAGGACATCTTTTCCATCATTGATAAACTCACGAACCCTGCCCGGACTCAACTTAAACCTGAAGACAAACAGGATTTTTACCCTTAATCATTACTTTCCTGATAAAATTGCGCTTATTAAATCCAGTATCCCTATTTGTTCCCCTGCTTCCTTTGACCCCCACTAACACCCTTAGCTCATTATCAATGGATCACTTTCCTCTTCTGGATGACCCGTCGTTGCTTGCCCTCACGACCAGGGTCAAGTCGGGTTCTCCATATGATTTCTGCCCTCCCCATGTGCTAAAAGAGGAGATTACCGCCTTTCCCTTTCCTATATTAAGACTTCTTAACACCTCTTTGACCCAAGGTATAGTGCCTAATTTATTAAGGAGGCAGTAGTGATGCTCCTTCAAAAAAAACCTGGTGCAGAAGCTACTACTCTATCCAATTATAGGCCTATTTCTTTATTACTGTATTGTGGCCAAACTGTTGGAAGCCCATGTAACATCTCATCTTTCAAGTTTCATTGAGCAATCTGACTTTTTGGATTCTGCTCAAGCCGGATTCGGTCCGGCTCATTCAACTGAAATGGTTACAACAGCAGTTCTGGATTCCCTACGCCACAATGCTGATTTAGGCATTCATCAAGCTCTGGTCTTGCTTGATTTGTCGGTCGCGATTGACACGGTCGACCATGACATCCTTCTCGACCGTGTCAGACTAGCCGGCCTCTGTGGCCTGGCTCTTGACTGGGTCAGGTCGTTTCTTAATGGCCGTTCGCAAGCAGTTGGCCTGCCCCCCTTCTTGTCCCATAAATTCCACACCACTTGTGGGGTTCCCCAGGGATCTTCGCTCTCACCTCTTTTGTTTAATATTTATATGCTTCCTCTACTTCATTCACTAAAATCTTTTAAAGTTACTACATTTAACTATGCAGCTGATCTGCAACTTACCTTCACCTTCGATGACTCCCCAGAATCTATCCATCAATTTCAGTCCACTATGCTCTTCATACGCCACTGGATGGATAGTAACCAACTAAAATTGAACCCCGAGAAGACAGAACTGGTCCTCTTCGGCAAAAGTAAATCCTTGTGGGGCACACACTACTGGACTCCATCTAGTATGGTGAAGAGCTTAGGGGTATTCATTGATGAAGAGCTCTGATTGAGGCCTCAAGTTAATTCAGTTGTATCCTCCTGCTTCTTTCAACTCTGAAAAATAAAAAAAATTAGTCGGATGCTTATCCGGCCTGCTTTAACCCAGGTTGTGTCGGCCTTGGTGTTGTCACATTTAGACTACACCAACGCCATCTACCTGGGCCTTCCTATTGCCTTTGGTAAACGCCTTCAGATGGCCCAGAACCAGGCAGCCAGGCTCATATACCATATTCCGCAGTGGCAATCAGCAAGACCCCTGCTGAAGCAACTGCACTGGCTACCGATCACACAGCGCATACTTTTTAAAACCGCCTGTATTCACTTTGCCATTCTCTACATCTTGAGAATTTTTGTAAACATCCAGGTAATTACTTGAATACAACTGTATGGAGAAGCAAAGCATTATTCCCACCGTTAGAAACATTTCGAAGTACGAGGACAATTTGATGTATTTATGCCTTGAGGTATTTAATCCTTCCACAGTTAGCTGCATCTGTTTATATACCTTACAAATGGGCTTTGTTTATAGCTGTCAAGGGGGTCCCCCTTTCCCGGCCATACTATTTTAAGCCAACTTTATCATAGTCTTACTATGTAGAAAGCTCTGCTCAAACATCTACTATAGTAGGATGTGACTGAGATACATGTATGTATTTTGTTTGCTCAACAATCATCGTTCTGTATATGGAGAGTTCGATATGACAATAGCTCTTGCTTTAGCCCGTCATTATATCTTTTTATGCGTGGCTTCGTGATTGATAGTTCGTACCAGTATGACATCTGATAATGCTTCAATATTAAAGTTTATATATACTTAGATATGTGATCTATTCTATCTGGTACTATATCCATTCTGTCCTTTCCTCAGATATTTGGTATGCCGTTTTTATGAAACTGCTCCATTACCTTTGACGAACAGTGATTGATTACACCTTAGTATCAGCAGATTCGTTCTTTACAGGTAAATTGCATATAATTCATAACACTTGGTGCGAGAAAATGATTCCATCTATCTAATATCTGCCAATATTAACCCTGTATTATTATACCCCTGTATTTATTGGTTCTTATATCTTCTAATTTGTTAGAAGGTTTATTTCTCCTGAATTGCCCCTATACCAAACAAAATTCATCCATCATTTTGTGGATTCATGTGATATCATGTGTTCATTGGACTCTATGAATAACTCTCCTGTTCACAATTAGTAAACATCACTATAACAATTTTTGTCTCTATTGCCCAGGAACATCAATTGCCTGTCGTTGTTTTTATCTTTACATGAAGATATTGTCCATTTGTCATCAGTTCTCCTATGTAAGTTATTGTTGATTTATGTATAAGATTTGCTCTTGAGTATCAAATATACTATTGTAACAATGCTCTTTATGTCATCACTGCAACTTTCATGCATTTGTTACATGTTGCTCATTAGAATTTCTTCTAGTTGAGTACTACATAATCTAATGAAAAGTCTTGTCCATCTTTTGACATATAGGAAACAAATTAGTAAGTCTGTACCGAATAGCGTAAAGGATATTCTTGTTAGCGATGTACAATGTTACACTTTGTTGTCTCACGTTTTATTAGAGAAATGTATTTTTTGACTTGTATGTTCTCAATATACAAGAATTGTACCTTATATATGTTTCTTATATATATACTTCCAGATAACCAACTGTGACTCCTGAGGAAGGCGTTTTCTGCCGAAACGCGCGTCGAGTTCTTATTCGCCATTTGCACCTGAGGCACCATTTATGATTTAGGGTGTCCTTTTTATTAAATTGTTTTATCTTCTTTTTCCTTTTAATTTTTATGTATTAAATGTATATGTTTTCATTATTATATGCACATGTTATGACATTTGCAAAACCTCATCATATAGTCTGATTTCTGTTCAGGTCTCTATATGATTTTTATTATGTTAATTAAAAATATGTTTGTTTCATAAATTTACTTCATGAATGTTCCTTTTGCTATTGGGTCAGATCAATTGTTTGCATACTAGTTAGACTGCCTAGGATTTTTTTCACATAAAATATAACCTTTAAGGCTCTCCATGCACGCAGTCCCAAGTTCATCCAGGCACTCCTCCCTAGATGTACTCCTACACGTAGCCTGTGCTCTGCCTCACAAATTCTCCTGACTGCCCCCACTATAAATTCCAACGGAAAGGAGGCCACAGGTTTTCCACGCTTGCCACTAAACTGTAGAACTCTCTTACCCAAGAGATCCGCTCCTGTACCACCCTCCTACAGTTCAGGCGGAAACTCAAAACCTGGTTATTTGTCTAGATCTTAGCCTAGTTCCTCTCCGGCCCTTCGTCAGGTAGTTTCCAGGATATGTTGGTTAGCGCCAAGAAACCCTCGAGTGAACGTGCGCTGTATAAATTCTTGTTAAGATAAGATAAGATCAGATAAGGGGTTATATTTAAGTTGTGCACAGTGGCAGACATCAGTGTTATAGAGATGGCCCCTTTGGGAGAGGTGAGTCTTTGTTTACCTTTGACCACCAACCACTCCCGTTAATACCACCTTGTGCTAGCATGCTGCAAGTTTGAGAGCAGAAGTATCTTTGTGGTGTTTTTTTCATTCTGCCAAGGTTGTGTGTGGTGACTGGCATGATGGAATGGGACATTATTTTTTTAAACAAATTTTATTGAGCATTTCTTGAAGTTTTCTTACATTTTAGACAATATGATAACGCCTTGCAATACAAATATAGTTACAGCACGTCCAAGCTACCTATATCTTTATATAATCATATTGTCATAAAATGTGGCAGGAACTGTGCAGTGCTTGGCTGTCATATCTTCTGATACAACCAACTTAAGGAAATCTGCCAATTTCTCATTTACATTCACCAGAGTTGTGGGTCATATTGTGCTATTTAACTTCTCCTATCAGTCATAGAAACAAACAACCAACTCCCTTCCCTTCCTCTAGACGTGCCTTGGTGTGATGTAGCCCACTATATCTTGGCCTAGCCAGGCAAACCCGTTAGATTTGCTGAAGAATTCTCCCTGTCTCATGTACTAGGGTAGCATGCAAGTGGTCATGTTTGGTCCCCAATTCTTAAGCCCCTCCCTGCTCTCCCTCATCTGCATCATTATCTGGATGTTTCAGTAGTGTTATCAGTGCTTCTCATGCTCTGGCTGTCTCCAGGGATCCCTTGCCTCTTCTGGGTTACCTCAGTCACACATATTCATCCCATCTTATTAGTACCTTCTTCCACCTGTCCTCCCTGGGTCCCCCCTGAGCCTTCCAGTTCCCAGCAACCACCCTCTTGGCTATCAGGAGTGCCAGGTCTTAGAATCTACTTGTTACTTTGGTTTTGGAGGTGTGGGGAAACCAATGTAAGAGGCAGTATCCTGATGTTGGGTTATACCAATTACCGTTGTCACTACCCTACAGAAGTTCTCTGTCTTAGGGCAGTCTCGGAACATGTGCAAGAATTCAGCACTGGCCTCTCCACAATGGGGGCATATAGCTGCTCATGTCCCAAAGTATCTATTTATACGTGCTTGTGTTAGGTATGCTCTATGTAGCATGTAACAATGTATTAATTGGAACCTGGCATTTCTAGTGACTTTGGTTGTCCTCTCAACAAATATGTCCCACGTTTTCCCCTCTATATCTATTCTCAGGCCCTCCTCCCATCTTTCCCGTAGCTGATTGATTGTGGGCAATGTCTCATTCCTGAGGCGTCGACACAAGCAGGTAACTGCTTTGAATGTCCCGGAGGTAGACACCACATATCGTTGGTGGTTCAGAGAGGCCCTCCACTCAGTGTTTACGTATTGTTTTTGTAAGGGCATTGTAAAGTAAGAAATGCCCTTGGGGTACGTCCTATCGCTCTCTAAAATCATTAAATGTAGTAGGGATCCGTCCTCATATAGCATGCCAATGGTGGTCACCCATGCCTCTATCCATGTGTCTAGTCCTTGCCAGTCTCCCCCATGTGGAAGTTTCCATGCAGAGGGTCAATGGGATCTCTAGGGTATACAGCTTTTTGGTTTTAGATCTCTGTAGACTCCTAGCCCAAAATGTACGTATTACTTTTACTTCATTGGTTCCATCCCTCCCCTGTGTTTGCAAGTGCAGCACTATGCAGGACAATAGACTTAGACTTGGAATTGTGTCATGTGGCTTGTCAGTTACCCTACCTCTTCCGAAAACCCACTTCGTGAGCCACTGCAACTGAGCTGCTCAGTAGTAATATTCAAAATCCGGGAGTGCTAAACCCCCTGCTATCTTTGGCCTCATTAGTGTAGCCCATGCCACCCTGCGCCTACCCGTCTCCCATATGAATGAAATCACCAGAGTTTGCAGGTGACGAAATCTCCCCACCGGGATCCAGACAGGGAACACCCCAAATAGGTATAGCAACCTCAGTAGGGTCCCCATTTTCAGAAGTGATATTCTTCTCATCGCTGACAAGGACAAGTATGCTCAGAAGGTTCACCGAGTCATGGTAGATATTAACTCCCAAATAGGGGAGACACCTGTTTTCCCATAATATGTCAACTTCCTTTTGAGGCCTCTCCCACCCTGCTTTAGTGGGGAACAGGCACGACTTCCTCCAATTAAGCAGAAGACCTGATACCCTCGCCAGTGATGCAAGCAGTTCCCTTGCTCCATCAAGGTCTTCCCTCGTGTTCCTAAGGAATGACAACAAGTAATCAGCGTATAACGCTATATGTTGAGTTCGGACCCGGCACCTCCAAACCCCGATATTGGGTCCCTGTTCTGGCAGCCAGGGGCCCCATAGCTAAAGCAAATAAAAGCAGAGAGAGCGGGCACGCTTGTCATGTTCCCCCCCCCTATAGTTATCTGATATCAGGCCCCAGGTCTTGACTCTAGCCCTAGAGTCCGAGTATAGCAGGCTCGTCCACTCTACAAAACCTGCTCCCAGCCCAAATCTCAGCATTACCCTGAAGATGTACGGCCATTCAAGGCTATCAAAGGCCTTTTCAATTTCGACTGCAGAAATGACCGCCTTCTTCTTGTCATAGAAGTCTGCTTCCAGAATATTGAGTGCTGTATTACAAGTTGGTATGAACCCCGCCTAATCTAAGTGTATTATGTCTGAAATATGTGGCCGGAGTCGCATAGCAAAAAATTTACTCAGGATCTTATAGTCCAGATTAAGCATGGAGAGCGGTCTATGTGCTGTTTTGTTGGTTGCTGGCGTGCCTGGATTTAACAGCTGAATAATGCCTCCCACATGGTGCTCGGTAGTTTCTCTCCTTGTTTTGCTTGGTTGTATAGTTCAACCAGGCGTGGTCCTAAATATCTACATACATCTAGTATGTAGGCCATCTGTACCAGGTGCTTTATTTCTGGCCATAGATTTAATAGCTGCTCTAACTTCGTGCAGTTCTATGTCCTCCCCGCAACAATTCCGCTGCCTCCTCAGTTGTGGCTGGAAAGTCCTGAGGACCAAGGAATGTGACACTCTGTGGTATTAATTTTTATCTCACTATAACAATTGGGAATAAGTGCATCCAGGGTCGAGTTGTGTGTATGCCAAATATGTTCATATGGAAAAAAAACGTCCTCACGTCAGCTTTTAAAAAAATGATCCCGGTTTGAAACCACATCTTAATTGTGCGATATCTTGAGCTCTCCCTCCTATGTTGCATTTGTCAAATATGGTCAGTCTATATGAAGAGAGACATACTAAATTTGTCTTTGTGTGTGGGTAATGTCTGGGAACCAGGTGCATGAACAAATGGTCTCATAATCAATGCAGATATTTACTGCTCAATGCTTTATATTGTCCCTCGTGTGTCATGATTGATCACATATCCGTATGTGTGTGTGTTTGTGTGTGTGTGCTTGGTGTCTGTGTGCAAATGTGTGTAGAGGGAGAATTGACAGACTCCAAAAAATTGACAGAATCTAGATACATTTTTTGTTATGGCCGTTTGGGGAAGGGAAGACACCTAATCCATGGTCTGGGGGTAAAAGGATGAATGCAGTATCTACCATGTTGCTAAATGGCTTCGTTACTTGGGAACATACTGTCACCATGGCTAAAACCAGATATGCGTGTCTTTAAATTAAAAAAACTGTTTTGCTCTTTACAATGCAAGGTTGCTGCCCATGTGTCAATGTCTACATATTGATGTAAGCACTCACTGGCAGTCCATTTAAAACTATAGCCGATGCAGAAAAAGATCTGACTAGTTTTGTTTAGAATAGCCAACCTACTGCTTAATGCGATAATTGCATGGCAGTACCGATAATGAATAATACTATCAAGACACATGCCATGACGTCTTCCAATTTGTTATTGTATATTTGCAGCCCAGGCTTGTCTTGATTATACTTAATTCTATGTTGTTTCAGGACCAACCTCAGAATTTTGCCTACTAAAGTAGGACTTGTAAGAGATCCACAAAGGTTCTGCCTATTCACAGGAGCTTTCATATCTTCTTGTGAAACTTACCATTTGCCAAAGAATCAATAGTCTATTTTGCCTTCTTGAGTTGAGATAAAATTGGTTATATACAACATACCTGCTCAATCACAATTGTTTCATGACAAAAGACTCTTTGGAGTGGAGTGTGTTTATGGAAAGCAGCTACATCCTGATAATTTTTGTAAAACGTTTGAGACCATATAAAAGTAAATTTAAGCATGCTTGCTACAGACTGCGTGGAATAATGAAGTCAAATAACTAGTTATTCACATACTTTTGGACAACACAAGAAACATTGAACAAGGCAGGGGAAGAGTGTATTTTTCCTTGCAGGATTATTAATGGATGATTATTCTCATTCACAAACACTGCTCATGGGCACATCATCTTTACGATCTATATCAGGCGCAGGTAAGCAAAATATATTAGTGAGTCTACCCGTAGCAGACCACATGTTTACTTTTTAGAAATATATATATTTTTATTACAAAACTCAGAGGTAATGAGAATATTGAGACTGTTTATTCTGTAGTATTGGGTTGGCATCAAATTGAATTTGCTGCTCAGAGAGAGAGCAAAAATACATAGAAGATTCTGTGGCATTTTGATGGACAACAAAAGTGAGGCACTATTTGTTCCCCCTTAAACGGAAGGTAATCTATGCAATCCAAAGTAGACCACTCTGTGTCTCACATATGTATTTTCTCCTTTTATCTCTCCGCTCAAAGTCTCTCACTCACTCTACATCCAAAGCCTCCCAGTCATCCTCAATGGTTCCTCAGTAAAAAAACACACTCACAATGCCTCCGTATTCGTTTCTGTGACACCGAGCACTGCTGCAGCTTGGTCTCTACTCACTGATGGATGTACCCACTATTGGCTTTGCCAGTGCTTGTGCAGTTGAGGGAGATTGTAAAAGCCATTAGCAGCACTCAGACATCATCGAAAGTTATTTTATATACTTCCAAGATGCCTATCAATTGTATGCACAAGCAACGTGGTAGCTATCTTTGAAGTAAAGAAAATAACTTTCTAAGATAGCGGGCCCCTTCTATTGGCTTTACCAATGCTTGTGCTTCATTGGTAAAGCCAATAGGGGTATTCACGGAGCATTGACAAAGAGAGATTGATTTATTGATTTTGCAATGAATTATTACAGCTGGGCTTTGCGTTGCTAAGAGTGGGTGTGTATTTCATCAATTAGCCTTTGGGAGCCTTGTTCTTCATCTGCTAGACTAACTTCAATAGGACACATTGGTCAACATGACAAACATATATCAAAGAGAGCCTGCTGGTGACATGGTCACAACCATGGAAGACACTAATCAAACACCCAAAGTGTAGCAGGGTAGGAAAGTTAGTGGGTCAGTTGAAGAAAAAAAGAAACATCATATGTCCCATTCTAATCTAAAGCATTTTGGGATGCTAGAAGAAGTAAGCAGGTCGCACTTAGCCATAGACAGACTGTCTTGGTACACGTTTTGATCCCTCTGTTAGAAGATACACTGTGCCCAACACATTAGCTACGGCCAGATAACTATACAATGTTAACATGACATTATTTTAATAATTAATTCTGAATGGTTAGGAATTATATTATAGTTAAATTCTAATCGTGTCCATGCCCTCTGAAATCTAAACCAACGAATCAAGGAATTGTATGACATTCAACCTGAATTTGACTAGGGAAGACATTGGCGCTAGAGGCCTATCGTCTAGATGGCTGCCAGGCTGTCTCTGAACCAGCCAGTGCTGGAGTTCAGGAACATACGTTTGGAGACCGTTTATTTGGGAGGCTCTAAAATCTAGATTGTAGATTAATTTTGTTAACTACCAAGTCTGGTAACTTTCAGGCAGTGGTGCTTTAACTCCCCACCACATTCCGTCTCCATTTAAAAAGTATTATCATTTCAGTAGGAGTGTTTCAACTCATCTTGCTGACCTGTAGCATCATGCATGTGATTTATCACAGTCTGGTTTTATATTGCTGGGTGATTTAAATGTGTTGGGAACAGCTCTGGATGAAGAAAAGCCACCCAGAGGATCCCACCAAAGTATCTATGCATCATCAGAGTGTAGAAACAAGGTAGATTTATTGGGGGTTTACATCAAGTGCATGATATCTATAGTGTTGAAGGCCACTATGATCATTATTGGCCAACTTACATAGGAAGGGATATGTCTAGTATTTTAGACTATTTCTTTGTCCCGGAGATCATTTGTCAGTTTATCAATATATCCGAGGTGATTGGTAGAGATTATTGTGATCACAATTCTCTAGTCTATGGCCTTGCCCTTGGACCACCTTTGGTTGTTTTCTGTCTCTATTTGTTGTGCTCAAGTAAAAAAACATGGTCTCTCACTGGTAGAAGGAATATGTGATGTTACAAAGCGATCAAACTGATTGCGCTATGTAACATCGCAGTTGTTACAACGCAAGTCGTTACAATGATTTGCGCTGGGGGGCGCTGGACTTAGGAGTAGTAAGATTTACTATTCCAACACCAGTCTATGTACAGTAGACCTTCTTTCTAGACTTCAGGTCCTGCAAAATACAGCAGCCATGCTGGTGCTGAATCTTCCATCAGGAACCCCCTCAGCGCCCAGCCTTAGACATCTCCTTTGTTTACCTGTGAAGAAGAGAACATGTTTTAAGATCTTATGCCTAACACATAAAAACATGCTTTGTAGGGGTCCAGACTACTGAAAAAAAACTCAGCTGGTACCAGCCAAGCCGGCCCTTAAGTTCCGGCAACAAATCCCTCCTCACTCCACTCAGAGTACGTACTGTCAGAAACGGGGGTCGGGCTTTTTTTTTCTTGCCCCCACTCTGTGGAACAATCTGCCTTTACATCTACGTATCATCTTTGACCATAACCATTTCCGCCACAATCTAAAATCATGGTTGTTTGACCATTAGCTCTGTCTTTCCTATGCTGACAACCAAAGAGCCGTCCGCCAGCGCCATGAGACCTTCGGGGGATGTGTGCGTGAAATAAATGTTCCTTGATTTGATTTGATTTGAATAGTAAACCTTACTATTCCTTAGGTTATAGCTCCCTCCAGTGCAAGACGATGTAACACTTGCGTTGTAATGGCAGCTTGCATCTCGGTGTAATCACCACGATGTAAAGGATGTTTCCCTGGTAGAAGTTGTTGGTGAAATGTGCTAGTCCCAGAGGTTCAGACTTCTGCAGCGGTAAAAGCCACACTGCATGTTTTATATCAGTGCCTGGGCCTGGTATCTGATGGCTTAAGGGCGCTGCGATTGGTGCCACCGCACCTGGCACTGACTTTGGGTAGAGGCGTCATTTTTTGCGAGTATATTCTCATTTTAAAATCAATTTTCAGGCATCAAATAAAATGTCAAGATAACTCCTGTGATTAATAGTCTTCCTGGAAAGAGACCGGAGGTTTGTCTAGTGGATGTTTTGAATCATCCCAAGGTAGTGCAGAGGGTTAAATTCCCTGCTGCTAAGAACGTGTACCATGCAGATAACAAAGTGTGTAAAATGTAAATGCATCAGTGGGTTACTGCTTCTGAAAGAGCGCTCATTTTTTACTTGTCTTTTAGAAGTCAAAATCCTAATATGTTTTTTGCCCGGTCTTTCATTATCCTGATCTTGCCAAAAGGGTTTATTTGGGTAGAAAATACTTCTTTTTATTAAAGAGAACCCCTAACAATGACGTTACGTTTTAAATTCTGAATTTGTGCTTTTCCAGAATAAGGTCTCTTAGACTGTATTGCCTACCAGTATCGCTGACAAGTCTCTCCTACACTACACCTTGTAGTCCTGTCTGATGTAACATTTCCTATATGCTGATTACACACATATAATGTCTCTGTGCAATGTGTGTGTGATGTAAAGCGCTCTGACACCTCACGCTGGTATGAGTGGTGCTATAAAACTAAATGAATCTGAGAGACAGTGGATATGGAGACTTGAGGGGCACTGCTAAAGGGTGCTACTGAGGTAAACAGTGGCAGGGGTGGTCATTGGGGGAAGGGGGACGCCAACAAACATTGTCGCACAAGGCGCCACCAGTATTAAAGCCGACCCTGGGTGGCAATACCATGATACAGGGTTTACAGTAAATGATATTAGTTAAGGGCATGGGCCGACACACACAGCAAAATAATGACTGGATTAATGAATGTTAACTGAAGGAAAGGTGGATCCCATGTCAGGGCAGTAAATACATCATAAGGACCCAGACGTAATACACATAAAACGGGAAAAATACGAGCAAGCACTTAACAGGGCAATGTCAGCTTTTCAGAGGAAGACACGGAGTGAGTGGAGTAAACAATGCTGCCTTCTCCAGAGGAGAGGCAACTGTTCACATGTGCTGGAGGAGCATTGTTGAATGATGTGAAATTAACTAAGATGTAAATGAGAGGATTAAAAAAACATAATAATAATTGAAACTCATCAGTTCGTGCTTTTTAAGATGAGGATCACGTGACTTTTTCTTTGAAGATTGTGCTTTGTGGGGTAAAATTGTGAATTTTAAGAAGATGGGATAAATCTGAGGCAAGGAGAGTCCCAGAGCGGCTGCTTATAGCAGACAAAATCGGATTATAAATTATAAATTGGATAGTTAAATTTTGCATTAGACTGTAGTAATGTTTTTGCTGAACAAAGTAAGACTGTACCCCTTATGTGACACACTACCAACGACTCTAACACCTGCTAGATATCTCTGTGTTTAAATTGCTTTCTAAAGGTTGACTGACCTTTTCTTTTTAGTTGGCAAATAAGTGCAATGTACTCCCATTCTCTATCCTTCACAGCCTGTTCTAGATTCCTTTAAAAACTAAGGGCCAGATGTACCAAAAAGTCAGTTTGCGATTTCCTAATTGCAAATTTTTGTAATTCACAATTAGGAAATCACAAATAGCTTATATACAACAGTGTCTCAGACACGGTTTGCGATTCCGATTGGGTCACAAATGGACCTGCCTCATCAATATTTATGAGGCAGGTCGCAATTGGCGACCCATTTGGAATGGCTAAAATCACAGGCATGGTGGCCTGCTGGGGTCAGCAGACCACCATATCTGTGATTGCTTTTTGAATAAAGCAATATTTATTTTTTGCAATGCAGCCCGTTTTCCTTAACCCCTCCCATGCTCATGACGGAGCCGCTCCGTCATGAGCATCGGCTGAGCTGTGCTCATGACGGAGCGGTTCCGTCATGGCCCTGCCGCCGCGCCTGTGCAGCGCTGATTTCGCGCCTGCGCAGCGCGTTCTATTGGCCGGGCGGGGCCATGACGGAACCGCTCCGTCATGAGCACAGCGCAACCGCGGATCGTGACGGAGCGGCTCCGTCACGAGCATGCGAGCGCCGCTCGCCGCCCCCCCCCCACAGCGCTGTGGCGGAATTGCCGCCGCAGAGAAGGGGTTAAAAGGAAAGCGGGCTGCCTTGCAAAAATAAAAAAAAATGTTTTTTCATTTTTTAAGAGTAGGCACTGCCTTCTCCTAAAAAAAATTCACCCGCATTCACAAAGGGGAAGGGGACCATTGCATACCCCTTTCCGTTTGCAAATGGGTTACCATCTCCTCTACGGATTAGTGAAGTGCCAGATGTACAAAATTGTGTGTTTGCAATTTCCTAACAGCACATTTTAGTGATTAGCTATTAGAAAATAGCAAACTGTGATGTACACCAGTGTGTTTGACACTGTTAGTGATTCACAGTGACTCGTAAATGGACTTGCCTCCTCAATATTCATAAGGCAGATCGCAATTTGCAACCCAATGTGAATGGCTACAATCACAACGGGGGTGGCCTGCTGGGCCAGCAGACCGCCACGTCTATGATTGCTTTTTAAATAAAGCAGTAGTTTGTTTTCTAATTCGGGCTGAATTACAAAACAAAATATTGCTTTAAAGGAAAATGGGACGCATTTAAAAAATAAAAATGAAAAGCTACCTTTCCATTTTTTAAGAGCAGGCAGTGGTCCGTAAAAATGCTGGCACCTACATTCACAAAGGAGAAGGGGTCCCTTGGGGATGGCTTCCAATTTGCGAATGGGATAACACCAAATTGAAGTTGGTGATAACTGCAAATGTTTTGCAAGCTCATTCCTGTTCTCAAAAATTCATACATATCCTTGCTATTCGGTTTCAGGAAGGGATGCCCAAAACACTTCTCCTGTGTTTACAATTTTTCAACAATTTATTATACTAATTTCCATTTCACATTCAAGAATGTTCACAAACAGGAGCTGTTTCCTCATGTCAAGACTTTATTAGTAATTCACCCAATGCATTTCGGGACATTTCCCTTCATCAGGGGTATCTATAAAAAATTCATAAACAAACCATCAGCCTAAATATTATACAACTGATCGCAATGTAAAAAACATGTTTCCTCTTATTCATTTCTTTGTAAATAAATCAAACTTTAGTTACTAAAACTGTATGCTGAATGACAAAATTCCATAAACTTCAATAGTCACCAAAAGGCATATTGTTCACCTATTGTTTTTTATCAAACCAACTGGTGTTCTAAAAAGCATCACGTATCTCTGAAATAACACCTTCACTTTTTAAGATTCACTCTACCCCACTGCCGCTATAAAACCGTTCTTAAACTTTTCTTGCTCACAAATATTAAACATGCTTACCGTGACATAATCTCTTTCCATTCCTTCGATCCTACATACTCATGTTTCTTCAAATATTCTGGCACATCTTCGCGCATAGTTACTTTCAGCCCCAATTTAAAACCTGATTACTCATTTTTAACCCCTCCCGCTCTTTTCAGGTGAACAGTCACGTGCCAATTCGAAAACAAAAATTCAGCACCAGATTAGGAACAGTTTTACGCTGGCACTTGGGTTTGTACTACGAGATGGATACTACAATTCCCATAATATCATTTAAATGGGTCCTACTTAAAACTTCATATTACGCAACAATGCACCTTCTACATAAAGATTTAACATTGTATAACTACCTCGACACTAGCCGTATTTCACTAAAAAACATTTCAGCATGCTAATTTATACCGTCCACGTGTCCTTTTGGAACAACTCGTATCCCATAAAACATCTCAACATGACAATCAGTTTAGTCTTTGTGTAAATTCCATACTCGTAATGGTCGCTCATGCCCGGAAGCCAAACTCCTGTGGTGACGATATTTGTTCATATGATGGTGCTGTTCAAATTTCATCTGTGCTTTTTTGCAAACATTAATTACTCCTCATTCGTCCTTGGGTGCGTCTCATCATTGTTAATGGATATGCCTGTGCATCTGGAGCGGGATCTACCAAGGTCCCATTTGTGTCTCTTTTACATTGCAACTCGCAATTGGGCGGAGCGCGGATCCAGTTTGCACGCCTACATGTGTTTAAAAATAGTTAAGCACGGTTATATGAGGAGTATACGGAGTGCATCTCACCACAACTAATGTTTATATTTCCTAAAGCAAAGAGTGATGCTCGTCCTCATCATTTTCTGGGTAGTGCAGGAATAATATCTCCAGGATGGGCTTCACAACAGTAAACAAATGACTGACTACATCACCCAGTACCTGCGCAACCTCCACTGGCTCACCGTTGAGAAAGGAGTAACCTTCACAATACTCACCCACGCCTACAAACGCCTCCAGAACACCGGACCCCAATACCTCAACGGCAGAGAACCTCCTATCCACCGACCTCGCCCTCGCCAAACCCCTGAGTATCTGCTTAGCAATAATGAGTGGAAGAACCTTCGTCTACATCACGGGCAAAAGATGGAACGAGCTACTGACCAACATCAAGGGCGCCCCCACCCTGCACATCTTCGGGAAAACCCTAAAAGACCTGGCTCTTCAACTGACCGGAGCCAGGCACGCAACACCCATTGGACTCACCGGGCTTCAACCCCCCCCCCCCCCCCCCCCCCCCCCCGCCGTGTGTGGCAGCCCGGATGAGACAGATCCTGGGCACACACAGAGCTGCACCCGAACGTTTCACAGGTCTTTAAAAGACCATTTGAATGTTAATTAGGCCTTGCAGTTGTTTCACCCCTTCTTAGAGCCCCTGCAGCTCCACTCCGCCTACTGATTAAAGGTTCAGCCCCCCCCCCCCCCCCCCCGAAATGTTTTCTTAGCCCTCCCGAAATTTGGCTCTAGTTGCGCCTCTGACCGGAGCTGTATCTGCCCCACCCCCGCCAGCGCCTTGAGACCCTCATTGGTGAGTAGCGTGCTTATAATTCCCCTGATTGATTCATTCATTGACTGCTTTATGCTAGGCCATGTGTGTAGGGTACAAACCATAGGCCCTCATTACGAGCGGGCCAGTTTTGGGTGCGATATTTATAGCACCTGGAAACTACCAACACCGTGGGGTAGGCTATTTATTTTGTGCAGTGTATATAGCATCTGTTAGAGTGTTCTTCCAAAAATGGGGCATAACATGCGGTTTTTGGTGCTAACAGTACCAAAATTTCTCAGTACCTACCGGACTTTTTTGTCCCTTCAAATTCTACAACATGTTACTTGCCCTAATTTAATGGGCGATAAGATTTCTGTGCTTTCCCAGGTGTTATAAAAAATATGAAATTCCAATATGTTCGATGACAATATCGCAGATATAATAATTTATCGGGCCACTAGTGATGAGGGCCATTGTGATTTAGGCCTCTTAGGCTACAAAAACCTCCCTTCATTATTGGTCTCAGCCCGAAACAACACGTGAATAGTTATAAAAATTGATACACTTTATGGTGTTTTCTTACAATCGAATCTGATGTTTATTTTCAAGATGTAGATTTTTTTCTTACAATTGATGTCTCGAATGTCGGTTTTAATGGGGCCCGCATTTTAAGTGTTTCAGCATTTCTGTAAATTATTTATATTGCCCATTTATATATTGTTATTGTCATCAAGTTCACATTATGCATTTTATTATCTAGAGAATATAGGAAGAATGTCATTCGCATTTTCAAAGAAAGGATTCTTGCTTGCATATTACCAGGCTCTGCTGCTTTGAAGTCTTACACAGGGTGGCTGTGAAGTTTTGAAACTACAGATCTTGCTGCACTATAAACGTAACCCGAACGCAGTAGGAAAGGTATACAGCTCCCCCTAGAGTTCACTCTTGAAAATGTGCAATGAAAAAGAAAGTCCTTGTAGCAGAATTTCAATGAATACACAGTAGATCATACAAATTAGGTTTCGCGTCAAATAAGGTGCATGCTTTGGCAGTCATGCAATTATTGTTTAAGGTCAGTTCTCAGAGTTTCCTCGTAAGATTATTTCTGCCGTGGCAATTTCTTTGTTTTTTATGTTTTTTCAAAGTCTAAGACAAATAATTGCCATTAGTGTAGCGAAAAAAAAATGGTATCATCTTTATTTATTTGCAGAATTGTAAAGTGCAAAATATGTCCATGGAGGGCGTCAGAGTATTAGAGTAACAGCACTTTCAAAAGTATGTCCCTGGAGTGTTTTAAAGAAATCATTAGTTCAAGAATATAAACATCAACATTCTCCACTGAAATGGATTTGAGCAATTCATATACTACCATTACAAGCTAGGAGTCAAAGGCCATATGAACAGAATTAGGGACTGCGATTTCCTAATTGCAAATCTTTGAGACTCACAACTAAGAAACCAAAATTCCTAATGTAAAAGGTGTAAATAGTGATTCCTAATGGCGTCGCAGATAGACCTACCTCAAGTATATTAAGGAGGTAGGTCGCAATTTGTGGCCTACTAGAAATTGAAGCAATTAGAGGGATGGTGGCCTGCTGGGGTCAGCAAACTACCATGTCTGTGATTGCTTTTTAATGAAGCTATTTTTTTTTTAATGCAGGACATTTTCCTTAAAGAAATGAGATGTGATAAAAAGAAAATTGATACGTTTATGTTTAATTTTGTTAGAGTAGGCAGTGGTCAACGGAACACTGCCTTCTGTTAACAAATGTTTGTTTCAATATTCACAAACGGGAAAGGGTCTTATCATTTGCGAATGGTTACCATCACTGTTTAGGTGTCAGTAAAAAATGTATGTTTTGTGACCGTAATTCGGTCACAAAACATTCATACATAGCACTGCAATTCGGTATTTGGAAGGGATGCCCTAAACACACCCCTTCCAAAGTCTGTAATGTTACCCAATCGCAATTTGTGCTCTGTTCATATGTAAAAGAATTTTTGCAGTCGAATACGGCCTGATACTGTAAATCAGGCCATTTACGAACACAGAAATGTTTTTGTACAAATGGCCCTAAGTTCTGATCCCTTTGCAATCAGGAATTTGCATAGGGATCGGAATTACACATGTTTGATTTATAACACCCTTGCAGCTTTCCCCGATACATTGCAATCCGTAAAAAACCTGCCAGAATTTATCAATTGAAAAAGTTTGAAAAAAAAAGAAAAAGTGGAGAGTTCTGTTTGTTAAATCTAAGTCTACAGAAGTGCCCCTTTTCAAGTTGAAAACTCTGAATAGGTGGTATATCACTTTCTGGTAAGTACATACCAAGGGTCCTGATTACAGATAGGTCAGTGTTGGCTGTGCCATGAGCAAATCTCTATTTGCACAGGGGTCAGGATTCAGAGTTGGGTGGTATTGGGTGTATTAAAATATAACAGGGGGAACGTGTTTGCATTTACCCTACCATGCAGAGTTTTGTGCATTAGGCACCAAAATCCATGTGTTATTCTCCAATAACCTGAAATAGGTGCCATTTATCGCACCAGTTAATTAACGTTCCCTGGGGTATGGTTATTTATTAGCCATGAAAATCATCCCCTGCTACTCCAACAAACTCATAATGAGAGCCAAAGAGTCTACCCAACGTGTAGTAAGGGCAATTAGAACTTTGTAAATGCAGTAAACAGCTTCTTAGACTATTTGGTGTAAAAAACAGTGGCAGCTCCTCTACTATGGTGGAGGAGCGTTGCCCCACTGCTTTTAAGCAGTGCCAAGTAGAAACATAAAATGATAATAACTTAGAGTTGTTATCATTTCATGCTTTGTGTCCTGCTGCTTTGTGGGTGGGCGGGGCTTCTTTACTTTTGGAGCAGTAGTGGAGTGGTTTACCCACTCCTAAGTGCGTAGTGACTGTTCGATCGACCCTCTCCGGCCGCCCAAACTAGTCATGCACACTTTCCCTGTTATCCATGCAGGCTGCATCACAGCCTGCATGGAGAACATGCCCTTCTCTCCAGCCCCTGGCTGAGCGCCGTGTCATGGTGCTCAGACCAATCACAATGCTGAATTGCAGCATTGTGATTGGCTTCGGGGAGGGAGCCTGGGTACCTGCTTCCTGTTCCCGAAGGCAGGAGAGCAGGAGCAGAGATGCGGGTCCCGGCCTCAAGGTATGTTTTTCAATCCCCCACGCGTTCCCTTCTGCGACCCCCTCCCCGCAACCCCGAGGGCCTGCCTCGCCACCTATAAGCCATGCTGGCCGTCACTGGACTGTTATCTCTGTCCTGAGGCAAGACACCTACTCCAATTTACTGCTTGCACAAAGCAGGTGGTACATGGAAGCGGTTAGGGCCAGTAAATCTGCCCAGAATGGGGATCCATATACAGACTCTACCTGGTAAAACCAAACCTGCATGTTATTCAACATTGCACAGGACCAAACTATTGCCATTTAGGGTCTGTCGGGGTGGAGAGGGACTTGATATGGGAAGTTCTCAACCAGCTGACAAAGTTAGAGTCTTTCTTAGCAGCATAATTCTGTACTATAGCAGCATTAATAACCATTAATGCATTAATAACCGGATCTACTATTCATGACCCAAAAGCTAATACTGCTACATCCCGGGGAGATGAGAAGTCCCCCTCAGAATCGAAAGAGGCATCTTTTGGTATCTTGTACCCTTAATGCCTATAATGAAGAGTTCTCTGACAGAATATCGAAACCACAAATATTGTGGGACATAAATATCGAGTCAAAAATATCTAAAACAAAAATTTTGTTTGCCAGTAGTTATAATGTAAATGACAAAAATATTGAAAACAAATATTGTTATACTCTAAGATCGATTACAAAATATAATTTTTTAACTTACATATATTTAAAAATAGTAAACATTAAATATATTAACATGTAACAGTAATAGCATATACTTAAATAATTTAAAACTATATATAATTATTTTACTCCTTTAAAAAAACACATATATATGTATGTGTGTATGTTTGTTTGCACATATATAATTTAATACTATTATTAAAATAATCTTTCTAGTTTGTATTATAAGTTGCTGTTTTTTGCTAAAAGTAGGGGAAAGTGTTAGATTGCAGAGGGTTAACATTTACTCTTCCTTCTCCAGTTGGTGCAACAGTGGGGAAAGCATTGGTCTCAGGAGGGGTACAAATTTACTATTCCCACTCCAGTCTGTGCAACAGCAGGGAAAGCATTGGACTTAGGAGGGTTACACATTACTATTTCTACTCCATTTCGTGCAACAGTAGGGAAAGTCACTCCCACCCGCCAGCTACGATCGACCAGCCACGCCCTCATCATCGTTCCACGCATTCGAAGAGCCACCATGGGAGGAAGATCCTTCTCCTACCTGGCAGCCAAGACTTGGAACTCCCTCCCCATCCACCTCCGTCTTACCCAAGACCACCTCTCCTTCAGGAAGCAACTCAAGACCTGGCTGTTCGAGCAGTAGCGGACCCCCCCCTCCCCCAAGCGCCTTGAGACCGTCCAGGTGAGAGCGCGCTATACAAATTTCTTGATTGATTGATTGAAAGTCTTGGATTGTGGAGCAGTAAGATTCACTATTTCTACTCCAGTCAGTACAACAGTAGGGACAGTGTTGGACTCAGGGGGGTACAATTTACTATTCCTACTCCACTCAACAACCTTAGGGTAAGTGTTGGTTTACGGAGGGGTAAAATTTACCGTACTCACTCCAGTCAGTGCAACAGTTGGCAAAGGGTTGGGCTCAGGAGGGGTAATAATTTACTATTCCCACTCCAGTCTGTGCAATAGTAGGGAAAGGGTTGGATTGCGAAGGGGTAAGATTTACTATTTCCACCCCAATTTGTGCAACAGTGGAGAAAGCATTGGATAGTGGAGGGGTAAAATTGACTATTCCCTCTCCAGTCTGTGCAAATGTAGAGAGAGAGTAGTTAACTTCAAGCAAATAAAAGAAATTAACAGCTATGTTAACAACAAATAGACATATTTAAAATATGTACATCATTTATTAAAAAGATAAAAATGCATATTTATTACAATGTTTAATAATATTTCACATTATAATAAATTATAAATATCAATCTATGAGGCCTATTAGGATGGCGGACGGAGGGACCGTCCGCAGGGGCAGCGGCGTTTCCTCCATAGGAAATAGGATGTGACCACCACCCTGGAGGTCACATCCTGTATATTTAACATTGTGGCGGTTGCTGCTTAAAGCAGCACCCGCCGCAAAGTAAAAAATGCATGCTTTGCATGTGCATGCACAAAGCGGCAGGCACCACTCGGTGCCTGCCGCTTTGTGCATGCAAAGGATGCGGCACATACCATAGGTACCACCCATGTGCACTCCCCACCCCCCAACATCCTAGGTGCTCACAAGGGGCGCCCAGAAGCAAAGGTCCACATGCTTTTCCACGGTGGAATTTCCGCCGCGGAAAAGCATGTCTGCGCACCATCATAATATGGCAGGCGGTGTCTTGCAGACACCGCCACCATATTGTGGTCCACACCCCATGGATCAGCGGCGGACGGACCTGCTGTACGCCGCTGATCCCACCACCTTCATAATCTGGCGGTGGGTGTTTTCATGGACCGCGGCGGTGAATCCGCATGCTCCGGGCCGGCGGTGGCTTCCACCGGCCCGGAGGATGCGGATTCACCGCCATCATAATCGACCGCTTCATTTTAACATTTGTAACAATCAACAAATATACATTTATTTACAACTAAAAAGCATAACACAATTCACATATAACATAAGTAACACATTTTTTAAACAATAAATAACAATTTTTACATTTAATTATTACTTAAATAACTTCCTACCCTATACCTCTGCAAAGTAAACAAGACTCACCTAAAATATATATAGCAATTATAATAGTTGTAATTTTACATAATTAATTATCAATTAAACAATGAATGGAAATTAACTTATAATAAAATAATTATACTTATTTAACATATCACCTTTTATCACTAGCAACCCAACAACACACACCTAATATGTATTTAACAAAATATATTGATAATTAATTTGCTTCAATCGTATACCCCTACAAACTCTATAACCCGCACCTAAAACGTAACGTAGTTAAAACAATTAATTATACAATTAACATAATTATTAATTAAATATTTACTATTAATTAATTATGAATAATTTACTGCCCACCCCGTACCCCTATAAATCCTGCAACTCGCTACGGCACTAAAAACACAAATTAACTATTAAATTAAATTTAAAAACAACACAAAATGTAAAAACTATATAAAAAAACATTAACAATAAATATACAAGCAATTTATAACATACTAGCAGCCCGCCCCAGCGTTGCCCGGGGCAGAAGGGGGCTGGGGGCAGAATTTGTTGCCCGGGGCAGAAGGGGGCTGGGTGCAGCATTTGAGGCTTTGAAAAATGTCGAATTTAACTGAAAAATCTGCTCTTGCAGAATGTGGGGGAGCACTACGGCAAGCAGCAGCTTAATATAACGCTGGCGCCCGATTTTTCAGTTAAATTCGACATTTTTCAAAGCCTCAAATGCTGCACCCAGCCCCCTTCTGCCCCGGGCAACAAATGCTGCCCCCAGCCCCCTTCTGCCCCGGGCAACGCTGGGGCGGGCTGCTAGTTAAAATATAAATTTACAATCATCTTCTCCAGACCCACCTATCAGGCCTCATCATTTGAACTACTGAATTACAATACATCTCATGATCTTACTCTAGCCTACTGTAATGTAAACATCGCTGGCGGGCAACTGGTCATTATTGTTATTGTGTCAAGTCAGAAATCAGAAAAGCAGGCCACATCTGCCTCCTTGTGGAAATTTTTGGTAAAACACGCAGCCTGAGACACTTTCGGAAGATTATTTGCACAATAACTGTACGGCATTATAACTCGGTATGACTTTAAGTTATTCAAGTGTTGCTCTACGGCATTTTTCATTCAGTTTCAGGGTTGCATTGGTATGAGAGGCATAATTTTCAAATGACACACACACATCTCCATGAGTCTGTCCATGTTCAGGAGAGTTTCACATGGCACCATAGAAGTCGAAGGCCAATCCAGGCTGCAATAGTCTTTAAATGTATCGTACATCAGGTGCAGGGAATTTGTATTCCCATTCCACTCTCTAGCTGTTTTCGATCTTCACATTTTTCCTCTCATGCGGGGCGCTGCCAATTAAGTTTAATTCCAAAGCAAAGTGGTCATAGCGGCGCGCACTATCTGCGTTTGAAGACCTCTGACATAACCAATAGCAGTAACTTGAAGAATCATAACACCAGGGCCGGTGGCTGGCACGATGACGAAGGTGGCGCTGCGTTGTACAAAGAGGAGGGAAATCCCGAGAGAAAGTGTCTCTCTTCAAAGGATTTCCTTCCCCCTACAACGCTCATCTAACGCCATACCTGGAGTGCAAAGAGAGCATGCACGCGCACACACGCTGAACCAAAACACCAATGAACAATGAAAAACCGGGACATTTCTATGTTTCGCCCGGACACTTTTTAAAAACCCGGACATTTCCTTAACTTGGAAAAAAGTGTCGGGACACTTCTCTACAAACGGGGACCGTCCGGGGAAAACCGGGACGTCGATGGTGCACTCTGCAGCCTGTTCTTCATCCAGGCTCTGTTGGCACTATCGTCCCGGCGGTCCAGCCGCTGGCGGAAATTTAGACATGCTGGTAGGGGCACGTACCTGCCGCTTCTGGAACCCCAACTGCAGGTCACTCACCTTCCTGGACGCCGCTCTCCCCACGCTCCTGACGTCAACACGCAGGTCACGGCCGGCTCTACTTCCAAGGGACTACTTTTTTTTTAATGTTAACTTTTTAAATAACGAATATTTTTATACTTTATATAGCCTATGTCCTTCTGCTTGCCCTGAGGTTTTCTAAGATGTCTTGGGTGTTCAGATTGGTGGTGTAGTTTCCGAGTTTACCTTGCCAAAAGGTGCAAGTTCTCTCTTTATAATAGTAGTATAGATAGAATTAAAATATATACCAAAATGCATACAAATAAGTGAAAAACAATACTATTTCCAACAATATTCTTGTAAATAATATTAGCAGCACAGATATTTTTAACATCAATATTAATAACTTAGATATTTTTTAACATCCATATTACTTACCTTCAAATCGTTATTGTTGCCCAGGATATTTTTGCACACATTATTTATGCATCAATATATTTCAAACTCAATATTTCTGCTTCTCGATATTTGTTTTTCAATATTTTGTCTGATTACCATAAAGGAGCATCTCTGCACCCCAGCAGGACCTTGACATTATCCAATGTCATTCCTGCAATGGCAACACAATATGACCTTTCTCCCCTTTTCTGACCCATAGTGTACCTGCTGACTGAGTTTGTTAGGATATACCTCTGCACTAAGGAGATAAGGCTCCACACTCACAATCTCATCCACCTCAAAGTCATTCTCTGTGAACCCACAACCTTCATCACAGTTCACAGAAAATCATATAAAGATGGCAGAGAGACATGTACATAGAACAAACCACACCATGTATAAAACCTCAGTAGAAAGGGTTCAGTTCATGTTCAATTCTTTTCATTGACATGTGGCACATGATCGACCTCAAGACATATACGCATCTGTTACAATGCATTCATAAACAATAAGGCTTCCTTACTAGCCCACATTGTGCAGAGTCATGTTAAATTTGGGTGTGGACTATTAAAAGTCTGACAACCCTAACCACACCAGAGTGCAAAATCTTTCCCCCACTCTCATCCTCATACATGAACACATATCTTAGATAAAACATGGTGTATTAATCCATTAATATATTATACATTGCAAATCAATCAGTGTTTGTATAGAGCTGCTAATCACTTGAGAGTGTATCCAGGTACTAGGTAGTAGGGCTCAGTCACACAGCCAGGTCTTTGGCGGCAAGGTAAAAGAAGGAATGGCCTCCGCAGCGGCTTCGGCGAATTCATGGTGTCTGTGCGAGGGCTAGGATGGCAGAGCAAAGGTCTCTGGACGGTTGGTGGAAGTTGAGATATCGGTTGATGTATGCTGGTCCTAGGTCATGGAGGGCTTTGAAGGCGTGTGTCAATATTTTGAATTTGCATCTTTTCTGGACACGGAGCCAGTGGAGGTTTCTATGGTTTGGGTCCATTTGGGAGGGTTAAAGATGTGTCTGGCCTCTGAATTCTGTATCGTCTCTAGTCTCTTCATGAGTTCGCTGGTGGTTCATTCGTACAGTGTGTGTCATAGTCCAGCTGTCTGGTGACTAGAGGTTGAGTGACCGTTTTCCTTATGACTAAGGGGAACCATTTGATGAATCTCTGGAGCATGAGGAGGATGTGGAAGCAAGCAGAGGAGACTGCGTTGATCTGTCATTGTATGGTGAACTTGTTGTCCAGGATGATACCAAGGTTGCGGGTGTGGTCTATCAGGGTGGGTGTGGGTCTTAGTTCGGTGGGCCACCATGTGTCGTTCCAAAGTGAGATGTTATTGCAGAAGATCAGAGCCTCTGTCTTGTCACTTTTGAGCTTCGGACAGTTGGTCTTCATCGAGTTTGGTGATATTCTTAATGCAGCTGTGGAAGTTGGTCTTCATGGTGGTAGAGTCTTCTGAGAGCAAGAGGATGAGCTGGGTGTCGTTGGCGTAGGATATGAGATTGAGATCATGGGTTCTAGCGAAGTAGGCTATAGGTTTCATGTAGGTGTTGAAGTGGGTGGGGCTAAGGGACAGGAAGATAGGCGGATTCTCTAAGTTTGTGCCTTGCCAATTTATGCTATAAAGTCACAATGGCAATTACAGTAGGCCAGGAATTAAGAGAATGCTTTTGCAAATGTGTTACTATTTTATATTTAGAGTGGGTCACAGTTCACACCAAAATGATTCATTCTTTACAGTAGACGAATCACCATAACAGAGAACTTATTTTTCTCTTTGGATTAATAGTCATAAATCTTTGCCATCTACTGCATTGATGCTAATGATCTGCGAGAGGCTGCCATTTTTAATGAAATGGCAGGCACCATTTAGTTCAGCTAAAAGGGAGCTGCGAACAGAAGCAGTGAGAAAAATCTGAGAGGAGGAAAGGCATTGGGTAGATATAGCCTAGGAGAGCTTATGCAGAATATACCTAATACTGTATTACACAAAGGGCCTTATTAAGATGTCGGGCAGACGACACAGCTGCGGAAAGGAGCCATCCGACCTTGGGTTGGCGGTTCTAACCACAGTACTTTGATGCTGCTGTCGGTAGGATGATCGCTAACCTCCATTTCTCAATGGAAGTGTGTACAGCAGGAGGAAAAGGCTCACAGCCGCACAAGCTTCCAATGAGAAATGGAGGTTTTGAAACAACCCTGCACCGTGTGGCAGTGCCTGTCACACCGTGCAGGGATGTTGAGCGGGGCACCAATGCTGCCCCCCAGGGCTCGTTGTGGAGGTCCAGGGGAGAAGGGAGCCCTGCTAGGGGCCCGCACAGTCAGTTTCCGACAGCCAAACTATGTCAGAAAAGACCGACATGTATTGGCTGTCGGAAACTGACATTGTAATCTCAGCGGGCGGAGCAGAGACTGACTCCGCCGTCAGTATAGGGTTTACTATTCTGCTGCAGTTCTGACTGTGAGCCTGTCGGAAGAGGAGCTGAATCTCCCCACTGGTTTTTCCTTCTGACTGCCATCATTGAAATACAGAGGTTGGAAGGAAACCGAGGATGTCGGGTGGAGAGCCTCCGATCGCTGGTCGGAGGCTTTCTGTCTGACATCCTAATCGGGCCCAATGTGTTCTAGGGAGTGTAATGGGTATGTGAGTACACTATTGCAAATGGTGTCACAGACATTTGTGCAGCCCTTCTATAAATACAGATCAAGCCATTGCTACATGTGTACACAGCAGCATTATAAGGTCTTCTCATTTGGTCTGTTTTCAATGCAGAATATTTGTACACCACTTGTTTACTAGAACTCTTTGGTGCTCTATTTACAGCTGCAATATTATTTAAAGACGAGAGCACTAGTTGGTCGTTATAGGCCAGGTGTACAGTAGGGAAGACTGGAGTCCTGGGTTTCACCACAGAACCTTTCACCCCACCCGTAGTCAATGTTTATCTTGATGTGCCATCCCCCCTGGATGGATAATATGCTTTAATCAAAGCCATCTTCCATTATTTTCAGTGGCGTTAATGTGTATTCTAATGGAATGTATGACGTTACAACTCATACATTCACAACACATGCCATTACAACAAAACTTTTACAACGCGACATCCATTACAATGCATGTAATTACAACGCATGCCATTACATCCCAGATGCTCTTACAACACATACCATTACAATGTAAGTATAGGTAAGTATTTCATTTTATTAATATTGATTTAATTTTAATATAACTTTAATGTTTTTAAAATTAATTTAAATTAATTTTTGTATTTTATTTAATATATTAAATAATTGTATTAATATTAATTTATTTTTAAAATAGTTTTATTTAAAAAAATATATAAATTATTATTTAATTTAATTATAATTTGTTTTTAAAATAATTTAATTCAATTATTACATTTATTTAATATATTTTTAATTTCTATTCTAACTCCTGGGGGGTGGAATAGTAGGGTAAGTGTTGGATAGTGTAGGGGTTAAAATTACTATTCTAACTCCAGGGGGGTGTAATAGTAGGATAAGTGTTGGATAGTGTAGGGGTTAAAATTATTATTCTAACTCCAGGGGGGTGTAATATTAGGGTAAGTTTTGGATAGTGTAGGGGTTAAAATTACTATTCTAACTCCAGGTGGGTGTAATAGTAGGATAAGTGTTGGATAGTGTAGGGGTTAAAATTGTTATTCTAACTCCAGGGGGGTGTAATAGTAGAGTAAGTTTTGGATAGTGTAGGGGTTAAAATTACTATTCTAACTCTAGGGGTGTTTAATAGTAGGGTAGGTTTTGGATAGAGTAGGGGTTAAAATTACTAAATTAAAATAATTTATATTAAAATTATTTTTTTAAATTATAAATAATTTAAATCATTATTTTAATTAATTAAAATACAATTAAAGTAATATTAATTAATTAATTAAAATACTTACCCATACTTAAAATTATTTTTTTAATTGTAAATAATTTAAATAATTATTTTAATTAATTAAAATAAAATTACATTAAAATACATTAATTTAAATACTTACCAATACTTACGTTGTAATGGCATGCGTTGTAATAGCATCTGGGATGTAAAGGCATGCTTTGTAATAGCATTCTTTGTAATGGATGTTGCGTTGTAAAAGTTTTGTTGTAATGGTAGTGCGTTGTAATAGTTGCGTTGTGATGGCTGTTTACCATTCTAATGTATAACACTTGCTATGCCAGGGATGTTTTGTTTGTTTAGCAAGGCATAATACTTACAATAGGATAGCATGCTTCAAAATAGAAGTTTGCTCATCTCTCTCTCCCTCCCACTCACTCATGCACTCTTTCTCTCTTTAATAGAGTGTAACTACAGTTTTACATCCTGCAGATCGATTCTATTGCCTAATGTTCAAAGGTAACATTTTGGTAAACATGGCACCATTTGACAACATGTTCAACAGCATGGAAACGATTGAGCAAAGAACTAGCATAGAAATGACTGAGTAGGTTCATAGCAGTTTGAAATATGGCAAGAGTAGATCCCAAGCTTTATTGCTTAGGTGTAAGGAAACTAAAGCTCTTAGGTGAATTATTTACATGCTCAATAGATCTTTGTTCTTCATCACTACTTTTGTAGTATGTATTACCTCTACTACTGCCAGTGCATAACCACATATGTGTCTGTTCGTCATGGGGACATGACCATGAACTTCTCACCACCATGTGTGGATTTTCCTTGTCATGCCACTGAATCATGGACACACCGCCATAATTAAGACAAATAAATGTTGCTTAAAGTGCTAATTTGTGACAGTCAGTGCTTAATCTGAGGCAGTGGTTGCAGGTGGGGCCCTAAATTAATCATTTTGGGATCACCCTTTATTTTCCCTTATTAGTCTTTGGCCCAAACAAGAGGGAGAAAACCACAAAAGGGGGAAAGAAGGAGAGAGAAAATGATGGAAAACAGTGTCAAAGAAAGAAGGCAGGGCTGAAAAAGAAAAGAAAAAGAGTGAGATAAAGTGGCATGGATTGTCTGATGGTGGAAAAAAGTCTAGGGGGCATATTATTAAGAAACGGCGTTAAAATTATTGCCGCTTTAGTGGCAGGAAACTGCAGCTAAAGCGGCGATAATGGGCATGATAATATGCCCTTGTGAATTCCCATAGAAGCCCATGTTCTTTTGTGAAAATGGGCTTCTATTGGAATTTTCAAGGGCATATTATCAAGCCCAAGAGTGCAGCTTTAGAGGCAGTTTCCTGCCGCCATAGCGGCTATAATTTTAACGTTGTTCTTGATAATATGCCCCTTGGTATCAACTTGTATTTGTCAACCACAGCATTCATTAGTCTTGGTGCAGGGCTTCTAAGAAAAAAAGCATTTGGCCCTTACAGTTGTTTATTTACAAATGAACCACTGTCTGCTTGTAATTTTGCTAGCTGCCACCTAGTTTCCTGATCCATTGGTGGTGCTCAAGGTGGACAGCATGTAGAGCACAAGCGAAAATTCACTAGCCATATTTCATGCTTAGACACACCACTGCTGGTGCAGTTACCACTGTAGTGTGTTGTTCAGCAGTACAAACAAGGCAATAATTTATAAGCTTGATCAATTAAAACCTACAAAAAAAATATTAATTTGGAAAGGAGCTTTAGTTTATCGCCCCCCAGGACCCAATCCGGGTTTTACCCTCTCCCTCCTGGAGCTACTAGCCCCGTATTTTAAAGCCAAAGAAGATTTTATCCTTCTTGGTGATTTTAATGTTCACGAAGATAACCCCACACACCCAGAAACTATATCTCTGCTTGCTAATTTATCCACCCTAGGATTAGAGTTGCAGAATAGTGGACCAACACATATAGGGGGTCACACCCTAGATTTACTCTTTCTAACTGTGCCAAGGTACAATGTTTATCCACTAATGAGATCAGTTGGTCGGATCACTCTCTAGTGGAGTTCATCTTATTGGGCTTGACTAAACCCCCCCAAAGGACCCCTTCTCCGCCAATTTGGCGTCAACAGTGGCATAAGGTATCCTTGGAGGAGCTGCAGAAAATATGGAAATAACCTATCCTTACAGATAAGGACAGTGTGGAATCCGCCCTGTCCAAATTCAACAACTCACTTATAGAAGCTGTTGATACACTGGCCCCTCTAAGCTACATAAGCAACATCCCCCTCCAAACAAGAAGCCTGGTATACTGAAGTACTCAGAATAGAGAAGCAGGGATGTAGGAAGATAGAAAAAATATGGAGGGAAACTAGAACTAAGGAGAGCAAGAAAGCACATCAAGAGGCTCAGTCTAACTATTATAAAAACATAAAACTGGCCAGGAAGAACAGTCTCACTCAGCAACTGACAGAGGCAGGCAATTCATCGAGGGAGTTGTTTAAAATTTTACTGGCTTTCGTGAAACCGGTATCCTGTGAGAGCCCTGACGAATTCTCTCAATCCCTTTGCGATGATATTTAATGGTTTTTTGAAAATAAGATAAATTTGATTTATGATAAAATCATCGTGGCCTCCAGTAAAAGGAATAATATTCCTCCCCCTTCCAATCTGCCAGCATGCAGAGAGAACTCATTAATGTCCTTTCCAGCAATGAGTGCCCTAGACCTTCTTCCCCTTATCAGTCATATAAAATCGGGGTCTCCTGATGATTTTTTGCCTGCCAAAATGGTTGCACCCCTGAGCACCCTGCTTGGACCTTGGATCCAATCAGTAATAAATCTTTCGCTTAGGGAGGGACAAGTGCCCTGGGAATGGAAGAAAGCGGTGGTGAACCCTATCCGAAAGAATGCGGTACTCCCATGGACAGACCTCTCTAATCTCTGGCCCATCTCCCTCCTGCCATACCTCAGTAAGATGACCGAGAAGCATGTGAACACCCATCTAACTAAATATATCGAAGCAGCGGAAGGTCTGGACTATTCTCAATGTGGGTACAGACCTAATCACAGCACCGAATCAGCCCTCCTTTCAGTGAACGATAAAATCAGGATGCAACTGGATGGAGGGGGCTCTATGATTCTGGTGCTGTTAGATTTATCCACTGCCTTCGATACGGTGTCACATGAGGTACTTCTCAGTCGTGTAAGGGAAGTGGGCTTAGGAGGTACAGCGCTGTTCTGGTTGGAGAGTTTTCTCTCAGGCCGCTCACAAGAAGTCAGACTGGGCTCCCATCATTCCATCTCTAAGGAGCTCACCAAGGGAGTGCCACAGGGCTCATGCCTAAGCCCCACACCTAAGCCCCACACTGTTCAACGTGTATGTGGCCCCCTTAGCGGACATTGTAAGAACTTATGGGTTCGCCCAGATGTCGTATGCCGACGACACTCAACTTCTGTTCCCTTTTAAGACTCTTACGCCCGCACTAAAAAAATCCTTTGCGGACGGAATGAGGGCAGTATCAGACTGGATGGCTTTAAATTGCCTCCAGTGCAATGTAGGCAAAACAGAGGTTATGCTGTTCGGGGAGGCCAGGCTTTTGTGGTCCCCTGAATGGTGGCCTCTGGACCTAGGACCAGCACCGAGCCCTAAACAGACTGTGAAAAATCTGGGAGTGCGATTAGATCAGGCACTACTACTTAAAGAACATGTAGGTCAAGTTGCCGGATCTTGTTTCCGTATCATCGGACTACTACGACGGATTTTTCCTTTCCTGCCTGAAAGTTACAGGAAAACACTTGTCCAGACTTTGGTGATCAGTAGATTGGACTACTGTAATGGCCTGCTTTTCTCGGCCACTGAGGAACAACTCAATAGATTACAAGTAGTCCAAAACACTGCGGCGAGACTTGTCCTTAATGTCCAGCCCAGGACTTCCTCACGCCCCCTTCTGGATAAACTCCATTGGTTGTCGGTGCGGCAACGCATTAAATTTAAAATCTGCTGCACTATACACAGATGCTTGTTTGACGCCGTCCCTAAATATTTGATTGGAAAATTTAACTCCTATACTCCGGGACGTTCTTTGCATTCCAGTAAGCTACAACTACTTCAGATACCCAGGATTAGGAGATTCAGGTATGGAGGACGAGCCCTCTCGTACAAGGGCCCTATCCTCTGGAATTCATTACCCCCCATTCTGAAACAAACCACTAATTATTCATCCTTCAGGAAATCATTAAAAACGTACTTATTCTCGACTTCCTAAAAACTATAAATTATCAATCATCCTATAGACCATGGACCAACTGGGCAACTCGTAACTAAAAGCGCAAGCGCGGAGATACCCCTTCGGGGGTCGAGTCTTGCGCTATATAAGAATATAAATAAATAAATAAATGGGTAATGCCAGCTGCTGCCACGCCCTACTATTAATGGAAGCCCTACTGTGCTGTAGTGGTTCGAGTCACTAGGTATTATTGAATTCATCTACTCTGTTCCAGATTTCCAGGTGGTTTTCTGTTGATACACAGCTTCAGACTCACTTGTGGAACAAGAAACAGTGGGTGTTTAATGACAACAGCATCAATCTATCTGTCTAATTTAGGTCTGGCTTGATAGCGCAGCTTTCGGCTGATCTTAGGTGAACAACAAAAACAGCTTTCAGAGTACTGCTGAGAGGAGGGGCTGGTTGGTCGATTCACCCGAGTACAAGATTTGACAGGGTCGAAGTTGTTTCCTTGTACTGAAAACAGTGCCTGTGTTGTTTGCTTGCAGCAACGCCTATACTCAATGTAACTGGGATGCTTATGGTGGCAAGCCAATTATCGTGGCTTTATGCATGATCTACTTATTCTGAAATGTTACCACAAAGGCAGTAGCCCTGATGTATTTATTATGAAAAGCCTATGTTAGCGTCAGTGCATTTAATGGTGGGTTATTATATTTCTATAGGAATCCCTATTGGATGCTTTCTTGTTACATGGAGTCTCTAGTATTATTGTAGTAGGCAAGGATTTTAGTGTTGGTGACCCACTCGAACAGACCCCGGGAACAGAAGATGGCACTACGATAATCCTTATTAGTTTCTCTTCGGAAGGATTTTATATTGTTTGGCAATCGTATTTTATTAAACATTTGTAATTTCATTATGGTATACCTGATGGTTACATTGTAGGAAAACACAGTGTATCTGAGTTGGTTATGGTCACAAGCAAATAATAAAGGTTATAGGCTTGGTTGTTTGTTATGAATGGTGCAGACCTATCGTATTTACTGTGAAAATAATTTTGGTAACGGAAAATGCATTTAAGGGTAGATTGCTATTACTCTGTATTACAGTGTACAGAGAGGTATTTTGTTACATGGAATTGCACTCATTACCATAGTAGGAAAGGGTTTTGGTGTTGATATCCTCACTGACAAACCATGAGTACGGAGAATTTGAACTGTAAGAATCCATGCTAGACCCTATTTATGGTGGCCTTATGGGAAGGTTTGAGTTGGTTATGGTGGTAAGTCAATGGTAACAATTATTGGCCTGATTGGTTCACTTGCAAAATAAATGTATTTCAGATGACATAGGTCTGAGCTGTTTATTATGCAATGCAATGACAAAGTCAGTAGGCCTGATGTACTTACTCAATATCACATATGTTAAAGACAATAGGTCTTTAAATGGTATGTTTTCTTTGGGTTGACTTTGTTTGCTACATGTTAAACCCTTCAGTCAGGAATTTTGTTACATGTAATCTCATTAATTATCTTTGTAGGGTAGGGATTTGGTGTTAGTGATTCCCTTTGACAAATGCTAGGGGTAGAAGATATGTAGTGCAATAAGTCTTGCTAAAATCTCGACAGAAAGCCTGGCAGGCTGCCTGAAAGGATCTTCTAACTTTAAAATCATTAAATAATGTATACACCCATATACATAAATAAATATCCATATAAATAGCTAGATGGTGTTTGGGTCAGCCCTCTTCTGCCATCGGCCTGTCTGAGTGTCATTTACACTCTATTTCCATCTATGGTAGCTGTTGAGTGCACGCTGGCATCATTGTGCTTGTACGCTCTCACTTTGTGCTGCTTGGTGGACACGAACCGGACACCGCTGTGTCACGCTTGTGGCCATTTCATAACTGACCATTGTAGAAGTCTTTTGTTTCTTGTGGGGTAGAATGTTGTTTATTGAATGTCAGGTGTAGGTAGATGAGGAATGCTTTGTAATGGTATTTCTATTCTGTATCTCGCTCTCGGACTGGACTGTCCTCTGCATTAAACACAGACATTAATCGCAACTTCTCGAGTCCCTTATTTCTTCATCTAACCTGATATTGCACTTTGTTTTTCCTACACTGGCAACGAGGGGACACTGCAAGGGTTAATGGTTCAGTCCACATCAGTCATTGTCTCTCTTGCCCTGTGAATGATGGTAATATCTGACCATATGCATAGACATCTGAAAATGAGTATGCTTCCATGTCAAGGCTGGGTGGACAGTGTTTTAGTTTTCAGTGTTCTACTTTTAAAGTTCCCCTTCATTTCTCTGCTTTGCCTTTTTTATTGTAATTTTTTTAAGAGGATACTGCAGCTCCCAATCAGTACCCATACTGTACCACAGTGTTGGTTCAAAAAGTGATGGCCATGCTGGAATGTTAAAACAATGGTAGCTGACATACAACAGCACTACAAGATGGACACCCACTGATGAGTTTAGTTTTAGTTTAGTTTAGCATAAGCTCGTCATTTTTAGATTGTAGCATGTTTCCTTTTTTCTATTTTTATTCTTTTAATGTATCTTGCATTTAGTGTTGGAATTGTGTGTGTTTTATTGTGGTCAGGGGGTGAATGCGAGTGTAAGTCAGTGGAAGCATAAATGCAAGGATGAGTGATATAGTGGGTATGTGAAGACCTGACTGCCTAAATCCATCAATGACAAAAAAGGAACTTTCATTAACACACCGGACCATTGGGTGTTGCCAATGCTTGTTCCTGTTAATTTCAGGTACTATTTATGAAATCCTCGTAACTACTAACCAGAGCAACATCAAGGATGAAAGCTAGCAAGGTCGTTTTTATTTAATTAGCATTAATTTCAAACATCAAAGATTTGTAAAATACGAGACACGCTCACAGAACTTTCAAACCTCTTGTGTTTTGCTTCCATTCATTATACCATACCTTCTTATTGTTAAAAAAAAATACACTGCTTTTCTCGGTCGTTTAAATATCTACATGGCCATACAGTAATAACAATGTAACTTCAACCTGACATGAGTGAAAATAGTTTCTTAGTAGTTATAGTTTAAAAATCTAAATCAATATACAATGGATGCAGTTTTTTTTTTGCTGAAATAGTTTGCACATGTTTTACTCCTGTTACCGCATTCTGACTCGAGACATCTTTTTTGCATTTGTGTAACTTTGTAGAAATTTCTTTGCATTTCTCTTTGATTTAAATGTGTCATGACGTTTTCTTAAACAATTGCAGGAAACCTCACTTATGACTTTAATTATGAAACGGTGTTATAAAATTATATCCACATTTTGCTTTAGGCAGTAAGCAAACCACATTCCACATAAATAAACCTTCTAACCCCTGCCGCTCTTCTTCTCAGTTTATTTCAATGCTTACTGTATGTAATTGATAAGAAAACATAGCATTTAGGAAGCAAATTTCCTGATCTAACCAAATTCATAATGCATTACATTTTTAGCCTTTATTTCTAAATTACTTGCCAATAAGATCAATAAAACGTGGGCATTAGTAAGAAATGTTGGCTTTGTAAAGAAATACTGCACTATGTACTTCCTCTTTTAATAGTTTGGCTCTAAAATATGTTGCTTTTGTTTCTTTTCAAATGGCAGCTGTTGCTAATATAAAGCTTCTGACAAATGTATGTAAATATCGTTCTGTATATCTAAATACCTATTAATATCTACACAATTCGGATGTTTTCTTTGAAGATAAACTATCACAAGTTTGTCGGGAGAATTTATATGAAGGGAAAAAATGTCAAAACTAGTAAAGGAGGTTCAGATGAATGCAGTTTTATAAAGTTTAGTAAAGAACGGGATTAAAGACACTTAAAAGGAAAACCACATACTACAAAAGACCTAATGGTGTCCACTACTCTCGGTATAGCTCAGACTTTCCTGGCTTCATAAAAGGTCATATTATTCCAAAATAAAAGAAAAATGTTAACTTAGAAAAACTGCTTCAGTCTTCCTTGGCAAGCTCAGAAGTGACACCATAAGCCATACTAGTAGGAAAGAGACCTACCACAGAAGACTCCAATATTAGGAATATAGTGGTATTTAGGATTGGTGTGTTTTAAAAATCCTCAAACTTAGAAACCTTAAAATGCCATGAAAAGGAGAAAGAGAAAAAAACAGCATATGGAAACTTTGCACCCTTTCATAAAACAAAGACTGTAGAAGATAAAGTAAATCAATGTTCCTTGTCCTACAACTGTGGTTTTTAAGAGAAGCCAGGTGGGCAAAAGAGATGGGCAGTAGAGACAAGAAAGGCAGTACAAAGAGATGAGACTGAGTCTGGATCAAGAAAGTGGACATTGTTTATGTTTATCTATGTTAGCTTGTTGAGGTCTCATACTTATGAAAGTCCATGTCAAAGTGCGTTGGGGCAAGTGAGGACTATGGAAGAGAAGAAAAAGCCAAAGTGGATGTTCAAGTTTAGAGTCGACTGGCAGAAAATAGAAGTTTTTGAAGCCCTTCTAAACTTCAGTTGATCTAGTTCAAAGTTGAGGTGGAGAGGAAGGTACACCTAGAGGAAGGGATCTTGGAAGTGGAGTCATCTTCTCCTGGCAGCTGATAACCAGCAGGTTTTGGATGACAGAGATTAGCTATGTAACTGGCTCATTTTTCTCTAGCTCACTCTGGCAGTAATAACGTATGCCTGTAGACAGTTTTAGGAATCAGACCAATCATCTGCGATAAATGGCAACTTATCAGAGGTTTCATTATTATATATATTCAAGTGACCAGAGGGCTTCTACTAAGACAAGGACTATCTGTGAGGCACCCATGGTAGAGAAAGAGTCCCATTAAGTAGCTGTATGTTTTCAACTTATTCAATACAATAAAATCTTAGGTAACAGGAAAGCCAAGATCAGAGCCAGAGGCTGGGAGGATATAGAAAAGGCTGGGAATTTAAAGGACATTGAAAGACATTAGAGCCCTGGAATGTTGAGTGCTCCATTAAAAACAACGGAGTATCTCTGGGCTTATAATGGCTGGTTTAATCCAAGAGCTCTAACATTCCAATATTTGTCTTCATGTTTCTCCCTTTTTAATTTAGGACATTCTACCCTTAGTGACTGAAATGTTTTAGTAGTCTTACAGTCCTTCTGTCTCATGCTATACCACTTTGTAAAGACCCTCTCCTTAGTTATAGACCCTTGCCTGTGCTTTGGGCCTATAACTCTGGCTAAATGCCTTTAACAACTTGTATAGCCCTCTGTGGCGGGCTATAAAGCTATAGCGCACCTTCTATTTTCTGGCTATTAAAAACAAAACCTGTGATCGAATCCCTAATTCCAGTTCAGTCTTCGATTGACCATTTTACTATCATTTTTAATCCTGTCAAACCTGAAAAATATTTACTAGGACAGTTGTAATATCCTGTGACCAAGGGGCCTCACTACTGTTGAGCCAGTCTATAGATGTAAAAGATGACATTTTTGTGCAATTCAGGCTAGCTCAGCAGGAAAAACCTCAGCCCGAATGGAGTCCCAGTGGATATTTGTAAGGCAAACATTTTCTGTGCCTTGGTATTGACAAATGTTATAAGAGCGATAACCACAGGGCACGTAGTGCCTTCATGGAAAGAGCCAGTAGTGGTCCTGATTTTTTTAAAAGGGAATAATAATATACCTAGCTGCTATCACCTTAATTCAAAGTTCAATAGCTCTTTAAAGATCTTAGAAAAAAGTTTCGCTTCCAAATTAGAAACTTGGGTGGAGGACAGTGGCGGCTCGCATAGGGCATTCTGCGGGGTAGGGGCAGGGTGGGGGTTATAAACTTGGACATACGATGAAACGGAGGAAAGTAATTATTAAGTTCCTCCATTACGTCGTATTTCCGAGTTTACTACCCCCCTATCCTGCCCCTCCCCTGCCTCACCGCCCACAACATGCCCTATGTGAGCCGCTACTGGTGGAGGATTATAATATTCTCTCCAAGGCACAGTTTGGTGTTTCGCCCTGGCATTGGCACAGTAGAACAGACCCTTAATCTCCAGTTAATCCTAGGGAAGGAATCAAGGCCAGGAAAGGTTCAATACATTTAGCATTTAAGGACCTTTCCTGTGCCTTTGCCATGGTTAATCGATTAAAACTCTGGGCTATTCTATTGGAGGAAGGGTTTGATGTAGCTATCATAGGCTTCTTTCACTGCATCAAGATAGTGCTTATATTATTCAATTTGGATTAGATGATAAACACTCTCCTAAAATATGATCCACATTATTTATTAAAGGAGGCGTACCTGCACTCATTCTCTTCTCTGCTTTTGCCCTGCTGTACTCACTCCATTTGCCGCATCTTTTTGTCAGAACAGTGGGAAGTGGCTCCACCCCTGTCATTTTTGCTACCAGGACTTTATTTAAACAACGCGGGTGCCCGGCCGCGCAGCGGTAGAGGATAGCGCGTAGACTTGCCAGCTTGTCATCGCTTTTATGATACTTTAGTACTGCTCGTTTTTTAAAACTGTTCTTTAGTATCTCCTGCATTCTGTGTGATTTTATTAAACGAGGCTTACTTGCACTCTTTCTCTTCTATGCTTTTGCCCTGCTGTACTCTCTCCATTTGCCGCATCTTGCAGCTCATAATAGTGGGACGTGGCTCCACCCACTCCCCTCATTTTCGCTACCAGGGACATTATTTAACCAACGTGGGTGCCCGGCCTCGCAGCGGACACGTGCAGCGGGCAAGCCGGTGGTGCGCCAAAGGCAAGCCCATCTGCGCCCATCCGCGCCAGGCCAGGACCCGGGGCCATGACCCCTGTTTCACTAAATAGGAACATTTTAATTTACTCATCCAAACAATTGTTGGACTACCGTACTAATCTACATTTAGATTGTACATTTCTCAATCCTGAGAAAGCTATTGATGCCTGTTTGGGATGTAATTTAACAGTGCAAATAGGATTATGTAAGTCATCCGATGTTTTAACAGCTTTTACTCCCATCAAACAATTAGTTATTTTCCAATCGGAAAATAACCCTCCATCTACTTCTTTTTTAACATTAACTGTCGCTCACTCCCTAGACATCAGGCTGATGTTTTTGATTTGCTTATGGACAAACAACCGTACACTATTGTCCTTACATAGACAAGGCTGAACAACAGCTCTGGCTCGGATATAGCCATCTCTCTACCCCTTAATTATGTCATAATCAGGAAGGATAGGGAGGATAAAAGAGGTGGGGGGATTGCCATAATTTACAAAAATGTATATAGCTTCAAGTTTGTTGGCTTACAGATCACCTGCTGCAAAGCTGCAGTGTTTAAATTGACTCTAACATCTCAGGCGGCCGCCGAGTGGAGGACTCAGCTACCCAGGATACCTAGCGGCGGCGCTGACCTTCCCTGTCATCATCGGCGCCTGGAGGCGCGATAAAGGTCGGCGTCCCCCGACTAAGGGGTGCAATCCTTTTGGCATTACTCACACGGGGCTGAAATCTCCTCAAGGCCACATTGCTGAGCAGGACCCTCGTTGGACTCTCTTTCCCTGCCTGAGTCCTCCCGCTGCCGCGCTAACATCTCAGGCGGCCGCCGAGTGGAGGACTCGGCTACCCAGGATACTTAGCGGCGGCGCTGACCTTCCCTGTCATCATCGGCGCCTGGAGGCGCAATAAAGGTCGGCGTCCCCCGCAACGCGGGACGCCGGGCGAAGCCCGGGCAAAGGGCGGGCCCTCTGTGCCCTCAGAGGCCTGAAGAGACTGGACTGGGCCGGAACCCCTGTCTATTTGATTGCTCAAAACGAACTCCTGAGTAAGTTCTCCATTCTACTTCACTAACAATAATATAATGTCTACATTGGCCCTCAGTCCTGAGATTGTTTATGCTGAAAAACCTGGGAGTCTGACAAATGGAACTCTGGACAATTACTTTCTCAGAAATGGTCCTGGAACCCCTAAAGAAAAAGAACTAACCCTAGCTGAGCGGCGGTTACAACGTCGCCGCTCGATTGAAAGTATTAAGAATAGGACTGTGATAGACCCCACTTTAGTAGTTAACATCACTTCTGAGGTGAGCCAGAATGGTAACAATGACATTGTATCCCAGGATAGTGTGCCTCTTTTATTTAGAGATGGCCTGTTAACACCGAGCACTTGCCATACACAAACTGCAAGCTGCATTTTAGCTCACAATCCTATTAGCCTATCTAATGTAACCGAGGTGATGACAACACCGAAACCCAACAAAAAAAGACGTAAAAGGGTGGAACCAAATAGACAAAAATTGAGCCATTCTGATTTTGGGGAAAAAACTAAGCCTATTGTTATTAATGAAAATTGTACCATATCTAATAATGACAATGAGGACATAGTTACGGTACCCTCATCCCCCCTAGCAATTACACACAAAGACAGGGAGGAGAGAATTGATATAACTTCTGCTGACATTGCACCCCAACCAGCGCATACAAGCGTCACATTAGATAGTATTGAGTATATCATCAGAAGCTACACCTTAGCAATTGTTGAAAGACTAAAGAGGGTGGAGGAAAGACTTGGAAAAATAGAGCTGGAATTGGGAAACAGGGAGATCCATACCAGGGCAATTCCAAGTAACACTGCACAAGCGACTCCATTGCCTATTGAAACCAACACTTGTACCCATAATTCTCTATCTAATCTGACAATAGCAGCCACAAAGCCCTCTCAAGGCATAAATACAAAACAACCCAAACCACCCTCTACGACCCTGATAAATACACCTAATCCCTTCATTCCAGTTAGCAAACCACCAAAGGTTTTGGGATTACCATCCATGGAGACAGCTAGAATAGAAGGGGGAAGCATTAGGCACACACGGGGGGCACGAAAGAGGGGTCCATTAACAGAACTGCCACCGGAAGCAGTGCCTTTCGTGGTGGTCCTAACGGGTGTGCCAGAGCTGGAAGCGAACAAGCGGGAAGGATATGCCCAGCTTAAGAATAAGATCATGCACTGGCTGAGTATATACAGGCCAATCGCAAGCAACATCAACGGCGAAATAGTACATGTTCGCCGTCTTAAGTGGTTGGGTGGTAGACCTAAGGATATCGAGGGAGATGTGGTGGTAGTCAATTTTAGAGACCAAAATGTTGTCCACTACATACTAAATTGGCCTACAGGTAATGCTAACAACTGCATTACTCCCCGTCCCCTAATGTATTTTTATCCAAGGTCTATAGTGTTCCCGCCTCAGCACCCACATAGACAACCTTATTCCAACAACTACCTTCCCATCACCCAGAACATCAGGAACCCTGCAATTGTGCATTATCCACCACCTGCCCCTGATCCATATGGGTGGAATATTGTACCCCCTAGATTCAACACAACTGCCCATAGGAGAATGGACCACCTAAAGCCCTTCACGCCCCTGGAGGTAACTAATAGGTTTAGTCTATTAAACGGGTTGGATGACTGTGATTGAAGCCCACAGAACAGAAGGGATGAGGGTAGTGGAACACACACACTTAACAAGGAGAGCACTACTGAGAAAGACGTGGAAGTGGGATATTACTGGGCTAATAGCAAAAGATGTGCAATAGGTCCTTTTATGGGAGGGACAAAAGTAGCCAGCCATTTTTGGCCAGCATGTGGCACTTTAGTATCACAAAACAAAGATGTAAATCTATGCCAAGCTGATATTAAAAACATAGAGACAGTTACGGTCTCAGGGGCCAACCTGTGTGACACAGAAATAACGTTCAATCCAAGCATCGATCCAACCACTAAGGGAGAAAACGACAATGTGTTAACCAAATATAGAGTAGGCAACACAAACCAAGTAAACCGCCTTATGGGACAAACAGAACTGGTTGCCAGGGGTCTACATGTTAATCCTCAAGGAACCAGGGAGTCTATTGACCCTACGGAGTCAACCACTCTTTATGGTGGATTAAGCATACAGTGCAATCAAGTCCAAAATGAAACATCTAATGTCCCGGGTGGGGAGTTCCTAGTATCCTGGAACGTGGCAGGTCTCAGGAACAAAATGGCTTCTAGGGACTTCACGGATTTCATTGATAACTATATGATAGTCACCTTGCAGGAAACCTGGGCTGTTGAACCCGAAAATAGGTTAGGCTATTTACATTTTCCAATAGCCGCAACCAATTCCAATAAGGGAAGTCCTATGGGGGGTCTGACAACCTGGGTCAAACAGGATGACAGATATACAACTACTCAGCTGGTAACCAATTCTAAAGATATATTGGTGGTAAAATTAAAGTCCCCTGTGTTTGGTGAACTATTAATCTTTAATGTATATGCAAGGGGAAAACCGGGAGGGAAATCGTCAGAGACAGTTGAGGCACTGGGCCATTACGTGAGAACATGGAGGGGAAATGCAAATGTTTTAATCTGTGGTGATTTCAATTGTTCTTTTGAGCCTCTGGACCATAGTGATCTAGGACTCACCGAGGCAGAAGACATCAGCTGGCAAATCCCCTCACTTAACATACCTCCAATAAAGAGGTGGACCCAAGCAGCTCTCCAACTCAAGACTTTTAGTCTAGAGTGTGGGCTTAGAGCTGTAAATGGGAGAACCCAAGGAGATAGGCAGGGCATGCCACATTTAATAATACTCTGAGCACAAGTAGAATAGATTACATCCTAGTGAATTTGGAATTCTGGTGGTCTATATGCGATATGACCATAATCCAAAGAATATAGAGCGATCACAACCCACTCAGCCTACAGATACAGCTCCTTAAGGGCCAGGGAAAAGATGAAATTGAAACATCGGGTGACATTGTCCTGGCAAATGACTCTCGGCGGCTGAGATGGGCTGAGTGTCTGGGTAATTCCAACTCTATTGTAGAAATGGACACCCTGGTAAAAGCCGCTACTATTGAATTACAGGGTTATTCATCCAAGGACGACCATGAAACTAGGGTGACTGATATTCACACAACCCTTTTTTCTAAACTCTGCACTTTTTTTATCAAGTTAAGCAAAAAACCAATGCGTTAAAGTAGACGGAATCCTGATTCCTGGTATGATAAAAATTGTAGGGCAGCATATAAGTCCTTAGCACTAGCGGTGCGAACCACTGATAGAGAGAAGATTCAGGGCGCTAGACGCCACTATAAAAAAATACAATTAGAGGCAAAAAAAGCATGGGACAACAATTATTGGGATGAATTATATGAGGCCAGTAAGTCCAGAGATCTGACTGGTTTCTGGAATTTAGTGAGATGGGGTAAGGGGAATCAAAAATCCCAACCCGCTAACTCCGTCCCTCCGGAATGCTGGATATCGTATTTTAAGGCCCAGTTCGCCAATACCAATGGTGTACTTACAGATGCCCCGGAATCAATCAGAAATAGTTTACTCACAACTGAACTAGTGTTTAGTCGGAGAGATGTTGAGTGTGCTCTCAATTCAATTCCAAGAGGAAGAGCACCTGGCCCGGATAAAATCCCAGAATATCTTTTCATACATAGTAAAGAGGTCTGGGTTCCATATATTGAACTGTTGGCAAACGCTATTGCCAGGGGCTCGACCTTGCCGGAATTATAGAGGGGAGCCGAAATCATACCTATTTTCAAAAAAGGTGATAGGGCAGATCCTGCCAACTACAGGCCAATTAGTCTAATAGCTTGTATCCAAAAGGTAATGGTTAGGATGGTTCTCTTTAGAATTCAAAACTGGATAGAGGATTTGGGGGTCTTGTCTATGTTTCAGGCTGGCTTCCGCCCCTCTACCAGCACAGTGGACCAAGTTTTTAGGTTTTCAAATATATACTGGAAATGGGTGATACTTGGGGGCGCACTTTATATGCAGCCTTTGTCGACTTAAAAGCGGCATTTGACCTCATGCCACGAGAAAGGCTATGGCGAGCGCTTTATGACCAAGGAATGCCACATGAACTCCTCACTGTTCTGATCAAATTTCATGAAAAAAACTATGCGCAGGTCAGATGGGGAAATCAGAGCCAAGTTAGAGATAGATTCCCAACAGAAAGGGGTGTCAGACAAGGGTGCGTATTGGCTCCAACAGTATTTACGCTATACATTAACCGGGTCATAGACTATTATAGGGATGCACACACAGATGCACCGAAACAAAATGGCATTCCAGTTCCCCTGCTAATGTTTGCAGACGACACCCTTTTAATCTCCAAAACACAGGAAGGGCTACAGGAAGCTAATGGGTGTTTTGAAAAATTTTGTAACGATCATGGCCTAGTAATAAATGTGTCCAAGACGAAATTTATGGTGATACACAGGCACAGGAGGATAAGGGGCAGAGTCTTCATGAATGGCGAACTGCTAGAACAGACAGACAGTTTTAGTTATCTGGGCATTACACTGGGTTCACGGCTAGAGTGGAAGCCTCACATGTCCTACCTAACAACCAAGCACGCACAATTGGCAGGTGTCTTACTGAGAGAGTTTAAGTCCTCAGTTACGAAACCAATAGCCCCAGTACTTAAAATATATGACACAAAAGTCAGATCATCTATGTTATATGGGGAGGAATTGTGGGGGGTTTCCGATGTTACTGCCTTAAAAAATGCACAAAATAAATTCTTGAGATGCATAACAGGGCTCCCACATTCAACACCAAATATACCTCTGTATATGGATCTGGGCTGTCACAAAATAGAGGACTTATGCAGTTTCAGACCTATCGCTTATAGGAGGAGACTTTGGGTTACACCTGAACTGTCCCACTATGCTCTAGCACTACTGGAAACACGAAACATGGACTCTGGAGGAAAAATATTGTGGTTCAGACAGGTTAAATCCTTATTCAAGGCCCTGGGAATGGGGCATTTATGGGAAAAACCTGAGGAGAATATCTTCCCATCCAAAAAAACTTTGAAAGAGGCCTACTGGGCACACGTAACCCTAGAGGAATTCCAGAAGCATACAGCTCCATCGCTCACATGCGTCTTTTTGGAGCAAAAACATATTCCTATGTATGAGAGCTATTGGGACTTTATTACAATAAAATTAGATAGAAAACTGTTCCATCAGTTCAGGGTAGGAACTCTTCCAATTAAAACATTCACCAGCAAATGGTCTAGTAATACAAATGATCAAATGTGCCCATTCTGTTTATCACATTCAGAAAACATAGCCCATTTGCTTTTTGTGTGCCCATTATACAAAGCTCCTCGCCATAAATGGATCAGGCCGATCTGTATACAAAAGGGATTCCAGAGCGGGACAGAAGCACTTAGAATACTTAAAACTGACTGCTCTGAAAGTGTGGTAGTCGCGCTTGCAAAATTTTTAAAGTGGACGTGGCTAATAAGAGGGGATAAGTTGGAAGAAATGTAGCCCGATATAGACAACTTGACATTTACGCATGGAAATCAAATGTTTTTAAATCTAACGATTTTATCAAACACACTACCTATTTATTTTTTTATCTTGTACTGTCGAAACTTTTAATGTTTGGACAATAATAATTGGATGATTTTGTGATGAAATTCCCTGTGAACATTTTATGGATGTAATGATAACGAACTGCTGTTTTAATTTGTATATGTTGTCTTTTATGACTAAAAGTCGAAATAAAGACTATTTTGAATTGAAAATGACTCTAACTCCACACTTTACTTTTTCAGGGATATTGGCTTATAAACCCCCTGGGCCTGCAGGTCCCTGGGTCACAGGCTTCCCTGATTTGGTCACTCCCTTCCTGCTCAGATCAGCGAATTTTTCAATTCTAGGGGATCTTAATCTCCATCTGGAGGATCCTGCCTGAACCATTAGCAGTACGTTAATTTTACATACCTGCTGGTCGAGTGAGGACTGGATTGTTGTTGCTGCCTGGGTGTTGTCCTTCAAAGCCCACATCTCGCCGGACCCGCTTCGCGGGGCCCACTTCGCAGCTCCTCTTGTGAGCTGGGTCTGAGGAGGAGGGTGTTGCATTGGACTGTGTGGCTGGTGCAGCAGGGCTGCGAGCGGAGTGTTCAGGGACTCCATCTCCCAGGAGCCCCTGACAGTCTGACCCCTAACACCTGGGCCGCTCTCCCTGCTTGCCCCGCCCACCACCTACTCCTTCAAAAATCTACGTTTCCAAGCCCTCCCTGGGACGTTAATTTTGCATACCTGCTGGTCGAGTGAGGACTGGATTGTTGTTGCTGCCTGGGTGTTGTCCATCAAAGCCCACATCTCTCCGGACCCGCTTCGCGGGGCCCGCTTCGCAGCTCCTCTTGTGAGCTGGGTCTGAGGAGGAGGGTGTTGCATTGGACTGTGTGGCTGGTGCAGTAGGGCTGCGAGCGGAGTGTTCAGGAACTCCATCTCCCAGGAGCCCCTGACAGCCTGACCCCTAACACCTGGGCCGCTCTCCCTGCTTGCCCCGCCCACCACCTACTCCTTCATTAGCAGTACTCTTATTTCAGACTTAGCAGCTATCAATATTCTGCTCCATAATTCTGGACCTACGCACAAAGCCGGACACTAATTGGATCCTATATTTTCTAATTTATCCAATATTGAATGTCTTACAGCAATCCCTTTGTGATGGTCCAACCACTTTTTGGTTGGTTTTAAACTAAAGACTTCGGAGAATTCGCATGTGGCGTCTTGTGGTACCCTAAAACTAACAAGTAATTGGAAAAAGCTGGACATAGATAATTTTAACAAACTTCTCTGTAACAATGTTCCTACCTTTAAAAACACTCTTGATACTGATTTAGTAACGTTTCAAAATTGGATCCGTAAAGCTACAGACACTTGCCTCTCTGCCTCCCGTAAGAGGGTTAGCAATCATCGCCCTCCAGCCCCTTGGTTCTCAGACAAGTTAAAGGCTGAGAAAACCAAATGTAAAAATATGGAAAGAAGGTGGAGAAGGGCCTTTGCGCCTGTCGCTAAATCTGCTTATCTCCACGCCAAAAGAGAATATCATTCTCTCTGTAGGGCTGCACGTGCAAAATATGTTTCCTTAACTTTATCTGATGCTAAGAATTGTCCCAAAACATTATTCAAAATGGTAAAAGAATTATCAGGTGCTGCAACTTAGCCCACTCCCCCCCCCAATTTGAATAAATCGCAATGTGAAGATCTTGCTCAATTCTTCACTTACAAAGTGATAGTAATATATTCCACTTTGACTGGGAATATGTCATCATCCTTTGCGTCATTACCTTCCACCTCCATCCAATTAATTTGGCCATCTGTTGACAATGCTCTGCTTGATATAAATACCATTAATAAAATAGAAAACTGGTCACCACTTGATATGACGTCCTTTAAACAGCATCTGGGCCATATTAAATCTGGTTCCCCTTGTGATCCTCTCCCTATTTCTGTACTGCAGCAGCTTGACCTGTCTACACTTGCAATTATTATGAACTCCTTAATACATCTTTAAAGGAATCTCCTGTCCACCGGGAATGGAAGCATGCAATGGTCATCCCATTGTTGAAAAAGGCCAATGCTGATCCTACGGTGTCGTCGAACTATCGGCCTATCTCTTTGATTCCTGTTTTTTCAAAAATATTGGAGAGGCATATTAATGGTCAAATGTCGCAGTTCATTAAAAATAATAGGATTCTGCATCCTTCACAATCTGGTTTTCGAACTGGTCATTCTATGGAAACTGCTCTTCTTGGCGTAACCGAAATGTTGCGCCAAAATCTGGATGCTGGCAACACAGTCGCACTTGTCCTGTTGGATTTAAGTGCGGCCTTTGACACGGTGTCCCATGCCGTGCTGATAAATGCCTTACAATCTAGAGGGGTTACTGGTTTTGCTCTTAGCTGGTTAACCTCTTTTCTTACTGGCCGCACGTTTCAGGTCTTCTCTTCTGCAGCAAACTCCAAGATTCACTCATCCCCGTATGGAGTCCCACAGGGGCCCATCCTTAGTCCTTTGTTGTTTAAAATTTATGTTAGACCCCTGGCAACGATCGTTGAAGAAGCTGGGTTGTCGTTATTTTCTTACGCTGACAACACTCAGATTATCTTCTCATTTTCTGCGGCAAAAAATTCAGAGCCCTCTGCTAAGCTGAGCAAAGTGGCATCTTGGATGCATGCCAATTTTCTCAAGCTGAATGGTGAAAAAACTGAGGTTCTTTCATTGGGGAAAGACAAAGAGCTCTGGGGTCCACAACATTGGCCCACAAAAATGGGCGCAGTACCGCAGCCTTCCCATCATGTTCGCAAACTTGTCTTTATTATTGGCGACTCAATATCTATGTGTCAACAATCCATGAAGGTTGCTGCAACATGCTTCACCATTCTGAAGTGGCTGAGAAAAATCGTGTGGATGCTTCCTAGCCCTACTCAGAGAACCGTAGTCCTGGCTCTTGTTACAGCTAGACTGGACTATGGTAACATCTTTTACCTTGGAGCTACTAAAGATGTAATACGAAAGCTACAGGGAGTACATAACTCCGTAGTGAGACTGCTCTGCCAAACTCCTAGAACAGCTTCTAGCTACACTTCCTTGAGGGACATTCATTGGTTAAGAGTTGAAAATCAGATTAAGTTTAAAGCTCTGAACTATATGATCAGAATTAAGCACGGCATGGCTCCCATGTACGTGCAAAGTCTAGTCCATCTTTACTTGCCTTCACGCACTCTCAGATCTACTACTCAGGCTAAATTTCAGGTGCCAAAGATCAGATTATTCTGTATGGGTGGCCTTTTTTTTTCCTATTTGGGCCCTGTATTTGTGAATTGCTCTTCCGTTGACTCTTCGCACGCAGATGAATGTTACACTTTTTCGTAAGTCACTTAAAACCTGGCTTTTTAATCAGTAAGTTTTACTTCCTTCTCTGTTTTTTCCGCATGGCGCAGGGAAACCAGTTTGGGTAGCTGTTGCGCCTAGATATAAATTTAAATAACAGAACATAACATATCATTAGGAATCCACCAGGGGTGTGTGTTGGCCCTGTTGCTCTGTTTGCTATATATAAATGTCCTGAGTAAGCATCTTTCCTGTTTTGGGAAAGATATGCCGCAACTGGGGAGGCAGCTGATCCTGGTTTTGCTTTACGCAGATGGCTTGGTACTCATATCAAGAATGGGAAATGGTCTCCAAATCATTAAAATGCTCTTAGCAGATTTATGGATAACCCGGGTCTTGAAACAAATTTGTCAAAATCCCTTATTATGAAATTGGGCCCCAAACACCCAAACACACAAAAACAAGGGCATTTCAGCTGCGAGGAGCAGACATATCCAAGGTTAAAATGTTTGCATATTTGGGTATCATCCTGGACTCCCAAATACAGTGAGAATCTTTATTAAAATCCAGGGCTTTTAAACTTCAGAGATGCATGGAGTATGTTTTTAATTTTACTAGGAAACTGGGGCAAAAACCAGTGAAGGAAGTTAAAAATATATATACAAAATCAAGTGTGTAGAATAGGGAGTTATGAGGCAGGGGTATGCAGAGACAAAGGGGTGTAGTCAAAGGGTGGAAAATACGTTTTTATACATACTACTGGTGGTCCAAAAATCCACTCCATCCTTTATAAACCACTCTGAAACATGGCTAGATTTTTGGCAGATATTATCGGAGTAAGCATATTGTTACTTTGGAACTCACCAAAAGCAAGTTTTACTAGGAATATTGGATAACATCCCAGCTGTCGACGGGATTGCCTATGCAAAATCAATTGTTAATACCCTAGGGATTTTCTAAATTATTTTCAAACCCAGACAGCATAAAATCAGACGCGAAAAGTTTGACCAAAACATTATATTTTAAATTTCCAAGCTCAATCACTCTTTCGGGATTTCCAGTCTTTTTTCCAGGCATTTATATGTTTATATTCATTATTGATCTTACCTTTAAGTTCTTAATGATAATATTGTAGTAGGACATATATGGATTCCTTTATTTATTGATGTTTTGGGTGTATGTTTTAATTTTTGTTCTGCTTATATGGATATGTGTAGCTGAATATAGACTTGGCTTGACTATTTTATTCAAACATAGCCCCCAAATTGTGAATCTGATATATTGGGGTAGTGGAAAAGCTGTAGAGGAGTTGAAGAAGAAGTTGAGTAAGAACATAAATGGAAGGAGACTAGCAACAAGTTGACTTGTGTTATCACTGCAATTAAGGATTATCATTTGGGGCATTTCTAGTACTTGCTGTGAAGAAGGCAGTGGACAACCAATGGGAGACTCTTTGCTCCCTGGTATATCTCGAGGAGTTGTCAGCAAACCTGTTACCTGATTTTATAGCTGCATAGGATTTGCACCAATATACACCTCTCAGCAATCCCATATTGTGGGGCTTACTGGAGGTAACAGGTTGGCTAGTTGGCCCCTAAGGACCCCTAGCAGTGAAGGGGACTCCATACACTAACCAAGAGTGTGCCAAGAAGTGCATTTGCGGAGAGGTGACTAATGGGGCATGGCCTGCTATCAGAACCAAGAGCCTGCCAGGAAGTGTGTTTGCAGAGTGGTGGTTAATGGGGCGTGGCCTGCTATCAAAACTGAGCAATCCTGCTGTGTGGGACTTACTGGAGGTAACAGGAGGGGTAGTTGGCCCCAAGGACGTTCTTGGGGGCCAACAACAAGAGACAGAGTGATACAGATATTCACACAGTTTAATCACTATCCCATATATTTAGTACCACACTTTAAATTAGTCACTTAAACAGTCAATCACACTGCTAGTAAATCCTTCATCCAGACACTTATACTTCCACATATTCTACAATGCAGATTGCTAAATATATATAATATATATTTAAATATCGAACCAAACCACATTCTCTGGGTGATGTCATCAGTGATGTCATTTGAGATGTCATGAGTGATGTCATCAGTGATGTCACTGACCATGTCATGAGTGATGAAATACGTGACATCATCAGCAGTGGACTGAGGGGGCGCGAGTTATAGTTAGCTCAACAAACTATAACGGCTGAATTTCTCTGGTTTTGTATGAGCAAAATGTCAACCTAACTATAACGTTCCTGTAACCTGTGGTTTTTCAGTATATATATATATATATATATATATATATATATATATATATATATATATATATATATATATATATATATATTCACTGAAAAAACCATAGGTTTCACACCAGTTATAGTTAGGAATTAGCATTTAAAAAACCTATTAAATTCACTGAAAAAACCATAGGTTTCACACCAGTTATAGTTGTTTTTTTTCCATCTTTGTGCGACATAAAGCAATCAATAAAGATCCCGCTATTTAACCTCTACCTTATATGCCACAGGTAGCAGGGAAGTTGTTTTAGATGCCCCTAAGCCACCCCGAAGGAAATGCCACCTGGCCCCTCAAGTTTCCGTGCCTGACAGACAAAAATGACCCTGTACCACTGTAGACCATCCCTCTTCCTCAGAGGGGAACACGAACCCACCCCCCACTCTACACCGACTGCCCTTTGTCTTGACCCTTCCCTGCACGCGATCCGTAATGCCACCCTCGGACGATTTATGCAATACACAGTCCATCAATAATTATCTCTCCCGCACTGCCGGTCCCCCTGGGCTTAAATGCCGAGATGGTAGAGACTACATCCCGTGGAGATAGGTCGAGTATGTGGTAAGTAAAGGCATTTTCGAGTTTATGCGCGCTGATGTGTTTTAAAACGCTGCCCCCACCCCTTCTTTTCCCCCTCCTTCTACAGATCACATCGGAACGTCGACTAAAGAATGGAGAAGACCTAAGCAGCACGCCATGGTCCCGCGCGGAAATCGGGCTAGCACTGTGAAAATTATATTACCTATGGGGACTGTCCCTGAGAACGTGACGACTTGTGCGATGTGAATGCACGCATGCATGCCCTGATGTGTATAGCTCGACTGAATATACGTTGCACATGTGTGGATTGACCAGAGAAATGTTTTGTGTATGATTTAAGTGATGATCGAATGACCGATGGAATGGGGAAAAAGGGGTCTGAACATGGTGCCTATACACGATAAACAAACAAAGATATAGCACTCCCTTATTTAGAAATGACTGTCTCTCTCTCTCTCTCTCTCTGAACACAGCGACTGGGAGAGTGAAGCAGAAACTTGACGGGTTATTACAGTATGACAAAATATGACCCCAACCGGCACCCCAAATAATGCAACCAAGAACGATGGGCACCAATGAGTAAATTCATACGTTAACTAAATAGGGAAAGGTAAAGGAATATTCTGGGGTGAGGTTTATCCAAGTACCCTCCGCCTGGGGGACTAGGAATGTTGTCATACGGTTAAGATTTACCGCCTCCTTCTTGCACCCTCATGGACATGAAACTCGAAGCTGTCCCACTGTTCTCCCGACTGACACCCCCCGTTGCCACAGCCTGGAAACACATTCGTTAAAAATGATTCGAAAATCCCACCATGAGTATTAGCCCGACCAGGTTAGTTTCCGACCAATTGATAAAGGTGTAAGTATTTGCAACCAAAGCCACCAGCAAGGGCAATCTACGATAAGATGGAAGAGAAAGGTAAAAAGCTCAGCCCCCAGATGAATTAAGTAGGATACTAAGGAAGCGCAGCATGCAGGTAGAAACCTTTTTCTTTTGGCCAGAAACTGTTCTATGTTTTGTCTTGGATTTTGTATATAATGCATGTACTATCTTCCCCGCCTGAATTCGTGTGTACGTAATGTATGGTTCTACGTCGTCCTTCAACCTGTGTTTTTATATAACTTGACCCCTACTGTTCTGTGTTGTGTGCGCACCAAACGGCCTATTATTGTACACGACTCTCTCTCTCTCTCTCTCTCTCTTTCTCCCTCTCCATGTCGTACGTGTACCGAATAGCTCGTTTACAATGCGGACGACTCTCTCTCTCTCTCTGAGGGTCCCCTGTTCCCTCTTCCTTTGTGTGGCAACATTGTGCCCCACCGGTCCAAGCCTAATTGGTTTTTGAACACAAAGGTGTTCGGGAACAAATTGACAGGAACTAAAACGATTATAACTTGCCATATTACTACCTCTCCTTTCTGCAAAATGATGGAACTTGAATTGGCAAAGAAGGAAAGGACAGGTAAGACGACTGATGTCCCCTAATCTGGCCTTTTTTATAGGGGGACTATACGTCAATGGCTTTCTGTTTTTCAGTTCGTTAGAAACACAATCCCCAAATGCACAGATTGTACCACCTTTCTGCACCCAAGTACGGATGTCCAAAGCGTCCTCGCTTCTCCCGATTGACCCCAGCTCCATATCAGCTGTCCCCGGAGTATAATTGATGACCCTGAATAACCGTCGCTCTCCGAGAAAAGAACGTTTAGCCTCTGTCCCTCTCTCATGACGATAGTATTCCCCCCCTGTTTGCAAGAGTAGCCGACCCCGAAGGGAAATGTAAGACTGTCAGGACTTGGGTTAGAAAGACGAGTCTCTACCAAAGGATTCGATTTTGAGGTTGATAGAATACACAGTCGATAGGAGTCTGACTTCTCTCCATATACGTCACGAATGAATGCCAAATAGACGTACGAATTCAGTAGAAATGCCCTCCTACATACTCCATAGTGATAACTTCTGACCATGACCGATGAACATATCCCCCAACTACTTAGGATTGGGGGCGGAATTGAAATGTTTAAATGTCTTCTCCTACCAGTTCTCTAAAGCTTGTTTTGTACCCACTCAAGGCTACACAATCACCGGAGGAGAGGGATTGGATGTGACGCTCAGCCTGGCCACAGATCGTGAAGCATATGTGACCTCGACCAAAGGTGGAGCCGCAAGCAACGAGACGCGGGACGAGGCACCACTCTAAAACACGGAAAATAAGAGGATGAAGGGCTGCCTTGAAGCCCTCTGTTTTGCTGATTCACTTGTGCAAGAAGTCCCCCGCCCTCTGAGCCCGATCAATGGGCCTGCCTACTCGTTATCCTTTGCTCCCTTGGTTTGCTTCAAAGATCCAATCCCACTCCGCCCTCTCTTCCCTCGATCATCCAGCAACACCACCCTTTTCCGCATGAATTTTGATTCAGAAAAGAAGAACAGCATTTAGGTAGAATAGGGTTTTGCCACGGAAGGAGAATGAAATGCAGGTGTCCAGCATGAGGCACCCCTAAGAAGATTAGTTAGGAAACACTACTGTGGTCTAACAGCAGAGGACAGATCGCACCCTGGGACGTGTAAGGATGGATGCGAGCTGAACCTATAGCTCCACCGCCGGTGCTCAACAGCGCCAACGGAAGAAGACGAACTACTAGAGCCTACCAGTGATGGCTCGCTGCTAAAAAGACACTGTGGCGAAGACCCCCCCCCTTCTGAACTTTCTACCCCCCCCTGACTAATTGCTTGTACTGAACTGAATTCCTCCCACAACCACTTTGTATTGCTTTCAAAATGTTTCATCGGTCACTTTTAACTGTACATTGATACCACCGGACAGAGAGTCAGAACATGGTTCCATAATGTGTCGGAACATTTCCTTGATTGACCCCGACTGAGTAGTATACCGATCTCTAGACTCGTATGTATAACACGACAAATGTAAATTCATATGTATTGCACCTCGTCCATCACATCAACTGCACATGGTTATATGCAATCCGCCAGTATTGACAAACGCTATTTCATTGACCAAACATGGCTATATGTACACCCCGTCAGTTATGATAAACACGGAAATGAACTAACTTATGTTAAAAAGCGGCGACTGTGGAAAATGACAATGTATATGTACATAAGCGGCGTTCATTTGTGTTCACCATACCCCTAGCTGTAAGCAGAAAGAATACCGCGAAGCATTGACTGCATCATCCCGCCAGCGTAGGCCCATGCACGCATATGCACGGCAGCCATTTTAGGCACCCTGGTCTCCCTGCTCACGATTGATCGCCAGCACGTTCCCCTGGCGCTGCAAGCATCCCCCGCGCACTCTGGCTGCCCCCGCTCTCACATGCACGGGTCATGAAACCTCCCCTTCTGTGTGACTCTGCCCCTGGGAATCACACCCCGCGCCTGACCAACACCTCCCTTCCTTTCATGAATACCCCTCTTTTGATAAACTCTTCCTCTACGTTCGATTGTCCACGCAGATCATTCCTTTCATGAATACCTCTCCTTTGATGACCCCTTCCTCTGAGCCCGATTGTCTGCACGGATCCCAGGCCATCACCTAGCCTGAGGATACAGATTATTGCCCCTTACTGTATGGAATCGCCCCTCTTCAAAGGAGCTACGATTGATCATGGCCACCCCACCCCCTGAGATCCGATCAGGCGCACACATTCTAAGAATCGGCGGAACGTCCAGCTGTGTGATAGCCATCTCCTATTGTATGTGGGGTGGGGAAATCTACTGTAGATATGTATGGGAATAGGCCTGAAGCTGGGATTCCAAACATGCCTGTTTGTGCATCATAAACTTGTGTATAAAAGACGAAGCCTCAGTGAAACTTGTTAGAGCACCTCTTGAAGACACTGTGTCCGTGTCCGAAATGACAGGCTCTCCTCATGAGAAATAAAAACTCCATTCTTGTGTTCCTGTTTCCCGCGCCTGTCTCTTTATTTGGTAACTATTCAAGATGGGAACTAAGAGGCGTCTTGTGCCAGCAGCCTGGGCATCGGTTATAATTTGGGCTGCTTTTCCTCACATTTGCAGATAATTTGGAAAAACAGGACATTCTATGGTATCCTTGGTTGCATTAAAAGAGTCTTCATAACAGAGAAAATCTCCAAGTAGTTCCTCTTCTGTACGCCATGGCTTAAAGAGTTGCAAAAGAGCTAAATAGTAAAATTCTCTTTTGTCTGGAGATTCGCAACTCAATTTTCGATGATTAATCAAATGGCCTTTTCTCTGCTTCACTAGACATCCTTCATACCCAATGACAGCATATTTTCCATTATTGATATCTTCTGTGATGTTCCTCCTATAACTGTAGTTTTGCAGAACTTCATACAAACAAGTGTTCTCAAGGTGAGTACTTCTATTTGGATAGTATGTATCCAACATGTTTGTCTTCAAAATATCTGTACTGTTTGGTTCTTTCTCCGCCAAATATTCAATTTATTTTACAGATTTCAAAACTCGGTTTCGTGTTGCAGCAAGACCTAGACTCACCCAAATGATTGTTCTTGATTTGGCATAGAGACTTGCTGATGATAACCGATCAGAACATTCATATGCTCCAATTTCTCGATGCGACAACATCTTCAGACTGAAACTGTATAATTTTTTACTTATACTCTTTTCATGTGAAATGTCTTCCCACATTTCCTTCAGTTCAGTCTTTTCTTTTTTTGTGATGTAAGACGTCAAATATAGAGCCACAGCAACAGAGTTGTCAGCAACGAACTGAATATCCATGTTAGCATTCCACATGGATAAAATCACTGGGTTGTAGTCGTTGATGTACTTGGACTCTTCGTTTCTTTTTAAATTGTATGTATTTTTTGGTGATTTCCTTGTCACAGTATGTTGCAGAGAAGACATCAAATTATTTACTCTTCCTTTAGAAATCACTGGTCGTGGAAAGACGAAACAACATTTCGTGTAGAATTTCTCCTTGTTTTTAAATTTTCGACGACAGTACTTTCCACAATGATGAGATTGAAAACGTAAAACTTGTTGGCTTAAACTGTTTTCTTCAGTAGTTTTTGGAACAGCACATGTTGAATATTCTTCGATGAAACTCATCACTGTGTCATCCGAATCAGTTCCAAATTTCGGTACATCTTTAATCCATAACAACATATGTATGTGAGGAGCAAAAGAAATCCAAAACCTCTCAGAGGGGAGGATTTTTTTTGTTGGTAATAAAAGACATCATAGCTTCAAATCTATGATTAAAATATCTGCAAACATTCACTGGATCCAAAGAACACAGTTCTCCAGGTGTTTTCAATGCTATATTTTGTATGTTTCTATTTGCCTCTCGTAGAAATTAAAGTAAGTCGTCCCCTGCATACTCAGCACAGCTAAGAGTGAGGAACCATGTAGGAGTTCCTAAGTTTCTTAGCATACATTTCAATTCCCCATGACGACGGAACCAATACTCGTTTGTTCCACGCTGACATGCCATGAGATTGATTAGCTGAGATTCCAAAATACTGTCTTGCAGATTGACTTTCTCCATAAAGTCCCTCGTCGAAACATTTTGCAGATGAGTTCCACTTTTCAGTATATGATTAACTGCATAAGAAAGCACAGACAAATCACTTTCATACAGTAGATGAAACAAATACAGAATGCATTGATGAAACCTTGGATCTTCAGCATATAATCTTAAAGTCCGGTATTCAGCTGCAGGAATTTGAACTGGTCGATCGTCATATCGTCCACCTCGACCTGTTGGAAATAACTGTGGAAAACAACGAGCTTCCAAACTTTCTTCCCATAGACTAATAGGACTTCCTTTTGCTGCTTTCATTTGAAACAAGTCAATTGCATTCCCCATCAGGCAGATTCGTCAACCGGCGCCAAAGTTATTCCAAATAGAATTTTGAGATTTTGCATTGAAAAAAATCCTAACTATAACTACCTACTGGCGACCGCCAGTAGTTATATAATATATATATATATATATATATATATATATATATATATATATATATATATATATATATATATATATATATATATATATATATATATATATATATATATATATATATATATATATATATATATATATATATATATATATATATATATATATATATATATATATATATATATATATATATATATATATATATATATATATATATATATATATTACCTACTGGCGGTCGCCAGTAGGTATATATAGTTAGGATTTTTTCTCTATGGAACTTTTGAAAATTCTATGTCTAATAACTTTGGCGTTTGTGGACGGAATTGGCTGAAATATTCAGGAAAATGGCACATTTTGTTTCTGATCAGCCCCTGAAAAGTTGGGGGGGTTTTGTCAAGGGGGGGCCGAGAAAAAAGGGGGGTCCCAAAACGCGTTTTTCCCATTCATTTTTCCATGGGGCGTTTGGCCTCACTTTTAGCTCGAACGGCTGAATGGATTTGCATGAAACTTGGCAAAATTGTAGGGACTGTTAGCCCGATGTGCCTTTGCTGGGTCTCAATATATGTGCTCCAGTGGATTTTGAGAAATTAACGTTTAAAAAAATGTATATATCTGTGACAGCGTCCTGGATAGCGCACCAGTTCGCGTACTTTTCGCGTAACGGAGCTTTGCGAAGCGAAGCTGATTGGCTCTCCGGTGTCTGTCAACATTCTAAACAGTCCGGAGCGGCCGCCATCTTGTCTCTCGGTATGATCCAGAGACAAGAGGAGGCCAAAACGAAGGGGTAAATGAAGGAAAGGGGGCAAGGTAGACCTCTTCTGACCCCCTAGGATTGATGAGGGGGATATTAAAGTGGCACGCGGGGCAAAAAAAAATAAAAAAATTGCGTTTTTTTGTCGTAGAGGCGCAAATCAGTACGTGAACCGGGCAGCTAACCGGGCAGCTAACCGGCAGCGTAACGGGAGTCTGAGGAGGAGCTGATCGGCTGTCAACATTGTAAACAGTCTGGAGCGGCCGCCATCTTGTCTCTCGGTAGGATCGAGAGACAAGAGGTGGTGAAAAACAAAGGGGGAAATGAAGGAAAGGGGGCAAGGTAGACCCCTCCTGACCCCCTAGGATTGATGAGGGGGATATTAAAGTGCCCCGCGGGGCAAAAGAAAAAAAAAGAAAATTGCGATTTTTCGCGGTAGAGGCGCTTCCCGGTACGCCAATCGGGCAGCTAACCGGCAGCGTAACGGGAGTCCGACATCTTGTGTTTTTGGAGCGTCCGGTTTGTGTACCGGGTAGCGTTCCGGTAAGCGTAACAAGGGGAAAACCAAGAGAAACAGTAAAATAAAATTTAAAGGAATAGATTTCCACCAAACTTGGCAAAATTGTAGGGACTGTTTGTTTGATGTGCCTTTGCAAGGCCTCAAGATATGTGCACGTGTGGATTTTGTCTAATTAAGGTTAAAAAAAATATATATATCTGTAAGCGTGCTCTGGCGCGCTTACGTTACGGGTTTTGTTTGCGCTGCAGAGACGATACGTCACATTTACACGACGCGTCATGAGGCGTCTCACGTGGCTACGTGATACGTCACGTCATAAAGAATATATTTTACAGCTATAGATATTAGCTTTTAAAAAACCAATGAAATTCACTGAAAAAACCATAGGTTATAGACCATATATAGTTAGGAATTTGCATTTACAAAACCATGAAAATTCACTGAAAAAAGCATTGGCTATAGACCATATATAGTTAGGGATTAGCATTTACAAAACCTTAATTTACTCGCACAAAACCATAGAAATTCGCATATATAGTTAGTTGCAATAACTATATATCGCGCACCCGCAATCCACTGCTGATGATGTCACATATTACATCATTCATGACATGGTCAGTGACATCACCGATGACATCACTGATGACTTTTCAAATGACATCACTGATGACATCTCAAATGACATCACTGATGACATCACTGATGACATCTCAAATGACATCACTGATGAAAAAACTGATAACATCTCATTTGACATTACTGATCACATCACTGATGATATCATTCATGTGATAATACGATGAACCTCTTCAGACTCTAATATAACCTTAGATACAATCAGGGTAAATAGACACTCACAGACTGTCACTCATCCATGGAGTTACTCACACACCTAGTCAGTCATGCAAAGAATCAATCACACCTCCATTTCCTCAACTATACAGTTATACACACCTTACTTAATCAAACATATACTAACACATATTTACTCTCTTATACAATCCCTGATACAAGTTCACAATGATCCATACAGCCACTCACACATTCACTGGCTCTTATGCACAGTTATTTATATATGTCAACTCTTACATGTACTGTGTTTTACATATGTACTTACTTTGACATGTAGCACTGAGAAATCCAATCACTCACCAATACACTCATGCAGACAGTCAACCGCCCATACAGCTGTTTCCACATGCACTTTTGAACCCATACATCTACTGAATCAACTTCTCACACATGTATGCACAGAGTCACATACCTCCCAGCCACCCCCACACACACACTCACTCTCCCATACAAATATTTGGGCAACCAATCAATAACCCATATAGTTACTCATATAGGTACTGATCAACACATGCAGCAGTTTATAAAACTACAGAAATAATGATGCACAAATTAAGACAGTTTAGTCACTAACCCATGCACTCAGTGAGACACATTTAATCATTCTCTCATACAGTCAGTCATGCACCTACTAAATCCTTCATCCAAACACTTATACATCCACTCATTCTTCAATATGTAAGACATTTTTTAACTTTACAGAAACATACAGTCACTGCATGTTGTCATCAGTGATGTCATCAGTGATGTCATTTGAGATGTCATCAGTGATGTCATTTGAGATGTCATCAGTGATGTCATCAGTGATGTCACTGACCATGTCATGAATGATGTAATATGTGACATCATCATCAGTGGATTTCGGGTGCGCGATATATAGTTATTGCAACTAACTATATATGCGAATTTCTATGGTTTTGTGCGAGTAAATCAAGGTTTTGTAAATGCTAATCCCTAACTATATAGGGTCTATAACCAATGGTTTTTTCAGTGAATTTTCATGGTTTTGTAAATGCGAATTCCTAACTATATATGGTCTATAACCTATGGTTTTTTCAGTGAATATATATATATATATATTCACTGAAAAAAACCATAGGTTTCAGACATGTTATAGTTAGGAATTAGCATTTAAAAAACCTTAGAAATTCACTGAAAAAAAACACAGGTTTCAGGGGTGGTATAGTTAGTTGGACATTTCACTCTTACAAAACCATTGAAATTCCCCCGTTATAGTTAGTTGTACTAACTATAACTCACTCGCTCACAATCCACTGCTGATGATGTCACATATTACATCATTCATGACATGGTCAGTGACATCACTGATGACATCTCAAATGAGATCACTGATGACATTTCAAAGGTTTTTTAAATGCTAATTCCTAACTATAACATGTCTGAAACATATGGTTTTTTCAGTGAATTTCAAAGGTTTTTTAAATGCTAATTCCTAACTATAACATGTCTGAAACCTATGTTTTTTTCACTTCAAGGCCCCGTGGAGACCTTGCGAGGACCTTAAATTCCCCCACTGTCCCACAGGCTCCCCACCTCCTGTGGGAGCCGGTGTTCTACCGACATCCGAAGTCCATCTGTGTATGTACCACCTAGGAGTTGCCTTCACTTTGCGCATGCACATTTGTGGTAGCGCATCCGTGTTAATATTACGTATGCGCACAATACGTCCCACCATCTGGCTATGTATCCCTAATGTATTTCATTTTATTTGCGCATGCTCAATTACAACATGCTCAATCACAGCTCTCACACCCAGTGACATCATGCTCAACCAAGCATTTATAACCTGCCAACCTTTTTGAACTTTTCCTATTCCGCAGTCACAGCCATTGATAGAGTTCGTATCCACTTCTTCGTAGGTGAGCACTTTTTTTTAATAATAATGAAATTAATTAATGTGAAATACCGTGTGAATGCAAATTTTTGTTCGATTTGACAATGTTGCTTTTAAGCACGCTTTCCTACTTTTTTATATCGTTAAAGTTGACTTTGTAACTTTTGTTTCTGAGCAAATCACTAAATCCTGCCGAATTCAATTTTGTAAGTAGTGCGCCATGTGCTGCTTCCTCCCCATGCAGTGCACATGTAATCGATTGGCCAATGTTGTATTTTAGCACGCTCTCCATGTTTTTAAATAAAGTTAAACTTGATTTCTTATCCTTTGTTCTGTGCAAATCAGTTAATCCTGCCACGTTTCTTTAATTTGCCAAGCGCCAAGAGGCCCTTCCCGCATCAGTGTGCTACGCACTGTTCAAGTTAATGCGATGTAGTTTTTCTCGTGTAAGTAGTGTGTTACGTGCCCCATGCATTGCAAAAGTAATGTTTTCGGCAATAGTGTATTTTAGAAAGGTTTCCAGCTCTTATACCTCAAATATCTTACCTTGATAGGCGATGTTTCTAGGTAAATCACTTAATCCTGCCACCTTTAATTCTGTAAGTAGTGCACCACGTGCTGCTTCCTCCTCATGCAATGCACATGTAATCAATTGACCAATGTTGAATTTTAGCACGCTCTTCATGTTTTTTAATAACGTTAAACTTGATTTGCTATCCTTAGTTCTGTGCAAATAACTTAATCCTGACACGTTTCTTTAATTTGCGAAGCGTCACGTGGCCATTCCCGCAGCAGTGTGCTATGTGCTGTTCAACTTAATGCAATGCAGTTTTTCTCGTGTAAGTAGTCCGTCACATGCCCCATGCATTGCAAAAGTAATGTTTTTGGAAATGCTGTTTTTTTGCACGGTTTCCAGCTCTTATACCTCCGATATCTTGCCTTGGTATGCAATGTTTCTGGACAAATCACTTAATCCTGTCGCCTTTTATTTTTTTAAGTAGTGCGCTAGATGCTACTTCCTCCCCATGCACTGCACATATAACCGATAGGCCAATGTTGTATTTTAGCATGCTCTCCAAGTTTGTTAATAACCTTAAACTTGATTTTTCCCCTGTTCTATCTCATATGTTTCTCATTTAAATGCTTGTTACATGTTTTCAGCCTGCACTTGAGATACAAAGTGAAAATGTTGTTTTGAATTTTTTTATTTGAAGATGTGTCTTTCAATTTTTCTTGATGTTTATTTCTCAATTTCTAGATCATGGAAGACCAAAAAGGGGTCTATCAGAACAAGGCCAGGAGTTTGTAAATGAAGTGAGTGACCAATCTCGGCCCTACATTTATATAATGCAATGCTATTTCCTATTTTGCTTGCCAAATATAACCTCTAATGATTGCTTTTCAACCCCAATCCTATTGAGAACAAATGTTTTTATGTACATTTAAATTATTCCCAGGCATATGTACAACATATACATTTTTAACTCTTTTTTCAGTTTGCAGAATGTTACATAAATCAGCAGCAAATTGCAGAGGTTGAAGAAAAGTATATCCTCCTGTTCCAGCTGATTACACCGATGTCTCAAATATGGCATGAACTAGTTGTCTGAAGCCATACAGATGCACACATTTTTAACAGATAAGGTTAAGGTAAATACTCTCAATATGAGTAGTCAACAAAGTTAAAAAGTAACAGATATAAGTACTTGAGGGGTTTTTGGATTGCAGATAATGTCCAATTCGCACTTGTACGGATAAGTCTGATACAAGGTGGATCTCTGTATAACTAATGGATGATTAGGTATTAGGATGGCATACAAAGCTCCCAACCTTCTTACTTTTTCTCTTAAATGGTTCAAAATTGGGGACGATTCAATATTAGGCTGTGCAGTAGAGGTTGGCGGTGTTGCTCCACTGGTACTTGGGCCTTCTCATGAAACAGAAGGAGCCTCTTTCAATATCCTTAACTCTTCCCTTCCAAAGTTGACCGGATTCTTAGTCTGAAAGTCCTTCTGCATACTTGCAGTTCCACACCAGTACTCTTTATTGGGGTCTCCTCTTGAAAGCAGTCTTGCATATTCGACAAGTAACCAACCAAAGCAGAGTTCAAGTTGTGAACTCTGTTGGCCACAGTGTTTACACAAGGTAAGCAGAGTGGCCTAGATATACAATACCTCCAATTAAATGCATTAGAAATAAAAGAGCTTTTTTACAAACCCCTTGCACCACTTTTACGTCACTTTCAACATGAGAAAAGTAACACAAAAGTGGCACAAGAGTTTTGTAAATAAGCCCTAAAAATATTGTCCTGCATAATGACTTCATCTCTCACCTATTTCTGTCTCATCTGTGAATAATTTTAAAGACCTGTTCATCTGTAATATAAATATGAAGCAGTAGGCACTTCTATACAGACACCGTTTGAATGCAAGCCCATAAGATAAGTGAAATCTATCAGGTACACTGCACAAATTGAAAAATAGAAAATATCGTTGTGCTACTTTGACTTGTAATGTGTGACCTTATTTAGTCACATCGATCTAATTTTAAACACTAATTTTCTTTTTTGTTTTGGAAATTAACTACAGTACTTCCATTGGACTCCACATTATATGTTGTTTTGTTAAAGTTATGGTTCTAGTTATTTATTGTATTGCTATCATTTAGTTATATTTCCAGTTATTTATTGTTTTAATAAAAGTTAATTAAAAAAATACATATGTCTTTTTTTTGTGGGGGTAGCAGTCCACAATAGAAATTATATTTATAATTTGAAGTATAATTCTGAGGCTAGCTCTTCACCAGATCTTTACCAGAGTGTAAAGCTACAACTTACGGTTCCAATTCAAATAATAAAAAGTACAACACCATTAACAACATAGTGCGGTGAACTTCTAACCTCTGTGCTCACGTAAGTGTTCCATGAACTGTTATTATAGTAACAGGCAGAAAACCGTTTGGGGGTAGGGTTAAAAGTTACTGGCTGTACAGAAACCTCTATATGACAGAAAGGAAAGCAAAGTTAAACAAAACACTGTGTACCAGATTTACAACCCCCTTGCACCACTTTCGCATCCAACCCACCTCCAAAATTACAAGTATGTGGGCCTCAACGACCCCCTCAAGCTCCGGGAATCACCACCCCCAGGAATTTGTGTATTACGGGAGGCAGACTGCGTGGCCCTCCGCCTGGTGCCCTCGAGGGCCCTGGAAACTACTATGACCGGTTCCTGCAGTGTCCTGGGGTGCCTACCCCTATTACACTGCTGTTTGCTTTGGCAGAGCGGGACTCTCACGACTCCGGCCCTCCCATAGCAAACATAGTTTGCATTTAGAAAGACAGAGCAGTGAAATCTATTCTCACTTTCAAAATACAAAGCAGATTGCATTTCCATATACAAATTAGCATCTACCCATGCAAAAAAGCAATACTGGCTCCCGAAGAACGCAAAAGTTCATCACACAATGTTGCTTGACTTCTCAATATACTACCTTGTCCTACGTAATGTTATTTTCAATCACGTTCTGATAATCAATAAGAATCATGCTTTTAAAAAAGAAAAACATGCACCCTAGTTTTCTGTGTAGAACGTTGTCAAACAACCAATAATTTCTTTTCTGTTTTAATTTCACTTTTCCCCCAAACTCCATTTGTCTATTCTAACATATGCCAAAGGAAGAAATGGAACTACTCCAATCTATTTTGTCCACAGATTGAGAAAGCTAGGAAAAAATGAGAATAAATCTGTTCCTACTTTTCTCCGAGACTATAGAATGGTGTCCATATACCACAAAAATCTGTGTTCCAATATTCATGGCATCTATCGGCGAGATGCTGTACATTTTACAGATGAAGGGAACAGAGTCTTTCTCATGAACGTTAGACTCTGCATCGGTACTTACTTGTAAGTACTAAAACTTCTCAATAAACACAAAGGCTCTTTTTAGAGCCACCCAACATCTATACACATAAGCTTGATGTATATCTCAAAAATACACGTTTCTTTTTTTTCGGCGGCAAAATATGTGGATCCTACGAGCATCCCGTGACTTTTAAAAAAAAGAAAAATATGATCTTACTTTTTTGCCCCTACGGGTCCTTATGTGACCCCCTGAGCAGGCCTAGGGGGGTCATGGTGTGTTTACCCTGGCCCCTTTTCACACGCTCCACACATATTTCAATGAATTCCTCAGCCTTGTTTTACCGAGGCACAAAATGGCTGCCAGCAGTTCCTGATTTTGAATGTTTACAACCGCTTGACAGCCAGACCACGATCTACCACCACCAGCAGCAGGTTGCACGCAGAAGCTGGAACAAGATCACAGCTGACCAGCTCGCGACTTCCCTGAACATGAACCCTCCCACCAGCGCAACGAACCCAAGCAAGGCGGCCACCAACCTCGCGAAGTGGATCAGCAACTGCGCAGACGATCTCGCCCCCCTGAAGACCCCGCCTAGCAGACCCGGCAGCAAGAAAGCCCCATGGTTCACTGATGAACTCAAGAGCTCCAAGAAGAACTGCCGAGCCCTCGAGAAAGCCTGGCGCAGAGACCCAACACCGAACAACATGACTGCCCTCAAGCTCGCCACCCGAAAACACCACCAACTGATCCACGCCACCAAGAAAACTGCATTCAAGGAACGACTGGACAACAACGCCCACAACAGCAAGGAACTCTTCAACATCGTTAAAGAGCTCTCCAACCCCAACGCCGGAAACAACGACATCACCCCTTCGCAAGACCTATGCAACTCCCTCGCCTCCTACTTCCACAACAAGATCGCGGACATACACAACAGCTTCAGCTCTCAACCGACGCACGCCACGACTGAACCACCGCCCCCCACCACCACCCTTCACGCCTGGACCCCAATCAGCACCGAAGACACCATCCGCACGATGAACTCCATCCACTCCGGATCTCCGACCGACCCCTGCCCCCACCACGTCTTCAACAAGGCCGACGCTGTCATCGCACCCCACCTGCGGGACATCATCAACACCTCCTTTGACACCGCCACCTTCCCGGAGAGCTGGAAGCACGCCGAACTCAGTGCTCTACTTAAGAAGCCATCAGCCGACCCCACCGACCTCAAAAACTACCGCCCCATCTCGCTGATCCCGTTTCCTGCAAAAGTCATCGAGAAGACCGTCAACAAGCAGCTGGCCGCCTTCCTCGAGACAAACGGATCCCTCGACCTCTCGCAGTCTGGCTTCAGGGCCAACCACAGCACCGAGACCGCCCTGATCGCAGCTACCGATGACATCCGAGCCCTGCTCGACAACGGAGAAACAGCGGCCCTCATCCTCCTGGACTTCTCCGCGGCCTTCGACACGGTCTGCCACTGTACCCTAGTGCAGCGCCTCAGCAACGTCGGAATCCAGGAGAAGGCACTGGAATGGATCACCTCGTTCCTCGCCGGAAGGACACAGAGCGTCCGCCTCCCCCCTTTCAGATCAGAAGCCACCGAAGTCATCTGCAGCGTTCCCCAAGGCTCCTCGCTCAGCCCAACCCTCTTCAACATCTACATGAGCCCCCTCGCAGCCATCGCACGCCAACACAACCTCAACATCATCTCCTACGCCAACGACACCCAGCTGATCCTCTCCCTCACCAACGACCCCGCCACCGCCAGAGCCAACCTATACGAAGGGATGACAGACGTAGCCAAGTAGATGATGAGCAGCCGCCTGAAACTGAACTCGGACAAGACGAAAGTCCTCATCCTGGGATCTTCACCCTTCTACGCTCCCACACGCCAACTTTGATCGACCGACCATGCCCTCGCCGCCGTCCCCCGGATCTGAAGAGCCACCACAGGAGGAAGGTCCTTCTCCTACCTGGCCGCCAAGACTTGGAACTCCCTCCCGACTCACCTCCGCCTGACCCAGGACCACCTCGCCTTCAGGAAGCAGCTCAAGACCTGGCTGTTCGAGCAGTAGTGGACCCCCCCTCCCCTAGCGCCTTGAGACCCTCCGGGTGAGTAGTGCGCTATATAAATGCTGTGATTGATTGATTGATTGAATCAGAATTGAGCGCGTGATCGGGATGGTGCGCTTATCCTACGAGGCCAAACCTCGCACATCCTCCGTGCCCATAGATATATAAATGACTTTAACCTTAATTTTCAAAGAAACTACTGAACAGATTGACACCAGATATGCGAAAGGCACAAGTCGGAACTGAGAACTACCTCTCTGCCAAATTTGGTGTAATTCCGTTCAGCCGTTCGAGATGTAGCCGTGGCTAAAGGTCCTATGGGAAATTGCATGGGGAAAACACGTTTTGGGACCCCCTTTTTTCTTGGCCCCCACTTCACCAATCACCCTCCAACTTTCAGGAAAGGAGCGGAACTAAGCTTGTCAAAAGTTTGGAAAATTTCAAGAAGATTCATCAATCGACACCAAAGTTATTGCCAATAGAATGTAACAGATTTCCTATGGATAATAGGTCCTAACTATAACAACCTACTGGCGACCGCTAAAAAAAATATATATAAGTTTTGACTTATACTGGGTGCTCCCTTGTGTCTGGACGTAGCTAAACCTCTCTGAAGAGCTGTAATGACAGCGAATCACGTGTCAGGGGATGCGTTTATTCATTTCAGGTTGGCTTGAATGGTATTTTACCAATCCAAAGCTGTAATACTGTGCCTGGAGTGGTAAATGGCTTTTGTCATTTTACAGATCAGCGAGGATAGCACTGTGCTAATCCTATGCTTAAAGACTTTGCTGTACAAATGGCAAAAGACTTTGTCTATTTCTATCTCGGCGTGGATAGCACTGTGCTAATCCTATGCTTAAAAACTTTGATAGAAAAGCAGACATTTGAGGTGAGCAAATTTAGAGTGTCGCTGGTGTTGAGGGTGCTCTTTACAGGAGCTGCCTCTCACCTAAGCTTTGGAACTACAGAGAGTTGTCTTCTTCTTTTTGCATAATTTATGCATCACTCTATGCCTGCAAGGGGATTGTTTTGACTTATACTGGGTACTCTCTTGTGACTGGACAAAGGTAAACCTCTCTGAAGAGCTGTAATGACAGCGAAAAAACGTGTCAGGGATTGCTTTTATTCATTTCAGGTTGGCTTGGATGGTATTTTACCAATCCAAAGCTGTAATACTGTGCCTGGAGTGGTAAATGGCCTTTGTCATTTTACAGCTCGGCGAGGATAGCACTGTGCTAATCCTATGCTTAAAGACCTTGCTGTACAAATGGCAAAAGACTTTGTCCATTTCTATCTCGGTGTGCATAGCACTGTGCTAATCCTATGATTAAAAACGTTGATAGAAAAGCAGACATTTGAGGTGAGCAAATTTAGAGTGTCACTGGTGTTGAGGGTGCTCTATACAGGAGCTGCCTTCCACCTAAACTTGGGAACTACCCAGAGTTCTCTTCTTTTTTTTTGCATAATTTATGCATCACGCTATGCCTGCAAGGGGATTGTTTTGACTTATACTGGGTGCTCCCTTGTGGCTGGACAAAGCTAAACCTCTCTGACGAGCTGTAATGACAGCGAAACACGTGTCAGGGGTTGCTTTTATTCATTTCAGGTTGGCTTGGATGGTATTTTACCAATCCAAAGCTGTAATACTGTGCCTGGAGTGGTAAATGGCTTTTGTCATTTTACAACCCAGCGAGGATAGCACTGTGCTAATCCTATGCTTAAAGACTTTGCTGTACTAATCCTAAAATACTTTGTCCATTTCTATCTCTGCGTGGATAGCACTGTGATAATCCTATGCTTAAAAACTTTGATAGAAAAGCAGACATTTGAGGAGAGCAAATTTAGAGTTTTGCTGGTGTTGAGAGTGCTCTATACAAGTGCTGCCTTCCACCTAAACTTGGGCACTACCTAGAGTTCTCTTCTTCTTTTTTGCATAATTTATGCATCACTCCATGCCTGCAAGGGGATTGTTTTGACTTATACTGCGTGCTCCCTTGTGTCTGGACAAAGCTAAACCTCTCTGAAGAGCTGTAATGACAGCAAAACACGTGTCAGGGGTTGCTTATATTCATTTCAGGTTGGCTTGGATGGTATTTTACCAATCCAAAGCTGTAATACTGTGCCTGGAGTGGTAAATGGCTTTTGTCATTTTACAGCTCGGCGAAGATAGCACTGTGCTATTCCTATGCCTAAAGGCTTTGCTGTACAAATGGCAAAAGACTTTGTCCATTTCTATCTCGGCATGGATAGCACTTTGCTAATCTTATGCTTAAAAACTTTGATAGAAAAGCAGACATTTGAGGTGAGCAAATTTAGAGTGTCGCTGGTGTTGAGGGTGCTCCTTACAGGAGCTGCCTTTCACCTAAGCTTTGGAACTACAGAGAGTTGTCTTCTTCTTTTTGCATAATTTATGCATCACTCTATGCCTGCAAGGGGATTGTTTTGACTTATACTGGGTACTCTCTTGTGACTGGACAAAGGTAAACCTCTCTGAAGAGCTGTAATGACAGCGAAAAAACATGTCAGGGATTGCTTTTATTCATTTCAGGTTGGCTTGGATGGTATTTTACCAATCCAAAACTGTAATACTGTGCCTGGAGTGGTAAATGGCCTTTGTCATTTTACAGCTCGGCGAGGATAGCACTGTGCTAATCCTATGCTTAAAGACCTTGCTGTACAAATGGCAAAAGACTTTGTCCATTTCTATCTCGGCGTGGATAGCACTGTGCTAATCCTATGATTAAAAACGTTGATAGAAAAGCAGACATTTGAGGTGAGCAAATTTAGAGTGTCACTGGTGTTGAGGGTGCTCTATACAGGAGCTGCCTTCCACCTAAACTTGGGAACTACCCAGAGTTCTCTTCTTTTTTTTTGCATAATTTATGCATCACGCTATGCCTGCAAGGGGATTGTTTTGACTTATACTGGGTGCTCCCTTTTGGCTGGACAAAGCTAAACCTCTCTGACGAGCTGCAATGACAGCGAAACACGTGTCAGGGGTTGCTTTTATTCATTTCAGGTTGGCTTGGATGGTATTTTACCAATCCAAAGCTGTAATACTGTGCCTGGAGTGGTAAATGGCTTTTGTCATTTTACAACTCAGCGAGGATAGCACTGTGCTAATCCTATTCTTAAAGACTTTGCTGTACTAATCCTAAAATACTTTGTCCATTTCTATCTCTGCGTGGATAGCACTGTGCTAATCCTATGCTTAAAAACTTTGAGAGAAAAGCAGACATTTGAGGAGAGCAAATTTAGAGTGTTGCTGGTGTTGAGAGTGCTCTATACAAGTGCTGCCTTCCACCTAAACTTGGGAACTACCTAGAGTTCTCTTCTTCTGTTTTTTGCATAATTTATGCATCACTCCATGCCTGCAAGGGGATTGTTTTGACTTATACTGCGTGCTCCCTTGTGTCTGGACAAAGCTAAACCTCTCTGAAGAGCTGTAATGACAGCAAAACACGTGTCAGGGGTTGCTTGTATTCATTTCAGGTTGGCTTGGATGGTATTTTACCAATCCAAAGCTGTAATACTGTGCCTGGAGTGGTAAATGGCTTTTGTCATTTTACAGCTCGGCGAAGATAGCACTGTGCTATTCCTATGCTTAAAGACTTTGCTGTACAAATGGCAAAAGACTTTGTCGATTTCTATCTCGGCATGGATAGCACTTTGCTAATCTTATGCTTAAAAACTTTGATAGAAAAGCAGACATTTGAGGTGAGCAAATTTAGAGTGTCGCTGGTGTTGAGGGTGCTCTATACAGGTGCCTTATTTACGCATCACTCTATGCCTGCAAGGGGATTGTTTTGATATATATATATATATATATATATATATATATATATATATATATATATATATATATATATATATATATATATATATATATATATATATATATATATATATATATATATAAATGTATTGGCATTTATATAGCGCACTACTTACCCGTAGGGTCCCAAGGCGCTTCGACCGCTGCGAAACCCTTCCTGGCTTCCCTGAGAGATGGTCCCTTAATGGGTATCTCCAGGGTGAGACCAGGCATCCCCGGCGGTCTGGTGGGGCCGTTAGTGAAGATGAGGCAAGCTAATGCCCAGAGTTGCCAAGTGTGATCACTGATCAGAGTGGGCACCGAGGCGAGAGAATTATCGAGTCCGCTGACCCTGGTCCAGAAACCTGCCGCGCCGGGAATCGAACCCTGGTCCCGGGCCGTCCTCTGCTCTCGGGTCTGCTGCCTCTAACCAGTGAGCCACACTACTTCACATGACATCACTGATGACAACATCCAGTGACTGTATGTTTCTGTAGAGTTAAAATATGTCTTACATATTGAAGAATGAGTGGATGTATAAGTGTCTGGATGAAGGATTTAGTAGGTGCATGACTGATTGTATGAGTGAGTGATTAGATGTGTTTCACTGAGTGCATGGGTTAGTGACTAAACTGTCTTAATTTGTACATCATTATGTCTGTTGTTCTGTAAACTGCTGCATGTGTTGATCAGTAGCTATATGAGTAACTATATGGGTTATTGATTGGTTGCCCAAGTATTTGTATGGGAGACTGAGTGTGTGTGTATGGGTGGCTGGGAGGTGTGTGACTCTGTGCATAGATGTGTGAACAGTTGATTCACTAGATGTATGGGTTCAAAAGTGCATGTGGAATTAGCTGTATGGGCGGTTGACTGTGTGCATGAGTGTATTGGTGAGTGAATTGATATCTTAGTGCTATATGTCAAAGTAAGTGCATATGTAAAACACAGTACATGTGAGAGTTGACATATATAAATAACTGTGCATAAGAGCCAGTGAATGTATGAGTGGCTGTATGGATCATTGTGAACTTATATCAGGGATTGTATAAGCGAGTAAATATGTGTTAGTATATGTTTGAATAAGTAAGGTGCGTATAACTGTATACTTGAGGAAATGGAGGTGTGATTGACTCTTTGCATGACTGAGTAGGTGCATGAGTAACTCCTTGGATGAGTGACAATCTGTGAGTGTCTGTTTACACTGAGTGTATCTAAGGTTATATTAGACTCTGAAGAGGTTCATTGTATTACCACATGAATGATGTCATCAGTGATGTCATCAGTGATGTCATTTGAGATGTCATCAGTGATGTCATCAGTGATGTCACTGACCATGTCATGAATGATGTAATATTTGACATCATCAGCAGTGGATTGCGGGTGCGCGATATATAGTTAGGGCAACTAACTATATATGAAATTTCAATGGTTTTGTGTGAGTAAAATATGGTTTTGTAAATGTTAATTCCTAACTATATATGGTCTATAACCTATGGTTTTTTCATTGAATTTCAATGGTTTTTTAAAAGCTAATATCTGTAGCTGTAAACTGTCTTTTTCTTTATATCCCAAATTATATTTTATATGTTTATGATTATTTTTTTTTTAAATATTTTTGGGGTTCGCTCCTTGTTCGCAAACCGGGAAGCTTTCCGTTAGCTCAATTTGATGCCGCGACCCGGTCCGCTAACCGGTAAACGTTCCGTTCACGCAACTACCGCATCGGAAATCAACATCGTGACGAGTCGCGGAAACGCGACATATCACGTTGTCGCGTAATGCGTCTTATGACGCGCCGCGTTAGCGCTCCCGGAAGTGCTCCGGAACGCGAACCGGAAGCGATCGGAGGCGCGGCGCGCTCCGCGTAACGTGAGCGGAACAGGTCATGTGACTTGTTTATTAAAGTTTTCATTGGTTCATTTCACTTTCGGTTTCCTAATGATGTAAGACTAGGTCATGTGACCTAAAAATAACACTTTTCATTGGTTTAGAACTATTTTTTTCCCCAAATGATGAAAGCCCCCACCTTTTTTCTCACTCTGACTTTCAACTTTGAGAAAGGAAGACCTGATCATTTTCTCTGATGGCTTCAATAGTAGCTTCAGCTTCTGCACCCCCACGACCACCACCACCATCTCCTAATAGGGAGAGAGGACCACCTGCACAGTTTATTGGAAACATAGAGGAGGAAGAGGAACAAGAAGACGGAGAGGAAGAAGAGGGACCACGATTTGTCCAAGAGTTACCCCGGGTATCTCATAGGAAAGAAAGCTTTATCTGGCTTTATCTGGCAATTTTTTTCCATTCCTCCAGGAGAAAAAAAATTCAATGCACGCCATGCTACGTGCCTTATCTGCCAAGAGAAGTTATCCAGGGGAACTAATAAAAAATACAGCTTTGGAAATCACACGATGCACCGACATATGCAGAGGTGGCATCCAATGAACTATAGTAGTGCAGAGATGCGTGAACTACAACAGAACCCCCCAACTTCGGTGGCCCGACCATCTTCTGATATCTCTCTCTCAGTGGCAGAGGCAAACGAAGCTGTTCCAAATATACATCTGAAGCTGACATGCTTATATTGTGGAACATTAATTTCATGCGCAAACATGAGTGTGAAGTTAATTAATCTGGCTTTCGAGAAACACCAATGTTCCAAACGCAAGAAGTTTTAATTTTTTTTTTTTTGCTCCTGTTGAGCCATTTTCAATGCCTCTTTCTGTTCTTTCCCTTTGAAAAAAAACAAAAAAAACAAAAAAGTGTTCAAAAAATACAAAAAAAACAAATAATGCTCAAAAAAGAAAAAAAAATATAAAACAAAAAAAAAAGTTCTTTTCAGAACTACCTCCCCTTTTTACAAAAATTGCTAGAAAGTGTAACACTCTGGCAAGCTGTTTTTTTTTAGTTCGCTCGCCGGTACGTGAACCGGGAGCTAACCCCAATTTAAAAAATAAATAAATAAAGGAGTAAGTACAAAAGAAGAAAACAGAGAGTGATGTAAAAAGAAAGACAGCTATAGGGACTAAACCAGAAATGGTGTTTAATAGATTTATTTACCTAAGTAAAGAAGGAAGAGGATATAATTGTGGAAAACAAAATACATAAGGAAGTGAAAGAATCAAGCATTGAAAATGCAATAGGTTTCACAATAGAAGAGTTTGTTCGTTTGGTTTTGCAAATGGATGAGTGGCGTTGTGTGGATGAGAGGCATTGCGTGGATAATTGGCGTTGTGTGGATTATTGGTGTTGCGTGGATGAGTGGTATTGCGTGGATTAGTGGCATTGCGTGGATGAATTGCGTGTGTGAATGGCGTAGTGTGTGTGAGTGACGTTGTGTGTGTGAGTGGCGTTGTGTGTGTGAGTGGCGTTGCGTGTGTGAATGGCGTTGCGTGTGTAAATGGCATTGTGTGTGACGTTACTGTGAGGGGGGGGGAGGAGAAATGCACACGGCAGACAGGAGAGGGGACGAAGCGAGGACAGTAGAATGAGAAGGTAAAGCAGCCGGGGCGTTTATAGTGAAGCTAAACTTCACTTCAAAGGTGTGGGAGGAGTACGCCTGAGGAAACAGACGGCGATTTGGTAATATGCACACGCATTTTACGTCAATGCACTTGTGTATTGAACCAAAACCCACGGGCACAGCTCCAAATTTGCACATTTAAATAATCTTTGTTTAAAGCTCTATAGTCTGAAGCCCTAAAGTAGGTGAATGTGATTGAAATGTAACGAAAAGAGTAGAAAACATTTACCTTATAATTCTTGTTAACTTTTTCAATTCTTTTTTCATACTTTCAATCTGTGAAAGAGAGAACAAACATTTCAAAAATATTAAAACATGTATTTAAAAATTAGAAAAGACAAGGGAAAAGGTTCAAGAACAAACAGTTTTTCAACAACTTTGACATTTACAGAAGCCTCTGCTTCTCTAGGTCCCCTACACAATCCTAAAGATATATATATTAAACAAACAGTATCTTGATGCTGATGAAGTGAGGCCTATTTTGGAACATGGTGCATCTTTTGCACTGCTGATGTCTCACAATAGTGATGCAATAGCAGCGCAAAAGAGATGTAAAGCCATCATAAAATTGTGTCTAACATTTTAAATGATTGTTTCAGGATGCAAATAAGATGTGTCCTTTCAAGAGGTTTGTTTGAGGTGAGGCCTATTCAGTTTTCAAAAAAAAACAGTACCCAGAAGTGCAGCACTGTAAGCATTAACTTTGACACTTACAGAAGCCTCAGTTTCTCCATATCTACCTCACATTTCTAAATGTATATCATAAGTACAAAAAGTAGAACATTAATTATACATGTTAAATGGTTTATTTTTGCTGTTCTCAGAATGTATCAAATTTCACTTAAATCAATGACCTGAAGGTATTCATCATGTAACAGCGGGGGAAAAAAAAAACACAATCAAAATGATTGTGTTTCAGGCAGGTTTTATGCCACACAGGGCAACGCGGCATAATATCCGTCGCGCTCAGGCGGCGATTAACGCTGTTGGGACTCTGGGGGACCGGGCAGCGCTGCTGCTGGCCGACATTAACAAGGCCTTTGACTCTGTCAGCTGGTCGTACCTGTTTGCCTTGCTGCGCTGTCTCAACCTGGGCCCGGTCTTTCTATCATACGTTCGGCTCCTCTATACAGACATCACGGCCTCGGTGCGGGTCGCCGGGGCTGTGTCCGAAACGTTCCACATCGGCCGCGGGACCAGACAGGGTTGCCCTCTTTCCCCCTATTTATTCGCACTGGCCATGGAGCCCCTAGCTGCCAGAGTGCGCCAGGATGCACTGATACGGGGCTTTCAATGGACTGCCACCCTATCAGACAAAATAGCGTTGTATGCGGACGACGTCCTCTTCTTCCTTACTGACTTGCAGCGCTCGGGCCCACGTGTCCTGGAGGTGATGCAACAGTTTGGGGAGGCCTCGGGCCTATATCTGAACCTTCATAAATCCACACTGTGGGTGCTGGAAGGGGGCGCCTTGGCGGACCCCTGGGCCTCAGGGCTGCGGGTGGCTATGACCGGGCTGAAATATCTAGGCGTCTTTCTCTCGGCCTCGGCGGACACTGCTTGGGACCATAATCTTATACCAGTCTGGGAGCGGGTACAGTCGGACATTAAGACTTGGTCTCGGATGCCCCTGTCAATCTTTGGCCGCTCCGCTATTTTTAAGATGGTGGCGCTGCCACGTCTATTGTACCAGTTGCAGAACCACCCGTATCCTATCCCACCTCAATGGTTTAGACAGGTCAACTCTCTGCTGGGCCGATTCCTCTGGGCCGGAGGTGCCGCCAGGGTTGCGCTACGTACGTGCTTTTTGTCCACTTACTGTGGGGGTTTGGCCACGTCGGACCTGCAGTCCTACTATCAAGCCGCACACCTCCTCATTCTGAATGACTGGTGGTATGCCAATAGTGGAGACCCAGCCTATGCCCTGGAACGTGCTTTGATGGGCGACAATTCGCTCCACACCATCCTCTATTCACCCCGGTTGCGTCGCTCGTTGCCGAGGGTTACACAACTCGTTTTTGCGGTGTGGCGGCAGGCCCTGCGTCGCATGGGCTGGTGGGGCAGACTGACCGCGGAGACGCCCTTGTGGCGTAACGGCATGCTACCAGAGCTGTCTAAGCTATTGGGCTTCGATGGCTGGGACGCAATTGGTATTTCGCAATTAGGCCATGTACTGTCCGGCACAACCCTCAACTCTTTCAAGGCCCTTCGCACCGAGTTTGATATGCCCCAATCTCAATTTTTTCGATATTTGCAATTCCGGCATGCGCTGCTGCCCAGTCTTACCAACGTTGAATCACTCCCTGACTTCAGCCCGATTGAAGCTAAGGTTTTCATGGGCGATCTTGGAGATAAAAAAGTTTCACGCATTTACCAGACAATGGTCATCCATTGCTCCTCCACCCTCCTCCCACTGAAGGCGGCCTGGGAGGTAAACATTGGTCAGCTGGATGAAGATGATTGGCGAGAGGCCTTGGAATCCCCGAGGGGCGCGGCCATCGCCATCAGATTTCGACTCATACAATTTAAAATTCTGCACAGGGCCTACTATACTCGTGAGCGTCTGTGGAAGGCGGGACTTATAGAGTCCCCAGACTGTCTGAGATGTGGGGTGGAGAGGGGTACAATGTGGTCGTGTCCTAGGCTGGTTGGCTTCTGGAGAGGTGTGTGGGATTGCCTGTCGGAGGTGCTGGGCTGGACCCTCCCTCGTACCCACCGTCTGGGTCTGCTGCATATTCTAGAGGGGGTTGGTGGCAATATCTACAAGAGACACCTGCTCCTCCTGGGGCTGGTGGTGGCCAAGAGAGACCTAGCCCGAGTATGGAAGGATGTGAGACCCCCCCCTGAGTGCGTGGAAGGCTGGCATAGACTTCTGCATGGGTCTGGAACAGCCGATCTTTGAAGCCCGAGGGTGCCCCCGTAAGCACTTTAAGATATGGAAGGGATGGGCGGACTACAGGGGCTTGTCGCTAGACCCCCCGGCAGAACCAGAGGAAGATCTTTAACTCCTTGTGGCCGGACGGCCCCGTTCCCCCACACATACACTTGCCACTTTAGGAATTTTCATCGACACCGTATATACACACATGCATAGGGTTAGGGTGGGATCCAGGGGAGGGCTCCGGGAGTTGGGGGAGAGTGGGTAATTTGATGATAAAGACGGAGATGATCTTTTCTTGTATCCTTGTGTTGCAATGATTCTCGACTGAATACTCAATTCTATTTTCCTGATTGTACCGGAATGTTTGGTGGTGCCATCCCGATTGTGGGGGTCCACCCTATTACATATGCTCATCTTTGTCAATAAACTTGTTGTGAAAAAAATGATTTTGTTTAAAAAACCCATACAACATAAGAAATCTGAATTCAAAACTCCTTAAAATTAACTTACTTTCCATAACGTCGAAGGATGTCCTATGAACAGCATACAGTCTGTTGTGCTATTAATATTTTCAGCCCGCCACTTTCTGAAAGAAAACCTCCATCGTTTTGAAAAATATGTTACATACAATAAAAGACTTCTACATTCTACCACATGTTTCCACATGGCCAAATCATGTTGGAGCAATTTACAACTCTTGTAATTCTTGTAATCAAATCCCGTCATTTTCTATTTTCGCAACTTTCAGAAAGAAAACATTGAAGATTACTTTCACAATCCTGGACTACTAATATCTTACTCTTCTTGCTCACTCATGTTCTACTTTTCCTATGACACTGATACTGCCTACTATGAAGCAGACTTACTTGCATCAGGTTTATATAGTTGGATTTTTAAAATGACATTATAATTAAAAGTTTTGGACCAATAATCTAGACAGCATTGCAGACTTACATTCCCTCTACTTCATGAACCTTTTGCAATTCCTCTGAGCAAATCCCGAGATTCTTTCCATAAAATTTTGGTTTTAAAAACACCAGGTAAGAATTTTTAAGGTCAAACGGCAATTTTTTTTTGAAAGTTACAACAGAATTGTTGCAGAATGACCAGCCGTTTCTAGACTTTAAATAAGCTGTGTAATGTCCTGATGTTGTTGAAGGACCATCGTGATAGATAATTGCTGCAGTTACAAAAGTCCTTCCTGATATTGACAACTGCGAAGCAACAACATTTTTTATTAAAGTTGTCAATTTTGATCCATCAGGCCTACATCGTTGGATCATTAAAATGACATACTGGCCATATGTTCGTATAAATAATGTTGACATCATTTCAGATTTACATTGGCTACACTCCATGTTGTGATCAGCTGCTTTTACTAGCTTATTAAAGGAGAGTGATTTACTGTCTGGCAAAGTTAAATATATAAATCTTTCTGAGTCTACACTAGTAGTACTTGATACCATACAGTTCTCGCAGTCATGCTGCCATTGATAAGAAAGCCCAAACAGGTGATCTACATCTACACCCTCATCTTGCAATACATCAAGCATATACATTAAAAACTCCTGACAATCCTGCTGATTATTTTCAGAGAAGTCTGTTTGACCTGAACATTCATCTAACAGATAACGAACTTCAGACACACTTTCTACTTTTGTTCGATCAGTGCTACATTTCTCTAACACAGAATTCAACAAACAGCATAAACTTTGTTCCGAATTGAACACAATCTGTTCTTTTAAAGTCTCTAGTGAAAAGAGAACATTAACCACTACATTTGCATAGCAGTTGACACCAGAACTGTTTTCAAATTGAAAACCGACAACATCTTCAACAGAATCCGTTTTCTTTCTGCTTACAATTTTCGGTTCATCGACTTTTGGGCTTTTGGCTACAACCTCCCTACTATTACTGATATTTCTTCGTTTACGGCCTACCACACGTTTCTCAAACAAAGGATATTGAGGCAAATGTGGCGCATACTCTCTTCTTAACCTATTGTATTCCTTAACACAATCTAGATCCGCACAAATGTTTGTGACATCACAATCAATCAAGTACAATCCCGATAAAGTTCTAACTCGTGACAATGCCACATATGCCATACCCTCTTTGAACACAGAACTGCCAATATTCACCAATGCACTATCTACACTTAAACCTTGCGATTTATGGATTGTCACCGCATATGACAAGCAAACAGGAAACTGTTTACGGCGAACATATAAGTCTTTAACAAGCAAAAACCTAGCAGAACAACAACCAATTAGCTGTACTTCCTCAATACCATCAAATTTAATTTTTAAAAATTCAATACCATCTCTACTTCTGTATTTCTCAAAATCAACAACATTACCCATTGATCCATTTACCAGACCTCTTTCAACATGTAAATTCCTTCTCAAAATGATTCGGCAATTTAAACACACATTCAAAGTCTTTTCAAAACCCGCTGTTTTAGATATAGTCTTCTCTAATGAATCCAATTTTGATTTCAAATTCTCAGACAAAATAATTGTTGATCCCATATCCTCTATTCTGTCAATAGCTTCAAGTTTCACAATCTCTTGCTTTTCTAAATTCAACATTTTATTGTTGAAGATGGCACATTCTGCAAGAGTTGGCATCAAACATATTCCGGATTTCTTCTCAGTAATTTTCTGAAAAATATTCTCAGGCACAACGTCTTGTTCTGGATATAAATTTGACAGTAATCGTGCATTTAAAGCTTCTTTCCCATGCTCGGTCACTTTTCCAATTCTAATATCTTGTAGAATATTCTTGTAATCTTCATCCTTTGCCTGACGCATATTTTCATGCAGTTCAGCATAATTGAAGTTTAACCATATATTGACGTTGCCAATGCTCCCTAGGCACTTCCTGGTATCTTCATGCGTGAGTATTTTGAACACAGGTTGTCCTTTTACTGGTTTCAGCTGCAGAAGATCTCCGAAAACAATGATGTGTTTGCCAGCAAATAACACATCATACTCAGTTTTAAGAACTTCTTGCATTCTCAAATGCACAAAGGCAAGCATGACATTGGAAACCATGCTTACTTCGTCAATGATAAGAAGTTTCATTTTCCTCAAGACTCTTGAAACTTCACAACAAGCATCCCCAGATAACTTGTGGTATTGTAATTTGTTGTCATGCTCCACTGGCAGCATCAGTAGACGATGCAAAGTAATACCTTTAATGTTATGTGCTGCCAGTCCAGTAGGAGCAGTAACAACACAAGACAGCGATGACTCAGTCCTTTCCTGCAAATAACAAGAAATTGCTTTAATAAGGAAACTTTTTCCAGTTCCCGCTTCTCCACTCACGTACAGTGGGACAGGCTTCAACGACGTACATGAGCACTCTTTCTTCTCATGACTTAATCCATGATCAATTTGCTTGGTAACTTCATCATATATTTTCCTCTGCTCAACATTGAGTTGTTTTTCCAAGTCTTCTAAGTTAACCGCATCCTCCTGAGCATGTGCCATGGCTCTTTCCACTTCATTCATAGCAGTGGCAGCTTCATTTTCGATAATAGGTCCTCCTAGTGGATCCTGACTCAATGAAACAGAACTCTGACTGTCCTGAGAACTGTCTCTGGCAATCTCGGCTGCAATCATTGCTTCCTGCTCAATTTCCAAAGTCAACATTTCTTGGTATTTGAGAAAAGCAGGACATTCTATGGTCTCCTTAGTAGCAGTGAAAGAGTCTTTGTAACAGAGGAAATCTCCAAGCAGTTCCTCTTCTGCACGCCAAGGCTTGAAAAGTTGCAAAAGTGCTAAATAGAAAAACTCCTTTTTTTCTGGAGATTCGCCACTCAATTTTCGATGGTTTACTAATTGGCATTTTCTTTGCTTCACCGGACATCCCTCACTTCCAATTACAGCATACACTCCTTTCTCAATATCTTCTTTGATGTTCCTCTTGAATATGTAATTTTGTAGAACCTCATATAGACAAACATTCTCAAGGTGACTGCTTTGATTTGGATAATATGTATCCAACATGTTGGTCTTCAAAATGTCGGTACTGTTTGGTTCCTTTTCCGCCAAATACTCAATTTCCCGGACAGGTTTTAGAACTCGATTTCGCGTTTCAGCAAGACCAAGACTCGCCCAAACGATACTCCTGGATTTGGCATAGAGACTTGCTGAAGACAACCGGTCAGAACATTCGTAAGCTCCGATTTCTCGATGCGACAACATCTTCAAACTGAAACTGTACAACTTCTTGCTGAGGCTTTTTTCATGGGAAATATCCTCCCACATATCCTTCAATTCTGTCTTCTCTTTTTTGGTGATGTAAGATGTCACATAACGAGCCACAGCCATACAGTTGTCAGCCACAAACTGTATATCCATGTTAGCATTCCACATGGACAAAATCACTGGGTTGTAGTCGTTGATGTACTTGGACTCTTCGTTCCTTTTCAAATTGTATGTATTTTTGGGTGATTTCCTCGTCACATTATGTCGCAGAGAAGACATCAAACTGTTCACTCTTCCTATAGAAATCACCGGTCGTGGAAAGTTGAAACGACATTTGGTGTAGAACTTGTCCTTGTTTCTGAATTTACGACAACAGTACTTTCCACAACGATGGCTTTGGAAACGTAGAACTTGTTCTCTTAGGCTTTTTTTCGCCGTTGCATTTGGAACAGCACACGTAGAATACTGTTCTATGAAATTCATCACTAAGTCATCCGGATCTGTTCCAAATTTAGGTGCATCCTTGATCCACAGCAACATATGTATATGAGGAGCACCTCTTGCTTGGTACTCCTTTCTCCAGAAGAAATCCAACACCTCTCCAAGAGGTGGATTCTTCTTATTTGTGATGAAAGACATCATAGCTTCAAATATATGATTGAAGTACCTGCATACATTCACTGGATCCAAAGAACACAGTTCTCCAGGTGTCTTAAATTCAATGTTTTCAATATTTTCATTTGGCTCTCGTAGAAATTCAAGTAAGTCTTCCCAGCCATACTCGGCACAGCTCAGAGTGAGGAACCATGTTGGAGTTCCTAAGTTCCTTAGCATACATTTTAAATCACCATGACGATGGTACCAGTACTCATTAGTACCACGCTGACATGCCATGAGATTAATTAGGTGAGAATCCAAAATACTGTCTTGGACATTGACTTTATGCATAAAGTCACTTGCCGAGATGTTTCGCATCTGTATACCACTTTTTAAGATGTGGTTCACTGCATATGACAGTCCAGACAGATCGCTTTCAAACAGGAGATGAAACAAATAGGGAATGCATTGATGAAACCTAGGATCTTCTGCATACAATCGTAAAGTCCGGTATTCAGACGCAGGAATTTGATGAGGTCGCTCATCATATCTTCCTCCTTGACCTGTTGGAAATAGCTGTGGGAAACACCGAGCTTCCAAACTTTCCTCCCAAACACTAATGGGACTCCCTTTGGCTTGTTTCATTTGAAACAACTCAATAGCATTCCCCATGACTTCCTTGGAATGCAAAGGATGAACACTATAATGTTCATATATTTCTTCACTTTTAGAGGCCTCTACTTTCTCAATTTGGCCACCACACAAATCGCTATCCTCTTTATCACTTACTTCCTCTTCTGCAACATATACATTCTTATAGTAGTACTTATTATTTTTCTTCAAATACAATGTTGCCTTTTTGACTTTCCTAACATCCACTAAATCTTGCCATATTTTCTTATTCTTTGTCGGAACCCCATTAACCAAGATAACCAGAGGTTCCTCTTCCACTTTTTCTACTCCAATTGTGTTAATGTTTTTGTTCAAATCTAGAGGCAAATAAACAACTCTTCCCTTTAATCCTCTCTGTAAATCTGATGGAGGCAACTTCCCTGTCTTTGGCTCCATTCTTACAATAGCCTGAAAGGGATGGATACTTTGAATCAAAATAGATTCATAAGTATTTAAATCCTTCAATTCAGAAGGAATCTCAACCAATTCCAGATTATTATGAACCGCCCTAGCAGGCATCTGGTTTTGGTTTAATTTGTTACAACAATAAGTACACACACGTTGATCCGATCCCAAATCAAAATAATTTTCTACCATCAAGTATGTGGCAAAATCCTTCCATTCACTATTATTTTCCCTTTCACTTTTTGCATATAAATCCACTAACTTAATCTGATTCTTGTAATAAGTGCGTCGACAACACACACAAGTGAAATTAGGCCTCTCACTTGATTTCATCTGAAACGTGGCAATTTCCTTCTGAAATTTATCTGTACTGGAAACCTGTACATTATCTTCAACATTACCCTCTACTTCTGGGTCAATTTGAACATTCTCATCTTTACTTCCAAAGTAACAAAACTCAATTTCTTCACAAATATTCTTGACATCTATTTCAGAACCATGCAAAAGAGCAGCACATAATTGTTTAAGCATAATTGCTGGACTCTTAGCATGATACAACATTCTCACTAATTTCCTCACTTTATTATGATGCACTGCTAGCATCCTGAAATGATGAAAAACACTCTGGCATACTCTCCTGGAAAGACAAGCCAGTGAATGACCACGCAAACCTGTCATTTGTCTCACTCTGCAAGGATCTAATTCTTGCAACAACTTCATTTTCTGCTTCAAACTTTTCTTATTAAATGTCCGTACAAAATCACAAAGCAAATTGATGGAATCCTGTTGCACACTGCAAATAGAACTACACTTCCAAATGTACACAGGACCTTTAGGACGTCTTTCTAAAACCTCATTACCTAACACCTCTTCTATCTCTGTTGTCACAAGTTTTTCTTTTTCAACTGGACAACCATCCTTCACTTCATAAGCTCGACCACTGGTGTCAACTGCAAACACCAAATCATTATCCTGAAAATAACTCTCCTCATTAAAAAATGGCTCACAACTTGAACTATGCATCCATTCTCCGGAAAAAACTTCACAAAAGTTACTACGATTAACTACTCTCTTCCATCTACTATTTGTTTTGAAATCAGAAATTACCTTGTTTAGTGTCCTAATTCTATTGATTACCAAAATAAACAACTTTCGCTTAATTTCGAAAGCATGATCAATAATTTTCTCTACATTTTTATTTTTCTTATAAAATGCCACTTTCTGTTGGCCTTTCTTAATGTTTTTTAATAAATTAACTATTATCCTGTTGCGGAACATTCGTTTTCGAATGTCCCTAAACTGTTGTTTCCTTCTACTATCATGCACAGAGTTATCTCTTGCTCTAGCAGTAACATTTTTGATTGGTCTTTCCTTTCCATTTAAATTGCTTCTCTTTTTCTGGACTGAAACTTTTTTTGTTGTAATACTTTTTTTACTACAAATATTTCTTATGAATGATTTCGTGCTCTTACCCGGAGCTTTCTTGGTGATTTCACAAGTTTTTTTGGGAGAGGACTGCTGCAATAATAGATGATCCTGCTGTCTTTGACGTTTTCTAGCCTTTCTAATTCGATTCTTAGTTGGCATTTTTAAAATTTTGAAATGATCTGCAGTTGAATCTGTTGAAAAATATAATAAAAAATGTTATTAACCACTATTACCAAACAGTAAATGAATAACAGTCATCAAAAACTTAACACCCTACTTATTATTTAACATAGCAAATCTTTTGCACCACCACTGCGTCACAAAAGTGACGCACAGTGGTACAAAACAGGCATACACCTATCATAAATCTCTCCCTAACATTTTAAATGATTGATTCAGGATGACGATAAGGTGTGGCCTATCTAGAGGTTTGTTTGGGCCCAGATCTTTGGACTGGGGTGAATGTGTGACATTGATCCACATTCGGTCCATCACCTGTTTTGTTTGTTTGAGGTGAGGCCAACACACGGTTCCAGATGAGATTTTCGCTTGTTGAAGAAAACAAAGGAGATAATACATGTGAAGGCCTACCAATGAAGTAAGTCATGTCCACTTCACTCTTGAACAAAGGGCACACCTCTTTTGAATCTGTGGTCAGACCTAAACTTCATCTGCACAATGTCATTCATAAACTTAGGAAACACTAGTGATGTAATTGAAAAATGTGGAGTTTCTTTTCCTCATTTCAGAATTACATCACCTGTGTTTCCTCATTGACTTAAAATGTCCTTAATACACATGAAAGCGTTTTTTTGATTGCCCTTGCACCATTTTTGGGTCATTTTTAACATGGCTATGTAACTCCCATAATCAAAATCTAAATTTGCCAAGCACAGGTGGGAGCAGATTTACAAGAAACTTGCCCCATGCAGAAAGCTCTTCAATTTAAATGGGAAAAATAACATCATAGACACTCAAATGCCTTTTAAATATGCTCCAAACAACCTATGAAGCTCTAGCAGTACATATCCAGAAATGTAATTGATTTCAAAAAAAGTTTTTGAACACAACATATAAATCAATTGTATACTTACATTCAAGATGAAATGACTGAAAATGTCCTTGAGACACATAAAAGCGTTTTTTTTGATTGCCCTTGCACCATCTTTGGGTCATTTTTAACATGGCTATGTAACTCCCATAATCAAAATCAAAATTTGCCAAGCACAGGTGGGAGCGTATTTACAAGAAAGTTGCCCCATGGAGAAAGCTCTTCAATTAAAATGGAAAAAATAACATGAAAAACACTCAAATGCCTTTTAAATATGCTCCAAACAACCTATGAAGCTCTAGCAGAACATATCCAGTAATGTAATTGTTTTCAAAAATCGTTTTTAAACACAACATATCTGTTTCAGCTTACATGAGAGACCATGGAATGGGCTCCATGTACAACAATAACTTGTGTTGCTGCATGCCAGATTTCTACACAGAATATACAATTACAATTTCTCAAAGAAACAAAATCTATTTGTATATCACTTGAGACAAAGCCACATTTTAAAAACACAGCTTTCTTCATCTTTTTCTCCTTAAATTATACTATTCTCTATCTAAATTAAATAAATCTTTTCTCACCTTAGCAAATACTTTTTGAGTTTCAAAACAGTCTCAAAAATACACCAAATTGTCTTCAGCAGAACAAAGAGGATGCACTCCAGAGGCTGCAGCTATAGAAAGCACAGAAATGCTGATATTCATTACACATATCTCTCATATTAGCCAATGATAACTCTTCCCTCACTTTTTTCAAATCAAAACCCTTCCCCCCTCTGCCCTCTCTGCCTTTTTTGCTTAGCAACCACCTCCTGAAAGAGCTCTTATGTTTGCAAGTTCACACAACAATGTTTCAATTGAACTCTGAACTCTCAGTGCACCTGCGTATTCAGTGCAATCTTTCATTAAATGCTTTTTCCTTGACCATTCAAATTACATCTTTCAAAGAACACATCCATGCACCCTAACTTTCTGTTTTCAGAAATGGAAATGCACCAATCACTGCTAATGAATCATTAGCACTGGAAATCCACAGTTTTTTTTCTTTACAAACTCCTACTGTTTCAACTGCCCTTTCATTACCACACTTCATCTGACTGCAGCACAACCTTCTCCCACCATGTTTAATGTCTGGATTGTTGGACATAGTTACATCCACTGGGCTCAAAGGTATGCTGAAAACAGAAATTTACCTACCCTCAATTTACAAGATGTGGAAATTAAGTGGTTGGGCCAAAGAGGATTAAAATGTCACCAATTGATACCATTGGTGAAAACCTTTATGCATTTGCCAAAACCTGACCTGTTAATTGTGCACTGTGGAGGTAATGATTTGGGCACTTTGACTGGGGTAGGTCTGGAAATGCTTTTAAAGGACACCTTTGAGCAATTAATGGCACTTTTTCCTCAAACTGCCTTGGTATATTCAAATATATGCCAAAGAGAGAAATGGAGGTGGTCCAACCAATTTTGTCCACAAATTGAGAAGTCGAGGAAGCATGTAAACAAATCTGTTTCAGCTTACATGAGAGACCATGGAATGGGCACCATGTACAACAATAACTTACGTTACTACATGCAAGATATCTACAGAGGAGATGGAGTTCACTTCTCAGATGAGGGCAACAGAATTTTCATTCTGAATTTAAGACTGTGCATTGGTTCCTACTTATAAGTACCTAAATGTACCATAAACCCAAAAGCTCTTCTCAGAGCTACCCTACATCTGATCACTCACAATTATTATTTTTTTCTAACTTTTTTCACTAATTTTCAACAAAATACGCTCCCCGGAGCGCTATCCGGTACGCGAACCGGAAGCTAACCTCGCGGAATTAAAAAAAAAATGGTTTTTCTCGCACATATAAGCCTCCTCAGCCACCCTCAGAAAACCTAGGGGGTCAAGATAAGTCTACCGTGCCCCCTTCTACCCATTCTGAACATTATTTGCCCTCCATCTTGTATCTTAATTCGACCGAAACACAAAATGGTGGACTCCCGTAACGCTTAAGGTTCGCGAACCGGGACGCTTCCCGGGAAGCGGTCCAATAAAAAAGGTGGGAAAGTAATTTACAGAAAAACGACTGGAGACACTCTCACCAAATATAGATTAGCTCATACTACATACCAATCCCTTTCATTTTCACAAATTTGATTGAAATTCCATTTAGCCTGTAGACCTCTCTAAATACCGTGAGGTAAATTACTTCACAAAACACATCTGAAGTGTTGGAATTGACAACCAATGAAAATGTTACTTTCATTTTCTACTTTTATTACCTGACATTTGATTGGTTATATAACTGAATATATATAAAGGAAGAGAAGGAAACACAGCCATTTTGACTGCTACTTCTTGTTGTACATTACAATTGAATTATCACTAAACTCTTCAACTTGATTGTAAAGGTAAGTTGATATTTTTAAAACTGAAGTATATTGTGCACTATAAGTTAATAAGGTAAACTTTTTCTGATAGTTATATACTATCCCTCTGTAGTAGTTATAGATTTAGATAGACTTCTCTGTTATTGTTATGGATGGAGTTAGGCTTCTCTTGGTTAAATCACAGACACTTTTTTATATTCCTACTTCCACTCTGAAACTATACACTGCCAAAAGATAAATTCACTGATAAAAACTGCCTATCTAAAAGTAATCCCAACAGTGCCCTATCTCTACTAATATATTTATTTTTATCCAAATTTCAGGCAAAATGGAAGGCGAACAAAAAATTGAATTTAAAATTGTCCTGCAAGAGAGCAGCCAAGAAAACATTAATCATGAATTTATGGATGAAAGTAGAGACCAGGAACTACTGCAATGTGTGGAAGCAGTAGATAACCTCCTTAAAAATGAGGACATTTTATACCCTCAAAGACTTCAAAGTATATTCAATGAGAATTATGAAATTTCTGACACTGAAATGTTAGAAAGTTTAATAAATTATGAAACACAAACACAATAAAAAAAATGCTTAAAAAATAATCAACAAAAACAACAAACAATTAACATACAGTATTTGAAAAGTCTATCATTCTTTTTTCCTTATAGTACGCTGCCCAGAACGCTTTCCGGTTCGCGAACCGGCCGCTCCCCACGCAAAAAAAAAAAAAATCTTTTTTTTTTTTTTTTTGCCCTGCTGGGCCTTTTTAAAACCTCCACATAAAACCTAGGGGGTCAACGAGGATCTACTATGCCCCCTTATGGTAATTTCCCCCTTTGTTTTGGCCTCCTCTTGTCTCTCGATCCTACCGAGAGACAAGATGGCGGCCGCTCCGGACTGTTTAGAATGTTGACAGACACCGGAGAGCCAATCAGCTTCGCATCGCAAAGCTCCGTTACGCGAAAAGTACGCGAACCGGAGCGCTACCCGGAGCGCTGTTACAGATATATATCTTTTTTTGAACGTTAATTTCTCAAAATCCACTAAAGCACATATATTGAGACCTAGCACCTAGCAAAGGCACATCGGGCTAACAGTCCCTACAATTTTGCCAAGTTACGAGCAAATCCATTCAGCCGTTCGGGCTAAAAGTGAGGCCAACCGCCCTATGGAAAACTCAATGTTAAAAACATGTTTTGGGACCCCCCTTTTTTCACGGCCCCCCCTTGACGAAACCCCCCCAAATTTTCAGGGGTTGCTCAGAAACAAAATGTGCCATTTTCCTGAAAATTTCTGCCGATTCCGTCCACAAACGCCAAAGTTATTAGACATAGAATTTTCAAAAATCCCATAGGGAAAAAATCCTAACTATATATACCTACTGGCGACCGCCAGTAGGTAATATATATATATATATATATATATATATATATATATATATATATATATATATATATATATATATATATATATATATATATATATATATATATATATATATATATATATATATATATATATATATATATAATATATATATATATATATATATATATATATATATATATATATATATATATATATATATATATATATATATAATGACACACAGAGGCGCCGTGAGCTTGCTTGAATTTTTCTAATAAAATCCCATGTGGGTTGCAACACAACATCGCTGATGTTGAAAATGCCATTCACATTCTCCCAATGGCATATCTGTCTCCACACCACAACGTCGGTTGGCGCTGCAGCCAGACTGCACAGCGTTCAGCGGGGCCCTCCTCGCGGCTCAGGCTGGGCCGCTAACACAATGCCACACAGAGTTGCCTGCAATAAGGAAGGCCCACAACAGATAGGTAGGTATACGCCTCTTTATTGATGGGAGAAATCCATATTCTACACATCAGCAATGCTTCACCAGAATTAATGTCCTTCTCAACGTGTTTCGTGTTCGCACACTGCTTCAGGAGATACGGGCATTTTAGACGAGCATAGTCACGGCAAATTCAAATTGCACTCCTTAAAAAGGTATTTTCCCCGCCTCATTGGATGTGGCCACCCCATGGCCTGCTGGATAATGGAGTGCACTGCGTCTTCCTTTCAGTGAGGCGCCGTGAGCTTGCTTGAATTTTTCAAATAAAATCCCAAGTGGGTTGCGAAACAACAGCGCTGATGTTAAAAATGCCATTCACATTCTCCCAACGGCATATCTATCTCCACACCGCAGCGTTGGTTGGCGCTGCAGCCAGACTGCACAGCGTGAAGCGGGGCACTCCTCGTGGCTCAGGCTGGGCCGCTAACACAATGCCACACGGAGCTGCCTGCTGTAAGGAAGGCCCACAACAGATAGGTAGGTATACGCCTCTTTATTGATGGGAGAAATCCATATTCCATACATCAGCAATGCTTCGCCAGAATTAATGTCCTTCTTAAAGCGTTTTGTGTTGGCACACTAGTCCAGGAAATACGGGCATTTTAGACGAGCATAGTCACAGCAAATTCAAACTGCACTCCTTAAAAAGGTATGCTCCCCGCCTCAGTGGGCGTGGCCACCCCATGGCCTGCTGGATAATGGAGTTCACTGCATCTTCCTTTCAGTGAGGCGCCGTGAGCTTGCTTGAATTTTTCAAATAAAATCCCAAGTGGGTTGCGACACAACATCGCTGATTTTGAAAATGCCATTCACATTCTCCCAACAGCATATATATATTCTGAAAAACCATAGGTTACAGGAACGTTATAGTTAAGCTGACATTTCGCTCGTACAAAACCAGAGGAATTCAGCCTTGTTTTTTTCAGTAAATATATATATAAACTTTATTCGTGATCAAGCCTGCTGGGTCAGGTGAAACGCGTAGAAAGCGGCAATAAATGAAATATATTTTTCACCACATTGGCGTCGTCTCCTCTGCATATCCTGTGTCAAGGTTGAGTTTTGAATATATATATATATATATATTCACTTAAAAAACCATAGGTTTCAGGCCTTATATAGTTACGAATTAGCATTTTAAAAACCTTGCAAATTCACTTAAAAAACCATAAGTTTCAGGTCTTATATAGTTAGGATTTAGCATTTAAAAAACCATTGAAATTGCTCCTATATAGTTAGTTGTACTAACTATATTTCGCGCATGCGCAATCCACTGCTGATGATGTCTTGTGCCTCAGTTCTCCTGAAAAACAAGATGGTGGGCAACACTTCCTGGTTTGGACAGTTTGGAATGTTGATAGTCGACTGCCAGCCAATCAGAAACTCGCTCGCGCACTTAAGGGTACGGTGCGCGTACGGTGAGCGCATATAGATATTTAATTTGATCAAATTCAATTTTCTCAACAACTACTGAAGGGATTTTCACCAAATAGGGAAAAGGCACTACTGCATACCTGTCCCTACCATTTGCCAAGTTTGGTGTAATTCCGTTCCGCCGTTCGGGCTGTAGCCGTGTCTAAAGGTCCCATAGAAAATGCCATTTGAAAAATTTCAAATTCAATTATTTTCTCAAGAACTACTGGAGGGAGTTTCACCAAACATAGCAAAAGCACATCTGCATACCAGGCCCTACCATTTTGCCAAGTTTGGTGTAATTCCATTCAGCCGTTCGGGCTGTAGCCGTGTCTAAAGGTCCCTATGGAAATGAACATGGGGAAAACGCGTTTTGGGACCCCCTTTTCGGCACCCGCTTGACAAATCCCCCCGCAACTTTCAGGGATGGAGCGGAGCGGAGCTGGCCAGAATTCTGGAAAATTACACACAGATTCCTCAATCGGCGCCAAAATTATTCCCAATAGAATGTTGAGCGCATATAGATATATAATTTGCTTGAATTCAATTTTCTCAAGAACTACTGGAGGGATTTACACCAAACATACAAAAGGCACTGCTGCATACCAGTCCCTACCATTTTGCCAAATCTGGTATAATTCCGTTCAGCCGTTCGAGCTGTAGCCTTGTCAGAATGTCCCTATGGAAATTAACATGGAGAAAACACGTTTTGGGACCCCCCTTTTTTCTTGGCCCCCGCTTGACGAATCCCCCCGAAACTTTCAGGAAAGGAGTGGAGCGCACCGAGGCAAATTTAGGGAAAATTACAGGCAGATCCCTCAATCGGCGCCAAAGTCACCGTATATGTGTCTCCAGGTATGTTCCTGATCCGGTATTGTAGGAGAATGTAGGGGAGCCAGGGAGTGGAGTGCACTGCACCGGGACTGTGAAATGAAACCAATATACAATATGACCAGGAGAATTTAGCCCTACTCACTAAGAGGATTATGCTTGCTGCTAAATAGAGACATTTTCCCTGCCTTGAAAGACAATGCATGTTGGGGATTACAGTCCTTTCTGAGGGACAGCCTATTCTCTATTCCATGGACTCTGTCATCAGCGCATCCACCAATGGCAGTGTGGAAGCGCATTTAAAAGGGGGGAGATCACAGAACGCCTGTGTTAGGCATTTGACAAAGGCACACCAGCCGAAACACGTTATGCCATGATTTGAATAAACTGACTTCGCCTGAAACCCCGCTGTGTCCCCTTTGTCTGCTTTACAAAGGAAGAGATTGTTTGCTATTCGGATCCACGCGGAAAGGACACCTGGGTGCTTAAGGGTGTTGCATTGTGGGGACCTGAGGGAGCGCTTTTAACTCAAAAATACAGAGAAATGGTGGCACGCTCCACTCCTTGACTCACCTGCCAGCTATTTCCTTCAGTGTGGTGTTTCTCTACTCTACGGATCCCTTTAGCTGGAACCTAGCATTCTGGGACGTGTAGTCCGTTGAACTCCCGGGGACTACACGTCGGACATCCCGCTCTGGCTGGAGTGGGAGGGATTGGGTCACAACCTATCAGAACTGAGCAGGATGACTATATCAGCTCAAGGGGAAGGGACCTGTTCATTTCAGCATTACTGGGCACCGAAGAAGGCCTCACGGCTGAAATGCATTTGCCGGATGCACTCATGAGAATAAAATGGCTCCCTGGTACCCCCCCATTGTGGCTTCTACTCTTTTCTTCAAAGGAGGTGCGCACATATATATATATACATATATATTCACTGAAAAAACCATAGGTATCAGAAATGTTATAGTTAGGAATTAGCATTTAAAAAACCTTAAAAATTCACTGGTAAAAACCATAGGTTTTAGGGGTGTTATAGTTAGCTGGATATTTCACTCGTACAAACCCATTGAAATTCCTCTGTTATAGTTAACTCGCACGCCCGCAATCCACTGCTTATGATGTCACATATTACATCATTCATGACATGGTCAGTGACATCACTGATGACATCACTGATGACATCTCAAATGACATCACTGATGACATCATCCAGTGAATGTGGTTTGGTTCAATATTTAAATATATATATTATATATATAGCAATCTGCATTGAAGAATGAGTGGAAGTATAAGTGTCTGGATGAAGGATTTACTAGCAGTGTGATTGACTGTTTAAGTGACTAAAGTGTGTCACTAAATATATGGGATAGTGATTAAACTGTGTGAATATCTGTATCACTCTGTCTCTTGTTGTGTAAACTGCTGCATAAGTTGGTTAGTAGCTATGTGAAAGTCTATAGTAGTTACTAATTAGTTAAGTGGGTATTTATATGGGAGAGTAAATGTGTGTGTGTGTTTGGGTGGAAGGTGTGTGACTGTCCAAAGAAGTGTAAATAGTTGATTTAGTACATATATGAGGTTAAGACTCCATGTCGAAACTGTTGTTTGGGTGAGTGAATGTCTTTATGGGTGTAGTGATGAGTAAAATATATTTCTCAATTATACATGTCCAACAAAGTAGAAATATAAAAGGCAGTGTATGTGACAGGGGTTGTATATAAATAAGTGTACATAAGACTCAGTGATTGTATGAGTGACTGTATAGATAACTGTATACTTGTAATAGTGATTTTCTAACACACTAAGTATGAGTTTCTTTCTATATAAATAAATGAAGTGGTGTTTGTATAAGTGTGCAGCTGAGTAAATGTAAGTATGATCAATTGTTTTCATAAGTGAGTAAGATGACTGCATACGTGAATAGGATGTATGCTGGTGTGTAATGTTGAAATAGGTGTATAACTATATTTGATAGTGTTCTATTGATCTTTGTCAGCATGTATGAGTGAATCTAAAGGCAAGTGTTTAGATGTGTGTGTAGATCTAGGAATCACTGAGTGGGATTTTAGAAACTTATATCGGTGTGTCAATGGTTTCAAATATGGTACTTCATATTTTATAATGAGTGATGAAAGGTTATACTAGTGTATGATGAGGTGTATCAGATTGTCACGTGGATGACGTCATCAGTGATATCATCAGTGATGTCATTTGAGATGTCGTCAGTGATGTCTCTGACAATGTCATGAATGATGTAATATGTGACATCATCAGCAGTGGATTGCGGGCGTGCGAGTTATAGTTGGTAGAACTAACTATAACAGAGGAATTTCAATGGTTTTGTACAAGTGAAATGTCCAGCTAACTATAACACCCCTAAAGCCTATGGTTTTTTCAGTGAATTTCTAAAGTTTTTTAAATGCTAATTCCTAACTATAACATATCTGAAACCTATGGCTTTTCAGTGAATTTCAAGGGTTTTTTTAAATGCTAATTCCTAACTTTAACATGTCTGAAAGCTATAGTTTTTACAGTGAATTTCAAAGGTTTTTTAAATGCCAATTTTTAAATGTGTTAATTCTAATATTTTTTTTTAATACTGATTTTCTACATTTTTTAAACTATTTATTTTTAGATATTTTTAATATATATTGAAAAAAATGTTTTTAAAAATATTGAAACTCTAATATTGTATTTTTTTATTTGATACATTTTTAAATATATATATATTATTTTATTTTTAATTTTTTATTTTTTGGGGAGGGGAGTTGCGGACCCAAAGCTTCCTTTTCTCGATCACTGCACGGAACCTACCTGCCATTTTAGGATTGTTGTGTAGGATCCGCGTACGGTGTGCGATGGGTGCGTATATTCGTGCACCATCGCTATGCAACCGGTACACAAGCGCATACGCAACATATACGTATTATTTTACGGGACGCTCGCCCTCTTCCGCGTAACATAATATACATGTTCGGCACGGTGGGTGCTATTTTCTCAATACTGCACAAAATGGCTTCAGGACAGCAGTCATCATCAGTCTCAGACCACTCTTCGGATCATGAATTTCTTCCTGAGCCTCCACGTCCAGAAAGATACACCTCAGTTGTCTGGAAAAAAATTCAATCCCAGAAGGCCAAAACATAGTTAATGCAACTAAAGTGACATCCAGGATTTGTAAGAGGGTGCTTTCTAGAGGAGATCCTATAAAGATGGGCAATCCAAGCTGAAGTAAAGTAATCCTTTATTAGAAGACAAGCAGGTACATCTCACATCTCCAACATCTCTCCTTCAACTGTCTCCCTACCAGCATCATTCTGGAACCCTACTGCAAGCATCATCCAGTTACCATGGAGCTGGATGCATGCACTGAAGTCAGGATACCACATCTTCCCTCTTTATAATTGACATTAAATAATACAAGAAGGTTGAAAGTAAAATAACACAAGGAAATAGAATATAAAATACAAAGTGACATGAATGAACTATGATATAAAGAAAATGTAAGGAGTACAACAACCCATTCCCTCCTACCGAAACAAAAAGAGGATGTGCGAGAACTAAACACATTTTTATATTACATAATTCCTGATTCGAGTAGGGACTTTCACAGGTCTACCAAAACGTGTAGTCTTTGTATTACTGCATGCAGCTTGTTCTAAGGGTGTAGAAGTATTGATTAGAGAATCTTTATTGCCAGAATATGGTACTTTCTCACAATTCATGATATCATCCCACATCCAATCCATAGATGGTGAACTACCTTTTTTACAACTTGTAACAGAAAAGTTTCCTTTGCATTTTGCAATTCTGCTGTGATGCCAAACTTTGTTATTGCTTAATTTAGCGGATTTGGAATATAACTCCATCACTTGCATAGGGGAAGAAAATTTGCTTTCACCTTTCTTGACTTTAGAGCCAAGTTTAATTTTAACCCAATCTCCTACCCTTCAGCCTGGGATGACTCCTGGTGGCCGACGACACTGGGGGCAGCCCTGACACCCACTGACCACGCATGCAACCTGGGAATCATCCTCGACTCAATGCTCTCAATGACCAAGTAAGTCAAAGCCGTCTCCTCCTCCTGCTTCAACACCCTCCGTAGGCTCCACAAGATCTACAGATGGATCCTGACAGATACAAGAAAGACAGTCACCAAGGCCCTCGTCAGCAGCAGACTCAACTACGGAAACGCCCCCTATGCAGGAGCCCCGACCAAGCTCATCAAATGACTACAATGCATCCAAAATGCCTCAGCACGACTGATCCTTGACATACCATGCCACGGCCACATCACCCCGCACCTGAGAAACCTGCACTGGCTCCCCGTCAAGGATATCATTAAAGCTCCTCACCCACGCACACAAGGCACTCCACAAGACTGGTCCAGCCTACCTCAACAGACGGCTCTCCTTCTATATCCCCAACCACCAGCTACGCTACGCCGACCTCTCACTCGCCACCGTCTCTTCTCCCACCTCACCGCCAAGACATGGAACACCCTCCCACTGAGCCTACAACAGACCCAAGACCTGCTGACCTTCATGAGGATACTCAAGACCTGGCTGTTCGATCAGTAGCAGCCCCTCCCAGCACCTTGAGACCTTCGCGGGTATGTAGTGCGCTTTACAAATTATTGATTGATTGATTGATGGATAGTAATTATGTGGTATGGTAGTCTGGGTTGTGAAATAGTAACATCAGGATTAGTCTTCCTCATTTCCATAGAAGCTAAACTATAAACTCAATAAGACACAAAAAAAGAAGCAGCCACAGAGGAGCACTTTTGGACCTGGTTAGAGGTATGCGCCGGACCACTGGAATTATGCATCTGTTCGGCCGTGACAATTTCGCATGATTATCAATTGTCTGCATTTGCCACATAATCCATCATCTGCAGCATATTCTGCAGATTTGAACATAAAAAACTTGTTTCTATCTCAAACGGCTCAAATGTTACCAAAAATTCAGCAACATGTATTACAGCGTGGTAAAGGGCCCCTTGCAAATCTGGAATGGTCACCTTTTACTTATTGCTAAATGTGGGTATTAAATTGATACTCTCTTGCTTCTATCTTTACCTGTTTTGCTTCTTTCTACACCCCTTTTGCCTCTTTCTACACCCCTCTTCCCTCTGTCTGTACATCTCGTGCCTCTTTCTGCACTCTTATTCACTCTTTCTGTACCTCTCTTGCCTCTTTCTGAACCTCACTTGCCTCTTTATGCACCTCACTCTTTTCTTTCTGCACCTCTCTTGCCTTTTTCTCCACTTCTCTTGCCTCTTTCTGCACATCACTTGCCTCTTTTTGCACCCTTCTTCCCTCTTTCTGTACCTCTCTTGCCTCTTTGTGTACCTCTCTTGTGTCTTTCTGCACTGCTCTTGTCCCTTTCTGTACTTTTCTTACCTCTTTCTGCACCTCTTTTTTTCATCATCATCAGCAATCTTTATTTCGACAAAAAGTTGTCATAAAAGATACAAAACAGCTCAGTAAAATAATGAATAATACATTAAAAACAAGCATCTGCAGGGCATTATAAAACCAACGGATACATTTTAACAGTTATTCATTAAAAACAACAACTGAAAGGCATTTATAAAACCAATGCATAATCCAATTTTGACAGTTATCCAGCGTCCCCAACTAGTAAATGTCTTCTCTTATGCCATACACTTTCTAAAAATGTTGCCACAGCAAAAACAATTATACCGGATAAGTCCATTTTAAAAACCCTACATGCCTGCAAACAGTGAGAAAACCCTACGTTTTTGCAGGCCGGGACAATCCAGTGCCTCCTAGCCCGTGCGTAAGCACGTCAGAAAAACAGTATGTGCAACTCAGTTTCTTGCTCTAATTTGCACCCGGGACAGTGACTCGGGGAGGACTCAGACCATTTACTGGTATACGCTCGAACAGGCAAAGTGCCATACCTCCATTGTAGGTACAATTTCCTGGTGGCGGTTGGAAATATAATGTATAAGACTGGTTCAAATTTGTACATGTCCTTAGCCTTTAAAAATTATTCAGTCAGGGTGCCCTGATCTGTACTAAGTATATGTGCCTCAAGTTTGCTGTCGTAATACAATGTGACCAAGTGCTTCCGTGATATCCTGGTGCAAGAGGACAGGGGGTCTGACCATAAGGAGGCTAATCCCAATCACCCTAGTTCATTCCTTATGTAATTTAAACAGGGGATTTTCACCACATTTGGGAGGCTAAGGATTTCCTGCAACTCTGACCTATAATTAACTAACTCAGGTGTAGTCCATATCCTGCGCCAAAAGGATAAGGGCCTAACACCCAGGTCTTCATCAAGGGGTTTAAGGCCCAAATCAAGCCTCATTGGCAACAGGGGAGGGCTAGGGGGTAGTAATAGTAGCTGCCTGATAAATGTATTTTCTGTTGCCACTAGTTCGCGTTTACACATGTGGCCCCAGAGCTCGCCTCCATACATAACCGCACCCCTGGCATGAACTCTATAAATCTCTAACGGCGGTCCAATCGGCTTAGTGGAGGATTTATTTCTGTTTTTAAGCCTGATGATTCCCCCCGCCAGTTGGGCCAATTTTAGTTGTGATTTTGTTTGATGGTGACCCCAGGTAATTTTCTCATTTAGGGTGACCCCCAAATACTCAAAGGTTCGGACCCTTTCTAGCCTGTTTGCACCAATACGCGGGTTGGGGCGAGATTTTGATGGTGGATCGAAAACCATAAATTTGGTTTTTGGTGCATTGATCTCGAGGCCATGTTCTCCACAGAACGCCTCAAAGCCATCTAGCACTCTTTGGATTCCCATAGGCGATTTAGACAGCAGCAGGGTGTCATCCGCGAACATAATCGCCGGCACCCTGCTGCCTGCCAACTTAGGGTCATCACTGTTTTCCACCCCATTCAGATGAGCAATGACCCCGTTGACATAGAGGCAAAACAGGGTCGGTGCAAGCACACAGCCCTGTCTTACCCCCCTGTCAACGGGGAATCTGTTTGATAAGGTTCCCCCCCTGCCACATCTGACTTGTGCAAAGTTATCTGTATGTAGGCGGATAACTATATTTAGTAGGTGTTACGGAACCCCCAAGTTTGAGAGGACAGACCAGAGTTTTTTACGGGGTACAAGGTCGAAAGCTGCCCGTAGATCCACGAAAACGGTGTAGAGACTGCCACCCTCCAACTTTACCGTTTTCCAAAATATGAGAGCCAGGCGGAAGACTTGATCTATAGTTGAAACTCTGTTCCTGAACCCAGCTTGATATGGGCTCAGGGCAGAGTGATCAAGCATCCATGTTAATAGGCAATCCAGAATCAGCCTCGCAAAGATCTTTTGTGGGACGTCGATTAGGCTAATAGGCCTGTAGTTGGCTGGGAGCAGGGGAAAACCCTTCTTGAAGATGGGAACAATCTCTGCTCCCAGCCAAGTACTAGGCACCGTTATCCCTCCCAGGATTGCATTAAATTCCACATGAAAGTATGGGGCCCAAACCATAGATTCGTGCTTGAACAAATCCCCTGGTAGTTTATCCAGCCCTGGGGCTTTTTCTGCTGAGAGTCTGGAAATAGCTGCCTCAACCTCCGCCACAGTAAATTCATCCCACTCCATAGAGGGAATAGAGGGAGGGTCTACTACTGAAATACCTGGGTCCCCTAACTGATCTATAGCTGCTTGGACATACAAGGATCGAAAATGGGCCTCCCACACATTTGGTGCGAAATTAGCTTCAACTGCTGGGGTCGGATCAGCAGGACCGGTTTTGACAATCTGCCAGAATTTACGGGCGTCTTTAGATTTTAGAGCACCCGTCATGTCAGTCCAATTGTCATTGTCCCATTCGATCTTGGCATTTTGGATTAGAACTTTATATTCCTTCCTCTTAGCCCTAACCAGTGCAATGTTGTCCTGTTGCTTCATGGCTACCAGGAGGCCTGATTTGGCCTTCCTGTACCATCCCCTGTACCATCGCCAGCATGTAAGGCGTTACACTTTACCATCAACCTGAACCCTTCACACAACCTTAAAGGAGTGCTCATATATAGACCACCAGGTCCTCACGCAGAGTTTCTTTCCTCCTTCACTTCTTGGATGGAACCTCTAGCCATCGAGGACTCCTTTATGGCATTGGGAGACTTAAATTTTCATTTAGACAAGACGGACGAGGCTGACACTCAAGCTTTATTAGCAGAATGTCACACACTGGGTTTAAACCAGCACATAAAGGCACCAACTCATGAAGCTGGACATACCTTGGATGCCATCTTCTCTAACATCAATGAGCCAATATATTGCCGCTTACATGGACAGATCACCATGCCATTTTGTGTCATATACCGATTAAACGGACCAACCCCTCTAAACAGACCCCTTTTCAGAATAAATTTAGAGTATGGAAGGACACCGATTACGATACCTTCAGGATATCCTTGTCTAATACTCGCCCGGAGATTCAGCTTGACCCTACTGAAGCAGTAGGTCAGTTTCTCAATTGGGTAGGCAATGCGGTGGAAAAGCATGCTCCACTAAAAACCATCTCGAAAAATAGGAAAGTGCCTTCAGCACCTTGGTACTCAGAGATCCTCAGAAAGCAAAAACAGATCTGTAGGAACCAGGAAAGAATCTGGCGCAAGTCTTACGATAACATAAGTAAGGCCAAGTACAAAGACGAACTAACCATTTACAAAAAAATGATTCAGGAGGAAAAAAAGAATTACTTTGAGCAGCAAATTGAAAAATCAAAAAATTCAAGTCGACAACTGTTTGAAGTAGTCAAGACTTTGGCAGGGAAAGCGGTAGACTTGAGCCCTCCCCAATCACAGGAATTCTGCAATAATCTAGCAGGTTTCTTCTTCTCAAAAGTAAATGATATATACTCCGAATTTTCAGTTACTTTATCTAATACTAACATACAACCTAAACAATTAAGAAACAACCCGGATTGCCCATTTACTAAATTCAGGGACGTGACGAATGAGGAGATAAAAGATCTCATGAGACAGGTAAAAACAGGCTCATCTCTAGATCCTTGCCCCCCTAAAATTCTTATTCCAGTAACTGACTTGGTTAGTGAAGTCATCACTCCAATTTGCAACGCCATGTTCCAATCCGGGATTTTCCCGGACAAGTTAAAAAACACACTACTGAAACCCCTTCTCAAAAAGAGTGGTCTAGATAAAGCAATCCTCAAAAACTATAGACCTATCGCCAGCTTGCCTTTCCTAGCCAAAATAGTGGAGAAAGCTATGAACAGCCAACTAGCTGAATACATCGAACAGAACAACCTCCTGGACGAGTCTCAGTTCGGGTTTCGGAAACTACATGGAACAGAGACTGCTCTTATAAAGGCTGCCGATGACATCAGAACCATCAGGGACCAAGGAGGAACAGCGATACTGGTCCTGCTGGATCTCTCGGGGGCCTTCAACACTATTTCTATTTCTATTTAAAATTATTTATACAGCGCACGTACACCAGCGGTTTCATGGCGCTAAACTGACAGAGAACTGGGCAGAAAAAAAGACTAGGGGCCAATTTAGGACCCATGAATGAGAAAGAATATGTTAATTAAAAAATTTGGCAAACAGATGTGCCTTGAGCTGTTTCCGGAACAGCAGGTACGAAGTTGAGGCCCTGAGCTCTAAAGACAGCGAATTCCAGAAAATTGGCGCGAGGGTCGTGAACTTCGAGCCTCCCCACTTCTTTCTTCGGAACCGCGGAACAGTGAGAAGAGATTGAGTAGATGACCTCAGTTCCCTGAGGGGAACATAAGGAATAATCTCCGATGAGATGAAAGCCGGTGCCGTGCCCAGTCGTGCTTGAAAGGTGATGGAAGCAAGCTTGAACTGGACAGGGGCACAGACAGGAAGCCAATGTAGGGACTTCAGGAGGGGAGTGGTATGGTGGGTTTTTGGGAGTTTGAACACCAGGCGCGCCGCCTGGTTTTGAATCTGCTGCAAACGCCGAAGACTATATGCAGGAATACCTGCATATAGGGCGTTGCCATAATCCAGGCGGGAAACGACCATGGCGAGGGTGATTAATTTTAGGGCGTCAAAAGAAAAAAAACGGGAAACCTTGCGTATGGTACGCAGTGCCAGAAAAGAAGAAGAAACCACAGAGCTGACCTGGGAGTGAAGGGTGAGTTGGGAGTTGAGCTTGATGCCAAGAGTTTTAACTGAGGTAGAGGGAACAGGTGGGGGACCAAGGGAAGGGGGCCAGAAGATGGGAGACCAGGGGCTGGATGAACCACCCGTCAACACCAGCTCAGTCTTGTCTGGGTTGAGTTTAAGATGGTTGTGGTTCATCCAGTCTCGGATGTGAGTCATGACAGTTTGAAAATTAAGGGCAGAATCGGGGGAAGAGGAAAGATTGAAAACAAGCTGGAGGTCATCCGCATAATTGAATACGGCGACCTCCATTTGTTGCAGGGAGAAGATAAGAGGGGAGATGTAAAGGTTAAATAGGAGGGGGGAAAGGGAGGAACCTTGGGGGACCCCGCACCGCACATCGCGGAAGTCCGCAGTGAAATCACCCAGGCGGACTGCCTGGGTGCGGTCCCTCAGGAAGGATGATAACCAAACCAGCGCGGTGCCCCCGATCCCCGCCGCCCTGACACAGGAAAGTAAGATGGAATGATCCACCGTGTCAAAAGCGGCTGAGAGATCGAGGAGGACCAAGGCTTGAGGCTGGTTGGTATCCATACCCTCCCTGAGGTTGTCAAGGACCGAGAGCACTACGGACTCCGTAGAGTGTGCGGGGCGGAACCCGGCCTGGCGGGGGGCGAGCACCCCGTTCTTCTCCACAAAAGAACTCAAGGCAGAGGTGACGTGCCGCTCGAGTACCTTCGCCAGGAACGGTAAAAGAGAGATAGGGCGAAAATTGGCTGGGACAGAGGGGTCAGCGCCCGGTTTTTTCAGAATGGGAACGATGAAAGCGGATTTGAGAGAGTTGGGTACCACGCCCTGGGATAGAGAACTGTTGAGAAGGTGAAGGGGGGGGTCTGAACAACTAGAAAAAATGTGACGGAGAATATGGGCTGGGCAGGGATCTAGCGGGGAACCAGATTTGACGAGTGGAATTATGGCAGTCAGAGATTCCTTAGTTAAAAGTGGAAATGCAGTGAGATGATCCTTAGGGGGAGGACACTGAGGGTCCACAAAAGTAGGGGAAGGAAGGGGAATGTTAGCTTTAATGGTAGTGATTTTTTGGATAAAGAAGTTGTTTAGGGAGTGACAAAGTTCCTGGGAAGGAGTGGGTTTGAGGGAAGTTCTGTCCGAAAATGCCAAATTGTGGACAATCGAGAAGATTTCCTTAGATTTGTTTTCAGCTGCGAGAATTTTGGAGGAGAAATAGATGGTTTTCGCCTCCAGGATTTTTTTTTATATAGAGTCAGGATGTTGATAAACTCCAGGCGTAGAGAGGGGCAGTAGTTTTTCCTCCAGGCCCGCTCCGCCCGGCGCACCGCCAATTTAGTGGCTTTAAGATCTTGATTAAACCACTTATTGGCGTCCTTCTCTCGTTTAGTTGAGACCCGTTTAAGGGGGGCAATGGAGTCGCAACCTGCAGAGAGCCATTGATCGATGGCCGTGACCTGAGAGCTGGTAGACAGGTCTTGCAGGGGGGTAATGAAGGTAGTGAGAGTGGAGGATAGACTATCTGGGTCCACTCGGCCCCATGCACGAACCCAGATGTTTTTGGGAAGTGTGGGCTTAACCAGGGGGTGAATAGGGAGAGCAAAAGAAATCAGGTGATGGTCAGACCAAGTGCAGAGCAAGATTGAGGGGGACTCTACAGGGCAGTTTAGGGACCAGATCTGGTCAAGAATATGACCCTTGATATGAGTGGGAGAGTGAATATGGGAAATGAAATTAAGAGATTGAAGGGTATCTGAGAACTCCTTAGACGATGGACATTCGGCTGGATCAGAGGGCCAAAAATTAAAATCACCTAAAAGCAAAATGGAAGAGTTGTTGACTGTAGTAGTTGCCAAAACTTCGAGAAAGTCCGGGAGAAACAATAAAGGGGATTGAGGGGGATGATAAATGAGTATACAGGTGAGGGGGGGCGTGATGGAAGTGGTACGGATAGCTAAATATTCCGTAGTGGCGATATCTGGCAAGGATAGGGGTTGGAAAGGAAGGTCGGAACGGGCGATGACCGCCACCCCGACCCCGGCTCTGCCATGTTGTCGGTCAGCACGGATAGCATAGTAAGGAGGAGGTAGGGTGGCCAGTAGGGCAGGGAGGGAGTCATCGCAGAACCAAGTTTCCGTTAGGAAAAGAAGATCAGGAGAGTGAAGATCCAACAGTACCGAGAGTTCGTGGGCGTGAGCTACTGCAGACCTAGTGTTTAAATAAAATGCTGTGAGGGATCTAGGGGCAGCAGTAGTAGCGCTACTTCTGGAGGGAAGAGGGGGGGCAGGTTGTGGGGAAGGAATTGTGAGAGGGGCAGGCGGAGATAGACCAAGAGATGAGATACGAGAGCAAGTGGAGCCGGATAATGGCCACGGGCCCCGGAGGCAGCCTAACATGGCGGGGGAATAGGTGGTAGGAGGAGCAGAGTGACATGCCCCTTGCCCCGGACGGTCGCGGACGAGCGCAGACGAGCTTGCCTTAAGCGCGCCTTCGGCGCGCAATCGTCGCGCCCGCTGCGCTTCCTACCAAGGCACATAATTTATATCAGGTGGTCGGGCGTTGGAGGGGGTGTGGCCAAGAGATGTGGGCGTGTCTAGTGGCTCGCCTCGCCGTCGAGAATGGTGACCTGGATATCAACAAACGTAGCAGCGTGAGGTCCGCTGTTCAAAGGTGCAAGAAGTCGGGTAGGTTTAAAATCAGAGCAAACACAGTAATCAAACAGTTTTTAAAATGCCTAACGCGCTCCCGGCTTTCCGCCTCAGGAGTCTCTATCAGTGACGCGCTAGTGGTCAGCGCGCACTATTTGTAGGTCTGGTGAGGGGGCGTGGCCAAGAGATGTGGGCGTGTCTAGTGGCTCGCCTCGCCGTCGAGAATGGCGACCTGGATATCAACAAACGTAGCAGCGTGAGGTCCGCTGTTCAAAGGTGCAAGAAGTCGGGTAGGTTTAAAATCAGAGCAAACACAGTAATCAAACAGTTTTTAAAATGCCTAACGCGCTCCCGGCTTTCCGCCTCAGGAGTCTCTATCAGTGACGCGCTAGTGGTCAGCGCGCACTATTTGTAGGTCTGGTGAGGGGGCGTGGCCAAGAGATGTGGGCGTGTCTAGTGGCTCACCTCGCCGTCGAGAATGGCGACCTGGATATCAACAAACGTAGCAGCGTGAGGTCCGCTGTTCAAAGGTGCAAGAAGTCGGGTAGGTTTAAAATCAGAGCAAACACAGTAATCAAACAGTTTTTAAAATGCCTAACGCGCTCCCGGCTTTCCGCCTCAGGAGTCTCTATCAGTCACGGTCAATCATGCTATCCTGATTGACCGAGTCGAAGAAATGGGCATTCGCTCAAGGGCCAAGGAGCTTCTGGCTTCGTTTCTGTCTAACAGAACGCAAACAGTGACCCTGGGCGAATTTCAATCTACTGAGCTCGCCCTCCCATGTGGCGTTCCGCAAGGCTCATCCCTAAGTCCGACACTTTTTAACATCTATGTGTCGGACTTAGCTAGGGTAATCAAGAACTACCGGATGAGCCTTACCTCATACGCCGACGACACCCAACTGGTGATCGCAATTAAGAATGATGGTGAGGAAGTAGCCGCCAGGTTCCAGGAAGGCATGGTGGCCATCAAGGAATGGATGGCTGAGAACTGCTTACGTCTCAATTCAGATAAAACTGAGGTAATGATCTTTGGAAAATTATCGACACAGTGGTCCACCACATGGTGGCCGACTCCACTTGGAGCCCCCCCAGAACCTGTGCATAAGGTCAGGAATCTAGGAATTATTTTTGACGACAATCTCAATTTCGCCAGCCATGCCAATCAGGTAGCGTCGTCTGCCTTTTACAAGCTTAAGATCATCAGAAAAATCCTGCCCTATCTTCCTGAGAGTACAAGGAAAACAGTGGTGAGCTCCTTAGTACTCTCATCACTTGATTATTGCAACGGATTATTTGTAAATGCTCAGGCACGGGTGGTGGCCAAACTGCAGCTTATTCAAAATGCTGCCGCAAGGCTACTATCTGGCATTCCCAAATTTCAGTCCACTCAGCAAGCAATAAGGAACTACCACTGGTTAACGGTGAGAAATCGCATCAGATTCAAGACCTTGTGTCTCACCTTTAAAGCTCTCAAGGGTCATGGCCCAGCGTTTCTCAAACAGAAACTTTGCCACTACCTTCCGAAAAGATCTCTACGATCTGAACAGAGGCATCTACTGGTTGTGCCACGTACCAGGACGGTTAAATGGGGCGACAGATGCTTCACCAATTCCGCAGCCAGACTTTGGAACATGCTTCCAAAGGAAATAAAATCGGCACCCTTGTTACTCCAATTCAGGAAATTGGTAAAAACCTGGTTATTTGACCAATAACTGCTCAGGACAACATTTCCTAAGGTAGACACATGCTTAATCAGAGATCGTTAGCTAAGTCATAGCGCCAAGACACCCACGGGTATATGCTGCGCTTTATAAATTTTTAAAATAAATAAAATAAATAAATAAATTCCTACAGGCAGCATTGTACCATGAGGCTCTTAACCCTTTACCTTTCTTTTTCTGCACTACCGGGTTCAGTACCTCCGCCAGGGCGCCAGATAGTTCCAAATAAATATCCATCAATTTAGTATAATACTCCTCACTCAGAGATTGCGTTATAAGAATTTTCAACTTTTTGTAGGGCTGGGACTATTTTGGCATAAAGCCGTTAAATATCTTTGGGGTTCCCTATAATTTTTGCCCACCAAACTCTGCGTCTGTCACTAGATAAGATCGCTCTAGGGTCCGAGAGGTCATCAACCCCCTGAGAATCAATAGTAACACCCGGCACCAAAAAATGTAGGATCAGCCAATTATGGTCGCTTTCGTCTCGAGGGATTACATCAAAACCCATGACTCTAGCCCAATCACGCATTTCCACTAAAATGTAATCCAACCGGGATTTATGCCCTAGTCTGTTAAAGGTGGGTTTGGGAGGAATATCTCCATTAACCCGCCCGTTACAGGCCCTTAAAGCATTAATAAGGGTCAGGGACTGAATTTGGGTGGCTAGTGGTGTCCAAGACTTCACTGGGGGGCCCGCCAGCGGAGGAATTGCCCAATGGTCATCTTCCTCCCTCCAAGAACAATGGTAGCGGCTCAAATTGGCAATTGAAGTCGCCCCCTAACACGTAGGAGGTGCCTTGCGGGATAGTACTCAAGAACACGGCTAAGTCCTCAATAGCAGCTGAGATATTAGCTACCCCCACTGGTCTAGAGTATACATTGACCAATGCCAATTTGAGAGCATTTGGCCACTCCAATAATACGCATTGGACATCCATGGAGTTTGTCTCAAGAGATCTTGCCTTACACCCTAAGTGGCAGTCCACCCAGATATGGAGTCCACCAGACGGACGACCCTTCCCCGCCCATTTCGCTGGGATTGAGAAAGTGACAAATCCAGTACGCCAGTAGTCCTCCTTGGCCTATGTTTCCTGGAAGAGGCAGACGTCTTGCATGTCTATAAATGACCCCCACTCCGGGGACTCAAGTTTGTTCGGTAACCCAGCCAAGTTCCAGGAAACAATGGAAATTTAACCCAAATCCCCCCTATCGCTCATAATACAAGCAAGTGGTCTAGCTGTTTCCGAGTCTTGTAGAGCCTGGGATGCTTGGGAGCAGTTCAGACCACATGGGTGAATACTCCCATCTTTAGACCTAGAAAACAGTTGTTCACATACCCCTGCTGGATTGAGCGATTCATTATTAGCATCTCGGGGCTTGCTTTTACTCGAGTTGTCAAGAGTGGGTGCCCTTGTGTGTACACTTCTGCTAGGCTTAGCTGGAGTAATAGACCGCCACTGATGTTTCCCAGCCCTGTTGTGATGTCAGTCAACCGTATCCAAGCAGCTGAACCTGTTGGGGTGTGAAAATTGGTTGTACGGACCATAGTGATAGGGGATATTCCATTCGCCTCTCCCACAAACTCTAGGTGGCAGCCTAGACCAGTTCTCTCTGCGTGGTCTTCTGGGTGTTACCCAGGACCAACCCTCATCCGCCTCTCCCCCAAACCGCTCAAGTTTGTCAGGGTAGAAGGCAGACAGTGGCAAGGCCTGGATAGAGGTATCTGGGGCTGCTAAAGGCCAGTTACAGATGTGGGCCACCGTCATCGGGTCCCTGAAGTTTATTGGGACACAGTTGCCAGTGGAACTTTTCTTTGTTGAGCCCACCCACGGTACTCGTCTGACTAGGATAATTTCACTAGTGATCCCAGGGGGGAGGGGTCTATATTTATTAAGCCAGCTTAGAACCTTGTTTTTTAAAGAAAAGAATGTTTCATTCATAGAACCAACAAGCTCTGGAACCCCGCTCAGGACAACCACAAACTGGGCTGCCCCAGGGGGAAGGTTTATCGCTCGCTTGTTATATTGAGTTTTTTCCTCCAAAGCGTTACGCCCCTCTGTCTCCGTGGCCCTATTTGTACCAGTGGCAGATTTAATAGGAGGAATAACAGGAGGAGGGGGCTGGGTAGGTGCAGATTTATTAGGAGGAATAACAGGAGGAGGGGGCTGGGTAGGTGGGAGTATGATACTCAGAAGAGGGGGCACTGTAGTAGGTTGCGGCCCCACCGGGTTGGCAGACACATAGTTGTTACCCGTGTTCCCCTGTTGTAGGTTTGCTGACTTGAGGTAATCTATAGTAGCCCCTGTTACCTCTTCTATTTTGGCCAACCTAGCTTCCATTTTAACAAATCTAGATTCTAGCAGATGGATTAAGGACTCCAACAAACTAGCCAAATTGTTGTGCTCTGCTACAACTTCACCCACCCCCGAGAGCCACTAGCTGATAGTAAGCTGACTAGGTCAGCAGGCTGATGATCTGCCTGAGTACTATGTTGAACGCTAGTGTCTATAGGTGTTTGTTCTACATCGTTCCTCCCCCTGTTGTCCTCCGTAAGGTTACGGTGCTTGGCGAACTCTGCTTTTTACCCCCTGATGTGTGTGGGCCACGATTCCTTTTGGGGATTGCTCCTTCCCTGAACCCTTGGGACAGTTGATTTTGTGGCCTGACATTCTCAATTACAGGTGGAGCTACTGTAATACTCGAGGTTGGGACCGAATCCCGGATGACAGAAACATTCAGCAAAGGGTCCCTTAGTGGTGCAGGGGCACTCCCCAAGGTCGACGGAGTACTAATTATCACATTTGTTTCCACAGGAACTGGCTGTCTAGTTGGAGTCAGGGCTTTTGCTATGTGGCCAAGGGAAGATCGCTTAGCATTCTCGTTTCCCTGGGAAAGTCTACGCTCCAAGGTTGCAATTTCATGTGTCAGAAGAGAATTGGCTCTGACAATAAAATTGTCCATAGCACCGACTGTATGGGCAGCAGAGTTTGCAGCTTTGCTCCTGGTTTATCTGCTCGCCATATTTTACCAAAGAGTTTTCAGTACCTATACAAGTTAAGGTAAACTTCAAGTCCTACCCCTGTAGGTAGTTGGATGGATGTCGCGATGCAAAAGACCAAGGGGGGTGGCCCGGTCCGGTCTCAACCGGGCTCGAACAGGCTAAAACGGGCCTGCTCTTGGCCCGGGCTTCGGCCGGCGCCCACCCGCGCGCGTCCCGCGACGCAGGAAGGTAGTGTGAATTTTAACCTTCCTGGCGGGGGGCGTGGACACCGGGGGAAGAGGCACCAGCTGTGAGGAAGTGTAGCCTGCTGGTCCTTGCAGTCCCCCGGTGATGAGTTCAGCAAGCAGGCAGTACCCAAACAGCGCCCGTGGAGCAGGGGCCTAAAATCCCAGAGAAAGTTCAGGGCACACGTCCTTCAGGGAGTCGCAAATCACCTCCAGTCAGGTTCATTACACACTGTGAGCGGCTCCCGCGGAGCGGGGGGCGCGAAAAGTTAATGAAGGCACCTAGCGGGGGCGTGGATACCGGGAGAAGAGGCACCAGATTTGAGGAAGTGTAGCCTGCTGGTCCTCGCAGTCCCCCGGTGATGAGTTCAGCAAGCAGGCAGCCACCCAAACAGCGCCCATGGAGCAGGGGCCGAAAATCCCAGAGAAATGTATTAAATTACATGTGGGGGACTCCTGCCCCCCACACTGCCCCGGGGACCGTCACCTCCCCGGGGCTTTAATTATTTATGGGTGGGGGCCTCGCAGGCCCCCACAAGCCCGGGGACGAGAAACTCTGCGGGGCTTTAATTTATTAAATTAAGTTTGGAGGAATCCTGCCCCCCCACACTGACCCTGGGACCACCACATCCCCAGGGCTATATGCTTTAAATGCAGGGGGCCATGTGGCCCCCACCTCCCCGGGGTTAACCGGAAGCAACAGGAGGGGTAGTTACTCCCCAACGTCAACCTCCGGGGCCAACTCCCCCTTTTGTTACCTCCAGTAAGTCCCACACAGCAGGAGAAGTGTGGCTCAACGGTTAGAGGCGGCAGACCCAGAGGGAGAGGTCGGCCCAGGACCAGGGTTCAATTCCCGACGCGGCCGGGTGCAGGACCAATGTCAGCGGGCCTGATAAATCTCGCCTTGGTGCCACTCTAACCATGGGGTCCCACGCTGCAACTCTGGGCAATAGCTTGCTTAGTCTCCACTCTGGCCCCATCACCACCGGGGATGCCTGGCTGCACCTTGGGGATGCCCAGTAAAGGGACCATCCCACAGGGAAATCCAGGACGGGTTCCCCAGTGGTACAGCGCTGGGACTCTCCAGGGTAACCATGCGCTCTATAAATCCAACTTTCATTCATTCATTCATTCACAGCAGGATAGCTAACTTGTTATATCAGGCCCACCCCCTCCCTGCACCACTGTGCAAAGCATCCCCTGGCGCATTGTAGGTTGGGAGATTAAGTCCCCTTGAATCCTGAGGTTCTCCGGTGGCCAACTACCCACCAAGTACCTCCAGTAGGTGCCACAGAGCTGTGTTGCAGAGAGGTATGCCGAGACCCTGCCCCTCTTTACACCATGCAGCAAACACAGCTTCTTGTATTGTGGTATTGTGGTATACTTATATAGCGCGGCCTGTCACCACCAAGGGCATCCTGGCGCTTTTGGCCCATGATCCAAGCGAAAGCAGTAGCTCAACCTATCCTGGGGAAAAGATAAGTTTTCAAAGCCTTTCTAAAGGCTAAGAGATCTTCAAAGCTTCTCAAGGATATTGGCAGAGAGTTCCAGAGTTTGGCCACCGCTACTCTGAACGAACGGCCGCCCATCCTCACTCTCTGGAATCGCGGAACTACCAGTAGCCTGGACGAGGAGGAGCGTAAAGCTCGAGATGGACGATACCAGGCAAACATTCGCCGCAGGGGGATTGGGCCCAGGCCATGGATAGCCCTGAACACAATACACGCTGCTTTGTAGCGCACCCGTAAATGGACCGGCAGCCAATGAAGTTCCCGCAACGCTGCCGTAGAAGAGCTATGGTAGGGGCGAGAGAGGGCGAGTTTGGCAGCAATGTTTTGCAACCTTTGCAGCTTGCCCAGGAGTGTTGCCGGGGCCTCCAGAAGCAGTGCGTTACAGTAGTCAAGTCGACTTAGGATGGTACAACGCACTACTTCTGGTCTGGCTTGCTCAGGGAGGAGGGGTAGAACCTTGCGCAGCATACGGATCAGCATCATACATGTGGAGGTGGTCTTATTTACATGTAGATCCAGCTGCAGGTTAGGCCCAAAAATGACACCCAGATTGCGCACCGATTGTGCGGCTGACACCGTTTCTGAAAAGGACGGAGGCCAAAAGTCAACTGGGAAATCTCGGGGAACTCGGTCAGTAGAGCAGTGCAGGACCTCTGTCTTGGTTCCGTTGAACTGTAACGAGTTCAAACGGAGCCATTCCGCTGTAGCCTGCATGCACCGGTGAAAGGTCTCCAGTGTGACTGCATCCTGTCCCTCCAGAGAAAAGACCAGCTGGGTATCATCCGCATAGTTAAATGCGGAGATACCAAATGATTTAATAAGCTGGACTAGAGGGCGGAGGTAGATATTAAAGAGTATAGGGCTGATGGCTGAGCCCTGGGGTACTCCTTGTCCCACTCTCCGCTCCTCTGAACTGAAGGGGGGTAACGAAACCCGTTGCTGACGGCAGTCCAAGTAGGAGATTAACCAGTCCCTGGCCCTGTCTTTGACCCCGCATTCTTCCAACCTAGAGATCAAGGTGGGATGACTGACCGTGTCGAACGCGGCCGACATGTCGAGCAGCACCAAGAATGCTGCCCGACCGCTGTCGACTCGCGCCCGCAGATTGTCTAACACGGTCACCAACGCGGATTCCGTCCCGTGCGCTGGGCGAAAGCCGAATTGCATCTCATCCAACCAGGTGTTCCCTTCTAAGAAGCCGGACAGGGTGCAGGTGACCAATTTCTCCATGATTTTAACCGGAAAAGGAAGCAGGGAAATTGGCCGGTAGTTAGAAAGGCACGCAGGGTCGAGCGTAGGTTTTTTTTAAAAGCGGAGATACCACTGCCTTCTTCCAGCAACTCAGTACAATACCTGTCTCAAACGACTGGCAGCAGATGGCATGCAAGGGCTGGAAGAGATCCTCTTGAAACACCTTCCATAATTTTGGAGGAAGAGGATCCAGAGGCGAACCAGATGAAATCGTGAGGGCTAAATTGCCAAACTCCTCCAGAGAGGGAAGGGGGAAGCTACTCAGCTGGGGTCGACTGGCCTCAATCGCCGGAGCTCCCAAGCTGAGAGCCGGATCCAGAGAAGAAGGGGAAGGACTACTCGACTGGGGTCGACTGGCCACAATCGCCGGAGCTCCCAAGCAGAGAGCCTGATCCAAAAAGGGAGGGGAAAAGCTACTCAACTGGGGTCGACTGGTCTCAATCGCCAGAGCTCCCGAGCAGAGAGCCGGAACCATAGAAGGAGGAGAGAGACTGCTCAACTGGGGTCGACTGGCCACAATCGCCGGAGCTCCCAGGCAGAGAGCCGGATCCAAAGAGAGAGGGGAAGAGCTAATCAACTGGGGTCGACTGGCCGCAATCGCCGGAGCTCCCAAGCAGAGAGCCAAATCCAAAGGGGGAGGAGAAAGGCTACTCAGCTGGGGTCGACTGGCCTCGCTCGCCGGAGCTCCCAAGCTGAGGGCCTGATCCAAGAGAAGGGGAGGAGACCTACTCAGGTGGGGTCGACTGGCTTCCATCTGCACTAAAGTAACGCATTGCTGCAGTCGTGTCACAACCATGAAGCAACTTCAGCAATGCATGGGGCCAGCCTATCTCTATAGCACTGCCCCACACTCACGCCTACCATGAGGCAGGCGGGAGGTACTGGCGCTGTGCCGTTCATGAGGGGTGCCCATGTCATCGTTTGGAAGCAATGGTGGAGTGTCAGTGCAGAGGGAATAACAAGATGTTCTGCAGTGGCCTTGATCCATCTGCGAGGGGGTACGATGATAGCGCTGGCGTCGGGTGGGCAAGGTGAAGACGTGATTCATCCAATGATGGTAGTGCCAGGAGAGTCCGGAGTTGTGGCTGTAGTGGAAGTACCCGCTGGCATAGGTGATGTGCTCAACTGTGTCTTGCTATGTGGCCTGTTGAGGTGCCTTGCTGCTTGTGTCTGATGTTGGTGACATTCCCCAGGAGAGGGTGGTTCTCTGGTCACTTGGGTTGCCCAGGTGAAACTTGAGTTCACGGAGTTGAATGCGGTCTGTGGAAGAGAGACCCTGCAGTGCAATGAGGTCAACAATGGAATTGGAGACCGGAGGCCATGGCCCGGGGGACCTGCACATGAGGGTGCAGTAGAGGATGTTCATGGGCCTGGTCCGGATCTTGGAGTTGCCGTAGTCCATGGTCACTCTTGGGTCATTAGAGTGCGCGGTCAGTCGGAGTGCACTTCTGTAGGTGATGTCAATGCCTCCTCTCTGAAGGTCAGGGTGCTCATTGCGGGTGACACTGCAGCCGTCAGTGACGGCAATGGCGATGTCTGGAGCAGAGGTTGGTCCTGGCAGGCGAAGTGGCGTCCAGGGTTGATGGCGAGGAGGTTGCTGGCGTCGTATTGGTGGAGTGTCCAAGAGGAATGATCCTTGGTGCTGAGCACCGTCCAGGACCAGTCGGACACAGATAGTGTAGCCTATGGTTGCCTTTGCCTCGGGAGACGACCATTACAACGCAGGCAGTACATCTTTAACAATGCAACTCTGACAACGCAGGTGCCATAACATCATATTTGAATACAATGCCTTGTGAGGTCAGTAATGGTGTAATTTAGGTTTCAGGTCAGTAAGCGTCTCGGATGTAAAGAAACTACATTTCGGGTGTTTATTGGGGTAAATATGACAACTGGGGTGTATTTTGGGGTAAATAATGAAAAATGTTGTGTATTTTGGGGTAAAATATGAAAAATTAAGTATATTTTGGGGTAAATTATGAAAAATGGGGTGTATTTTGGGGTAAATTGTGATGAATGGGGTGTATTTTGGAGTAAATGATGAAAAATGGGGTGTGCATCTGTTTCAACTGTGATTTTTTTATGTCTTTTGGGGGTTCAAAAAAGTAATTCCAGGGTTCACGGTTGGGTTTGTGGTGCAAAGGTTAGTTTTGGGTGCACTCACTAAAGTTGGAACAGTGATCATTATGTCTGCGCTATGCAACACTCCCTCTACTGTTGTAATGTGCCTAGTATTAGTATGCATTGAAATGGAATGTGAGGTGATGACATGTGTCGCAACTACCTATGTGCCCTAGGCACATGAGTGGTATGCCCGCTGTGCATGGGTGCCCAGCGGCCATCATTGAGAAGTGCGGGGGGCTGGACAGCTGTGAGGTGGCAAACGCAGGAATTAACACTGAATGGTGTGTGGACGCGGGGATGTGTGTGTGAGCGTCTGTTGTTAAGAATTTATTGAGGGACATCTTACCTTGCAGCGGTGTCCAGTGTCTTTGTAGCTCTTGCTCTCATGCGTCTGCTTCCAGGAAAAGGAAGGAGGCAGCCAGGCTCCCTCCCCTGAGTCAATCACAATGCGGTGGGATTGGTAATCGGCAATGGGACAAGCCATGCAGCCAGGGGACAGAGGGGTGGCCATGCAGCCTGCATTGCGAACAGGGAAGTGTGCATCACTGCTTTGGGCAGCCTGAGTGGGCCGACCAAACAGTCATTGTGCACTTGAGTAGGCACGCCAATCTACCCATGCCCTGCTCTGTATTTGGAGCAGTCCTACCCACCCTCCCACACCTTGAGGATACATAGCATGATTATATCAATTAGCTATCCCTTGTTATTAACTTTTGATCTGTTTTTTGGCTTCTCGGAGCCCACACTTCCCACTTCACTCCGCTGTTGCCCCTATGGCCCACACCCCTGTCCTCGGCCATTGCCGCCTCCCAGCTGATTGTTCCTCCCCCTCCCCTACTAAATGACGGATGCTGTGCAGAAGACACGCATAAGCAAAGCCCGTCTGGGTCCGTCCGTGACCCAACCGCGACCAACGCCAGGAACCCCGTGTCTTGAGCCAGCAACTGCTACAGCTCAGCCACCCTCCAAGCACTCAACCATGGAAATCTCAGAGACTGACACCAGGCCTAGCCAAACACGGCCATGGCCAGTTCTCCTGCTCCCACTGCCGCCAGACCTTAACCACCACCCCGGCCTCCAACACATCCAACGCTAGCATCGCAGCGAGAGAACTCCACACTTGGATCTCCAACTGCGCATACAAGCTCGCCCCGCTATGCAAGTCCAACAATCATCCCCAGGAAAGGCACTTGATTCACCACTGATCTCCAAGAATCAAGACGCACCTGCAGATGCCTGGAGAAGAACTGGAGAAACACCAAGAGACCCGAAATCTACACCACTTACAAGGACGCCATGATGGACTACCATGACCAAATCCTCAACAACTCCACCAACTATAAGCAACTCTTCAAGGTCATTCATCAATTCACCAACCCACGCAGAAAAGCCACAGATATCATCTCGTCCCAAGACCTCTGCGATGAGCATGGAACCTACTTCCACCTCAAGGTCAAAAAACTCTACAACAAATTCGCTGACCATCCACCAGATACCACAGCCGGACTCCCGCCCCTGACACACCAGCCAGCCAACCATCTCCACCTGGAGGCTGGTCACAGTTGAATACACCGCATCAACTAAGAAAGGCATCCACTCAGGGGTCCCCACCGACCCCTGCCCTCCTCACCACTAACATAGTACCAAGATCGCCCTATTCGCTGCCACAGACAATATTTGTGCCCTCCTGGACCATGTCAGTTTGCATCCCTCATCCTACTCAACCTTTCAGCAGCCTCAGACACCATCTCCCACGTACACTAGGTCACCAGACTACACGACGCCTGCATACAAGACTGGATCCTATCATTCCCCACTGGAAGAAGCCAAAGAATCAGACTGCCACCCTTCCTCTCTGATCCCACGTAAATCCCCTGCAGAGTCCTACAGGGGTCATCTCTGAGCCCGACTCGCTTCAACATCTACATGGCCCCCCGAGCCGCCATGTCCGACAACATGACCTCAACATAGTATCCTTCGCTGATGACATCCAGCTCGCCTCTCCCTCACCAAAGACCCAACCACTGCCAGACTCAACTTCCAGAAAGGAATGTATGATGTTGAAGTTTGGATGACCAACAGCTGCCTGTAGCTCAACGCTGAGAAGACATTTGTTCTCATCCTTGGAATCACCCCTTCAGCATGGGACAATAACTGGTGTCCGCTGCCCTCGGAAGCCCACCTAGCACCTCATGATTCAACAGCCTCCGTATCCTCTGCAAGACCTTCAAATGGAGCCCCCCGGAGTCAAGGAAGACAGTCACCCCTGCACTCATCACCAGCAGACTGGACTATGGAAATGCACTGTCGCCAACATTTACAAGTCCCTACTCCGCAAATTCCAGACATTACAGTACACCGCTACCAGACTCGTCCTCGGCATTCCCCGGCATGGACACATCAGCCAACACCTTTGGAGAGATGATTCACCTTCAAAATCCTCACTCACGCCTACAAATGCCTACACCAAATACCTCAACGAGAGAATCTAATTCCATGTAACCAAATGAGCCATCCAATCTAACAACCTAGCACTGGTCAAAACCCCGCACATCCACAGAGCCAGAGCAGACAGAAGATCCTTCTCCCACATTGCATCCAAGAACTACTGGCAGACATCAGAGGTGCACTCTCCCTGAACACCTTCAGGAAGACCCTCAAGACCTGGCTCTTCATCCCAGAGATCTGGGTCCACCCCTTCAGTGCCTTGAGATCCTCAAAGGTGAGTAGCGCACTTACAATTCCCATGATTGACTGATAGATTAAGTTGTCATCATGTGATGATTGTTCCTCTACTGCACTGCTTGAGGTGGTGGGGCATAGCTCTCCCACCATAGTGGTAGTGCCACTACTGGGAGTGCGTCATCTACGTGTGATAAACAGGAGCCACTCACCCCCTGGCCCTCCTGCGCGTCCCACCTTCTCCTTACCTGGATATTGACCCCGTGGCAGAATCCACTGCACTCTCTCCTAACCTGGGACTCAGCCAGCAGCAACCTGAGCCAGGTGTGATTTCACTGGGCTGGGTACAGCAGTCACCGCGTAGTCCACTGGTAGACCTCCCAATGCAGTTGATGCAGCATGGCTCCCTTCTGCATGTAGTTGCAGCACTCAGGCAAAACAGTTGGATGTAGCACAGGGGCCTCACTCTCCACAGCGTCTGGCCATCCCAACATCATCCGTCCTGTGATACAGGGAGATGACACCCCCTGTTGGTAATCCACTCTGTGCACCCTGGTGGATTGTAGTATGCAATGCGGACCTTACTACGTTGGTGCGCAGCAGCACCTCTAACATTGACTGTTCCAAGGTGCGCAAGGCGGACTTCTCACAGAGTTCAGCAACGTGTCTCCATGCGATCTGCCAGAATTTACCATCAGGTACGGGCAATCGTCGCACCTCAATGTCTCCCGCCACGGGTCATCGACTCCACAGCATCTCCACATCCCACTCCAGGCACCAGACGCAGGTCCAGCAAGACATCCAGGCACCAGATGCAAGTCCAGCGAGGTATCCAGGAGCAAGGCCAGCAGGCATCCAGGTACCAGATGCAGGTCCAGCAGGTATCCAGGCACCAGACGCAGGTTCAGCAGGCCTCCAGGTGCAAGACGCAAGTCCAGCGAGGCATCAAACTCCAGGTGCAAGTCCAGCGGGGCATCCAGGCTCCAGGTGCAAGTCCAGCAGGCGTCTAGGCACCAGACACAGGTCCAGCAGGTATCCAGGCACCAGCCGCAGGTCCAGGAGGCATCCAGGCGCAAGACACAAGTCCAGGGAGGCATCCAGGCTCCAGGCACAAGTCCAGCGGGGCATCCAGGCTCTCATCATGGAAATCCTGGATGTTGGGGGGCCTGAGGGGGTTGTTGATGTGTGCTGCACTTGGCCCTGGGTGCTCAAATCTGCATGTAACTTTTTTTTGTACATTTTTTCTATGGTAGGTGGATGATAGGCTATTTTTTCAAAGTCCACACTTACGGGTTAGCGTGCGTTTTAATTTCGCTAAAAGTTTAAAACTGGATTCTGCCCTCTATCACCGGTTTACCTATTGCTATCGCGCAGCGGTTAGCAGCAGTTTTCGCTGAAGCTATCGCCTGTTAGCGACGTATTGATAATATGTGGCTAACTAGGCAAATTAAAAAGGCGATAGACGGCGAGAAAAAAATGAATGCTAACCTAGGTTAGCGATAGTTATCGCCAATTCTTGATAATATCCCCCATATGGTTTCAGGGATGTTATAATCAGTTGGACATTTCACTCATAAAAAAACAGAGAAATTTGGCTGTTATAGTTAGTTGAGCTAACTATAACTCGCGCCCCCGCAATGCACTGCTGATGACGTCACATACTACATCATTCATGACACGGTCAGTGACATCACTGATGACATCACTGATGACATCTCAAATGACATCACTGATGACATCATCCAGTGAATGTGTGTTTCTGTAAAGTTTAAATATGTTTTATATATTTATATATTCACTGAAAAAAACATAGGTTTCAGGCCTTATATAGTTAGGAATAAGCATTTAAAAAACCTTTAAAATTCACTTAAAAAAATATAAGTTTTACGGGTGTTAGATTTAGCTGGACATTTCAGTCATACAAAACCATTGAAATTCCTCGTATATAGTTAGTTGTACTAACTATATTTCGCGAACCCGCAATCCACTGCTGATGATGTCACATATTACATCATTCATGACATGGTCAGTGACATCACTGATGACATCTCAAATGACATCACTGATGACATCATCTAGTGAATGTGGTTTGCTTCATTATTTAAATATGCTTTATATATAATTGACTGTTTACTTGACCAATTTATAGTGTCTCACTAAATATAGTGGATAGTGAAATGATTACGCACTTGTATAGCGCACGACTACCCGTAGGCATCTCGGCGCTTGTACGAATACCGCCAAGGAACCCTTCCTGGCCTTTCCCTGTGAGGAGCTCACTCCTGGGCACCCCCAAGGTGTAGTCAGGCATCCTCAGCGCTGTTGGGGCCGTTGTAGAGATTTAGCAAGCTATTGCCCAGAGGTGCAGAGTGGGACTCATGATTAGAATAGGCACGAGGTGAGAATTATCAGGTCCGAGGAAATTGAGCCCGAGACCCACTGACTGAACTGTTTGAATATCTGTATCACTTTGTCAGTTTTTGTGTAAACTGGTTCTCCAGTTGGTTACTAGCTATGTGAAGTCTATATTAGCTATTGATTAGTTAACTGAGTATTTGTATGGGAGAGTGAATGTGTGTGTCGTTCGGTGGAGGGTGTGTGACTGCCCAAAGATGTGTGAATAGTTGATTCACTAGATATATGAAGTTAAAACTACATGTTCTAACAGTTGTTTGGGTGAGTGAATATCTTTATGGGTGTGGTGATGAGCAAATATATTTATCAATGGTACATGTCCAACAAACTAGAAAAATAAAAGGCAGTGTATGTGTCAGTTGTTGTATATAAATAAGTTTACATAAGACTCAATGATTGTGTGAGTGACTGTATGGATAACTTTATACTTGTAATAATGATTTTATAATACACTAAGTATGACTTACTATCTAAATGAATAGATGAAGTTGTGTTTGTATAAGTTTGTAGCTAAGTAAATATGTAAGTATGATCCATTGTTTGCTTAAGTGAGTAGGATGACTTCATATGTGAATAGGATGTGTGCTGGTGTGTAATGTCGATGTAGGTGTATAAGTATTTTTGATAGTGTTCAATTGTTCATTGACAGCATGTATGAGTGAATCTACAGGTAAGTGATTAGATGTGTGTATACATCTATGAATCACTGAGTGGGTTTTTAGATACTTGTATTGCTGTAACTATGGATTCAAATATGATACTCTGTATTTTACCAAGAGTGATGAAAGATTTTACTAGTGTACGAAAAGGTGTTTGTGATTGTCACGTGGATGATGTCATCAGTGATGTCATTTGAGATGTCATCAGTGATGTCACTGACCATGTCATGAATGATGTAATATGTGACATCATCAGCAGTGGATTGCGGGTGCGCGAAATATAGTTAGTACAACTAACTATATAGGAGGAATTTCAATGGTTTTGTATGAGTGAAATGTCCAGCTAACTCTAACACCCCTAAAACATATAGTTTTTTGAGTGAATTTTATAGGTTTTTTAAATGCTAATTCCTAACTATATAAGGCCTGAAACCTATGGTTTTTTCAGTGAATTTCAAAGGTTTTTTAAATGCTAATTCCTAACTATATAAGGCCCGAAACCTATGGTTTTTTCACTGAATTTGCAAGGTTTTTTAAATGCTAATTCCTAACTATATAAGTCCTGAAACCTATGTTTTTTTCAGTGAATTTCAAAGTTTTTTTTAATGCTAATTCCTAACTATATAAGACCTGAAAGCCCACCAGGAATCTCCAGTATGCGTCAGGGGACTGCATTGCAGAGAGGTGTAATAAAGCCACGCCCCTTTTTACACCTCTCTGCAACGCAGCCCCCGGGCATGTTTGAAGAGGGGGAACTAATTCCCCTTGCATACTGGGGGCCCCTGGGGGCCAATTAGCCCACCTGGAACCTCCAGTATGCACCAGGGGGCTACATTGCAGAGGTGTAAAGAGGCTATGCCACTTGTTACACCTCTCTGCAACGCAGCCCCCTGGCGCGTTTGCAGAGGGGGAACTAATTCTCCTTGCATACTGGGAATCCCTTGGGGCCAACTAGCCCACCAGGAGCCTCCAGTATGCGCCAGGGGGCAGTATTGCAGAGATGTGTAATGAGGACACACCCTTTTTTACACCTCTCTGCAACGCAGCCCCCGTGCATGTTTGAAGAAGGGGAACTAATTCCCCTTGCATACTAGGGGTCCCTGGGGGCCAACTAGCCCACCTGGAACCTCCAGTATGCGCCAGGGGGCTGCATTGCACAGAGGTGTATGAGGCTATGTTCGTTTTTTATTAAACCTCTCTGCAACACAGGCCACTGGCGCGTTTGCAGAGGGGGACTAATTCCCCTTCCATACTGGGGGTCCCTGGGTCATATCTGCCCAAACGCCGATATTCCGAACAATTGAAAATGACTTTTCTTGAGAAACATTTGGATTATCATGTCCTATACTTTGGAATTTTTGCAAGACTGACTTTGAGGATGCTATAAATTACTCAAGTCTGCCCGAATTGTGTGGGTAAAATTGATACCTAGTCACTTTGAATAAGAATGTGCTTACGTCTCGTCTAACATTTGGAAGAAATATCTAGTTATATGACAACAGGATACCGACATAACTTGAAGGAAATAAGAATGCCCTGAAGAAGTTCTGTTGTACAGAACTAACCGCGTCGGCTGGCTGGGGTACATAAACTTAAGGAAAATAAAAACATTTGAATATACACCAAGATTCAGCGCTTCAATAAGGACTCTAAGTGATATGATGTGATTGGACTTATTGTGCAAGTGGTGCTGGAATATTCTCCACTACTCTCTACTACTTACGCTCTACTATTCCACTACTCTCTAATACTCACTCTCTACTACTCATTCAATACTACTCTACTACTCTCTACTACTCTCTCTCTCTACTACTCACTTCCTACTACTCACTATCTACTACTCTCTACTACTCACTCTCTACTACTCTCTACTCTCTACTACTCACTCTCTACTACTATCTCTCTACTACTCACTCTTTACTACTCACTCTCTACTTCTCACTCTCTACTACTCTCTACTACTCTCTTTCTACTACTCACTCTACTACTCACTCTCTACTACTCTCTACTACTCACTCTCTACTACTCTCTCTCTACTACTCTCTACTACTCACTCTGTACATCTCTCTTCTATTCTCTCTCTCTGCTACTCACTCTCTACTACTCTCTACTACTCACTCTCTTCTACTCACTCTCTACTACTCACTCTCTACTACTCTCTACTACTCACTCTCTACTACTCTCTACTGCTCACTCTCTACTGCTCTATACTACTCACTCTACTACTTACTCTCTACTACTCTCTACTACTCACTCTCTACTACTCACTCTCTACTACTCTGTACTACTCACTCTACTATTCACTCTACTACTCTCTACTACTCACTCTGCTACTCTCTCTACTGCTCTCTTCTACTCTCTAATACCCACTCTCTACTATCTACCCCTCTACCTCTCTCTACTTACCTCTCTACTAGTCTCTACCTCTCTACCTCTCTACCTCTACCTCTCTACCTCAACCTCTCTACCTCTCTACCTCTACCTCTCTACCTCTATCTACACGCACACATATACACATATATATATGCATATATATGCATATGCATTTATATATATGTATGTGTATATATATATTACCTACTGGCATCGCCAGTAGGTATACATAGTTAGGATTTTTTCCCTATGGGATTTTTGAAAATTCTATGTCTAATAACTTTGGCGTTTGTGGACGGAATTGGCTGAAATTTTCAGGAAAATGGCACATTTTGTTTCTGAGCAGCCCCTGAAAATTTGGGGGGGGGTTTCGTCAAGGGGGGGCCGAGAAAAAAGGGGGGTCCCAAAACGCGTTTTCCCATGTTAATTTCCATAGGGCGGTTGGCCTCACTTTTAGCCCGAACGGCTGAATGGATTTGCATGAAACTTGGCAAAATTGTAGGGACTGTTAGCCCGATGTGCCTTTGCTAGGTCTCAATATATGTGCTCCAGTGGATTTTGAGAAATTAACGTTCAAAAAAAGATATATATCTGTAACAGCGCTCCGGTCAGCGCTCCGGTTCGCGTACTTTTCGCGTATCGGAACTTTGCGAAGCGAAGCTGATTGGCTTTCCGGTGTCTGTCAACATTCTAAACGTTCCGGAGCGGCCGCCATCTTGTCTCTCGGTAGGATCGAGAGACAAGAGGAGGCCAAAACAAAGGGGGAAATGACCATAAGGAGGGATAGTAGATCCTCCCTGACCCCCTAGGTTTTATGTGGAGGTTTTAAAAGGGCCCCGCAGGGCAAAAAAAATAAATATTTTTTTTTTTGCGTGGGGAGCGCACGGTTCGCGAACCGGGAAGCGGCCCAGGGAGTGTACTATAAGGAAAAAAGAATGATAGAGTTTTCAAATACTGTATGTTAATTGATTGTTGGTTTTGTTGATTATTTTTTAATTTCTTTATTTTTAAAGCAATTTTTATTATTGTGATTGTGTTTCATAATTTAATAAACTTTCTAACATTTCACTGTCAGAAATGTAATTATGTTCATTGAACATACTTTGTAGTCTTTGAGGGTGTAAAATGTCCTCATTTTTAAGGAGGTCATCTACTGCTTCCACACATTGCAGTAGTTCTTGGTCCCAACTTTCATCCATAAATTCATTTTCATTTTGATCAATGATTTCTTGGCTGCTCTCTTCCAGGACAATTTGAAATTCAACTTTCTGTTCGCCCTCCATTTTGCCTGAAATTTGGATAAAAAAAATATATATTAGTAGAGATAGGGCACTGCTGGGATTAATTTTAGATAGGCAGTTTTTATCAGTGAATTTATCTTTTGGCAGTGTATAGTATCAGAGTGGAAGTAGGAATATAAAAAAGTGTATGTGATTTAACGTAAGTAAATTCATAATTATACAAGAGAAGCCTAACTCCATCCATAACTATAACAGAGAAGTCTATCTAAATCTATAACTACTACAGAGGGATAGTATATAACTATCAGAAAAGTTTACCATATTAATTTATAGTGCACAATATACTTCAGTTTTAAAAATAACAACTTACCTTTACAAACAAGTTGAAGTGTTTAGTGATAATTCAATTGAAATGTACAACAAGAAGTAGCAGTCAAAATGGCTGTGTTTCCTTCTCTTCCTTTATATATATCCAGGTATATAACCAATCAAATGTCAGGTAATAAAACTAGAAAATGAAAGTAACATTTTCATTGGTTGTCAATTCCAACACTTCAGATGTGTTTTGTGAAGTAATTTACCTCACGGTATTTAGAAAGGTCTACAGGCTAAATGGCTAAATGGAATTTCAATCAAATTTGTGAAAATGAAAGGGATTGGTATGTAGTATGAGCTAATCTATATTTGGTGAGAGTGTCTCCAGTCGTTTTTCTGTAAATTACTTTCCCACCTTTTTTATTGGACCGCTTCCCGGGAAGCGTCCCGGTTTGCGAACCTTAAGCGTTACGGGAGTCCACCATTTTGTGTTTCGGTCGAATTAAGATACAAGATGGAGGGCAAATAATGTTCAGAATGGGTAGAAGGGGGCACGGTACAAGTATCTTGACCCCCTAGGTTTTCTGAGGGTGGCTGAGGAGGCCCATATGTGCGGGAAAAAAACATTTTTTTTTAGAAATTTTGCGCAGTTAGCTTCCGCCTCTCATCCACACAACGCCACTCATCCATTTGCAAAACCAAACGAACAAACTCTTCTATTGTGAAACCTATTGCATTGTCAATGCTTGATTCTTTCACTTCCTTATGTATTTTGTTTTCCACAATTATATCCTCTTCCTTCTTTTCTTAGGTAAATAAATCTATTAAACACCATTTCTGGTTTAGTCCCTATAGCTGTCTTTCTTTTTACATCACTCTCTGTTTTCTTCTCTTGTACTTACTCCTTTATTATTTTTTTTTTTTAAATTGGGGTTCGCTCCCGGTTCGCGAACCGGCGAGCGAACCGGAAAGCGAACTAAAAAAAAAACAGCTTGCCAGAGTGTTACACTTTCTAGCAATTTTTGTAAAAAGGGGAGGTAGTTCTGAAAAGAACTTTTTTTTTTGTTGTTGTTTTATATTTTTTTTCTTTTTTGAACATTATTTGTTTTTTTTTGTATTTTTTGAACACTTTTTTGTTTTTTTTGTTTTTTTTCAAAGGGAAAGAACAGAAAAAGGCATTGAAAAGGGCTCAACAGGAGCAACAAAAAAAAATTAAAACTTGTTGCGTTTGGAGCATCGGTGTTTCTCGAATGCCAAATTAATTAATTTCACACTCATGTTTGCGCATGAAATTAAAGTGCCACAATATAAGCATGTCAGCTTCAGATGGACAATTTTTTTTTGTATATTTGGCACTGTTTCGTTTGCCTCTGCAACTGTGAGAGAGATATCAGTAGATGTTCTGGCCACCGAAGTTGGGGGGTTCTGTTGTAGTTCACGCATCTCTGCACGACTATAGTTGATTGGATGCCACCTCTGCATATGTCGGTGCATCGTGTAATTTCCATAGCTGTATTTTTTATTAGTGCCCCTGGATAACTTATCTTGGCAGATAAGGCACGTAGCATGGCGTGCATTGACTTTTTCTCTCCTGGTGGAATGGAAAAAAATTGCCAGATAAAGCTAACTTTGCGATGAGATACCCGGGGTAACTCTTTGACAAATCGTGGTCCCTCTTCTTCCTCTCCGTCTTCTTGTTCCTCTTCCTCCTCTGTGTTTCCAATAAACTGTGCAGGTGGTCCTCTCTTCCTATGAGGAGATGGTGGTGGTGGTGGTGGGGGTGCAGAAGCTGAAGCTACTATTGAAGCCATTTTTTAATCAGAGCAAATGATCAGGTCTTCCTTTCTCAAAGTTGAAAGTCAGAGTGAGAAAAAAGGTGGGGGCTTTCATCATTTGGGAAAAAAATAGTTCTAAACCAATGAAAAGTGTTATTTTTAGGTCACATGACCTAGTCTTACATCATTAGGAAACCAAAACTGAAATGAACCAATGAAAACTTTAATAAACAAGTCACATGACCTGTTCCGCTCACGTTACGCGGAGCGCGCCGTGCCCCGGATCGCTTCCGGTTCGCGTTCCGGAGCACTTCCGGGAGCGCTAACGCGGCGCGTCATAAGACGCATTACGCGACAACGTGATATGTCGCGTTTCTGCGACGCGTCACGATGTTGATTTCTGATGCGGTAGTTGCGTGAACGGAACGTTTACCGGTTAGCGGACCGGGTCGCGGCATCAAATTGAGCTAACGGAAAGCTTCCCGGTTCGCGAACCCAAAAAATATTTTTTTTAAAAATAATCATAAACATATAAAATTTAATTTGGGATATAAAGAAAAAGACATTTTACAGCTACAGATATTAGCTTTTAAAAAACCATTGAAATTCAATGAAAAAACCTTAGGTTATAGACCATATATAGTTAGGAATTAGCATTTACAAAACCATATTTTACTCACACAAAACCATTGAAATTTCATATATAGTTAGTTGCCCTAAACATATATCGCGCACCCGCAATCCACTGCTGATCATGTCACATATTACATCATTCATGACATGGTCAGTGGCATCACTGATGACATCACTGATGACATCTCAAATGACATCACTGATGACATCACTGATGACATCTCAAATGACATCACTGATGACATCACTGATGACAACATCCAGTCACTGTATGTTTCTGTAAAGTTAAAATATGTCTTACATATTGAAGAATGAGTGGATGTATAAGTGTCTGGATGAAGGATTTAGTAGGTGCATGACTGACTGTATGAGTGAGTGATTAAATGTGTCTTACTGAGTGCATGGGTTTGTGACTAAAATGTCTTAATTTGTGCATCATTATGTCTGTTGTTCTGTAAACTGCTGCATGTGTTGATCAGTAGCTATATGAGAAACTATATGGGTTACTGATTGGTTGCCCAAGTATTTGTATGGGAGACTGAGTGTGTGTGTGGGTGGCTGGGAGGTGTATGACTCTGTGCATAGTTGTGTGAGCAGTTGATTCACTAGATGTATGGGTTCAAAAGTGCATGTGGAAACAGCTGTATGGGTGGTTGACTGTGTGCATGAGTGTATTGGTGAGTGAATGGATATCTCAGTGCTACATGTCAAAGTAAGTACATATGTAAAACACAGTACATGTGAGAGTTGACACATATAAATAACTGTGCATAAGAGCCAGTGAATGTGTGAGTGGCTGTATGGATCATTGTGAACTTGTATCAGGGATTGTATAAGAGAGTAAATATGTGTTAGTATATGTTTGAATAAGTAAGGTGTGTATAACTGTATAGTTGAGGAAATGGAGGTGTGATTGATTCTTTGCATGACTGACTAGGTGTGTGAGTAACTCCATGGATGAGTGACAGTCTGTGAGTGTCTATTTACACTGAGTGTATCTAAGGTTATATTAGAGTCTGAAGAGGTTCATCGTATTATCACATGAATGATGTCATCAGTGATGTGATCAGTAATGTCAAATGAGATGTCATCAGTGATGTCATTTGAGATGTCATCAGTGATGTCATCAGTGATGTCATCAGTGATGTCATTTGAGATGTCATCAGTGATGTCATCAGTGATGTCACTGACCATGTCATTAATGAGGTAATATGTGACATGATCAGCAGTGGATTGCGGGTGCGCGATATATAGTTAGGGCAACTAACTATATATGAAATTTCAATGGTTTTGTGTGAGTAAAATATGGTTTTGTAAATGCTAATTCCTAGCTATATATGGTCTATAACCTATGGTTTTTTCATTGAATATATATATACATACATATATAAACATATATAATCTGCATATCTCAATAAATACAAATATAAATGCATGCATACATATACATATATGCATACATATACATGTTATTTTCATGAAAGTTTTAAAACCAATAATAAAAGCAAAGCTAAAAAGCCAACTCATTACAAACAGAATGGCTTTAACTTAAACGAGGGCGAGATCTATTGCATTTTCAATGCTTGTTTACTTTGGTTCAATCAAGAAGGCATTCAGATGTGTCACACATTTGCCATAAATTCTGAATGTTAGCACTCTAGTTGCTCATTAGATCACTGTAGTAAAGCTACTGCTCACCAGGGAAGTCTGCTGCTGGTATTCAAAGTGCATGTTTCAGTCTGCATGTCAGAATTATTTTAATGAAATAGAAGAGGATTTGAGAAGTCACTCAAAATGTGCCCTAATTTTTCTTTCTGAAGCACTAATCATACTTTCTATGGCAAAATGAACCCCCTCATTGTGTTCCTTTTTAAATTAAATGTTTTCAGACTTCTTCATTCCAATCAAGATGTCTTCTGGTGTGCCCCACTTTTGTCATAAGTAAGACTGTTAGCACTCTAGTTGTTCTTTAGAACACTCTGGACATTCTGTCATTGGGCTATACTTGGGCTACATCAGTGTTATATTTGGGCTACATTTGGGCTCTTTTGTCTCTGGTGGCCATCTTGGGAGACTGCATGTCAGAATGTTTTTTTTTGAGTTTGAAAAGCTTTATTGAGTTGAAGAAAACACTGTAAAACATCAGTACAATAGCACAAATAAAGAGCAATAGGAATTAAAATAATTGTGGAGAATAATGTGCCAATAAACAAGAAAGGCCCCAAAAGGGGAAAACGCTATACAAAGAAAAAATGCTTTTATAACTTTTCATTTTGTGGGGAAGGAAGAGAGAAAGAAAGAGGGAAGAAATGGGAAAATGGGGGAATGGAAGGGGAACAGCAATAGAAAAATATATGGTAAGAGAAAGAAAGAGGTATGAAATACAGAGAAGTTCACAGTAATAATAATAACAGTAATACTAAATATAACAATAGCATGAGATCAAGAGGCACTTTTAGATATAAAGTCTGTTAAAGGGGACCAAAGTAAATCACTTTTTATCAACAATGGAATAGAAGAAGCACATGCACGATCTAGTCTATGATGATGGCAGAGCAAATTCCACCAAGCATTATAAACCACGTTTGTAGTGTCTTTCCAATTAGCTGTTATAATTTGAAAAGCGATAGCTATGCAAAGATCAATAAATTTACGAGTATGGAGTGGGACATCCCAAACTGGGGCCAAACCACCCAGGAATACAGAAGAAATAACAAAGGGAACATTAGTAGATAAAATCTTATTAAGTGTAGACCAAATGTGGGACCACATAAGTTGGACCTTAGGACAAAGAAAGAACATGTGAACAAAGTCACCAGGAGTGCATGAACAGGACCAACACTTCTTAGTGTCTAACAATTTAAATTTAAACAAGTCACAGGGAGTATAAAATAATCTATTATAAAAAAAATAAAGGGTTTGTGTGGTACTACGGGAACGAGAGGTGGAATGAAGTTTGGACCAAATAGAGTCCCAGGTAAGTGAGGGGAAAGTTTGATTGAGGTCCGATTCCCAGATAAGTTCAAGATTAGTTTTAGGCCTGTCAATAGGTGAGGGAGGAAGTAATTTATAAATAGCAGAGGTCTTAAGTAGAACCTGAAAGTTAGGTGGAGAGGCAAGGAGGGGGGTGAAGAGGATGAAGGAGTGTTGTGTAGGATAACAGTGGATAGTTTGGGCAGAAGTTCATGAAAGTGTATGCAGTATTTGTTAGAGATACCGAAGGAGTCACGAAGTGCTGGAAAGGTTAATAAGGAATTGTCAGAAATAAGATGGCGGTAAGTGAGAATTCCTTTGTCAATCCATTCCTTCCAAAAGAGCGCACGATTGCGTAATTTAAGAGATGTATTATACCAAAGTGGGGTATTCATATGAAGAGTAGATGGTACAGAGAATGAACGAAAAAGGGCGAGTGTTAAAGCTTTGGAGTGTTTGAAAATAGGAGAAAGTAGTTTAGGAGGTGGTTGAGTGAGATTGGAGGCAATAAGAAAGGAGAAGGGGTGAAGTTGAGCCAATTCCAGAGAGCTCCAAGCCATAGTAGAGAGATAGGAAGCATGGAGAGACAGAAGTTCACAATAGGAAGGAGCATCATTTTAATAGTGGAGAGACGACCCCACCAGGAAAGAAAAAGAGGGGACCAACGTTCTATTAGAGAAGAGAGCTTTTTAAGAATATCGGAGTGATTAATTTTGATAGTTTCTTTAATAGTGTTAGCATATAAAACGCCAAGACATTTGATGGAGCCAGAGTTCCATTAGAAACCAGAACCCTGAAACATGTGAGGAAGACAGAATTTATTAAGGGGAAGGACTTCAGTTTTATCAATATTTAATTTATATCCAGAAACAGAGGAATAATCATGTAATAAAGAAAAGAAAGCGGGAAGGGCAACAACAGGGTTAGAAATGTAAAGCAAAATATCGTCTGCATAAGCAGTAAACTTAATCTCAACATCTTTATAAAGAAAGCCAGAATAGGAAGGGGATTGTCGAATTTTCTCAAGGAAGGGTTCGAGTGCCAGAATAAAGAGAAGGGGGGAAAGTGGACAGCCTTGTCTGGTTCCTCTATGAAGGGGAAAATAATCAGATTGCATACCATTAATCCATTTAGAAGTGAAAGGAGCAGAATAAAGCAACCGAACAAATTTAAGAAAAGTGGGACTGAAACCGTGCCAGCCAAGGGCGCCAAACATAAAATCCCAGTTGACACGGTCAAATGCCTCCTCGGCGTCTAGAGTAATGGCAGCCAAGGGACTGTCCATTTTAGCAGAAAGATGAATGATATTAAGAAGGGTTCTAGAATTGTCTGTAATGGATCTTCCCTTAACAAAGCCGGATTGATGAATGTTGACCAAATCAGGGACAATGGAATTCATCCATAAAGCCAGAATTTTCGCATACAATTTACAATCAGTATTAATGAGGGAGATGGGTCGGAAATTTTTACATAGGGAAGGGTCCTCATCTTTCTTGGGGAGAAGAACAAGCATAGCCTGCGAAAAAGAACCTTTAGATTCACCAGAGGAGAGAAAATGGTTAATTAACTGAAGAAAATGAGGAATCAAGATAGATTTAATTTGGAGAAAGAAACGAACAGTAAAGTCATCAGGGCCAGGTGTCTTATCTTTGGGGAGAAGAGAGAGAGCAGCAAGAATTTCCTTTTCTGAAAACGGGGCATCAAGAGGAGAGAAATCCAACGAAGGATTGGAAGATTTAGGGACAGAATTAAAGAAAGAATCTAATTGCTCTGCAGAGGGGGAAGACTCAGGAGTATAAAGAGAAGAATAAAATTGAACAAAGCAATCCAAAATTTTGGCATCAGAAGACTGGAGCGAGCCTTGTGAATCTTTAATCGAGACTATTTTCGATTTCTGTTTTTTAGTTTTGAGATAATTTGCCAGAGCCCTACCAGCTTTATTGCGACCACCATATATCTTCGCATTAAATTGAAGAAGCTGATTGGAAGCCGATTCCCAGGAATGTTTATTAAATTGCAGTTTAGCGGAAATGAGAGAGGACAGAGAATCAGGAGAGTTAGAAGTGTAATAAAGATGCTCCAGTTCTTTAATGCGTTTTAGATAGGATGAAGCCTGGGATAGTGCTTTCTTTTTTTACGTGAGACAAAGTCAATAATACAACCCCGAGCAGTGGCCTTGAAAGCATCCCAACGAAAGTGAAAGTCAGAGGTGGAGTGTAAGTTGGTAGTGAAAAAGTCATCCATGAAATGAGTGAAGTGTTCGATGAAAGTGGGATCAAGTAAAAGGGAGTTGTTAAAGCGCCATCTGCGGGCCTGAGGCGTGGGAGAGGGGTAATCCATATCTAAAATAACTGCGGCATGATCTGAGATGAGGATAGAGCCTATTTCTGAGTTGGTCATCAATTGGAAAGCATGGTGGGAGAGAAAAATATAATCAATATGGGAGAGGGAATTATGCACAGGAGAAAAAAAGGAAAAGTCCAGAGAGTCAGGGTGGGACAACCTCCATGAATCTATAAGGCCTCTGGAGGAGATGGCTTTGTGGAAGGACTTTTGCATTTTGTTGGGAATGTAGCGAGCTTGTGATTTGCGGTCCAAAAAAGGGTCCATCAATTGATTACAGTCTCCCCCAACAATCAAATCTTCATTAGCATTAGAAGAGAGAAGGGAGGAGAAATCATTCCAAAAGGAAGAATCAATGCCATTCGGACCATAGACATTACAGAGAGAGAGATGAACATCATTAACAATGCAATCAAGGAGCAACCACCTACCATTAGTGTCAACAGTTTCATTTAGAACTTGAACAGACAACGCTTTATGAAATAAAATAACAACACCATTTTTGCGATTAATAGCAGGAGAGCAAAAAACATCCCCAACCCATTGTCTACGTAACATCGATAACTCTTGAGTAGATTTGTGCGTCGGAACTGCCCCCCCACAACTGGGTATGTTTCTGTATGCCGCCTTCGTTTTTTTGAGGCTATAATTTGCACAAATGTTTTTCCCTCGGAAACAGCCGCCATTTTGGTTTTTTCATCATTGTTTTTTGGTGAACATTTTTTTTTCTCTCCAATGATTCTATTTTTCTACCTGCTGATGCTTCTTGTCTCCTGGCTGTGCTTCTTCAATTTTGCAGTGCTTCCACGATTATTTGACATCTAATATGTCGTTCTGAATCCTTTTTACTTCTCCTCAGCTTGCTGGACCTCTGCTGCAGTTTTATCTTTCCGCAACTTTTGACTTGTCTGTGCGCAGTTGCTTTTCTGCTTCCTCCGCACTCATAATTTCTTCATTTTTGCGCTCTGTTGATATCCAGTTTGACTCTCCTTAACGGTGGTCTCTATTTTTCACAGTTTCTGTGTTTTTCTTCAGAGGATTTTGCAGCCTTTCACCATATTCCGTCGCTCCTTCTTTACCTCAAGCTGTTCCTCTCTCAGGCTTTTACATCATGGAGCACGGATACGCCTCTAAGACCTCTAATGTGGCTACCGCTACACGCAAAGACGTTGTTCCTGCGGGCAAACGCCTCAAGAAGGACCCACCATCTCCCTCCAAATCTCCTCTTCCTGTTACCCTTGAGGATTTAATGGAGGAACTCAAATTAATCCGCCCTTTTATAACGAACACCACTGCGACATTGCAAAGGCTGGACGATAAGTGGTCCAACCTTGATAAACGTGTCACCGAAGTTGAACAGAAAATCAGTGACGCACAAGATGTTGTTGCCAAGGTGGATACCCTCACCAAAGAGATTCAAGTCCTCAAGAAGACGTCTGAGGATTTGGAAAATCGAAATAGACGCAACAACCTTCGTATTTATGGTGTTCCGGAAAATTCTGAAGGATAGGACATCATTCTATTCCTGAAGACACAAGTTTTACAGATTCTTGGCCTGCCGAAACATGTGGATGCCAATATTCAACGAGCGCACCGTCTGGGTCCCAAAACATCTTCCACTTCATCGAAACCTCGTGGTATCATCGCCTATTTTCTCCTCTACTCTGACCTTATGACTATCCTTCACTCAGCTGAACAACACAAGCAACTGATATGGTCCGGCCATAAACTTTTTTTCTCTCAGGATGTCTCCAAACAGACAGCGGTGCGTCGTAAGGAATTCCTGGATCTGCGGCCTACACTTCGAACCATGAATGCCAGATACGGCTTGATTCATCCCTGTTTTTTCAAGGTTACATACAAGGAACGGTCCTACAGTTTTGAAGACCCGGCTGACCTCCGCAGATTCATCCACTCCCACAGAGAGGACTCCATGGAACAAAGCAGCTCCTAACTTTTTTTTCTTTTATTGTTTCCTTTCTGTGTTTCTTTTATTGTCTGTTATGGCTTGTCGTTTCTCCTCACATCACCTCACCTTTTTTTTTTATTTCTTAGGTGCGTTTCCTGATGTTTCGAAAGTCCTCCTCTGAATTGTTTTGTTTTATCGTACGTCTCCGTCATCCCAGTATGCTGTTTTTTTCCTGCATATCTGTTTGGTAAGTCTCCTTCACTTGTTCTTATGTCGTACTCAGTCCCAGGTTCTCCGTGCATTTTTTCCTCTCTCCTTCGGTTCTTTCTCTTTCGTTCCTTGGACTGTGTTTTCGACTTATTCCCTTCTTTTTGGCCGTCTTTTATTGCTGCTCCCGCTCTCACCTCATTGTTTTTCTCTGTTACATGTTCTGTATGGCTAGAACCACCTTGGTTCTTTTTGCCGTCCTTCTTTTTGCTGTCTTCTTTTGGGTTGCTTTTGGCTCCCTCTTTCCTCCTTCTTGCTTCACTTTCTTCTCCTTCCCTTTCCTTTTTTACCCTATTCGGCTTTTTCGACTTTATACACCCTACTTTGCTCCTCTCATCCTTTCTTTTGGCACTGTGATGTTAGTCATTCCTTCCCTTTCTCCTCCATTTTTATCTCTTCTCTTCTTCTCATCTCACCTTCCTATGATGGCCTTGCTCCTTTTTCCTTTTATTCTCTCTACTTGGGCTCCTCTATTACTTCCGTCGTTCTTCTTTTTACTTCATCTAGCTAGTTTCCATCTCTCCTTGACATTTTCTCCATATATTCTCTCGTTTTACCTGTATTACTCTCTCTTTTTACTTTCCTTTAATCTCCTCTTATGAAAAGTTTCCGACTCATTTCCTGGAATGTTAAGGGTCTTCGTAACCCTATCAAAAAACAACGTGTTTTATCTCATCTTGCTCGTTTAAAATGTCAAATTGCCTTTTTATATGTCAGAATGTTTTAATGAAATTGAAGAGGATTTGAGAAGTCACTTAAAATGTGCCCTAATTTTTCTTTCTGAAGCACTAATCTATGGCAAAATGAACCCCCTCATTTTGTTCCTTTTTAAATTAAATGTTTTCAGACTTACCACTTTATTCCACTCAAGATGGCTTCAGGTGTGCCATACTTTTGTCATAAGTAAGACTGTTAGCGCTCTAGTTGTTCTTTAGAACACTCTGGGACATTCTGTCATTAGGCTATACTTGGGCTACATCTGGGTGATATTTGGGCTACATTTGGGCTCTTTTGTCTCTGGTGGCCATCTTGGGAGACTGCATGTCAGAATGTTTTAATGAAATTGTAGAGGATTTGAGAAGTCACTTAAAATGTGCCCTAATTTTTCTTTCTGCAGCACTAATCATACTTTCTATGGCAAAATATACCCCCTCATTTTGTTCCTTTTTAAATTAAATGTTTTAAGAGTTGCCACTTTATTCCAATCAAGATGGCTTCAGGTGTGCCATACCTTTGTAATAAGTAGGACTGTTAACGCTCTAGTTGTTCTTTAGAACACTGTGGGACATTCTGTCATTTGGCTATACATGGGCTACATCTGGGTGATATTTGGGCTACATTTGGGCTCTTTTGTCTCTGGTGGCCATCTTGGGAGACTGCATGCCAGACTTTTTTAATGAAATAGAAGAGGATTTGAGAAGTCACTCAAAATGTGCCCTAATTTTTCTTTCTGCAGCACTAATGATACTTTCTATGGCAAAATGACCCCCCCTCATTTTCTTCCTTTTTAAATTAAATGTTTTCAGACTTACCGCTTCATTCCAATCAAGATGGCTTCTGGTGTGCCATACTTTTGTCATAAGTAAGACTGTTAGCGCTCTAGTTGTTCTTTAGAACACTCTGGGACATTCTGTCATTGGGCTATACTTGGGCTACACCTGGGTGATATTTGGGCTACATTTGGGCACTTTTGTCTCTGGTGGCCATCTTGGGAGACTGCATGTCAGAAGTTTTTTAATGAAATAGAAGAGGATTTGAGAAGTCACTCAAAATGTGCTCTAATTTTTCTTTCTGCAGCACTAATCATACTTTCTATGGCAAAATATACCCCCTCATGTTGTTCCTTTTTAAATTAAATGTTTTAAGAGTTACCACTTTATTCCAATCAAGATGGCTTCAGGTGTGCCATACCTTTGTAATAAGTAGGACTGTTAGCGCTCTAGTTGTTCTTTAGAACACTCTAGGAGGCTGCAGTAGAACACAAAGGAATCAACTGACATTCTCTATCCTTGTTGGATGTACATGTTTTACTGAGAATGTCAGACTTCAATCTCACATGACTCACATGACTGACAAAGATAATGTGAGTTTACAGAAAATATCCTTTCAGTTTAGCTTATAGATCCCCTTCCAAACCACTGTGGGAAAAGCATGAGATAATAGTTTTCTTTCAAACATGATTCATGATATCCCAACAAAAGGCTTTTTCACATGGTAAAATCACCTTAGAACACACCACAATTCCGAAAATGAGTATGGTACCATCAACAAATGATTTATAATGTAACTAAAGTCCTAAAACCCTCTATTAACTACAATGCTTTTTAATGAGGTGCTATCACGTATATTGGTCCCAAGATGGCTGCCAACACTTCTTGGATAAAGTGCTGACAGCCAATCAGATCTCATGATGAGATGTGTAGTTAGGCTCCGCCCAGATATATATGTGTTTTTGAAGTTAATTTTCATTAAAACCACTGGAGCAATTTTCACCAAATATAGCAAAGGCACTTCTGCGTCCCAGTCCCTACAATTTTGCCTAGTTTGGTGTAATTCTGTTCAGCGATTCGGGCTGTAGACTTGTCAGAATGTCCTATGGAAATTAACATGGGGAAAACACGTTTTGGGACCCCCCCTTTTTTCTCATCCCCCACTTCACGAATCCCCCCGAAACTTTCAGGGAAGGAGTGCAGCGGAGCTGGCCAAAATTTTGGAAAATTACACGCAAATTCCTCAACCGGCGCCAAAGTTATTCCCAATAGAATATTGCGGATTTGCTATGGTAGCTGGGTCCTAACTATATATACCTACTGGCTATCGCCAGTATGTAATATATATATGTATATATATATATATATATATATATATATATATATATATATATATAATATGCTGTTAGATATGGTGACCTTTTGTTTACATCATAATATGTTCACCTTTAATCAAACTTTCTACCAACAAATGAGGGGGTGGCAATGGGGGCCAGCTTCTCCCTCAGTTATGCCTGCATTTTTATGGGCTGGTGGGAGGAGCTGGTCCTAAAGGGCACTCTAGGTGAATGGTATCATAAACATGTCAAAATGTATTATAGGTACATCGATGACCTTATCTTTGTCTGGAATGGCACCAGGGAAGATGCCCAGGAGTGGGTCAACCTCTTGAATACCAACAATATCAATTTGGATTTCACCTGCACCATGAGCCATACTAACATTCATTTTCTAGACATAGAATTATACATTTCTGACAATATACTGGAAACCAAGCTCTACAGAAAGGAGACAGCTGGTAATTCTATCTTACATTATACCAGCTTCCATCCCAAACACGTCATTCGCAGCATCCCCTATGGGGAAATGTTTGGAATAAAAAGGATCTGTAGTAATTCAACTGATTTGGTGATGGCACAAAATGAATGTAAGGAGAGATTCCTCGCCAGAGGATACCCTATCCATATCATTCAAACAGCCATTAACAAAACTGCGGAACTGGACAGAACCCTCCTCCTTGTTCCAAAAACAAAAAACCCACCCATATCTCAACCTATCAAATCACCAGACTCCAGCACGGCCAGACTCAGCGTGCCCTATAGTGCCCAAAAAGGTGCGATAAGTAAAATCATCAATCAAAATTGGGCCCTCATTCGCTTTGATCCTGTAATTGGCCAAACTATGCCAGCCAAGCCCAGTATCACTTACAAGAGAGCTATTTCTCTTCACAACAGCCTGGTATCCAACTGCCCTGAAATTACACCTTCCAAAGATTGGGTGAAAACCTCACGGGGGTTCATAAAATGTCATTCATGCAAAGCATGTACCTATGGTATTAACAAAACCAGTTACCGTACAGCTTTCAGTAGTAAAGACATCAAAATTTCTAAATCCCTCCACTGCAAAACTGAGTACGCCATTTACATCTTGGAATGTACGTGTCCCTTACGGTACGTGGGAAGTACCAAACTACCAGCTAGTGTAAGGATATTGCAGCATATTAGGGCAATCACTAACTCTGATCCCACCTACCCAGTGGCGAGACATTTTCGGGAGGTCCACAATAACAACTTAATGGATCTCAAGTACTATGTCATCGACACGATTCCAAAAACGAAACAGGGAGGTGATCGTGAGCAAAAAATGCGTAAGTTGGAGACAAGGTATATCCTGAACTTCAATAGCAAAAGCCCTGGAGGTCTAAATAACACTGAAGATTTACATACCTGTTTATGATCATAATTATTTCACTGAGCCCCTCTGGAAGTGACAATTTCCTTCCCTCTCCCCTCATTTTTGATAACTTGCCCCTTGTGTCCTTTTCCTCCTTGTTTTCCTTGTGACCAACTGCTCACAGACCTAACTTTCTAGTCAGATCATCCTGTCAGGCGGCATGAAAATATTTAAAAAAACTTAACTTTATTGGGCCTTTGTCCCATGTGGCTGCCATTCCCTTCTCCTAATTCACAACCCTCACACAGGGGTTGTTTTTTAACATTTGCACTTTACTCACACTCTGCACCTAATGGCACCTTAACCAATATTTTCCCTCAACCACCATCTGTTTGTGACTATGGGTTACCATACACCCATGAGGGGTTTTCACAACATAGTATACTCAGATACACCACAACTAAGCATTTATGCTAAAATTATTTTATGACTTACAGGCATTAACCATCGGGTAAAAATATTTGTGTAAATATATGAAATGAATTTTTATACTGAATCTATTTTTGTATGAAAACAATAATTTTAAGAACATGTACTTATATATTTCTATATGCACATATTTACTTTTCTTTTCAAACTCAATGTTGTGCAATTGTCTAGGTATTTATACTGTTATTTATGCATTTAAGCTATGAGTTTCTTTTCTTGTAAATTACGATGGTTAATAACCCTGGTCACTACACGCATTTTTTACTGAGATACTTTCAAATTTCAATCAGATGGTCAATGCGTTGCTTTTAATAGCTTCATTTTTTGTAAAGCAAGTCTTTTTTCAAAGGAAGGAAAATAATTGTATTTCACCTTTTCTTTATGTCTATCACTACCACAGTCACGTGCATAGGGTGCTAGCTGTCTTAATGGTCCATTCAATGCTTGAACGTTGTCATGTGATCAAGCCACTCCGGTGGTGAAACGCGCTATGGCTGACTAACGAGAAATAAACGCTACTTTCTGCACTCAACCTGGGCTTGTGTCTGCTTTTCGTTGCATGCTGGAGACAACACGCTGCATCTGATTTCCCCATATATATTTAGGAAATCGCCATTCACAACCGCTTCCACGCAGAATAATGAAAGAGCAGAACCACCATATCCGTGCTTGTTTTCAGTGCTTTATTAGTGCAAAGTTCTAAGCCTGCAATCCGCCATGACGTGTTTCGCCTCCACCAACGAGGCTTGATCACATGACGTGTCATAGACATAGACAAGGACATTTATAGCTCGGGATATCTAATGGGAGCAGCTGTTACCATTTCATGTATAAACAGCGAGGAAATACTGCATGTTTAAAACAACAATGAAGGGCATAGTGCCCATTGAAAGTTTGAAAGGTTCCACATATAAAATCATTGGTATTTTGGATTTAACCCTTAATTTCATATATTTACACATGAATAAAAATCACAATTCATATATAAACACTACATTTCTGTACAAACTAATTACAATATGTACAAGTATAATTTTTGCATAATGGCAAGAGAACAGAACCATATATCTACATGCTGTGTCGTTTAAAACCAAATTATACTCCCCACTGTCATGAATATCCAACCCTATTGGGTCATAAAAAAATCAGATCAAACAGATGATCATACCCAAATTGATACATCCTCCCTATAATGTCCCACTTGGGGTACTGCAGAAATTCAGTGTGTTTATTTCAAGGGCAAGTGCTTCTTAAAAACCATTCTACAAAGTTTAACAGGTTGCCAAATCTATTCTCGAATATCTTCCTTCGGGGGCTCTTTTATTTTCATACTTTTTTATACTTTTTTGTTTACAGGAGTGTGTTCGGAGTTGCTAGAGGCAGGTATACATATCCTCACTGGCATTCAGTCCTCCAGGATTTTTGCTATTTAGTTCTAGAATATATCTCGTCTCTAACAGGCGCAACTTAGCATCCCTGTTACCACCTCTTTTAAGGGGGAGAATGGAATCAACGAGAAAATATTGGAGGCCACTGGAGTCACTATTATGGACAGATTTGAAGTGTCGTGCCACCGGATAGGTCTGATCCTTTCCAGATATAGCCCTAAGATGTTGCAATATTCGTTTGTGGGCGGGCAGACGTGTGCTGCCCACATATTGGAGCCCACAGGGGCATTGCAACACGTAGACCACATACTCGGTCTTACACGTGAGTCCCTTACTTATTGCTATGGGCTTTTCAAGGAAAGGACTAGAAAAGTGAGTCTTGTTTATTCCATGGCGACATGCTTTGCATGATTGGCACTTTTTGAAACCTGTAATAAGGTCCGTCCAAGATTTAGATGTATCAAGACTACTGCTTACCAGAGCATTGGCCATAGTAGGGGATCTCCGGAATGTGAGGTTCGGTTCGGTTTGTTAGATACCAAGCCTCATATTGTCGGGTTTCCCTTGACCAAATTCCAGTTCTTAGTAAAGATTTTCCTGATTTCTGAATGTTGATTGCTATAAGTGATAATATCTCTATGTTGTATTTGTTCATTATCACTCCCTGTTTTAACATCTCTTACTTTGGGTACTAGGGCTTGTTCCTTCGAAATCTTTTTTGTGCATTTGATAGCCCCATCTATTATTTCATTGCTGTATCCCCTGTTAAGAAACCGTATTTTGCTCTCCCTTTGCGCTTGATCACATTCAGTATCTGAACTACATATTCTTCGCAACCTGAGCATCTCCCCGTAGGGGATACTGCGGATGAGATGTTGCGGATGTTGACTAGTTGCATGAAGCAACATATTCCCCGCAGTTGCTTTTCTATGTAGTTTTGTCTCTATTTTATTGTCTTTGACATAGACCTCCACGTCTAAAAAATTGACTGACTCCTTGTGGATCTGTGAGGTGAATTGCAAGTTAAAATTGTTGACATTTAATTCCCTTACAAAGTCAGTGGCTTCCTCAGAGGATCCCCTCCATATCATGAACAGGTCATCTATATATCTGAGGTATAACATCACCTTATTGGTCATAATATCCCTGTGTTGATCCATGAGGACCCACTCTTCCCACAGCCCCATATGCAAACACACAAAGCTGGGGGAAAAGCAGGCCCCCATGGCCACCCCTCTCATCTGTTGGTATACCTGATTGTTAAATGTAAAAAATTTCTGTTCTAAGCAAAGCTTCAACATTCCAACAATCATTTTGTTGTGATGTATACAATCCATGGGGCGCTTATCCAGGCAATGTTCCACTGCCTTAACACCGTCACAATGCTTAATAGACGTATAAAGTGAGGTCACGTCCAAAGTTATGAGAAGGAAATTATTACTCCAGTCTACTTTTGCCAATTTGCAAATAAAGTCAGTACTATCCCTTACATAGGAATCCAGTTGTTTCACCCATTCCTGTAAAAAATAGTCAATGTACCGAGAGATATTTTCACTGGAACTGTCTATGGCCGAAATAATTGGCCTCCCTGGTGGCATCAAGGCATCCTTATGTACCTTCGGTAGAAGGTAGAAAGTAGGAATAACAGGATGATCCTTCTTGAGATATCGGAATTCATCATAAGATATCAGGCCACTGCTTCGCCATGCCATCAATTTCGAATTTTGGTCATTCCATGCTGTCTTTATTACTGATATGTTGCTCTTTCTGTAGCAATCTACATCTCCCAATTGCCGCTCCGCCTCTTTTATATATTCTTCTCGATTCCAAAGGACGATGTTTCCTCCTTTGTCAGCTTGTTTCATTATTATTTTGTTGTCGGCTTTGAGTTTATTGACCAGAGTGTTGTAACCTTGATTCTGTCTATTGATGGCCGATTGCTTTTTATTGGAAGCAGTGTACAGTTTTTTTAGGTCCTCTATGATGAGTTCATCATAGATATCGAGATTGTCATGTGTTAGGACTGGTAAAAAGGTGGACTTGGCTTTGAATGGTGTGGTTCCGATCCCAGTGCCACATATGGCGGTGCTTGTTGCCTCTAAACTCGTGTCCAGGCTCTCCCGTTGGAGACCCCAAATTTCCTGAAAGGCAGGCCCTTCCCCTGCAGTTAGTAATGAAGCGTTTTGCACTGCCACCGTTTTGGATTTCTTGTAAGGCTGCAAGCGGTGAAATTTGCTTAATTTAAGTTTTCTAACAAATCTAAAGGCGTCCATCCTGGTGTTGGCATAATTGAAATCCCTGGGTGGGCAATATAATAATCCCAGGTTTAGAATGGCAATCTCCTTAGATGTTAAGGAAACGTCAGTCAGGTTGATTATTGAGGGGGCACTGAAATCTGTCCCCGTTTTTTGTTCCATTTGCCCCGATTGTTTTTTTTCTCTCCACCTGTTCTTATGACAATTCCGTCGCTCGAGCCGCTTGTGGTTTGCCCTTTGTTGCCTTGTGAGGCTTTTGAATGCACCCTCGGCCTCAGGGTGTCCCTGCCGTTTTAGCACAAACAGCTCCCTTCCTGTGCGGGGGTGAGTTTGGTAAACCCCAAACCCTGAGTTTTTTGAGGGACCTCCCTCCGTTTCGCTCTCCGCTGCCGAGCTTAGATCAGTTGATGAGGCAGATGTTGATACTGTTTCTCGTGATTTCTGCCCCAACTTACTGATTCGTGCCTTCATACCATCAAATCTACGGGCAAAAGTAAAAATATGTCCATTCAAGTAGTCCAATCTGTCGTGTTCAAATTTAAAAGCCTTTCGCTTTTTAATGATGTCCTCCTCCTTTGCCAGACGCATAACCATGTCTTCCCTCATTTTTTTAATATTGTCGTCAATTTCGACTTTTGCCAGTTCCACCTCCACATTCTCAATTTCACTTTGTAGTTTAACTCTATCGCTCTCCGCATATTTTACTAAAATCCTAATAAGTTTTGCCGACGATTCATGATTCGCTGCAGCCCATTCCTCTAACATTAGTGGATCCGGGCTGTTGTAACTCGGTGCGAGCGTTATACGGAGACCCCTGGGAACGCGTCCCACTTCAAGATATCGTAACAGGGATTTTTTTTCCCACCATTTTGCTTGTTACTTTTTGGTGAGTTTCTACAATTTCCGAAATAAATCCCTAGTTGTGGGATTCGTGTTACCCTTATCTGGTTGTTGGGAGATAAAGACAGAGTCCCCCCAGCCGGGGTTTCGAAGACAGATTCAGCAGCCTGCTTCCTGTGTCTCAACACGGCGCCGGACATTGCTTGTAATGGTTTTATTTTATGCAGTTCACTGAAAAACCGGTGGGTTGCGGGTTCAAAACTTTCCACGTTCCCACCTTGCACACTCTCCACTGCGCTATGCATTCGCTATCTTACCCGGATCAGGCTGCCCGCACACCTCAATTTTGCTCCGGTAGCATCGGCTCCTCCAATCTCAGACAGACGTGTGCTCACTCGCAAGGGCTCTCACGGCTTCCTCCAACCGGAGTCAGGTTTCCGATTCCGGTTCACAGAATCTCAGCTTCCTACCGTTTCTCGCCCAGACGTCGGAGAGGGTTTCCGCTCGCACCCAGGAAGCTTCCAGGTACTATTAGATTTAGGAAATCGCCATTCACAACCGCTTCCACGCAGAATAACGAAAGAGCAGAACCACCATATCCGTGCTTGTTTTCAGTGCTTTATTAGTGCAAAGTTCTAAGCCTGCAATCCGCCATGACGCGTTTCGCCTCCACCAACGAGGCTTGATCACATGACGTGCCATAGACATAGACAAGGACATTTATAGCTCGGGATATCTAATGGGAGCAGCTGTTACCATTGCATGTGTAAACAGCGAGGAAATACTGCATGCTCAAATAACTATAACGGCCGAATTTCTCTTGTTTTGTATCAGTGAAATGCACAACTGACTATAACCAATACTATTTCCCACTTACTAAATTACTGATACCAATGCAAGTCTGTCACAGGTTCCAAGGAAATCAATTTCAGCAAAACATTTTATTTTGAATCTTTAACCTATTTTTCAATAAATATATAGACATACAAATATATGATCAATGAAACAGATATAACAAATACAAAAAACATTACTTCACAATTGCACAACTTATCAAAAGACACCACAACTACTCAATTTTCTCTTACATCCATTCAACATTCATTCCTGACACATAACCAACCCCACACACTCACCGAGTCCACCAAAGGGTTAAGCCAAATTGATTCACAGTTTTATAGAAAGGCAAAATCCAAAGGTGAACACTACGCACGTAGCCAAAAAACAACAAACTTTACTACCCAGTTGAGTAAGTCACCAAAGAATAAAGTGCAGTACAAACAACAACTTCATTTTAGATATGTTTTTTGACTAGACAATGCGTTAGTTCGACACGTTTCGAACCCTTTTGAATAGCAGGGTTCTCCTCAGGACCATCACAATCTAAAAAAGAAAGAGAAACATATATTCTTCCTACTCTGATCAGGGAATAAGCAACCACTGCAACATGCCTGCACCACACTGGTGCAATAATTGCTTACCTTACTCATCAGTGAGAGGCTGTTCTGCTTGTTAGTCAATCCTAAGTGTGTCTAAAAATCAAAACAATCAAAAGAAACTCATAGGGCTAAATAATTAACCTACCATCCGTCAAATCTACGTCAGAGTGTGCAAGCCAACATTGACCTGAAGAAGTGCTTTCTTTGCGGTGTAATCCATAATCCTTGTGGCTTCGGAGTAAATCTTGAGGTAAATTCAATGTGGATTTCGATGAGATCGATCAATATAAGGGGCAGGAAGGTTGAATCTCTATTACCCAGACTGTTAAAAATCAACATTGTAGAGACCACTCCAATTATGAATATTATTAGACATACCAGTTCGATCTCCAATATGTGGCATCCAGTTGTTAAGAGGGCACCTCAAAAACTTCCCCGACTAGTGACATAAATCTGAAACAATCATGGAGACTGCGATCAAAGGGGCATCCAACGTGGAGTGCTATTGTGTGCTAACACGATAAACCCGCCTGATTCAATCCCTTCATACATAATAACTAACAGCCCAAGTCTGGAAAGAAGCATTCCACGCATTGCTGCACTGAATTAATAACCAGCACATCTCGGCTCTACCCCAGCTGACAATAAAGTTAATTGCAAAAAATGGGAACATCCCGCAAGGGGCTCACTCATCTGGGTCCCGAGATCGGTGCCCACCCTTATTATACTAGCACCCAATGGTCGCTCTGTCAAGCCTCAGTCGAAAGGTTGTCTAAATTGAAACATTCGCCAAAACGCTTGAACAAAGCTTGAGAAAAGCGCTTCATGAACACTGACCTCATAAAAGTAAGGGAGTCAATCCTTCGTTCGCCGTATGGAACTCGCCCGCAGTAACAAGTCCCGCTAAGGATTGTGGGTGAGGTTGCATCATGGGAAAGGATATTTTTATCCCTTCACGTAAAACTTTATAGACAAGCCATGAATCTTATATGCTCGTGAGTGGGAGCGCCCATATGCCACGGTGTTGCCATTCTCGGAACCGTATATCGGTAGCAAAGAAATTTTGCAGCATAAAGACTTAGAGTAAAGGAAGGGATCTGCAAAATGACCAGATCTAATGAAGTCCCGGTTTTGTTAGCCGCAGTAAGCTTTTTTCAAGCATTTTGGCAAATGTTTCAATTCAGGCAACCTTTCAACTGAGGCTTGACCGAGCGGCCATTGGGTGCTAGTATAATAAGGGTGGGCACCGATCTCGGAACCCAGATGAGTGAGCCACTTGCGGGATGTTCCCTTTTTTTCAATTAACTTTATTGTCTGCTGGGGTAGAGCCGAGATGTGCTGGTTATTAATGTAGTGAAGCAGTGCGTGGAACGCTTCTTTCCAGACTTGGGCTGTTAGTTATTATGTATGAAGGGATTAAATCGGGCGGGTTTATCATGTTAGCACACGATAGCACTCCACGTTGGATGTTCCTTTGATCGCAGTCTCCTTAATTGTTTCAGATTTATGCCACTAGTCAGGGAAGTTTTGATGTGCCCTCTTAACAACTGGATGCCACATATTGGAGATCGAACTGGTATGTCTAATGATATTCATAATTGGAGTTGTCTCTACATTGTTGATTTTGAATGGTCTGAGTAATAGAGATTCAACCTGCTTGCCCCTTAGATTGATTGATCTCATCGACATCCACGTTGAATTTATCTCAAGATTTACGCCGAAGCCGCAAGGATTATGGATTACACCGCAAAGTAAGCACTTCTTCAGGTAAATTGTTGGCTTGCATACTCTGACGTAGATCTGACGGATGGTAGGTTCATTATTTAGCCTTATAAGTTTCTTTTGATTGTTTGGATTTTTAGATACAAGTAGAACAGCCTCTCACTGATGAATAAGGTAAGCAATTATTGCACCGGTGGAGTGCGGGCATGTTGCCGGGGTTTTTTATTCCATGAGCAGAGTAGTAAGAGTATGTGTCTCTCTTTCTTTTTTAGATTGTGATGGTCCTGAGGAGAACCCTTCTATTTAAAAGGGTTCGAAACGCGTCGACCTAACGCATTGTCTAGTCAAACAAACATATCTAAAATTAAGTTGTTGTTTGTACTGCACTTTATTCTTTGGTAACTTTGTGGATTGTTTTGGTGCAGTGCCTTTCTCAACTGGGTAGTAAAGTTTGTCGTTGTTTGACTAAGTGCGTAGTGTTCTCTTTTGGGTTTTGCCTTTCTATAAATCTGTGAATCACTTTGGCTTAACCCTCTGGTGGACTCGGTGAGTGTATGGAGTTGGTTATGTGTCAGGAATGAATGTTGAATGGATGTAAGAGAAAATTGAGTGGTTGTGGTGTCTTTTGATAAGTTGTGCAATTGTGAAGTAATGTTTTTTGTATTTGTTGTATCTGTTTCATTGATCATATATTTGTATGTGTATATATTTATTGAAAAATAAGTTAAAGATTCAAAATAAAAAGTTTTGCTGAAATTGATTTGACTTGGAACCTGTGACAGACTTGCATTGGTACCAGTAATTTAGTAAGTGGGAAATAGTCTTCAGTACTGGCACTTATTTTGGTTTGCTCTATAGTGACTCAGCCTTACTGAGTAGAGGCAAGGCCCTTGGTTGTTCCTTGATCAACTGACCTTAACATCCCTGAAACTACTGTTTTTTCATTGAATTTCTATGTGTTTTTAAATGCTAATTTCTAACTATTCCTACAGAGGTAGGACATGTGCAGAAAGAGGAAGAAATGCACAGAAAGAAGCGAATGAAATGCAGAAAGATGCAACAGAAGTCCAGAGAGACAAAGAAAGATACAGAAATAAGCAAGATATATGCCCAAAGAAACAACAGAGGTGCAGAAAGAGGCCTTACTGCAAAGTTATCCTGTGCCCACAATGTTTTGCTGACTGGTACTGGTGGTAACTGACTCTGACTAACCAGGCCCGGAGCCAGTGCTATCCTGAAAGACACTTAGAATGCAGTGAAAACACCTATATACACCAGGGTACACTATGGGTTAGGGTACCCCTGGGATTGGCATGGCCGCCCCTGTAAGGGCCTAGTACATAATAGGGCAGGGGGGTTAAAACTACCTCTAAGTCAGAGGGGCAGAAATAGGAAAGAGAGAAACAGAAATTAGCAAAAGAGATACAGGAAGAGGCAAGAGAATTGCTGAAAAAAGCAACAGAGGTATAGAAAGATGCAAGAGAAGTGCAGAAAGAGGCAATTGAGGCGCAGAAAGAAGCAAGAGCAGTGCGGAATGAACCAACAGAGGTGCAAAAAGAGGGGTGAAAAAAGAAGGAAGAGAAGTGCAGAAAGAGGCAAAATAATTGCTGAAAGAAGCAACAGAGGAGTAGAAAGAAGCAAGAGAAGTGCAGAAAGAGACAAGTGAGGTGCAAAAAGAAGCAAGAGAGGTGTAGAAGGAACCAACAGAGGTGCAAAAAGAGGCAAGAGAGATACAGAAACAGGCAAGAAAGGTTCAGAAAGTGGGTATAGGGGTGCAGAAAGAGGCATGAGAATTGCTGAAAGAAGCAACAGAGGTGCAGAAATAAGCAAAAGAAGTGCAGAAAGAGGCAAGTGAGCTTCAGAAAGAATCAAGAGCAGTGCAGAAAGAATGGAAAGGGGCGGCCACTCGGTCCCCCCGAACGTATGGTTGGGGGCTCGGATCCTCCCGGGAAACCATTTTGGGCGGGGGGCGTGTCACGGCTGGTATGCCCGAAGCGGCGTAGCCGGGGCGCGCCTTTTCCCGCCCAAGAGGGGTTGTCCTAGACACCTACGCCGATGGCCACGCCCAGTAGGCGTACCAGCGGAGGGTTCACGCCCTCCCGAAGAGGAATAAAGAGAGCGGGAATCCGAAGAAGCATCCTCTTGTTCCTGTGCTTGGAAGCTGCACCCACTCGTTGCACGTGAGCCCTCGACGGAACAAGGAGCAATTTTGAGAACTTGTAATTCTTGTGTTTCTCTTTCAGCGACTCGAGGCTAAGAATCCAGGACCGTGTTGATCAACTTGGATCGGATATTCGATAATCATGCCTGGCAAGAAGGCAGGAAAGAAGTCCGGGACTGACCAGATGCTTTGCATGCTGGTAAGAGATATGGCGAACATGAAGAAGAAGATGGCTGCGATGAACAATCCGGGTAGACCAAAGAAGATAATAGGCCCGGCATTGCCGAAAGTTGCCCCCGAGGGTAGGGGGAAACGGGTCAGGAATAGGGCGGCAGGGGGGGAGGTCCCGGTTCCCGAGGTTCCCCCGGCGAGCCCGCCCAGTCCAGTCGAGGCCCCGGTACCAATTCCGGACGCGGGTCAACCGATTCCGGTTGTTGTTACGCCCTCCAACGAGGAGGACATGCCCCCGGAATAAGCCGCCCAGTTGGCCGCATGGCTCGGCAGGAAAACAGGGGGTGCTACGGCGCCTGAAGACACGGCCGAAGAGGCCAAGCTACTAATGCAGCAGTTACGGCAGTCGCGAGCTGCCGCAAAGGCAAATCTCCCTCTTGTCTCCCTGTAGTGTAGTTCCTAGTTTCCCTCTAGGCCCTGCGCATTGGAATAACATAAACAGTAGTATCGACGTGGAACTGCGGATATTCCAGGCCTCCACTGACTATGCTAAACTTAATTGGGTGTGTTACCAACTAGCTCAGAGGTCACTGGAAACTTTCTTCTCTGCATGGGAAGTGATCAGCTTCCCTGGCACAGACAAGAAGGGATTCAGTTTTCCAACAACCGTGCAACATGACAACTTTGCTCCTCAGATCAAGAGTCAATCTCTAGGGTCGTGTGAAACAATAGACATGTATTTCACTCAGTCAGTTTAGTGCAGTTTACTTTCACGAGATGTAGAGAATAGAGAGACGGGCGTTTGTCAATAAAGGGTTAACATTTATTGAACAGTCTTTCTTCTCGTACAAGAGAAATGTATTGCCACAATTGAAAGACTTGTTATTATAAAAAGTACGTACAGTAAGATAAGGATTGCGAAATAGAACTGTAAAAGCATTGATATGGTTTCTTAGCCATACAATGGTTGAAAAGTAATAAAACATATATACAGTCATATATACATCAGGCTAAAATACTCAACTGGTGCTTCTAACTACGCCTACCCCAGTGTGCCTGACCTAAGCCTAACACGTGGAAGGGGAGTAAGTAAGTAGCTTTAAGTTAAGTTGGTTTTGCCAAGGTTTGCTTCAAGAATTCTCATCTAAGGGTTTAGTCAACACCATACCTCTGAATAGAATGATGGAAGTCTGGTATTTCCTTCAGGGGGCACTCAATATCCCAGTCACCCGCGAGGGCAGACCGGAAACGCTGGAGCTGGATTTCTCTGCAGGAGAAAGGCAGCAGCTCTTCTTCAGCGCGTCGGGAGGAGGAGGGGGGACAGCGTCGGCGGCAGCTGGAATCTGCTGGGCTTCTTCGCAGAGGGACGGCTGTTCAGCTCCTAAGCGTACTGCACCATCGTTCGCGCTTTAGCAGCGATAATGGTATCAGTAGCTTCACCACCAAGGGACAACAGCAGCAGCGTACTGCCTGCAGCAGCAATGGGATGCACAACAGGGTGCCCGGCAGCTTACAGCAGCACGACAGCTTTCAGCTCACACTGCTTAAGGCAACGTTGGTAATATTTATACCTGACAGGTGCCGGGTTTGACGCAAGTTTGCTGGACATAAGACGTCAATTAAAGATGTCACTAGGAAGTGATAGTTATCAGTTGCTCATTAGAGTTCCATTACTAATCAAAACACAGCAAGCGGGGATTTCCAGGTTTGCTGAGTTTTTATCTTGTTGAAGAACTCGGAGTGTTAATCTAGGAATATCAGATAGTGACTTCTGCTCTGTCATTGCACTAATTGGTTGCAAAGGAAGTCGCAGGAATGTGGCTCTGTTCGTGTGAGGCCAGAGATGACTTTTCTGAAAATCGCACTTGAACGGTTATGCCAATATAGGGAATAAATGGATTTATAGCCGAATAGGGGCATAAGGTCGCAGTATCGATCAGGAACCTAGATAAACACGCAACACCCACTCCACGTTTTCATGTCCATCAAATTACTAAAACTAGAGCAATTAGATGCATGTGTAACATTGCCCACCCCAAAATACATAAATGCATTCGAAATAGGCGTATATTGTAATACGTGAAATTTAGGTACTGTACGTTTTTGAAGCATAGAAATCATTCAAACATTATTGCGTATGAAAATCAATGAACGATTATGCAAAAAGAATTACACATGAAGTATCTCTGACAGAAGAAGGGCGAGATAAATCATCACATAAAAATGCATTGTAATACCATGTGCTAGAGGCTGATGTAATGTTGTTATGTCTCTAGATGTGATTAGAAATAGAAGTGTGAAGCTTCTGTTCTCTAAGAATAGTTTTTACGTTAAGCAAAGAATTGTTCGTGCCAAAAAGGGTCAATATTAAAAATAAAAAGTCCAATTCAAAAGAATTATTGCTTGACCGGGGAAATAGAGTTCCAACGCTTTTAACAGTTTTTGTTGATCAAAACTGAAGGCCGAATTCAGAGTTCATGGGAACGCTGTGTGTCGGAAAGCTTCTCCAAAGTTATTGTTTCTGTACGGGTGAGAACATCGTATCAGACAGGCTCTCAAAGAATTGGTCTACAAATTCAGGTGACAGTTCAACCAAATTAGATAGTGCTGTAACTTGGCAGGTGTGAGAATGATTGCTGTCATCATAGTCGGGAGCAGCAATGCTCACAGATGGTCGTACCTGTGTGATGTTGCTTTTGTCACTCGCTCCACTGTTACCACCTAGTCGTAGTACAGGAGTCTCAACGAATGCCGTCATCAGGATTGGTAGCCGCTGGGGACAACACAATGCGTGAGCCGTTATAGGACTGAGCAAAGTATCGACGTCCATTGGTACTGTTGATGGAAGTGAAAGACAGATGTCCAACACGCATTCATCTCCGCAAAGCATACATCGAAGTACCGGTAAGATACAGTTCTGCCATATAGGTCTGAATGAAAGGAACCAGGTCATGTTTAGATCTCTCAGCCTGGCCAATCCAAGGACGTTAGTTATCCTGTCCCGGTAGCGCATTGCTAGGATTGACTCTTCCATTCCCATGGGAGCTATGTCTGAGCCGAGGCTTGCCATAACGAAGCAGGAGTGTCAAAAATAAAATCCCTGCTACAAGTCCCAAAAATAATGGTATGCCGCCAAAAACAGAGTGTACAAAATTAGGAATGATTCCCAAAATTGCCTGAAAGGTGTTAGCAGTCCCGTAAAGACTGTCTTAAATATGCCTGGGATGCTTGTTGCACTAGACATGTTAAGGAGTTGGCTCAACATTTCTACGAAATGCACGGGGCAATTTGTTGATAAAAGTTCATGAACTTCGGTAGCTGTCCTTGCAACTAGAAGATCATACGTCTCTTTTGATGACGTTATAGGCACTGTTGTCTGTAAAAGTACAGATTTCATTTTGCTTAATGTATCAATTCGTATAGAATAGAGATTCAGACGAGGCCAGATGGGAGTCACTGTGTCTGCAGGCCCTCTCGGGAACAATGCTTGCATACAGCATTTGACCATGGATGTTACTTTTACTAGATAACTTTTCCCTGGTACGAGGCCACAACATCTGTGATCCGTTCTAAGAATGTAACTCCCGTTTGCGAGTTGCATAAAGAAGGGCTCTATCTGAGTTGCAGGTGTGACTAGCTGGTGGCATGAAAGGTTGTTTGAATTTCCATCACATGCTCCATGTAAATTAATACCCTGACACAAAAGTATACCGCTTAGTGAATGTTTACAATTTTCACCACTAAGAAATACATTTTTGTCGCTGTCACTATAGCAAGAATGTGTGTATGGTAATTTCCATTCAGATTTTACATATCCTTTACCCAATTGTTCATACTGGCCAGCAGGTATGTACTCAAGGCACTTTTTAAATCGGAAAGTTGTTATCGGAATGGTGATAATTCCGTGTATTATCCATTCAATGACAGGACTCTCTGACATTGTCAATGGTAATCTCTCAAGTTTTTCGATGCTCAGGATTGTATAGTCTGCTCCTTTCTGTGCCAAACTGATCTGTTTATCAGTAAGGTTAATAATGGAAAATAATGACGTTGTGTTGATTAAACGCCAAGGCACATAGCCTGAACGAAGATTTTGCAGCGTCCAGCCTAATTCTATAATAGAACGTAATTGCGACTGGCCATGTTGTAACATTAGCAAGTCTCTGTCTATCACATCAAAGGCAGATGATACAATATTGTCCAACGAATATATTCTGGAAGACAGAGTCATTAACCCATTGTCTACTACAGAAAGTGATTTTTCCAAATTAATACGATCAATTTCTCGTATTTTTTCAGCGGTTTCAATTTGTTTGACTTTCAAAGCCTCGTTGTACGTAGCATAGATACTGGTCGCTATGAAACGCTTTTGACGCTGTTTGCGTGGTCCAAGAATGAAATCGCGCAAATCAGCACCATCTTTTAGTAAAGACAAGTGTTGCTTAATTTCAGCCAGTGTGGATGTTGTTAGCCATTCAAGGCAGAGTTTCCCTACACTGTATGTTGTTATTATCACTGGATGTTGTCTCTGGGAGTATCTCGGGTCTAGTCTGGTCATTTTTAACCCATGTGTTTTATTCAGGAATCTATCTTGACAGTTGTTTGTGTCAATAGGCCAGATTAACCACTTTTTCCAATCAGGATGTGATCTGTTAAAATGTAAAATTTGTGACACGTCTAACTCAATATCTGCAGTCATATTTTCTGGTATTGGCTTCGGTATAGACGGTGTTTTAAGGTCTTTGATCTTAGCTAGGCCAAGACAGGATGTTTGGTGTATTGTGTCATTTAAAAACAACATTTGTTCTGGTATCATGCAGGTTCTAAAGAGTGCTTCAATGCCTTGTACCTGCCAATCTTTTGTACCCCAAATCGTTTTCATTTCAATGTTATTTTTCCAATAATCAAAACCAAATGTCATCATTTTGTCATAAAATGCTTCTGAATATATCAATTTAGAATTTGTCAGCATTGTTTTCATTCCTGTTTTATCTAACAGTTTGTAATAAAACGTTTCTGCATCACTGGTGTTAAACCCTGAAAAGTGTTTGAATTTCTCAAAAAATGCTTTAGAACTGCTTTTAGGTGGTGTAGAACAATGTTCCCATTGATTATACATAAAAACATTTCTAGGCTATGCAGATTTATGCAAGTAGTGATCACCATAGTGTGTGTAACAGAATAACTGCTCATAACTAGATGAACCTTGTAAATAATCATGATCTGTGAATCTAGCTGACATTACTAAATCAGACATCATGTCATTAATACTGTTAAAGTCCCAATCATCAGAGAATGTACTAGGCGTTACAAAGTCACTTAAGGAAACCTTCAGTTGATGAGGATACTTCAGGATTTCGACCGGACCATAGATCTCATAGTCTGTTTTCTCCCATACTACCCCACCAGGTATTGGAATTGCTGTGACATTTACTGTTGACAGTTCTCTTTTCTTCACATGGGATGATCTGTGTGGTTTCAGGACTAGGTTGATGTTCTGACTTGCTGTGTCCATTCAATTGTAATAAACTTCCCTAAAATTAAAACTAAAATTAGGCATAGTAGGAGTATGAATACCCCTGAAATAATCCAATGCTCAATCAACGGTGAATCCAGATATAATTCTTTGATTTGTTGAAGGAGTCCTGTTGTATTTTCTTTAGAATACTTTTTTGTTTCTGGCATCACTTCGGGGTTGTTTTGATCTTCAGAGAAGTTGTCGAAGTTGATGAAATAACCAGAGGCAGTTCTGTCAATTGATGGGCATTATTCTTTCAATCTGTCTCTCGGTAGCACTTTCTGATGCCACATTAGTGTAGACTGGTGTTTCTTGACGAACTGTTTCAATCTGTGTCTCAAGAGGCACGAGTTCCATGGCATTATTGCATAGTCCTTCATTGTGCACTGTAGGCTGGTCGAATGTGATTAGTCTTTCAGTTTGAACCTCTTGGATTGTTGCAAGTTTGGGTATTCTGTTGTTTCTTGGGAGTCCACTGGGCCTACTGTTGATTATAGGCCACATGCTTGTGGTTTTACCAGGTCGATGGACACGACTCTGTTCTTCTTTTTACCAGCAAGGGGCGGTAGCACAACTGATCTTGTTCCGGTGACTGCCAAGACAGGTACTGCTTTTCTGTAAGAAGGCCCAAATTCCTTCTTAACCGCGATCTTTTCTCTGACTAGATCCACAATCTTTGGAATCCAGACAGGCCTTGCTGGGGCTGTTGCTGGTGGTGCCTCGTCAGTGGTACTTGGCTGTTGCTTTAACTTTATGTTGCTTAACGATTTTCTTGTTTCATTCAGTTCCTGTAAAACAGCCAAACGATCCTTTACATCAAAGTGCGTTGTTTCTTCTTGTACCACTGACATCTGACTATCGAGGTCATGAATACGCATTCTAATTCCGAACAATAGTTCGTATGGGCTGAAACCTTTTAGAGAATTTCTTGGCATGTTGTTAAGACTAGTTTGGACACTTATTAAATGTTTGACCCACCCAGCGCCTGAACCTAATACCTTTGCTGTTATAGATTGCTTTATGTCACGGTTTTTTCTTTCTACCACACTGTTCCCTTCGGGGTGCGACGGACAAGAATACCGCAACCCAATTCCCATGCTGGCCATGGCCTCCTTATAAGCTCAAGAGCTAAAAGCAGGACCCTGATCAGAATGGAACGTGTTAATTGCGTATGTGCCGATAAAAAGACTCACAAATCTTTTATAACCGTTCTAGCGTCAGCCGAGCGCTGGAGGCCTCATCTTTTAAGTGTGTTTAGCCTTAACTGTGTACAATGGGACGCGCTTCTCTTCTTTGATTGCGCAGATAGACCGCCTTATGCTGTCTAGCAGGGATCCTGAAACTACACTGGCCTGTTCATTACTGCGATCTCTGTTGCAGTTTTCACAATTTTGAGCAAAACATTAAATATCTATGCTCATTCCTGGCCACCAGTACTCTGATTGTAATTCTTTCAGAGAAACCTTAATTGTTTGGTGTCTCAGACCCAACCCCATGTGTGCTTCCAATAAGAGGAAGCCTCTCCTGCTCCTGTTTGGAATTACTCTGTCCCCCACTCCAGGGATTCGAGCAAAAGGAACGGAGTTTGCATCGATTACCTATGCATAATTGAGTGGATAGTTCACGGGCAGTGCTGCACAGTCGCCTTTTACAGTCGTTTTTACTGCCAGCATGGTTTCCCCGTCTATGTATTTTTCTGTACGCTTTTTTGTGGCTACGGAAGCCGGTTTAGTTGCTTCCGCTGTGGCTGTATTAGCCAATGAATTCCCTGCAACGTGAACGCCATCACGTCGAAGACTCTGTGCGTGAATCACGTGAGTCTTTTGTAGTTCTTTGTCTAAAAGAGCTACCTGTTCCCAGAGCAATTTATGCTTTATTGTGGCACCTGTGTCATCTTTGTAATCGTTTTCAATCCAACTCTGCAGTTTATTGTTGTAAGAGTTGACGCAAAAATGAGAATCGCACACTATAAGTGTCGGGAATTCACGTTCTGCATTTTCGAGCGCCATCTTTAAAGATCTGATTTCAGTTCTCTGAACCGAACAGTTTCTTACAGATTCAGTTTTTGTTACTTTCGGTCTGAATTTACCGCACAGCCAACGACCTTTAATAATCGCACATGCTGAATTGTAGGATTTGCTCTCTACATTGAAATGCTGTACAAAACTATCTGTATAGATTATACAGGCATATTGTGGGAGAGGCAGAAGTTCGATTGGCAGAGGATATTCTTCTTCATATTCTAAATCATTCAGTTCTTCGAATTGCGGGGCGAAATAGTATTTCACATCTTCCGCTCCTAGAGAATCTACACACTGTATCCATTTCGGATCCAGTGACACTGTAGGCAGGTTTACTGGGCTGAATAGCGCCTCGAAGGCGGATTCCGCTGTAAGGATATTAATCCGTTTGTCGTGTGCTAGTTCTCGTTCATTTGCTAATGCGATTTGCACTGCTTTCACAGTTCTTTCTGTGGGACTGAATGTTTTTTCTACTTGTGTGTACAAGTGAGATTTAATTGAAATTGGTACCTTTTCTCCTTCATTAGAGGTTAGGTACGTGAATCCGCATCTTCCTGGGATGACTCGGATTACAAGATCACGTGTGTTGTCACGTGTATCTAATTTTGTTTTTGCTAACATGTCTGTTTGCAGTGATCTCAAAATTTCTGTGTGTTTTTGAGTCCAATTGATTTGTTTAAAATCAGGTTTAATTAGTTCGTAGAGAGGTTTAACCCTCTCTGCGTAATTTAGAATGTATGTTCTTCCGAAATTCAGAAAACCTAGAATGGATTGTAAATTCTTCAGCGTTTTTGGAGCTTGGAGTACAGCTCACTTCTCTAAGAAGTTGTCCGCTAGGCTTTTCCCTTCACTTGATAATTCGTACCCTAAGAATAGTACTGTCAGATGGGCAATTCGGGACTTTTTAAAGTTGAATTTGTAACCCTCTGCTGCGAACCCAAGTATAATGGTGTTCACTCTTTTCAAGTGAGTATCCAAGTCGTCGTCTGTGAGATAGATATCATCTACGTAAGATAATGCCTCATCATCATATATTTGTAGTAACTCTGATACCCTAGCTGAGAATAGTCCTGGGCTGTTCTTGAACCCCTGTGGGAGTCGACAGAATTTTTTCTGCGACCCAAATGCAGAGAAAGCGGTCAAATATCTGCTTTCTGGTGCAATGTTTTGACAAAAGAAACCATTAGATATGTCTAATGTCATTTTATATTTTTTCCTAACTATGTTATTCATTAGGGCTGCACTATGCGAGTTTTGTACTGCAAATGTTTTACAACATGTATTAAGATGTCTGTAGTCCAAAACTAGACGATATGAATTGTCTGGCTTGGAGACAGCAAACAAAGGATTGTTCATTTGAGAGGTGCATGTTTCAATCACCCCCTGGTATTCAAGTTGATCTAAGATCTCCCTGACTTGTTTTTTAGCTTCTTGCTTTATGGGATACTGCCGTTGGGCAGTTGGTTCACTTTTTAATTGGATTTTGTGAGGAGGTGAGTCCTCATCCCATCCTACATGATTTTGATATAATGCAGGTGCCTGGGCTACTGCCCATTTCCTTGCATATGTATATTTTTTGTGAATCGGAATGTGATTCGAGAAGGCAGGCATAATCACTTCTTCGCCACGAGGGCACTCCCTGACAAACTCCGGGGGCCAATCTTTTTCAGCTAACAGAATATCATAGCCTTTTGAGAGTTTATCCCAAAATAGACCTCTAATTTTCCTAGTCTTATCACCCTCTATACGCAATGTTATTTCGTATATTTTATGGGGCTCACTAAGTCTGGTGTCGGCAGTTTCAACCTGAATGTATTCATTCGTGTCCACTGTCTCCAGATGACTCATCAAGATCTTGCGCGCTATACTGATTTCTGCTGCACTGTCCAACATTGTCAATGCCCACTCCCCGTTTTTCAACTGTGTCCTCAGTATCCTCGGCATGGTTGATTACTCTAATACTGGCTACCTTCTTTTTCTGAAATTGAGATTTCTTATTTTGAGCAGGTTCCTTGTCTTTGGACTTGGTGTGCTCTCCTGGGTCTGACCGTCCTCTTCTTTCCGATTTCTGTGGAAAAGACCGAGAGGGACGTGTATCAATACTTTGATATCTATCAGGTTTTTTCAGATTATCCCTATCTCTAAGGTTATATCTTTTCTCAGAGGGCTCCCTCTGGGGAGACTGGCGTTCTCGAGTCGGAGTGCTTTCCCTCCGTCGAGGAGACCTTCCTCTGGACTGGAAAACTTTTTCCTTGGGAATAGATTGTTTATTTCCATCCCAGCTCTTTTTAGGAGTGGAGAAGTGTGGCTCACTGGTTAGAGCAGGCAGACCCTGAAGGAGAGGTCAGACCCAGGACCAGGGTTCAATTCCCGACGCGGCAGGGTCTTGAGCTCAAATGTCCATGGACTCGATAATTCTCGCTTCGGTGCCTGACCTGATCATGGGTTCACACTCTGCAACTCTGGGCATTAAGCTTGCTTAATCTCCACAACGCCCCCCCCCGCGGCGGGATGCCTGGCTTTCACCTTGGGGATGCCCTGTAGGGGCTATCTCACAGGGAAAAGCCAGGATGGGTTCCCAAGGCAAGCGCGGAGATACCCCTTCGGGGGTCGATTCAGGCGCTATATAAGAAATGTAATAATAATAATAATTATTATTATTTTTAATAAATAATTTTTCTGGATTTTCGAGCAGTTGGGGCTTTACCGGTTTCCCACCCAAGCTGTCTCTACCTAATTCTTCATAGCATTTTTCTATGATTTTTGCAAGCTCAACAGGATCTTCTATAACTGTTTCCTTCAACTTCTGGCGAATCGCCACAGATGCTGCTTCTCCTTTTATGTTGGCTAATAATATAGCCGAGACCTGCTTGAAGTCTTTCAGTAATTTCATACCAAGATTTAAAGCGGGCTCTGGACCGTATTCATTTTGAATCTGTTTTAGCACTTCTGGTATTACCGCCATAGACGTAACACCGTGTGTTTTCGTGTAAATGGAAGCAAAGACTGTACCCCAAGTGTCACAGTCCTCCACGTGTGGTGCGATTCCCATAGGAAGGCAGATGGTCAAGATTCTGTGTTTCTCTATAGGGGTAGTATCAGGAAATACTGCCTCTATTTGAGTGATTTTCTGTGCTAACCAGAAAGGAATTTGTTCCCGTTTTACGGGTGTTTTACCAAGACATGACTGTATGTTCTGTGGTGTAATTTTATTAGTGTTCCCCTGATGAGGGGTCAGCTGTGGTACATTAACAGCTGGTTGGACTGTTGCAGTCCGCATTACATATTGGACTAATTGCCTATGTATTTTAATTAATGTTTTTAGCTGTACTAACAGCTCTTCTTTAGACATTTTTACAATGTCCGGATGTGGTGTGTAGCTGGCTAGAACCGGCCACGTTGCTCCTGGTCTACCTAGTGGACCGAGCCTGGTAATGTGATCATTGTGTTTTAGGGCGCCATTAAACCAGAGCAGGCGCTCTTGAAATTTAAGTGGAATTTCAATCTCCTCGAAAGGAGCGTACTCTTCCGGGGGTTTCTCTATTTTGTAATAGTGAAACTCTTTTGTTATAGCGTTTACAGCTGGAAAGTTTATCCATGAATAGAATACCTCTGTCTGCCGATATTCGTGAGCCTCTATCACGAAAATTACTGTACCACCTTGAGGTGTCAGTCCGTTATCTATAAGTTTTAATGTTATAGACTTTCTTAAGTGGACCGGGATGATTACTGCACCCGGTACCATATCGTCGGAATCCTGCTGAGTTGCATTTACTGCGGCCCCAGTGGTTCCGTTATTTTCTCCTGGCATTGTTAAAATGCAAGGTTTGCAGAGTAGGTCTCCAAGGAGACAAAGATTAGGTGCACAATATTTTGGAACACTGTATCCTTCAACGTTGAATAAACCAGAGCTTTACATAGGAATCTCTTCCTACTAAGGTCGGGCGGATTTTAACCTTTCACCCACTCCAGACGTCTATTGGAGTATTTACGGGAGAAAGGGGTCTGTGAAATATGCACGACTGAGTTACTCTACCGTCTTGCGTTAGTTTATCGCCTTACCAAACGTTGGGCACCATGTAGTGTAGTTCCTAGTTTCCCACTAGGCCCTGCGCATTGGAATAACATAAACAGTAGTATCGACGTGGAACTGCGGATATTCCAGGCCTCCACTGACTATGCTAAACTTAATTGGGTGTGTTACCAACTAGCTCAGAGGTCACTGGAAACTTTCTTCTCTGCATGGGAAGTGATCAGCTTCCCTGGCACAGACAAGAAGGGATTCAGTTTTCCAACAACAGTGCAACATGACAACTTTGCTCCTCAGATCAAGAGTCAATCTCTAGGGTCGTGTGAAACAATAGACATGTATTTCACTCAGTCAGTTTAGTGCAGTTTACTTTCACGAGATGTAGAGAATAGAGAGACGGGCGTTTGTCAATAAAGGGTTAACATTTATTGAACAGTCTTTCTTCTCGTACAAGAGAAATATATTGCCACAATTGAAAGACTTGTTATTATAAAAAGTATGTACAGTAAGATAAGGATTGCGAAATAGAACTGTAAAAGCATTGATATGGTTTCTTAGCCATAAAATGGTTTAAAAGTAATAAAACATATATACAGTCATATATACATTAGGCTAAAATACTCAACTGGTGCTTCTAACTACGCCTACCCCAGTGTGCCTGACCTAAGCCTAACACGTGGAAGGGGAGTAAGTAAGTAGCTTTAAGTTAAGTTGGTTTTGCCAAGGTTTGCTTCAAGAATTCTCATCTAAGGGTTTAGTCAACACCATACCTCTGAATAGAATGATGGAAGTCTGGTATTTCTTTCAGGGGGCACTCAATATCCCAGTCACCCGCGAGGGCAGACCGGAAACGCTGGAGCTGGATTTCTCTGCAGGAGAAAGGCAGCGGCTCTTCTTCAGCGCGTCGGGAGGAGGAGGGGGGACAGCGTCCGCGGCAGCTGGAATCTGCTGGGCTTCTTCGCAGAGGGACGGCTGTTCAGCTCCTAAGCGTACTGCACCATCGTTCGCGCTTTAGCAGCGATAATGGTATCAGTAGCTTCACCACCAAGGGACAACAGCAGCAGCGATATTGCCTGCAGCAGCAATGGGATGCACAACAGGGTGCACGGCAGCTTACAGCAGCACGACAGCTTTCAGCTCACACTGCTTAAGGCAATGTTGGTAATATTTATACCTGACAGGTGCCGGGTTTGATGCAAGTTTGCTGGACATAAGACGTCAATTAAAGATGTCACTAGGAAGTGATAGTTATCAGTTGCTCATTAGAGTTCCATTACTAATCAAAACACAGCAAGCGGGGATTTCCAGGTTTGCTGAGTTTTTATCTTGTTGAAGAACTCGGAGTGTTAATCTAGGAATATCAGATAGTGACTTCTGCTCTGTCATTGCACTAATTGGTTGCAAAGGAAGTCGCAGGAATGTGGCTCTGTTCGTGTGAGGCCAGAGATGACTTTTCTGAAAATCGCACTTGAACGGTTATGCCAATATAGGGAATAAATGGATTTATAGCCGAATAGGGGCATAAGGTCGCAGTATCGATCAGGAACCTAGATAAACACGCAACACCCCCACAGGTGACCTTGGAAGGACCGGCAGCGGGCGTCGAGAAAACAGCGGGAACGACAATTGAGCCGGGTAAGCAGGCATTGCCAATGGCGGGGGAGGGGGCGTTGCCCTCAAGACGGGAGAAGGTGTTCCAACATATACCGTTGGCCACGAAAGAATTGAAATGGGCTGATAAGTATGTAAATATGTTTTCTCTGCTGACCGACCATCGCGAGATGGAGTATATTAAGACACAGAAAGATTTGTGGCACCCGAGTCTATGGTGAGCAAAAATGGCGGGATTCAGGGTTGATGAGACAATCACAAATTGGGCCAAGGCCTTTGCGATGTTTACTGCAATTATTGGGGAACGTAAGCCCGAGGTTTTGCCCGAATTGTCTTGCTATCAGGCACGAATAATGGATTTTTATGAAACGTATGAGGGCAATGAGTGGATGGGTTACGATATGAAGTTCCGTAAGGCCAAGGAGTACGATTCATCTCTGACGTGGGATTGTCTCGACTCGATTTCTTGGCAGAAGCAGCTCCTGCCGGGCGCAACGAAGTCGTCCTCGCTAGGCGGAAATGGGTCGGGGCCTTCCCGCCAACAGCCCTCGGTGCCCTTTCGAGCGGGCCCCGGTAGCGACCACCAAGCAAGGACTGGTGGGAATGGGGGTAAGAGAGGGCTCTGTTGGAATTTTAACAGGGGCAATTGCACCAGGCAACAAGGGACATGTAAGTTCAGACATGCGTGTGCAGGTTGCGGGAATTCCTCACACCCCGAGAGTTCGTGCAGATCCAGGAATAGTGGGACGGCGGGTAGAGGAGGGTCCAAACAAGACTGAGGGGGGCCATTGTGTACCGCTACCTACCCCCGTTGATATCATGGCAATGATCCCCTGGCTAAACGAATACCCTGATCATGTCTCCGCTGGGGTGTTGAGGAATGGCTTCCTATATGGTTTCCACATCCTGGCGGGGGATTTTCGTGGGGAGCCACTTTGTAGAAACCAACTGTCCGCTCAGCATAATCCAGCGGTCGTGCAGAGGAAGATTGCAAAAGAGGTTGCCCTTGGCCGGGTTGCTGGCCCATATAGGCACCCGCCAGTAACTAATTTCATCTGTTCCCCGTTAGGAGTGGTTCCCAAGAAGGACCCGGGGGAATTTAGGCTGATCCATAACTTGTCTGCTCCAAGGGGTCTCTCGGTGAACGATGCGATTGACCCGGGAGTTTGTTCGGTGCGGTACGCATCCTTCGATGATGCCGTCACCATGTTGAATCGCCTGGGGCCCGGAGCGCTGATGGCGAAGTCAGATATCGAATCGGCGTTCCGGTTGCTCCCGGTACACCCACGGGATCAGCGTCTGTTAGGCTTTGTGTTCCAGAGACGTTACTACATGGATAGATGCATGCCAATGGGTTGCTCCATCTCTTGTGCTTATTTTGAGAAATTCAGCTGTTTTTTGGAATGGGCATTCACCAAAGCCACTGGCCATAGCTATGTTATGCATTACTTGGATGATTTTTTGTTCTTGGGGGCAGCCGGCGACACGAAATGTGCGCAGGCTCTACAGGAATTTTGCACCGTCATGAAGGGATTCGGAGTGCCATTGGCACCAGGTAAGATCATCTACTTCACTCGAGTTTCTGGGAATTGAGCTCGATTCTGTTGAGGGATGTTTCCGTTTGCCAGTAGGGAAAGTAGTGAAATTCAGGGCTTCCCTGGAACTGTGCCTTAGCAAGGAGAAAGTTACCCTCCATCAGTTACAACAAGCGGTGGGTCAGCTTAACTTTGCTCTAAGAGTGATACCAATGGCCCGCCCCTTTTCCCGCTCTATCGCGCAAGCTATGGTTGGTCTCAAGGAAGGGCACCACCGCACGAGACTGTCTGCAGAGGTTCGCCAGGACATGCGCATATGGTTGGCATTCCTGGCGGATTTCAACGGTCGAGTGGTGTGGAACAAGCCGCCAGCATCTTCGGACGAGCTGGGTTTGTGGACCGACTCGGCGGGGAGCGTGGGATTTGGCGCAATCTTTGGTAATCGATGGTCGGCGCAAACATGGCCGACGTGGTGGCACACCAGCGGTCTTACATTGGGTTCCTCGAGTTATTCCCCATTTTTGTGGCTCTGATGGCATGGCCGGATGAGTTCAGAGATCGCTCTGTGGTGTTTTGGTCCGACAATATGACTGTTGTTGAATGTATAAATAATCAGGCAGCACGCTGCAAGTGGATATTACGATTATTAAAGGAAATTGTACTACTTTGCATGAAACTGAATGTGCAATTCAGGGCGAAACATGTGCCGGGTGTACTGAATCAGGCTGCTGATGCACTCTCTCGTTCACACATGCAGGCTTTCAGGGGTTATCTACCGTCCGCGGACCTAGCGGCGGCACCATTTCCCGAAGCACTCTGGCTACTCGGTGCCCCGGATTACAAGACCTCGTGGCAGCAAGCTTAGCCCCCAGGACGAGGAAGGCATACGAAGGAGCGTTTCGTTCCTATTGTGCATTTTTGGGTTCAGCAGGGGAGGACAAATGGGGTCAGGAGGATTGCTTCCTAAAGTTTCTGGTAGCATTACACAGGGAAGGCCGATCAGTAGCAACGGCCAATAGGCACCGAGCCGCCATTTCATTCATGGTGCAGGCGCATGGCATCAAGGACCCGACATCGTCCTTTTTGGTAAGGAAAGCCCTTCGTGGCTGGCAACGCCTGGAAGGTCGTACAGTAGACGTGAGGCGCCCGATTGGGTTAGAAAGGTTGTCCCTGCTTATGTCGGCACTGCCCACGACATGTTCCTTCCATTTCGAAACAGTTCTGTTCCGGGCCGCTTTCGCATTAGCGTTCCATGGGGCTATGCGGGTGAGCGAACTGGTCGCAAGGAATAAGAAGGAGGTGGAGGGAGGTCTGTGCCGGGATCACATCCTGATTAGCGGTGATTTTATGGTAGTCACAATAGCCAAGTCCAAGACTGACCATAGAGCTATGGGAGACAGTATTGTTGTCCAGCGCATGCGAGGGTCCCCCATGTGCCCGGTAAGGTGCATTGAGGAATATTTGGCGTGAAGGGCGAATACATGGGGGGGAGCCTGCTGAGACACATTGATGCCACCCCACTGACGAGGTTTCAGTTTCAGAGGGTGCTAACAATGGCAATCGCAGCGGCGGGCTTGGACCCGTGCGATTTTGGGACCCACTCCTTTAGGATAGGGGCTGCTACTGAGGCGACAGCCATGGGTCGGAGTGTAGAAGAGGTGAAACAGTTGGGACGATGGTCCTCGAATTGTTTTAAAAGGTATGTGCGATTGCACATGTTGTGAAGTCAAGTTACATGCACTCACGCTTCTTGTCTTCTGTTTGATTTACAGTTTCGCGACCATGCTATGCGGGGCGGAATTTGCAGTCGACCCGGCACCAGGGGACCAGCGGTCAGAGATCACCGGCTGAGGAGAGAGTGGTGTGGGTCGTGGGCCACTCATACGTGAGGCGGGCCGGGGACGTATTCAAAGCAGGTGACGCGACTCAAGCAGCTGGGGAATACGGGTACAGAGTGACCTTCCACGGAAGGGGCGGGCTCTGTATTGACCAGTTTGAATCTTTTGTCGAGGAACTCTTAGGGCGGCAGAGGTCACCGCCATCTGTAATCATAGTACACCTGGGGGGCAATGACATGGTGACACTCGGGAGGCGAGTACTACTCGAGCGAGTTTTGTCTACTGTTAGCTGGCTGGCAAGAAGGATCCCGGGGTGCACAATAGCATGGTCCCACATGATTCCCAGGAAGGTGTGGCGGGGGGGCCTCTCGGTGTCAGCACAGAACCATTCAGTGAAAAAGGTCAACAACAAACTTGGTAGGTTGTTTCGCTCGACGCAGTTGCACAGTATTCCGCATGGATGTATTCGGGGGGATCACATGTATCTAGAGGATGGGGTTCACTTGTCCCGGGAGGGGAATGTCCTACTCATAGGAGACTTCATAGCTTGGCTGAGGGGTTTGAGGAAGCATGACCTTTAGGAGGAGTGTGGGGGGGCCGGATAGCCGGTCAACTATCCGGCCTGTGGCGGTAAGGTCATGATCGGTGAGCAGTAATTTCAAGGTCCCTAGAGGGGGGCGCCACCCACTATGGATGGGAGCGCCCGGGGGGAGGCGGCCATTGGCCCCTCCCACGGGGAGGCGGCACCCACTAAGTATGGGTCGCCTAGGGGAAGACGGCCATAGGCCCCTTCCAGGGGAGGAGGGGGCTATATGCCCCTCCTACGAATTTCCCGGGGCCCGGATATCCGCGACGGCGGATGTGATAGACAGTGTTGGGTGGGAGTGGGAATCCACGCTGCCTTCTTACAGACACCTCACACAGGTCCCCGGACGACCTTTAAGATGGCGTCGAGTTAAAATGGGGGGCCCCACAAGACAAGGGAAATTGGAGTTGGCACAGAGGGTACAGTCCTCTGCGTGGCCGCCACTCACACCGTGAGGGCGAGGGTTTTGGTAGTAGGGATCTGACACCGGTTGCGACCTTGCCGTTGGCCCGTAATGCTAGGATGTACAATTTTAATTTAGAAAGTATGCATTTGCAGGATGTTAGACTCGGCTAGGAAAACCTTTGTACTAGAGATTTGTTAAGGTTAGCCAATGAACATGTCTTCATCGAAATGTAATAAATGAAAATTGTACATGATATGAAACGTTTATTTTAATGTTTTAATTTTGTTTCATATTTTAATAAATACGGCCGGGAGGGTAACTCCCTCCCGCCTTCCAAAAGTTCAGAACTGCGTCCGTCTTCCCATCCTTGGGGATTTGTGTTGGGAGGGGGTGACAGGCATCCCGGCCATATGGAAAGGGGCGACCACTCGGTCCCCCCGAACGTATGGTTGGGGGCTCGGATCCTCCCGGGAAACCATTTTGGGCGGGGAGTGTCACGGCTGGTATGCCCGAAGCGGCGTAGCCGGGGCGCGCCTTTTCCCGCCCAAGAGGGGTTGTCCTAGACACCTACGCCGATGGCCACGCCCAGTAGGCGTACCAGCGGAGGGTTCATGCCCTCCCGAAGAGGAATAAAGAGAGCGGGAATCCGAAGAAGCATCCTCTTGTTCCTGTGCTTGGAAGCTGCACCCACTCGTTGCACGTGAGCCCTCGACGGAACAAGGAGCAATTTTGACCCACCCACCAGCCCCTTATGGCAATGTTAGTACTGCAATAAAGTAATTCTTCAGAAAGAATCAAGAGCAGTGCAGAAAGACCCAACAGAGGTGCAAAAAGAGGAAAGAGAGGTACAAAAAGAAGGAAGAGAAGTGTAGAAAGAAGCAAGAAGCAAGAGAATTGCTGAAATAAGTTACAGAGGAGTAGAAAGAAGCAGGAGAAGTGCAGAAAGAGACAAGTGTGGAGCGGAAAGAAGCAAGAGCACTGCAGAAAAAAGCAAGAGTAGTGCAGAAAAAAGCAAAACAGGTGGATAAATAGGGAAAAGGGTGCAGAAAGAGGCAAGAGGGATACAGATATTTGCAAAAGAGGTGCAGAAACAAGCAAGAGAAGTACATAAAGAGGCAAGAGAATTGTCGAAAGAAGCAACAGAGGTTTAGAAGAAGCAACAGAAGTGCAGAAAGAGGCAAGTGAGGTGCAGAAAGAAGCAAGAGAAGTGCAGAATGAACCAAAAAAGGTGCAAAAAGAGGCAAGAGAGGTGCAGAAACAGGCAAGAGAAGTGCACAAAGAGGTGAGAGAATTGCTGAAAGAAGCAACAGAGGTGTAGAAGGAAGCAAGAACAGTGCAGAAAAAGGCAGGTTAGATGCAAAAACAGGCAAGAAAGGTACAGAAATAGGGAAGACGCATGCAGAAAAAGACAACAGGGGTGCAGAACGAAGCAAATGAGGTACAAAAAGAGGCAACAGAAAAAGGCAAGAAAAGTGCAGAAAGAGGCAAAAGAGGTACACAAAGGGACACGAGGGGTACCGAAAGAAGCAAGACAGGTGCAGGAAGAAGCATGGAAAGTCCAGAGTGAAGCAACTGGGTGCATAAAGAGGCAATAGAAGTATAGAAAGGTGCAAGTGAGGTGCAGAAAGAGCCAATAGAGGTGCCTAAAGAGGCAAGAGAGATGGCGAAACAGGCAAGAGAAGTGCACAAAGAGGCATGAGAATTGCTGAAAGAAGCAACAGAGGGGTAGACAAAGGAAGAAAAGTGCAGAAAGAGGCAAATGAGATGCAACAACAGGCAGTAAAGGTTCAGAAAGAGACAACAGGGGTGTAGAAAGAAGAAAATAAAGTGCAGAAAGAGGCCACAGATGTGCAGAAAGATGGAAGAGAACTGCAGAAAGTGGCAAAAGAGGTACATAAATAGACAACAGGAGTGCAGAAAGAAGCAAGAAAGGTGCAGAAAGAAGCATGGAAAGTGCAGAATGAATCAACAGGGGTGCAGAAAGAGGTAAGAGAAGTGTAGAAAGGAGCAAATGAGGTGCAGAAAGAGCCAACAGAGGTGCAAACATAGGCAGGAGAGGTACAGAAACAGGCACAAGAAGTGCACAAAGAGGTAAGGGAATTGCTGAAAGAAGTAGCAGAGGTGTAGAAAGAAGGAAGAAAAGTGCAGAAAGAGGCAACTGAGATGCAAAAACAGGCAGGAAAGGTACAGAAAGAGGGAAGATGAGTGCAGAAGGAGACAACAGGGGTACAGAAAGAAGCAAATGAGGTGCAGAAAGAGGCAATGGGACATACAGAAAGAGGGAAGAGAGGTGCAGAAAAAGGCAAGAAAAGCGTAGAAAGAGGCAAAAGAGGTACATACAGAGACAACCGGGTGCAGAATGGAGCAAGACAGGTGTAGAAAGAAGCATGGTTAGTGCAAAATGAAGCAACACTGGTGCAGAAAGAGGCAAGAAAAGTATAGAAAGTAGCAAGTGAGGTGCAGAAAGATCCAACAGAGGTGCAAAAAGAGGCAGGAGAGGTGCAGAAATAAGCAGGAGAAGTGCACAAAGAGGCAAGAGAATTGCTGAAAGAAGCAAAAAGAGTCAGGAAAGGTACAGAGAGAGGGAAGATGACTGCAGAAAAGACAACAAGGGTGCAGAAAGAAGCAAATGAGGTGCAGTAAGAGGCAACAGACTCGCAGAAAGAGGGAAGAGAGGTGCAGAGGGAAGCACGAGTGGCTTGCACACCATTAGTGCCAATTTAACACCCACATTAAGCAATAAGTAACAGGTGACCATTCTAGGTTTGCAAAGCCTTCCACCACACTATAACACTTGTCGCTGCATTTTTGGCAACATTTGACAAGTTTCAGATAGAAACAAGGCTCTTTTTGTTCAAATCTGAAGATTAGTGTGCAGATGATAAATAATGTGGCTAATGCAGAAAATGTATAATTTTGCGAACGTCGGTGCAACAAAACAGTCATATAATTCCAGTGGCCCTGCTCATACCTCTGACTAGGTCCACAAGTGCTTCTCAGTGATTGCATCTTTTTTTGTCTCACTGAGTTCATAGTTGAGGGTCTATGGAAACGAGTAAAACTAAACTTGAGGTTACCACTCCAGAACATAGACTACCATACCACATAATTACTCTCCATAACACATAATCCCACTCCACATAATTCCTATACATTAAATACCACATATTTTCTATCCACATAATTTCACTGCACAACATATCACATAATTCCACTACACACAATGTACATCCACTCCACTCCAAAAACATTAGTAAAAAACGTTTGCATTTACAACGCCAATAGCTCTAATTCTCACAAATGTAAAACCCATTACATTGCAAACAATTCTTTAACTAGTAGGTGCGTTTGCAGAATGGTGGAGAAAGGGTGCTGGGCCTCCGATCAGTGCTCAGGAATTTCAGTGCATAGGGCTTACAGGCGGTACCAGTAGGGCTTCTTGGTCCCCAAAGTCCCTCAGGAGTAAATTGGACTTCATCCCCCATCCCTTAGTCTGTCAGGAGGTGTGTTTGCAGAATGATGTAGAAAGGGGGGCATGGCCTCCGAAGATATCTTAGCAATCCCACTGTGCGGGACTTACTGGAGGTAACAAGAGGGGTAGTTGGCACCCAAGGATATCCTTGGGGCCAACTACCCCTCCTTTTACCTCCAGTAAGTCCCACACAGCAGCATTGCTAAGTTCGAAGTGCAGGCCATGCCCCCTTTACTTACCACTCTACAAATACGCCCCTGGCGCGCTTTTGAATGGGGATTGAAGTCCACTTTGCTGCTGGGGGTCATTTAGGGGCCAGCTATCCTACCTCTTACCTCCAGTAAGCCCCACACAGTGGGATTGCTGAGAGGTGGACAAATGTCACGTGGCTCAGGCCCCCTTTCACTACCACTCCGAGCTTCCACCCTGTCATTGCAAACAGCAATATCCTGGGGTGGGTAACCTGGGATTTTGCAGGAACCATCAAGGGCTCCAGGAGGGGGGCCGGTTGGCCCCCCTCCCTTCAAGTACAAAGCACTGGGGAGGTGGTGGTCCCTGGGGCTGGGGATCCATAATGAACCCCGAATTTGCATATTTAGTGCCCCGGGGAGGCAGTGGGCCCCCCACACATATTTTTTAAAAATAAACAGAGCCCCAGGGAGGTGGCACTCGCCGGGGCTGTGGGGGGGGCGCGTGCCCCATGTTTAGTTTGCAAAGCTCTGGCCAGTTGGTGTTCTCCGGGGCATGTGGGGGGGTTTAAGTCTCCCCACACACATGTTTTAATTTAAATAAAGAGGGCTCCGGGGAGGTGGCAGTCCCCAGAGCTGTGGGAACCCCACAGGTCTCGGATAAATAATTTGAGATTGCCCCCGGGACCTGGCCCACCCGGGGCTTAACAATAACGAAGCGCTTTTTATTTTATTTTCTCTGCAGAATTTGCGCACCCAGTGCTAATTCTGCTGTTTAAAAAAATATATGTTTTTTTGGGCCCTGGGGGTCCCTGTGGGGACATCCCAGCAGGCCTAGGGGGTCAGGGTGTTTCCATCCTGCCCCCTTTTCTTGTTTCTTAATGTTTTTTTCACTGTTTTCCTGTGACTTGATTACTGAGTATCAAGATGGCTGCCAACACTTCCTGGTTTGGAGGGTTGACAGTCAATCAGAGTCTTGACCTTGTTTCTTCACTTTCTGCATTGCCTTTGATCTGGGTACAACTTCCGGTATACTTCACAATGTCATATTATTTTATTCAGTAACCACGATTTCGGCACTTATCTCATTATGATTTTGTTTTTTACATCATTTCCAACTAACTCGAACCTTTCGATATTCGTTTTAAATACTTTGGGCAAACATGGTACACTCATGGCACATTCTGGTTCGCGGTCTTTATTGACTATTTCGTGACTGTCCACTCCATATCCTGTTACGTTTGATCACTTGGTTCAATGTTACCCGTCTTGGGACACTATGTGCACTGTTCTTTCAATTTTGACATATAATTATGGTTCAATCATTAATCACTAAGCAGCATGTTGTTTATCAACTTACTTTCTATCTTTTAAATGTGTTTGTGCAATGTGACACTTGGCAAGATCCTACATATATTTTTTCTACATTATTTTCAGACCACCCCTGAAGAAGGACTTTAACAGTCCGAAATGCATTCGGTGAACTCTCAATGATTTTTTTTAACACTTTGGGAAGTTTAAGGATGTCAAACTAGCAATCTGCTAAATGATGTAAACAATTTCCTGTGGATAAAACATGGAATAAATTATGATGGAAATCATGATTTTTTGAAGTTTGATTACAATTCTTCAGAACGTCTTCACGTCCAATTGGTTGTGCTCAGAGAGACGGCACTTATCTCAAGTGGTGCAGCCTGTTTCTTGATTACCACACCTTGTCGGGGAGTGATATCTCTGGTGCACACCACAACCTAACTAACACTGGCAACTGCGGAGTGCGTAACCTCTACCTCTTTTGAATAGTAAAACCCATCATAACACTTTGGGTCTGGTTTGTGTTACAAAAGTTTCGCAAACCCAGCACAAACCATTACTAAATATGGGATTAGTATTGTCTGGTGTACGACCTATGATTCTATGAGAACAGGTGATGTATACTACCCACCGTAGGGTGAGAACTCGATCCCAGAATTCCCTTGAAGGAACCGGACATCTGCTACAGACCGTCAAACTCAAGACACTGTGGACGTGAATCACAAATGTAAACTTTGCACTTTTGACTACGTTGATTTTTTTTTGCTCTTCGCAAAGTACGAGTTATTAGTAAATTTACTAATGTGGGGGCATATTATCAAGTACGGTGTTAAAATTATCGCCGCTTTAGCGGCAGGAAACTGCTGCTAAAGCGGCGATAATGGGCTTGATAATATGCCCTTTAGAATTCCAATAGAAGCCCATGTTCACACCAGAACATGGGCTTCTATGGGAATTCACAAGGGCATATTATCAAGCCCACTATCACCGCTTTAGCAGCAGATTCCTGGCGATAATTTTATCGCTGTTTCTTGATAATATGCCCTGAAGATAGTCAGCAGTCCGAGCAGAGAACTTCTCACATAAAAAAATAGGTTTGTCCTCAATCAAGCATCACCAATAAAGACTCTAGTGCCTTTAGCGAGGGTTCTCTTGTTGGGAATCAAGACACCACATGGTAACAAATACTTTGCTGTATAAATTCAGCATTATGGAAAAATAAAACAGATTGTAAGAGCAGTTTAATGTAGTTTGATTTTGCATATAAATGAGGAAATATAAATAATATATATGAATGTTTTATCTGTATTTTCCAAAGAGTTTCGAGTTTTCCAAACGGAAAACCTTTTACAAATGCATATATACTTTTTAATACTTTGGGCACTTTTCTCTTGAAAACACGGTTCTAAATCACTATCCTTGTAGAGATAAAATCGCAACAAACTGTTTTGAAATGCAATGTGAATGGAAATGCACCCTTGTCATCAAAATATAAATATTTTGCTAAGCATTATCTATTCCCAATAAACTCCGTTTCTAATAACAGTTAAGAGAGAGTGTGTAAGACTTTATTGGCCAACACTGACCTCTGCTGATGAAAAATGGAAACCCAGGCTAATTCTGTTGGTTTATTTATTGCTTCTAATGTTCAGTTACACATTGGGATTTAGAAAATCTCAGAATTCACGCTTTCGTGACACATAAATGACAGCATTTCTTTAGATAAGTGAAAGCATCTCTTTTGATGTGATGCTCCAGGCCAATTGTACAGCGTGCGATGTCCAATTGCTAGGCCTTTTAGTGCTACTTTGGAGAAATCGCAAATTATTTAATCTCTTTTGCATTTTTTTTCTATATTGACTGTACTTTAAAGAACTGCAACACATATGTTTTCCTTCAAGCATGTTAAATGCTGTACCACTTTTAAAACTTACCGGCATTGGAATATATCGGTCATAGTATAATAAATATATCTACACACGTTCCCTCGGGCACACAACAATCAGAGGTTAAGACATGCTTACAGGATACCTCATTTTTTTAAAATTGATATGCATTTTTAGCCATAAATCCAAGAGGAAATGTTTTGCACATTTTCAAGCATTGTTGAGTGAAAAACTTCACAAGAAAGCCTCAGTGCACCGACCAAGAAGGCTATATGGATTAAATGAAACAAGCGAAACCATTCAAAGTTGCAGTTGAATCACATGTTCTCACATTTTTGCGCAAACATATGATACCTTGAACGCCCCACGGGTGTCATGATGTTTCGGGTTGAACATCTTCAGCCCACAAAGGAGAAAAACGTGTAGAACATATTTATAATGTCAAAGATGTTATCCTAAAAGTACAACCGGTTGCAACTCCACAGCAAATGTACAATATCTCTAGCATAAGTTTGATAGTTCCAACAGATAATGTCATGTCCAATGCCTGATGACAGCAAACTTCCCAGTGTACAGTAAGCCATCAAAATCATCTTCTGATGAAGACATAGTAAATTGATGTCTGATGATAAGTGCAGTAAGTGTCGAGTTAATACGATCCTGATGTTGTACCCACCTATTAGTTCAGTTCCTCTTCCTACACCTTTCACTATAAGACTTCCCCATGTCACGAACACACTTTTAGAGCAATTTTACACAATTCCTTGGACTGTCTTGCACATACAGAAGCTTTTTACACTATACCAACGCCCCCCCCCCCCGGGATTTCTTTAGTGCTGCATTCAAATTCTTTATTTGTGAGCTGTAGTCATATGTGCCTCTCAAAATGTATATGGAGGTAGACCAATTACGGACCAGTAGACTATGTATTTCATATACAGCATCCTGCGTAGTGTCCACATGTATCACATATGGGTAAAGTTCACGAATAAAGAATTTAAATCCAATCCTGAAGAAGCCCCAATGGGAAAGAAACGTATTGGCTATGCCTAGAATTAAAAAATCATTCATCAAAGAAGATCCTGAATAAAGAAATTTTAAAACTACTCTGAGGACTACCTACATTTCATAAAACCATGCATGCTGGGACTAATTGTTTATGATAAAGATTATATGACTTGTTTTCACTTCATGCTTGGAGTGCTGGGTTATCATTTTTCTAATATTGTTGAGAACATTGCCTCCTACGTGATGGATTATGGTGGCTGATCCCCCATACTCGTGCATCCTTTTCTTTCAGAAAATTATGTACTCGTCAGTGATAGGTGCAGTGCAGTTGCCGCATCCTTTTTACTACAAATCATTTATGTTTGTGGCTTGGTCAATGGTGCGAGATTACTGAAAATGAAGACCGTTCAAATTTCCACAATATGGTACATTTTATTTAAAGATTATTGAAAACGTAAGAGAAGTTAGATCAAATGAACCCATCTCCTAGACCTACACAGAATGAAACATTAAATGCTTGGGAGCAGCAGCTCATGCAAAAGAGAAAGAAAAACATCAGAATAGAGCAAAGAGATCAGTGCTAAATTACGCAGATGCTCAATGTGATTAAGGACTGCTGAGATGGAGGAAATACAATTCAAGGGAGCTAGAATGTACCCAGCAATAGCAACAGAAAAGACAAAAAAAAAAAAGGAAATGATGATGAGGAAGCTACAAGAAAGTTAATGGTTAGAAGTCCAATAAGCGGATTTTGGAAGTCGCACTCGGGTGTTGGTGAATTTCGAAGGAAGGTCCTACCGTATGTGGCTCGCATTTACAGAGGCTGACTCTCAACGTATATATTCCCTTATTCAAGAGGAAGAAGGCCCAAGTACCAGCACAGGATCAACCCAAGCAAACTTGAAACAATTATTATACATGTTGAAACGCATAATCAACCAGCGTTTACACGCAAGCACGTTAATAAAATATCATAAGGCATCAAGAATTCCACGGGGTCTCAGGATATCACTCAAATCCACCTTATGCAAGAACAATGCCCGGTTCACGGAAAAATGGTTTGCGATATTAAATAAATGTTCATTGGACTTAATACTACTAATAATCGAAGAATTGGCTAAACTCATAGAGGAACTTAACAAAGAGGCATATCAAATAAGAGAAGAACTTAACACCATGATGAGTAAAGATGAATGGGATGAGGCACTAAAAGACATCAATTCACAATTGGATACATACACAAAAGAAATACATGAACGCAAATTACGAAAGTTCAAAAGAGATACCACGGACTACCGAACAGGGAAGGTATACACTTTGGCGGATATTTATGCGCGACGCCGGCAGCAAAAACCCACACAAGATAGATCATCAGATGACTCCACTTCTGACGACTCTCAAGTAAACAAAAGAGCTTCAACTTACCAGAGAAAAGAAAGACAAGGTCAGAGTAACTTGTTAACAGCAGATAACACTAGAGACAAACCAACTACATCTACTTTTTTAGAGAGAGGCCGTGGACGGCAGGAAGAACCAGGAGGGGCAGAAATAGGAGCAAACATAGGACCCTCAGCCGAAGCAATTGCCAAGAAGAGTCACAAAATCTAATAATAAACATATTCAAACAAAAAATCACGAACTTTCAAATCCAAACGCTACAAATAGGCACCTCATTTGTTCCAACCTATCATTCAAACATCTTGGAAACTCAAGCCTGTGTGTAAAGATTCTTAAGGAGTTTACACCTCAGACATTTTTTCAAAAACGTCATTGGAACACCGGAGGAAGTGGAAACACCAAACAAAGATATGCTCATGGGTTTAAGAAACCCCAGTAGATACCAACCGCCCGTTAGCCACAAAGTCCTCGATGCATTTGAAAAAGTTGTAAGCAAAGATAATATTCAAATCTTTAAATCACCAAGATCAAAAACAACAAATATGACACAGAAAGAAAAACAGGCTTTACAAAACCTAGCTGACAGCAAGGAGATCACGATACGCCAGGCAGATAAGGACGGCGCCCTTATCGTAATGGATACCGAATTTTACGAGAAGAATGTGAACGATCATATCAATGATACAGAAACATACTTAAAAATGGAAAGTGACCCCACCAAAGAATTTGTTAAGATTCTCACCAGAATCATTGATTCAACCATTGACAAAGGGACTATAAATACAAAGGCAAAGTAATTCTTGATCAAACTAAATCCATCCATCCCATACATTTATATGATCCCAAAAATTCATAAACATCCGACCATTCCACCATTTCGTCCTATCGTTTCAACAATCAATACCATCCATGAGCCAGTGGGCAAATTCATAGACAAAAACTTACAACCGTTGGTCCAAAAGATACCCACGTATATCAAAGACACAACACACTTCCTAAACATCCTGGCAGAACAAAAATCAACATTCATCAGTGACATGATCATGAGCACCATCGACGTAAAGTTGTTGTACACCTCGATCCCCCATAATTTGGGACTAGAAGCTATGGAAAACGTGTTAATAAACAGTGACAAGGACGAAAATGTAAAAATATTACTCATGGAGTTGATGCATTTCACCTTATTTCACAACTATTTCCAATGGAAGAACCAATTCTACGTACAGTGCACCTCAATTTGAAATTGCGCCGCACCATCATATGCGAATATTTTTATGCACCACTTTGAAACAGAACACATACTTACCAACATGGAATCGAATGAAAATCTCATCCTTTACAAACGATATATTGGTGACATTTTCATTTTATGGAAAGGAACATCATCTACATCAGAACATGTCATCCAAAATCTCAACAAAGTCAATGACAGAATTCAATTTACCTCGAACATCAGCAAAACCCAAATATCATTCTTGGATGTCATGATCACTAATCATGAGGGCACACTACAAACCAGCATATACCAGAAAACAACAGACAGGAACAACCTTCTTCATTTTTACAGTTTCCACCAGCCGTCCCTAAAAGACACCTGCCATTCTCGCAATTATTGCGAATGAAACGCATTGCTTCAACTTGCGGAATCTATGAACAACAAAAAACCATCTTCATTGCAAAATTTCAAAACAGAGGGTACCCTGAAACCATACTGGAACAGGCTGTTAATCGTGTACACAAATTAAACAGGGAACAATTACTAACATCCACTCAGAAAGAAAAAGGACGAGCCAAGGGCAGTATTTGTCTCAAAATATTCCACAAGGAGTCACAGTATCAAAAAAGTCATCCTAAAACATTGGCCTTTACTCGCTTTAGAGGAAGATTTCAAAGGCATATTCTCAATGAACCCCAAATTCGCGTATGAACGAAGTAAGAACATCAAAGAACTGTTAAATCGAAAAACGAAGACAGCTACTAAGGAATTCAAAGGAACATTACCTTGCCACAATTGTGGCAGTTGTAACTAAGGGTGGGCGTAGTATGCGTAGTGGGGCTACGCGAAGCTACACAAAGTGGGCGAGAAACTACGCCCACCTACGCACTTCACGTAGCCCCACTACGCGCCGCCTGCCCCCTTCCCTACATATCTAATTTCTGTAAATAGTAAAAGAAAAGTAAATAAAAAGCACTTACCTTGTCCGCTGCGTCCCGGGGCTCTGTCTTCTCGTTCACGCCGTCGTCTTGGATACCAATGCAAATGCGCGGCCGCCCCCGCATGCGCATTTCTCGCAGGAAATGCGCAGGCGGCCGCGCATGCGCGTTGGTATCCAAGACAACGACACGAATGAGAAGAGGGAGCCCCGGGACGCAGTGGACAAGGTAAGTGCTTTTTATTTACTTTACTTTTAGTATTTACACAAATTAGGTATGTAGGAGAGGGCAGGAGGGAGGCGGGTGCGGGCAACTTCGCTTTGCGCACGGAGTGGGTGTAGTGTTGCCTGCTACACCTACTTTGCAAAGGGCGAAGTAGGCAACACTACGCCCACTGCGTGGGCGTAGCGAAGTCCTTCGCCCAGGGTTAGTTGTAACTCCATTATCAAAGGAAACGAAACAACTCACCCTACACAAGGCACAAAAATAAAACTCAACGTAAATGGAACATGCGACAGCACTAACCTTGTGTACATGTTGAAATGCCCATGCGGGCTTGCATATGTGGGCAAAACAGCAAGAAAAATCAAAACCAGGGTGGTTGAGCACAAAAGTAACATTCGCTTAAAAACATCAAAATCAACAGTAGCCACTCATTTTAACGAACTGAATCATAATCCCAGCCAACTACGTTTTTGTATCTTAGAAATGGTACCAGTTCTACCAGGCCGCAACAACGCCCAACACTTACTAAGACGTGAACTATTCTGGATACACCGTTTGTCCACAATACATCCTAAAGGACCTAATTAACTTTTAGAATTTAGTTGTTACTTGTAATTAATGCATACATATTTATTTCTAATCATCAGGATGACCATTCATGCTAATGTCAATGTTTTAATATTGTCCTCCTTGTATCATCCGTTACACCAGCGGTCTTCAATCTGTGGGGCGCGACCCCCAGGGGGGTCATGGAGTCCTGGGAAGGGGGTCGCAGATTCTGCAGAGCGCAGTTCCAGGCATTGGGCTGAGGGTGATCACGGCGGAGGCCTAATTCACACCGAGGTGTGAAAAACATCAACGCCTCATTAACAAGTAAAAGGTCTTTTAAAGTCCTGTCAAGTACTTGGGTGTGACTGTGTCTGTGTCCCAGAAGCTGTTACAGCCGGGCTCACATACACGAGCTGGGGGGAGCTGGGGGATTGGGGGGGCTGGGGGAGTGGCTGTAGTGTAGCCCTTTGAGTTCAATGGATGTTGCGCACCTGGAGCTGTGGGTCCCGTGACACGTGCCCGCCCCCAGCAGGGAGGCACAGAGATGCCCTCCCATGAGTGGGAAATAAGAATGAAGATGACGCAGAGAGATACTGATTTCCCCCCAGTCCCCCCCCCCACCCCCATGAGAGAGGCACAGAAAAGGTGGGTGGATGAATGATGGGTGGATGAATGGATGAAAGGCTGAAGGATGGATGGATGTGTGAAAAGGTGGGTGGATGAATGATGGATGTATGGATGGAAGGATGAAAGGGTGGATGGATGAAGGATAGATTGGTGAAGGATAGATTTATGGATGGAAGAATGAAAGGGTGGACGGAAGAATGGATGGATGAAAGGGTGGATGGATGAATGATGGATGGATGTGTAAAAAGATGGGTGGATGAATGAAGGGTGAATGGATGGATGAAAGGGTGGATGGATGAATGATGGATGTATGGATGGAAGGATGAAAGGGTGGATGGATGAAGGATAGATTGGTGAAGGATAGATGTATGGATGGAAGAATGAAAGGGTGGATGGATGAAGGATGGATGGATGAAAGGGTGGATGGATGAATGATGGATGGATGGATATGTAAAAGGATGGGTGGATGAATGATGGATGTATGGATGGAAGGATGAAAGAGTGGATGGATGAAGGATGGATGTATGGATTGGAGGATGAAAGGCTGGATGGATGAAGGATGTATGTATGTATGGATGGGAGGATGAAAGGGTGGATGGATGAAGGATGGATGTATTTATGGATGGAAGGATGAAAGGGTGGATGGATGTATGGATGGATAAAAGGCTGCATGGATGAATGATGCATGGATGGATGTGTGAAAAGGTGGGGGGATGAATGATGGATGGATGTGTGAAAAGGTGGGTGGATGAATGATGGATGTATGGATGGAAGGATGAAAGGGTGGATGGATGAAGGATAGATTGGTGAAGGATAGATTTATGGATGGAAGAATGAAAGGGTGGACGGAAGAATGGATGGATGAAAGGGTGGATGGATGAATGATGGATGGATGTGTAAAAAGATGGGTGGATGAATGAAGGGTGAATGGATGGATGAAAGGGTGGATGGATGAATGATGGATGTATGGATGGAAGGATGAAAGGGTGGATGGATGAAGGATAGATTGGTGAAGGATAGATGTATGGATGGAAGAATGAAAGGGTGGACGGATGAAGGATGGATGGATGAAAGGGTGGATGGATGAATGATGGATGGATGGATATGTAAAAGGATGGGTGGATGAATGATGGATGTATGGATGGAAGGATGAAAGAGTGGATGGATGAAGGATGGATGTATGGATTGGAGGATGAAAGGCTGGATGGATGAAGGATGGATGTATGTATGGATGGGAGGATGAAAGGGTGGATGGATGAAGGATGGATGTATTTATGGATGGAAGGATGAAAGGGTGGATGGATGTATGGATGGATAAAAGGCTGCATGGATGAATGATGCATGGATGGATGTGTGAAAAGGTGGGGGGATGAATGATGGGTGGATGGATGAAAGGGTGGGTGGATGGATGTATGGATGAAAGGGTGGATGGATGTATGGATGGGAGGATGAAAGGGTGGATGGATGGATGAATGAATAAAAGGTTGCATGGATGAATGATGGATGGATGTGTGATAAGGTGGGTGGATGGAAGGAAGGGTGGATGGGTAAAGGATGGGTGAATGGATGGATGATGGATGTATGGATGGATGGATGTGTGAAAAGGTGGGTGGATGAATGATGGGTAGATGGAAGGCAGGGTGGATGGGTAAAGGATGGATGTATGGATGGAAGGATGAAAGGGTGGATGGATGAAGGATGGATGTATGGATGGAAGGAATAAAGGGTGGATGGATGGATGTGTGAAAGTGTGGGTGGATGAATGATGGAGGGATGTGATGAGGTCGAACAGGCGCATTTATGGTTGTTGAAAGTTGATGATGAGGAGTACCAGTTTCTAGAAACTTTTGTCAGAAGGGGGTCCTTACGCCTAAAAAGGTTTTACAAGGGGGTCTTGGCATCAAAAAGTTTGAAGACCTCTGCGTTACACGCATACTGCATGTTTTTTCATATCCTTTTCAACGTATTCACTGTTCATGAAACACAATTGCGTGCCCCACGCATGTACACGCATATCTTGCTCATGCACACACGATTCTATAAAGTTTTTCTATCGAAGTCAACACTCTAGTTGCTTTAAAACCATGTGAGTATGGTTCTCCAATCTCTTGCGGCCCCCTTTTTGGTCCGAGTCACATGACTACATTTGACCAATTAGCAGTAAGAAGTGTATAAACACCGGCGGAATAACAATGGCGCCGTTCACGCACCGTCATTCACCCGACAGAACGATCGTAGAAGTCTTCGTTATACTATCCCGGTAAGCACATTTGCTTAGAGTAATGATCGTCTTAACTTAGTGGTAACATACTCGTGCAATCACCGAGTGAATTCATCACCTATCCGGTACGTTTTTACTGGTGACCATCCTTTGGGTAAAACATTTACATACGGAGAACATACATTGAAGACTCAGGTCAGATTTCAACCCTCAAACCACACGTTCTCGTTTGCAAGTGCACACCATTTCTGATTCACTGTTAGAGCATCATTTTTTAGTTCACCATGCACTTTATTATGGAACAGGCACACACATGTATGATAACGCACAAGCTCAGATTCACTGGCGTCACCCACGTTCGTTTGTTTGATGTTTCACGTCATCCTCACGGACACTTCTGCTCAGAAACCCGTTCTTTTGAATACAACTTTCATTTTAATCACAAGCATTAAGCATGAGCCCACATTTGAATGTGTATATAGTGTATATAAAAACGATGCTAAAACTGTGCAATACTTGGTTGCTTTCAGAATTAAGTCCCCTGAAGAAGGGCAGTCGCCCGAAATGCATTGGGCAGACATAGAAAGGAAAATTGTGATGTTATGAAGAAAATAACACAAGATACCAATGATCACAATAAAAGAAAAACAGAACTGAAACAAATTCATCGACTCATATTTTTTGAAAAAACATTTAAGAAATTTTCACTGAGTGCATTGAGGAGACGTTATTCCCAAGGAATTTACCGCAACCAAGAAGCTACAAGAAAAACAGACACCAATAGTGATTCGGAGGCCGACATTGTAGATGCTTTGCTGTCCTCACATCCACCACCATATGTCGTGCCTGCAACAAGTACAGAGGGTGTTACAACATTTAGTGCTACAGTGGCTAAAACCCATGTTGACACGAATACAACTCAGATTAAAAGAATGTTTCTAGCACTTCCAATTGCAACTACCCCTGTTGAGGTAGCCCCTGCGGAAATACCTCCAGGACTTTCTGTTTCTATTGTGACTGTTCCTGCACCTGTGACTCACGTCATATCAGCTCGACTCTCAGGGATCCCTGCAGCAACTGCACCAAATAATATTATACCAAACCCTACTGTTTTAGGTGTCATAGAGGGAGTAGCTGCAACAGGAATCATGCCGACATCACAAAATTCACAGATTGTTTCCTGGACCCCACCACAAAATCTTCAATCCTTTTCCCTCCCATGTGGGGTACCTCAAGGATCGTCACTGTCCCCTATGTTATTTAACATCTATGTCACCCCTTTGGCTAGGCTCATTTGATCTCATGGTATCTCTACCATAACCTAAGTGGGTGATTCGCATATATTCATATCTATTACATCTGATGTAAATGCCTTGGCCAGACAACTTAACAACTGTCTGGCGCATACTACCAGCTGGATGCATGAGAACTATTTAAAGCTAAACACAGAGAAAACAGATGAGATATATGTTGTATCTTACCAGCCACAGCTGAGCTGTATTTTAAGTATTTATTTATTGACTTCATGTTGAAGGATGGTAATTATGTACATTTGTCTATCAGACTGGTGATCCTTATTCTGCAGCCCCACCAGTAGTAGCCTGCCTGGTGCTCAGCCCATTTTCCAATTGTCACCACACAGGCACCCAGGCATTCCACTGTCAACACTCACACTGGCTGAGCAGCTAGGAGATAGGTAAACTGGGATACATTTACTATGATAAGCAGGATATAACAATATTGTTTAGGACATATATTACTTTCTGAAATGACTCCTGGTAGCCTGACGATTCTGGTCCTCGTACAGCCAGTCAACAAAGTGAAAAATCTTGGTGTACTGTTCGATAACCAGCTCTGTTTTTCAGAACAGATAAATGATATCACATCCTCATGTCTTTATCTTCTAAAGATCCTAAGAAAGATTTTCCCTTTATTCCCACTGGATATGCAAAAAAGGGTGATTTTGTCCAATGCTCTTTATCTAGGAATAGACAAACGACTGCAAACAAAACTTTAGTCTCTTCAGGATGCTGCATCTCGATTGCTGTTGAAAATTTCAAAATTCAGTTCTATATCAAACAACATCAAGGATCTTCATTGGTTGCCAGGTCAAGAGAGGATACAATTTAAGACATAAGGCATTGCAAGGACTCAGCCTCAGGTTTTCCAGAAATCATTTGCCTGGTATGTTCCTCCATGTGATGTGAGCTCTTCTAACATGCGCCTGGTCATTAATCCCATGGTGAGGAAGGCCAAATGGGGTGGCAGAAGCCTCTCCCACTTGGCAGGCAAACTTTGGAATACCCTGTTTTCCTCCCTCAGGTCTCAACTGAACAGGCTTTTTTTAGGAAATCACTCAAAACATAGCTCTTTACCCCTAAGCCTATGTAACTCTTCTTTCCACACTAGTGGCAGCATTGCTTATAGCGCTAAAATGCCTAGGCATATGTTAGCTTTAGAAAATATTTTACTTACTTTAACCATTGAAAGAAGCTAGGATCGCCTTTATGACACTAATTGCACAGGAAGAGACAAGACCATTTGATGACGGGATTTTAATTCCATGCCTTGAAGAAAATTAAAAGGTGGGAAAAACAGAGATACCAGCTAGCCAGAAAAGATTGAGACCCCTAGATGACCCAAAACTGAAGGTAGAATTAGAAGAAATTATCAGGATGCCTAGACATTTTACATTTGAATCAATATCAAGAAAATGAATTGACTTATTTGAGTAAAGAAATCACAAGGCGTGCACTGCCACACATGATAGATTATCTGAATTGGCAGGAAAATATGAGGTGGATCTCACCAAGAGTGTTCTGTTACAAAAAACCTTCAGAGCACAGATAGAGGATGGAGCTATAGTGACAAAGCTGTCTCCAGAAATGAGATTACAAATTGCAGAGTTGGTAAAGTGCATCTGAAAATGGAGAGACTGTGACAGAATAGAGAGCAAGTGGGCAAAGAAACAGGGAAAGAAAAAGAAATAATCAGACACTACAGAAGCGAATGGTAAGCCACCATCAGTACCCCCAGATTAAGATGAGGCTTTACCTTTCCTAATGAGAGATATATATGGTGGAGGGTCTGTTTATGTACAATGCAATAGAGGCGATCGTGCAGCATTTGCAAACAAATTTCCGAAATTAAGAGAGAATCCCACTCAGTGATATACACAGGTTGACAAAATTGTGAAAATGTCAAAGGTTTGGTGGACAGACTTGAATTATTTCTTTTATATCTTAGAACCAAGTGTTCTATGGCCTGAATGTAGGATAGGTGGGTAATGGCCACAGACTGAGCCTCCAAGAGATGCGTTCTCATGAACCTTCACCTGTGGTGCTAACCAAGTATGATGAGGTGATTATATTTTTGAAACTAAAGGTTCCAGCGAGGGATATGGATTGGTTGAAGACAAATAGAACTACTCTAGAAGCAAAACAATCATGTTCTTTATGAACAATTGTTGCATTTGTTAAAAACGGCATAGCGGACAAGAAAATCCTGGAAAAGGCGAAATGGGAAGTTTTGCATCACAGTTCGTTCTTGGGTTAAGACCAGAAATCAATATGCACACACAACAGATCGAGATTTGTTGGCAGACAAAACCTTTAGATGAGAACCTGAGGTAAGCAAAATGCTGTAGCGATGAGCAAGAAATGAAGCAAAAGAGCCTTAAAGAGAAGTTTATGCTAGTGCAGACTGCACATGTACAAGAGGGATTCCAGAATCAATTATATGGAGGGAATGTTGCTTGAATGCAAGGTGTTGATTATCAGATAAGAATTCAAATTGCACAAGGTAGAGTTGGTGGTCCACAGGGTAGAGGTTGAGGTGTTCTGGTGGATTCAAATTCTGCAGTAGACATTGCAATGCTGAAGAAATCAACTCCTTGTCACTATTGTAACAGGCTCAGTCATTAGAAGAGAGGGAGGGAATAGAATCCAAATTGAGTGAGTGGTGATGTGCAAAACCGATGGGTAAATCAAAATCAAAAACAAAATGTTCCACTTCAAGTTCCAGTCTAACGAATGCAGATGTCAACACAAACACAAGTTCCTACGATGCTGGACCCGCAACTTCCCATGGCCAGGAGAATATAGGTAATACCAGATTCCATATGAATCAAGTCTTGAGTGCAAATTCGAATCCATTTGAAAATCAGAATCCGTTTCAACAATTCCACATGTTGGAGAATGAGAGCTTTCATTCTGAAAATGTCCAATGATGGTGTATGAAGGGGGAGGAAGATCATTTATTTGGCGTAGTCTTAGAGGTAGACTAAAGTGGAGCATTTGTAGAAGGTGAAGTTAATGGCTGCAAAGTGTCCTCTTTCATAGACACAGGTGCTACCCGTTTTTCTATTAGTCCCAAGCCAACCTTCTCAGGAAAGAAAATCCAAGTATAGGCATCAGAAATATACAAAAAAATGAATCCTCTTTCAAAGGAAGTCCCAGTAAAATTAGGTTTATTTGAGAAAGATGACCAATTTGTGGTATGTGATTTAAGTCCTGTAAACCTGTTAGAAGAGATCTTTTGTGCAAGTTAAATTGCACTATTTACTGCACACCAGATTGTGCACGATAAAGATGTTGAATTTAAAATGGCCAGAGAAGAGACAGCTGCAGGATTTTATCCTGTAAGAACAGTAGAGGATTTGCCTCCCAATTTACGATATACCGTAAAATCAGAAGCATGGAATTTGTCAGGAATAGACATTGGAGTAATCAAAGGTGTAGAACCAGTCCAAATCAGATTATAGCCAAATGCAATTTGCCCAAGAACACCACAATATACTTTAACACCTGAGACAAAGGCTGGAATAACTCTGGTGATTGAAAACATGCTAAAAAATGGGAATTTGAAAGAAATTGTCAAAAGTCCTATTATGCGTCTGCAGAAGCCCAATGGAAAATATAGAATTGTACAGAATCTTGGAAAAATTATCAACATAGTCGTCCCATGTTGTCCTGTGGAACCGAATCCAGCAACAATACTATTTCAGATGCTCTGCACTGTAGAAGGCGTTACCATTCTGGATCTCTGCTAGGCCTTTTTCTCTATTCTGTTGCATGAGGAAAGTAAATATTGATCTCATTTGTATTTAGAGACAGAGTTTTCGCATGATGTGGAGTTCAACAAGGGTATACAGAGAGTCCTTCAATCCTTAATCCTATCTTGAAAAATAATCTTGAGACTCTGCAGCTGCCTTGTGTTAGAAATGGGGTCACTAGTTGGCAGTGGTTTGCACCCTGTCCAAGTAGAGACCCTTATTCTAGTCAGAGTAAGGGAGTCACACAGCTAAGGTAACCCCTACTCACCTCCTTGCTAGCTTGGCACAAGTAGTCAGGCTTATCTCAGAGGCAATGTGTAAAGCATTTGGACCGACACACACTAACAGAGTGAATCAATAAAAAAGGAGTCCATACTAGTTTAGAAAAATAGCCAATAATTATCTGGATAAAACAGGACATAAATCCAACATACACAAGTCAAAATATCGCTTTTCAAAGATTAAACAGATTTAGTAATTAGAAATAAGCATGGGCGAATTTTGCGAATCTCGCGTTCGCGAATTTTGCGGATTTGCGAACTCGCAATCCGCAAAATCTGCGAATTCCCGCGAATTTGCGGATTTTTTTTTTTGTGTGTTCGCGCGTGTTTCTGCCAGTTCGCGAGGGTTTTTACAATTTCGCAATTTGCGAACTTACCTGTCGGGTCGCAAGTTTTGCGAACTTGTTGTTTCTACGTGTCCAGCCTGTTTGGGACACTCTTCTTCATCACTGCCACTCTCTGTCACCACTGCCACTCTCTGACTACTCATGCCACCCTCTGGCCCACCCATGCCACCCTCTGTTTCATCACCACACCCTCTGGTTGTCCAGTGTACATTATTTTCGGCAAAGCAAAGCACACCTTCCCTGCCTCAAGTGACCTGAATTAATTTGGGGCTGATTAATGTGTCACAGAATATTTTTTTAGCTGGCACCTGCTTCCTTAGTGCTTCCTGATTAGTGATCTTTTGCACTTGCTAAGTGCTTTCATTGTTGCAAAATTAGTTACAACACCTGCCCTGCCCCAACTGACAATAATGAATTAGGGGCTGATTAATGGATTTTAACTTCCAGCCTGGCTGCTGCTTGTCTCCCTTAGCTGTAATTCAGGACCTTTGTGGCATATGTGTAACTATTCTGAGGTTCAGAGCAGGGTCACATAATAGTTGCAACTGGCAACTGAACTCTGGAGGGGCCCCTCAGGAAGCACTACAGGAAATGGCTACTAATGATGAGCCTGAACTTTTGAACCTGGTAAGTAGTTTCAGTTTTGCTAAGATCGTATTTCTGCAATTTAGCACTTACTCGCGGGGTGCGAAGTTGTACTGGCAAGCCGCGAACTCACGCGAACAGTGCGAGCAAGCCATAAAATCCGCTGCTCGCGGATTTGCGGATTTTGCGGGAGATTCCCGGATCTCGCGGATTGCGAATTTACCGAAAATCCGCAAAATCCGCGAGCAAAACGGATTTTCCGCCCATGCTTAATTAGAAATCAATGGATGTGTTCATTTAAGCACAAAGTACCTTTTATGTGTCAAAAACAGTGGCGGCTCTTCTGCTATGGTGGAGGAGTGTTGCCCATTGCTCGTTGAGCAGTGCAAAAGAATAAGAAAATGATAATAACAAGAAGTTATTATCATTTTCTTTTTCTTTGCAGCACTCCAACTCCAGCCAGGTCGGGCAGGGTGGGGCTAGGCTCCTTACCATCAGATGGAGCAAGAGTGGTTTGCAAGCCCTCCTTAAGTGCACATGATGGCTTGGTGTGCCCTCTGAGGCTATCCAAACAGTCATGAGCACTTAGCATGTGCTCCTCTGGGCTGTGTTGCACGGACCAGTGAAGAACATGCCCAGCCTCCCAGTGACTGCCTGAGCAGCCATTTTGTCCACTCAGACCAATCACAATGCTGCTCTTGCAGCATTGTGATTGGCTGGGAGAGTCCAGGAGACCGGGTGCTGCCAGTGCTCTGCGAGGACTGAGAAGAGATGTATGGCAGGCGAAGAAGGTAAGTTCATTTTTGATTTTTATATCATGCCTTTCCCCCTCCTGCGCCACCACCCCGTACAGAGGCAGCTGCCTCTGGTCACAAATTCAAGGCTGTGCAAGGCCCAGGGAAGTTGAAGCACCGTAAATGCAAAGTAAAGTGTAATTTCTTGACTAGCAGGGAAGGTGATGCATCTGTTCCTTACTGCTAGACAGGGAGGGGAGGTGATGCATTGGTTCCTTGCTGGTAGGGGAGGTGATGCGTCAGTTCTGTACTGATAGGAGAGGTGATGTGTTGCTTTCCAGACACAAAGCTTTGGTTCCTTACTGCGGTGTGGTGTCGATGGAGAGTCGACATTGAGGGATGAAGGGCCAAAAGTCCAGATGCGCTGCATTGATGTGGTGAGATAGGCACTGCCTCTATTCTTCAGCCACGAGCAGGTGCTACATCGGAGTTGGACTGGGTGCCACGGATGTCAGGACACGGTGCTCGGGACTCATGCTGCAGACATTTTTCTGATGTGCTGTGAAGGTGTGCTGGGGCCTGCCGTGAAAGCCGTGGTCAATGCTTCTAGTGGGAACCATGGTTCAGTGCAGGCAGTGGCAATGTGTCAATATTTTGCAGCGATGCATCGAGAAAACACATGCTGGGAGCTGATGCAGGGATTTTCTCCTTAAGATCACCAGGTTACACTTCCATGGGTCCAGGAACTGGATGTGGCACCACTTGGCAAGTCAGGGCTCTCAGCAAAAGATCCCAGACACCGGTAGGTGAAGTCTGTGATGGCTCTGAGACTTTTTAACAGGAGGCAAGCATGCGCAAGCCCTTGGAGAACCTTAGAAGCAGGATGTAGAAAGCAAAGCCCAGTCCTTTCACTTCCAGGACAGAAGCAGCAAGCAGCATGCCAGCACAACAAAGCAACAGGTAGCTTGACAGTCCCTCCTACAGCATATATCACTTATTCCAGGCAGGATGTCCTCAATCTAGAAGTGTTCTGATTTTGGGGTGTCAGAGGCCCAATACTTATACCCCTCTCTGGCTTTGACAAACACGCAATTTACAAACCAACTTCAATCAAGGATGCATTTTTAAATTGCGAGTTCGAAGACCCCAAAAACCAAATCTCTATTTGCGCCCAATGGGAAATATCACTTACAAGATATTTCAAGTATATCCCCATGTTACCCTATGGGAGAGATAGACCTTGCAATAGTGAAAAACGCAATTAGCAGTATTTCACTATTAGGACATGTAAAACACCCCAGTACATGCCCAATCTTTTAAGTACATTGCACCCAGCCTATGGGGTTAGGAGTGACTTACATGTATTAAAAGGGACGGGTTGGGCCTGGCAAGTGGGTGCACATGACAGATTGAAATGGCAGTTTAAAACTGCACACACAGACACTGCAGTGGCAGGTCTGAGACATGTTTGCAGGGCGACTCATGTGGGTGGCACAATCAGTGCTGCAGGCCCACTAGTAGCATTTGATTTACATGCCCGGTGCACACCTGGTGCACTTTACCAGGGACTTACTAGTAAATCAAATATGCCAATCATTATTAAACCAATCACCAATACATTTTAGACAGACAGCATATGGTTAGCAGAGGTAAAGTGCCCAGCTTCCTAAAACCAACAAAAACCGATCAGACAAAATAGGAGGAAGAAGGCAAAATGTTTTTGGATAACCCTGCACAAAGGGCCAGGTCCAACACCTTGCAATTCCGTTCTTATACAGTACTTTGATGACCTGCATGTGGCATCAATTACACAAGAAGCTTATAAAAAGGACACAATTGCTCTTTTAATACATTTATCTGAAAATGAGCACAAGGTGTCCCCAGGAAAATTACAATACTGTAAAAAAGTCCTATATTTGGGACATCTCATTGAGAAGGGAATGAGCCCCGTGTCACAAGAGGGAATAGCGACAATTCTGAAGATGAACCGACCCAGAACTCAGAGAGAGAACAGGATGTTCTTGTGAATGATTGGCTACAGTAGACAGTGGATACCAAACTTTTCTCTAATCAACAAGCCTTTACTGAGGCTGAAGTGCAAAGATGTGTCTGATCCACTTCCATGGGAGAAAGTTTGCTTGAAAGCATTCCTAGAACTCAGAGAATGTCTCTGTCATGCCCCGGCACTGGAAGTAACAGTAAACGTTTTACATTGTTTTGCAGTGAGAGGGAGGGCTGTGCTCTTTCAGTGCTAACTCAGTTTCATGGGAACTCTCAAAGCTCTGTGGCATATTTTTCAACCACTCTTGACCCTGTTGCCACAGGACTGCTGGCTTCCTTATATTGGTTGTGGCAGTTGGTCTCAGTATTGAGAGATGTGAGAGTATAGTGTTGGGACACACTCTTACAGTAATGGTCCCTCAATCAGTAAATATATTGCTCACTCATACCAAAACACAGTCCTTGACATACAGCAGACTTACAAAATATGAACAACAAATACTTGTGGCTGATAATGTCATTCTTAAGAGATGCCAAACACTCAATCCAACTACATTGTTACCATTGCCTGAGAATGAAATTGAGCAGGATGAAGTTAAACATGACTGCATGGATGTTACGAATGTATGCACCTAGCCAAGACCAGAAATCAAAATTAATCTCTTGATGAGCCAAATTATGTAATTTTTGTGGGCAGCTCATGTTTACGAGACAATGAGAGAACTTTGAGACCAACATATGCTGTTGCACAATCCAGGAACTGGTAGAAGCCTTCTTGCTTTTAGGTCTTGCCTCTGCACAAGAGGAGGAAATAATTGCCTTTATAAGAGCATGCAATATTTCAAATATAGTCACTATGGCTTTGGTGTGGTCCATGATTTTGAACAGTTATTGTCAGGGAAGGGATTAATGATGTCACCTGGTATCCCATAAAAAATGGGGAATATGTGAAGAGATTTTTAGATTTTTTGCAGTTGCCCCAAGAGATTGCTTTAGCTAAATGTGTATCCCACAGCAGTGGCAATGATTATGTTACTGTTGGAAATAGTTATGGAGATAAAGTTGCATGATATTGTGCACTTGCGGCATGCACATTTAAGGGAAAATAACCAAATGAATCTGCAGAGGACAATGCTGTTGTCAGTAGCTGATACATGGAAAGAAATTCAAAGACTGCAGGAAGACGTTTCAAAGCAGAACAGCAAGGATGGGTCAGAACAGGATGTGTTGAAAATGCCCTAGACATTTGAGTTTCAACTGATGGAAGACCAGTGTAGTCAGATAGCCTGTTGTTTCCCCTGACACATCATTTCCATGGGCCAGCACACATTAGAAGGGATGCAATGGATAGATTGTCTATGCAAAATTAGGTCAATCCTTGATTCAGAGTTCTAGCAGAAGACCTTTGCCCAAGGTGTGTGACATGTCAGCAGATGAATGTAGGGATGAGAACCCTGTAACATTGAGTCACGTCAGACGATCAGGAAGACCCTTTATTAGGATGCAATAGTATTTAATCAAAATTCCATTTCATAATGGGTTGAGGTATGTGATGGCTGTAGAGTGCACTTTGTCCAAGTCGGTGGAAGCCCACATATCATAGGGAAATGACAGCCTCACTGTAGCTAAACTGCTGTTATGTGAACTCATACCACGGGTTGGATTCCCGGTTTCTCGGGAGTCAGACTGAGGGACCCATTTTAATAATAAGGTCCTAAGACTGCTCTGTGTGGCACTCCAAGTTGAACAGAGTTGTACTATAGTTATCATCCCAAGGCTTCCGTGATAATTGAACACTTAAACAGCACCCTGAAATCTTGAATGGCCAAAGTTTGTGCGTCTACTTCTCTGAAATGGCCACATGCTTTGCCATTGGATTTTATGAGCCTTCAAAGCACACCTGTCAGGAGAACAAGATTATTCCCACATGAAATGCTCATGGCCCGTGCCTACTGTGCCTGCAAATGTGCTTGCAAACATCAAAGATGACATGATACTCGATTACAGCAAAGGATTAGCTGATGTAATGTGTTCTGGTTTTCACCAGGCTGGATCTGTTACTGCCATTTCACATCAGGATCAGTGCCATGACCTTAACCCAGGTGACTGGGTTTTGGTGAAAAAGCATGTTTGAAAATCCTGCCTGGAACCTAGTTGGAAGGGCACCTGCCAGGTCATCTTGATTACCAACACAGATGTCAAATGCTCTGGGATAACTAATTGGGTGCATGCTTTGCACACCAAGATAGTGAGGTGTCTTTGTGAAGAAATAGTGTTCTTTAAGCCACATCCGATAGAACCTGTATCTGTACGTTCCAAAGGATCGGAGGGGGTGAAGTACAACAAAGCCTATAGCCAGTACAGGTTCTTGACATCGCGCAAAGTGGTGTGAAAATACCTAGGAAGGATAAGACCTGAGAACTATGGGACCACTGCCTGCTCTTGATAAACGTTTTCGCCACCATTCCCAAAGGGGAATGGGTCCCTGGGCGACCCCATCCCATTTGCGAATGGGTTCCCACAAACTTGAAGTTGGTGGTAAATTGAGAATATTTTGCAACTGGTGTTGTGCACCTGATTGGACTTATTACTCAGAGAACATGCTTAGTGCATCAGATCAAAGTCCTAACAAAGTGAGAGCAGAGTCATTTAAACCTCCATGATAAGCTGCACTAACACAACACTGATTTAAATAAGATTTCTGAACAAAATATTACAATCAAGAACTTAACAAGCACTATTTGAGTGATTTCAAAACATGATATGACAAATGATGAACTGTGTTAAAAGCAGAAAAATGTAAAGGCTGAAATAAATGAATTTGATAACAATTAAAAAAGGTAAATAGAAAGAACTAGTAACAATTCCCTAGGGCCAAGGTTGCAGTAGAAGAGTAGAAATAACACATTTAGAAGAGGATGGAGTAGGGTTAGCTATGTCTGACAAAGCCGTAAAAAGGGGCCTGCTAATGTGTACCACCATTCCTGCTGCAGCTCAGAACTACATGAATTCTTATCAGAAGCAGCAGCAGCTTGTTCACTCTTTGTGATGCCCAATGAGCCGCACACTTTCAATGCTGTGTTGGTAGAATTCCCAGGGCAAGAAGATTTATGCAGTAGGTGTGAGTTGCAAGTATACTGCTGGTCAGGAGCTTGTGAGGACAATTGTGTTTTACCCACTGTGAAGGGCAGACCTAAATGACTACAGGAAAAACAAATGCCTGCAGCACTTTGTCTTGGGTGACATCGGGCCTGATTCACAAAGGTAAACTTACACTTTTGTGTAAGTTTAGTACTTTTCAGTATTCACAAATGTGAACTTAGACCAAAAGTCTAACTTCCCTATTTTTGGTATCTGGTTTATTTATTTAATTTATTTATTTAATTTCTTGTATCGCGCTGGACTCGACCCCGTAAGGGATATCTCCGCCCTTTGTTCGGCGTGGATAACAGGCTTCAGTGCTTCTGCGGGAAAGCTATAGAGGGATTATATTTCTTGGAACAGAAGTGTTTTTAAGGTTTTCCTAAAGGAGAGGTGGTTGGTGATTTGTCTGAGACTGATGGGAAGTTTGTTCCACAGAGTCGGTCCTATAAGTGATAGGGCACGACCCCCTTGTCTGGTCTTCTTAATTAATGGAGTTTCCAGTAGAAGTTGGTTGCTTGATCGTGGAAGACGATACGGTTTGTATAAATGAAATTTTTGAGCAAGATATTTGGGGCTATCTCCAAAGAGGCATTTGTGCACTGTACAACAAATGTTAAATTTAATACGTTGCCGTTAAAACTTGTAACGTTAGAAGTTTGGTTTAAGTTTATGGATTCATCTTCATCAGATTTGAATTCCATACTGACCTTTCCATCATTTGGTGCATGTTCTTCTTTTGATGACTTGTCAATCACTCGTGCCTGAACTATAAACCAGATTGTAACTGCCTACTGTGTAAGTCTGAGTGCTGTTTATTTCATAATATGTTGTGATCTTGAAATAGAAAAGGAAAATCCAATCTGAAATATGTAAAATAACAAGATAGCCAATGCTGAGTAATGCTCAAGTGGCTGGGCCTTCTATTGATTGTCACTTCAACTACTTGGACAGTAATACAAATATTTAAATGCATACAAATAAAAACCTTTCATTCACATCTCCTGTCTACTTTTTTCAGTGCAGTATTATAGCCTTAGACCCCAATTTAGGGGCCTCTATCGGCCATTAAAGGCCTGCTCCAGCGTTAAAAGCCAGAGCCGAAGGCGAGGGCCTTCAAAAAGGGAGCGGGCCTTTAATGGCCGGAAGAGTTCGGTAGGAATGCTCTAAGGCTATTAGAACATTCTGCCCCTATAGAGCAGAATGCTCTAATACCTAAAAACAAAGGCCTCTCGGAGCCAGAGGGGGTTTAAATTCCCTCCTGCTCCGAGAAGCCTTTGTTCACAGCAGTAGCTGTGATGAAAAACAACACTTGTATGTTGTTCTACATTGCAATGTTCTAATAAAGGTTGAAAATCCATGAATTTCTTCTGTTGCTTCTTGTGGCACCAGATAATCATGATGGAGGGAAGATTCCTGTTCCTTCTAACTATAGTAATTCACTCCACAGAGAGGAGACATACAGATCCTTATGATACTGGCAGTTGACCCAGCTACAATGAAATACTATTCCAATGAAACACTGGCTCTAGGCTATATTAGACGTATGATTTGCCTTCAGAGATCTGGCCACCCTCACCCTAGTGAAGAGGGAGAAAGTAAACCCACTTACTTGGAAAACAGGGCCAAAATCCCTTAACACCAGCAGTCTCGCCACACGGCGACCTGAAAAGAAAACAAAGAAGGGCAAATGAAAGGGAAGTCAGAGGAAAGAGGGTGGAGATGAAAACCTGAAGAAAATTTGAAACTGAGGATAGATTTTTTGTGGCAAAGATTGGGAAGAGACACGGATAGAAAAGGGGAAAGGAAGTGTTGAAGGGGAGGGAAGAGGAGGAGCAAGACAAACGAGATCTGGAGTCGAGCGAAGGAGGGGGAGGGGGGACGTGGAGAAAGTGTCCCTAAGACGTTAGACAGTGGAAACAAAAGCCCACGAGAGGCCTGAGGATAAATATACTGAAGGCAGGGACGATACAGAGGAAGAAGCCTGATCAGAGGAGTGGTCGACACGACTGACCAAGTCCTTTATCCCGACGTAGTCCAGGACCTGAGGCATCCCAGATGAGTGATTGTTTACCAGACACCATATTGAATTTGATGTTTGGGCACAATATATGTTTTTTTTTTCCTTTTATTTTCATTTCCTTTGCAGTGCAGAAACTTGCATGGGTGACGGGTGCGCAGTGCTTTTCTCTTCCCTAACTGTGTTTGGGGTTAAGAAATCTAAGTTGACTGCCTGAAAGTAATATATATAGAGTCAATTTCTAAAAATATTCTCAACAGAACGTATCTGTTTCTCTTCGCCTTGATATACAGAGAGGATCTTTTGGGTTGCTTGGTTGTTTTTTCCCTTTTCTACATACCATCATTTTTCAAGGATAGATCATTGGAGAAACCAGGTAGAACTTTGAGCATAGGGACTCATAGGGGAGCGAAAAAGTAAGATGAGGGGAAATGTAAGAGAGAACAGATTAGGAGAGGTATAGCAAGTAGAGATAGACAAAAACTGAATTTTCAACTATGGGTTTTTCTTAAGGGACATCAGAGGTGGAAAACAGGAACATCTGGAAGAGAGAAGAAACCAAACAAAATAAATGCACAATTGTTACAAGAGTGTAAAGAGCTCTATTGAGAAAGAAGAGAATCTGCTATTTTCAATTATTCAAGTGGAAAGAATAAAATCACAGTTCAGAAAAACCTATTTCCAAGCCTTCGAATTCATATTTCCACTCATCCCTCCACAACCCCTCAATTTTCTGTTCAGTTCTGTTCTGTTTGTCCTGTTCTGTAATGTTATGTTATGTTATGTTATGTTATGTTATGTTATGTTATGTTATGTTATTATGCTATGTTATGCAGATTTGTAGAGGGATTTATCATCCGGGAGGGTATCCTGCAGATGAGCAGGTGTGGGTCTAGCAAAAACTAGAGCCTAGAGGGACTACTTTAAAAGCCAGGTCTACAGCTTGTTGCAGAATTCAAGAAGTGTAGAGGAGGCCGTTTTGTGCAGTGGCAAATTTTTCCTTGCTTTAGGAGCGACATAGGAGCAGGCACAATTGCCAGATCTGGTATTCCTTATGTGTGGGATGTGTGCAAGTGTGTACTTATATTAATGGTAATTCATGTATTGTAATTTTTATTGTCAGTACCAACTTTTCAATATTAATTTTTGACAACAGATTCTCTTTTGTTTTCTTCAAGCCTGATTTAGCCGGCAGACCAAGACTTTTTATAACCCAACTCAAAAGAGGAAACCTTTGAGCGAGAATGATGCTAGTGGTCATTTTGAACAAAAGATCAGAAGTGAGTAGGGGAAAGTGATCTGCTGATACTAGTGAATGAATGCATTTTGGTCGTTTCTGTAGTGGCGTCAGTATTATGCTGTGGGACTCACCCTTGCTCTCTGCATAGGTCCACTTTATCCAAAGTTTTAAACTATCATGGTCATGTCCAGACTTTTTCTTCACACTCTAGTGTTTGTGCTTATCAAGTTTTTAGTTTTTCCACCACACATATCTCAGAATTCAGCATTTGAAGTGAATGGATAGCATTGTTCAAGGTAGCATCTTCCTTATTGGTTACCTGTGTGACATCTGCAAAGCCATGCACACTGAGGTGCATGCAAATAGTAAAATAAAGTACCAGGTGGTATCCTCCATTTATCAAGGTTATGGCAACAAATGTATGCCTGGGATCCCTAAGTTCAAACCATTCTAAGATTTTGCCACCAAATTCTTCCAAGATGTTGGCACTTTCTCCATGGAAACCATTGGATTGTAAAGTATCTTTAATTAAGCATGGAATGTCCCAGAAGACTTCACCTATTTTCTAAGTATTATATTTTCCATAGTTCTGAACTGGCAGGTGCTCCTCTCTGCTGGCCTGAAAGCACCATCACATGTTACTGCCTGAATAAATCATCCGTATTCAGGATGACACAAGTCTGATTACTACAATTTGGTGATGATTCCGTCCAGGTTAGCAAGAGTCTTAGAAATAATCCTGATGACGAATTGCGAACCCACAAAGCCTTATCTTGAAAATTGAATTGCCCTTGCATCGACTTGACTTCATGTTCAAGTCGGCAGGCTCCGTAGCTACCAACTGTACTGCTCTCTCCTTAAAAATGTGAGGACTGCTCACAAGCCCTCCTCCGTCCTCTTCCAGGCAAGCCCGTTCAGCTCTGATCAAAACCCGGCATATTTCTGGCACACTGCTCTCCTCTAATGGTTATAGGGAAAAACTACATTTAACAGTCAAAAAGTCTTATTTTTTTGATTGCTGCCCTCTAATATCATACACCATAAAGCAGCTAACGTCTCCCTTTTCGAGGGCTGGATAATTCCTTTCACAACTTGACAGTGACAGAAAGGAAAAGGCCATTGGCTTCCCTTCACTGCCATGCTTCTCAGAGAGCGCAGGACCCAGGCCAATTGCACTCACAGCTACATTAAAATTCCATCATTTTATGTTTTCAAACGCTTCTTTTTGCACATCCTACCATACAGCCAACTTTCCTTTCCTAAGGCATGTGCATACATTTTCACTTTTATGGAATAATATTTAACTAGCAGCCCGCCCCGGCGTTGCCCGGGGCAGAAGGTGGCTGGGGGCAGCATTGCAGCAGGAGAGGCGCAGCAGATTGGCCGGGAGCAGCAGAGCGTACTTACAGTGTTTCCTTGCTCCGGTTTTGTTGGTCCTGGCCGCTTCTGCCCACGCTCGTGTCCGCTGTTCCCCCCGACGTCCCAACTTTGAGTAAAAGGCTTGCGAGCACTCATGGCCCACTCCCGTCCCTCGGTGCGCACCCAAGGCTGCTTCACTTACCTCAGCCGCCGCTCCTCCCCGCACTGCTGAGTTTAGCGCTCCACTGCTCCGCCGCTCCTCACCGCTGGTTCGAGCAGCTCGCCGCTCCTCCCCGCCTGTCTGCAGATCATCTTACTCCTGAACGCCGCTCCTAACCGCGATCCCAATGTCATCACGCACGTCGCGGCCAGCGCTACTTGCAAGGGACTACTTTTTTTTTATTCCTAAATTTTTTAAAGAACGTATATTTTTTATTTTTATATAGCCTATGTCCTTCTGCTTGCCCTGAGGTTTCCAAATATGTCTTGGGTGTTTGGATTGGTGGTGTACTTTTCGAGTTTACCTGGCTCAAAGGACACAGTTCTCTCTTTATAATAGTAGTATAGATTAACCCCATGAATAAGCGGAGTTGTTCTTTATCTCCTGGAATGGCAGCATTGACAATCACACTCACAAGGCCAGTGTTAGGCTTTACCACCTCAGCTCAGATGGAATAGTCCCAATATTTGATATCACTTTGTCTCGTCATAAAGTGAGACTGGCATCATCCAACTTATTTAAGACATGTTTCAAATTATATTGCTCTGTTTAATCAGGTTTGTGAAGACCAAAATTTCATCCATGGAATACAATACTTTGTCTTGCTGACCAAACATATTGGACATTAATCTCTGAAAAACAGTGGTGGCTGATGCCAAACCAAATTAGAGTCTTGCAAACTGAAAAATCTCTTCAGAAACTATGAACGTTGTTAATGCTTTAGACGTTTGATGTAAATCAAGTTGGTGGTAAGCACTTCTCTAATCCAGTTTTGAGAAGTACTTATCACCTTTCAAGAGGAAAACCATCTCATTGATATTGGGAAACTTATAACAAGGGAGACAATATTCTTATATAAGTAGTATAAATTTATGCAGAATCTCAAGCTGCCAGCAGCCGTTTTCAAGATAATAACTGGCGAGAGCCGAGCAGTTTCCATTTGCTCAATGAAACCATCTGTTACCATTTGCTTTAACATTTCTTTTACATTTTCTCGAATCATAATTGGTACTCTCCTAGGCCTGTCCCTTGATGGGCACTGCTTCAGACGGCAAACACATTTTAAGAACATATTTGTTAGCCAAACCTAGCTTCGAATCAAAAAGGTTTTTAAATTGACAACATTTTCCTCAGCGTTAGTGTTCGGAAAATGCCGTTAGGTTCAAGATTATGTGAAGATCATATTGATGGATTCAACCCAATTTAGGTAGTCTGTTCTTTGCTACATACACCTTTCCAGCTAAAGTTGAAATTCAATATCTGCCCACATATTACCTAGAACATCAATGTTCTAGGTAATAGAAAAGAAAAGAAGTGTGGCTCAGGGGTTAGAGGCGGCAGACCCGGAAGCTGAGATCGGCCCTGGACCAGGGTTCAATTCCCTGCCCCGACGGGGGTTGGGCTCAATAATTCCACGGACTCGATAATTCTCGCTCCGGTGCCTACTCGACTCACGGGTTCACACTCTGCGACTCTGGGCAATAGCTTGCTTAATCTCCACTACGGCCCCTCGCGGCGGGATGCCTGGCTTTCACCTTGTGGATACCCTGCCGGGGTATCTCACAGGGGAATACCAGGACGGGTTCCCTAAGCAAGCGCATAGATGCCTGCGATGTGGGCGATTTGCGCTATATAAATACATTTACATTTACATTTCATAACCTTTAGAGTTGGTGTCTTTAGGGCTTTGCTTAACACCAGACCACATAACGTGAAGGATGTCCAATTGAATTATTGTGTTCTGTCAGGGCTCATTCTACTCTACAGGTGTCTCTATCACCTAGCTTCCACTTTACACCACATACCAAAATCCGATCACATAATTCACTCTCAGCAATCCAGACACCAGCTCGGACATACAGAGAATAGGGACACCATGAAACTGCATGCCTCCTTTTCGTACAAACAACAAAAGAAAGCAGTATTCCGTTCATATAAAGAACAGAGACAATCACTTGCAGCCACTCAATCACCAACATGTCTAGATTATCCATTCACACAACAATCACCTGTTAAACTCTCCAGTACTCATGGAGACACACAACAATAACAAAGAGCAGTCACAGAAACTGTGTAGATGGTCAAGACATGAGGCTTAAAACGCATCATGTCAAACAAGTATTTGCAATGCAATAGGTCTCGCATTTACGTGAGTTTAAGCTACTAGCATTGCAAATGACTATGCCTTATATTTGTTTTCAAAACCAAAACATAAATAAAAGACATGGTCATTTACAATGTGAATAGCTCAAACTTGAGTAAATGCGAGACCTATTGCATTACAAATGCTTTGTTTTATTAGGAGGCACCATAATATTAAATGATTTGACCAGAGTCACAGGATGTTGAGCCAATGCCGAGACTCAAACCAAGGGGCAGGTTTACAAGCCCCTTGTGACACTTTTGCATCACTTTTCCCATGTTAAAAATGACGCAAAAGTGGCGCAAGTGGCTTGTAAATCTAACCCCAAGTTCCCTGTTGAGCCAATGCCGAGACTCAAACCAAGGGGCAGGTTTACAAGCCCCTTGTGACACTTTTGCATCACTTTTCCCATGTTAAAAATGACGCAAAAGTGGCGCAAGTGGCTTGTAAATCTAACCCCAAGTTCCCTAGGTCCAAAGTCAGCAGCTCTGGTCTTTAGGCCACATCCCCTGTGTGAATTAATTGAACAGCAAGGCCATATTTATGAAGGAATACGCCTGGCATGCTTTCTCATTTTGTCCCATTGACCCCCTCAGAAGCCAAGGACAGTGCCAGAGGTCGCAAAAGACATCAGGAACTTTACACATGCGCATTGATGGCCCAGCATGGTGGCATATGAGTGCTATGATGGCCCAGCCTGGTGAGATATGCACTCATAAGGCATGCCACATGCATGCCATTTTGATTACTTTTTTATCCACCAGTTCCAAGAGAGCAGACTCCACTTGGAATACAAAAAGACCCTCAAAATTACAAAAAGAGAAACCTAACTAAAGATGCCTTGAACAGTAAACCACCCTGTGTAGTTGGAGATCCCTAAAAACATGTACATTGAGCACATTTTCCGGTGTAACTTGAGAACTCCTGATGAATAAGTACTTTTATTTATTCACTTTTTTGCAGTTTAAAATTTCCCTATCTCAACCCGAACTTATGGGGCGCTTTACACGAGCACCAGGTAATTCAGAACCACAGATTTACTGAAGCAGGGAGAGCGCTTAGACCACTGTTTCCTGTGAATAACACTGCACGAAAAAGTGTAATGTAGCATGTGATACCAGTCTCTGCTGACCCAGGCTGGGAGGTCCGGAAGTGGAACTGGACTGAGGGGACGCTTACCCCCAGTTTGTGTACAGTAGATTCAAGCGGTGATGTACACAAAGGGAATCGAGAGATATACCAGACTCAGAGCACAAGTCTGGGACAGCTGTTTCCATCAGAGATAAGGGTGCACATTCCGTGCACAAACACAGGCGATTGAATTAGCCAAGAAAAGAACATGTGAGTGAGAGAGATAAAACACTGCAGGATTCATCATGTCCGCGGCAGTGTTTCCACACCACATCTAGAGTTGCCAACTGGGCTTATGACACAAGTGACGACATCAGCCAGCCTAGTCATTTGACCAACGACACTGAATGCTGTGATTTTTTAACCTATCCAGGAAACTGGTGATAGAATACTACGAGTCCCACCCAGCATGCAAAGTGTGTCCAAAAGGTGTTCCACGTGGCAGATGCAGTGACGTAACGCAAATAATGCCCCTTCCCCCGCAGAATGCTAAGAGGACCCCCATACCTCACAGATACTCATTGTCCTTTGGCTTATGATGGGTTAGTGGGCGCCTGAAGAGTGGCGCCTGCCGCTCTGCAGGTGACCCGTGTTACTCCCCTGGGGTGATGTACACTTCAGTTCTGTATATAAAGTTTAAGGCAGCATCAGGACAGCCTCTTTCGAGGAGTCTCAAATGTTATGATGAGGGTATTAGGGTACAGAGAAATAAAGTGCTTTGCTGAGGATCAGAAGGAAACGGGGCACATTTAAAGCGGCAACAGGCCACGTATCACTGCACGTTGTTGAAAGAATCGGCAGAAGGGGAAAGCATTAATGATCTGAACATGCCGCAGTGAAAGTAAATGGAGGCAGGCAATGGATGAGTGCTGTTGGGGTGGGGGATTGTCAGTGCGGGGTCTCAGCGTTGGCTCTCTCTGTGATAAATCCACAGCTGCGTTTGTGCTTGCAGGGTGGAGGGGGCTCCGAACACGAGGAAGGAGGGGGAAAGCCAACTAGCTGTCTCCGTGGAGCCGACGGGGGCAGGGAACGTAATTTACTGTTTAGCAAAGTATCATGCTGGGCTGGAGGAATGCGGCCGTTCTATCGCGAACACGGGGACCGCGTCTTAAATATATAAAGAAACACGGCGTGAGAAACAGATGGCACACTGCAGTTAATTAAAACAAGTGCGAGTTGCAGACGAAAACTGTACTTAGACGCCACTGCCTTGGAACTACACTGAAGTAACTGGAGGATCAACAGCCAACAGAAAGCACGAACACAACACAAAGCCTCGGGTAAACCAATCACAAGCAGAAAAACAAATTAGACTAAGTTTCAGCCAACATACACATTACTTAAGATCTCGCTGAGACAGCGCTTGCAGCGCATGCGCCACCAAACGTGAGACCTAAAAAGGAAATGAGATACCAACTAGGTTGTGACTAACATTGCACAATGGTCCAAGACGTACAAGTCTTCTGTTTAAATCACGCATGGCGCCTACCCCCACATTTCTGCACACTCACAATGATGCCATTCAACATTTATGCACCCTGAACTTGCAGTCACAGTGGCTAACAGCCTTATTCATGAAGGCTAAATCGGCTCGCAAAGGGCCGGATTCTGAGAATCCGGCCCTTTGCGAGTGCGATTTTTGCTTTTGGGATTCAGCATCCCAAAAGCAAAAATCGCTAATTGCGATGTCGCAAATGTGCGAGGAAATGACATTTAAGGAATCTCTATTTGAGATTCCTTAAATGCTATTCAACATCCTATTTCAATTTGCGATTTCGCTATTTCTAGGCGCAATTTACCGCGAGGTCAGACCTCGCGGTAAATTGCGAAAACTCAGAAAAATGCATTTAAATGCATTTTTCTGAGTTGCATGTTACACACACACATGTCCTTTGGACATGTGTGTGTGCAACACCTGTGTCACAGATCATTTGAGGGGTGCTACAGGGTGTCCTGTGGACACCCCTGGCACCCTTCAAATCGCAATCTTATTTGCGATTAGCTAATTGCTAATCGCAAATAAGGAATACTCCCCATTCATTCCTATGGGCCTTTTGGCCCATAGGAATGAATGGCGAGTTATTCCTTATTTGCGATTAGCAATTTGCTAATCGCAAATAAGGAATCAGTAGGAATCGCATTTTATTATGCGATTCCTACATGATTACCGTTTTGCGAGTCCTTAATAGCGAATCGCTATGATTCGCTATTAGGGGCTCGCAAAACGGCCCCTTCATGAATAAGGCTGTAAGTCACAATCAGCCAGGGAACAGAAGTCATTAGCTTTATATGACAAAAGTTTCCTCCTAATGCCTAGGTCTAGGCAGGCAAGGCAAAGACAAACAAAAATAAACAAAAATCACCTTAACTACAAATTATATCGATCAGACACTAACGCAAAACCTGTCCTCACAACAATCCTCATGCACAAAGTCAGCAGGCATCCACATCACACCACTAAACTACCCATGTGACACAGGAATCACTGACAGAATTTCGATTACACAAAAATCGACCTACTATAACATCGAGTCTCAAACATCGATATCACTAATATCGACACCCTATACTTAACATGAAAACGACAAAAATATCGAGCAAACTATATCGATGTACAAAAATATCGTCGACACAAATATCGTTAACAGTATTTTCGACTACCATAATATCGACACTCAATACTACATATAGCACACTACAATAATATCGAATACTAAAAAATCGAGAACACTATTTTCGTCTATATAAAAATATCGATTGCTAAATAATACTCAATTTTTAATATATAACACCAATAAATCTATTCTCTTAGTAATACACACATTTTAAAAGACTTCACTATTTTCTTTTTCAAATTATTAAGTAAGATAAACTGTAAAAAATTGTGTTTTCGCACACTAACGATATTTGGATATAAAGTCATTGTAAACATACATTTTTTAGACTTAGTACTCATTGTACATATTCTATATTAATTACAAGAGTTTTTTATTACATAAATATATCATTTCAGTTCCTCTACATAAACAATATAAGAAGATATATCTTAAATGTTTAAGTTAAAAAAATTCAAACTAACCAATAGTAACTCGTCTTTACATATCTGACCAATCAGATAGCAAACTTAATTACACATAGACTATATAAACCAGTCACAAACAGCCATACAACTTGCAGGGAATATTCTTCGTGACCACATACTGCCAATTTTGGGAGCACCATCTATATTCTTCTGTGCAAGAAAATTCGTCCTGAAACTACAAGTAAGTAATAATATAACTCTGTTAATAAATGCTAATCTTTTTTACTATTACTTATAGACCAAGATTTGTAACCTAAATTGTTGTTTCTTTATGTACTTTGCCTTTAAACAGACTCTACAAACAAATAAAGTTATACTTCAACTTCAAGATACTGGACACTTTACATTTAAAAAAGGTATCTACATATTTTTAGTATTTACTTAACGTTATTTGCCAATTAGTGTCCTAATTTCTAACTCTCTAATTTGTTTCTTCGGCTGTAACTCTTAATACATATTGTTAAGCCAGAATGTTTTGGGGAAAAAACGTTACAATGCTGTGTGAAAAATTATTTAATCCTGTTCTTAAATATGTTTCTTTTGCTTTAACTCATAATACATGTGTCATCCCAGGTTCTTTTCAGCAAATAAGTAACAATGCTTTATAACAAGTGTGTATTGTTTATGGGACATATAAACGCATTGGTAATTTTCAAAAACTTTCTCTCTAAACAGACCTCAAAGCTACAGAAAACAGATACTTCACATCAAAGAACAAACATTCTGCTACTACTCTAATTCTCTAGGTAAGTTCAGAAATAAAACATAACTAGTCCTTATAAACTCTATAGAATATACTTGAACAAAGAATGACTCTTTGTATGCTTCTGTTAATATTATCTTGGAAATGTCTCTTTTAAAATCCAATTAAACTAAAGTATTTTTAGAGACGTTATAAACTACCAAAAATGTAACCAAAAAACAAATTGTAACTTTTACTATAACAAACTTAATTTTTTTTCAACAGCCCGTGGCAATAGAACAACAACATCGGACTCAACAAGCACCTACTTTCGATACATAGAACATTACTACTGGTAAGTAAATTACTATAAGAGTACTTGCTTTATTTAAAATCTTTTATACATTTCACATTTTATTAATATTTATATATTAACTTTTCTAGATACCAGAACTCAAGAATGACTGATGATGCAAGATTTATTACATCTCAGAAAGGCAAATTTTTGTTATGCTATATGGGCTACATTTATACTCAGGAGAAACAAAAAGACCTAAAAGTAAATTGGAAGTGTACGAAATATTACTCCAATAAATGCTATGGCCGTGCTACAACAAGGGAAACTAGTGTTCTTAATACCACTGAACATAATCACCCACCAAACATCTCGGAAATCGAAGTGAGATCCACTCTCGAGAATATCAAAGAATTAAGTAGCAGATCAGAACTACCTACCAACGTAATTCTGAAAGAATTACTACCTAAAGTTCCCAGAGAAGCAAGAGGTCAGCTACCATCTATTGCTTCCATTAAAAGAACAATAGCAAGGACAAAGAAAGCAAGTAGACCCAATATACCAACTCCTAAAACTTTTGAGGAAGTCATAATTCTGCCTGAGCTTGTAATCACTCATAATGACGAGCCATTTATTTTGTATGATAATCATAGCAAGGACAAAAGAATAATAATGTTTGCAACTAATAACAATATGAAAAAATTAACTGAAAGTGCTACTTGGATGATGGATGGAACTTTTTCTATATGCCCAAAACCTTTCTACCAATTATACACAATTCATGGGCAATATCATAATACCTGTATCCCCTTCATATACTGTTTATTACCGAACAAACAAGCCACAACTTACTCAGAAATTTTGCAAAAAATAAAAGAATAAACTACTGACTACTTCCCAATGAAAATCATCATAGACTTTGAACAAGCTATGATTAATTCTGTTTTGAAGAGTTACCCACACACATCCATTCAAGGATGTTATTTTCATTTCAATCAATGTCTCTGGAGACATTTACAAAAATCTGCCCTTAGTGTTGAGTATGCAACAAATATCACTTTTGCATACCAAATCAAACATCTCATTGCTCTGGCATATGTACCAGTAACTGATGTGGCAGAACATTACAATCTATTAATTGAAAGTCCTTTCTACACCCAAAATGAGCAAAGACTTGCCCCACTTTTAGATTACTTTGAGGACAACTGGGTAGGAAGACTACATAGGTCAGGCCACAGACGCCAGCCTAAATTTTTAATTCCCTGGTGGAATGTGTATCTACCAACGCTGAACCAAGAGGCAAAAACGAACAATGCTGTTGAAGGTTGGCACAATGCCTTCCTCTCTTCTACTGGACGTACAACACCCACATTACACAAGCTACTCACAGCTATACAAAAAGAGCAAAGCTTTCAGGAATTACGTATAGAGCAATCTGTCATACAACTAAAACCAAAAATCTCTAGACAAACTGCTCAAATGTATCTATATCTTCAACAGCAAGTCCAACTATATCCTACAACAAGAGGACTGGAATATTTAAAAATGATAGCCAAAACATTAAACTAATTGCAATAAGTAAATCAATGGATAAACATCAAACAATATCCTGAATATGATAACACACATATTCTAATATAATAAATCTATATTTATTTAGTCAAAAAAAATTTTTTACACTATTATAAAAAGACTAAATAAATATATCATTATATTAATTTTTTTTTCTTTATAAATACTGTTTCCATCAAAACAAAATAATACAAAATGAATAACTTACCTTTAAAAGAACATCATAAAGATTAATCCTTTACCGACAATACAATGTGTAAATCTCAAACACTTAATCCAACAAATCATTAAATATTTTTTTATTAACTGTGCTAAAACTATCCATCATCCAAATAAAACGACTATTTAAATGCCATTGAAAATGACGACAGTTATCTAAAACTGTGATAAATATTTCAAAGAACTCAAAATATGAAGGAAGAATGTTATACATCTCCGTTCTAACAACTGAAACACACTTCCTTTCCCAAAAAAAAGAGTAATCGGAAACGGAAATAGCTATTTCAAAATACGAAACAAAAAAAATGAAAACAATCCCACCGACATAACACTAAGGAGTATACCATAATATATAAACATAACATTCCGATTTGTTTTAATTTTAATTAAATGATACCACATACTCATTAACTCCAACTATTTCAAATGGCCCAAAAACTCGTTAACGAAAATACGTATTGAGTGCACTCCATTATATCATACTTTATTTACCAACCCCAAAATAACAAAGGAGTACCTTTAATTTTTAATTACAATACTTTAAAAAGATAAAAGTAGAATCGTACGTACTCAAACGTGAACCTGCTTCCAACCGCGACTTTCCCTTTCCCAAAATAACGCAAAAAGACAAAGAGTGGTTACAAAATAAAAAAAACGAATTATATGTAACTGTGAAAAGTACTACTATAAATGTCCATTATTGTTATAAAAATGGTTCAAAATTATGTGTAATGTACAAAATATTGCATAATACATTGTGAAATGTACATATTTCTTGCTGTATATTAATTATATTTTACATACTTTTAATATTTATTACATTAAGTATAAAAATGTAGAAATATTTAATGTAATATTTATTAAAATTATTATATAACTAAATGTGTAATATTGTATTTTTTTTCCTGATTTACTTTTTTACAATATGACGAATATGTGAATATTATTATTAATAAAACGTATTTATTAATAATAATAATTATACATAACAATATTGTATAGTTAAAAAAATCATTGATGATGATGTAAATGTTCCAATAAAGATATTTATATTATATTATACATTTAAAAGTGTTCATATATTAATATCATCATCTGTATATCACTATATTTACAGAAAATTTGTGATTTATGTTTTTCATTACACATGTTTAATGTTGTATTAAGAAATAATATTTATATTATGTATGTATAATATCATATATTGCATTATGTAAACTAACCACTTTTTCTCTACAAATTAAAAGTACTTTTCAAGAAAACTACTCAAAAATGTGATTATTAAAAGAACATTGTCCTTCTTTTTTTTTTAATATTTATACCAAACATAGCTTGATAAAATGTATATGTGATCGTATTTTTCAATTGTTCAATAAAAAAAATTATAGTCAACAAAAATTGTGTAATTATTTTCTATTACCTATTACAAAAGCATTTTTATATATTTTTGCAAATGTATTATAACTGTAATGTTCTATCTATTTCTATATACCACATGTAATTAGAGTACATACTATACACTGAGCCTATAACAGTTATTAATCATACACCCATATACATATAATATCAATATTTGAAGGACACAGAATTAATAAATATAATATTCCGACTCCAATCACCATTTACTTTAGGTAATAGCTTGTCAAAAATCTGTAATAATTTACTATTACAACTGCAATCACCATTTAATTAGGGTAAGTGCAGGACACAGAACCTATTTAATTTACTATTCTAACTCCAATCACCAATTAATTTGAGTAAGTGCTGGACATTAATTCAATGTAAATTACTATCGTAAATTAAATGAATAAAAAAAAAGTAATGTAATATATAATTTTTTTATTTCATTTAAATAATGTAATTTAAATTTAATCTTAATTTATTTGTTTCCCTGTACCCCTGTACCCCAAAAACTAAAAACTGACCCAGAACACCATAATACCCCTTTACCCAAAAACTAACAACTGACCCTGAAACCTGAAAATACCCCTTTACCCACAAACTAAAAACTGACCCTGAAACCTAAAAATACTCCTTTACCCACAAACTAAAAACTGACCCTGAAACCTAAAAATACCCCTTTACCCACAAACTAAAAACTGACCCTGAAACCTAAAAATACCCCTTTACTGACAAACTAAAAACTGACTCTGAACCCAAAAAAAAACCCTTTACCCACAAACCAAAAACTGACCCTGAAACCTAAAAATACCCCTTTACCCACAAACTAAAAACTGACCCTGAAACCTAAAAATACCCCTTTACCCACAAACTAAAATTACCCACAAACTAAAAACTGACCCTGAAACCTAAAAATACCCCTTTACCGACAAACTAAAAACTGACCCTGAACCCCAAAAAAACCCTTTACCCACAAACTAAAAACTGACCCTGAAACCTAAAAATACCCCTTTACCCACAAACTAAAAACTGACCCTGAAACCTAAAAATACCCCTTTACCCACAAACTAAAAACTGACCCTGTAACCTAAAAATACACCTTTACCCACAAACTAAAAACTGACCCTGAACTAAAAAAAAAACCCTTTACCCACAAACTAAAAACTGACCCTGAAACCTAAAAATACCCCTTTACCCACAAACTAAAAACTGACCCTGAACACTAACTAAACCCCTTTACCCACAAACTAAAAACTGACTCTGAACTCTAAAAAAAACCTTTACCCACAAACTAAAAACTGACCCTGAAACCTAAAAATACCCCTTTACCCACAAACTAAAAACTGACCCTGAACACTAACAAAACACCTTTACCCACTAACTAAAAACTGACCCTGAAACATAAAAATACCCCTTTACCCACAAACTAAAAACTGACCCTGAAACCTAGAAATACCCCTTTACCCACAAACTAAAAACTGACCCTGAAACCTAAAATACCCCTTTACCCACAAACTAAAAACTGACCCTGAACCCTTAAAATTTCCCAAGAAAAACACTACCCACCCTTATTCACTATAAACTCGACATCCCGCTCCTAAAATTATGATACATTTCTTTATTAAATATCTAAGAAAATATATATTTATTATACTTTTTACTACATACACAAAATCACAAAATTAAAAAACATCACATAATTGTGTATAAAATTACGCATTTAACAAATATGTTTGTAAAATTTCGAAATATAGAAATAATTTAATAAAATACGAAATGTATTATTGTATGATTACAGTATACTTTTTTTATACACTACCCACCCTTATCCCCTTGAAACTCTACATCCCACTCCTAAAATAATTATACAAATATATGTTAAATATATATAAAATGTTTATATTTACAATTCTTTTTAGTACATACACAAAATCACACAAAAAAATGTTGTACTATACTCCATAAATTTCGATATAATTTCGACTTGTTCAAATATTTATTTCAAATTTCTAAATTTAGAAATTTTAATTAAAAAGCGAAATTCTAATTTCGATAATTAAAATATATATTTTAAAACACTACCCACCCTTATCCCCTATAAACTCTACATCCCGTTCCAAAAATTATTTTACAAATATTTATAAATTTTTTTTTAAAAATTAATATTTTCTAAACTTTGTAGTACATACACAAAAGAACATTTAAATATTAATTTATATACTCCCAAAATTTCTAAAAAATTTCGAAAAGTTCTAAAATGTATTTCAATAATCGAAATTTAAAAATTTAATTGAAATTTCGAAATTTTAAATTGTATAATTACACTATACTTTTTTAAAACACTACCCACCCTTATCCCCTATAAACTCTACATCCCGCTCCAAAAATTATTATACAATTATTTCGTAAATATTTAAATATCAATATATATTTTCAAAAATTTCTACTACATACACAAAATCAAACTACAATTAATTTAACAATACTCCATAAATTTATATAAAATTTCGCCTTTTACAAATATTTAAATCAAATTTCGAAAATGTACAATTTTACTTAAATTTCGAAATTTAATATTCAATATTTACAATATACTTTTTTAAAACACTACCCACCCTTATCCCCTATAAACTCTACATCCCGCTCCTACACTTATAACTAAAATTATTGGAATTATATATATAAATTACCTTATATATAGACAACATTTTACTATATCATTACTTAACTTACTTTAAAACATCACTTTTACATATCGATATTTTTGACTATCGATATTTTAAGCTTCGATATTACTGATTTCGAAATTCATGTCTTCGATAATATTGACACACACATAAATCGATATTTTCTACAACGATATTTTGGTTGTCGATATTTCTAACCATCGACTTTTAGGACTCGATAATATGGTACTTCGACATTAACAACTCGAAATTTAGACTGCCTACCGTGACACAGACACAACAAACTATAACATTTATTCCATCATTCACAAGCTCCAACATGCACAACTCCAAAAGGACAACACACTTCATCACATACTCATGCACAAAGTATATCTGAACACTCCAACACACCCAATACCTAGTCACACTATCTAGCACTGACCAACATGACCCAGAGCCAGGCCAAATAAAGCATTTAATCTGCATCCAGTACCACACACTTTGGAAACTGCACCAGAAAAACTGGGGACACCTTCTAAACACAATGATGACAATTTCCAGTTGATGACAATTTCCAGATGACACCTACTGCAAACGTATTAACACAACAATCAAACACTAGAGAAGTCCAGCAATGCAACCACTGACTGCAGAAAATACCAGGAGGTAAAGAAGTACTCACCTAAAACAAACTAGAGCTTCAATAAAAACTACCATTCAAACACACCATTTACCAACTCCTTTACATGCAATTGAATAAAACGCACCACGAGAGAATCACAAACATACTCTACCTCCTACACCACACACCAGTCAAATCTTCCCTTTTGTACATTCTCAAAAGAACAGGGTACTAAACTTCCCCACACAACCTATACCAATCTGGTACTTCTTTTCACTCTCATCTCAACCAAGGGGTACTTTTCCATGCAACTTCTCATAGTGGGTGTTACTCTTCTCCAACTTAGCACACTATTGGGGTGCCCCCCATGCAACTTCTCACAACATGGTCTACACTTCACCAACTTAGCACACAACAGAGTACTCTGCCATACAACCTCTAGTAACATGGTACTGCTCTTTCCTGAGTGTACAAACACACACACAAGTGCACTACACTGTTATCTCTTGCAACAGGGTCCTACTCTTCTCCTTATCTGTGAAACTTGAATACGCACAACAGCTTATAACTTTACAACATGCAAATGGGCACTACACACACTTCCCCAAACTGCTAACTAGACTCTATATGGAGATAAATGAAATGCCTACACAGAACTCCCAAACAACCTACAGGCAAAAGTGTTAACTTCCCAATCTGTCTTGCAGTGCTAAGCATTCAGCACATCACAACCTACAAATAAACTGCAATTTATAAACAACAGACAGTAACTTACACAGAAACATACTAAGCTGACACATGCATTCCCAATACAAGGCAATGGCACATGCGCCTTTAAAATAAGATGTAATGGAATACATACATTCAGAGGAATCATGAAAGAATCACCATCCAAACTGTTCCCCGGCTTAATAAACCTCACAGTTAGTGGGGAGCAGGGACATTTCTTAACAGAATAAAATAATGCAGACTCAAGGATTACTACATAACCCCACTGATTAATTAACTGAATGTTGGACAAATGCCTGTCAGGTAATGTTTCAACTTCTCATGACATCAGGACGCAGTGTACTCAGTCTCATTTCTTTCTTGAATGTCCATAGAGATAGTTCTACTTTTTTTCTAAATTAACCGAGAGGCCTAGGGTAATCGTTCTTCAATGTCTCCAGACATGTCCCAATCAAGCATCGGCTTCCTACCCTACATCAAGATGTCAAGGCTTACATAGTCAGCGCCTTTCACTAAAACATCCAGTTTTAGGATCCAAGACACTGGTAAGGCTCTTTCACAATGTGTGTGCAAGGTCCCTAAACACCACACTTTCGTCTTTCAAAGCTGACTTTCTCGAGACCGAGAGGAAAGTTCCCATTTATACAGTGCTGCACATTGTCACAAAACCTCAGTCCATAGCTTTGACCACAGTGCTAGCAGGACCTGCGCCATTTGGTCTTGTCACTCTGCACTGGGCACCACAAAATATGAAGAATGCCTCTAACCAGCTCTCATAATGACCATGCGCTGTTCTCCATAAATGTGGTCATGCCTAATGTGCTCACCAGGCTTCTTCCTTGGACAGTGGTGCACGCCCCTCTAGCAATATAGACTTAGCTTGTGCCCTTTTGCAGAGCAGCATTCGGACTCATGAGTATGTATGATACTTGAATTCATATGTAGCATAGCAGTACAGGTACACCGACTTGGCAAACAGTACCCTTCAAAGGCATGGACCAGCCTGTACCACAGCTTAATTGAGAAATCATACTGCAAACTCACCAGTGCTTCTTCTTATGGCACTGTTACCATTGAATGTATTACTACCTGAAGCAATGGGTCATTGCCTTGCCTTGAAGGTGATTTCTTGTCTCTTCCCTCTGTGTCCACAAAACTGTCTCCACAGCATCATCTCCAGAAGACAGTCCTTATAGCACTGTCTCCACAACATTGTCCTTAAGCTTGGGAATTTGCACTGGGACACATCACCTCAGTTTAAACTCCCCTCAACTGGCTCATTTCCCTTGCTAGACCTTGCCCACCCTCCCCACTGGACTCCTCCTGCCCAGCATCTTGAGATGACATCACTTGCCAACAGATTTGAGGGTGGCAGCCTCAAACTAGTCCTCTATGGTAATCTTCCGCCTAATGATAGGCCTGCACCCCTACCAGAAATAGCTCCCAACTGAAACCAGAGTCTTGCTGCATTTTCACACAAGTCCTTAACAACTTGTCGCAAAAATTTTAAGTTAGAGGGCAGGGTCTTCATGCAAGAGTCTGGAGCCATTCGGATGGAATATAGTTTCTCTATTCCTGTTCAGTTTTTGTAAGGAAGGTGAGAAATGTTTTAAAACAGGGGATGTTGCCGGCATTCCTGACTACACAGAAAAACCTGCTATACCGATGGAGAAAATTTGTCTTGATGTCATATCTGGTCTTTACCAGAACATTTAAGGTATGAATTGGTATTGGTAGATACATATTTTAAGTGGTTTGAAGTTCAGTATTGATGTCTATAGCCAAACAGTTCACCATTAAGATCTTGAAGCATTTATTCTGTAGGGAATATCTCCCCTCTGTCCTTGTCACTGTCAAAGGAATTCAGGCTAGATTAAATTGTGTTTAGAGGGTTGTGGTATAACACAGATTAAGACCACCTTGTCTAGTTAAATTAATTAGTGGACGAAGTTAACAGATTCATTAAAGACAGTATCGAGATGTCAGTGAAGTTGGGTGGCTGTTGACACTTCTGTGAGAGACACGTAATGAGCATATTGCACTATTGTCATTGAAAGTGTCAACAAAAGTCAGAGTGTGTTGATGAGGAGCAGGATTGCAAATTCTAAGATGGTTCCTTTGTGGTTGAAGAATTAGTTCCAGGGTAAGACAGTCATATGGGGAAGGTATGCCAGTGTCTCAAACAAGGGAATTTGATGAAGATTAAGCTGGGAACATCAGTTAGTGGCTTTTCAATGTTAAAATGTCCTTACAAAGTGAAATAAGTGTTGGGTGTGTAGGTTAAATTGGAGAACATTCAGTGTTGTAATTAATAGGAGAGTAGCTGTGCTCGGAAGGGTGTTTATTGAACACAAGCTGTGGGTAGTAGTAAGAGCTGCAGTTGTTTGGTGCTCATGAGTGATCATAAATTGATTTCCAGCAGACATGTTTATGGGGAAGAAGTTAGCATCAGTAAGCACATTTTAGGTGCAGGTGAAAGTACATCAGCTTCCACAGGAACAAGAAGGGAGGTCCTGCCACCACAACACCTATGAAAACAGAATGGGTCTGAGAGATGATATTAGAAGTAGACACCCTCCTACCTGGTTGAGATACAATCTATGTAATTAATTGTTACTTAGTCCACTTTCGATAATCTGCAGCTACCCATCTCAATGTTAAAATTGTCATAACATATGTTTTCTTTAGGACTTTTGTAACTGCAATTTGTCTTCCGTAATTTATTTAATCCTTGTATCTCATGTTTTAATTCTTATATTGATATTCTTGAAATTTAAAGTGGATAAGAGGTGCCGTATCTGTAAGTAAGAATGAAATATCCCAATGGAATTCACTTACATTCTAAATTCTCTGTTTTCCCTTGTGTGTATATTCTAGACTGGCAGTTTCTCCCATCTGCTACGCTATGAGCACCATCACAGGTTTTCAGGGTTATTGACTGAATAAATCATCCATAACATCAGGAAGTCTCCAACCTGTTTACTACAAAATCATCATATGTCTTCGATGGCACAACCGATCATGGTTGCTCTTGAGTAAAAAACCTTAAATGTTACCAAGAGGTGAAGGAAGTGGTCTGATTTGGGTCACGCGGGTCACTCACAACCACCTCTCAGCCTTCCATGCCAAATTAAGAGTCGGTCAGACAGTAGAGAATACAAACCAATATCTGTTTATTCAGGTACGCTCAGAGTGGGGCCCAGTCTGGCCAGTTGCTAGGTGTGCTGCTGAGGGACTGACATCAGCAAGCATAGAGATACATTATGTACATTTCAGAACCAATGAAGGCACACCCAGAATGGAATTTTCCAAACGGATGCAGCTAAACAGTGAGGTACAAAGAGTACTTTCAGATTCTGAGGCCGGGCACACGGTATCTGCAATTCAAGGTCGTTCTGCCCGTCCCTGCCACTAGACAAATGGGAGAAGGCCTCTATCTAGTGAGAAAGGTATGCGCTAATAAGAACAGTATATTCTTTATTGAAGCAAAACCCAACCTTGAGAAAATGAAACTTAGGAGAGGGCTTTTCTCAGAAATGACGGAGAATTAGTTTCAATTATAACTCAAAATGGCACCATCATAGAAAATGGCACAGCGAATGCTAACTTATGTAAGGTAATGCGAAAGCATATACTTTTCTCTTCTTACAGAGGGCAGTAAATTGCATACTTACTGAAGCCTGATGGCTGCTCATTCTGGACACATACAACAAAAAGCAGTGTGGTAAGTGTGGCTCTGGCACAGCAACAGTTGAGAAGGATGTACGTCTTCATGACCAACGGCGAGGGCGGGGCAAGATGGCGGACGGAGAGTCCGAGTGAGAAACGCTGACCTGGAGCTCTCGTCTGGTTCTACTTCGCTCATAATTTCTGGTGACCGGATTTGAGCTGTTATCTGTCGTGCTAGGAGCTTACCTCTGGAGGCAGTTAGAGCTTACGAAGTTCAAGGAAAGACCAAGTGAATCCAACGGATCTGGATGCGAGTATGCGGCTATGCGGCTAGATCTTTGGAAGAGCTACTCGCGGACACTTCGCTCGGCATGGTTACGCCCAACCCCTCCTTCCTTTCCCAGGGACGCACTTGGATTAACTGAACCAACTACCCTTACCTCGCAGCGGAATCAATCCCAGAGCACACGTTTGCAGCTGTCGGCGCGGGGTGATCAGCGCTATCTGCGGGCTCGAGAAGATCAGCCGAATTGCTCTGTAGCAGCGTCGGATAATCTCACTACATCAGCGGTATTAAGGGCACCGAAAAACCCGACGGGAGCGCAGAGGCAGCAAAAGCCAAAAACAAGAGCGATCACCGCGGCTGCACAGGAGATGACTCAGCCATCAGGGGCAATAGCAGCTTTCACTCCCGATACTGTGAGTACGATTGATTCATCAAGTACGGATGTCTTACATCCAACTGTGACTGTGACTGTGAATGAAAGCACTTCTCTTGTTAATTTACCACCTTTTCCATCTGCGCCGCCTACAAGAGTTTCTGCCACATCCAATATTGAAGACCTGAATCTGGTGAATTCTGGGGGATGTAGGCTAGGTGCCGTCCCAAAAAAAATACCAGTTATGTTCATGAAAAAAACGGTTATTCCACCTAATCCATCTAACCTCAACTCTAATTCTAATTCTAAAAGCCCAGGTAAACAGTCACATGCTGCTGCTGCTCGTTCTGTTAATGAGGTAACTACTATGGGTGAACAAAATCTTGGACCAATAGAACACTCAGTGTCAGCACTTGAGAACAGAGGCGAAGATACGGAATCTATAGACTCTGCTGGTGATTTCTATTCCATGACTGACCTCTCTCAAGCGCTAGACTCAGATAGTATGGAAGATTTGGAGCGAGGTGGGGGTCTATCGCAGGACCATGAAAAATCATTTTCTGACCCTGGACAAGACGATTTAAGTAATATGGAAGATTCGGATCCTGAAGAGTCTCCTAAGACCAGAATGGGGAGAAGAAGAGAACTTAAATACTACCATGCAGGGTGCTAACAGATCTATCTCTCCTTCCGTATCTACCATACCAGAAGCGATCAAATCAACCTTAAATAACTCAGAGACTCCAGAGATAACACTAGAAGTTCTCTATCAAGTTATGCTGCACCATAGAGAGGAGACTAAAGCAGAAAATCTACGCACTCAGGGCGCAGTAAGGAAACTACAAAATAATTTAAGAAAAGTGATGAAAGTATCCAATGATACAGTTATGAGAGTTACAGAGACAGAAAATAGAATCTCGCAAATAGAAGATACAATGGTCCAGCAGAACTCTCAACTAAAATCAATGGAGGGTTTGAAGGAAGAGATTAATTGGAAACTTGTTGATTTAGAAAATAGATCACGCTGCAATAATCTCTGAATCCTAGGCTTGCTGGAGGGGAAGGAAGATTCAAATCCGCGACAATATGTGATAGATCTATTTTCAGAAGCCTTCCCAGAGTTAACTCATTGGAGATGAGAAATAGAAGTACAGAGGGCTCATAGATTTCCGTTTCAAAAAACTCGACAAGATTCTGTTCTCAAACCACAAGCTATTCTGATTTCTTTAAACAACTTTTTGGCTAGAGAATCCCTCTATGATCTGGCCAGACCCAATAGAAAGCGCAAGGCTAAAGGCGTAGAATTTTTTGTGCGCCCTGACTATTGTCATGTTACAGTTCAACTACGATGGCAGCTTCGACAGCTTATCCCCTTATTTCAGGCTAAAGGAGCGCAGGCATTTCTTCTAAACCCTGCTAAACTCAAAATAGTTCATAAAGAACGCTCCTATTTTCTAACTTCAGAGGGGGCAGCCAAAGAGCTCCTAGCTTCATTTTGAAAAAAAGAGAAGGATACTGTTTTTCTTTCAAAAAAAAAAAAGAAAAAAAAATGACTATAGCGGCTCTTTAACCTTATTGTTCCGATGTTCTTTAATAAGAATGCAATATAGTGCAAGTGCTTTTTTGTATTACAGGGGCTGGAGAAAATGTAAATCATTTCTGTTTGTGTTTGCGCTTATTGCTTTAACCAGGATCGACGAATGATTGATATAGGCTGGTTGGCCATCTTTTTTCTTCTTTTTTTTCTTCTTTGTATATATCTAGTATTAGGGATACTGGATACTGGATCTGGACTGATTTTCATTTGGGAAGGAACAATAATTATGGAGTAGATCCATACGACGAGAGCCACTTAGCGCCTATCACATCATCAATGCGAGGGACTAATGAGTCCCTCTGCCCCGATTGTTTTGGGGGGTGGGAGGGCTCGGGTTGAGCCCGGGGAGGGTGGGGGGAAAAATGGGGTTGCAAACAAAAGCAGAAAAACTTCTGATTTGGCATTTGGGAGATTTCTTTTTGTTCTCATTTGGTCTTTAAATATCTATGATATGCTGAGATATAAGACTTATTGCTTGATTGTACTGATTTACCTAATTCACCTTAGATTTCACACTAGGGGGAAAACAAAAAAAAAGCGGGGGGAAAAAACAAAAAAAAAATCTCATTTAAATGGAGAAATTACGAATTTGCTCATGGAATATCTATGGGCTGAATAATAAAAAAAAAGGGGGATTGCTGCACAAATTATACAGTCTATGAAACTTGATATTCTTTGAATTCAAGAATCACATATTACGTGGAATGATAGACATTTATATAACGATTTGGGTATGAATTTAGCTGTTTGTACATCTCAAGCGACGACAACAAAAGGAGTTGCAATTCTATCTAGAAGAGGCTTGGGCACTCCGATCCGGTGTAAAGCAGATCAATATGGTAGATGGGCAATTACAGAATTCAGAATTAGTAACAAAGTCTGGACTGTCTGTGCTGTATATGCTCCAAATTTAGATGATCCATCTATATTGAATTTTTTAAATTTAGAATTAGCCAACTGGGCTCCATCGTTAATATTATGTGGGGATTTTAATCTTCATCTAGATTCTAATTTGAATGTATGTGATATTTTTTGTTATCAAGGGCCCAAAAAGAAATCATTTAAGGCTTTACGCTCCTTGACATTGGATCATGGTATAGTTGATGTAGCTTATGAAAAAAATTTATCATCACCCGGGTTCACATTTTTTTCTTGTCCCCATAAAAAGTTAGTGCGTTTGGATTACTTTTTCATTAAGAAGGCATTTATTTACGACACCAAATTTGACTTATTTCCACGTATAATTTCGGACCATAACCCAATATTGATCGAAATTAAAACTAATATATCAATATCTCAAGTAAGGCATTGGACTTTTGACCGTAAACTATTACTTGATTCTGAATATTTAGATATAATGGCAAAATGGATAAAATAATTTTTTGATATTAATAGAGGAACGGCTTCTGCTCAGATAGTCTGGGATACCTTTAAATCAGGGATTAGGGGAGAGTCATTATCGTATGTTATTAAGAAACAAAAAATTATACGTGAAAAAGTCGAACAAGGGTACAAAAATGTATTATTTTGGGAAAAGAAATTAGTAACAGCAATTGCCCAAAAGCAACCAATATCCGATATTGAAACGAATTTAGCGATTCATAAAGCCTGCTGCTACGAATCCTTTGCATCTAAGGCAGCACAACAGATGGCAACCTTTAGATCTCAATTATATGAGATGGGTGAAAATGCAGGGAAAATTCTTGCAAAGAGAACCAGGCAAAAAGAATTATTCAATACTATCAATTCAATACAGAACGAAACAGGACAGATACATAATAAACCTGAATCAATTCTGGAAGTTTTTCGTCAATTCTATCGTAAGCTATATCAACATGACAATGACTCTTACTCGTTAGAAGTATGCATGAACTTTGCCAGGGCAAATATCTTACCATCTCTGTCCAATGATCAAAAAGCACTTTTAGAATCAGAAATAACTTGGGAAGAAATAGAAAATGCATTAATCTCATTAGCAATAGGCAAAGCAACCAGACCTGATCATATTCCATTAGAATTTTACAAGATCTTTAGGAACAACATAAAACAGGATATGCTTACTACCTTTCTTGAGGCACAGAGAGGCTTACCACCGGAATCCTGGGCCCAATCAGTAATTATGACTTTTCTAAAAAAGGATAAGGACCCAATTAATCCTGCATCTTATAGACCAATATCATTAATAAATGCCGATAGTAAGGTATAGTCTAAAATATTAGCTACACGATTGTCAAAAATAATTTCTTCAATAGTATCCCGATGGCAACACGGGTTTATCCCAAATAGAGATACAGCAGACCACGTACGAAGAATTATTGCCATGATGGACTGGGCAGAGGCCTCTAATACAGCAATAGGGATCACCCTATTGGATGCCGAAAAAGCATTCAATAGGGTGGCATGGCCCTATCTCTGGGATCTGTTGTCTATGAAGGGCTTTGGTCCAGGCATAATAACAGCAATGAAAGCTTTATATAAAAAACCGATGTCAGCTGTAAAAATTGGAACTACTAAATCTGCTTTATTTCCTATCCAACGAGGAACACGTCAGGGATGCCCATCTTCCCCTCTTCTTTTTGCCATCTATATTGATATCTTTCTCAATCAATTAAATCAAGATGAGAATATACCACCGGTACAGTTAGGCGGCATCACCTATAGAGCTCTTGCCTACGCAGATGATCTAGTAGTAGTTACCAAGGATACCGAAAGGGCTTTCTCTAGGATTGAAGAATTAGCATCAATTTTTGGCTCCTTCTCAGGATACAAACTAAATTTATCTAAAACACAAATTCTTTTCATAGGTCAAAACCCTCCGCCTCTTAATAATGTAGTTTCTGAAGCAATCTATCTAGGGATCAAATTAACTACACCAATTTTGAAAATTCCTAGTTTAAACTATACCCCGATCCTGAAGAAGGCCAATTCAACCTTGGAAAGAATAGATCATCTACGCTTATCGCTTCATGGCAGGAATAATGTGTTAAAGATGCTGATCCTCCCAAAATTTATATACTATTTAGAACAATCCCATTGGAATTCCCGTTAGTTTTTTTTAAAGAACTCGAAAAAATGTCAGGAAGATTCCTATGGGGATATAAAGGTATCAGGAGAGCCTATAAAAAGATGATCATTCCGAGAGATAGAGGAGGTTGGGCTGTTCCATACTTTTTATTTTATTATCTAGCAGCTGTATTACAATATATATCTCCTCTGATTGCTGGTAAAAAAACGCCTATATCACTAGCACATTCTGCATCGATATACGAATTAGCATTAGGCACTGAAGTTAATAATCATCTTTTAAGAATAATAGAACCAAGCTATTATAAAAAACAAAATTTAAGATTATAATGGCTGCATATAAAGCATGGAGAATCATAAAAATACTGGTTGGGATTACAAAGATCATAAGATACACTCCATTAAATTCACCACACTGCTTTCCCCCTATATTTAGAGATCAGGTGATGAAGAGGTGGAACTTTAAAGGTATTTGCTATCTTTATGATCTATATTCAGCTAACTCTACCTCTTTACTTTCTTTTTCTGAACTTCAGCACAAATATAAACTCTCTCCTCATGACTATTTCAAATATCTACAGATCTATAGCTTTCTAAACTCACTCTCTACTAATGAGCGACAAGGGTTAAAAACGATTCTGGTAATAGATAGCTTGGCTATTAAAAGAAAAATAGGATATTTCTATAATATATTTATGACCTACCTCCCTGACGATCTTAGTATGATTTACTATTAAAGGGAAGAGAAATTAGGAATAAAAGATCTGTTGATAAAAGAGTCAATCAAAACAGCTAACTCCATATTGTTTTCGGGGCGATCTCGAACTCAACAATATATGGCTATGTGTGATCTTTATTACACACCAGCCAAAGTTATGAAATGGGGGGTCACTGTTGGTATAAACTGTAATCGTTGTACTATGAGGGGAGCAGATACAATACACATGTTCTATTCTTGCACTAAATTAGCTGATATCATTTTAGAAATTCAAAAATGTATTGAAAGAATTACAGGAAAACCAATAATCCTCTCTTCTGATTTAATATTATTTGGCATATCTAAAGACTCCATAGAAATAGAACAACAATATTTGATATTTATCATGATGTCTGAACTGCGTGCATGTATCACTCAGGATTGGATAAGCCCGGAACCACCGTCGTTTTGTATGTGGAGGGGTCGTTTATTAGCTAGATACAAATTTGAACTTGCTATCTATGCAACAAAAGCAAGAAAAAGGAAACAACTAGGAATGAAAATCTGGACTCCAATACAACAATGGATCAACTGGGAAATGATTTAAAAATATATATATATATATATATATGTGATACAAGTTAAGTTAAATATTTACGGATTCCCCTCAGAAATGTATCTGTTATTTTGTTGTTTTATTTCTTTGTATCTATTGGAGAACGTGTAGCTATGTATTCTGAATATGTGAAATGTAATGATGTAATCTGCTTTGCTTGCAACAAAAAAATCGATAAATATAAAAATTTTAAAAAAGAATGTACGACTTTACAATGCATGCTTTTACATCGCATGCTTTTACAACGCGGTTTTTACAACGCATACCATTAAAACGCATAGTGCTTTGGGGCGCTGGATAGTGAATAGTTTGATTTACTATTCCAACTCCAGTCCCCGTGGATAGTAGGGAAGGTGTTGGACAGTAAATTAAACCTGTTCCCTATCCTAGAGCGCCCCCCAGCGCAATGCGTTGTAATGGTTTGCGTTGTAAAAGTTGCGTCGTAAAGGCACTGCATGGTAAGAGTTGCGTTGTAAAGGATGTTTCCCGTTGAGAAAGAAGTCTTGCTCAAAAACCATTTTGGAAAAATGGTCACTCAAAATTCTAGGAGCCCCTTTCCTTCCACTGAGCTGGTCAAGCAACATTTCAGTTAGCTTCTAGTTTTATGGAATGGTCACTGGATGGTTGTGTTCATACTTTGATACCAAACTGACCAGAGTCTCGATAATAATGTTTAGGTGCTAACAAAATCGACATCATGAAGTTGTGGCACATGAGCCTACTTGGTACTTCAGCCTCCTCACCACATACCACACCTTTTCTGCAACAGTCACCACTGGCATTCTATCAACATGCAGGCTGTCTGCTGTGCCTGGGTAAGGTCCACAAATATGTATGGTGCCTTTCCTGGAAGCACACCACAGCTTTATTTTCCATCAGTCACTTTGTGAACATTGTTTATTTACTGTAACCCTAATTGAATTGAATGCAATCAACACACCTAACTTTGACACACTCTGCATGTAGAAAGGCATGCAAAATGTACTTTTAATACAGTAGAAGGCACATTATTTTTAATGTTCCCCCCAGGTGATCCCAGCTATGTTCTCACTCCCCATCTCTTCACAACCTTCATTTAACCACATAATCTCAAAAGAGGGCACACATACATAAGCAAGTCATTGTGGAACACACTTTTGGGTGCACCACATTCTCTTACAGCAAGGCGTATTCATAGATCTTAACCCTCACCTACATCCACATCTGCTGAATCTGAGGGATCTGAGTTGCTCAGAGCAGAGGTCCGATTTAATGGTGCATGATCAGCTGGTCAACTCTTTTTTCCCTTGAGTGTTGTTGTCTGGATTAGGGCTCCAAGCAACTGTGACTCAACCATATTTATCTCATTCACCATAAGAGTTAACCAATTTTCGATTCTCTTCTTCCAAACATTATGAAATCAAAGGAGACATGGGTCGGATGCTGATGCTTTTTGGTATGAGTGGTAAGAGATTTGAGTGGTTTGAGGAGTATCTTTTGTATTGTGTGCTGCAGGTATTGTGATAAGCTGTGAGGGGCCCTCTATCCAACTCTAAATATGACAGACAAATGTCCACTGTACCAACGCTGATGCAGTTGTATCCTTCTGCTGTGGATGGGAGGACCATAGAGGAAGGACCGAAGATACGGGAAAGGACAGTCCATGAGGCCAATTCCTTAATGTACTGAATGGATATCCATCATCTTAAGGGATGAATCAGTCCCTCTGTGAAGGCGAAATTGCAATCCATATGCCAAAGTCTGAAACATTATCTAAGTGTAGATTTTTATAAGGGTCTCCATATACTTTGGTTTATGCAGGGATTGGAATATTTATTTTTGTTTCATTTGTATTAAGAGTTTGATATAGGGTTTACATTACTTGTTTAGCAGTAATACATGTATTATAGGGACATTTGGTTTAAGGTAATGTCATGTATAGTGTTCATTTGTATTTTGTGGTAAATGATGTACATGGTGGTGGGCACAGTTTAAATGTCCTGTCAATCCATTATCTATATTTTGCATAGTGTTAAGATTAGTAAAGTATTAGTTACATAGACAATAGTACAACTAAAGAACTACAAGAAGGTGTTTACAAACCTACAAATGTAAGGGGCTTATTACGAGATTGACAGTCAGTGGACCGCTGTGCCGATGGTGGTGGTTTGACTTCAGTGAGCTCTGCGGTCTGACCACCGTATTGCAAGTTGTGTGGATTGGGTTAGTGCAGATCGCTGCCGAACTGCCGACACTGCCAGCCAACTCCGAGCACAGCAGTCACGGAGCGGGCCTATGAGGCTGTAGGAGACTATGCCTGCCAGTGAATCCGCCTGCCCAATTACAAGACGCTTTATAGCCGGCGTGACCGTGGCAGTCCATCCACCAAATCTGAGATGGCGGCAAAGGAGGGATATAAGGCTGAAACTCACCTCTAAACGTCCTGTGCTGCCATGGAACCTATCCTACATGTCCTGCTGATGCTAATACTGCTTGACCACATTCAAAACCAAGTCCCTCACTGATGAAATAGGCAGTAAGTCATACAACTACCTGTTGCCATTGACTCCTCAGAAAAACAATGCACCGCCATGGATCAGGCAAGGGGGTTGTGGTCCCTAAGTAAATTGCACATATACAGGAACCTTGTCTTGGATTGCTTCTTAACCGTCATCCGAAACACCTCTGAAGGATGCCCTCCTAGGCCAAAATGTTGGAACTGCACAGGCCCACTCTACACAAATGGACATTTTTAGCAAATTATTTAAAGTGATAGTGATGTGTGCATTAATTTGTGTTTCACATTCCCACCACCTCGTCTGTCACACATGCCCTTTTTTGCTTGTCTGCCATGTCAATACTGATATTCATCAGCCATGCAGGTTACCATTTCTCAAGTGTTGCTAAAGTGACATTGACCTGATTACAACTACCATGAGGCATTGTGATTCTAACTCTGACCAAGATACTACACCCTTTTGCCCTTTCTCACTTGTCTGGCATGTCACTATTGATTTTCACCAGTCATCCAGCTTATCATTTCTCAAGTTTTTCTAAAGTGACATTGAACTGACTACTACTACCATGAGGCCTTGTGATCATAACTCTGACCAAGATGTCATAGTGACATACGAATCTCCTAAAACCAGGGTACGCCACTCTTTTCCTTTTCAGGTCCTCCACAGGTCCATAACAGCCTTTGGCCCCCTCCTTTCATCGCAGGGTCAAAACCTCTGCCGGACTTCTCCTTGGGGCATTGATGGCAAATTGCTAGTGTGAGGACATTTCTCCTTACTGTATCCACCATTACCTGTGTGTGTGCTCACGTCTCCTAGCCCACCACAAACCATACGTGTATCCCGCTTATTTCACTATAACCATACCACCAGTACGGTTACACCTTTGCCGCATTTTTCACCAACACACCACCTTATTAATCGGCAATACGTTCATTTGTGATTTCAGCAACCGTGCTAAAGACTCTTTCTCTGTATGTGTGTCAGTCATCTATGTTGTATGTTCAGTAATGCTTGGAGAGGGAATCCCCCTCCCACATATACAACACTTTAGCGAGTGCTACACATTTTTTAATCAAAAATCACTCAATGTATATATTGCACAGTCACTTACTCAAATGGTCCTGAGGAAACCCAGCTTAACTACAAAGGCCTGGCTCAAACATGTAGACCACACCTGGATGTAGGAGGTCTTAAAATATACTCCAATAACATCCAATTTGCCTTTTTAATGCTAACAGAGGCCCAGATATTAAAGAATAGTCATCCCCTCGGGTACTGGGACCACTGTATAGCCTTTTTAAACTCACTTTCACGTCACCACACTGCACACTCAGTCACATACCAGCTCCGCTGTAACCAGGCGTTGTAGCACACCCGGGACACATTCGGTGTCACTGGGTGGGGCTGATAATGAAGCATGCCACCAAATAGGTTGGTGGGTGAGGGCTTCATGTAGAAACCTAATGGTTTCCATCTTGCCACACAGTCCTGAGTCCTGTGAAAACCTTCACAAATGTGCTAGTCCTTATTGATTAACATATAAATACCTGGGGATACGGACTAGCTACCTAGTCCTCTCTCTCTCCTTGATAAGCAACTTTTTTTTAAATTTACACAAATTTGTGTAAAAATAATACTTTGTGCTAACAGTGTATTGGCCACACAAGTGATTTTAGTTATTGCACACACAACTGAGCTTTCAAAAAGAATTATCTAAAGTCTGTGATTTATTTCCCATGCTTTAGGTAAATAACTTTTTTATGTGAATTACAACTAACCCCATAAAATAATCTAGTTAGACGTGGTATAAAAATATGCATGGGTAAAATGTGTGATAAAGCTAAATGTTACTCAATGGCAATATTACACGAACACATATATCATATGATATGTATCCTGGTTGTGTATGCTACAGGAAAGCGTGTCTTACTCCTAGATATTCAAAAGTAAGTCACACATAAGCAAGGAGAAAAATATACATTTTGAATCAGCCCCGAGTTATTTCTGCACCTGTCTGTGATCATCCCGTGTGTTTTTGTATATCATCAGCTTACCATGGCAGGGATAGCAGACGTGCTTTTGCATGCCATTGACCTGTCATGACGTTACCGGTTGTAGAGATGTGTGTTTCCCACAAGAACCACAGTCACATATTTGCTGTTCAGGTTTCTTTGCCATTCTTCGACTTGGGTTCTTCAGTCAACAGCTGGCCAACCCACGGATTCCATGTGGATTTGTCCACTCTGTCAGCACAGACTGCAATCCATGTGTTTCTCATTCCTTCGGAATGACATTTCATTGTCCTCTGTAATATTGCACATGTAGGTTCTTTCTGGTATGTACTGTGGTATGTAGTCAACCCCTAAGTATGCAGATATATTAATGTGGGAGGTGTGCCAATATTTCTTCTTTGTACTATCCTGTCAGTTCTAGGGCTTGCTCTGTACTGATCTGTTTTCAGTTATACTGCATAATTCATACATCTATATTATTTAATGGAGTAGGAATTTTTATCTCATGTCTTTTTATTGATCAATTGCAGTCCAAAAATAACACTATTTTTGAGCTGTATATCGGAAATGTGACGGAAATCTAGCTCCGCAAATACAGAGTGCAAATCTTATGAAACATTGATAAAAACACTCTTCGGCTAATGAAAACTCAACAGGCACTTGTTCGTCTGTAATAAAAATACAAGAAAGAAACAATCATTAACATACAGTCACACGTTGTATTGTGCGTCACATGCTGAGGGCAATTAAATAAATGCAATACTTAACCTGTTACCTGTTTTCCTGTAAGTCTGGTTCTAATGGCTTCAATCGGGGTTTCAGTCCTTTCTAAGAGTTAAAGAAATGAAAGGTGACCCGCGGTGCTCCATTAAAAAAGCGTGTAGTAACCCGACAGTGTTGGCACTTCCACATGCCAGGGCTGTCAAATATCAAGTCGGCCATGTCTTTATTCCACCTCATGTCTTTTTGTTCCACGATCCAGTTTTTCCTGTCTCTCAAGCTCACCTACTTTTTATCCGTACTTTCTCACATTGCCACTAGTTTCCTACCTTTTTCTTCTTCCTTTTTGTTTTGTTTTGATTCAAAGTCTGTTGGTGACATATAAGTGTTTGTCACCTAAAATCATCAATCACCCGTGTTCACCACATGCAATGCCCGGTACAAATTCAGGACTGGTAAAAAGCTCCTTGCAGAACAACAAGTTTAAATTAGACTAAGGTTGGGAGGAAGAGGCTAAAATGCCTTCCTGGTTTCTCTAAGCCATGGGTCCTCACAAACTTTCTCTGGTGGGGGGGGGGGGGGGGGGGAATTTACAGTGTGGTTTGTGTCCGAGGGCTACACCAGTGGGGGCGGGGTCAGTGGGGTTGTTCCTTCAATGGCCATGAGCTTCAATTGTCAATATACATCTTATCATTTAAACATGGTGACAGAATAATTTTCAACCATTCTTATTTTATCATTATTTTTATTATCATTTAATATAGTTTCTCATTTTTCTTTTGTAAAAAAGATAATTCATCATAAATACATTTTTAAATTAAGTATTTTTTTGTTTTTATAAACAAGTGCAATTATTAACACAACATTGATTATAAATATATACAAAATTATAAAACACAATTAATTTTAAGAACACACCACCTGATATCAAACACCCAACTCAATTCACTGACACTCACCCATGCATACAATCAATCCACACCATCAAAAGGAAAAAGGGGAACTGAGTATTAGTTGGCAGGATCAAATTTGCCAATACTAGGGTCTCAGAGGGAGATTCGAGACCCCTGCACCAGGTCGACGCGCGTTTCGGCGGCGCTATGCCACCTTCCTCAGGACCTTTTTTCTTTTTTGATTCAACTCAAGATATCAGGAAACCCATAAGATGTATGTGAAAAGAGAAAATATATCTGTCACCAACACTGTCACAACGAATTAAAATCAGAACACCCGTGCATCAAAAAAAACATTGTTTAAATTATACACAGCAGTTTCTCACATGACCAACAATTGCAGGGAAGAAGCATAGATAATAACTTTACTCTTTGCATGTTGACATCGTAAGGCCATAATGTGAATTGAGACCACAGTTGCATCAATGCAAGAAGTGATAAGTTAGGCTCATATTATCTGAAATATTCCCTTCATTTTGAATGAATAGGCACAGAAGACAATTTCATTTAAACAGGGACATTGATCTACTTACAATGGAAGCAAAAAAGTATCTAATCCTTTAATACTCTCTTCAGACAAGATGACCGGTTTAAAACAGGATATGTGGAACGAAGCACTTGCATGAAAAACATAAAAACCCTTACTCTACATGCCACAGATACAATGGCTGAATGTACATCTCTCCGGTAGTGGGTACTCTTACCAGGTCATGATAAAAGACAGGGAACGATGATAACGATAACTCAGGTCTGCGTGGTAATGGTGGTCTGTTCTCCCGTTAACCAAACTGGCTACAATATAAATGTACTGATGTTAAAAAATATATATATGTTGTGTATCTTACTTCCACAAACACAATACTGAGATGGATAATTGAGGGGCATAAAGATCGAAACGCACCTCCCAGATGGTTGGTAATGGCCACAACGATACGACTCGAATAAGGATGAAATTAATTCCTGAAATAGCGAAACTTTGTCTTGACATGTGCAATCTAAAGGATAGAAAAAGACGCATATTCACAAGCGTGAACTGTCTAGACCATAGATGAAAGATATGGCGTTACAAGTTACCCAGATAAATATATGTAAGAAAATCTTACATTTGTTATTCCGGGAGGATACTTTCATAGAGAGTATGTTTAAGAAGCTTTTGACGCCGCTCACTATTCTGCGGATATCTAAAATGTAAAAAGATTTGAAATATGTGTCACGATTGAAACACAAACATATAGATGCAAAGTTAAAAAGAGACTCCAGTCTCACAAAATTACGGCAGGTTAACCTCGGTACAGAGTGACAAAAGACCTTAAGCAAATTCGATAAACATGAATATCTCACCATAACTACAAGACATACGGCTTTATTCTACATGATTTCACATAACCCTTGGTCTCTACCTACCCGAACGTCTTGCGTCGTGGAGTCTACTCTCATCTTCATTCAAAATTGGCAGCAGTCGGCGTACTGGGTTTTGCGCCCGGTTTATGACCTCTCCACTCGGATGCGAGATCACGCGATATTATCTGCGTTTACCAACGAGAGTGCGAGCATCAGCTCAGACCTGACATAAAGAAACAGCTAAGGATATAGCATCTACACTCCTGCAGGAAATTAATGACTTGGAAGCCAAACTCAATGCATCCACGGCAGTGGATGAAGCTAAAAATAGCCTGGAAAAAATCCAAATTGAAATGAAGGACTTTGATACCTACCTCACTAACAAAAAGACAGAGAAACTAAGAAAAAATGTTAGGTGGTTCACTAAAGAAAAGATTTACCCCTACCTCACTACGAACTACTATCAGGAAGGGACACAAGGTAACTACACCCCTAATTTCAATAGCTACCCTAGGAGGAGGTTTACTAATTTCTCAGACTCTGGTTCCTCGGGATCAGATGGGGACAATTACCAAGATATGAACAATGGTCAATACAACTCCAGGCCATTTAGAGGTAGACCCACCCAACGTCCATTCAATGGGAGGGGTTTTTTACCCCGAGGCCAGTACAGAGGGAGGAATGTACGATGGCAAGATCAAGGAGCTCAAGCCCAAATGAGCCCTCAACCTCCACAACAGTATGTGAGGACACGCAATCAGCAGTACTGGTGGTAGGAGGTATCTAGGATCCCACTCCCACTACTGCAGAAAATCTACCAATTTAAAACCTTTCCTCCTTGTCACTTAAATCTGAGGACATACAAATACTTAGCAAGGGTTTATCTTTTGTTCCTAGTGTACAGTTGAACAAATTTAAGTTACATGAGGATCTGTTTGCCTTTTTTCGAAAGGTTAGATTAAATAAATTATTCTCTGATCGTCCACAAAATGAGGGAGATAATAATTTGTCTAGGTGTAAACCTCCATCTACCTTCACCCCGACTTTGGACATGGTAAGCGCAGATGTACACATATTTGAACAGAATGTGCTTCGAGACGTTGCAAGAGTTATAAAGAATCCCTACAAACCTAAATCTAATCTTTCAAAATTAGAAATTGCATCTCTTAATGAATTGAAAACCAATCCCTCGGTCATTATTAAACCTTGTGACAAAGGTGGGGGTATTACCATATTTGACAGAGTTACTTATGATGAAAAAATGTCTGAGATGTTATCAGTAACAGACCATTATAGACCAGCTCAACGTAAGGAATTGGAGCGGTTAAACAGACATATTCAAGAAATAACGCAAGAAGCATTCACAGATGGGTACATCTGTGATGATGAATATACATTCTTGAATAAGTCCTCTCCTATAACCTCCGCTCTTTATGGCCTTCCCAAAACCCATAAGTCAGAAACTAATCCACCTATGCGACCCATAATATCGACCATTGGGTCCTGTACGGAACCATTGTCAAAGTATGTAGATAGATTTCTATGCCCTCTGACCCATAAGTATGCCTCCTATATCCGAGACACCGGAGACATAATTAATAAGATAGAGGGCCTGCCATTTAATTCTGACACAGACATCCTTGTGACGCTCGACATTGAGGCATTATACTCAAATATTCCTCAGTGTCGAGCGTTACAGGCGGTCTCAGATCTACTGCAGAGATATCCGTCGGATCGCCCTGACATTTTCATTTTACAATGTCTGGAGGTCGTCCTGTTGAATAATTTCTTTGAGTGCAATGGACGTCTCTATAAACAGATTAAAGGGACTTCAATGGGGGCTTCTTGTGCCCCCAGTGTAGCTAACACCTTCATGGGAGAGTGGGAGCTCAAAAATATCTATAACGAACTGGCCCCTTTTTTCGAAAATGTTTCAGTATGGAAACGTTTTATAGATGACATTTTTTTTATTCGGAATGGCCCAGAAGAACTTTTACAGGCATTTATCCTTTGGTTGAATGCGAGTGACACCAATCTGAAGTTCACAGTAAACTTTAACAACCGTAAAGTGGACTTTCTAGATATTAGCATTGAAGATACTGATGGTCATCTATCAGTAAGCCTTTTCAGAAAAAGTACAGCCAAGAATACTATCCTCAAGTTCAACAGCTATCACCCCAACTGTCAAAGAGAATCTATCCCCTTTGGGGAATTTTTGCGCATTCGTCGCAACTGTACGGACATGAATTCCTTCCACAAACATGGAGATGCCCTTCAAGAAAGGCTGCTCAAAAGAGGATACCCCCATCGCCTCGTACGGCATGCCTATAAAAGAGCTAAATACTATGACAGGACTGCATTACTCCAGGGTACCAAACGTTTGAAACAAAACCGTATAACATGTGTTATCAAACACTCCACCCTTAATTACAAAATTAGGAACATTATCAATAAAAACTGGAGAATTTTGAACTCCGATGATAATGCCTCTCCTCTGCCATTACCTTTGGTAGCCTATAGAAGGAATAAAAATCTTAGGGACATGTTAGTACATACCAGACAAATCAAAGGCTCCCCTTCAGAAAATCAGCGCTCCATCACAGGCTTACCAGTTATTCTAGGTAACCACAGATGTGGTTCATGCCACGCATGTGATTCAGCGATCACATCTGAGAGTATAAAATACAATGACAGAGACATTAAACTGCGACATTTGACCAACTGTCGTAGTAGTAACATGATCTATATCCTATTCTGTAGTTGTGGCTTAGCCTATGTGGGAGAAACGGGCCGCGAATTGCGCGTCCGTTACAGCGAACATAAGTCTGCTATTAGGACTAAAAAATTGTCGGCTCCCATAGTCCAACATTGTCTGGATAAAAATCACACTGAGCAGGACATCAAATGGTCAATATTAGAAAAAGTAATACCTAAAATAGGCCAACTTAATGAAGTGACCCGTAAGAAACGGGAAACCTTTTGGATATACCACCTTGATAGTGTTAAACGAGGACTGAATGAGGAAATTTCTTGGTATGTAACCAAATAAAGATATGCGGACTCTTTTCATCTAGAATCTGTATCTCAGTCCTTAGTAACCTTCTTGCGATCATGCACTTTAAATCTGTTTCTTTCTTTTTATTCCTTTGTATAAAGTGTTAGATTGCCCCCATAGTTTCCCTGCCTAATCTTGTTAATAAATACTGTATTATTAACATGCATTTTATCGACTATTATCGTCACTGAATTATATGATTACCTGTCTTATTTATTTAGCTAGACTTTCCCATGCGGTTTTTGTCCATGGGTACCTTCTATTAAAGGACCTCAATTATTGGGAACATCGACGATTTACCTCTCGTGCTCTACAGTCCTTGGTCTTTTTTCTTTTTTCAGCTGGACCTTGTGTCACATATATACTTCGGGCAACTGGCTAGTGCGTCTTAGTCCACTCTTTATGTCTGGTTAGAGCCGACGCTACGGATATATCCCTTGTTATTGACTACCAAATCTTAGTCCACTCTTTATGTCTCTTTATGGGGAGTTAGACCAACAAACAAAAAACTGTCCATGAGGTTGATCACTGGTCCCTGCAGTGGACGCCTTCGTCCACTGAGCCACCAGACCTGGCATACACACATTTCTCTCTCTCTTTCTCTCTTTATCTCTCTCTTTCTCTCTCCCTCCCTCTCTCTGTCTCTCTCCCTCACTCTGTCTCTCTCACTCTGTCTCCCTTTCCCTCCCTCACTCTGTCTCCCTAACTCTGTCTCCCTTTCTCTCCCTTTCCCTCTCTCACTCTGTCTCCCTCACTCTGTTTCCCTTTCCCCCCCTTCCTGCACTCACTCTCCCTCCCTCTCCTTCTGTCTCTCCCTCCCTCCCTCTCTCTCCCACCCTCTCCCTCCCTTCCCCTCCCTCCCTTTCCCTCCCTTTCCCTCCCTCCCTCTCCTTCCCTTTCCCTTCCTCCCTCTCCCTCTGTCATATTACCCTGTGCTCCCTCTCCCTCCCTCCCTCTCCCTCTGTCTCCCTCTCTCACTCTCCCTCTGTCTCCCTCTCCCTCCCTCTGTCTCCCTTTACCTCCGTCATTCACCCTCTGTCTCCCTTTCCTTTACCTCCCTCTCCCTCCCTCCCTCCCTCCCTCTTCATCTGTCTCCCTTTCCCTCCCTCACTCTCCCTCTCCCTCCCTCTCCCTCCCTCACTCTCCCTCTGACTCCGTTTCCCTCCCTCACTCTCCCTCTGTCTCCCTTTACCTCTGTCATTCACCCTCTGTCTCCCTTTCCCTTTACCTCCCTCTCCCTCCCTCCCTCTTCATCTGTCTCCCTTTCCCTCCCTCACTTTCCCTCGGTCTCCCTTTCCTTCCCTCACTCTCCCTTTATCTCCCTTTCCCTCCCTCACTCTCCCTCTCCCTCCCTCACTCTCCCTCTGTCTCCCTCTCCTCCCTCACTTTCCCTCTCCCTCCCTTTCCCTCCCTCTCCCTCTGTCTCCCTTCCTCTGTCTCCCTTTCCCTCCCTCCCTTTCCCTCTGTCTCCCTTTCCCTCTCTAACTCTCCCTCCCTCTCCCTCTCTTTCCCTCCCTCCTGCTTCCTCCCTTTCCCTCCCTCACTCTCCCTCCCCGTTCCCTCCCTCACTCTCCCTCCCCCTATCCCTCCCTCTCCCTCCCTTTTCCTCCCTCCCTCTCCCTCTATCTCCCCCTCCCTCTCCCTCCCTCCCCCTGTCTCCCTTTCCCTCCCTACCTCTCCCTCCCTCTGTCTCCTTTTCCCTCCCTCCCTCTCCCTCTGTCTCCCTCTGCCTCCCTTTCCAACCCTCGCTCTCCCTCTGTCTCCCTTTCCCTCCCTCTCCCTCTGTCACCCTTTCCCTCCCTCTTTCTCCCTCTGTCTCCTTTTCCTTCCCTCACTCTGTTTCTGTCTCCCTTTCCCTCCCTCACTCTCACTCACTCTGTCTCTGTCTCCCTTTCCCTCCCTCACTATCCCTCTATCTCCATTTCCCTCCCTTTCCCTCCCGCACTCTGCCTCCCTTTCCCTCCCTTACTCTCCCTCCCTCTCCCTCTGTCTCCCTTTCCCTCCCTCACTCTCCCTCACTCTCCCTCTGTCTCCCCTTCCCTCCCTCTGCCTTCCTCACTCTGTCTCTGTCTCCCCTTCTCTCCCTCACTATCCCTCACTCTGTCTCTGTCTCCCTTTCCCTCCCTCCCTCTCCCTCTATCTCCCTTTCCTACCTCCCACTCCCTCTGTCTCCCTCCCCCTCTCCCTCCCTTTCCCCCCTCCCTCTCCCTATGTCTCCCTTTCACTCCCTCATGCTGTCTCCATTTCCCTTCCTCTGTCTCTGCTTACCTTTCCCTCCCTCACTCTGCCTCCCTTTCCCTCCCTCCCTCTCCCTCCCTCCCCCTCCCTCTCTCTCCCTCTCCCTTCCTCTCCTTCCCTTTCCCTCCCTCCCTCTCCCTCTGTCTCCCTTTCCCTCCCACCCTCTCCTTCTGTCTCCCTTTCCCTCCCTCACTCTGTCTCCCTTTCCCTCCCTCACTCTGTCTCCCTTTCCCTCCCTCACTCTCACTCCCTCTGTCGCTGTCTCCCTTTCCCTCACCCACTCTCCCTCTGTCTTCCTTTCTGTCCCTTTCCCTTCCTCACTCTGCCTCCTTTTCCCTCCCTCCCTCTCCCTCTCTCTCCCTCCCTCCCTCTCCCTCTGTCTCCCTTTCCCTCCCTCCCTCTCCCTCTGTCTCCCTCCCCCTCTTTCTCCCCCCTTTCCCTCCCTCCCTCTCCCTCTGTCTCCTTCCCCTTCCCTCCCTTTGTCACCCACTGTCATCTCACCCTGCTTATGTGTGTCCGGGGTGAGACAGCTACCGGGCACACACACACAGAGCCGCACCAGAGCACTTCACAGGTCTTTCAGCATGTTAATGAGGCTGTGTTGTATTTCACCTTCTAGCGCCGCAGCTCCACTCTGACTACGGTTGGCCCCCACAGAGCAGCAGAGTCTCCGAGTCACACTGGTAGATGTCTGCAAGGTCCGCGGGCCGCCAGGGTAGGCTTGCCGGGCCACTGGCGTCCCGTGGGCCGTACTATGAGTACTTGTGCTCTACGCCATCCCGTTTTCATGATTTATTCACGTCGCATTACAAATGAGCCTCCAAACTCACCCACATTGGGGACCAGTCACAAACTGCATTTTGTAGTAAGTTTAGTAGTACTACAATAGTAGTGCTAATGCACTACAAAATGCTATTCACAAACCTAGGTGCAGAAGTTCCTTTTGCACCTCTCCTGTCTTTTGAAGTGCCGAGATCCCCACCCCCATTTAGGAGTCTTCACACACATAAAGTATATGTATGTATACATGGTAAATGTGGGTGGGACAGGGAAATGGGAAATACTTACTATGAAAGGGGAAGGGTAAAGGTAAAATTAACTAGTGGTTTAGTGAGGGACGTTGTAAGAAAAAGGGTTACTGTTTGAGGGGGGTGGAACAATAATCAAGCAGCGACCACAATCTTTGTCAGGGGAAGTCATATGCAATCCCCAAAATTACCATTTGGTAGCTTGGAACAGAGCAGTAGGCTTAACTTAGAGGCAATGAGTAAAGCATTTGTACAACACTTCAAACAGTAATAAAATGGAAACACACAACAAAAAGAGTCCGACGCCAGGTTATAAAAATAGAGTAGATTTTTATAAATAAAACAAGACCAAAGCAACGAAAATCCAACCAGTAGAACCAGAGATATGCAATTCGAGTGAAAATAGAGCCACAAATCACAAAGCACAAACTGTAGATATATGGCTGCGAGTGACCAGGATAAAGTCACAAGTTCAGGCTGACTGAGATGGACCACGGGCTGGCTACAGGCACCCAGTTAGGCCCGCTGAAAAAGAGCACCTCAAATCCTGACTTTGGAGAGCTGCGGTGTCCAATGTTGAGGATGAGTCGTGCACCCAAGGTGATGCATTGGTTCCGAGAGATTGCAAAGTTGTGGTGAAGATATTGCGTCGTTGTCCAGGATCCCGTCGAGGAGGTCTTCAGATGCAGAATCGAAGATGTGCCGTGCAGGCTAGATGATACGTCCGTTCCTATGAGCTGCGAGGCTGTGATGCGAGTTTCTGCATCATCAACTAGTATACCGTCGATGACAGGCTTAGGATGCAAGAGCCTGTGCCAGGGATGCATCACACAGCGGCGGTCCTAAAGGAGATGCAAGGCAACAATGTGAAGTACTTGCATTGGGAAAGTCCATGAATCCCTGTCACTGAGGCTCTAGTCAGGAGGTCATAGAACTAGGCGTTGGAGTCACGCTGGTGTCCTTGGTTGAACAGTGAATAGGCATCTGCAAAGCATATCATGTTTAATGCTGCAATTCCAAAAAGGTCAAGAGCGTTGGACTACTGCCATGGAGAAGGAGCAATATATGCAAAGCCATAGGCACAAGCAGCACATGGCATGCTCTGATGCATTTAAACAAAATCAATAAATCAATTGGCAGTAGCCACCACCACTCTTACCAAGAGAACTGTGAGCATCCAAACTGACATGGGCCCCTGCTGCCAAGATGTATCGTGCACGCTGGTCCAACTGACCACAACTCTGGAGAACATTGAGGCACATATCCTGTCTGACTCCAACATATTACCATCCCCTCAAAGCAAAGATGGCTCTAGCCTCAGTGGCATTTCTGTGCCAGATGGATGCTGTACTAGGCGAACATGCCGACACACATCTTGGCACATCCCAATCTCCACAGCCAAGTCCTGCTGTGAAGGCAACCCACACCAGAGGTTATTAAAAGTTACTTTTGTATTCACTCAGATGTATGATACTAGATTGTTATGTTTGCATTCTCAAAATGCGTTGCTTTGTTTAAATAATGACATCACATAAAGATACAGTTGTTGATATATAATTACAATACATTGTTGAAACCTTAATAAAAGGTTATATTTCATTAATGGAAAAACATTACCATCATGTGTGTTGGCTACTTCTTAGATGTGGTCATCATTCTTAACTTAAAAATAATTGTTTGTGATCACTGTGCGTCATGCTCGACCCTCTGCTGCACGTGTGTCACACTGCTGAATCTGTAGTGGTGGCAGTTTGTTATCTAAGTATGATTCTGACTCTATTTTGACATTGTGAAGACCCTTCCTCGTGGCTATGTTGTAAAATATGCAGTACAAAAGGGGGTGGTGATAGACGGAGCATCTGAATCAATCAAACACTCACACCCAGTCAAAAGATCTGGGTTTAATCCATCACCGTTCTTTAGCCCACTCTGCCACCCCAGTTCAGACATGGCTATATGCACATCAGTCTGACCCTGTGCCTCATGGGAACAGTCCAGCCCGAACTGCCAAGCCATGTCTTCCCTGGACCGGAAACAAGCTTCCGAGGACCGGTTTCTGGCATTCCAGCCGTCTTCATCCCGGCTTGCTTGAATCCAGTGGCAAAGTGAGCAAGGGACTCACGTCTGAGCATACCCTGCCACACTTATGGCAACCAAAAGCGGTACAAAAGGGGGTGGTGATGGACGGAGCATCAGAATCAATAAAACACTCACACCCTGTCAAAAGATCTGAGTTTAATCCATCACTGTTCTTTAGCCCACTCTGCCACCCCAGTTCAGACATGGCTATATACAAATCAGTCTGACCCTGTGCCTCATGGGAACAGTCCAGCCCGAACTGCCAAGCCATGTCTTCCCTGGACCGGAAACAAGCTTCCGAGGACCGGTTTCTGGCATTCCAGCCGTCTTCAGCCCGGCTTGCTTGAATCCAGTGGCAAAGTGAGCAAGGGACTCACGTCTGAGCATACCCTGCCACACTTATGGCGGCCAAAAGCAGATCTTTTGACTGGGTGTGAGTGTTGATTGGTTTATATGCTCCATCCATCACCACCCCCTTTTGTACCGTATGTTGTAAAATATAGCACCTGTGCCAATAATTTTGCAACAGGTCCCTGGTCTGTATAATAGTATAATAGTGCTCCACCAGTCTTATTTAGGCATCTAAAAGTTGTTTCAGTGTTTAAAAAGTCCATTCAAGTATTGATTGTGTTATTTTATATGCCTTGTTGTACTGCCTTTCAATTCTGGTTCTGGGATTCAAGTATGGTATCAGTACTCAAAGGTGGAAGCCACATGCACTGTCTCCTTAAATAGTATGAGAAGGAGAAACATTTAGGGTATTTTACAACACTGCGCTTAAACACTTTATACATCTAAGCAAAAATACATCATCAAATTCACCCTGAGACAAACGGTTATTTATTCCCATGACACTGAACACAAATGAGTTATGTGTGCTGCCTAGGAATCGGACTTCAAGGTCAGTTATGATGCATGAGGCATCACACACTACCTGCATATTGAGTGAATGGGTGCTTTTCCTCTTTCTATAAATAAATTCTTCTTCAGAGGGGAGACATATGGCCATATGTGTCCCATCAAGACAAACAATAATGTTTGGAAACTGTACTACCCTATAAAACATTAGTTTAGTGTATTGTATATCTTGGGGCTTGTTTTGAAAATACAAATTGGCACAATTTGCCAACCATGATGTCCAAACATTTATGAAAAAATAAAGAAAATGCACATTCTGACACTCCCCCTGCTTTAACTCCCTGATAACTGCCAGAAGCTAAAAGTTGTAGACATCACAATACCTTCACATGTGGTGGAACTGAATTGCTTCTGACTGTTGGGGTTTGTAGGATGTAACTCAGCAATTAGTTCCACAATTACCTCACTACTCATTCTATACTTCACATACATCTCCTCCTCATTCTGCTCAAACAGGGAGGCCCTCACCCTAAATTTTCTCTCTTTTCTCCTTCTCTGCCTACCAGCCAAAATCCTCATCCATCACCATCAAAAAACATGGGTGGTTAAATGGGAACACCCATGCACCACCCATGGAACTCCCCCTTTGTGCTAAGTAATGCAAAGCAGCGCTATGTTAGTAAATATCCCCCCTATGTTTAAGTACCACTTTCTGCTCATTTCCCTTACTCTGTCCACTACTTTCATGAGTATTCGAAACAAGACATTCACTTTATAATTAGATTCCAAAACACTAGCTTCATAGGCTTGAAAACCCATCACCAAATTCTTGCCGACTAAGGAGTTTATTTATGAGCCCCTTGCAACACTTTTGTGATGCTGTTGTGTCACATTTCGTGATGCAGGAGTGGCGTGAATATTGCGCCACATTGCACTTCTGTATTTTATAAATTAATTGGACTGTTTGTCATCATTTACAAACATTGTGTTATATGTAATGAATTTCTGTATGTGTTGAGCTATAATAAGACAAAAAATATCAGAATATATCAATATAAATTTAGTGTCCGTATAGTCATTAGCGTTTAGTTTTCTCCCTCTTTAATTTAACAAGCACAAAACCCGGTGCAATTTTGTTCGCTCTTACCCCACATATAATGCGCCACATTGCGCCATATTTACAAACTAACGCATCTAGGTAGATGAGTCACAGCATCACTGTTAGACTTAGCATCTTTTGGCATGTTTCCCCTGACTTTTTGCTTCCTGACCTCCCGGTTTTGACTCTGTTTGTGGTTGTGTGATGATTCTGTGCGCTTTCCTCACTTCTGTCCAGTGGTAAAGTGCAAGTGCTCCTGTATAAAATGTGTTATGGATTGGTGTTTCCATGATTGACATATTTGATTTATGTGTCAGTCCCTAGTAACAAGCACTGCAAGTGCCAGGGTCTATAAATCAAATGCTATTGGTGGGCCGCACCACTGGGTTGTGCAACCCACGCAAACAGCCCGTAAAGTGTAACTCTGGCCTGCCATTGCAGAGCCTGTGCGCAGCCTGGGTCTGCCATGTCGACTTGGCAAGTGCACACACTTGCAAGTCCCTAAACCTTCCCTATTTTACATGTGAGTCGCCCCTAAGGTAGGCCTAAGGTACCCCCATGGGCAGGGTACATTGTATGTAAAAGGTAGGACATGCCCTGGTGAGTGTGGCATGTCCTGATAGTGAATTACAGCCTACTTCGTTTTTCACTATTGCAAGTCTACCTGTTCTCCATAGGCCAGAATGGGCAGTTTGATCATTACATCCTATGATCCTCACTGACTCAGGGAACATGGTAGAAATTTGAGTTTAGTATGCCTGAACCCAGAATGATAAAAATACATCTTTTAGTGAAGTTGGTTTTAACATTCTGGGTTTGAAAATACCACAACGCCCAGAATCCATATTTGAAATTTACAGTAGAACACAAAAAAGCTGAGTTACCTTTTTTAGATCTTCTGATTACTGCAAAACCAGACGGACTCCATTCAGAGCTCTATAGGAAACCAATGGCTCGCAACTCTCTTTTGAGTTACGAGAGCTGCCATCCCAGGTCTTTGCGAAACAATTTACCTTTTGGTCAATTTTTAAGAATTCAACGTAATTGTTCAGACAGACTCAGTTTCAACAAATATGCTTCCGAATTAGAAGAGCAACTCATAGAAAGAGGATACCCCAAAAAAGTGGTTTGTCAAACAAAGAAACGCGCATCAAATAACAATCGCGAAGGGTTGTTGGAACCCAAACCAACAAAGGAGAAAATGGAGCGACTTACTTTTGTGAACACCTTCAATACTAGATCTAATGCATTGCAGAAAATTGTTAACAAACATTGGTCCATTCTAAACACAGGGGGAGACCAAATAGCGCGCCCTCTGTTTGCTTTCAAAAGAGGACCAAACCTTAAAGACAAATTAGTTCACACGAGACCTCGAACTAAATTACCACGCCAAGTAGGCACACTCTGGGATTCACCCGCTGTCCCGGGCCATCACCCTTGCGGTACATGCACTGCAAGCCCTCAGACAAGTAAATCTACCACCATCAACATTGGCACGAACAGACCATGGGAACAACGCAGGTTCACAAATTGTAATAGCGAACATTTGATCTACCTGATTACCTGCCCCTGCCAATTACGTTATGTCGGTATGACGACGAGGCGCATTAAGGTCAGAGTATCCGAACACAAAAGTACCATCCGGTGTCGGAGACAAGCCACCAGACTAACAGCACACTTTTTAGAGAAAGGTCACAGTCCAAATGATTTCCAGTGGACAGTTCTGGAGCAACCGCTAATACCTGAGCATGTCACTGACATATCAAATTTTCTCTTTAAATGGGAGCAAAAGTGGGTCTATCGACTAAACAGTGATAAGGCGGGCCTTAATGAAGACATCCCGTGGATGTCATAATATCTAAATCGACATCCGCAGAGAAACATACTCCAATAATCAGTTCACTAGATCGCTTCCCAGTAGGATTCTGTTTAAATGTAGACCTTGAGTTAACAACTAACAAAATTGCTGTACATAATATTTCAACATAACAGATTTCCCCAAATAACAAAGAAATACATTTTCTGTCTAAAATCTGACAATAAGATAGCTCAACGTGGTTTGTGACTTGATAACTATGCTAAAATAATATAAAAATATGGCAGTGCGGCAGGGACAAATTAAGTATAGCTCTCCTTGAGTGTTTAAAATATCCATCTTTGGCCGAATTGTCCCACAATTACACCCTGTAATCGGGCTCCCGATTACAGAGGTTTTCGCCAAATTTGAAATTTCATTATAACAATATGCGCGGATATGTATGGTCTTAAAAAATCAATGAACTCTGAGTCCTAGACATATTGCGCGGCTTTGCAGTTTGCGTAGTCTGCGTAGTTTTCTTTTAACAAATTAATAAGAAAAGTGCTGTACTACAATTCCCATGCACACCACGCAGTTTTGGTAGTTTCTCGTGCACTAAAGGGTAATGGGACTACAATTCCCAGGTTGACTATGTATCTTTGTAGTTGTTAGCGGTCACGAGGCAAATGAGGTCACATGACCGCAGATTAAACAAAATGGCACTTCGCTAGCGCTCCGGCGCCCCCCCAGATTGCACAAAGGGACGCTTGGAGTACCGACAGGAAGGTAGGAAACAAGACATTGCAATCTGTTTATGTCGTATAAATAACAACAAACGAGATGGGCAAATTATTTGTCTTTTTCATAAAATGGGATAAGTAGTGCCTAGCGTATTCATGTTGCATTAAAAAGCTGTTCTGTTGACCCGCGTTTTTTAACCCCTTCCATGCTGATGACGAGCTCAGCTCGTCATGCAGCACGGTTGAGCTGTGCTGATGACGAGCTGAGCTCATCATGATCAATGGACTTGATGAGCTTCCAGCACAGGAGGGGAAAAGCCTTAGCAGCGATGTGGTTAAGTGTAGCGCAAAGTGCACAAAACAAATGCTAAACAGATGCCTTTTTAACAACAAGCAGCAAGCAGCACTAAAACTATTGTCTTTTTACAACAAGCGGCGAGTCACGCTAGATATATTTCCATCATTGTAGTTCCACGTAGCGTGGGCGAAATTCAATTAAAGACTTGGTGTTCCCGGCTGGGAACACTACACACCAGATTTTGTATATTGTTAACTAATGGTGCCACAGTCACTTAACATTGCAATTAGGTGTCTTTCAAGAAGCCAGTATGAGATACACACCTGCCTCCAATATCGGGCTTTTGGCTATATACATAATGCTCATTGGACATGTAAAGTGCAAAAAGTTGTAAAGCATTGTACACCCGTTGTGTTATCTGCAAGTACTAGATCACATCATTCGATGACACATTAAGTGAGAAGGCTTTCTTTGTGCGCAAGACCCTTTTCAATAGCATCGACGCTTTCCGGTTGGGAACGCGATAACTGTGTCCTTAGATGAGACAACAACTAATAATATTTCTACAACTTGAATGCCTCTGTAAGGGCAGAAACATCCTGACACACCCTAATACGCGTAATCAAAGGGTGTGGACATATATCTGTATATATATATTTGTTTATACTCTTGCACAAACAGTCAACCATGTACAAGAGAATAACAATAGTTCTTATGAACATAAGATAGTGATATCTATTTAAAAGTAATTGAGTCTGTGCAAACACGTGGCATTATCTGTGCGAGTTCAAGCGTCATGTTCTGTGTTCTTACTAGAGCGGTGCTCCTCTTACCTGAGCAGTGGCCAGGTGGGGTGATGCTTTTCCACCTACTAAATTGAGGTAAGAAAATCAGCAATTTTGCTTTTCGAAAAAAGATATGGTGAATAAATAACCAATCTTGCAAAGAAATGTTGTCTTAGCCCTAATATGGGTTTAAGATTTTTGCCTTTTTAAGTTTCTACTTTGTTTCACATTTGCACGCATAATTGTTTTCTTGTTCACCGTTAATAGTGGAGAAGACGGAACGAAGTTGGAAAATATACAGGTGATATTTTTCCTTTACTTATTTACACAGTAGCCAATAAGATCAAGGTCCTGAAGAAAGCAGTGATAAATCATGTCACACTTGCTGAAACATGTTGACCATACTGAATAACAGATATTTTGTTAAATCTGTTTGTTTATTCACATTTTAATATTGGGAGCTTTGAGGGAACAGAATAAAATGTATGCATCCACTCAATAGTTACCTAATTTTAACATCACTATTTTTTCACATTTAGTTTGGCACTGTAATTCAGATACCCGCATAATAACATCTTGACGGTCCTATAAGCACACTTTGGAAATTTTCTAAAGTTATACTATCATTACCATACTGATAGTAATACTGCATTTTCTCCTGGGTAAGGAGAGCCCAGGTGATGTAGGGCGGAATCAGGCGGGAACTGATGGGCACTTTTTTCCAAAAAGGAAAATCAGTGTACAGTAAGACACATAGTCACGTCATTTCAATCACCACACAATATGGTTTTTTGGTTGCTTTCAAAGTAGATTCTGAATTGGCCCATTTGACTCCCAGATACTATTTCTAGTTGTTTTGAAAATACCACTGCTAATTAAAAATAACATTGTAATAGGCCCCTGCTGGGCCTTATATTCATGACCCTACTGTTCTCAACAATGACTGTAATAGCCAGTAAGATAATCCATATCAGCAATACAGTCCCTCTTTACATCTTACATGTTTTACTTCATCTTGTTTGGTGTCCCCCTGCCCGTTTCCTCCACCCGTCTTTTCCCGCTTTTTGTTTTCCCCGTGGCCCCTCCCCCCACCTCCCAGCTGCGTCTCCCTCGCTCCTCCCCTATTATATGGCCCGTCTGCACCCATCCGCGACCCGACCGCAACCAGCAAAAGGACCCCTGGCCCTCCGGCCTGCCAACGCTACAGCTCCTCGGCTCTCCCGATCTCAACTCTGGCAAGAACTTCAACTGCAAGCTCTCCTCGCCTCTGGACACCCACGGACCCTTCACCTGCAGTCACTGGCACCATTCCATCACCTTCGCTGAGACCCATGACCCTCCACCTCCCTCCAGCAACAACTTCACCGCACCCCAAACCCTAAGATGCATCCTCCTCAACGTCCGATCCCTCCACAAATACACCACGGAAATCTGGCCCTCCTCAACAGCACAGCCCCAGACATCGCCTTCCTCACCAAAATCTGGACGAACGCCGCCTCCGCCCTAGACATCATATCGCCATCCCTTAAGGATACAAGTTCACACAGAAGGATCGCCATACCGCCCCAGAGGAGGCCTTGCCATCACGCACAAGACCAATCTCCGGCTGAGCACCTTCTCCAACAGGCCCACAGACCTGATGGAGACCTCAACTTCCACCTCGACAACTGCTTGGACCCCACCTCCGTCACCCTCCTGGACAGGACAACCTCCATACTATCGGACTCAAGCAGATAGTACCGAACCAACGCACACAGCTGGACACATCCTCAATCCCCTTTTCACAGCAGGGAACTCCATCACCTTCAGCCACACCTCTGAACTCCCATGTACGGACCACTGATGTGTTCACTTCTCCTTCAAATCCAACATCCCCCGCAGATGCCCGCATCAGCTACAACGCAGGAATTGGAACAATATCCCCGATGACCAGCTCGTCACCGCCCTCAGCAGCTCCGCTCCCACCACCACAGATGGTGACCCCACCACCGCCGCCGGCACTCTACACAACTGGATCACCGACTGCGCCAACACCATTGCCCCCCTGAAGAAAACCTCCAAGCCCCACGCCGAGAAAGCTAGCTGGTTTTCCACCGACCTCCAAGACTCCTGACGCACTTGCAGGCGCCTCAAAAAACTGTGGAGGAACTCCAAAACCCTGACTGACCTCATCAACTTCAAAACAGCTACCATGGCTCACCACAAGCTCATCAGACTCTCCAGGAAGGAGGCACTAATGCCCACAACAGCAAGGAACTTTTCGGCATCATCAAAGAGTTTGCCCAACCCAACAGCGAGTCCCAGACATCACTCCACCACAAAATCAAGACCATCTTTGACAACTTCAACGTCAACAACCCTCACGAGGAACCCCCTCCCACGGCTCCCAGCAGCACACAACCGAAACTTAACAGCTGGACCGCCCTCAGCATAGAAGACACTCTGAGGATAATGAAGACCACTCACTCCGGGGCCCGATGGACCCCTGCCCCCACCACATCTACTGCAAAGCCGCAGACATCATTGTCCCCGAACTTCAATGAATCATCAGTTGCTCCTTCGAGACCGCCTTCTTCCCTGACAACTGGAAACACGCTGAGATCAACACTCTCCTGAAAAAACCTTCAGTGGACCACACCGGCCTCAAGAATTTCAGAGTGATCTCCCTACTCCCTTATCCAGCCAAAGTGATGGAAAAATCTGTCAACAGCCAACTAGACACCTTCATCGAAGAGAACAACATCCTCGACCCCTCCAATTCAGGCTTCAGGAAGAACCACAGCACAGAAATCACACTCTTCGTAGCAACAGACGACATCCGCACCCTCCTTGACAGAGGAAAGACTGTGGCCCTCATCCTCCTTGACCTCTCCGCTGCCTTCGACACCATCTCTCACCACACCTTAGCCCACAGACTCCACGGCGTGGGAATCTAGAACAAGGCCCTCAACTGGATCCTCTCTTTCTGTTGTGTGGCGTTTTAGGCTCCGATTGCATTTTCCCGATTCATGCCCTTATATAGGTATAATTCATATAGTCCTTATATAGGCATAAGAAATCAAGCCCTTATTTAGGCATAGCCCATGCTACCCAAATGCAGGCATGGCTACTTCCATCCGTTCGCCAAACGTCACAACTATTTCTAGGAAAACCAGACTCTTAACCAGAAGGGACTTTCCCTTGCTTGAATATTGATTTCTACAACAAACTCATTATTATGCATGAACAACTATTCCTTAGGAGTTCATCCTTGACGTTCATATGCCCGACCTTACGTCAAACTATGGCATTCCTAAGCACATTCAAGGTATAAATATACCTTCACTTGCTATAGCAAGATACGGTGGTTCGGAGCAGTTCTAAGACCTACTTGACCAACGCAGCTCACTACAGCAAGTGCCGAAGGAAGCCAACTCTCTCCTTGCGGGTTGTTGGGAAATCGAGTCCCGAGAAAGAGATACCAGACCTCCTTCATTCTAAGGTATGGAGCTGATAAGAACCTAGAGAAACCTTTGGTAGATTCTTGGCAAAAAACTAAACCTATGCTAAAGATCATACTTACTTCTTCCCTCGTACTAGACCTAGGTTAGGTACAGTGGGGTAGGCGTCCTTTAGAAGCACCAGTTGAGTATTTTAGTCTGTGTTATTTATGTATGTATTTTTATATGGCTTAGAAACCATACAATGCTATTACAGTATTATTTTATAATACTATTCTCACTGTACGCATTATTCTTTGCATTCTGTCTTACGATTTTAGCAGTTCACCTCTCTTGCATGAGAAAGAAGACTGTTTAATAAACCTTTTTATTGAAAATGCTCTTCTCACTATTTCTCTGCAACTCTGTAGAACCGAAGCATGCACGATTGACTAAGTGAAATACTTATCTATTGTTTCCACGACTCTGATAGATATATTCTTATTCTTGGGAAACAAAGTTGTCATGTTTATGCGGTTGTCAGAAACTAATCCCTTCTTGTGTATTCAAGAAAGTTTCTAGTGACCTCTGAGTTAGCTGGCACACACACAATTAAGTTTAGTATATACGATAGAGATCTATTGACATAAGTCCTACGTCAAATCTATAAGATATATTATTCCAATGCGCAGAGCCTATTGGGAATATAGGAACTACACTAGATGGCGCCCAACGTTCGGTAAGGTACAAATGTTTATTTATTTATTTATTTATTTATTACATTTTTAAAGCGCACTGTTACCCGAAGGAGTCCTGGCGCTGAGCGATCACTAGTATATATGAACTGAGGAGTTAGTGTGTAAAGAGTCATGTTTTAAGGGCTCTCCTGAATGAAAGCAGATCTGGAATCTGTCTGAGGCTCAACAGTAGCGCATTCCATGCCTTTGCAGCTCCCAGGGAGAAGCTCCTACCTCCCCACTGGGCTTTCCTAACTCTTGGGACTACAACCAGCCCCTGCTCAGCTGATCTTAAAGATCTTACAGGCTTGTACCACTGGAAGAGCGGCATCATGCATTGGGGGCCTAGGCCATGCAAAGCCTTAAAGATCACGCAGAGCGTTTTAAAGATTATTCTTTTACGACGAGCTGCTGCATTCTGCAGGATTTGAAGTTTGTTTAACAGCCCCTGTTGGGCATTCAGCAGCAAGCTGTCGCAATAATCTAGTCGGGACATCACCAGTCCTGTAACCACTGTCTTCCTGTGTTTATCTGCAAGAAACGGCAGGACTTTCCGAATAGTTTTTAGCACATAGTGGGTAGCTGAAGACAGTGCATTGATTTGTGGCCTGAAGGACAGTGAATCGTCCATCAAAACACCCAAGTTTTTGACTTTCGCAACCGGGGAGGGGGGGGGGGGCATTTCATCTGGCCACCAACGAGGGGACCAGAGGTTATCTCTGGACCCAAACAGCAACACTTCCGTTTTTGCTGAATTGAGCTTAAGGCAGTTTCCTGCCATCCAGTAGCTGATCTCCCGCATGCAGCCTCTGAACCTATCTGCCGTGCTTTCCATTTCACCCGGAAGCAGCGACACCACAATCTGCGTGTCATCTGCGTAGGATGTGAGTGTGGCTCAATGATTAGAGTGGCAGACCCTGATGCAGAGGTCTAGCCCTGGACCAGGGTTCAATTCCCCGCCTCGGCGGGTCTTGGGCTCAAAAATTCCACGGACCTGATAATTCTCGCCTCGGGGCCTATTCCAATCATGGAGTCCCACTCTGCAACTCTGGTCAATAGCTTGCTTAATCTCAACAATGGCCCCCACAATGCTAAGGATGCCTGGCCTCCACCAGGAGTGAACACCTCACAGGGAAAGCCAGGAGGGGTTCCACAGCGGTATTCGTCCAAGCGCCTTGAGACCCTTGCGGGTGAGTAGTGCGCTGCTATACAAGTATCAACTTACAAGGTTAAAGCCAAAGCATCTAATAATTGGGGCTAGGGTAGAGACATACACGTTAAAAAGAGTCGGACTCAGGGAAGACCCCTGCGGAACTCCGCAGGGGAGCACAAATGGGTCTGATTCAAAGTCCGCCAGGGCCACCGTCTGAGTCCTGCTGGAAAGGAAGGCTTGCAAGATTTTAAGTGCCTTTCCTTGGATCCCACAGGCCCCCAGTCGGTCCACCAATAGTTTATGGTGGACCGTATCGAAGGCCGCAGACAAGTCCAGCAGGATCAGGGCGGTTCTACCACCTGCATCCATCGCTATTCTTATGTCTTCGGCTGACTTGATCAGAGCTGATTCTGTGCTGTGCCCTGCCCGAAATCCATGCTGGGATGGATCTAGACTCCCAAAAGTCCCCAGGAAGGTACTCAGCTGTGTGTTTAGTATGCCCTCCATGATTTTGGCTGAGAGGGGTAACCTGGCGATGGGACGATAGTTGTTCAAGTCGGTTATGTCTAGATTAGATTTTTTTAGAAGGGGTAAGATGGAGGCTTGTTTCCATCGTAAGGGAAATTCCCCGCTATCCAGCATGACATTGAACAGTGGAGTGAGTCCTGAGGCAATGGTAGAGGGAGCTAATTTAGCAATAGTGGCTGGACATGGGTCACGGGGGGAGCCTGATTTTATCCTCTGTAACAGGTTTACTACCTCCTCCTCACTGATTAGGGTGAAATTAAGTAATCTTTCCACTTTCCTATCAGTCTCTGTTTTTTTGGGGGGGGCATTTGTTTCAGAGGCATCAATCATGACTTGGTTGTCCAGGGAGTAGAAAATCTTTTCTACCTTACCCAGAAAGAATTTGGCCAAGTCTTCACATAGTTGTTGACTTGGGGGTATCTCCACAGGTTTAGGGGCTGCCAAGGAAGACACTGTATGAAATAATTCCTTTGGGGAAATACATGCTTCCTTAATTCGTTTAGTAAAAAACGCACGTTTAGCCATGCGGATCATCTCCTTGTAAACTCTCAGTTCTGCATTGAGTAGTTTTTTGTCCGCCTCCCTGTAGTTCTTCTGCCAAGATCTTTCCAGATTTTTACAGAGAACTTTGTGGTCCCTGATTTGTTCTGAGAACTGAGGGGCTGAAGGGTTTAGGCGCGTAGAATGATAGATTGTTGGGGGCGCTAGTTGCATGCATGCAGCGTCCAGCCAGCTTGTGTATGCTGTGGCCGCCTCCTCAACATTTCCTGTGGGAGGTACCATTGAGGTTCTCAGTAAGCCCTCAAATGCCTCACCTTCTATGCTTTTCCATTTTCTGATCTTTCTGGGTGGAATTTTCACCTTACTAAATCTAGGAGGGGGGGGGGGGGGGCTAGAAGAATTTTAAAGTGGACTGCGGCATGATCCGACAAGGAGACTGGCTGTACTGCTGTAAGTTCTAGGTTGGGGTGGTTAGAAAATATGCCATCTAGGGTGTGTCCTGCCCTATGTGTTTGGCCACAGATCCCTTGTGTTAACTCCACCCCATGCAACAGTTCTAAAAGATCCAGAGTGTCTACGTCTGAAACGTTCTCAAGATGGAAATTAAAATCCCCTAGTAATGTGAAGGTATTGGCGCATACAGCTTCCTCTAGCAAACTACTCAGAGCCATAAGAAATGGTGCTTTTGCCCCGGGTGGCCTATAGAGTAGACAGCCTCTAAGGGATTGGTGGTCGGAGAGTATTAAGTTGAAAACTAGCGCTTCGTCTAGGTCGGTTACGCCAGGCTGGAAGGTCCCTCTGACTGATTTGTGGTAAATAATAGCCAGCCCTCCACCTCTCTTCCTTTCTCTGTTCTGCGTGAAACACTCATAATCCGGGGGAGTGGCTTTAACAATGTCTGGGCCAGAGGCTGCGTCTGTCCAGGATTCTGTTATGAAAGCTATCATGACATTGGAGTCCTGTATAAGCTCCGCCAGTTCTATACTGTGTTTCACCAGGGATCTAGTGTTAAGTAGTAAACATTTTACAGTGGCGTGCACTTTCCTTTCGGCGTTTTTGTGTGAAACTGTAGAAGATGTAGAGGTTTGCCAAAGTAGGTTGGGAAGAGCTTGCTTACAATTGACACAATGATGAGTATTGGTCGGCGGGTCTTCCCCCATATCCATGGTAACGCAGCCTGTAGTATTATTGTTGCCCCCTAGCGCCCACAGAGTATTGCGGTTATAAGAATAACGCGTAGTTGGTTTTAAAAACATCCCACCAGGGATCATGGCACTGGGCGCGGGTCTGGCGCGGACGGGCGCAGACGGGCTTGCCTTTGGCGCGCCACCGGTGCGCCCGCTGCGCTCGTCCGCTGCGCTTCCTGGGCCAGAGTGTCATTTTATACAAGCAGGGGCGGGAGGGGCAGAGCACTAGTCTGCTCGCCCACCACTGCTCCTCACTAAAGATGGCGGGACCAAATGGGGCGATATAGCTTAGGTTCGAGCCCTTATAGTGCAAAGTAAGCAGTTTAAAATCGTCGAATGTAAAATCACGCTAATTAAAAACCAGATAGCAGCAAGATTCAAAAATAGCTTTCAAGTCCCGGCTTCCGCCTCAGGACTGATCGAGCACACCACACACACTAGCAATCAGCGGTGATGAGATTCCACAGGGTTTTTGTACAAGCAGGGGCGGAGCACTAGTCTGCTCGCCCAGCACTGCTCCTCACTAAAGATGGCGGGACCAACTGGGGCGATATAGCTTAGGTTCGAGCCCTTATAGTGCAAAGTAAGCAGTTTAAAATCGTCGAATGTAAAATCACGCTAATTAAAAACCAGATAGCAGCAAGATTCAAAAATAACTTCCAAATCCCGGCTTCCTCCTCAGGACTGATCGAGCACACCACACACACTAGCAATCAGCGGTGATGTCATTCCACTGGGTTTTTCTACAAGCAGGGGCGGGAGGGGCGGAGCACTAGTCTGCTCGCCCAGCACTGCTCTTCACTAAAGATGGCGGGACCAAATGGGGCTATATAGCTTAGGTTCGAGCCCTTATAGTGCAAAGTAGGCAGTTTAAAATCGTCGAATGTAAAATCACGCTAATTAAAAACCAGATAGCAGCAAGATTAAAAAATAGCTAGATACTAGATACTAATGTAACTCAGTCGTGCTTTTCTCGGAGACTCCTTTTTCCATAAAACCTCAATAGACGTCTGGAGTGGGTAAAGGGATAATACCCACCATAGCTGAGTAGGACGCAAAATCCTATGTATTCGTTTTTGGTTTGTTCAACGTTGAAGGATACACTGTTCCAAAATATTGTGCACCTTATCTTTGTTTCCTTGAAACGTGCTCTGCAAACTTTCAGTCAACAAAATGTCCCTCGATAATATTACCGAGGCTGGAGGAGCTACAGGCGACAACACCGTACAAGCTTTAAACTTTACAGGTCTCCAAGAGACCAATGAGGATGCGATAAGCATTCCAGAAAATGTAAGGAAAGCCATCACTAATAAACTTATACGAAACGGCCTATCAGCAAGAGGTGGTAGGGTAGTTATTGTGATAGAGGCACATGAATATCACCAGACAGAGGTATTCTATTCACGGATAGTCTTCCCTGAAGCAGATCCAAGAACACAAGCGTTTCACTTCTATAAAGAAGATGATCCACCAACGGAATACATTCCTTTCGAGGATATAGAAATTCCACTAACTTACGAGGAGCATGCACTCTGGTTTAAAGGCGCCCTAAAACATATAAATCACATTACAGGCTCGGTCCGCTAGGTATGCCAGGAGCAGCATGGCCGGTATTAGCCAGTTATACACCACATTCTGAAAATAATAAGATATCAGATGCAGAATTATTAGCTCAACTCAAAGAGCTAATCAAAATCTGCAGACAATTGGTTCAATATGTCATGCGGACCCTTACGGTCCAACCAGCAATAATGATTCCACAGCATCCCCCCCACAAGGGGGATAAAAATAAAATCACACCACAGACTTTAAACTCAGTCGTTGGTAAATTACCCGCAAAACGGGAACAAATTACATTCTGGATAGCTCAAAAAATTACTCAAATCAAGATAGTATTTCCTAATACTACCCCTCATGAGAAACACAGAATTCTAACAATCTGTTTACTAATGGGGATCGCACCACATCTGGAAGACTGCAACACTTGGGGTACTGTCTTGGCTGCAATTTACTCTAAAACACATGATGTTCTATCTATGGCGGTAAAACTTGACGTCCTGAAACAGATTCAAAATAAATATGGGGCAGAGCCCTTTAAATTTAGGTATGAAATTACTGAAAGATTTCAAACAGGTCTCAACAATAATATTAGCTAACATTAAAGGTGAAGCAGCATCTGTGGTGATCCACCAAAAATTAAGGGAATTTGATGTAACTGAGCAACCACAAGACCTGGCCAGAATATTTGAAAAATCCTACGAAGAATTAGGCAGAAACAGCTTGGGTGGGAATCCAGTAAACCCCCAACTGTCTGAAGGTCCTGAAAAGGTCTTTACTAAAAACAATCCCACTCCTATTAAAAAAAAATGGGAAAATAGCAAACAAACTTCTAAAGAGAAGCATTTTCAGTCCAGAGGTAGGTCTCCTCAAAAGGAGCCCTCCGAAAGTAGGTACAACATCAGGAATAGGGATAATTTGAGAAAACCTGATAGATATCAAGACACTGATACACGCTCTTCTCGTACCTTTCAGACTTCGTCACAGAAATCCAAAATAAGAGGACGGTCAGAACACAAGGAAGAACACGTGAAGTCCAAAGAGGATCAACACGTTCAGAAAAACAAGAAACCTCAATTCACCTAAAAGAAGGTATCAGGTCTAAAAATCAGACATGCTGAGGATCTTGAGGACACAACTCAAGAACGGGAATGGGCTCAAACAATGTTGGACAGTGCAGCAGAAGTCACCATAGCTCGCAAGAACTTGAAGGATCATCTGGAGAAAGTGGACTCGAATGAGTACATCCAATTTGAAACTGCAGATACCAGGGTTAGTTCTTCACATAAGTTATATGAAATAACACTCTGGATGGAGGGAGACATACCAAGAAAGATAAGAGCACTCTTTTGGGAATGACTCTCTAAGGATTATGACATTCTTCTAGCTGAACGAGACTGGCCACCACAATTTGTCAGGGAGTGCCCACATGGTGAAGACATCATTATGTCAGCTTTCTCTAACCACATTCCAATTTATTTAAAATATACCTATGCCAGGAAATGGGCAGTGTCCCAGGCTCCTGCATTATATAAAAATCATGTAGGATGAGATGAGGACTCGCCTCACCATAAAATCCAGTTAAAAAATCAACCCACTGCACAAAGGCAGGACCCAGTTAAGCAAGAAGCTAAAAAGCAGGTCAGGGAGATATTAGATCAACTGGAATACCAGAGGGTGATTGAAACATACACCTCGTCAATGAACAATCCTTTGTTTCCTGTCTCCAAACCAGACAATACATATTGTCTAGTATTGGATTTCAGACATTTAAACTTTTGTTGCAAAACATTTGCAGTACGAAATTACACAGTGCAGCATTAATGAATAACATTGTGCGTAAAAAATATAAAACCACATTAGATATTGCTAACGGTTTCTTCTGTCAAAACATCGCACTAGAAAGTAGGTATTTGACCGCTTTCTCAATTATGGGGTCACAGCGTCAGTTCCCACTGTCGTCTCCCACAGGGATTCATGAATAGTCCTGGGTTATTTTCAGCTAGAGTAACAGAGTTACTACAAACCAATGATGATGCAGCATTATCATATGTCGATGACATCTATCTAACAGACGATGACTTGGGTAGGCACTTGAACAGGGTGAACACCATCATACTTGGCTCCGCCTCTAAAGGGTATAAATTCAATTTGAAAAAATCGAGAATTGCCCATTTAAACGTCCTCTTTCTAGGATATGAACTTTCAAGTGAAGGCAAAAGCCTGGCAGCAAACTCTCTAGAGAAATGTGCACTGCTCCAACCTCCAAAAACGCGGAAAAACGTGCAGTCGATTATAGGTTTCCTGAATTTCGGAAGAACATACATTCTAAACTACGCAGAAAGGGTTAAACCTCTTTACAAATTAATCAAACCTGATTTTAAAACAATCAATTGGACACAAAAACAGACAGAAATTTTGCATTCATTGCAAACAGACATGTTAGCAATAAAACATTTGCAAACACGCCTAAACGTACGCAAATTAGTGATCCGAATCATTCCAGGACAATAAGGATTCACATACTTACAAATCACACTTGTACACACAAGCAGAAATGAAATTCACTTCAACAGAAAAAATTCTGACAGCGGTTCAAACTGCAGTAGCAAAAGAGAGAGCACTCGCACAGGGTAAACAAACTATGGTCAGTCAGTCAGTCAGTCAAACAATCTTTATTTCGATTAATTAAAATCATAAAAAGATACAATGCATACATCCAATACATTATTAAAAGTATATCCTAAAATTCAGTATTCAGATAAAAAAGACACATAAAAAAGCAGGTAAATATATAAAAATGATTTCATACATATGTACATGCAGGAATTATACCCTGCCCTATATTAGCCTGGGATCATATTTACATCTATGAGGTGCCACACAAAATTCATATGTACAGTAAAAATGAGTGAGTCCTGTCTTTGTGTTTAGATACCACATTAAGATACACTGTACAGTAAAAATAAGCAAACCTCCTATGTAATTGCTAACTGGTTCATTCTAATCTTATTGATCCGCGCCGCAGCCACCAAGAAGTTTGCTACGCTAAAAATAATACGTACAGAGCCCAACATTTGTAAGTACATAAGGGCAGGCCTCACTTGAACGAAGCCAGCTTCCCGCAAAATTGGTAATACATTTTTTTTCCGTGCAACCGCAAACTTTTCGCAGAACATTACAAGATGAAGAGTGTCCTGTGTTGAAAATCTATCACATGAACATGGGGCACTTTCTTCAGGTTTCCCCCATTGCGGAAATACACCCAGAGAGAGATGGATTAGGTTAAACCTAAATCTAACCAACAGGAAACGATGAAACGGGTTGGTCACTATCTTCAAATAGGGTTCAAGGAATAAGGAGGTCTGCAGAATATATATTCTTCTGACTCCCGGTTTTCTCACCTCCTGCTCCTCCCTATTTTGCTGCGCCAGGTTCATAAAATTGTTTTTAATCCACACCAAATCATTTTTTCCTAGCTTTTCTGGGCAGGTAAACAGTTCTGGACGACCCAGTCTGGCGCACGCCGCTCTAACGGTTAAGGGTGATCTCCTTGTTTATCCATGTCTTCATCCAACAGGTCACCGGGGCCATATTTAATTTATCTGCAATGTAAACAATACCTAGTTCAGCATGCACGGATAACGTGGGGGAAGATTGGGGAACCGACAACAAGGCTCTAAGAAACTTATTTTCTACCAATTGTATGGAATTCATAGGGACATATCCCCACACGTCGGCCCCATATGAGGCAATCACTAGGCACTTAGAAGAGTATATTTTTAGCAGGGCCTCCATGGGCCTCGCACCCAGCCTTTTCGAAAAACTAAGAAGTGCTGAAGTAGATCTAATGACAGCGTTGCATTTGTTTCAGTTGGGGCCCCCAATTACCGTTCTCATCAAAGAGTACCCCCAAATAGGTGAATACTGGTAACCTCCGCACCCATACAGGTAAACCTTTTAACCTTTAACTTCTTCCTTGTAACTCCCGCTACCATCACGTGTGATATTTGCTGTTGACTTTTAGATCGAGGGACTGCCTAAAGCTGTTAAAGTTATCTAGCAGCCTCTGAAGGCCCGTTCCTGTACGCGCCAGTAGAACAGCGTCATCCGCGTATAGGAGAGCCAGAATACCTTTTCCTCCTATACGCGGGACGTCTACTGTGGCCTTAACTAGAGAGTCTTCCAGGGCATGAATATACAGGGTAAAAAGGAGAGGGGCCAGAATGCAACCTTGTCTGACCCCTCTCCTAGAGCTAAAGTGTCCAGTGCATCGGCCATCTGACGTAGTCCTCACTTTGGCAGAAAGGTCCTGATGGAGGTCACTAAGAAAATTAATTAGAGGTGCTTCCATCCCCATTTCTCGGAGGGTAGACCATAGTTTCGACCGATTAACCAGGTCGAGTGCCGAAGACAAATCCATAAAACCTAGGTATAAGTGGCCAGGTTTTGCTATTGTATATTTCCCTATCAAAAGGTACAGGTTAAGACATTGGTCTATAGTGCTTCTGTGCTTTTGGAAACTATATTGGAGGTTAGAGAGTACCCCTCTGCTAGTAAGCCAATCCCCTAGTTTTTTAAGAATGACTCTGCCCAACAAACTATGGTCATTACACCTGTACCTGCCTTGGAAGCAGTGACAAAAGCGTGCATACCAAATGCTAAATCGTATTTCCACACGAAGAGGAGAACGGGCGACGCTGTGACGAGGAGCAGGGAGGCCGTATCAATCAATAACGAGCACGGTGGGACAAGAAAACTGAAACAGGAGGACAATCCTCAGAACTTCCTGGATATATCCCAAAATAGGTGCAACCTACTGCAGCAGTTTGCAACCATAATAATTGGTATCTCTATACTAAAGAATATAACGGTGGCTCCCTCGCACAGTGTGAAAGGCCTGTCATCTAAAGGAAAAAGATAATCTACCTCTGAATATATTGACTCGATGCCAACAGATCATATAAGACTGGGGCTACAAAAAAAATTCCACTGAAATGTATAGAAGTGGATTATAACAGAAAGGAATGAGTCCTAAGAATCGGTCCTGAAGAAGGTGTCTCATAAAGAAAACCGAAACGCCGCGTTGACCTAAATCTTCGATTCTTGATGTTATGTACCTAAATGGTTTATGTTTTAATGTATAACATTGTGTTTTGTGATACTCATGATTGTTTTTACTGCTGTTTTTAATTTCACGACATGTTTTAATTTTTACCAAAAGAATACATTTGTATCTTTTTCTACCAGAATCTAATTTGTATTCGCATTAGTTTATATCAGTGTCACCCTCTATAAGAAATATTTTCATGTTTTTCAATGGTTTATGATTATTCACGCACAATTAGCATAACACATACCAACTGCATATTGCTGCCAAATCCGCACTAGATTGCCCTAGACTCACACATACGCAGAATTGTCTGATTGGACAACAGGTCCTGTGGATCCGTAAACGTGGGACATCCCATATTTCCTACATTTATTCCCCCTAGTCCCTGACAACTACTTAGAGGGGGCCTCCTTAATAACTTTCAAGGATGAATGCTCACATTCACACATTTGCAATTAATTGCCATGACTGCAACAGAGAACGCTGCATAGAATGCTGCCAGATACCTGACTACAGTGTAGCCAGCCCAGTACAGACACCGTTGTTAGACAGCATTAGACTTTTTACACGCAGACGTCCCTATGGACAAATGCGGTCCCACAAATATTAGGACAAGATTTATTTGGTTGTGGCCTCAGCGCTCGGCTGACGGTCGAACTGTTATAAAAGATTCGTTAGTCTTTATCAGCACATTCGCAGACGGCACGCTACAATCTGACCAGGGTCCTGTGTTTAGCTCTCGAGCTTACAAGGAGGCCATGGCCAAATTGGGGGTTGCATTGCGGTACTCTAGTCCATTTATTCCTGAGGGAAATTCGTTAGTGGAGAAAACAAAATGGGACATAAAGCAATCAATAACAGCTAGGTTATTAGGCTCGGGTGACGGGTGGGTCAAACATCTAATAAGTGTCCAACATAGTCTTAACAATCTGCCAAGAAGTTCTCTAGGGGGTATCACTCCATATGAAGTCCTGTTTGGGACCAGAATGCTAATATCGGATCTCAATTGTCAGACTTCAGTGGTAGACCAAAAATCCTTTGATATCAAAGACCGTTTGGTTGTTTTACAGGACTTAAATGAAATAAGAACGAAACAAAGTAAAGTGTTCCTGAAGCTGACCACCACTGAATGGAAACCAACCATGCCAGCAAGGCCTGTCTGGATTCCGAAGCTTGGAGATCTAGTCAGAGAAAAGATCGCGGACAAGAAGGAATTTGGGCCTTCTTACAGACAACCAGTACCTGTCCTAGCAATCCACGGATAAGAACAGTATTACTGCTGCCCCTTGCTGGTAAAAAGGAGAACAAGTTTGTTTCCATTGACCTGGACAAACCACATCATGTGGCCGATACTAAGCAGTAGGCCAAGTGGACTCCGACAATGTAGCAGACACCCTAATCTGGCTACTATCCAATAGGTTCAAACTGACAGACTCATCACCTTTGAGGAATCTGCAGTGCGAAATGAAGGACTATGCAACAAAGCTATGGAACTTGTACCTCTTGAAACCCAAATAACAGTTCGTCAAGAAATACTTGTCTACAACGAAGTAGCATCCGACTACACAAATGTAACAAGTGCTCAAGTGGTTCCAGCGATTTCAACGAATCCTGATGCAATCCCAACAATTGACAGAACTGCCTCTGGCTATTTCATTAACTTTGATACGTTTTCCGAGGATCCCAGTGAACCTGAAACAACGCCAGCTAAAAGAACTTTTAAAGAACAAGCGGCCAAATGTTTTCATCACCTGGAAAAGACTTATCGGGTTTCACTATGGATTGCACTTTGAACTGTGTTAGGTGTACTTTCTCTTCTACTTTGGTTGACTCGGGTAATAACTTGGGAATGCTGATAAATGGAAGATATGTTAAAAAGGACACGGCAAGTAAGAACATCAACTTACTACTCAAGCCACACAAATCATCTCATCGCCAACAAAGAGACTTCAGTGAAAATGACAGTCGTTCCTATACCTGGTGGTATAGCTTGGGACAGAACGAATTATGATATTTTTGGCCCGGCAGAGCTGTTGAAGATTCCACACCAGTTCAATATTTCCATGAATGACTTTGTTTCATCTGGTACCTTTTCTGATGATTGGGACTTTGAGACTGTTAATAATATGATAACAGACATAGAAATGTCTGCAAAGTTTACAAATCATGAATACTTAGAAGGTTCATCAGATTTTGAACAAATGTATTGTTATAATCACTATGGTCATCTTTTCTTGCACAAATCTGCAAATCCTAGAAATGTACTGATGTATAACCAATGGGAAGATTGTCCTACTCCACCGAAGGGTAGCTCAAAAACATTTTATGGCAAATTTCCATACTTTTGAGGTTTTAATGTTTCAAATTCAGAATCATTTTACTTTAAAAATGTTAATGACAGGAATGAAATGTATGTTGACAAATACGAAACAAATGTATTCTGCAGCCTTTTATGCTCAGGTGTCTTCACTAGGTTTCGACTTTTGGAAAGACAACATTGAGACAAAAATTGTCTGGGGCACAAAAGATTGGTACGTGCAGGGAATAGAAGCTTTATTTAGAGCCTGCATCATCCCAGGGCAAATAATGTTTTTGAATGACACTGTCCAACAGACATCTTGTCTTGGGTTAGCCAAGATAAAAGATTTAAACAAACCATCCATACCTGCACCTACACAACTTAGTGATAACACTTCAGAGGAGGAAGGTTGCGTTCATACTATTTTGCATCAGAACAGATCCAGATTGGAATAAATGGTTAATCTGGCCCACAGACACAAACACCTGTCAAGATAGATTCCTGAAAAAAACACAAGGGTTCACATTCAGTAGGCCAGATCAAAGATATGTTCAAAAACAGCATCCAGGAATAGTAACAACATACAGTGTAGGGAAACTGTGCCTTGAGTGGCTACACAAATCTACACTCAAAGATGTAAAACAACACTTGTCTTTACTTAAAGATGGCACTGATCTAAAGGACTTCTTGCAAGGGTCTACTAAACCGCGTCACAAACGTTTTATATATGCCGGCATCTATGCTGCATATAACAAAGCATGGAAGATAACGCAAGCAGAAACTGCAGAAAGAATACAAGAAATTCATCTTATTAATTTAGAGAAAACTCTCTCTATAGTTGACAATGGGTTAACAACTCTGTCGTCCAGGATATATTCTTAAGACAGCATAGTATCTTCTGCCATAGACATCATGGAACAGGACTTGGTCATGCTGCAACATGGTCAGTGGCAATTATGTTCTATCATGCTATTAGGCACGACGTTGCAAAACCTTCGTTCAGGCTATATGCCTTGGCGTTTAATCAATACTACGTCACTGTTTTCAGAATTCAATCTCACTGCTAAACAGATCACACTGGCACAGAGGGGAGCAGACTATACAGTGCTGAGCATTGAAAAGCTGGAAAGATTGCATTTAACTGTCGCTGAAAAGCCAGCCACAGAATGGATTATACATGGAACAATCACTCTGCCAGTTACTATTTTCCATTTTCAGTATTGCCTAAAACATATACCTGTTATGCTCCTCTGGCTCCTCCGGATCGATGTAGTGCTATAAGGGTTCCGCTTCCAGATCTTTCCGAACTCAATCTGAAGTACACTGAGTTCAGGTCGGATCAGGCAGGGGACAAAGGACGGGAAGGGGCAGCAGGGACAAAGAATCTGTAAAACACAAGCAGACAGATTAGCACACACTTCCAATCCCTCTAGTCTACTCTCAATAGATCTCACTAAAAGGATGAATACCTTAAATGCAGATCCTCTGCCAAATGAAACAGCAACAAAACCAAGAACACTCCAGTGGTTCAAACCATAACCTGCACAGCATACCCCCTGATTACTTCATCAGTGTATGTAAAGTTTATCCCTTCCTTATCCATCTTGTAAACACAAGTTCAGAGTAATTGCAAATTCCAAGTCACAGCCCAGTGTACATGTGATTCAGCGATATCACTAACAAATAATTTGCAACCCCAAGTCACTGACCAGTGTACTTATTTTTTAACGGTGTAGCAACCGTTTTACAATTAATGTTACCGCAATCCATGCGGTCTCTCAAATCCGAAAGAACGTGTTGCCCTAATCCGAAGCGCTCCACCTCTCCTGGGAATCAACACGCTTCAACTAAGGCCAGGTTAGTAAATGCACCGGACCCTCCGTTAACTTCACGAAGCTGTCCACTAGAATTTCCGCTAACAGAGCGGAGCAAGTCCAGTCTCGAGAGTACGAGCAACGGCTCTTCTCTCCCTACCTGCGGCCGCACTTCCTCCGACAAACGGTCTCTGGTTAAACAGCAGATCCTCGCTCTCCAGAACTCTGTACGAATCAGAACGGTCGGCTTCTCCACTTCGGCGTCTTCCCTCCGGTACGCCGAATGCACCGTGACACAAAATTACGCTTGCGCATCCCTGCGCGCTGCACTCCTAAATCTCCTCCTATGCCTCTAAGCCTTGTGGGCCTTGTAGTCCTTGTTTCGAGAATACAGTCTAGGTAGGCGCCTCAGCTGGATCTTGACAGTAGGCCCCCCTTTCCAGTGCCTTTAAAGCCCGGCTTTCCTGGACACCTTCTGTAAAAGGATCTAACCACTCTGGGTGCATGTACATAGCTGCAGGGTTCCCATGAATCCTCCTCTTCCATGTATCCTTGCCACGATACCAGAAACCACAGTTTACTCCTGCGATACTGCGAGTCCCTTATCTTCTGTACTTCGTATTCCAAACCCCTCGAAGGGTCAACCGGGGGCAAAGATCTTCTTCTAGCAGGACCCGCAGGTTTCAGCAATCCACAGTGGAAGACTGGGTGTATCCTCGGGCTACCCGGCAGGCGCAGCTTGTAAGCTACTGGGTTCACTCTCTTCACCACCTCATACGGGCCGATGTACCTAGGATGAAAAACGCTCCTGAGTTTGAACTTGATGTTCTTGGTTGACAGCCAGACACGGTCACCAACCTTGTATTCCGGTCCATCCACTCGTCGACGATCCGCACACTTCTTGTATGTTTCCTTCGCTTTCTGTAGATTCACTGATACTTTCTTATGCAGTAGCAACAGATTCTTCATGCGTTCTTGGACTGTGGGTTGATTCCCTACTTCCTCTGGCAGCTTTACTGGAAGGGTCTTAGCCGCGTATCCATAATTAGCCATGAAGGGTAAAACCCCTAAGGAACTATGAACCGCATTGTTATACGAAAGTTCGGCCAACCACAGTATTGAGACCCAGGACTCCCGAGCCTCCTCCGAGTAACACCTTAAGTATTTCTTCAGAGACTGGTTGAGCCTCTCTGTCTGCCCGTCTGTTTGGGGATGGAACGACGTGAAGGTTGCCGCCTCAGTCTGCAACGCCTTGCACCAGGTTTTCCAGAAGCTGGCCACGAACTGAGGACCTCGGTCTGAAACAATCACCTCCGGCAGCCCGTGTAGACAGACTACCTCTTTTAATAACAGCTGTGCCGTCTGCCCGCGGAGGGTAGGTTCCTACAAGGCACAAAGTGGCCCATTTAAGTCAGGCTGTCCACTACCACTAACACCGCCAAATTCCCCCTTTCAGCAGGCAATCCTGTGATAAATTCAAGACTGATGGTGTGCCAGGGGTACGGCGGTGTGGGGAGAGGGATGAGCTTTCCTCTAGCCCTTGTGTGGTCAGATTTTCCTCATGCGCAAGCTTCGTACTGACATTCGTTTCTTAACTGCAACAGTCATGGACTCCCACCAGAAATGTCTTTGCAAAAGGTCTGTGGTCTTCTTGATTCCCGGATGACCCGCTAAGGGAGAGTGGTGACACCATCTAAACGCCTTCTTCTGCAACCCCAGAGTGGGTGTATACAACTTGTTCTTGAAGAACGGCAGGCCTTTTTTGATCTTCCTTCCGTCATCCTCCTTTGCCCATTTGTTCCACTGTTCCGGTGAGCGGTTTGTTTGTACTTCTGAGAAATTCCTCGACTCTCACCACACAAATCACTCGGTCCTTGGGGATTATGGACATGGGCGCATGTTTGTTCTGGTCTTCTGTGCTTTCCTGACGAGACAGGGCATCCGCCTTGCGGTTATCTACTCCTGGACGGAACGTGATGTAGAAGTCGTACTCAGCAAAAAACAGAGTCCACCGCATCTGTCTCTGTGTGAGATGTCGTGCTGACTGCATATACTGGAGATTCCGGTGGTCAGAGTACACCGTTACCTGATGGCGAGCCCCCAACAGATACGGCCTCCATTCTTGGAACGCTTTCTTGATGGAAAGGAGCTCATTTTTCGCTGTAATGTAATTACACTCCGCCGAGTCCAGTTTCCTTGACAAATATGCCACCGGGTGTAGACGACCCGTCGCTTTGTCCCTTTGAGAAAGTACAGGACCTATTGCCATGTCAGAAGCGTCTGCTTCCACCACGAAAGGTGCTTCCAGGTCTGGATGTCTGAGAATCAGTGCCGAAGTAAACGCCTTCTTCAAAGCTCTGAATGCTCTGTCTGCCTCTGAGTCCCAAGTGAACTCCACCCCTTTACGCAGCAGACGCGTGATGGGTAGCGCCTTTGAAGAAAACCCACTGATGAATCTGCGATAGAAGTTCGCGAACCCCAGGAAGCTGTGTACATCACGAACATTCTTGGGCTCCGGCTAATCCAGCACTGCTTTAAATTTGCGTCCTGTCATGCAAAGCCCGGATGGGCTAAGATTGACCCCCAGGAATTCTACTTCCTTGACCCCGAATTCACACTTACTCAACTTGCAAAAAAGGGCTTGTTGTTGAAGCCTCCCGAGCACCTCACACACATGCTTAAAGTGATCTTGTGTTCTACGTGAATAGATAAGAATGTCATCTAGATCCACTATAACCGATACATCCACTAGTTCAGACAACACTTCATTCAGGAAGAACTGGAAAGCCGCTGGGGCATTACACAGCCCGAATGGCATGACCAGGAATTCGTACAGCCCATACCTGGTCTTAAAGGCTGTTTTTCACTGGTCGCCCTGCCTTATCCTCACCAAGTGGTATGCGCCTCGCAGATCTAATCTGGTGTATATCACCGCTTCCCTGACTTGGTCCAACAACACATTGATGAGGGGCAAGGGGTACCTATTCCTGACTGTGTTTTTATTTAACACTCTATAGTCACAGCACGCCCTGAGATCTCCATTTGCTTTTGAGATAAAAAACAAAGGCGAGGCTGCCGGAGACCTAGAGGGACGAATGAAACCCAATTTGACATATTCGTCCAAGTAAGCTCTGAGATGTTGTGTTTCGGGTTCAGACAGAGCATACACTCTGCATGAGGGAAGCACGCTGTCATCTATCAGATCTATTCAACAGTCGTATCTCCCTTTCTTGCTAAAGACATCTTCAAAGTTTTTGTATTCCTCTGGAAGAGTCACCTCCTGTTCTACCACTGTTGCTACACACCAAGAGGACGCCAAAGCAGTCGCTATTGTTTCATCCTGACCCAAACATTGCTCTCTACAGATCTCTGATGTAAAACTCACTGCTCTTTCAGCCTAGTTTACTTCCGGGTTATGCTTACATAACCAGGGCATGCCCAGAATCAGTTCGTATTGTGGTGCGTCAATAATGTTCAACACAATCTCTTCCACATGTGCACCTTTCCCCCCTGCCAGTGTCAATTCCAAAACTTCTGTTTGTGAAGTTATCAACCTCGATTTAAGAGGTTTGCCATCTACCGCCACCACCTCCTCAGGGACCTTCCTGTCTACTATTCCTACCGACAACAGCCTGACCAATCCACTATCTATAAAATTGCCAGTAGCCCCTGAATCCTGCATAGCCAGAACTTCATGGACCTGAGACCCTACTACCAAGCTTCCATGCACCACAATGTGAGCCTTAGTGGCTGACGGCAGTTCAGACGCTAGTGAGGGTATCTTCATGCCCATCCTGTCTGCAGAACGTGTTTTCTCAGGACTCTCTACTTCTGCTTCCAGACTGGACACTGCTGCTCTTTTAGGTCTCACCAATGGGTTCGGTGTCTTAGGTTTAGAAGGACAGTCACGCACATAGTGTCCTCTTTTTCCACAGTACATGCACAGTCCCTGTGCCCGCCTAGTCTCCCTTTCTGTGCGTGACAGTGGCGCTCTTACTGCACCTAACTCCATAGGTTCATTCCCAACTTCGCTAGGGGTTGTCTCCTTTTTAGGTACTCTGTCAGTGCCTCTGTCATGAATGCGCCCATCCAAGCGCAACGAGAGACTTACTAAGTCTGTGCATGTGCGTGGTTGGGGGTCGATCCTGGCTATCACATCCTTAAGCTCTCCACAAAGGCCCTGATAGAAGAGCAACATGCGCTTCTCTTCAGGCCAAGCTGCCTCCGCTACAAGCCAATTGAAGTGTGTAAGGTACATGACCAAATCCCCCTCCCCTGACGTAAAGACAACAACTCCTTGTCTGCACTAAATGAAGTAGTCCTTCTGTCAAATACTCCCTCGAATGCGCCTCTAAACACGTCCCAATCTGATAGCACTGTGTCGTTATTACGCACTAAGGGGGCCGCCCAGTTAGCTGCGTCTCCGCTGAGATACGAAATGGCGAAAGCCACTTGTGAGTGGTTTGTTGGAAAAGAGGAGGGACGACACGAAAAGTGCATCAATAGTTGGGTAAGAAAAGCTTGTACTTTGTGCGGATCACCGGTGTATCTTTCGGGAGTAGCCAAAGGTATCGGGGGTGCCACCGACACCTGTATCGGGGGTAACGCAGCTGAACCTACGTCGAAAGGGTTACGAGCTGTTCTATCCACTCTTTCACGTAAGGCAGCGGTTTCTAACATTGATGTCGTTAATTCCTGTTGCAAGACCTCTAAGGCCTGCAGAACATCAAGCGTAGTCATTACAGTCACCACTCGACCAGGAGGAGTAGCCTTTTTGTAGGCGCGTAATTCTGTTATGCTCCTCTGGCTCCTCAGGATCGATGTGGTGCTATAAGGGTTCCGCTTCCAAATCTTTCCGAACTCAATCTGAAGTACACTGAGTTCAGGTCGGATCAGGCAGGGGACAAAGGACGGAAAGGGGCAGCAGGGACAAAGGATCTGTAAAACACAAGCAGACAGATTAGCACACACTTCCAATCCCTCTAGTCTACTCTCAATAGATCTCACTAAAAGGATGAATACCTTCAATGCAGATCCTCTGCCAAATGAAACAGCAACAAAACCAAGAACACTCCAGTGGTTCAAACCATAACCTGCACAGCATACCCCCTGATTACTTCATCAGTGTATGTAAAGTTTATCCCTTCCTTATCCATCTTGTAAACACAAGTTCAGAGTAATTGCAAATTCCAAGTCACAGCCCATTGTACATGTGATTCAGCGATATCACTAACAAATAATTTGCAACCCCAAGTCACTGACCAGTGTACTTATTTTTTAGCGGTGTAGCAACCGTTTTACAATTAATGTTACCGCAATCCATGCGGTCTCTCAAACCTGAAAGAACGTGTTGCCCTAATCCGAAGCGCTCCACCTCTCCTGGGGATCAACACGCTTCAACTAAGGCCAGGTTAGAATTGAGTCAAACATAAACCTTTTGTAAATGCACCGGACCCTCCGTTAACTTCACGAAGCTGTCCACTAGAATTTCCGCTAACAGAGCGGAGCAAGTCCAGTCTCGAGAGAACGAGCAACGGCTCTTCTCTCCCTACCTGCGGCCGCTCATCCTCCGACAAACGGTCTCTGGTAAAACAGCGGATCCTCGCTCTCCAGAACTCCGTACGAATCAGAACGGTCGCCTTCTCCACTTCGGCGTCTTCCCTCTGGTACGCCGAATGCACCGTTACACAAAATTATGCGCGCTGCACTCCTAAATCTCCTCCTATGCCTCTAAGCCTTGTGGGCCTTGTAGTCCTTGTTTCAAGAATACAGTCTAGGTAGGCGCCTCAGCTGGATCTTGACAATACCAGCAGGCACATATGAAAAGTTGGATAAGAATACATCAAAACATCCTGGGAATTACCATAGACACACAGATGTTGGAGTGGGGGGAAAGAAGTGTTTCTTAGTGGTAAAAACTGTGAAAACGCACTAAGCGGTTCTCTCCTTTGTCAGGGTATTAATTTACACAGGGCCTGCGATGGTTCCTCTAACAGCTTATCCTGCCACCTGCAAGGTTCTCCGGCTGCAGTGATTGATCCACTTTTTGGACAACTTTTAAATGGAAGTTACATTATGTTGAACGATCACAGCTGCTGTGGCATGTTGCCAGGTTTACCCTATCTTGTAACTGTGCCAGCCAGGGTCATTTGCTGTATGCAAGTACTGTTTCCAAAAACCAAGACAGAACGGGAGTCGCCGTTATGGCCGTCACTGGACATCTCTTCTATATGAATTGATCCTTTAAGCAGAATGAAACCCATTCTTTTACAGAAAACTGTGCCACTGACCTCGGCCAAAGAGACCTATGATCTGCAAGTCGCAAGGACTTCTGCAGAGATAGATGCCCTCTTAACTACAAATTGCCCTATACACTTCTCAGATATGTTAAGTTGTATCTTAAACTTGTCTGATACGAGTGGTATTGTACATGTATTTGAGACAGTTATTTAGGGACTGTTAGCACCTTTTGAAGCAGTCCTAGGAATATTTCCAAACTTTGTGCACTCTGTTTGGTGGATTGCCTCTCATTTTGGGACTAGCTGCAGGGATACTATTTTTGCTCCTACTGCTTCGATATGGCAAGCCAATCCACAGCCAAAACCCAGATCACCGTGGAGACCACTCTACTTGTAATGAAGTGTCGTGAGCACATCGTCCAAATTTTGGGATTAACTTGTTTAAGAGAATTAAATACCACATGGTTTCTGTCATTCAGACCAATTTGGCAAGATTGCATCTTACCTTTTCTACGCTGCCTGCTATGCGGAGAAGAATGCGTGTTAGACATATGTCTTACACTCCCATCAGTCATGCCAATGGATGTTGATACTTTGCTTGAACCAGTAACGGCCCATGCACTGTCTTGTCCCCAACGGCTACCAATTCTGATGACGGCATTCATTGAGATCTCACAGACACAAAATGCTGAAGGTGAGGTACGAGAGAGAGGAAACAGGCACACAGGTATCATCCGCTTTGAACATTGCTAATGCGACCAATGCTGACGGCGATGCTTTCACATCTATGTACGGTTGATCTTCTTAACGAGGTAATCCAACTTTCACCCACAATGGTAGACAAATTCTTTACAAACTTAGAAGATTTGATGTTTTCTCCAAACAATAACACTGACTTTTGATTTGCACGCAGTGTTCTGAGACTCTGAATTCGACCTTAAATTTTCAAAACAAAGTTCTAACTTTGGGACTCTTTTTTTCTATGATTCAACTTTTGTTTTTTCCAAAATTGTATTTTTCATTTTTTTGGCACAAAGTAATCTGCTTAAAGTAGAACTATTCAAAGGAAACTAGAAATCTTTGGAAACTTCCAGAGACAATATTTGACCTTGTCCACACTCAAACAGTTTATGTAATCTGTAATGAAATGGTTTCGACACCTTTTCTTTTCTGTATTTATGAGCCATTTCATAAATGTATTTTCGTGATTCATTCAGATAGCATTTTGAGAAAAAAATGTCACCTATATGCTTAGAATGAAACATTGCTTTTAAATGCATACAGCACAAATGCTTGTTTTCGTGTACAGCCAGTACCAATGCATTTTTATGTGTTTTGAGTGGGTTTTTAACACATCATGTTTAGATATGTATAACGTGTTTAGAACTTAGTAATGTCGTACATATGAAAGTGGAGTGGGTGTTGTGTGGTGTTTTAGGCTCCGAGTGCATTTTCCCGAGTCATGCCCTTATATAGGTATAATTCATATAGCCCTTATATAGGCATAAAAAATCAAGCCCTTATTTAGGTATAGCCCATGCTACCCAAATGCAGGCATTGCTACTTCCATCCGTTCATCAAAGTCACAACGATTTCTTGGAAAACCAGACTCTTAAGCAGAAGGGACTTCCCCTTGCTTGAATATTGATTTCTCCAAGAAACTCATTATTATGCATGAACAACTATTCCTTAGGGGTTCATCCATGACGTTCATATGCCCGACTTTACGTCAAACTATGGCATTCCTAAGCACCTTCAAGGTATAAATATACCTTCACTTGCTATAGCAAGATATGGTGGTTCTGACCAGTTCAAAGACATACTTGCCCGACACAGCTCGCTCCAACAAGTGTCAAAGGAAGCCAACTCTCCAGCTGACGCACTGATCAGGAAGCTGCCCTTCTCTGCCGAGAATCCAGCTCCAGTGTTTCCGGCTCCCCTTGCGGGGTGTTTGGAAATCGAGTCCCAAGAAAGACATACAAGACCTCCTTCATTCTAAGATATGGAGCTGATAAGAACCTAGAGAAACCTTTGGTAGATTCTTGTCAAAAAACTAAACCTATGCTAAAGACCATACTTACTTCTTCTTTCGTACTAGACCTAGGTTAGGTACATTGGGGTAGGCGTATTTTAGAAGCACCAGTTGAGTATTTTAGTCTGTGTTATTTATGTATGTATTTTTATATGGCTTAGAAACCATACAATGCTATTTCAGTATTATTTTATAATACTATTCTAGCTGTACACATTATAATTTGAATTCTGTCTAACAATTGTAGCAGTTCACCTCTCTTGCATGAGAAAGAAGACTGTTCAATAAACCTTTTTATTGAAAACGCCCGTCTCACTATTTCTTTGCAACTCTGTAGAAACGAAGCATGCACGATTGACTGAGTGAAATACTTATCTATTGTTTCCACGACTCTGAGAGATATATTTCTATTCTTGGGAAACAAAGTTGTCATGTTTATGCGGTTGTTAGAAACAAATCCCTTCTTGTGTATTCGAGAAAGTTTCTAGTGACCTCTGAGTTAGCTGGCACACACACAATTAAGTTTAGTATATTCGATAGAGACCTATTGACATAAGTCCTACATCAAATCTATAGGATATATTATTCCAATGTGCAGAGCCTAATGGGAATATAGGAACTACACTACTTTTCCTCTCCGGCAGAACGCAACGAGTCAGACTGCCTCCATTCCACTCAGAACCAACACCAACCACCTGCGGAGTACCACAAGGATCCTCTATCATTCCGACCTTGTTCAGCATCTACATGGCCAGATCACAGCCATCGTCAGATCACACGGACTCAACATCACATCATACGCAGATGACACCCAACTCAAACTCTCCCTATCCAACTAACCCAACATCATCAAATGCAACTTTCAAGACGGAATGGAAGCCGTCGCCAGATGGATTAAGAGGAGCTGCCTTCAACTCAATTTGGATAAAACAGAGATACTCATCATGGGCCCACACCAAGACACCTGGAACGACACCTGGTGGCCCACCGCCCTCAGGGACCCCCCACCCCCATGGAGCACACACGCAACCTAGGGATCATCCTGGACTCCAAACTCAAAATGGACCGCCAGGTCAACTCTATCACCCCCTCCTGCTACCACACCCTCAGCCTACTCCGCAAGACCTTCAAGTGGATCCCCCCTCGAACACAGGAAAATGGTCACACACTCCCTCATCAGTAGCAGACTGGACTATGGCAATACACTCTACACCGGGATCAACAAGAGCCTCACCTAGAAACTCCAGAATGTACAGACTGCCGCTGCCAGACTAGTCCTTAACCTACCACACCACTGCCACATCAGCCAACACCTACTAACCCTGCATTGGCTCCCCGTCAAGAAGAGAATCACCTTTAAGCTTCTCACCCACGCACACAAGGCCCTCCTCAACGCCGGGCCCACCAACTTGAACCACCGTGTCGTGTTCCACGGTATCCAGTGCTCTCTCCGCTCGGCCCAGCTCTCTTTCGAAACTGTACCTCGGATCAAGAAAAGCAGAACAAGAGGGCGCTCCTTCACCCTCCTCGCGGCCAGGGAACCAAAACTAGCCCTGGCAAAGAGCTCGGCCTGTCCCCTTGGAGAGGCCAAGCTGTTTGCCAGGGCCGGGTTCGGACAATTTTGTTACAGGGCCGATTTTGCAGCTATGCTGCAAAAACGGCCCTGTTTTCGTTTACAGAAAATGCCTGTTTACAGATGAGAGGGATAAACTGCGTATGTGTGCGCATGCGTGCGTGTGTGAATGCACGTGTGTGTGTTTTAGAAAGTAAAGTGTGACACATGGAAGGATTTTAGAAAGAAAGATGTGTTATAAAATTGTGTAAGTGACCAACATAGAGTGAGAGATTGCAAAGCAAAGTGGTGTGAAGGGGAAAACATAAGTGACTGAGACGCTCAGAAGACCACTCCTCCTTCCATGGATGTTTCTAGTGTTTAATTCACAGCCTCATATTTTCAAAATGTAAACAATTTCTGTTCTAATTATTCAGAACAATATCATATTTCTGTCTCGTTTTTCTGATATTGAATAAAAACATCAATGCTCAGAAAAATTTGTAATGTCAATAGGTCTCGCTTCTTTTAGGTTGTTTGTTGTGTGATAAGTGTGGCTGCTAAAAGGCCCAGAGATACACCGTGATACTGATCAGATGGTATGCCGGATCACGCACAAGAGTATACTTCCCGTGGGTTAGGTGACACCATTAATTACTCTTTGAAGGAATCATAATAAAGCTCCTTTGGCCATACCTCCTTAAGGACCTCCCACCCCCCCAAACACACACACACACCCACACACACCATTTTCATCACAAATAAAGAACCGGCTTGCAGCATCACACTGTATGTCGCATTGCAAGCTGTATTGCGTCTCAGGTACCATATGTCAATGACCCTTTTCCTTTACTTAGAGGGTTCAGGTTTTGTAGCAAACCCATTGAATCAAATAAGTGACCACTGCGCGGCCATTGTTCTAAAGTTATGGCACTTGTGGGCTTATTTACAAGCCTCCTGCGCCACTTTTGCGTCATTTTTAACATGGGAAAAGCGACTACAGGTAGCGCAAGGGCCTTGTAAATAAACCCCTTGATTTTTGAAATATACATTTTTGAAATATACATTTGTTTAGGTCCTTATAGAAAACAGGGCTGTAGCTATCAACAGCAGGTGTAGTGGCATCCATGTTGTGTGGGGGGCCTTCTGCACTCCAATTTTGTTTGTATTTATCTATCCAGCTGGGGGTAGGGGGTCCCCTACGCTTCAATATCGGATAATAGCAGGATGGCTACACCACTAAAGACAAACGTTTTCTATTCGCTTTACTAATTACACTTTTCTACGAATACGCTTGATGAACAACGGGTTCTTCAAGAGTTTAGGGACTTCTAACCTCAAAACGAAATATTTATCTTTGAGTATAGTCATGCATCTTACATATTTCACAGCAATTGTAAAAGAAAAATGCATGGGTGCTATCCGTGATCATGAATCCTCAGCGGATGGCCTGCAGGTGGCAGCCTAACTCACAAATGGCAAGCGAGTTTGCAAAAGAGGAATTATTTTCCAACTGAGTTCAGCACACATTTAGTTGTCAAAGTCCACAAATAACTGTAAAGAGGAAGGCACAGGTGCAAGGTCTGGGGCTAAAGCCATTGCATTATCCTATATGGGATGAGCATTGTAAATTGAGAAATGTTAAAGGAATGTCCGAAATTAGGTTGGATTTTCTTGGGATTATTCTCTGAGATTTTGTCAGTGATCCCCACATCTAATTATTTTTCTAAGAGTAAGGCACAGCCCTAGGTGCAATGTTCAGGGTTTAATATTCCAGGATGAGCACTGTATTTTGGCAAATGTTATAGACATGCCCGAAATTATGTTGAAAATTAGAGTTTGTTCTGTAAAAGACACTTTTAAAGACATTAGAAATGTTGTAGGTTTGCTAATTGCCATTTCTAAGACATGTTTAGATCATTATGCTATGCCATTTTATTTACGTTTGTTACCTTTGAATATTGTTTCAGCTATCATCAGCTGAAGTATTTTTGACTGCATCTCATCGCTATAATTAAGCTAATTGCAGAGTCGAAGCCAGGAATAATCTGTACCACTACAATTGATACCACATTAATTGCTAGTCCCGACTCTTTCTGAATCTAATTAAGTAGGTACATCAACAGACAGGTGTTCCTCTGTTTAAAATTAAACAATACAGAGCAAGCATTGGCAAAGTCAATGTATCTGCATTTAGGAGCCGATTAGGATCGCGGATGGAAACGGGTTTCGTCCGCCAAGGACGAGGCCAAAATACTCCAGACCGCTCCGCGGATAAACCGCTGGTGCGATTAGGATAATGTCACGAAATTCTGACCGCGGCGGACGGACCACATCAAACACCGTCCGCGGCGGACGGAGTACACCAGAGACCGCCGCAAGCGGACAGAACCAAAGATACACCGTCCGCCGCGGATGAACATGACCGCGGGAACAGGCACAGCCACTGCAATACCTGCGGAGGCTCCGGCCTCGCGATTAGGATAACGCCGCCAGTCCTACGGAACTCACCTCCATCCACGACCGCAGCGGAAACAATGCAACGAAAAACAGAGCATGCCAGCGGAAGGACCACACGAACACCATCCCTAACGTCAAACGGATTACAAAATGGCTGACGGAAGTAAATACAAAACACACTAAACAGGACACCCACCTGAAACACCCACAGCAATTACACGCCACAATGACACCCCCCCCAAGCCCCTATAAATCCACACAAGTCAACACACCCACCTAGCACCTGACTGGCAACAACCATTGGGACACAACCACAACACAGAGTATAAAATGGATCCCACCCACTACCACAATCCTTTGCATCACAGCATAGCTGCAAGCAAGAGGCTGAATACCACGAACAGCAGACACACACATATTACACATACAACCTGCACACAAACACACCCACCACACCATCCCTACACACCACACATCTGCACATCCTAACCCACTCCACCCACACCTTGCACATCACACACCATGGCACCAAAGAAAAATCCAAAATTCACTGACACAGAGTTGAAGGTCATGGTGGATGAAATCATCCATGTTGAACCTCACCTTTTCGGCACGCTAGTCCAGCAGACCACCGTGGCAACCAAAAACCACATGTGGGACAGGATAGTCAACCGAGTGAATGCATCAGGGACCGTGCCACGAACAAAGCACGACATCCAGTGGCGGTGAAACGACCTCAAAACAAGGGTCAAAGGCATCCGGGCAAAAATCACCTGCGGGCACACCAAACTGGCGGCGGCACACCCCCGGAGCCCCTACCGTATGCAGAATAGGAGGAGAAGGTGCTGGGCATACTGCACCCTGAGAGCCTGGAAGGAATCGAAGAGGGAGAAGAGGCTGGTAAGTACAAACCAAGCACCACTATCACACCGACATGGTCTGCCTTACACAACTGAGAAGACACATCTCCCAGGCCCCAATCCATGCATGTGGGCCACATAGTCACCAAAATGTGAAGGCGTGTGCCCAAATGCACCCACCATGCCCAAACACAAATGTTGCCTCATAACTTTTCAGCCATGCATGTTGTCAAAGCACCCAGCACTACGACTCCCACCTGGCCCCCATGTCCACAGGGAGGGTGATAGTGGGTGGGGTGTGTGAGAGACCAGCACTACAACTCCCAACAGGCCCCCATGTCCACAGGGAGGGTGGTGGTGGGTGGGGTGTGTGAGAGACCAGCACTACAACTCCCAACAGGCCCCCATGTCCACAGGGAGGGTGGTGGTGGGTGGGGTGTGTGAGAGACCAGCAATACAACTCCCAATAGGCCCCCATGTCCAGAGGGAGGGTGATGGTGGGTGGGGTGTGTGAGAGACTAGCACTACAACTCCCAACAGGCCCCCATGTCCACAGGGAGGGTTGTGGTGGGTGGGGTGTGTGAGAGACCAGCACTACAACTCCCAACAGGCCCCCATTTTCACAGGAAGGGTGGTGGTGGGTGGGGTGTGTGAGAGGTTAGTATTACAACTCCCAACAGGCCCCCAAGTCCACAGGGAGGGTGGTGGTGGGTGGGGTGTGTGAGAGGTTAGTGATATGTAATGTTGGCACAAAAAGCATGTCATGTCTACAGCATTGTTCATTAAAATCTTGTCCCTCAGGTGATCGCAACTTGACTGGCGAAACCAGCAACCGCCAGCAACAGTCGCCCCACTCACAGCACGGACTCTCTGGGGACAATCCCATTGCCAGCTCCGTGCACAGGACAAAGCGGGCCAAAGCAGACTCCCAGGGCCATCAGGCTCACAGGACATCCCTGCCTCCATAACCTTGGCCTGTATCACTCCAGCAACACCTGCCATAGTGAGCTGTGCAGCCACCACCACCAGCACCACCACTCCTGCCTGTGCCACCCTGCCTGACCCATCGCACGACGCTGGGCCATCTACATCCCAGCCAAGCAGGGAGAGTGGACGGGAAAGGACAGAGGTGAGGGCACATTGCACAACCAGGAGTGCTTCTCACCGGCGAAGTGGGGAAGGGCACCCACCCCATCCTGGCACAGAAACAGTGGAAGCTCTAGCCAGAGTCTAGGCCTCCTATGAGCGGGCTCAGGCACAGGCTGATCGTGCCCACCAAGACTCAGAAGAGAACAGTAATCTGTTGCGGTCCATTGATACCCGCAAATAGTGGACCTCATGGGCCAGCAAACAGCACTGTGGAGGGACTGGTTGTCCCGCACTACACCACCACCCCCTCACCCAAGTGCCCAGCGGCCACGGTCACCAACACCACCGCCACCAGCACCTGAGCCCATGGACACAGATGTGGCCCCTGACCAACCTGCCCCCCCAGCTGTCTCCGCTCCGGCTCCAAGACCGAGGGGCCGTCCGAGGCTGGAACTAGGTGAAAGCAGTGGGAATGCACCATCTACCCGCTCCAAGAGTGGCCGCCAATGACTTTAACCTTGCCTGAGCCTGCCATTCACCCGCCAACTATCCTGTCCCACAATGCCAAGTATTGGCACACATCTGTTGGACTAGCTGGACATCACCCAATGTGGTGTCCCCACGGTGTTTACATCTGCCATGACCTTCAACTCACACTCCCCCACCCAACACTTACTTGTAAATATCCACCAACATCAATTCACAACCTGTAAATAAATTTCACGTAAACACTCAATGATGTGTTGTCTCCATGTTTTAATCACATGATTGTCTTAGAATCAGATGTTACCAGGTGCAGTGATCTATGTTGTTGAGAATCATGCCTCTGTGGGAGTGACCTAGGGATAATGAGAGACAACAAACACACGTCAGGAAACTGATTCACACCCATCACAACACACTGTACTGCAACATCCCACAAACCACACTCATCACCAATTCTGTGGATCAAATGACACACATCATGGAGCTTTGCATGTACACAATATACCACACACATATGCAAACATAACATACCAGAACAGGCAGCATAGAAACACCACATCCACACTCCACCAGCAAATATACATCACGCATTGTCAACCTGCACAAGAGGTAGTTACTCACATTCAAGGAAAATAGCGATCAATGAGCTGACGCCTCCGGTCCACACCTTCTTCCTCACCACTATCCTCATCAGTCGACATGGGTGGGATGGGAGGCCAAGCAACTTGTTGGTCTTCAGGGTCCATGAGCAGTTCAATGTCATTGCACAAGGCCAGGTTGTGGAGCATGCAGCAGGCAATCACGATCTTGCATACGTTGCCTGGTGAGTAAGGTAGGGCCCCTCCGGTTTTATCCAGGCAGCAAAACCTAGACTTTAGCAGTCCAAAAGTACGTTCCACCACTCTACGTGTCCTTCCATGGGCATCATTGTATCGCATTTCACCAGCTGTAGTTGGATTACGTATGGGACTCAGCAGCCACGGCCGGTTTGGGTACGCAGAGTCGCCTATGTGGGGGGATGACAGACACAAATATCACAACCAGGATTGGTGGGTACCCCATGCCACACAGAAAACACAACTGTCCCCACAGCATACTCACCAACAAGCCACGCACGTTCTGGACGCAGATTAGCCATCAGTTGGGAGACAATGCTGCTCCGCAGGTTGTGGAGTCATGTGCGGAGCCAGGAAATCTGGCACACACATGGGATATGATGTTGTCAGCCAGGCACACCACCTGCACGTTGATCGAATGATAGTGCTTCCGATTGCGATATACAGGCTCACGTGCCTGGGGTGGAATGAGACCGATATTAGTGCCATCAAAGGAACCCACTACGTGTGGTATCTGTGCCAGTGCATAGAAGTCTGCTTTGACTGCTGCCAACTCTGCCGCCCATGGAAAATGGATAAAATCATCCTTGTAAATCATCATAGCTTTCAGAACATCCCGCAGTACCATGCTGAACATGGATTGTGACATCCCCCGGCATGTCCAACTGTGTACTAGAAGGTGCCGGTTGCAAAGAAGTGAAGTGCCGTCATCACCTTTGCTGTGGGTGTAATGGAACCAGGATATGTTCTTCGTGGCTGCATATGAGGAGACAATTGGTCTACAAGCTCCAGCAATCTACGTCGATCAAGCCGGAATTTTCTGATCACCTCCTCGTCAACCATGTCCTCCAGCACAGTGTATGGGCGATGCACATTTGGAGCCCTCCTGTGTGGGAGTCGATGGTAGTAGATGTCAATTTACCAACAACGCATAGCTGTGCAACTCTATCACATGTAGGCCAACACAATTAAATTGAGAAATGTTGTCGACAATTATCATATTTGTGACATGTCTAGAATTACATACAATACAGATTAGTATAAAAACAATGTGCAGCCACTAACAACATGATGTGTGCAAACATGTCCAATGTAACGTACACACATGTCAAAAGAACTGCCAACAAGACATGCCTAAGGACCCAAATGTGGACAAGCGTCACCACAGACACACATGCACGTGCACACACAATACGATAATGGAACACACACTCCTTGTCTTCATGCACCAATTACCACACCTACAATGGTGAGCATCCTCACATGACATGCATGGTCACACAAGAGGCAACACACATACGCATACACAGAATGCATGTGTACCCCCACCATTGTTACTTGCACACACAAACCACACACTGACAACAGATTCAGAATGTGATCAGACAGCCTTGATGTACTGTGTAGATGTGTATAAGTTGAAACGTGTGTACGGAAAAGCAAGACGTCAACATGTCGACATGCACATGTGTTGCAAATTGGGTGCACATCAATGGACATAGTTAACCACTGGCAAGTTCAACACTATGAACACACATGAAAAAAAGAGGATGCAAAATACACACGTGGCCACGGGCCATTGACTGCACATCCTAATTCTTGCAGCATTTGGTACATGTCCTAACACACATGTACAACTATCAGCATTACATGTGTGGGGAGACATGTAGTGTGTGTACATATGCCATGTGTAGACGGCTTCCACCTACACAGTAGATGAACGTTGTCCATGATATAGTGCATGACATATGCTGTTTGGCCAAGTACCATTGTAGAAAAAGGTAGGGCTAGGACCTTTCTCAAGATTTGCCCGGCGCTAACCGCCCTTGTACCATTCAGATTACCAAGCAATGAGGCAGGCGCCGGAGACCAGAAGGCAGGAAAACAGAAGTTTTATTCCGACGGAGCAGAACACATCAGATCAGACAACAAGGTATCGTCTCGAGGTGCTCTCACAGCCTCTCGGAGGCCTGGCCTCTTATACACTGGTTTATGGCATGTGACCTTTCTTTATTACAATCAGAACTTTGTAAAGCAAGGAAAAGACATGTAATCCTCGTGTCAATCCCACCCCCCATATACTTCCACAATAGAGGTCTTCAACCTGCTGATAAGAGGAGGGGGTCATCACGCAGCTGAGTGTTCCGTCGAGTCTTAGGATGTGTGCGCCTGATCATATCACAGGGGGGGCGGGGAGGCCTGGATCAATAGAGGGTCCTTTGAAGGAGAGCGACCTCATACAATAAGGGGCAGTAAATGATATCTCCCGGCTTAGGCGATGGCCTCGGACCTGTGTGGACAGCTGGACACGGGGGAAGGGGTCATCAAAGGAGTGGTATTCATGCCGCGTGGACAATCGAGCGCGGAGGGAGGGTTTATCAACAGAGGGGCATTCATGGGAGGAGAGGAGATGCTGGTCAGGCGCAGGCGTGACTCCTAAGGACAGGGTCATGCAGAAGGGTTATGCTCATAAGGGGGAGGGAGGGGGAGCCAGGGTGCGCGGAGGGTGCTTGCTGGGTCAGAGGGGCGCGCTGGCAACTGATTGTGGACAGGGAGACCATGATGCCTAAAATGGCGATCGTGCACGTTGTACGTGGGTGACAAGCTGGCGCAGATAATGTTTAGCTCACAAACTAAAATTCCACAGTCCTCCCTTTTAACATATCTCGCCAACTTGTCAGTTTGGATTTATCCCCATAAGGCCACGTATTTCTACTTCATAGAGGGGACTCATGTGCTCATTTCGGAAGTCCAAAGTCTTTGGGCACATACAGTTGGAAACAAGGCCGCACAAAGATGGCAGACATTGGATACCTAAGCAACACCCACATAAGATCACAACAGGTATCAGCACGAAGGAAAACAACCTCCAACCCCAGTTCCTCAAAGTGTCCCAAAACCAGCTCCCAAGCGACCATCCTTCCTGCTCCTGGTGAACCTCCGAGGAAAGTCTGTGGAGGTGTTCAATGGCTTTGTAGACTGAAGGCGAGTTGTCTGGCACGTAGGTGCAGCAGCTGGATCCGATGATGCGGCATGCTCCTCCTCGGTCGGCTAGGACCACGTCTAGGACAAGACGATTTTGAAGGGTCACAAGGCGGACCGCCTGAAGCTCCGCAGTGTTGTTGGCGAGGATGCCAGCCGTGATGTTGATCGTTGTTTCTACTGCCTGGGTCAGGTGTCGGATGGCACGGCTGTTTGCCATTGGGCCCCACAGAGGAACAAGTCCCTTTGCTGCATCTAGGAACTGTGCTCCGGTGGAGTCGGCTTGTCCAATGTCATCTGCACGCCTCTGTCGGTGATGGTCGGCAGGGGCTACATATGTGGGTGGAAGAACAAAGGCAATGTAACAGGCACCCCTCCAACCTCTCGGAAGCCAGGTGTAAGCTTTGGTGCCACACACAAAGTACATATTTGGAGAAGCAACGAAGGAAGGGGGGTCAACTGAGTCCAATGTTCTGGTGATTCGGCAGGCGCTGTGACCCACCAGCTGCGTTCCATGGCCTTCGAGACACACGAGACCTGTGACATTGATAACAGACAGGGCCACAGTCAGAGTAGCGGTAGTTTGTTTTTGCAGATGAGAGAAGGTGGTCCTGGCTGGATTGTGGAGCACCTGCACTTCGACTCGTTCTTTGGCAGGAATGTCTTTAAGGAAGGTGGCGCCCGTGAGCGCAGGACACAGAGCAACAGAGGTCTTTTCGGTTTTGTTCAGCCAGAACCCAGAGTAGAAGTGCGACACTGTCCGGCTGGAGGTGGCGTTGTCCTTGTGGCTCTCTTGCATGAGGATCAGCCAGGCTAGGCAGGAGCCGTGAACTGAGAAAGGAGAAGGGATGAAGGGGATGGAGTGTCCTGTAGCATGCGGGAGCAACCCGCAGATCCAGCAGTTCGTAGCATTTGCAGCAAGGTTGTGTTGGTGTAACAGTTGCACGAAAGAGTTGTTCCAAAATTCCCTGCGCCTTTCTCGGAGCTGAGGCGACAGAGAGATTAGGTGATGCTCTTTCAGGGGTGTTGGCTGTGCAGTAGGTAGCAATGCCTCATGAGCCGGCGTGCTTTCCTCCAGAATCCAGAAGGAGGTCATGAGGAGGAGGCAGAAGAGGAAGACAATGAAGAGTGCGATTGTCTTTGATTTGTGCAAGTTGTCAGTCTTTGGATTTCTATACTGGGTATTTCCTGTTGCTTCCATCATCTTCTTTTCTGGCGCTTCCATCATCTTCTTATCTGGCGCTTCCATCACCTTCAAGGGGGCTCGGTAGTGGGCAGAACCACAGACTTCGTTTAGCTTCTCTCCCGGTAACCCTTGATTGTGCTTAGGTCACCGTTCTGAGATTCAACTTAGTCCGTGGCCTACTTAGCCGAAACTCCCTCCTTTCGACGCAGGAAATACCCTTCTCTGGATGGCACAGTGGGATCAGAGAATTTTGCAAGTTCGAGTGCCTCAGTATCGGGATAACAGTCCAATATCGGTCGGTCTTTGCTCAGGAGCTCTTCTTGGGTGCTGACGTTTTCTGTCGTGGCCAGGTTCGCAGAGACCTTCCGGCAATGATGTGCGTGCAGCCAGTGCTTCTTCCCCTCCACTCGAAGTGCCGTTCGGGTGGTAATCAGCACTTGCCAGGGGCCCGTCCACCGCGGTTCCAGACTCTTGGTCCGCTGGAAATTTCGTATCAACACGAAATCTCCCGGTTGGATGTCATGGCCGGGGCCCCTGGAAGCATCGGGGATGGCCTGCTGCACCTGTTGATGAATGACAGACAACGTTTTAGTTAACTTGCACAAATAATCAGATAGTAGGACGTCTGGGACGTCATGAATGGAGGTCGGTTTGGGAGCAGTCCAGAGGTTCATCGGTCGCCCAAACACGACCTCGTAGGGGGTCAAATGGTGCTTGGTGGGAGTGGAGCGCATCGATAACAAGGCCAGTGGGAGGGCATCCGGCCAGTTAGGTCCAGTGGTGGCCACTATTTTTGCCAGTTTCAGCTTCAGTGTGGCATTATGGCGTTCCACTAGACCGGCGGATTGGGGGTGGAAGACCGCATGAAACCGTTGCTTCACCCCCAACCCCTTTAGGATTAGTTGGATAACCTCAGCTATGAAGTGGGGGCCATTGTCGCTCCATAAAATTCGACAAAGGCCATAGCGAGGGAAGAATTCCTTCAGTAGTACTTTGGCAGTAGTCATGGCAGTGTTGTCACGAGTTGGATAGGCTTCTACCCATTTGCTGAAGGCACACACGATGACTAGTACATACTTCAGGTTTTGGCATCTCTCTAGTTGGATGTAGTCCATCTGAAGGACCTCAAAGGGGTGATTGGGGGTCCCAAACCCTCCCCGGGGTACTACAGTTCCTTTCCCGGGGTTGTGTTGCAGACAGATAAGGCACTGCTGAACTAGGCGTCTGGCGGAGTCAGGGATTTTGTCGTTGTGCCAGACTTTGGAAATGAGTTCGATCATGGGTGCAGATCCTATGTGTGCGGGGGAATGTGCCATCGTCAGTATGGGGATCAGATATGAGTCGGGTAGCAACCATCTGTTTGCATCTTTTGTTCGCCAGCAGCCCTCTTCGTCCTTCAAACCCACCCCTGCCCACTTAGTCAGTTCGTGAGGGGTGCTGGCCGACTGGATGTCTCTGATCATTTCCCTTGCGTCAGTCCATCTCTCTGCTTGTGACCTGGTCACATACATGCGTGTTGCCGTCCTATTCTCAGCTGTGGTTCGTGCAGTGATGTCGGCCAATGCATTCCCTTGTCCGACTAAGTCTGTTACCCTTTTGTGTGCCTGACATTTGATCACTGCTAACCGTTTGGGGAGGAGAACTGCTTCAATCAGGGCGGAGACTAGATCTCCGTGGAGGATAGGGGTGCCGTGGGACGTCAGGAATCCCCTCTCCCTCCACAGGAGCCCAAAATGGTGGACCACTCCGAAGGCATACTGGCTGTCCGTATATACGTTCGCGGTGGTCCCTGCGGCTATGATGCATGCTCGGGTGAGGGCTATCAGCTCTGCTGCCTGGGCAGATCGTTGTGTGATGCAGGCTGTCTCAACTACTGTTCGGGCTGTCGTTACTGCATAGGCAGCTGAAGTGGTGCCATCTGGGAGTTTGATGCATGAGCCGTCTACCCATAGCTCTCCATCGGGGTCAGGAAAAGCAGTGTCTCGGAGGTCAACCCTACTCCTAGTTTGTTCGTCCGTAAGGGTCACACAGTCGTGGATGGGAGGAATGTCGGGGTCATTTTCAGGCAGGGGTAACAATGTGGCGGGATTCAAAGTCGTGCATCTCTTTAGTGTGATGTGGGGTGCAAGCAGAGTCAACTCGTACCCTGTCAGTCGTGCGCTAGTCAGGTGTTGGGTCTTTGTCTGGTTCAAGAGGGTGTCGACTGCATGGGGTACTAGCACTGTGAGGGAGTTGGAAAGTACGATTCCCTCGCTCTGACGGATAGAGACAGCAGCGGCAGCTACCGCTCGAAGGCAGGCAGGTAAGGCTCTGGCTACAGGATCAAGAGTGGCGGAGAAGTAGGCACAAGGGCGCTGCTTAGGACCAATTGATTGAGTTAGGACAGACAATGCACACCCCTCCCTTTCGTGAGTGAAGAGGGAGAAGGGTTTGGAGTAATCCGGGGTTCCTAGGACAGGCGCTGAGCAGAGTGCATCCCGTAATTCCTTAAAGGAGGCTTGACACTCAGTGGTCCAAGGAAGCGGGGAGGGGACATCTTTGGTCAGCAGGGCAAGTAATGGTTTCACAATGAGGCTGTAATTAGGCAACCACTGTCTGCAAAAAGAGGTTAGGCCAACCAAAGAGCGGACCTGTTTTTGTGTTTTTGGGGTGGGGGTGTCTAGGATGGTTTGGATTCGGTCGGGTGTAAGTTTCCTCCCTTCCTTGGACAGGAGATGGCCTAGGTAAGTCACTTGGGGCTGGCAGAACTGTAACTTCTTTTTGGAGACTTTATGGCCATTTTCTGCAAGAAAGTGTAGGAGTTGGACGGTGGCTGTCGTTGCGAGTGGGGTGGTGTCGGCCGCCAAAAGGATATCATCGACATATTGGATCAACACCACTCCCTCTGGTAGCTGGAAGGCATCCAGCTGTCTTTTGAGGGCCTGGCTGTAAATGCTGGGACTTTCAGTGTACCCCTGGGGAGCTCTACAAAATCGGTACGAGCGGGATTTTAAAGTGAAGCCGAAGAGATAACGGCTGTCTGGATGGATGGGGATAGAGAAAAACGCGTTCTTAAGGTCGATAACAGTGAAGGTGGTGGCAGTGGACGGGATGAGGGTCAAAATGGTGGTGATATCAGAGACTACAGGATATTGGGGTACAACCACTTTGTTAATCTCTCGTAAGTCGATGATGAAGCGGTACGCTTTCTCATCTCCTTCACCTTGCTTCTTAACAATAGGTAGGATTGGGCTGTTGCAGACGTTGCTAACCACCTCTTCAACCACTCCTGCATCTACCAGGGACTGAATGATCGCTACCAGTGCCTTCTCACCCTCTGGCGATATCCGATATTGCGGGAGTTTCGGGAGCATAGCGTCCTGTCGTACAGTTATGTGAATAGGATCAATCATCATTCGCCCCACATCAGAGTCATTTTTGGCCCACAGGTACGGAGGCAGGGTGTCAAGCAAGGACATGTCAGCGTCAGTTATGGAGCACATGTGTCGTGGGGGACGGGATCTGGGCAAGTCTGGGTTGTCGTACAGGATGACTCGTATTCCATCTGGGGAACACCTAATGGTAGCTCGAAAATGCTTCAGTAAGTCAATGCCCATAATGGCGTCAGGGGAGTTGGAGGAAAGCAGGAATGTTGCGTCAGTGGTGTTGTTTTCTAGGTCAAAGGTAATAGGTACGGACAGGGGGTTAGTGGAGGGCGTTCCATCGAAACCTATCGACGTTATGTGTGAGCCAGACAAGGGTGCCCTTGGAATCAGTCGTTTTGATAACACACTACGTGTCGCCCCAGTGTCTACCAAGAATGGAGACTCTGTACCCAGGACCTTAGCGGTAACATAAGGACCTTGCTGGTCAACACAGAGCTCGACTGGATCCCTCCCTTGCCCCTGGCAGTCCTATGCAAAGTCGGGGGCATGTTCACCTTCGGACAGCTGATATTGGTTCTGCCGGGGACGGTCAAATGTGTTCAGTCTCCCTGATCTGTCATTGTTGGTGCCGTTGGCGTGCCCTCGTCCTTGTACCCCATTTCTCGGACCACTTGCCACATCCCTGGAGTCCCTATTTCTATTCATCTCTAGCATAACCGGACACTGGTATTTCCAATGGCCGAACCCTTTGCAGAAGGCGCATTGGTCGTTGCTAATGTCTCTACGTCCAGTGTGGGGTGTGGGAGTGTGATCTTTAGGAGGTAGATCTCTGGGGGTGGCTGATTGGTAGTTCCCCCTTTGATGTTCCCGTCCTACCGTTATACCTTGTATCTGGGCTATCATTACCCTTTCTTTTAAATCTTTCTTCTTTTTCTCGGACGCCCTATCATTCTCATTCTTTTGGTGCTCGTAATACTGAGCCATCTGAAGGATAGCTGCAGGTTTGGAGGCCCCCCAACTACTCTCACTCGTCTGCAGCTTTTGGGAGACCTCTTGTGTTAGGCCCTTTACGTAATTTTGTACAAACAGGTGCTGTCCGGTTGCAGTGGTCATGTCTTGGCCACTGTAGTCGGAGAACACTGTCTCGAATCGGGAGAAGTATTCTGACACATCTTCCTGCGGTTTCTGTCGACAGGCCGTGACTATCGACCAGTCTACCTTTCTTTCTGGGATCAGTGTCTTTAATTTCTGAACTATTTTGTCTGGGAGTTCCAGTATGTCTTTTACTGGCTTCCTTCCAGGTTCTCGTTGTCTATCTAATTTACCGAGTTGGTCCCAGGTATGTCCAAACAGATCCGTGTGGTCAGCCTTCCGGATTTACTTCCACACATCAGCTGGCAGGCATAACCCAAAGAACAAGTCAATATCTGCTAAAGTCATTATTGTCGAACCCAAGGCTGTGCCTAATTCGGTATAAAATGCTGTCGGGTTCTTTCTTAAATCGGGCAGGGTTTGCTTAAAGGTTAGGATATCTTGTCGGTCCCATGGTTGGTAAACCCAATTGTACACAACCCTTCCCTTTGCATTTTCATTATTAATATCATCGCTCGTTCCCTGGCCCCGTGGCGGGATCCAGTAAGGGGCCGCTTCTCTGATAGGCATCATAGTATTGGCTACTTCTACCGAGGTCGTTTCAGGGACTGTAGCCTTGGCTTCTGGTTTTTGTTCTGTGAGGTGGCGGAAGACCTCAAGCATCTGCATGAAGAGCTCCGTCGCCTCACGTTCAGTCCCATCTCCAACATCAATTTTCCTATACAGTGTTGTTAGTTTAGCGGGACCCTTACTTTGATACCTATCTTCATACGCGTTCAGGGTGTAGTAGCTGAATCGCAAGATGAAATGCCGTCTATGGCTGTCGGTATGTGAATTATATACGCTCATTGTATAATCTTCGCTCTCCCTTCGTTCTACTAATGTCTTTGCTATTTTGTCGATCCCATCCCGCTCATCTTTGCTCAACCTATTTAGTCTGGCTGGTGATTGTTTGCTAGCCTCGGGATCGTCTGACGAAGTTGTTAATGTGGCTGGTGCGGAGGCCGTGAGGGCCGGTGCACTAGCGCTAGGATCACTTTCATTCGTACTCGGGGCTTGCAAGCGTTGTTGGCTGGGAGCATATGGAGGGGGCATGTAGATGATTGGGGGACCTAGCAGTAACTCATCGTTCGCCCGTTGTTTGGAGGGCAATTCAGGGTAGAGTGCAGAGGGGGTCCTAACAGGACATTGGCCTGTCGACCCTAATTCTTGGGTTTGCGTAGCTTCCTTTCTTTCTTTTATTTCCTCTTCCAGTTGCTTTGTGGCTAGGTGGGCTGCCTTTCGTAATTCTTTCCCTATTTTTGCTTCTTCTCTTTTCTTTCGTTGTTCCGTTTCTTTGCGCCACATGCCGATACTGTCGAGCATAGTGGGCGTGGTCTTATTCTTCTGGAGCGCGATTTCTAATGTTTTTATTGTATTTTCATTAAAGGAACCTGACTTTCAGGGTTCTTTTTTGTATATTTATGCCATAACTTAGTATAAGCTATAGCGACTAGTCCATGCTTAGTGAACATGTCCTTATTAGGGGTGCCCTCCAGTGGAGCTGGATGGTTCATCTCTAATAAGCGGTCCGGGCTAAACAGGCTACCAACCAGTGGGGAGAAGATAGGCATGACGGATTACAACGGGGACAAAAGTCTGCACTACCTATCTTATCACGGCGGGCAAAGACTAGACAGAATATTTCTATTCTCCGTTGTTTGCCGGCGGTGAATACCTCAAACGAACCAATACCGAATAATCGGCCAATCAAACAATTCAGTGGGGAGAATAAGTGGGCACGAAAAGTTATCGTTACCCACTCTTTCTCTACCTGCAAAGAGAGACCTTGTTCTTCCCTGTTTGCAGACAGAGAATCTCCAGACAATAATCCACGAACGACAGTTCGGGAAACAGTGGGGGAGGAAGATAGGCACGACGGATTACAACGGGGACAAAAGTCTGCGTTACCTATCCTTCACTGCTTGCAAAGAGAGAGCCTGTTTGTTTTTCCCCGTTTGCAGACAGTGAATCTCCAGAGGTTTCAACAAAGCGTAATACTAGTATTATCCAAACAAAACAATCTTTTCTCAATTTGTCGTGTTTACACGACCTTACCCGGACCGCATGGACGGTTTCCTGTCTTCTGGATCCAGCGCCCGATCGTCCTCTCTTCTTCGTGATGCCCGTGGCACTCCTGATGGTTCCCAGTCAGGACCGTAGATCACTCGAGAGAGGTCTGTTCAGAACTAGTGAAGGTCGGATGATCGGCTGTCAGACGAGGGTCTATCGGACACGAGCTCTTCCCGATCGTTGCAGTCGTTCACTCTGTCGTCGGGACCTCTCCCACTGGATCCACGTGTCGCTGATGGGCCCCACGCTTTGGGACGCCAATTGTAGAAAAAGATAGGGCTAGGACCTTTCTCAAGATTTGCCCGGCGCTAACCGCCCTTGTACCATTCAGATTACCAAGCAATGAGGCAGGCGCCGGAGATCAGAAGGCAGGAAAACAGAAGTTTTATTCCGACGGAGCAGAACACATCAGATCAGACAACAAGGTATCGTCTCGAGGTGCTCTCACAGCCTCTCGGAGGCCTGGCCTCTTATACACTGGTTTATGGCATGTGACCTTTCTTTATTACAATCAGAACTTTGTAAAGCAAGGAAAAGACATGTAATCCTCGTGTCAATCCCACCCCCCATATACTTCCACAATAGAGGTCCTCAACCTGCTGATAAGAGGAGGGGGTCATCACGCAGCTGAGTGTTCCGTCGAGTCTTAGGATGTGTGCGCCTGATCATATCACAGGGGGGGCGGGGAGGCCTGGATCAATAGAGGGTCCTTTGAAGGAGAGCGACCTCATACAATAAGGGGCAGTAAATGATATCTCCCGGCTTAGGCGATGGCCTTGGACCTGTGTGGACAGCTGGACACGGGGGAAGGGGTCATCAAAGGAGTGGTATTCATGCCGCGTGGACAATCGAGCGCGGAGGGAGGGTTTATCAACAGAGGGGCATTCATGGGAGGAGAGGAGATGCTGGTCAGGCGCAGGCGTGACTCCTAAGGACAGGGTCATGCAGAAGGGTTATGCTCATAAGGGGGAGGGAGGGGGAGCCAGGGTGCGCGGAGGGTGCTTGCTGGGTCAGAGGGGCGCGCTGGCAACTGATTGTGGACAGGGAGACCATGATGCCTAAAATGGGGATCGTGCACGTTGTACGTGGGTGACAAGCTGGCGCAGATAATGTTTAGCTCACAAACTAAAATTCCACACCATCACGGTCACACCCCTCATAACGCATGTGCGGACTACCGCGACGGTGCAGCATTTGAAAATATACAATCAGTGGCGTCGCCATGGCGGTGCATGGCTTCCGCTATTTTCGATTGCCCATACGCGCCCCGCATTACCTCTTCCCATTGGCTACATGTGCACGAACCGTCATGGTCCAACATCGGCAACCGCATGCGCGCGCTTCCGCGACGGTGCATCTTTTGAAAATATACAATCAGTGGCGCCGCCATGGCGGTGCACGCATTCCGCGGGGGAGGTGCAGGCCAACACATACTTGTGATTATGAAATTCGAAATGGCTATTCATGACCCCCCTTACAGGCACATTGCATAATCCACCGTAGACCGGCCGGCCCAGGCCGGACACCCACCGCTGTGCCAAGCCAGTCACTCACCACCGTGCCAGGCCGGTCACCCACAGCCGTGCCAGGCCGGTCACAGGGCCCTATATATGTGTGATTTTCGCAAGCACACATTCACTGCTTTGATCCAGTGCTGCCTTTGACCATCACCTCGACCTGCTGCTGCTGAGCTGACCAACGACTGCTGCCTTTGACCATCACCTCGACCTGCTGCTGCTGAGCTGACCAACGACTGCTGCCTTTGACCATCACCTCGACCTGCTGCTGCTGAGCTGACCAACAACTGCTGCTGTAGTGCCACAGTCCATGCAGAGAGTGCGAGAGATCCGGTCTCGTCCCTTCACCGCAGCGGAACTAGATGTTCTTGTGGCCGGTGTGCTCGGCCACTATGAACGGCTGTACGGTGCACCCGGACAGGTGGTAAGTGCAGTGGTGTACATGTTGTTGGCCATGAGGTAGTCACTGGCTCCTGTCTTCTGCAAGCCTGGCGGTGTGCTGTGGGACCTTCACATGTGTTGTGCAGAGCATGGCTGCATGTAGATACGTGTTTCTACGATGTTTGTGCATGTCATACTGTCCACTTACGTTACCCTCTTGTCTCCCATCATGGTAGGTCAAGCTGCACCTTCGCAAGGCCGTGTGGAGGACCATAGCACGTGATGTACGGGCAGTGGGGGTGTGCAATAGACGACACACACACTGCCACAAGCGCTGGGACGACATATCCAGGCTTAGCAAGAATGTTGCGGAGATGACACTGGGGGTGATTCCAAGATCAACACGTCTGGCCCGACGCACAATGACCCCTCTTATGCACTGTATCATTGCTGTGACGCATCCTGACCTGTCCGCCCGGCTGAGTGGGGATCAACAGCAAACTAGCGGTAAGCAGACTGTATGTGTATGTTACTTGTGAGTGCAATGCATGTATTGGTGCTCAGACACAGTTGTGAATTCCGTGGTGTGTTTGTTTTGCCAAAATACCATGGGCCTCATTTATGAGGCCTTGCGTCAGTTTTGCGCTGCGGATGCGTCACTTTTTGTGACGCATCTGCGGCGTAAAACATGCGCCTTGTTGCGCCATATTTAAAAAGTGACGCATCTAGGTAGATGCGTCACTTTTTAAACCCCTGCGCCACATCATACCTGCGTCAGGTATAATGTATGCAGAGGGGGCGTTCCCCCGCAAAAAGCCTCGTAATAGTGACGCAGTGAAATCTATGAGATTTCACTGCGTCACTTTTAGGATGCTGTTGCGTCAAAATCTTGCGCCTGCCTCACAGCAGGCGTAAGACTGACGCAAGCCCTTTCACATGGGGCTTTCCCCATGTGAAAGGACGCATTGATGGAGATGCGTCACTTTTGTGACACACTCCAGCAATGCGTCACTTTTGCGCTTACAGATGCGTCAGAAATACTGACGTATCTGTAAGTCCTTGCGACATGATGCGTCATACATTAAATATGACGCATCATTGGTGCGCAAGGAGTGCGCAGTGAAAAGTGACGCATCGCTGTTTTCACGCAGCGATGCGTCACTTTTCATAAATGAGGCCCCATGTTGGTGCCATTAGCGGAGTGAGCATTGGCATCCATGTCCGCCAGGTGGACAGGCCACTTGCTTAGTAGTTGAGGGTTCCAGGACATGCCGTTGAGGTCTGTGGTCCCATGGCATGACATGTGTGAAGATCAACAGGCACTTGCCCTGTTCGTATGATGTACATGTTTCACAGCCGCCACCGGTTCTTTTTTTTTTTCAGAACAAAATACCACCGGTTCTTTGATGTGAGGATGACTGGTAGGGGTAGGACGTGTGCAGGATGGGTGCTACATGTTCTTTGTCTGTAATGGAATTATAGATTTGTTGACCTTCAGTACGTGAGTGTGGTACTTACTTACACCTCTTTTCTCTCTATTTCAGCTTTGGCAGAGAGCACTGACCCACAGACGACGGAGATGAGTGGTGGCAATGCATCCGGATCAGAGATCACACACATGCAGACTGACACAGAAGAGGGCAGCCCCGGAGAGGGGGACAGGACCGTCCCTGAGGACTCACATGTGGAAACACCATCGCGCTCATCTTCCGACAGTGTTGGTGAGTCAGCACTGTTGTCACAGACAGGGAGTGGGCAATCAAAACCTTCAGTCAAGACACAGCACACAGGTCCCACACTGCCGCCAACTGTACCAAGTACTGCTCGTGCTAGCAAGAGATGGGGGAGCAGAGTGGCCTTCGGTGCAGGCACCGCTGCCCCTGCCCCGGTGACACAAAGTGCACTTTGTGCTGAGGCTGTTGATCTGCTGCGACAGCTGTGTGTAGGGCAGACCAACATGATCAATGCATTCCAAGACCACGATAGGAAGTTGGGGCAGGTGGTGGCATTCATGAAGGGGATGCATGGCGATGTTGCTGGTCTACACAGAACAGTTCAGTCATTGGGAAACACTGTGTCTTCTGCCATTGTACAGTCGCATAGACAGGGTGCTACTTCTGTTCATCTACACCACTTGATGTCTCAGGGGGGAGTGCATTTTCTGACCAGGACTCTTTTACAGGTTATTGCACTGGAAGCAGCCACAGGCAGCACGGCAGGGCACGTAGGGCACAGACACCATCCCCTAGGACAGGAAAATCTGTTACCAAAGACGACGTGAGCTACACTGGAGTTCACACACAGGATCCCCAAGGGGTGTTTGGGGAAATGGCTTCACATGCTACACAGGCATCCCACACAAAAGGTACTCCCAAGGCAAGGGAACCTCCCAAGTCCAGGGACACTCCCTTGGACAAGGACACTACAAAGGCAAAGCCACCTCAAAAGAGCAGGGACACTCCCAAGGACAAGGACACTACTAAGGTAGGGGCTACTCCCAAGAGCAGGGCAAGGACACTACAAAGGCAAAGCCACCTCAAAAGAGCAGGGACACTCCCAAGGACAAGGACACTACTAAGGAAGGGGCTACTCACAAGAGCAGGGACAAGGACACTACAAAGGCAAAGACACCTCAAAAGAGCAGGGACACTCCCAAGGACAAGGACACTACTAAGGAAGGGGCTACTCCCAAGAGCAGGGACAATCCCAGGGGCAAGGACACTACAAAGGCAAGGCCACCTCCAAAGAGCAGGGACACTCCCAGGGACAGGCACACTACAGAGGAAGGGGCATCTCCCAAGAGCAGGGACACTCCCAGGGACAAGGTCGCTTCTAGAGACAGGTACACTACAAAGGACAAGTCTGCACCCAGGGACAGGGCACCATCCATGGATCAGGGAAAGTCCAGAGACAAGACTCCTCCTAAGGCCAAGGCACATCCAAGGGACAAGGCTTCTCCCATAGACACTAGCTCCATCAAGGACAGGCATACCTCACCCCTGGCTGCACTGAGGCTGATGTTGTTGAAGGAACGAAAAACAGATGTCTCTGCGGTTGAGTCCCCCATACCTCCACTCCCATCCACGCCCGTCAGAAGCAGAGGAAGGAGTACCCTGTTGTTGCATCCCCCATTACACATGATGCAGAGGCCAGAAGGCAGGCACACAGCAAACGACAAGCAGGGTCCAGCACGTCCCCAAAGAGCAGACCCCCACCAGCAGATGCTCCACCTTTGGTGGGTGATATTTCTTTTGAGTCCGCACCACTTGCCGTCCTGTCATGTCCAGGGTGCCCTCACATATCCCTAAGAAACGTAGACACACACCATTGACACCTGACCACCCAGATGTCGCTCCAGTACAGCTATCCCCAGCTCCCAGAGCCACCCTGCCTCCTGGACCATACAGCCCTGTGGCTCATCATTTCGGTGTTCCCAGTGGCGCAGCAGAAGTTCACTCTCAGTTGTCAGATAGTGGCACTGTGTCTGTTGTTTGCTGTCATGCATCATGTAGTGGCACTGTCTCAGTTGTGCCCTCTCCTGTTTCTGGTGCTGCTGGCAGTGTGTCTTGGTCGATGGCTCATGTGTCAGTCAGTCGATCTGTGGCTGTGTCTCACACTCCTGTTTCTGGTGCTGGCAGTGTGTCTGGGTCGATGGCTCATGTGTCAGTCACTAGAGCTGTGGCTGTGTCTCACACTCCTGTTTCTAGTGCTGGCAGTGTCGGGTCAATGGCTCATGTGTCAGTCAGTCAATCTGTTGCTGTGTCTCACACTCCTGTTTCTGGTGCTGGCAGTGTGTCTGGGTCAATGGCTCATGTGTCAGTCACTAGAGCTGTGGCTGTGTCTCACACTCCTATTTCTGGTGCTGGCAGTGTGTCTGGAGCGAGGGTTCATGTGTCAGTCACTAGAGCTGTGTCTGTGTCTCACACTCCTGTTTCTGGTGCTAGCAGTGTGTCAGAGGCAAGTAGTTCAGGCAGTCCACCAGGTTCTGTGATGTGAGGTGCATTTCCCTTCACTCACATGTCATTTGACTTGGTGTGTAGATTGTCCATTGTAACCAGCCTTGCATTGTTGTTGTCCTTGGGACGGGTAGCTTGAACCACGTACTTGTGCTGCCTCTGATGTACCTGTTCTGAGCAATGGACTGTTGATGCACTTAGCCCCTCTCATGTGCTGCCTCTGATGTACCTGCTCTGTTGGCCACAATGCCCTGTTGCTGTTCTGATACTGCATTCTGCCCTCTCATGTGCTGCTTCTGATGTACCTGCTCTGTTGGCCAAAATGCCCTGTTGCTGTTATGATACTGCATTCTGCCCTCTCATGTGCTGCCAGTGATGTACCTGCTCTGTGCAATGGACTGTTGATGCACTTAGCCCCTCTCATGTGCTGCCTCTGATGTACCTGTTATGTGCAGTGGACTGTTGATGCACCTAGCCCCTCTCATGTGCTGCCTCTGATGTACCTGTTCTGTGCAATGGACTGTTGATGCACTTAGCCCCTCACATGTGCTGCCTCTGATGTACCTGCTCTGTTGGCCACAATGCCCTGTTGCTGTTCTGATACTGCATTCTGCCCTCTCATGTGCTGCCTCTGATGTACCTGTTCTGTGCAATGGACTGTTGATGCACTTAGCCCCTCTCATGTGCTGCCTCTGATGTACCTGCTCTGTTGGCCACAGTGCCCTGTTGCTGTTCTGAGACTGCATTCTGCCCTCTCATGTGCTGCCTCTGATGTACCTGCTCTGTTGGCCACAATGCCCTGTTGCTGTTCTGATAGTGCATTCTGCCCTCTCATGTGCTGCCAGTGATGTACCTGCTCTGTGCAATGGACTGTTGATGCACTTAGCCCCTCTCATGTTCTGCCTCTGATGTACCTGTTCTGTGCAATGGACTGTTGATGCACCTAGCCCCTCTCATGTGCTGCCTCTGCTGTACCTGTTCTGTGCAATGGACTGTTGATGCACCTAGCCCCTCTCATGTGCTGCCTCTGATGTACCTGCTCTGTTGGCCACAATGCCCTGGTGCTGTTTTGATACTGCATTCTGCCCTCTCATGTGCTGCCAGTGATGTACCTGCTCTGTGCAATCGACTGTTGATGCACTTAGCCCCTCTCATGTGCTGCCTCTGATGCACCTGTTATGTGCTATGGACTGTTGATGCACCTAGCACCTCTCATGTGCTGCCTCAGATGTACCTGCTCTGTTGGCCACAATGCCCTGTTGCTGTTCTGATACTGCATTCTGCCCTCTCATGTGCTGCCTCTGATGTACCTGTTCTGTGCAATGGACTGTTGAGGCACCTAGCCCCTCTCACGTGCTGCCTCTGATGTACCTGTTCGGTGCAATGGACTGTTGATGCACCTATCCCCTCTCATGTGCTGCCTCTGATGTACCTGCTCTGTTGGACACAATGCCCTGTTGCTGTTCTGATACTGCATTCTGCCCTCTCATGTGCTGCCTCTGGTGTACCTGTTCTGTGCAATGGACTGTTGATGCGCCTAGCCCCTCTCATGTGCTGCCTCTGATGTACCTGGTCTGTGCAATGGACTGTTGATGCACCTAGCCCCTCTCATGTGCTGCCTCTGATGTACCTTTTCTGTGCAATGGACTGTTGATGCACTTAGCCCCTCTCATGTGCTGCCTCTGATGTACCTGTTCTGTGCAATGGACTGTTGATGCACGTAGCCCCTCTCATGTGCTGCCTCTGATGTACCTGCTCTGTTGACCACAATGCCCTGTTGCTGTTCTGATTCTACATTCAGCCCTCTCATGTGCTGCCAGTGATGTACCTGCTCTGTGCAATGGACTGTTGATGCACCTAGCCCCTCTCATGTGCTGCCTCTGATGTACTGCTCTGTTGTACCCAGTGCCCATGCTCTTGCATACTCAGAGATGATACCCCTATTATGTTTAATAAAGCAAGTCAATCATGTGTAGTGGTTTGGCGTTGTCATTCCTGCTTGTGTACTTCAATTGCGGATATATTTGTGCGATCTAATGTGGTTTCTCAAACATGACACTCCCCTCCCTACGTACCAGCCCTGGCAGGTACTCCTCTTCCGACAGCAAATGGTGTGTTGCGTACCTGCGTCGTCGTCGATGATGGTCCATGACTTGCTGGTGGTGGAGCACAAAGAGTATCAGAAATGCGTGTAGCGCTGGGTCCATGTGGGCGAGCTGCTTGTGGTGGGTATCTCTGCAATGTGTGGTTTCTTCGCTGTGGGGAATCCGCAGTGTTCAGGCAGGTTATTTTTCCGCAGCGGTTTGATGTGTGTTTTCCGCCATCGTGATTTGGAGGACGGTCGGTGACGTCAGTCCGTACGGCGGTGTCTCTGGATTGGTTACGTCCGCCGCGGGGTCGGGTGTAGTTTCGCGGCGGTGCGTGCTCTTCCGTCACGCACGGACTTTTTACAGTGTTTACAATCCTAATATGGCGGACGGAGTGACCGCGGCAGGGGCACACGGGTAAGGCGTTTTCCGCCTACTCCAGGACGGCAGTCGCACTTCCTTCCGCCATCCTAATGAGCCCCTTAGTGTGTTAGTGCAAATGAAGAATAGAACAAAGACTATTTGTCCCATGTCTCTGTGCAATTTATGCCTCCTAAGTCTGTGCCAGTTTTTATTCTCCTAGCTTGCTGAATAAGAAATGGTATAAACGGGGGGCGTGGCTTACGCGTCGCCTAAGATGGCGGCGTAGCGGCGGAGCTCCGGCGCCGACCTCCGTCATATTCGAGCTACTAGCGGCATTATCGGCGGACTTTCACTGTAAAAAAACGTTTTGCAGTTCTAAGGATGAGGTGAGCCCAGCGCCCTCAAGTTTATCCGTTTTGGCTGCTGTTTGACCCTAATTCTGCCACGACTCGGATCTCCCGATTCCGGTCGCCATTTTGTTTTTGGTTTTTTTCATTTCGCTATTTTCATCTGAGGCGCGATGAAGCTTCATTTCTATATCTGTCATACCCCATTATGCAGAGGATTTTTCCTGCATTCTATATTTACCTGAGCACTGTTTTTTGCTTTATACTGCTTCATGGATTTTCTGCTTTTTATTCACTGAATATCCTGTCTCAACCGGGCTTGCCGCCATTCCTTCCTCTTTTTAACTAACTACTCAGGTTCAGGTTCAAAAATCTTTATTCGATTCATACAATGAATCATAAAAGTACAAAGTTAAAAAGCATGATACACAAATTAAATGAACCACTATAATTATACATTTAAAAAAAGTAATTAAAAGTTATTTTTTAAATGACCATTTGTCACTTATCAGGATATGAGAACAATTGATAGTGGGACCCACATTTGTCCCCCAATATTAGCAAGTAATTTTACACACAATGTTAATTATAAATCATACAGCATATATAAAAATTCCCATGGCAGAATACAGGTCTATGGCTAAATTATCCGTAGCGTTTCCTAATCTGAAATGATACTCTTATGAAGTTTAACATGGCACAACAAACTTCAACAGATGGTAGCGATAACAGATAGTCGTAACCTTCTTTGTAAGTACATGGCTGCCGCCCCTTCAGGATAGGTTTAATAAATCTAATCCTTGGCTCCTGATAAAGAGAACAAAAGAGGACAAGGTGTATGGTGCTTTGGTTAACTCTGTTAGGATATCTAGCCTAAACCTTGTAAGATAAAACCGCCATTGCGTATTAGTTGTAAAAGTTAAATAGAACTGGTGCTGAGGCTTGACATAAACAGTTACATCACCCAAGCATGGTGTGTTTAAAAATTTCCAATAACTTGCTTTTATTTGGGCTTTTATGTTTCCCTGAATTTTTTTCGGGTCATTATAAAGATGACCCAGACCTATCTTGTGCAACATATTGCTGACATATGACAACCAAGGGATCTGCTTTGCATTATCTAGGGTCATACAGTCATGAAGAATTTCTTTGGTGAGCTGCAGCTCGTTGGATAACCATATTTTACCCCACAATAATAGGGGCGACAGACAAACAATATCAGTCACATTGGTCATACCCATTTCACTGTGGCAGAAACTGTTTGACGAGCCGGTGGGATCGATAAAACCTGCTTTAGGAATTTATTTTCCATCACCTGTATTACAGCGGGGTTTTCAGTCCCCCATACCCCTGCCCCGTAAGTGGCCACAGATAAACATTTTGATATATAGAGGGTTTTGAGGTACGCAACGGGTTTTTGGCCCAACTTACTACAAAAACGGAAGAGGCCCTCTATGGACCGGCTGGCACTCTGAGCTCGGGCCTTCATTAATGGTGCCCAACTTAGTTTATTATTAAACAGATTTCCGAGGTAATTAAAATGTCCACCTTTTCAATGGTAAGGTTATTCACTACAAATTTCCTGTTTTTCGACCCTTTTGGACCACAGGCCATTATAAAGTAACTACTCATCCATGGAATGACTTTTGGTGGCCTACGCTCTGGTTAATCAGTCCTTTTTGTTCCTTCATGGGGAAACTCCGTAACTTGAAGCTCTCTACCACTACCAAGTTGCCTGCTTGCTCAGATTCCGACTCTACATTACAGGATATGGAAGTTAACGCAACGTCAAAACCTGAAATGCTGCCTGGGACCATTCCAAAAACTCATAATGGTAGTAAACTTTCAACAAACTCAGCATCAACTAAGCGTCTAAAGAAAGACCCTCCTTCACCAGGTAATGCTTCATCCTCTTCATCTATGGATCTTATTTTGGAGGAGATACGAGCTCTCAAGCCATTTATGGAAATGACCACTAAATCCCTACAAACTATGCATGATCAATGGTCTTCCTTGGACTCTCGTGTTCTGATTATGGAGCAATCGACGGAGTCTCTTCAAACTTCCTGTTCTCGTATCCCATCCATGGAGGCTGACATACTTCAACTTAAAAGGCAGGTGGAGGATTTGGAAACAGAAATCACAGAAACAACCTACGCCTGTATGGTCTTCCTGAACTTTCGGAGGGGTCAAACCCTACTGCTTTTTTCCAATCCTTTCTTCCAAAACTTTTGGACTCACCTGCTTTGTCTTCCATTAACATTCAGAGAGCACATCGCCTTGGTCCCAAGATCTCTACCAAACCTCAAGGTGTCATCATGTTTTTTCTACAATATACAGATCTTCTACAGGTTCTTTCAGCCGCCAAGGCCAAGAAGCAAATTATGTGGGAAGGTCACCGTCTTTTCCTGTCTCAAGATGTTGCTAAAGCCACTGCCGATCGTCGGAAGAAATTTCTAGACATGCGTCCACAATTGCGAGCTCTCAATGCTAGATATGGTCTACTTCACCCATGTCTTTTCAAAGTTACTTACAAGGATAAGACTACCACATTCGAAGATCCTGTAGCTCTACAAGAATTCCTTCGTCATCATGGAGCAGACGTTATGGACACCTCCAGAAATGTTTAATTGGACCCTATAACAGTTTGGTCTTGTTGATCCTGCTCATATCTCGTAGTTCCTATTTTGCTTGTCGTTCTCTTTTACCCATTATATTTATTCTTTGTTCAGGAATGTCCTGATTCCATGTTTCCTCTTTTGATATTTTATTTCTTCTCTCCTTTTTTCAGATGTCCTCTCCCCCTTCCTTTCCCGGTGTGTCACATTGTTTTTGTGATTTTTTGGAGTTTTTACGGCAGAGGTCTGGTATCCGCTCTCGATGTCGTCGCCGTCGTCTTTTGCCACCGTCACCCTCGTTTTTCGTTTGTTCTCGTAAGTATGTTTTTCAGTCGTCTGTTTTGGACCTGTACTGTCTTCTTGTTCTTAATCTCTTTCTATTCTTTACTTATTTCATCAATAATTCTTCTAACTTTACTCCTTTATCCTCATCTTTGTTTTTCTTCTGCCTCTCTTTTTTCTTTCTTCTTCCTTCTCTCATTTTACTCCCTAGCTTCTTTTTCTTTATTCTTGCATTGTTCTTTACACTTTTTCTTTTCTGTACTAAGTAAGCATACTAATGCATTATATTTTTTCTTTGATGCACCTTCCAGGTTACTACTTGGAATGTTAAAGGTTTAAATAATCCAATTAAAAGGCAACGGTGTTATCCCATCTCACCAGACTTAAAACTGATGTTGCTGAGGTTCCGTGACGATTTGAACCCGTGTTTTCAAGTTTGTCGGAAATACATAATATTGGTATCAGCGAACCGCAAATGATCCATTTAGCATATCCTGGTGTTTTCGCTACGATACGAGCAAGAGCACTCCTGTTATGAACACATTTCTGATCTACCCATGGCATCCATCTTAGATCATGGCAGCCATTTTGTGTTTCCTTGCCCTCACATATGCAATAGCCTCTGATCACTTCATTCACTCCACTTTGATTAAGGACACGTAGCCTTAGCCGGAGATTCACCTCTTTCATGACACGTACACCTTAAACCAAATCACGCTGAAGCTGCATGACTCGACAAAGGCTGTCTCCTCTGCCCGAGGCCAGCCCACCTGAACTGGTTTTCCTGTCCATTGTCCTGATCATGATTAGGCGGCCGAAGCTGGTAGCCTTGCCCATTTACAACCCACAAACATCTCTTATCCCGTTTTTCTATCTTCTGCACCTGGCTCTGCTCCTTTCCTTCTGGGCCTTTATTAGGGGGAGGTAACAAACTTTACAATGAGGCGGTCCGGCTCTTGAATGCAATATTGACAAGGGATTGTGATGGACTAGTGGGAACCCCTCTTCGTGATGTTTGGCATCAGATATTATCGACAGTTCCTGTGTAACGCCAAATATTTATTGATTAAGACACAAAGGTTTGGGAATGTACTGACATGTGAAATATTTGCCTGAAGCACAATTTTTGGTATATAAGGAGCAAACCCTCAATGTACAAATCGAACAGTCTCCTAGTCTCTGCCCGTGTGTAGATTCTGTGATTTCTGTGTCCCTGCAGTAATAAACCTTTGGTCTTTGACGCCACCATCGAGAAGCCCGTGTTTCTGTTCATTTGCGCACCAAGGCAGGTGGAACTCCGGGGTCTTTGGGTGTTGTTCCCTGACACCTCTGGACGGAACCAAAAAGTCCAGAACTCCAATTGGCGCCCAACGTGGGGCGACGTCATTCGGTACCGGTCCAAAAGCCCGAAGAGTTCGAGAAGCTTCGTGTGAAGATTCCTGAGGGAGGCGCCCCACTTCATCGATCCCGGCATATCGCAAAAGTGGCCCTGAAGTTCTCTTCCACGAGGGTTCCCGTTCAGGACGGCTGCAGTGGGCCGTTGCCTTGACCGTCGCCCTGTCTTGGACCCGAGGTGCAGCCTTAGTACAGCGAAACGTGACGGGTTTCTCCTTGGTGACGTCTTCAGTGCCTCAGTTAAGTATTTAGTGATAGCTAGCTGGTTACTTTGTGAGGATTGTTAAATCCTTGATCGGTTCTTGGTTTGGTTTGGTTTCGTAAGATTATCACTAGTTGTTCTGGTTACGATAATCTATTTGGTTCAGTTTTGGTATCGATACATTAGTTTGGTTTTGGTAGGCCTAAGTTCTTGGTTCAAGTGCACATATCTGTTTCGTGTTTTGTTTGTTTTGTGTTCCAGACTGAAAATGGTAAGTCGGAAAATGTTGTCTTGTTTCGGTTGCAACCATGACTCACGATTGGAGGATTCTTGTTTGGTTCCTCCAATTGGGACTCCCCTTTATGATCTATATTGCAAATTTGGAGTGGGTCCTATATCCTATAACGAGGTGTGGGTCCGTTACTGTAAGAAGGATGGTGTCCTTAGTTGGCCACTACATGGTAGTTTTGAACCCGAGATCCTTGATAATTTAGAAGCGAAATTGTTTAAGAAGAAAGCCCGGCCGGCAATGTTTGATTCTTTCCGTTATTGGCGAAAAGAATCTAAACAGAGAGAAATGAAAAGGTTGAAGAAAGAACAAAAAGAGCAAGAAGAGTTAACTCTAGAGCAAGCAACTAAACAACTGCAAGATAATGAGTGCGAAAAGGCTATAGATGTAGCAATTAGAGAGCATAATTTAGCGATTGACAAGTGCTACCCTGCCTTGCCATCGAAAACAGCTAAGATACTGGAGGATCCCGAAAACGATCCTCTGTTGTCCTATCTGTTACGTTCACCTCCACCGTACGCACAAGGTGCTGCGGCTCAACTTGTACCGAATGTTCAATTGCCGGTTGCTGGACAACCTGGTGTTCTTGTTCCTCAGAATCTAGTTCCTGTACCTTCTGTGGTTAATGTGAATGTTCCTACGGCTCCCCCTCTTTCTGGGTTGCCGACTTCTATACCTGTATCTGTCTCGCTTACACCTACTACTTCACAAACTATTTTCATCGATACTCCTACTGCTTCGCAATCTGTTCCTACCTCTACTGTGTTCTCTACGTCTGCAAGTGTATTAACTCCACTTTCTGTACGTCGAAAAATAACTGATTCTGTTGCTAATATTCTGTCTCCTTTTTATAAATCCTTAATTAAGACTCCTACTTCTGATTCAGTTCAGAGACGTAGTCAGCTACCAAGTACTGAAGAACGGGGAGTTTTAGATTCCACGGCTCTCAGATGGATTACGAAAGTTAGAAGATATAATACGAAAGATGTATTAGATACGTTTATGCAGTGGAAGGAACCAACGCAACGATACGTCTTTGATGAGATGTGATCGTTGTTACGTGAGGAAATAGAGGAAGATGATGTTGAATCAGACTTGGAGGATTTAATTAAGGTGCAAAAAGAGTTTGCTGCAGGAATGATAGTGGGTGATAATATAAAAGAAGCGATGGAACTTATTTTGAGTTTTAGGAATGATCCATCTCTTCGTTCACCGAGAGATTTAGAGAAAGGTAAAATGAAGCTAAGTCGCCAATATCCTATGAGGGAGGTTCCTCCAATTTGGCGCGAAGCTGTGCAAGCTGATGCGGTTGCGGGTATTGCGGCCGCTCCAGCACAGTTCCAACGAGTGTGGATACACATTCCATGGAAACGAGCTGAAGTACTAGCAGTGAAACAGGCCTTACCAGATCCGCGTAAGAATCCGGCCGGATATTACAAGGAATTGACACAGACAGTTGAAGCTTGTATAATGAATTTGGCAGACATTGACATGCTATTTGGCAATGTAGTTCCACAACCAGTGTGGGCTAAAATTCGTAGAGAGGATCATCAAGCAGCCTTAGGTGGTGATTGGGCAGCTATCACTGCAGCGGATGGTCAGCAAACGGGTGGTGCAAAACCCGAACCCCTAATTGCTAATCTTCCAGGTAGAATAATTGATTTAATGAAGACTCTGATGCCCGCATTGTGTGTTAATTGGGATAAATTATCCGCATGCAAGCAAAAGAAAGACGAAAGTGTCTCCGACTTCTTCACGAGGTTCGAAGAGACTTTTGTAGACCATAGTGGTCAGGATATGAGCACTGAAGGAGGACAGAGATTGTTTGTCGATAAATTTGTGCATAATTTGTTACCTGAATTATGCAATAAATTAAAGGATTCAGAGAGTGCGTGGGCTGTTTCCACGACTGCGCAAATACTTGCGACTGCGCAGTACTACGAAAATAGGGATAAAGAGGAAAAGGAGAAATCAGAGAAGAAAACGAAAGATTTAAAGACTAAAGTTCTTTTACAGCAGGCGTATCCGCCTCGCACGAACCAGACTAATATGCAACAGAATTCGTATCAAAGGACAGATTATAGTTCAACCAGGCCTCAATATCAGTGGAATCAGTGTGCGTACTGTAAGAAAGAGGGTCACTACAAGAATGAATGTCCGATTTTAGCGCAAAATAATGCAGCAGTTCAGAGAGGTCGTGGTGGTTTTGCGCAGAATTCTAGAGGTCGAGGGCGAGGTGCTATGCCTCCGCAAACGAATGATCGTCCCTCTAATCACTTTGATCAACGAAACGTACAGTCAGCTCAACAGAATAGATCTCAGCAATATCTTGTTGAGGATTATTGTGAAGTTGATGAGGGATTCCAGCAAAATGGGTACTAGGACAGCCATGGACAGAGAGAGGGAGTAGTATCAGTTCCAGTGGATCAGAGTGGGCCTTATGTCGCAGTAGCAACATCAGGTGTAGTCGAACCGTTTCTGTTGGATACTGGTGCCGCAAAAAGTTCTATCATTCATGCGAAACTCCCTGGCGCACCTTTGTCTGGCTCAACAAATGTTTCCGTAGGTTTTTCAGGCGCCCCTGTTTACAACCCGATATCTAATCCTTTGTCTATTTCTGTTGGACCATGCCAATTGAAAGCACCCTTGATTTTGACGACAGGTTGTAATGAAAATCTGCTTGGTTTAGATTTGTTAAAACGACTATATGCGACACTGTACTGTTCTCCGGATGGAGTACAGCTTACTTTGGGTAAAAGACTCACTTCTCCGATGTACTTGTCAATGGACGCACTCCCGCCAGAGCTGCGCTCACTCCCTAATTCTCTTTGGGCGACTGGTCCTAATGATGTAGGCCTTTTAGAAATACCACCGTATGTAGTAACTTTGAAAGCAAATGTAAAATTTCCTAGAATTCCCCAATATAAAATATCGAGTGAAGGAGAACGTGCACTTTTATTGATTGTGCAAGATTTGATTAAGAAAGGTGTGGTAGAAGAAACTCGAGGAAATGTTTGTAATAGTCCTGTATTGCCAATTCTGAAACGAACTGATCCTACGAAACCTCCAGTATATAGGTTTGTCATAGATCTTAGAGAAGTTAATAAGATTGTGGTTCCGCAGTTTCCTGTGGTTCCAGACATTACTGCCTTGTTAACATTGATTCCTGCTACAGCCAATTGGTTCTCAGTCATCGACTTGAAGAATGCCTTTTTCAGCATTCCGATAGCCGAGGAAAGCAGGGATATTTTTGGCTTCTGTCTAGGAGGTCGAAGCTTCAGATTTAAACGCGCTCCACAAGGCTATTGTGAGAGTCCATCTATTTACAGTCAAGCATTAAAAAGTCAGCTAGATTCTTTTGTCCTTCCTCCAGGTTCTGCCCTAGTACAGTACGTAGATGATCTTTTAGTGGCTGCCGATGACAAGGAAACTTGCAAAGCAGCTACAGTATCGTTGTTACATCATTTGTCTGATTTGAATCACAAAGTATCACCTTCCAAGATGCAATACTGCTGCCAAGAAGTGACCTACCTAGGTCATCTCTTGTCAAAGGAGGGAAGGAAGTTGACCCCAGAAAGAATAAAAGCAATTACGCAAATGAGTGTTCCGCGCACACAGAGAGAAGTACGTGCCTTTTTAGGTATTACCTCCTACTGTAGGCAGTGGATTCCAAATTTTTCTCTTTTAGCGAAACCATTGGTAGCTTTGACTGGGAAAAATGTTCCGAGTCCGGTGCCATGGTCTGATGAATGTCAAGAGAGCTTTACCGAATTACGAAAAGCCTTGTGTTCAGCTCCTGTATTGGGTACACCTGATTACAGTAAACCATTCACGCTCTACGTTCACGAGAGAGAAGGTTGCGCGTTGAGTGTCCTGACACAGAAGTTTGGTGATAAACAACGCCCTTGTGCGTATTTCTCATCAACATTAGATCCGGTAGCTAGAGCGTTGCCTAGTTGTTTGAGGGCTACAGCGGCAGCTGCGGCTTCCATTCGGCAATCTGCTGGTTTGGTGATGAACAACATGCTAGTGGTCATGGTTCCTCATGCAGTGGATACACTCATGAACCGAACGAAGACACAACACCTTACCAGTGCGAGATTATCTGGTTACGAACTGACACTATTAGCGAGTCATATTCAGATCAAAAGGTGTAATGTATTGAATCCAGCAACGCTGTTGCCGACTGATCAAGAGTCGAGTGATTCTGAGCCACATGACTGCTATTTTAAAACGGAGGAAGAGACAAAAGGACGCATTGACCTGAAAGATACTCCGTTACCCGATCCGGATGGTACGCTATATGTGGACGGGTCATGTTTTAAATTGGAGAATGGTGATGTGACTGCTGCTTACGCGGTGACGACTTTGAAGACGATTGTGGAGACTGCAAGAGTGAGTCAGAATTCTGCCCAAGCTGCAGAATTAATAGCTCTAACGAGAGCATGTGTTTTAGCTGAGGGAAAGAGAGTGAATGTATTCACAGATAGTCAGTACGCATTTGGCGTGGCCCATAGTTTTGGCCGGTTGTGGAGAGAAAGAGGTTTCATTACGTCCCATGGGACTAAGATTCAACATGGTCAGCTAGTTAACGACTTGTTGGAATCTCTAACCTTGCCAACTGAAGTTGCAATTGTAAAGTGCAGTGCTCATAAAGCAATCACGGATGATGTTGGACGTGGGAATGCTTTTGCTGATGAAATTGCTAAACAGACAGCTAGAGATGTGAATGAGTAGAATGTATGTTGCAACGTCTGCAAGATGGATCGCTGAGTCTGGGATGTGTGAAGATACAATGGAAAGTGTGAAGGAGATTCAGAAAGAAGCAACTGAGGAAGAGAAACGTGTATGGAGAGAGGGTTTGGGCAAGTTGGACTCGAATGGATGTTGGATTGATTTGACAGAGCAGCAACGTTGGATGTTGCCGGATGCGTATGTGCTTGCAGTAGTGACAATGGCGCACGGAGTAGCGCATATAAGTTCTAAAGGCATCTGTAAGATGTTGGCTCCGGTTTGGAAGAATGATGGGATCAGTAAGTGTGCAGAGAGAGTGGTGAAAAATTGTATGGTGTGCTTGATGCATAACCCTGGCAAGGGAACTCCAACTCCAGCTGGTCATTTCGCTCCTCCTTCCTGTCCCTTTGAAGTGATTCAGTTAGATTTCATTCACATGGAACGCTGTAATAACTTGAAATACGTCTTGGTGGTGGTTTGTGCTTTTTCCAGGTGGATAGAAGCATACCCACTGAAGGACAATACTGCCTTATCAACTGCCAAAATTCTTCTCAAAGAATATTTCCCTAGATTTGGAATGCCACGGATTGTATGGTCAGATAACGGAAGTGAGTTTATAGGGAACGTTATGCAGAGTGTATGTGCAGGCCTAGGTTTGAAACAAAAATTTCATAGTGCGAACCATCCCCAGTCAGCTGGTCTAGTGGAGGGTTATAATGGCACCCTCAAGCTGAAGATAGCTAAGATACAAGCATCCACAGGTTTGGCTTGGCCAGACGCACTTCCCTTGGCTCTGTTATCCACAAGAGCGACTGTACATTCTCGAGTGGGGCTTAGCCCTTACGAGATTGTATTTGGTCGTCCTGCCAATATTTGGGGGGTGCCAAGACCAAGGGAGTTCAGACAGCTGGAATATCCTATGTTGATAGACTACCTTTACGACTTGACTGCTAAATTGAGTCTTATTCATCAACAAGTTTTCGATGCACTACCAAAGCCTCCGGAGAGTCCAGGGCATCAACTGAAACCCGGCGACCAAGTGGTGGTCAGAAACTTCGCGAGGACAAAGAATCTTCAGCCTCGCTACATCGGCCCCTTCCAGGTCCTGCTGGCAACGAGGACAGCCGTACGTGTTGCTGGCCGCAAGCACTGGATTCACGCTTCTCACGTAAAGCGTGTTCCGTTGCCACTGCCTTACGACGACTGGGTGAAGAAGGGAATTGGTGCCTCCGAATCTGAAATCACCCCGAAATTTATCCCTTTCAGTGATGCCGATTTGATTACTGACACTTTGAAACCTGACTCTCCTCCTGAGAAAACTCCTTCGAACATTGAACATTTGTCTCCAACATCAGAAGAAACTTTGTTATCTGCGAACTTAAACTCTGCAACAGCTGCTAGTGATACACTATTTTCCGATCAGACAGTACCAGCGAAGAAGAGATACAACCTTAGAAGCCATAAAAAAGACAAATAAAGCAGGCAACTGCATATTGTAATTTTGATATATATATATATATTGAACTTTTGCTTTTCAGCCAGGAAGTTTGCTATTGTTTATTGTTTTTAAAATTGCCCTGCCGTCTGGGTAGCCGTAGGGTCGTGGCTGTGTGCCTAGTTTGAATTTGCAGGGGTCTGACACAAGGTCGATCTTTCTGTTGGTTTTGGGAACTCCCAGGGCTGACAGAGGCATTTTCATCTACGTACACATCATCAGTGGTCGCGAGCGGATTGTAGAAGATGGAGCTTCCTGCGCTGCAACGAGAAAATGTGATTTATGTTCGCAGAAACAGACTGTACAAAATTCTTCGTAGCAAATGCTTTTTGATGCAATGTGCCGTTACATTTTTGATTATTTTAGCAACATTGGTGGGTGGAATCGTCTTTAGTATAAATCTGATTTTTGTGCCAGTTACTACAGTACCTCCCCTTGATCCTGTTACTTCTACTGTTTCTTCTATACACTCTTTTCACTCGTTTCCTGAACATGAGCAAGCACGACGTACAGAGTTCATTAACAACACTTTTGTACAGCTCTTGCACCAACACCAACTGGTAGTTAACACTACAGACTGCTGGGTGTGTGGCTTGATACCCCACACTATGGATAAAGGTATTCCCTACCTGGTTTTGCCTTTCAGCTATAATGGATCATTTCAGGCCCTTCAAACCATCTTTGCTTATGCCCTTGAGACCTATCCTCCACGTCCACCACGTTCCACTAGATATAACTCTGCCAACAAAGCTTTAGTCCAGGGAATTATTGACATGATCAAGGATGTCAATAATACTCCATCATACCCTAGAGACGAACTACGAGTGTATTTGAGTTGGAATACTTCAGAGTATCGCCTTAGTTTAGGAGAAAGCAAGCGTAAAAGCTCAACTCCAATCCAATCGAGCTGCTGTGTCTTTATTCCTAATAATGCTCCAACAGTTTATGAGGCGATCTCTAAGCTACACAAGATTTCCGACTCTATACATGTAGACAAGGGAAACTGGTCCCTTATGGAGTGGGTTTGGACTCTGATCTCAGCGTGGGGATGGAAGGTTCTAATGGTCATTGGTGTCATATTAGTATTCCTCTTCTCATGCTGCCTGATTATCCAGTGTGGTCCAGCCCTGTGTGGCCTTTGTGCTGCAACCTGTTTTAGGAAACCACCTGCGTTTGGAGAAAAGGCACGAGAAAGGATGATGATACAACAACATGTCACTGACCTGATGAGTATAGAACTAGACTCTGATATAGACTGAGTAATTGCCTATGTAAGGGCAAAAGGAGGGTCTGAGGTTCCGTGACGATTTGAACCCGTGTTTTCAAGTTTGTCGGAAATACATAATATTGGTATCAGCGAACCGCAAATGATCCATTTAGCATATCCTGGTGTTTTCGCTACGATACGAGCAAGAGCACTCCTGTTATGAACACATTTCTGATCTACCCATGGCATCCATCTTAGATCATGGCAGCCATTTTGTGTTTCCTTGCCCTCACATATGCAATAGCCTCTGATCACTTCATTCACTCCACTTTGATTAAGGACACGTAGCCTTAGCCGGAGATTCACCTCTTTCATGACACGTACACCTTAAACCAAATCACGCTGAAGCTGCATGACTCGACAAAGGCTGCCTCCTCTGCCCGAGGCCAGCCCACCTGAACTGGTTTTCCTGTCCATTGTCCTGATCATGATTAGGCGGCCGAAGCTGGTAGCCTTGCCCATTTACAACCCACAAACATCTCTTATCCCGTTTTTCTATCTTCTGCACCTGGCTCTGCTCCTTTCCTTCTGGGCCTTTATTAGGGGGAGGTAACAAACTTTACAATGAGGCGGTCCGGCTCTTGAATGCAATATTGACAAGGGATTGTGATGGACTAGTGGGAACCCCTCTTCGTGATGTTTGGCATCAGATATTATCGACAGTTCCTGTGTAACGCCAAATATTTATTGATTAAGACACAAAGGTTTGGGAATGTACTGACATGTGAAATATTTGCCTGAAGCACAATTTTTGGTATATAAGGAGCAAACCCTCAATGTACAAATCGAACAGTCTCCTAGTCTCTGCCCGTGTGTAGATTCTGTGATTTCTGTGTCCCTGCAGTAATAAACCTTTGGTCTTTGACGCCACCATCGAGAAGCCCGTGTTTCTGTTCATTTGCGCACCAAGGCAGGTGGAACTCCGGGGTCTTTGGGTGTTGTTCCCTGACACCTCTGGACGGAACCAAAAAGTCCAGAACTCCATTGCCCTCCTTGAGAATCCCATCTCTCAGAGACCTAGGGACCCATTATGATGACGGGCAGACTTAGTCCGCCCGCCATGATATCGGGACCCGGGACCGCCCGCCATAAGGGCGGGGGTCCCGATCAGGGCATTAGGATGCGCCCACCACACAGGTGGGCGCATCCTGTATGGTTGCAATTGCGGCGGCAGAGCTGAAATCTCCGCCCGCCGCTATGTGAAAAGTGCACGTTTTGCTTTTCAAGGTGCAACATGACAGGCACCCCGCGGTACCTGCCATGTTGCACTTTGAAATGCGGGGGGGTACCATAGGTACCCCCCATGAGCAACCCCCAAGCCAGGGACTCCCAGGGGGCCCACAACGGGCCCCCGCAGGGAGTCACCGCATGCCTTTCCGTGGCGGCATTGCCGCCACGGAAATGCATTGGTGAAAGCCCATTGTAATATGGCGGGCGGTGTCTAACAGACACCGCCACCATGTTACTCGTTTTCCGCCCCGGCCACAAGGCAACCGGGGCGGAAAACATGCGGGCGGTGTTTCTCACTGTCGCGGTCCACCCCGCCATACTAATATGGCAGGGGGAATTGGGTTGTGGATGTCGGGCCGATTTCCTCCGCCAGGCTGGCGGTGGCTACCGCCAGCCTGGTGGAGGAAATCCGCCCGACATCCTAATGGACCCCAGAGGCTTTGAAACTCAAACGCTGTTGGGTAGGACATGTCTTTCTTTCTCCTGCTGCAGGCAAGAAAAATGGAGTTGTGATTTGGTTTCATAAAAAGTTAATTGTTTCTACAGTTTCTCATGAATGTGATGCTAATGGTTGCTGGGTAATTGTTAAATTACTTATAGATAAAATTCCTCTTGTTATATTCAATGTTTATGCTCCCACTGGAGTTGACAAATCCTTTTGGCCTTCCATTTCTGATAAGTTGGCTACACTTACTGATAAATATGTTATTTTAGGTGGTGACTGCAATCAAATTTATGACCCTATCCTCGACAGACACTTCAAGGTTAAATTTTCACCTTCTAGAATGCATTCCCAATTCACCAATGCTGTCCATCATAATGCATTAGTAGATATCTGGAGATTATGTAATCCCGACCTTAGAGAATACAGTTTCTATTCTCCTTCCCATCATTCACAATCCCGCATTGACTATATTTTTCTCAGCAAATCTTTAGCTCAACATGCCATACACTCTGACATAGATTCCATTTTAATTTCAGATCATGCTCCTGTTCATGTTGATATTGACCTCATCCCCTTTTCCCCTCACTACGAAAGATGGAGATTCAATAATTCTTTACTCCTCGACCCCATTTTTTGTACAAAATTTACTACTTTTGCCACAGAATTTTTTCTGCTTAATCATATCCCCGATACATCCTATGTTATGGTGTGGGATTCCTTCAAAGCAACTTCTAGAGGTTTTATCATCAATTTTGGGTCACAGAAGAAAAAACTCATGGAAGCTAAATCTGCTCAACTTCTTAGTAAAATCAAACAACTTGAACTTGCTTACCATTCCTCTAATACTGAATCCTCTCTCAAAGATCTCATTGAAACCAAAATTTCATTCAATAACTTTACCACAGACGCTGCCTCCAATCTTTTATTAAAATGTAATTCCCGTTATTACGGCAGTCAGAATAAAATGGGAAAATGACTCGCCAATTATTTGAAAGTACGGAAAGAACGAAAGAAAATTGAATCAATCAAGACTTCTACTGGTGACTCTTTATTCAAAGACAAAGATATTCTAAATGAATTTGTCAATTTTTACAAAACCCTCTATACTCCGGAAACCATCCCTACTTCAGCTAATCTTCTTTCCTATTTTCACTCTATCCCTCCACCTCCTTCTGTCCATGTGGATTTTGAGACTCTGGACCTTGATATCTCGATTGCAGAAATCTCCCATGCCGTCTCGAAGTTACATCATGGAAAAGCCCCCGGTCCTGACGGATTCACTATTGAATTCTACAGCCATTTTGCTTCTCTTCTTTTACCAAAACTTTTTATTTTATTTCAATCTTTTCTTGATGCGGGTTTGTCGAGTGGCATGTTTCAACAAGCTTTAATATGTTTAATTCCTAAAGATGATAAGGATCACTCTTTATGTAAGAACTACCGACCCATTTCCTTGGTTAATACCGATTACAAAATTCTGGCCAAGATTTTGGCTCTTAGAATGGACCCTCTTTTACCTGATTTAATCGGTCCTGAACAATCCGGTTTCGTTAAGGGCCATTTCTCTTCCGACAACTCACGTGTCTTTTTCGACATTCTCAGTAAGGCTTCCTCTCTAGACCCCCCTCTAGCTGCTATTTCTTTAGACGCTGAGAAAGCTTTTGACAGGATTAGTTGGGATTTCATGTTTCAGGCTCTTAAATGGGCAGGATTCCCACCCAAATTCATTTCTATTATCTTCTTACTCTATTCTGGTCCTCAAGCATCGATCTTTGTTAATGTTACAGATTCAGATTTTTTTGCTCTCCAAAGAGGTGGTCGACAAGGTTGTCCACTGTCTCATCTATTATTTGTCTTAGCTCTAGCACCTTTTCTTACCAAGATTCGACAGGATAAATAATACCATTTCTGGTTTCCATTTTGGTTCCCAGCAAGTTAAACTTTCGGTTTATGCTGATGACATTCTTTTCTATTGTTCGGACCCGCTTTCTTCTCTTCCTTCTTTTCTTCAACAAGTCTCTTCCTTTTCCGCTGTGTCTGGTTTTCGTCTTAACGCCGACAAATGTGAAATTCTCCCTCTAAACCCTCTCTGTCAAAAGTACCTCTTTGACCACTCTGGTTTTCATGGCAACCATCCAAGATTAAATACTTAGGCGTTTGGTTTGCCCCCCTCTTGTCTGACACTCTTAAAATAAATTTTGATTGTATATCTAAGAAATTGGATGCTGCCGTTATCCGATGGAACCCTCTCTTTTTATCTTGGTGGGGGCGCCTAAACTCAATAAAAATTATGTTATCACCTCTTATACTATATACCATTTCCATGATTCCTATTCATATTCCCGATTATTCTTTTAAGAAGATTGATTCTATTTTACTAAAATTCTTTTGGAATGGTAGACGTTCTCGTATTGCTCTTGCTTCCTTAAGGAAGGACAAAACTCATGCTGGAGTCCGCTTCCCTGATGTTAAAGCTTACCATCGTGCTTTTTCCCTGAAACAGGCATCTTGTTGGCTCTCAACTGATCTCCCTTTTTATCCTTCTCTTTGGCTGAAAATAGAATCCTCTTTTATTTCTCCCTTTGATTTCCGTGAAATCCTATCTTTTACATCTATTTTGACTTGTCTCCGTAATCCTACTATTTCTCACTCTCATAAGCTCCTTCTCCCTTTATTGTCCTCTTCTTATCCCTCTCTCTCTTCGACACATATTCAACCTATTTGGTATAATAAAGAACTCCAGCTTCGTAATTGCTCCTTTTTTTGGAAGACTTGACATTCCCAAGGCCTGCGATGGATTTCTCAACTCCTCTCTCACAACCATCCTCTTTCCTTTTCGGAGCTCCAGTCTCAATTCTCTCTACCTTTCAGTTCTCGCTCGCGATATAATTTGCTACTCCCCATTCTTACTCAATACCTTCAGTCCCTACCACATTCTAATGACATCCCTACCACTCATCAATCTATATCCTCTGCATTAGATTCCTCTCCCCCCTCATCATTTCTTTATAAATCTTTTCATCTCTTCCTAGACAGATCCAAGACTAAGACTGAACTAGCCTGGGAAAAAGACCTTTTGCAAGATTGGCCGGTTTCCTTTTGGGATAAGATTTGGTCTAAAATCCATAAAAATTCTAGAGCTGCCAATACCACCCAAACCCTTTATTTCATTTATAATCGAATTCTGCTTACCCCATTATTTTTGTCAACTTTCTCCTCAGACATTCCCTCTACTTGCTGGTCATGCCCCTGTCTCTCTGCAGATTTGAAACATATGTTAATTGATTGTCCTCCCATATTCCAGTTTTGGAAACTGGTTTGGCTCCAAATCCAAAAGATGTTTCAGTTTCAAGTCCCCTTTTCCCTTACTCACATTTTTCTAGGTTCTCTCTTTCCTACTTTCCCTCAATCCCATCAACACTACATACTCATAGATCTTTTTATAGCTATTGCTTTTCACCTTATTACCTCTAATTGGAAACAAGCTACTAACGTTACATTTCGTGCTTGGTGGAATGCGGTTTGTTTTCATCATCGACTCGATACTAATTATGTTTCCCCCATTTCCCTGGCAATTAAAAGAGATCTCCTTGGCTTCCTTTGGTAAATTATTTTTCCTCATCTGCTCCCTCAGTCACTACCTCCAATGCTAGATCTGTTGAAGTACAGAAGCCACCTTGATTCTCCCATTGCCTTTTCTCAATACCACTTATTGAGTGTTCTTTTTGTTGTTTTCAACATATTGCATAATTTTTTCAGTTTTTTCAATATTGCTATGCTAACGTTATTTTCTCTATATACACAATTTTGATTGCATTTCTTATTTATTTATATATACTTTGTAATTCCATAATTTTCTTTATTACTGTATAACTTGATGGCTTATTATTTTATTTGTTTCTTCATTTTCTGTTCTGCTCTTTTGTTCTTTAATAAACTCAAACTTAAAAAAAAATGGTATAATAGGAGACTTGCCTTAAAGTCGATAAACAGATATTTGCCGCTAATGAGATTTGTAGTAACCTACAGATAACTTTACTGTAGATTTCGAGTTTTTCAGAAGCATGGATTTGAACATCATCAAAGCATTACCTAGTTAAAGTTTTTCAAACAAGCAGAATGATTTTGCAGCCATAAAGTTTTTTGACCAAGCTCACGAGAAAAACCTTAACAATATTGTGGGAACTTTTTAAAAAAAGGCCCAGGGCAGTCAAAGCCTACTGGGTTAAGACTGCATGAATCAGAACTGGTGTTTGAACAAATATCAAGTTAAAAATATAAAAAAATAGAAAAATTGGAAAAAATATTATGAGTCAAATATATTGCGGTATAGAAGTTCTTTGTCAAGAATATAGAGTTTGGTTACAAATAATATAATTTTCAAGAATATCATTGGGGACGATAACGAGTTTGGCAGTGCTTCGCAGTCCCTCCACCGGCTCTACGGTGACACAGCACTGCCAAATCCGCGCAAGGAATGCCCACCTTATTATAAGTTGAATTCGTGTAAGGTGGATGGTCCTTTGCCTTTCCCATGGCAGTGCCTGGAAAAAAGGCACCACAATGGGAATGGCAACAAAAAGTTCCAGCACGGCATGGAGGGTGACGACAATGTTGTTCTCGAACTTTGGGGGAATACAGACAGGGGATTACATGTTGTGCTCCCCTGAATGTATCCCCATGGCGGAGGGCATGGGGGCTCTGGAGGGCCCCCTGTGCCCTGCACCGCCAAACTTTTCATGGTGAGGCTCCCACCATAAAATGGCTGGCGGGTCAGGAACTTGTAATATGCTCAGCTGGACTGCGCCAGTCCCGCTGAGCATCTTACATTGTGGAGCAGCTCTGCCACCGCCAGAGAACAGCTGTTCCCTGGCACAGCCAGTGGACTTCCGCCGCAACGACTTTTAAAGTTGTAATGTGGCGGGCGGACACTGCCAGAGCGAATGCTGCAGTCTTACAACAACTGCACTCGTCATCAGGCCCAAAGTTAATATTGTTTTCAGTAATATGGTTAACAACATATCAGCGATTACATTAAAATCTTAGTTTTATGGGTTAGCATTGTTGGTATTATTGTTGAATTATTTAAAATAGTTTGCAATTTTAAAAGATGTAGTTTTCTGTAATTGTTATTAATAATTCATAGTGTTGTTGGGGGCATAGGAGTGATAGGGTGGAATGTTATTTAAAATGGAAATATATTGATTTTAATAATTATTTTGTATTGTTAATTATTTGTACATTGATACTCACATCGGTACATTTTTAAGTGTTATATTTTGATTTTAAAATTGAAAGTTGCATTTTAATTTTACTTTTATATTAGTAATAGTAAGTTATATTTTAGCAGCAGGTTTTTGGGTCTCTAGGGGTATAGGATAAGACGTTAATTAAGAATTAAATAAACTAAAAATCGTATTAAATTATTTTTAATTGTTAACTTATTATTTAATTGATTATTAATTATGTAAAGTTTAATACTGATTTATTTAAGTTATATTTTAGTTGGGGCCTGCTGGGTTTGTAGGGGAATAGTGTGGGAAGTTACAAAAAATTTAAAGAAATGCAATGCTATTTTTTAATTTAATTACTTGACTACCAATTATGTAAATTAAAAGCAAATACGCACACAGATGGCCTTAATACACATATTACAGTTTTAATTTTTAGCTCTCACCGATGATAACGCATGCACTGTCGCTTGTGAGGCATTTTATTACTTTAAAAGAGGCTTAGGGCCTGCCCATTGCTTACCATTGGTTGACTTCATCGTCACTCTCATTTCCTTGCTTTTCTTCTATCAGAGCCTGCCAGCTTCACTTGTTCTTCATGAGTTTGTCTCTCCCGTGTATTATGGTTGAAGTATTGCTTTCTGCTAGCCTTAGGACTCTGTGCATTTTACCACTATCAACCAGTGCTAAAGTGCTTGTGCTCTCTCCTCTAAACATGACAATATTGACAATATTGACTTATCCCCAATTGACATATTTAGTTTACTTTTAAGACCTTACTAAAGTGGTACTACATGTAGCCAGGGCCTGACAATTAAATGCTACTAGTGGGCCTGCAGCAGTGGTTGCAACACCAACTTAAATAGCCCTTTAAACATGTCTCAGGCCTACCAATGCAGAGCATGTGTGTAGAGTTTTAAACTGCCATTACAAATTGGTAAAATAAACCTTTAGCCAGGCGCACACCTTCCTTTTTAATATATGTAAGGCACCTGTAGGGTAGGCTCTGGTCAGCCCAGAGGGCATGGTTCTGTGTATTTAAAATGTAGGACATGTACTTTTAAGTTTTACATGTCCTTGTAGTGAAAAACCTACATTAATGTTTCACTACTTGAATGCCTATCTTTCCCCATAGGATAACAATGGAGTTGCCTTCTTATGTTTTCTAAGTGCAATTTACAAACAGGAAGAGATAACATGTTCATGTTTGGTGGTTCTGGAATCATAATTTAAAACCCTAACTTATGGTAAAGTCAGATTTTAAATTGCATTCCGAAAATGTCACTTTTAGAAAGTTGTAATTTTCTTGCCTCGGCCATATAGGGCCTGTAGTCTATCTCTGGTCACATGATGGGGTGCAGCTGACAGTTGATCTTTGTGTATTACTCCTAGACAGCCACACATAATAGAGCGCTTAGGTGTGCCTGGATGGGCCATCACTGGCAAGCTGGGAAGGAGGAGCTGGGCATAGTCCCATTTACACCTGAATAGGCTGTGTCCTGCTTCCACACAAAGGGATGCATTCCCCCTGTAGTTCGTCTGGAGCCAGGTCATGAAAGGCAGGTTGCCTGGGGAAGGAACTTCTAGAAGCTTCTTCCCCACTTCAAAGGCACAGCTGGGTATAAATACTGGACCTCAGACACCACCACTTCAATGCACATCTGGACCTATGGATACTCTACAGAAAGGAGGACTGCTGTGCTGCTGAAGGACTGCCACTCTGCTGGACTCCAGTTTTACTGTGTTGACCTTCTGCCCTCTTACTTGGGTGAGAAAGGACTGGACCTGCATCTCTTGAACTCAAAACCCAGAGGGACTCCAAAGGCTAGTTGACTGGCTTCCTGATCTAGGATCCTTGACATATTCCAACACATACATTGAATTTGGGCCGTCTTAGCCATCTATACAACAAAAAAGTACCTGGATTCCCATACCTTGATATCCCAGCACAAGCCTTAGAGGCATAACAGGCTCCTAAAAACCTTGCATCTGCACCTGAACTCTGACCTCTGTGAGTCTACACTGACAAGTTGTGCCACCCCAGTCCTGGACCCTCAGAAGCGGGCTTCAGGTGCTTTGCCAGCCTCGGTGGATCCAGCGGAACTGACGCATCTCCTCTGCTGCAATGCGCAATCCCAAGCAGATTCAATGCGCATCTCCGCTGCAACATGGATTGCACCGATAGCAAAGTCTCACATTGCTGCCACAATTCACAGCACCTTCGGAACCACCACTGTGCGACGCAACCTCAACAAGGGCCCTTAAATCTCGCACCAACAGCAGTCCCAACAATAATGTTGGACTCCACATTGCAGCCTTGCAGCTTTTTGGAACCAGCACATCAAACCGACTGCACTCTGCATCCTCGACGGTAGACTTCGCATCGCAAGCCCCGCCAACAGGAACCTCTCAGGACTGATGCAGTGCTTCGGCTGTGCAATGCAATGATCTGTGCAACGCTCCGTGTTATTCTGTTGTACGTTCCTTTGTGGTGTATTTTACTGTGTTACAGTCTGAAGTATTGCACAAATACTTTACACCTTGCCTCTGAGTTAAGCCTGAGTTAATTTAGGGTTTGCTAGTGAATTCACCCCATGAAGAACTGTGTTTGCTGCTTTGAGAAGGGTTTTACCCCCTGTCAACAAGTAGCCCAATTTCTTACAAAGGGGGCACTTGGCCTTTATTGCCCTTACACCTCTGTTCCTTTGCTTTAAGTATCTCAGTGAAAGACCCGCACAATTCTAGAGACAAGAAAGAAAAAGCATTGACAACGCCAATAGGTCTTGCAGAAGCAAGAGCTACTGGCTTTGTCAATGTTTTGCTAAGTCAGGTTGTAGAGCAGCATGGCTGAAAGTAAAGGGAAAAAAATATTATGAGATGGCACAGTTGACCACATCATAGCACTTTTGTTTCTTTACTTTCAACCATGCTGCTGTACAACATGGTTGAAACACATTGGCAAAGCCAAAAGCACTAACATTGGCGAGACCTATTAGCCTTGCCAGTATTCGTTTATATAGCACATTGCCTGCATGTTCCCAGTGCTGTCCTGCAGACGTACAATCCAAAGCTTTTGTCTTCTTCTGAATTCAATACAAAGGCTTTTGATGCTCTGACTTTTGGAATATTCAATACCTTAAGCCCTGAGGAAGTCGCTGGGTGACACCCCGGAGCGTCGAAACACGATGGCTACAAGAAGTGGATTGAATAAAAACACCTAAGAAGATAAAGAGGCTCCATTATTGTATTATTGTGTTTTAACATTACTGAAGTGTATTATACTGCCTTGGGATAAGAGTTGTGTGTGATTCAAATAGTGAAAATTGTTTATTTCAATCTTGGATTGATGGTTGGGGAGTAGTGTGCATCTCCCCATTCTGAACACACTGCCAAAAACTTATCATTCTTAATTGACTAATATCTGTTGTTGTAACTACTATATGAGCGCCTGAAACCCCTTGCGCCCAGTTCAGTAGACACTGTATATATTCAGCATTAGTCAATAGATGCTGAGGGAAGGTAAACCTAGGGCTATCAGACTTATCTTACTTCACATCAGGTGAAAAATTAAAATAAATCGGGTTGTGGTCTGAGACTACCCTAGGACATACTGTCATCTTCATGTTATCTAACAATTTGCACTTAGTTCATGGACTGTAATGCTTAAGTTGATTACAGTTTATTGTAACATTGATAATTGGTCAATGTACATGGTAAGAATAACACTGCTGTATTACATAAGTATGTTATGTTTAAACAATATGACAATAAACAGATCAAACAAAAAAAACAATGTGCGCTTAGTGAAAACCATGTCTATCCTTAAATAGTGCTTTCGTGGATGAGAATAATATGTATAGCCCGGGTCCAATGTATAGAGAGTCTGCCAAACATTGCAAATACCATATAACTTAATCAGGTCATTCAGGGAAGTCCTAGTTCTGGGTTTACGAGAGGTAGCCCTACGGTTAGTGGAATTGATGCTATAATTCATAACAGAGTTGAAGTCTCCCATTACAACCAATTCACCCGCCTAATCCAATAATTCAAATGAAAGTGTATCAAATATTTCGGGGTCATCAATATTTGGTCCATAAACAACACACACCACAAATTTAAAGGAATATAACGCAAGTTGTACCAATACCCATCTGTCCCTTGCGTCAGCTGTCATTTTTACTACTTGGCCCTTACATTTTTTAGAAGAGAGGACAGTAACCCCCCGGATTGATGTAATCTTGGATGTAAAGTCTACCATGTTATAGTTCAGCTGCTTAAGTAGGGCTCTATCCTTATATGCCAAATGCGTCTCAGTTAGCGCCACCAGATCTTGTTTATAATATCCAATCTCCTCCTGGACCAATTGTCGCTTAACTTGTGCATTAATCCTTGACACATTCCAACACATACATTGAATTTGTGCTGTCTTAGCCATCTATACAACAAAAACGTACCTGATATTCCAGCACAAGCCATGCATATCCATTAATAAACTTAACATTCAACCTGTATGTAACCACTAAACTATGACCTATTTCCTCATCCCCATCCCCCAGCCCCCTGCAGATAAACCAAACTGCCATCAAGGGGCACTCTATAAAACCCATCTTGATCCCAACACCCACCACCCCGACGGTCCACTGACAAACTCCCACCCACCTCATACCATAAGGAAGGAATCACCCCACCTTAAGGATGTTAATGGAAAAAAGGGCCAAAGAGAGCCCCCTACCTGCCCACTCCACCCACTGCCCACCACCACCAACCACCAAGTGCGAGCAAATAGAGAAATAAAAGAATGAGGCAAGAACCAGAAAAAATATATAGTTTGAGTATTAAGTATGCTGATTATTTGTCCCCTTTAGTCGAGCAAGTGCCTGTGCTGCGTCTTCCTCAGAAAAACACCTCTGAACATGTCCATCCATAACAATCTTGAGGCAAGCAAGCTCCTGTAGGAAAGCGTGTACTCCAACGGCCTTAAATGGGTCAATAAACTGTCAATGCTTGCATCTCCGGTCCATTGTAGCTTTGCATAGATCTGACAAGCAACAATTGTCATGCCATCTACTGAGACCAAAGATGTTGGTCAGGCAGTCAAGGAGATAGCCTGCCTCAAGAGAACGTTCCCAATATATATCAATATAGGTCAAGGCTGTGAGCCCTTAGGGCCGGAGGCATTGTGGTTGAGGGGGTTGTCGATGCCCTCAATCTTAGTGTGGAGGAATTTGAGCTGACCCACATGACTCTCAGTAGCCGTTACTTTTGTCGCCACTGTCTCCTCATTAGAGGCCACTCTTTGCTGCAGTTCACTTACATCTGTTGTAAAATTAGTAATCCGACCGGAAGCCTACTCCAGCAATTTTTGCATCTGCACAGTGTCCGCTCTTGCCTGAGTGTAGGAGGCCTGTGCCTCTGCCCGATGAGCCTGCAAGGCTACCATAATTGTTCTTGAAGATAGTTCCTGTGCAGCCTCCTCCATTCCTCCTGCAGACTCCTTGATTGTAAGTAAGGGAGAATGGTACGATAGTGCACCTGACCATATAGCTAAGGGAGAGCCAGCATTCTGGGTTGAACATATATGCAAAGCCTGTATCTTGGGGTACTGGTTCCCACCTACAGCCCCCAGAAGTGTAGCAGATAAACAAGAAATAATTTATCTAACTTCTCCCTTCGAAGTTACCCATTTCCTGGGTGGATTACTCTTGGCCCCTTGGCTACTTGTCTTGCCAAACTGTTGTTGCTTTGTAAGTTTGGATACAGGGTGAGCAGCGCCGTGATCTATGGGCTTTCTCTGCTTGGTTTGCACCCCTATATTTTTTGTAGGAGGTACACTGCCTTGGGTAGGGATAGTGTCTGAAACGCACCATCCAGACTCCTTGGGGCAGATAGATGATCACTTTCACTTCGTGCAGTCGCTTGTACATCCGCCTCTGTTGTAGAACAGTATGTAGAGGCTCCAGGCTTTTGGCCCAGTAATAAGCCCTCATCATCCTCTATATCCTCCATTAGTGTAATGCATGGACAACCAGCAGCATCTGCACCCTTCCCGGGTAACTGGGGAATATCAAAAGCAGTACTTACTTGTGTTGGTTGTATCATACCCCACAGAGCCTCTAATTAAGATACCTGCACAACTGGCATTCCAGTAACATCAGCTGAGAACCCTATTTGAGTTGTCGATAAGAACAGTCTGCGACACTTGAGATAAGTGCAGTCTCCCTGAGCACAACCAATTGGAACGTGGAGACGTTCTGAAGAATTCTAATCAAACTTCAACAAATTATGATTTCCATCATAGTTTATTCCATGTTATATCCACAGGAAATTGTTCAAATAATTTAGCAAATTGCTATTTTGATATCCTTATAACTTTCCCAAAGAATATGCATAAGAATCATTGAGGATTCACCCAATGCATTTCGGACTGGTAAAGTCCTTCATCAGGGGTTGTCTGAAAATAATGTAAACAAAAAATATATGTTGTATCTTTTCAAGTGTCAAATTGCACAAAAAACATTGGAGGTCAAGTAGATTCTGAGTGATAACCAACATGCTGTATGGTGATAAACAATTCAGCCAATAAATTGACCCCACCATGTCCTTGCCCCTGATCCAGTTCATGGTTCACACCCTGACCCTGGCTGCAGCATTGTACCAGGTGCAGAGAGGAAGATGTGCTCACCGGTGGAGTCGCTGACGATGATGCCATTAAAGTCTCTACCAGATGAGATACTTCTCCCGGTATCAACTCATTAGATGCGGCCACATTCACCACTTTTACTGCCCCTGACTTTAATAGCTTCAGAATAGTGTGCCCCACTTGTGAGGTTGTAGTAACCAGGGGTGTGAGTGCCGGGTTAGATCCTAGGTCCACCTCCTATTGCGTCGCAAGATCTTTTAGCAGCCCCTTTTGGGCCACAGGTCCTTCAAGAGGTATTAGCCTTCTGTGGGGTCATCACTGTGTCCTGAAAAATTGCACTGCGCAAATACAGCCAAGAACGTACAGCCAGAAATGCTAGGTCATATACTCGGTGCCACAAAGCTGCAGCATCCGCAAAAAGAGAGAACAGTCCAGGAAAAGCCACAGGGGTCGCCAAAAAAACCTCCCTAAGGCAAGAATCCGCCGGAGAAGCTCCAGTGAAGAGGCCGCATCCCTCAGGCCACCTCAGCAATCACTGACCTCGTGGTGGTGCCGGTGAACAGGAAAGCCAGGAATGGAGCGGGCTCTCAGTGGAATCAATCAGCCAGCCCGGCACGTCTTCACACCCAACCCTTTTGTCCACTCTCTAGGAGAAATCCATATCTGACCACAGGGTGGCTATTCAAGAGTCGAGTGACACTGCACACAGGCAGAAAGGCCCATTTGGGTTAGGCAGAAAAATGAGAATTTTCTAAAAATGTAATTTTTTTAATAATAATATAAACTCTGACTTTACCATTAAATTTCGCTTTAAATATGAGTCCTTAATTCATTTTTCTAGCTGCTCCCAAACTGAAAGTAAACATTATAAGTTGTTATAATGTAATTCAGAGTTTTCCTATGGGAGAGCCAGTCTTGCTACAGCAAAGAAAGACTTTTGGGAGGGGAGGGGGCTGGGGGGGGCAGTTCATTGCTGAGACATGTAAAAAGTCAAATACACATGTCCTCATTTTTAAATACCCTACACCCTGCCTATGGACATTTAAGACCCACCTTAGGGATGATTTATAAGTGCTAAAATGGAAGGTTTAGACCTGGCAAAAAGGTTTATTTTGCCAGGTCGAAATGAGAGTTTAAAACTGCACACAGAGGCTGCAAGGGCAGGCCTGGAGACATGTTTTACAGAGCTACTTTAGTGGATGGCACAAGGAGTGCTGCAGCCCACTTCTAGCATTTAATTTACAGGCCCTATTTACATGTAGTGCCTTAGACTGGGTAAATTACATATGCCAATTAGGTGTACATCAATTTTACCAGATTTAAAAGCGAGCCACGAGCATGTAATCACTAGTTAGCAAGAGAATAGTGTGCAGAGTCCTAGGCCAAACAAAAATGGGTTCAATTAAGGAAGGCACAAATCTGTGGATACACCACGTAAAAGATGGTCAGTGTTGCTCACAGACATACCTAGTTTGTGTCAGTGAGGTACAAGAGTTTGGTATGATTATGTATATTTTCCCCCTACCAATGTACTTCCATTTTCAAAAACATGTCCATGCTCGAAGTGTTTGTAGTGACAAACCGATCTCTGCTACATGTAGTGGTGAGCATAATATAAATGAGTATAAGTGATACAGGGCCATATGTATGAAAAGATTTGACATTTCTTAATGGACCGAATTGCCATTTCGGTCCCTTAAGAAATGCTAAATTGCCTTTCCATATGCACAAAGGCAGATAGGAGATCGCAAAATACGATTTCTACCCATAAGAAATAGCATTGTGCGATTCCCTAAATAGGAAATCGCAAATAGGGATTTCCTTTTTGCAATTTCCTAAGCACATGTACTATGCATTTCCAAAATGCTAAATCGTTATTTAGGAAATGCTATTACCATTGTCACCAAGTCGATAGTAATCATGAGCAATTTTTAAAACTGCACCTAAAATGCATTTTTTAAAGTGCTGTGTAGCGCGCTCATTTCCCAAGGGCATTTGTTTGATTCACATGTGCACCACCTTTTTTGGGGGTGCATCCAGGTGGGTCTTGGATTTGCATTTCCTTATTTGTGAATTCCTATTAGTAAATCACAAATTTGAAAATGAAAAAAACATTCATACATATGGGCCTTTAGGCCTATAGGAACGTATGGTTTAGTATTTCCTAAATAGCGATTTCCAAATAGCGATTCCTAGGACATCTCTACTTTTGTACATTCCATTTTGCATTTCCTAAATATCATTTTCTTGGGATTCGCTGTTTAGGAAATGCAAACTGTAAAGTTCGTACATATGGCCCAAAGTGTCTAAATGTGGATCTGTGGTGTCACCTCCTATACTTGGTTCAGAGAATGCCCTGCATATGGGAGTATAGTTCAGATTAAATGTGTGAGACTGGCTGGAAAATCTATCGCAGTTTGCAGCAATAACAAAAGCAAATACTGTTGAGACTAGAACGTGTTGTAATGTACAACTAGTAACAGAGGAGTGTCTTTCTGTTCCTCATAGTATGCCAAGTCCCCAGATTGTGGTTAAGGAGGCTTCTAGAACAAATACTCATTGCTCTTAACACTGTTGAGAGGTTTTTGGGTACTTAAGGATATTTGCCAATGATAACTGGAATGAGGCACTGAGTGAGGGAAGCCGGTGAACTATGTTTTACTGAGGGGTTACTTGGGTGGGTGTTAATTAGGAATGGGTGCGGACATTTATTGCATGAAGAGGAACACCCTGCGATGGCAACGTCCTTTTAATATGTTGCTAATGTATTGCGTTGTCAAATTGGACTTCATCCCATACAAAAAGACTGCTTGTGTATTGTAACTCATTGCTGGAGTTGGGAGTGGATACTGAATATAGCGCTTTATACCCCTGGCAAGGTTCCCGAAGCACATTAGCAGTTACATCATGAATTAATAACTGGTTGTAAGGGTGATCAACCTGCACTAAGACCAATGAGAAATTTTGAGGGTTGGGTAAGATAGCACAGGGTGGTGGTCTTATTGGCTTTAGGTCACTTCACTTAGGCATATAATGGGACAAAGGTTTGAGACAGAGCTCATGCACGTTGCCTTATTTATTACATTTGAAGGAGGCAGAGAATAGTGACCTGATGCATTTGGCAGTGCCCTGTAACAATGAGACATTTGTGCTGGGCCTTTGCTTAAGTCTTGGAGTTAAAAGAGACTCGAAGGTGATTTTCAAACAACCACCTACCCTTTCAATGACCATTTAGCTGGGGCGTGGTAACCTATAAGGGAGAATCGAGTTACCAGTTTTTGAAAGCACTTTTAGGTTAAATTCGGGTATATGCAAGCTTATGAGAAACTGGTTTGAAGTACCTTTGGACAGTATGGGATGAAATGCAACAAATGATACATTTAATGGGAATGGGATACTTCAAAAGTGGGAGAGAGAGAAATGTACGTATTAGGAACCATAGGATACTATCGCTCTATCAAGATCTAACTTCACGACTGGTATCCTACTACCCTAAAAATAAAATGTGAACTCATCCTCCTGCCCCCAAACGAATATTCAGTATTCTTATTCTCTTCTTCTGGGCCCTCACACATCCTATTGGTGTCGTGCTTCCATAGTGCTCCCTGGAATATGGTTGAGCCCACCCTCGTTTTTAGGGACTAGGGTGTGACCCGATGATGAAGTATGACCCCAAAAGAGTGTGTAAGGGTCCACGAGAAAAATATTGAATATTCCTTTAGGGGCAGGAGGACCAGGTCACATTATATTTCAGGGTGATAGGATACCCATTGTGAAGTTAATACTTTAAAAGTGGGACAGGGCTCAAATGTACATTAAAGGGGTAGAAAAGATGCATGCACTGAGGTATGCCTAGTCACATCCCACAAACTCACTCCCTTTGTGTTTCTTCCAATTCTGCCAACTGAAACACTGAAGTTAAAAGTGAATGGTGATATGTAGGATAGCCATCCCACCAGCCCCGCAACTCAGCTCATAAGTATCGAGCTTGCCTCCTAAATCATATTACAATAGTAGTTCAATCAATCAGGATTTATAAAGTGTGGCTAACCACCTGATAGGGTAGCCAGACGTTTGCAGATCCCTGAGGCTTATTCGAACAGCCAGGTCTTGAGAGCCATAAAGAATTCCGGAAATGAGGTGATGGTCCAGAGGTGCGTGGGAGGCTGTTCCAGGTCTTTGTTGCGATGTGGGAGCAGGTACGTCCTCACCTGCTGCTTCGGTAGATGCAGGGAGCATGGGCAAGTGAAAGGGAGGTGGAGCATAGTCTGCTTGTGGTTGGTGGAAGTTCAGCGGTGGTTAATGTACGCAGATCCTTGGTTGTGTAGAGCCTTGTGTGCGCGGGTCAGCAGCTTGAATTGGCATCTCTAGTTGTGCCTGATATGTTTGTTCTTAGCATTGTCATGAGTTTTCCTTCCCTACTACCACTTCAACCTATGTTGTGTTGAACTGATATTGAGAAATGTTAGGATTGTGGGTCTCTCTCCATTGCATGAATTGCTTATGAATCTGTAACTCTCTTTCGGAAGGACGTAGCTGTTGCTGTAAAGTTCTGCTGACCTGCATTTTAGATGGCAAAGCTGCCCCTCTAAGGTGTGGCCCAGACACTACCGCATCAGTGCTTTAATTCGACAGGTACTGTCCTGTGCTGAGTACTTGCAGCTTTTTATTTGAAAAGGGACTGTACCAGCGCTTTTCAGCAAGGCTGCGATACATCTAATGAGAGAGTACCAGCACTTCTCAGGAGCAAACAGGTGCGCTGAAGAGTGTGTACCCGCACTCCTGTATTTCTATTTAAAGCACTATATCCAGTGGCGTAACACAAACGTGTGGGTCTCCCTTCACAATGTGATGAGGCCCAGAGTCTCCTATATCTTGAGATATTCATTGTCCTTTGGCTGAATAGAGGCCTCCAAGAGTTAGTCGCCTCGTACAAGATTGGGGGACGGAGGGGGCAGCACCAAAAGGGCCTGTGTTACGCCCCTGCGCACACCCTTAAATATTGATGTAGAAACACAGCTGTTCTAGTCAAATGCATCATATCCCCCTAAGACGAGTCAACAGTTTTCAATATATTTTTCTTAATCAGTCATGACAAATGTGTGTGTTGTAATCAGTGTTGATTTGGGGATAGTCTGCTAAGATAAGAGTGACCAAGCACTGAGTCACCGCCCCGCACCGGCGCGTCTCTCCGTGGTGTTTTCAGGTTTCACTTACATCTTGGACTGCGCATGCGTGGGCTGTCACCGAGAGGCTGGCCTTGCAGTGGCTACTTATGCACAACAGTTCAAAAGGTAAAGTTTACATGTAAACACGGCACAGAGATAATCCCTGCCAGCCTAGAGGGAAATTCCTACAGATCTGTGCCGCGATGGCTACACTACACAGCCAGCGGTGACTCACTCACATGACTCTTTAGCCGCTGCTTCCTGTGCTAAACTTCCAAGTAATGCAACAGGTACGTACACTGCTGGTGATTCATGAAGAGGAGGGGAGAACGCACTGTTCTAATTGTGATTCTGACCTGTACTGCATGTAGAAGGAAATTATCGAACAAGTATAATAATGGACTGGAAACAAACATTTCCTCGGAAGACCACGTCAATAATGAGCGAGGTTAGTGAGAGAGCCCGGACCACTCTCGTGGTGCGGAGAAGGTGGCAAGAGCCCCCCCCCCTCTTTATTTGTTGAAGTTTTATTTAGCGCGAACTCGACCAGAAGGTGTTGCTTGAAGTGCTTCGCCTGAGCACCAGTTACATCACACAATGACACATTCATTTTTGGTAAGTACGGAGAGAATAAGTGATTTGCCCCAGTGGTCGAAGTGGGAAAAAAAGTAGGGGAATTGTGGGCGGAGCATCAGGAGGCGAGAATAACAGAGGATTGAGTCAGTGGGCGGAGTCAAGGTGTGGCTAAAAAGAGCAAAACATACCAATGTTTAGTATGTTTGGAAGTTTCACTGACCAGTTACAGCTTATAACGAACGTTATTTAATACAACCAATGGATACACATGTATTTGAGGTTTAATATATGCGTTAATGACATTAAAATACATTTACAGTGTGGGCTACGTTTTCAATCACAGAATGTCCCAAATACGCTTATAAGTGGAACCAGACCCAAGTTGGCTCCGAGCCATTCAGTTTCTTTCATCATCACTTCTCCCTTTTTTAACTGTTTCCGAACATAAAATTTGGGATTAAAATTCTATGACAGGAGGCCCGAAGTGTTGGGGAGTACTGTTGATTACATCATTCTGAGCCCCTCTGTCAATGCAAAATTGCAGACCTACATTTTTTATGTGCTTCAAGCAACATGTCATGAAGCCAGCATTAGTTGCCTCCTGGTTTCCTGTTATTGTATCTAGAAATAGCCCTCTATAATGAATATATACACCTAAAACAACCCAGACCTGTTGGTTTTGCAGATGCTTTTAGCAATATCAGATGAATGAGAAACTATTATATTAGTAGTTTGTGAAATTACTACTCAATTTGGTTAGCAATGAGAATTGCAGATGTATCAATTCTGAAATTATGAGACTCACACAGAGGTAGAGTCAGAAATAGGTAGTGAACCTTGGATTATCTCAATCAGTTATTTTCTCCCCTTCAGACGAATATCCTCTGCAATCACTATTAGACAACTTCATCCTTTGTCTCTCCACAAGCACTGTAAATGTAAATGTATAGGCATTTATATAGCGCACTACTTACCCGTAGGGTCCCAAGGCGCTTCGACCGCTGCGAAACCCTTCCTGGCTTCCCTGAGAGATGGTCCCTTAATGGGTATCTCCAGGGTGAGACCAGGCATCCCCGGCGGTCTGGTGGGGCCGTTAGTGAAGATGAGGCAAGCTAATGCCCAGAGTTGCCGAGTGTGATCGCTGATCAGAGTGGGCACCGAGGCGAGAGAATTATCGAGTCCGCTGACCCTGGTCCAGAAACTTGCCGCGCCGGGAATCGAACCCTGGTCCCGGGCCGTCCTCTGCTCTCGGGTCTGCCGCCTCTAACCAGTGAGCCACACTACTTCACTGTAGGTGTCTAGAAATACCATCCAACATAGACTGCATGAGGAAGTTCAAACATAAATGGTAAAATATCCTATGTTTTACACATAATTATAGCTCTGCCATATTTGCCACATAATACATCATCCGTTGCATAATCTGATGGTTCTAACAAAAAAATTGTTTGTAGCTCAAACGGATCAAAACATGTGACTTGTGTTGCTGTGAAGTAGAAGGCCCTTTACAAAGCTTGACTGGTCACCGTTGTTACTGCTGCACTTGTATATTAAACTGGTATTAATGAGGGAAAAGCTTTGCAGAGACTTTTAGTATGTAAAAAAAGTAAAAATAATAAAGTATCGGAAAATGTACCACACATTACGCTGCAGCCTTTCTTTGCTGCATAATGTAGTCAACACTGCAACATAATTTTGTACTCCATTGCTGCATAATTGCAGTTGCCCCAAAGCAGGCAGCACATGTTAAGTTCTTGTGCAAGAAGCAGAGAGACCGTGAAGTGTGCGCACTTAGAGGCATATGTACAGGAATTGTGGCGTAGGGCAGCACAGCAAGTTATTGTGCCGTGCTGCCCTGCATCACAGGACAGTATTATCCAATATAGTCAATTTCTGTCTTTTCCCTCTGCACTGGCACTGTTTTGTCAGCCTAGCGCCAATGCAGGCACCCGGTTGCATGCAGGATTGTTTTTGTGCAGGAAGGGGCACCTTCCTGCACAAAACCAATCCTGAGAGGCTTTTTCCTCTCTCTAAGTGTGCTGCACATATAGAAAGAGAAAAAAACAGGGAGAAATAATGATGTTCCTCCTTGTTGTGGCTCCCTTGGGGAGGCGTAAGATTTTGATACATTCCCGGTTTTACAAGTCCTTGTAAATCTAGGAATGCATCAAAATCCATGGGGGTTGCATGGGTACACCTACCACAACACGTCTCTTGTGCAGAGGAAGACAAAGCGGCGATTTACGCTTTGTTGCATTACTTCATATTTATGAAACCATTCAAAGCCATGCAAAGTTGCTATTAGTGGCTTCATAAACATGACTTGGAGATTTGCATTGTGCATTTACCATGTTCCTTGGTGAAAATATGATGCATGGTCCTCGTAAATTTGCCCCTTAGTTTTATGTACGTGCACATCCTGCATTGTCGATCCCTGGTGAGTTTCACTACTACCTCTAGAACAAAGCCAATGGAGCCACCAACGGGTGAGACGGACTGGCCTCAAGGGTCCTATGACCTCAGTGTATATTGTGATTTTCTTTGTATGTGCTTTTTAACTTCAAATTTACAAAACAGCGCTCAGTATACAAGTTTGTAAAAGTTTGCTCTTCACAAACATAAACAAGCATGAACAGTGGAATAGGTCCCGCATTTGCGAGACTTTGAGCTATTGGCATTGTAAATGACAAACCTTTTATCTGTGTTGGTTTGAAAACAGATAAATAAAGGGCATTGTCATTTACAATGCCAAAAGCTTAAAATTTTGCAAATGCAAAACCTATTGCATTGCCAATGCTTATGTTTAAAAGTGCCAAGGTTTGGGCACAGTCTGTCACAAATTCCACACCTGGAGTGCTCTTCCTTTCCTTGAGGTGGTGTCAGTCTGGGTGAGCCCCAAAATAAAGAGCAGATGAGGTCAAGTGTGGTGCTGAAAATGCATCCTGATGTGACAATTGTATTGTTCACAGTGGGGGCAGGCAGTGGGCCTCCTCACTAAATGAGGTGTAAATCACTGCAGCAGCAGGGCCACTAAAGGAAGCCGTTTTCGCTGCAGATTGATTACTCCTACAGTGAAACACTTCTCCTACAGTGTGGCCTCAGATACAGAGGGGACGTGGGAGGAGGTCGTGGCGACTTCAGAGGCCTTCCTTAATCTGCATCACCATGGGCTGGACCATCACGCAATACTATTTACATTCAGATCATCCCTGCCATCCTGGGACGCATTTTTAAAATAAAGAAGTAGGGGAACAGACTGAGTTAAATTTCTACCACTGATTTGCTCAGAATCACAGGATGTTGAGCCTAGCCAGAGACTCGAATCTGGTTCCCTAGCTCCAAAGTCAGCTCCAAAGTCAGCAACTCTGGCCATTATGCTCCTTCCTCTCTCCTTAAATCCATTTGAAAAGCAAACATTCACAATGCTAATCTTTGTAACTAATATATTGTAAAAAGGTTTTATCAGACTTCGGAGTGATATACGGAGCAGGCATTATACCCATCAGCAATGCAAGCTATGGCACGACAGGTGCAGCATGGGGAGAAGCAGTGCAGGAATAATAGATTCACAACTAATTGTCCTCAGGAAGCAGTGTATGTGCGCAAAATACTTACTGTAGCTGCAGAAGCAATGCAAAGTACCCATGCACACACACAAAAAGAGATATATCGCAAGCAGCAGCAGCGCAAAGGTTGCTCACCCGAAAAAGAAGAGCGACAGTTCTAGCAATAGTAGAGTAGGCTCGCTATATCTTTAAATATCTTGAATGTCTAATTTTCAGTTACGTCCTAGTTGATACAAATTAACTCACAGTTGAAATGCACTGCCATCTTGTTATCCAGTGTTGTATCTCGTAAATGTAGCCCTACTGTTCAAGTAAACTCCGCCTGATTCTGATGTAGGCATTTTTTTTGCAGTTATATATAGTGGGAATTCGACCGAAAGGTATTGGAGAGCTTTACATGAGCACCAGTTATATTACACAAGGGCACATTCATTTTTATAGGCACGAGAAATTAAGTGATTTGACCAGAATAGCCGAGTAGAGCCAGGCAGGGTCAGACTTGGACAAAAAATACACCTAGGCACCAAAATAGTTGTGGTCCCCATTAGTGCATTAGAAAGCTAAAAAAAGCGACCAATGTTAGCAAATTGGGACAGTTTTGAACTTGTTAAGAAATGCTGTATAAGTGTTTAACACTACATGGCAGACTGCATTTATTTGCGCTTGCTGCAGGCAATATTTATTTCAGTATTGGGGAAATGAACAGTAAAACAAGCCTACAAAACAGTAAAACAGGCCCACAATCAGCCAAAAACGGGCCCATACACTGACCTGTCAGGCCTGATTGCCCAGCAAGGCCAGTCCACTCTTTTGCATTTGTCACCCTAAGTGGGAAGGGTATGCCCAGACGTGGGTCCCGTGCTCACTACACCACTGGATTCAAGCTAGCCTGGCTGAAGAAGGGTGATGCCCTAAAACTGGTCCCTGGATTCTTGTTTCCGGTCCAGGAAGGACCAGGCTTGGCAGTTCGACTGGACTGTTCCCACGAGAAACAAGGTCAAGACTTATTTGCATATGGCTGGCTCTAAACTGGGGTGTTGTGGTGAGCAAAAGAATGATGGATTAAACCCAGATCCTTGTGACTGGGGGTGAATGTTTGCATTGTCCAGCACTCTGTCCATCAATTGTTTCTTTTGCATATGTCGCCCTAAGTGGAAAGGGTATGCCCAGACATGGGTCCAGTGCTCACTACACCACTGGATTCAAGCTAGCCTAGCTGAAGAAGGGTGATGCCCTGAAACCGGTCCCAGGAGGCTTGTTTCCGGTCCAGGGAGGACCTGGCTTTTCAGTTCGGGCCAGACTGTTCCCACGAGGAACAGCGTCAAGATTGTTTTGCATATGGCTGGGTCCAAACTTGGGTGCTGTGGTGAGCAAAAGAAAGATGGATTAAATCCATATCCTTGTGAATGGGGGTGAATGTTTGCATTGTCCAGCATTCCGTCCATCAATTGTTTCTTTTGCATTTAGAAAGATGGCATAGCTGTATGTTGTAAACAATAGCTGTATGTTGTAAGCAAAGTTGTAAGTTAGGCAATAGAGGTGCAAGCTTCAGTCACTTACAGAACATGTGGAGTAAGTTGGAGACTGTAGTGACAGGCTAAGGCCCATACAAATAGGGACAGAGCATGACATCCTGAACCTGGTTGACATGCAGGGCGCTATGTGCCTTCTACATATGTAGGGGCCAAGGCTCATCATGCATGCATTTCCTTTTTCTCCTTTAACCTCTTAAGCGCTGCTGACGGCCAACGGTCGTCACGAGCGCTACCTCCCCAGTGCTGCGCACGACCATTGGACGTCCATTCAGCACTAGTTCCAATGGACAGCGCAGCACTGGGGAGGGATATTTGCGAAGCAGCTAAGGTGTTAACATATTGATATGGATATGGTAGTCTTCAAAGATTGTTGTTTGTTTGTCCATGCGTACTGTTTTTCACTGTCAAACCTTTCCCCAAACCCCCTTCCCATCCATTCAACAAACCCTAACCCTCTTCCCCCGGGCTGTGTGACTTATTGAGGTGTGACTAAATTAAATGTACACCAATAATTAATCACACGCTTGCTGGGGCGGATGTGGCTAAAGCAACAGTACTTCAATTTCAAGGCAGAGCGATGATCTTCTTCTGCATGCCCACCCATGAGCATTATATTTTAGAGGTGATTTTTATTTAACAAAGGAACATATACCTCAGCATTAATTGTCGGCATTGATTGGATTTGTTGTCATTCCTCATACACAGCACTAACTGTTACGCTGTAGGCCTAGTCAAGTGACTCGACACAACTATAGTTTGTAACTCTGTCTAGTAGGCTATCCCCACCACCATTATGTTTTGTTGTAAAATATTTTAGCATATTATTGTTGCTCAGTAAGTTCTGTACTGTACTTCATTCTACTACTCCTCGAACAGTCTCTCAAAAACAACTGACTGTCTCATTTTCTTTTTTTGCAAATGCTGCTGCCCTGCCAGTGTCTACTACTACTACTATACTACCACCACCACCCCAATCATGGGATTTTAGAAAAAGGAAACCATCTTCACCATGCAGCCTTCGCTGTGCCTAAGTTAAACATCAAGCAAAGGTAAGAGAAGTTTGGGGGAGGCATAATTAATAATGGACATGTTTTCAATTAATTCACACACCCCTTTGAGTCCAAATAAAGAATGCATAGACTAGAAGAGAGAGACAAAGTATTGGTAGGACAACTCGCTCAGTGAGGGGTGTCGCATCTATCTGTTTGTGTCTTACACAGTCACCAAATATTTAAATCAAACACTGGCTATGAGCGGACCTGCACCAGCAAGGAAACAGTGTGATGTAAAACAGTAACCCCACCTACAAAACATTAACAACATTGCATGTATAGTATAAATATAGATTTAATTTACCAAAACAAAAATAAACTATCTAAAACCTACAAAAGCTGACCCACCCCCCTCCCTAACCCCAACCAATGTCCTTAAGAAACTGAAGTCCAAATGTCCAAAAATCCCCAACGCCCAATTCCCACCCACCCAAGTAAGAATTAAAAAAGGGGCATAAGACAGGGACTCTAAGAGGAATGGCAGGATTGGAGGACGACATGCATCTGCTCCTCTAAACAGGTGACACGGCGCTTGAGAGTGCGGCAGTTATAGCAACAGTGGGGGGGGACCCGAGATGGTATGGCGGCTGCTGGCGGCCACCAGACGGTGGCGCCGTACCGCTGGAGGGCGGTGACTGGGGCCCGGGGCACTGGAGGAGGCTTCAAGTGCTGCAGCAGTCTCCTCCTCTGCCAAGACCACCAGCCGCCGATATTCCCGCTGGATTGCCTCCAGTTTACGGGGCCGTGCCTTGGCGGCCAACTCCTTCCGATCAACCTTGGAAGGAGTAGCTGTATATCAAAAAGAAAAAACAAGACAATTGTAATATATACTCTTAGAAAAACAATAAGACAAGTTAATTATACACATAGTTGCATGGTAGCACTATAAAGCACAGTACATAACATTTAAAAAATCTCGCCCATCCTTCTTCCTTCCACCCGTCTTTCACTTTTAGTTGAACACCAGGTGATCTGATCTGACTTTTAGTGTTCTCCATAAAATTTTCAAAGCGGAGTTGAAAATTCACAGATAGATGAGGCCATTGGTTACTCAATACTCCCGCCCCTATGCCAATTAAAGGGTATCTTCACTCTTCAAACGTTCACAACAACTTACCTACTTAGGACATCTACTTACCTACTTACTTAGGACATCGGATGGTGGGTGGACAAAGTTCGTCTGCCATCCTCACGCTAAAACGGGACCACCCGCCATAAGGGCGGGGGTCCTGTGAGGACAATTAGGATGCGCCCGCCACAGTGGCGGGCGCATCCAGTATTTTTAACATTGTGGGGCGGTGCGAAAATTCCCGCCCGCCGCAATGCTAAAAATACACGTTGTGCTTTTCCAAGCACAAGGTGACAGGCCCTGCGCGGAGCCTGCCACATTGTGCTTTGAAAGGCAGGTACCCTCCATGGGGGACCGCAACGGGCACCCCAAGCATACTCTGCATGCCTTTCCATGGCGGCAATGCCACCACAGAAAGGCATTCCAAAATGCAGATTATATGGCTGGCGATGTGTTCAGACACCGCCACCATATTGAAACCTTTTCCGCCCGGTAGGCATGTCGACTGTGCGGAAAATCGGTGGACAGTTTCTATCCGCCGCGGACCCCACGCCGTAATATGGCGGGGTCTTTTCTACAGGCATGGTGGGAGGTTTGCCCCTGCGGGGTCGGCCGTGACTACCGCCGTCCCGGCATGGGCAATCCGCCCGCCATCCTAATGGGGCCCTAAGTCTCACCAGTACAGTATATATACAGTACTCCCTTGCAGTGAGTGTAATGTCAACAATAGTTAAGGATTATGAATCTAACTTACCACCGCCCGCCACTGGTGCTGGCACTCCCCCTACCGCTCCATCGGTTTCCTCGGCAACTGCCGCATCCTCTCCCTCCATGTCGCCTTGGCTGGCCCCGGCAATGGTGGTCGTGGTTGGTAGTGCGCCTAGAAAACATTACACCTTTTTTAGGCGTCATATACACCTCCACCTATTGGTCAGTAGCAAGATTGAAAAATTAGTTAATAGTATATAACATACATCACTAGTACAAATCAGTTATATATGGTCCCTAGGGTCATTCTAGCTTTTGCTTAGTTAGCCTGAGCCATGCAACCATTTTACCTTTGTGTCTTTTATTTTTGCACATGTGACGTTACCTTGCAGCTTGTTGTATAAGACACCTTTGAGCCCGCATGACCTCACATTGCTACTGTCTAAGCGCTGCGTACAAGCAGTTACCCAAAACATTAACAAGCCACTTTTTTATGAAGTTCTGGTGTACTGTTAGTCCATATTGCTTATCCATAAATGCTACACTTTTTGGCATGGCTGAGAAATGCTTGCAATATACTAACGCGCACCATTTAATTTTTCACATTACAGATGGAAGATTCCCTTCTACGAACCAGAGCTTTGCAGAGCTTATGATGATGCAACAACTACCAGTACTAGGTTCTTCTAAGGTGAGGGGTCCCTTCACTCAGACATCCTCATTTATAAATTTATATAAACTAAATTCCTACCTAGGGGATGGGTGGTGCTTCCACCACTGTTCAGTTATCATGATTTAATTAACAACTGTAAGTAAGTGTAACAATATCTATTGTTTTAATGTTATTGATTTTCCTGTTGCTGCTGCATTATAATAGAACAATGTACAGAGCTTGTCAATAAACATTTTGAACTTACATAGACTTGGTGGTATTTGGTGTGGACTTACACGAGTGAGCAAATTAAAGGAAGCATGTGCATTGCTTCCACGACTGAGAGGTTGGGTGTGTTATGTTCTGGGTTGTCTACTTGTTGGGTATCTCGGGGGGAGGGTTCGGAGAGCTAATAGTTATGACAAGACACTACTATAACTAGTCGGGCAGGGGATTGTGGTGGGTTCTGATTCTGAACTTCTGATTGAGGTGAGTGAGGAAGGTCCAACCTACCATCACTAACATCCTATTTTCTTGTGCAAAGGTCTGTATGTGCAACATCCCTACAACAGTAGTAGTATGTCCTATCATATCAAAATAGTAATAAATCTGCTTGGGCATTTGTTGGTGTGAATTGTCAAGGCCTCAAGATTAACAAAGACTCAAGATCAATAAGACTAGAAGTAGTACAAGAGGACGACCCAAAGGACTGGACTCAATGGCTAGAGCTACTGGTGAATCTGAGTTTTATTTACAACCTTTTAAATAAAGAGTGGCCAACTGGGCAAGCTTAGCTACTACAGTACAGACAGACTAATAGTAGTAGTAGTAGTAGTAGTACAGAGAGTCATCATAGCAGAGGCAGGGATAACAAGATTTTTGAAACAGTACAGATCAAAGGATAATTGTTGGTAAAAAATAGCATTAGGAAACTGAAACAATAGTTCGGGAAAAATGTGGTGCAGTAAAAGTTATTGAATAAGAATTATTATTAAAAACAAGAAGACTTACTAGGGCCAGCAGAGGAGCCCTCGTTGGTGTCCTCCTGGTGTTCTTGTTCTCCCACCGACTGAGTCTCACTCCCTGTCTGCCTGGCCCTGGGTGCTGAACAGGAAAGATATAAGAAATAGACAAACATTGATGGATGGTATCAAACAAATAAAATACTTTTAAAGAACGATCAAAAAACACTTATGTAAACAACAATTGCAATAACTAAATTGACCGATCTCATCTGGTCAACAAGTAGTATCGGGGGATTCGCGGATCGACTACTTCCTATTTATCAACACTAATCTATTCTGATTCCAGAATACTAACTAAGCATAAGTACGACGTACCACAAGACCTAGCCCACCTATTCCAGGCGTGCCAATCGTACATTAAGTATGCATTTCCACTTCTTTTAGTCCTCAACAAGGCATAAGGTCAAATGGAGGACACATGACTACATTTTTTGTATACACCAAATTTTGGGTTGATTGATTGATGCTGATGTTCTGCTAGTGCTAAGCCTATTACCACCACTCATTGAACACACTAGAAAAGGTTTATTAAAGACTGGGGTACTAGCAGCACATGATGTAACTGAGGGGGCATCACGCATACCACTAAAAAATTACAAACTCATACAAAGTAACTAAACCTAAGTATCAATCCGCCCCTATCTCTTAGTGACAGGACAAAGTAAGGACTAGAGTCACTATAGCATTATGTAACTTAATTTCTCTAAAATAAACCCCAACATAATCACGCTAAGCGAGCGCAAACACACAGTTGCAAACAAGTAAGATTAGTAGTAGCGCAGAGGAGCACCTGTGTCATAACAATCACAGAAGACTTTTAAACCTAATTAACCTGGAATGTAAGCAGCAACATTCTAGCTGGTTGGAAGAAAAAAAGATATTCGTAATATATAATAGAGCAGAATAACAGACACAAAGTAGTAATAATTAAATAGTTACTCACCGAGACCCGGGACCTCCACTCCTAGCAGGTCCAGCAGGTCCCGCTCAAGGTCCAGGATGTCAGACCACCGGTGCTTCAATTGTGCATTGGTGCGCCGGACCACAGAGCAGTGGAACACTGCCGGGCGCACCTTCCCCCAGCGCTGTCGACGCTCCCGGAACCCGGACCCGGACCCAGGCCTGTCACCTGCTGCGAGGGTTGAGGGGAGGTGGTGCTGTACCAAGAAGATAAGTGCAGCCAACTCCACCTCCCCAAATAAGGGCCGTGCTTGCACCCCATGTGGGCGCCGCCTTCCGCAAGGAAGGCAGTCGAGGCTCTGGCTGCGGATAGCCCTACCCTTCGGCATGGTTCTGGGGAGAGAGAGACGGGCGGGAAAGAAAAGGTAATAAAATTTAAAAAGTAAGTAAAGGAAATAGCAGGCAATAGAAAAAGAGTGAAAGAGTAGCTAAAAAAACACAAAAAAGTAGTCAAAAACCAAAAATATAGAAGCAAGAAAATAGAGAGATAGTAAACAAAAAAGATTTTAAAAAAGTGGCTTGAAACAAAGGATTGTAAAGATACAGGGAGGATTGAAAATCAGGGGCCCAGAACCATGCAATAGAGTGAAAAACAAGATGGCCGAGCCCATTGCGACCATGTGCGCAAGTTTGCGCAATATTTTCTCCCCAAGCACACAAAAAGCGGCGCGAACAAGGAAAAGCGTTTGCGAACAGGAAATAAGTACCGCGAACGGACGCAAGCATGCAATGCGTGACCCGGAACAGGAAGTAAGCATCGCGGGCGGGACAGGTGAAAACAAGATGGCCGTGCCCTTGAGCAACTGTATGGGTAAGTTGGCGAGCCGTGATCACGCAGATAATACCGCGAACGGGAGGGAAAAAACTTCAGCGTCTTCATGATATTTCCGCGTGTTTGCGAATATTTTTAGCATTTTCGCGATAGTTTGCGAAAGTGAATTAAGCAAATTCCGCCCACCCCTACTTATTTGCTTTATATTGTCTTGATGAAATGGCGATATCCATGTGCGAGGGAAATACTGGCCTAACCTTGATTTCCTCAGATATTGTAAGCCTTTTACACTGCAGCAATGCCTTTTTTGCCCTGTTTGTATCTTTTATATAACTCATGTAATCCTAAGTCCTTATGTATCGCAACTGGTTCTTTTGTAAAGCGCTCTGACACCCTCGGGTAATGTTCGTGCTATAGAAAATCGCATTAAATAAAATAAAATAAAAATATCACAGGTATTTGAACACTAGTATTATGTCACAGGTTTTTGAGCACTATGGTTTGATTGGAGTATCACATGGTATATTGTTTGTCTACCCAAGTATATTTTAGTGTACAGCAGCGTGGGTGTATTCTATTAAATATTTAGTACACCACCAGAGTGGATGTCTGACATGTATTGCGGTCCTCTAAGCGGCCCACACTAGGCTTCCCATTAGTTGGATTGCTTCTTACAGGGGTGAATTGATGCATTTGGAGCATGTGTTGCAATATTGTAGGGTAACTATTGGCCTCTTTTGATTCTTTCCTAGAATGATGGAAGGACAGGTTGGCAGTGTTGACACCAGGGTGGGGAGCCTATGATTAGAGTGGTAGTCACCACCCAGCTGGTTCTCCTAAACAGTTTAATTGTGGATAGTGCTGGCACTCAGGTTCCTTCCGCTTTTTGTTTTCCACTTTTATAGTATGGCAGTTGGATGACAATGTCCTGAGGAGACCCCTCAAAGTTATTGGGGATAAAATGTCAACAAAAAAAAAACAAATTAGTTGAAACTTGCAATGAGGAGAGGCGCTTGCCAATTATATGGAAGTTTCACCATATCTTTGAAAACTTGAAAGTGTATACAACCATTGGGGAATGTACAGTCTCTTTGTGTAGTGATTGATGTCCATTTGTGTGCACTGCGTCGTCTGCACTACTGATTCACTTTTTCCCACCATGTCGATATTTGTTTATACATGTAAGTATACAATATATGTATGACAGAAATTCTCTTTGTCCAGCACAATTATTTATCATTATTGATTAATCTGTACTTATGCTTCATTATTGTCTTTGTATGGAATTAAGTTTGCACCAAATGTGATTAAGTAGATTAAAGAGCCTTAATACCTTTGGATGAATTCTCTGGATTTGAATAAGTCTCATACGACTTTTTGTACAGATTGATATACATATTTACCCAGGTCCTGTTGGCATATTGGGTTGTCCTTCTATAGATATAAAAAAACCTCCCTCTGAAAGGGTGTGCCCACAACAGGCATGGGTGTGGTATCACCACCAGCATCCCACCCAGCTCTGATGCCGGGAATCCTTCTGGGCGGGTGAGCCATGCTGCTGGAGGCTGGTGGGCAGCCCAAGCAGCTCACCAGTGGGTCGCCATGCTGCTTGCCTACATATACCTTGTGGCAGCTGATCTGCCTGTGCTGTCATGCCCCTGCCTCCATCATGGCACAGATTATTGATGGCGGATGCCAACTTCGCCTCCAGTCCTTCATGCTTTCCTCTTCCCCGGATTCCCTGGTTGGGATCCCGAAATCTAATACTGCCCACACCAAGATGGCCACCTCAGACTATTCCTTCATTACCTTATCCCAATCCAAGATGGCTGTCTTATAACATCCTGAGTTCCCTGCCCTATATTAGGAGGTCAGGCCAGCTTAGTCATTGCACCTCAACACTTTGTGCTTGATCCTTAGTGTGCATCATTCCTGCTTCATTTGGATATTCTCAGTCATCGTTTTTGTCCTTTTGCTGTCTGAGGTCTACCTTTAGCACCACTTCAAAGGGTCCAAGACTGGACTGTAACCACTTGGAGGGTTAGGACTTACTCAGGTTAGGTCCATGGGTGAGTTCAAGATGGAGGAATCCTTTTGTGTCCCTGTGGCTTTAACCTCTTGGCTGCTAATGACAAGGGTAACTCGTCATGGACTTTCCATTGATTTCAATGGAAATTATATGAGATTAGTAAAATAGCCTTAGCAGTAAAGGGGTTAAACAGGAGGCCAGCAAACTGCCCTTGTGATCCACTCTGGTGGTCCAGGGACAGTTGAAGATCTTGTGTGAAGGCATGGCACAGGCTATTCAGTTGTATGTGGGGCTGTCCTCAGCTCCACAACCCCATTCTGCCAGAAGATGGCCTATTCAGGCACACCTAATCCCTTGATTCTGTGACTGTCTGGAAAGAATTCACAAAGTGTAATTATCCGTTACACCCAGTCATGCGACTCAGGCCAGGCTTTAGACAGAAAAGGGCATAGGGCCGACAAAATGGCAACTTTCTAAAAGAGTGAAAAATACGCAGCCGGAATGCACTCAGAGATTCTAATTTAAATAAATGTAGTCGTTTATACAAGTTTAAATCAACTTTAAGAAATCATGTGTGCACCAGGTAAGGGGCTCTGCAGGCCATCTAATTCAAAGTGAAAAGAAAATACCCAGCAATGTATCCAGAAGTGCCCAGTGCACTACCCACAAGTCACATTAAAGTGTACAAAACGTCATCCAAACAATCATGGAATTGTACTGTAATCTTGAGTTAACAACAGTAATCCAAACAATTTTTCAAAGAATCCTAGGCTGAGAATGAAATCTTCAAACCATGAAGTTGATTGTAATCTGCTTTATTCTTGATCATCGCAGATAAAGTTAAAAAAAGTTGGCAAACAATACAGCTTGTAATCAGCATACGACAACAAAACTTAACATGTCCCAATGCATTTCAGGCATTTCACATAAGCCCTTCATCAGGGGAATCTGCAATATATCAATATATTGATTTTAATAAAGAGTGTACAGCAATTTGCAAATGACATTAATCAACAAACATTAGGGCTCATGAGAGAGCAAGAAGAAGCAACTGAGGGAATGGCGAATAGAATTGCCTGACACAGAGTGTTAAAAACCAAAGGAATAGTGTGCACCAGAAGAAAAATGATTACCAAGAAGCGAGCCTTAGTGATTGAATGTGACCTGATGCTTGAACAATAATGCGTGACATTAGTGACAATTGCAACAGGTGTGGGAAGACAAGAGAGTGAAGACGTGAAGGATATACGTCATACCTTAGATGCTTGAGTGCTAACACTCAAAGCAAAAACAGAACTCAGCGGAAAACCGGTATTCTCTGCCGAAAAAACAAACAAATGCTGCAATGTGTATCATGAAAGCGGAACAACAGAAGAACGCCGACAAGGCACTTCGGCGCTTACCTTAAAAGAAGTGACTACCCGCAAGCTGACTCAGTAGATAACGTGACAGCACCTAAAAAATGGAGCTGTAATGAAAATCATGCCTCGCACTCAATGTTACACATTGTGAATAGAGCTGAAAGACCATGAACTCAACAGAAGCAGTGAAGCAGCTGGCATTGAACTACAACACGGAGAACGCCGGCTCCAACGAGTGAGCTCAGTGCGTGACGGAGAGGAAGATCATAAGCATAAAAATAGGACTGTGAACGTGAAAGAACCTGAAAACAAAAAACGACTACCACCCCTGATACGTGACATGAATAAAGTAAAAAAGGAAATAAAGTGTGAACGTGATGAACATTAGCAAATGGAAAGTAAAAGAGGACAAAAATATAAAGAAGCAACAGTGTAAACAAATTAACAACCACAAAAATGAATTATAAAACCTCATCTCGAATATAATAAGCTCTTGGAGAGGAACAATGACAGTATTGACAGATTAGTGACATCCATAGTCACAGGGTTACAAAATAGTAAACACATGAAGAAGAACAATGAACAGTGTAGGCAAATACATGACAGTCACAAAAATAAAGCAAAAGAATTGCAGCCTGATCTATTACATAATGAACCTGTCTAAAATGGAGCCACTGGGGTGGAGTAAAACTAACCACAAATACAATGGTGTACTACCAGAAGTTATAAAAAACATGACAATTCATATTTATCATTCAACCCTTTTGGAGACAATGTTTGCATAAACCAGGTCCAGTACGACTCACGTTAAGATATAACTTTTGACATATCTCTATTTGAACGAGTCTCAACAATCTCAAGAACCCCGAATCTTAGCTGTGCAATAGTATGTTTTTCAACTAACCAATGTTGTGCTAATGGCGAAATCATCGTTTTGGTCCTGATCCTGCTTTTCTGTTCAGTAATACAGGTACGGAGAACCCTCTCCGTCTTTCCTACATAATACAAATCACACGGACATTTGATGAAATAAATGACATGGTGACTATTGCAGTTAGCATTAAAATTTAGGGAAATTTTCTTGCCTGATCGAGGGTATGATAGACTCTTGCCAGTGATGACATTGTTACACTGCGAACAGTTCATGCATTTAGACATGCCTTTGTATGGAACTTTAACATTGTCTATAGATTGATTTAACATTTCTTTCAAATTATGTGACCTCTTGTATGCAAATAACTGCGGACTTGAAAACATTCCTTTAAAATCAGATTCAGATTTGAGCAAAGCCCATCTTTGCAAAATACTTTTTCACAAGGTTGGAATTGGTTGAAAATGTGGAAACAAACACTACTCTAGCTGGGGAAGGATGCATAATTTTCTTTTTTAACAGGTCCTCACGATGTAATGCTAATGATCTAGTTTCAGCCTGATCTACTACCCGTTGAGGATAAACTCTGCTTAAAAACTTCTGTTTAGAGTCCTGAATAGTCTGCAAACCTAACTCAGAGTCAGAAGTGATGTGCCTAATTCTCAAAAACTGAGCGAAAGGAAGATGACGTTTCAAAGGCCAAGGGTGGAAGCTCTGGTATAGTAAGGCGTTGTTGCGATCAGTGGTTTTTGAAAAACTGTGGTCTCAATAGTGGTGCCTGAAAGTTTAAGCAAAACGTCCAGGAAAGCTATGTGTTGGGATTCAATCTGAAAAGTAAATTGAATTCTAGGGTTGATGGCATTCAACTTAAGGATCTGCGATTCTAAGTCACTACATGACCCATGCCAGATAATAAGTGTTAGACCTGGCACCATTGGCAACCCAGGTCTGATTCAGCCTGCCTTGGCCCTCTAAACCTAGAAAGTTAATACACATAACAGCAGAGAACACTGGAAGGCTTAGGTAAGAAAATGCCTACTTTCTAAAAGTGGTATTTTCAAACACATAATATTAAAACCAACTTTGCTAAAAGATGTATTTTATTGTTCTGAGCTCAGGCATACTAAACTCGAATTTCTACCATGTTCCTTGGGACAGTTAGGACTATAAGCTGTAATAGCCAGTCTGCCCATTCTAGCTTACGGAAAACAGGTAGCCTTGCAGCAGTGAAAAACAAAATGGAGGGTGATTCACTACCAGGACATGCTACACATTTAAAGCCATGTCCTACCTTACACCCACAATGCACCCACCATAGGGGTGACTGACATGATGCTAAGGGAAGGTTCAGGGGCTGGGAAGTGTGGGCACTTCACAGCCAAGATGGCACTTCTGGACTGCGCGCAGACACTGCAGTGGCAGGTCTGAGGAACACTTTACAAGCTGCTTCTGTGGGGGGCGCAAACCAGCGCTGCAGGCCCACCAGCAGCATTTGGGTTACCAGCCCTGGGCACACACAGGCCACACTACTAGGGACTAACAGGTAAACCAAATAAGCCAATCAGGGATATACCAATTCACAGTCATCTTTACACAGAAAGCATTTGCGCTGTGGCACTGAATGGCAGTGACACAACGCCCAGAGCATCTAACACCAGCAAAAACAGAGGAGACAACAGCGAAAAATGGAAGGGAGACCCACGCCAATGGTGCCGGGTCTAACACGTGTCCCCCCCAGCTGTAATGTGGGGAGAACTACCAGCAGGTAGGTCGCCCCCCCAGCCGCCGCACGATCCTCCTGTGCAGCTGCCCGCACTGTGCCCTTGCTGCTGCTGATGCCCGGTAAGCTCTCCCGGGCCTGCCGCCCTTGTGCCTCTGTCTCTGGTTCCCCTGTGCCCTGCTGCTGCCTTTTTATTCCTCTGTGCCCGTGTGCCCCCGTGATTGTTGCCTTTTTATTCCTCTGTGCCCGTGTGCCCCCGTGATTGTTGCCTTTTCATTCCTCTGTGCCCTTGTGCCCCCGTGACTGTTGCCATTTTATTCCTCTGTGCCTCTGTGCCCGTGTGCCCCCGTGATTGTTGCCATTTTATTCCTCTGTGCCTGTGTGCCCCAGTGATTGTTGCCATTTTATTCCTCTGTGCCCGTGTGCCCCCCTGATTGTTGCCATTTTATTCCTCGGTGCCCGTGTGCCCCTGTGATTGTTGCCGTTTTATTCCTCTGTGCCCGTGTGCCCCCGTGATCGTGCCCGTCCTTCTGGGACCCCCCCGCTGACCCCCGGCCCTCCTTCCCGCCGCTGCGTCCCTGCGGCTCTGCCCCCCCGCTGCCCCATTCGCCACCCCGCTCCCGCCTCCCAGCTGCTCCTCCCTCCCACTTCGCCATTTATGGCAGAGTCCAGGCGTATGTGCAGCGGGTGCGCCGATTGTGCGCCGAAGCCGCGACAAAGGCAAGCCCGTCTGCGCCCGTCCGCGCCCTAACCTCCTCAGACTACATCCTCCTAGGGGACCTCAACTTCCACCTGGAGAACAACAATGACAGCAACACTGCCGCCCTGCTGGATAACCTCGCCAACCTCGGACTCAAGCAACTGGGGAACACCCCCACCCACTATGCCGGCCACACGCTTGACCCCAACTTCTCCTCCAGCCAGCAAGCACATCACCTTCAGCCACTCCACCGGACTACACTGGACAGATCACAGCTGCGTCCACTTCAACTTCAGGAGAACCACGACCCACCACCACCCGCAACAGGTTCCCCGCAGAAGTTGGAGCAAGATCACTGCCAACCAGCTCACCACTTCCCTCAGCCAGAACCTCCTTCCAACACAACGGACCCCAACGAAGCAGCCCGCAACCTCACACAGTGGCTCACCAACTGTGCCAACGACCTTGCACCACTGAAGAACCCTCCCAGCAGACACGGCAGCAAGAAAGCCGCGTGGTTCCAAGAAAACCTGCAGCACCCTCGAGAAAGCCTGGCGCCACGACCAGACAACAGAAAACATGACAGCCCTCAAGAACGCCACCCGCAAACACCACCAGCTGATCCGCACCACCAAAAGGACAACATTCGAAGAACGACTGGACCACAACACCCACAACAGCAAGGAACTCTTCAGCATCGTTAAAGAGCTCTCCAACCCCAGCGCCTGCAACAACGACATCACACCCTCGCAAGACCTCTGCGACTCACTCGCCTCGTTCTTTCACTGCAAGATCGCCGACATACACAACAGCTTTGGCGCACAGACCACGCACCCAACCACCGAACCAGTGCCCCCCACCACCATCCTCTGCACCTGGACCTCGGTCAGCACCGAAGACACCACCCGCACGATAACCACCATCCACTCCGGCTCCCCAACCGACCCCTGTTCGCACCACATCTTTAACAAAGCCGACTCCATCATCGCACCCCAACTCTGAGACATCATCAACATCTCCTTCGCATCCACCACCTTCCCGGAGAGCTGGAAACATGCCTAGCTCAGCGCCCTCCTGAAGAAACCTACCACGGACGCCACAGACCTCAAGAACTTCCGCCCCATCTCGCTCCTCCCTTTCCCTGCCAAAGTCATCGAGAAGACCGTCAACAAACAACTTTCCGCAAACGGATCCCTCGACCCCTCGCAGTCCGGTTTCCGAGCAAACCACAGCACTGAGACCGCCCTCATCGCAGCTACCGACGACATCAGGTCCCTGATCGACAACGGGGAAACAGCTGCCCTCATCCACCTGGATCTCTCAGCAGCCTTCGACACCGTATGCCACCGCATACTGATACAGTGCCTCAGCAACACTTGAATCCAAGGAACGGCCTTGGAGTGGATCATATCGTTCCTCGCCGGTAGAACCCAGAGAGTCCGCCTCCCCCGTTCTGTTCCGTGGCCACCGAAGTCATCTGCGGCGTTCTGCAAGGATCCTCGTTCAGCCCCACCCTCTTCAACGTCTACATGAGCCCCCTTGCAGCCATCGCATGCCAACACAACCTTAACATCATCTCCTATGCTGACGACACCCAGCTGATCCTCTCCCTCACCAACGACCCCGCCACCGCCAGAGCCAGCCTCCAGGAAGGTATGAAAGACGTAGCGGAATGGACGAAGCTCAGCCGTCTGAAACTGAACTCAGACAAGACGGAAGTCCTCATCCTGGGACCATCCCCCTCTGCCTGGGATGACTCCTGGTGGCCCCCTGCCCTGGGCACCACTCCCAAGCCAACGGGCTAGGCACGCGACCTGGGCTTCATCCTGGACTCTTCTCTCACGATGAACGCCGTCTCGTCAACCTGTTTCAACACCCTGCGCATGCTCCGAAAGATCTTCCGGTGGATCCCCACCGAAACCAGGAAGACGGTCACCCAGGCCCTCGTCACCAGCCGACTGGACTACGGGAACACCCTCTACACTGGAACCACCGCCAAACTCCAGAAAAGACTCCTGCGCATACAGAACGCTTCGGCACGACTCATCCTGGACATCCCCCGGCACAGCCACATCTCTGCCCACCTGAAAGACCTGCACTGGCTCCCCGTCAGCAAGAGGATCACGTTCAGACTCCTCACCCATGCACACAAGGCTCTCCACCACATGGGCCCCAAATACCTCAACAGCCGCCTCACATTCTACACACCCACCCGCCAGCTCTAATCCGCCAGCCTCGCCCTCGCCACCGTCCCACGAATCCGCAAAGCCACTGCCACCGCCGGAGGAAGATCCTTCTCCTTCCTGGCGGCCAAGACATGGAACTCCCTCCCCACCCACCTACGGCTGACCCAGGACCATCTCTCCTTCAGGAAACAACTCAAGACCTGGCTGTTCGAGCAGTAGCATCTCCCCTCCTCCTCCCAGTGCCTTGAGACCCTACCGGGTGAGTAGCGCGCTTTACAAATTTGTTTGATTTGATTTGATTTGAGAACTACCCATCTCCTTGGGGGTTCTCTTCACTAAGGCAGAAAAATCTGGACAGACCATCAGCATTGGCTTGTTCTGTGTCAGGGCAGTGTTCCACAGTGAAATCCATACCCTGTAGGGAAATGGACAACCTCAAGAACTTGGGATTCTGACCCCTCATCTGCATCAGCCATCTGAGGGGCCTGTGGTCTGTCTGAACCCAGAAGTGAGTCCCAAACAGGTGTGGTCTCAGCTTCTTCAGTGCCCAGACCACAGTAAATGCCTCACGCTCAATGGCACTCCACCTCTGTTCCCGGGGAAGTAACCTCCAACTAATGAAGGCTACAGATTGGTCTAGTCCCTCCTAATTGATCTGTGACAGAACAGCCCCCACCCCATGCTCTGAAGCGTCTTTCTGGACAAGAAATTCCTTAGAAAAAGTGGGCTCCTGGAGGACAGGTGCTGTACACATGGCAGTCTTGAGGGCATCAAAAGCTTTCTGACAGATGTCAGTCCAGTTCATAATCTTTGGCTGCTACTTGGAAGTCAGCTCAGTCAAGGGGGCAACAATGTTGCCATACCCCTTGACAAACCTCCTGTAATAACCCGTGAGACCCAGGAAGGCTCTCACCTGGGTCTGGGTCCTGGGGGGCACCCATGCCAGGATGGTTTCCATCTTGGGCTGCAGGGGTGCCACCTGGCCACTCCCCACCTGGTGTCCCAAATACACCACAGAACCCTGCCCAATCTGGCACTTACTGGCCTTGATTGTGAGGCCTGCTCTGCACAGTGCCATCAATACTTCCCAGAGGTGGCGCAAGTGGTCCTCCCAGTAGGAACTAAACACTGCAATGTCATCCAGGTAGGCGGCACTGAAATCCTCCAGCCCAGCCAACACCTGGTTGACCAACCTCTGAAAGGTGGCAGGGGCATTCTTCATTCCAAAGGGCATCACACGGAACTAGTAGTGCCCATCTGGTGTGGAGAATGCTGACCTCTCCTTGACCCCATCAGTTAAGGCGCTCTGCCAATATACCCAGATGTTAGATCAAACGTGCTGAGGTATCGGGCAGCCCCCAACCGATCTATGAGCTCATCAGCACTGGGGATGGGGTGCGCGTTGGTCTTTGTGACCGAATTGAGACCTCGGTAGTCCACACAGAATCTGAATTCAGGGGTGGCACCAGGCGCGGCAGCTTTTGGTACCAAGACCACGGGGCTGGACCATGGGCTGCTAGAGGACTCAATCACCCCTAGGGCAAACATTTTGGAGACCTCCTCCTTAATGTAGGCCCTGACCCGGTCAGTAAATGTATAAATGTAAATGTATAGGCATTTATATAGCGCACTACTTACCCGGAGGGTCCCAAGGCGCTTCGACCGCTGCGAAACCCTTCCTGGCTTCCCTGAGAGATGGTCCCTTAATGGGTATCTCCAGGGTGAGACCAGGCATCCCCGGCGGTCTGGTGGGGCCGTTAGTGAAGATGAGGCAAGCTAATGCCCAGAGTTGCCGAGTGTGATCGCTGATCAGAGTGGGCACCGAGGCGAGAGAATTATCGAGTCCGCTGACCCTGGTCCAGAAACCTGCCGTGCCGGGAATCGAACCCTGGTAACTGGTGACAATCTCTCTGCTGCTCAGGGGTCAGTGTGGTGGAGAGGACCACACCCTCCACTGACCCATCCTTTACTCCTGCACACAGGAGGTCAGGAAGAGGCTCACTCTCCTCCTCCATTCCATCATCTGTGGCAAGAAGCATGCCCACTTCAGACCTCGCAAAGTGGGGCTTCAGGCGGTTCACATGCAGGACCTGCAAGGGGTTCCTGGGAGACTGAAAGTCCACCAAGTAGGTAACTGGACTTTTGCACTCCAGCACCTCAAAGGAACCAGTCCACTTATCTTGGAGCGCACCAGGCTCCACTGGGGCTAGTACCCAAACCTTCTGACCAGGTTGAAACTCAACCAGAGTGGTGTTCTGGTCATGCCAGTGTTTCATTTCCTCCTGGCTGGCTTCCAGATTTGCCTCAGCAATTTTTCTGAAACGCCAAGTCTGGTTCTGGAAGGCCAAGATGTAGTTGAATACATCTTGGGGAGGTTTCCTGGGAGATTGCTCCCAGCCTTCCTTGACCAGACTCAGAGGCCCTCTTACCGGATGGCCATATAGCAGTTCAAAGGGACTGAACCCTAAGGACTTCTGTGGCACCTCACGGTAGGCAAACAACAAGCATGGTAAGGGGACGTCCCACTTACCCCTCAGGGGCTTCTCTAGGCCAATATTCATGCCCTTCAAGATCCAGTTGAACCTTTCAACCAGATCATTTCCTTGGGGGTGGTAAGAAGTGGTGAACTTATAAGGTACCCCACACTCCCTCCACAGAGACTTCATGTACTGGGAGATGAAATTGGTCCCCCTGTCAGACACCACCTCTCTGGGGAACCGCACACGGGAGAAAATCCCCATCAGTGCACGTCCCACCACGGGGGCCGTCACCGTCCTGAGTGGGATGGCTTTAGGGTACCGGGTGGCATAGTCCACCAGGACCAGGATAAACCTGTTGCCCATGGCTGTCCTGGGATCCAGAGGCCCCATAATGTCACTGCCCACTTGCTCGAATGGGGTACTAACAACTGAAAAGGGCTGGAGTGGGGCCTTGATCCTCCCCCCACTCTTCCTACTTGCCTGGCAAGTCTCACATGTCCTGCAATGAGTGTCTGAACTCTTGCGCATCTAGGGCCAATAAATGTGGGTGACCAGCCTCTCAAAGGTCTTGGTCTGCCCCAGATGTCCTGCCAATGGAATGTCATGAGCCAACCCCAGTTGGAAGGCTCTGAAGCATGCTGGCACCACCAGCACACAGGCTGACCCCAGCTCAGCAGCCTTAGGCTCGCTATACAGGAGACCGTTCTCCCAATAAATCAGATGTGAACCAGACTGGTCACCTGCTTTGGGCTGCAGCCTGTTGCCGCATACCCTCAAGAGAAGGGCAAACTCTTTGCTGTTCACAAAACTCCTCCCTGGTGGGCCCCCCTTTCTGCTGCCAATGGGTCAGCTCAGGTAGGTCCCCCAGGTTGGTACTCTGCTGCCCGGTGGGCTCTAGGGCATCCCCCTCAGGGTCTGCTCCCTCCTGGGACGTGGGAACCAAGGGGGCTGGCTTCCCGTGCCCCCTGCCTTTTCTCTCTAAGGCAGGGATCTGGGCCATACTCTCAGGTCTCAGATCCTTCTTAGCTTGCCATGGACCTAGTGGTAGCACAAGCCCACTCAGGCAGACCCAACATTTGCAAGTGAGCTCTCCTCTCCACCATAGCCCACAGGGAGTTCTCCAAATCATTGCCCAACAGACAGTCTACGGGCCTCACAGCTACCTGAAGAGTTCCTGAGACCCCCCCTCCCCACTCAAAGGGAACCTGAGCCACCTCACATTGGCTATCTGAGTTGTCTGCTGACACTACAGGGTAGAATGCATGAGGGACCACCTGCTCTTTGGACACCAACCGGGAGCTGACAGCAGTTACATTAGCTCCTGTGTCCCTTAGAGCTTCCAATATTAGCATAACTAGAAGCTCCCGAAAAGCCCATAGATGTACCATTGGCCTGGAGAAAAAAATGATCTTTCCACTGAAAATAGCTGTGAAACAGACAGAAATTAAGAATTTCAAGAAGGAACACTTAATTCACCCTTATGCTCTCTTGTCTCAGCAAAGCCCATTCAATGGCTTCAATACCTTTGAGATGGGGAATGGATGTGTATGAAGACACAACGTCTATTGTACATAACCAGATTTGTCCCGTCTCAGGGATATCAATGTTTTGAAAAATGTTTAACAAGTGAGTCGTGTCTTGTAGGCATGATGGACTACCTTGGACAATAGGCTGGAGAAAAACGTCAAGATAATGACCCAACGGATCATGTATTGATCCGGACCCGGATACTATAGGTCTCAATGACGGGCCCTCACATTTTTGTGTATCTTTGGGAGCATGTACAGCCCCGGTCTACGGGGAAAACGAGTGAATAAATACTCTCTAGCTATGGTGCTGATCCATTTCATGTCAACCGCATGTGCAAGAATAGAATCCAACAGAGCTGAAAAAGCATCCGTGGGATCCTCAGATAGTGGTAAATAGGTGGAAGAATCCTATAGCATCAAACCTATTTTGTTCTTATAATTTGGCGGTCCATCACAACTAATGCTCCACCCTTATCCACTTTAGTGAAATGTAAAACGTCATTCAACTGAAAAGATTTCAGTGCAAGTCTCTCTCTTGTTGATCAATTGGGAGTTCCTTCAATTTCAGCTGGTAATTTAGCTAAATCTTGCTTCACCAAAGTCTCAAATAAATCAATAATCTTATGAGAAATAGGAATAGGAGGGACAAAAGTACTCTTGGGCTTGAATTCGAGATAATTCTTATCTTGTGTAGATTCCGGTTCAGTAACTATGATTGAGAAAAAATATCTCAACCGCAATTTTCCAGTGAATTTGTACAAGGCAATCTGAGAATCAAGACTTTTGGCTAGAAAGGTGGGTATGAATGTACTCCCCTTGTTCAAGACAGCAATTTGATTGTCAGTTAGTTTCTTGGAGGAGATATTCACAACTAGTGTTTCTTTGTTCGGCGTGTTGTCCTTGTTTTTGATGAATCGGTGACCTCTGTGGGTTTGGCTTGTTCTACTGGTGCCTGCGTTGGGGGTTGGTTTGCGGCAGAGCTGGTCTCTAAAAAAGACACCTTGGCAGCGCTTGGACCAGCTGTGGCAATGTCGCCAGCAGGTAATTGAGTTATGGAAGACACCGGTGGACTGGATAACTGCGTGTCACTGACTGATGCTAGACTCTCTTCAGATGAAGTTGTTCCTGGCTTGTGCCAGCTCTGTTTTTGGGCGTATACCTCGGCCCAAGAATAAACTTCATCCAACTTATAGTCTATTGTGTCATGACGGAATTTTCTGATCTTCCGTTCATGAATCTCTTTAGCATAAATATCGAGTTTCGTATTGATTTCCTCTAGTGTTGTTGTCCAAACATCAGTTTCCATTTGTGACACTAAATTCACCTGAAGATCTTTGATTTCAGTTTCTAGACCCACTAATACCTGAGAAAGATCTTCAACAATAAATAGAATCAAGTCCAAAGAACACTTGTTGCATACCATTTCTCCATAAATTTCTTGTTCATTTTAAACAACATGGGTTTGATAGCGAGGCGTAGCCCCCTAGGTATGCGACTAGCTTTATGATATTGGATCAGAGTTGTGGCATGCAGACGTTGCTTTATTTCTCTGCGCATTAAGTACTCCAACTGACGAATTTGTTGCTGAACAGGACTTGTAGTGGTGTCAAATGTCCTGACTTCTCTAATGAGCCCATAAATGTCAGTTGCTTAAGAAGCTGAATACACTTTGGTTTGAGCTCTATTTTCAGTGAGATGTAATATATCATCAAACAACATGGTGACAGATCTAAAATTATGAAGTGTTGTGCAAAAATAGCTGCTAGGCAGAAAATTAAACAAGCAGTGAAAAATACACAGCTGGAATGCACTCAGAGACTCTAATTTAAACAAATTTAGTCATTTATACAAGCTTAAATCAACTTTTAGAAATCATGTGTGCACTAGGTAAGGGGCTCTGCAGGTCACCTAATTCAAAGTGAAAAGAAAATACCCAGCAATATATCCAGTATGGCCCAGTGCACTACCCATAAGTCACATTAAAGTGTACAAAACGTCATCCAAACAATCATGGAATTGTGCTATAATGTTGAGTTAACAACAGTAATCCAAACAATTTTTCAAAGAATCCAAGGCTGAGAATCAAATCTTCAAACCATGAAGTTGATTGTAATCTGCTTTATTCTAGATCATCGCAGATAAAGTTAATCTCAGATAAAGTTAAAACAAGTTTGCAAATAATAGAGCTTGTATTCAGCATAGACAACAAAACTTAACATGTCCCAATGCATTTCGAGATTTTCACATAAGCTCTTCATCAGGGGAATCTGCACTATATCAATATATTGATTTTAATAAAGAGTGCACATCAATTTGCAAATGACATTAATCAACAAACATTAGGGCTCACGAAAGAGCAAGAAGAAGCAACTGAGGGAGTGTCTGATAGAATTGCCTGACACAGAGTGATAAAAAGGCATTGTGCCACATAACAAAAACTAAAAACCAAAGCAATAGTGTGCACCAGAAGAAAAATTAAACAATATATATACTTACATGTTCATCTACCAACTACAATACCATGTACTGCAGCAGGTCAGACTCCCTGCCCACAAAATCTGCCCAGCAATGCTTACTTTGTGCGGTCTCACGGTCTGATGTTCTCCCACATCAGCTTCCGGGCCTTCACATGGTGCTCCCGTATCACACGACCCCCCATGTTGCAGAATATATGGCAGGCAGTGACACACCAACCAGAGAAATTTCCCAACTCCTAGGAATTCATCGACCTACAACATCTCTTGCCCAGCATTATCCCACCCACTTACTAACACAAACTAAACCCCAAAAAACACCCTAATACCCCAAATAAAAAACTACCCCAAAAGACAAAAACACAACACTTTACAGTACAGTTGACAACAAAATCTAAACACACAAATGGAGAAACGGCACACAACAGGGACCGCAGACACAACGCACTAACTCCGCAAACTCCAAAGATCACTCTCCAGCTTCAAACACACCACCACTCCCAAGCAACGACAGATAAACTGTGAGTGATTGTGATAGTGAAAGTAATTTTATAGTTCCTGGTTTCCAGCATGCAAGATCCATTACATCAATTCCCTTACTCCATTACTTCATTTTCTGGGTGGATGCGGGACGTTTTGAGCCTATGCGTGGTATTTTTAGAGGCTAGTGCACATTGCCTCTATTTCACTAGAGGCCTTGCAATGGTAAACCCTGTAGGTATCTCATGTCTGTGACAGAGCATCATGTTAAGGTCGAGGACTGCATCGCACTGCGTAAGCAGTGGGCAGAGCTCCGAGATTTAATGTTTCTTAGTGTAGGGGGCTTGAACCCGCCCCTCTTCTCCATTGGCTGGCTTCCTAAACGGAGGCCAGCCTTTGGAGGAGAGGGGCATCGCTCGGTTCAAGCCCCGTCTTTTCCAGATTCGGGGGTGTTTTTTTTGTCTTCTTTCTCTCCCTGACGTCATTGGGAGAGAAGCAGCCCCTCATCACGCTGCCTGCACGCGCCAGTCGGCTCTCTGATTGGTGTTCCTTATTACCCAATCAGAGGGCGAACCGGCGCGTGCAGGCAGCGTGAGCATTTCTGCCCGACCGCCGCCGGCTGACCGATCTAACCCGTGATGCGAAAAGGAAATGCATACTCGTGGCAGACTACTGCTGCCTTTGGCGAGGAAATATTCTATTTTATTAAACAATGGAGGTGACAGAGGTAAGGCAAGCAACAAAACCGGGATGTGGCTGTGAGTGGAAGGGTGATTTCATGACAGCCGAGCAGACTAGTGCGCCGGAGAGCCGGGAAGAGCTGCGCACTGGGAACCCTTCTCTACGATGACAGATGCTAGAGCGAAGGTCAGCCTGCCTCCCCCTCTGGGCATAAGCACTCAGCCTTTCTAATATATATTTTACCTGGTATTGACTAAAACAAGAGAACAATTCTACATGAAACCTCACACAGTAAAGCTTTTCAATTCCGACTGCTTTCTATGCATTGTGAGGTGAAATGTGTGTTGCCAAACTCTTGTATTTGGTAAGCTAGTGAGACATTTCAGTCTACTGTGCGGACATTGCTTTTCATCCTTCCGGAGTCAATATGAGGAGTATGACTAATAGGGGTTTTTATAACAGTTCTTTTTGAGCCTTAAAACAATTCCAGTGGTGTGGTCTTCACTGTTGCCTGCTTAGTAAACTTAAAAACACTTTTAATTTTTTTTATTTATAAACATAGTTGTTACCCAAAATTAATAAAAAAGTACTTTTGAGAGTCAATATATGCCAACCACAAATGGCTGGTTTCAGCAGGGGTTTACAAATACTTTCTACATCAAAAGACCTCTAGGATGAAAGCATGGGCTTGTTTTCTGTAAGGGGATCAACACCTGTTCAGATCGGAGGGGGGCGAGCCTGTCCCTGGCACACCCCCACTGGCCCTGGTGGAAAGGAAGGAGCGAGACACAATTTTCCAACCTGATGAATCGCCCTTTGGAGCGGGGGTAAAGTCGTGGGAATGTGCAGATCACAGGAGATAAACGGGTGGGGGCGAGCAGCGGATCTGGCCCGTGCTGACTCCAGGTGCTCTGTTTCCTATAAGTAGCCTCTTGTGACGTCACATTGCTGCAAATATTCTTTCAATCATACGTTTGAGTTTAAATTGCCAACCCTGTTACCCAAAGCTACTGGAAATGTGAGATGCCAACGCAGGGGGCAAAATGGTTCAGTGGGTTTAGCGCCTGTTGCAGAGGTTTAAAGAGCCAACCGCGTTACCCAAAGCTACTGGAAATGTGAGATGTCAACGTAGGGGGGGGGGGAATGGTTCAGTGGGTTTAGCACCTATTGCAGAGGTCGGTGTACAAAATAAAATGCATATGTTTGGATTCTAACACGACTGGCTCAACCTATAGTAGTGGTTGACCTGACCTGACTCTGGTCGGTGACGGTCGCTCCACCCGCCGCGTGGCTCTCCTCGAGTGGGCCCGGTCCCCCTGCCTGCCTGTTCCTGCTCGCTAGCAGTGCTTGTTGCTCTTGTTCCTGCCCTGGTTCAATTTTTGCCGTCTTCTCTCCCTGCCGCTGCTCCCCTGCGGCCCGCCCCTCCTTTTGCCTTCTGTACATGTTCCCCTCCCCGCGCCACCACGCTCCCGCCTCCCATCTGCTCCTCCCTCCCACTCCGCCCCTCCCACTATGCCATTTATGGCGTAGTCCGCATTCACGCGCAGCGTGCACGCGCAGTGGGTGCGCCCTCTGCGCGCCAAAGGCGCGCCAAAGGCAAGCCCGTCTGCGCCCGTCCGTGCCTGGACAGCGCCCAGCGCCAGGACCCCCAGCCCCCATCGATGCAAGACCACCCGACGGACCTACGACGCCGCCACCCTCAACGCACTCAATGCCGGTCGGAACCCTGCCTGCTACCGAGCCACCCGAGACGCACCCACGGACCCTTCGCCTGCCAAGCCTGCCGATTCACCTGCCTTCGGACCTGCACCGCCCCCACCAAGGGGAGCACCAGCAGCAACCACCTGAAGTGCATCCTGCTCAACACCCGCTCCGTCCACAGGCATGCCGTGGAACTCTGGAACCTGCTCGACGCGACAGCACCGGACGTCGCCTTCCTCACCGAAACCTGGATGAACGCCTCCTCAGCGCCCGACATCGCCATAGCCATCCCGGACGGATACAAGATCACCCGGAAGGACCGCGTCAACCAGACGGGAGGAGGCATCGCCATCGTGCACAAGAACACTATCCGCATCTCGACTAACTCCGACGAAACCGTCACCGCCGCCGAACACCTGCACTTCCAGATACACACTGACCCTAAGACCACCCTCCGAGGCACCCTCATCTACAGACCCCCGGGACCACGCACACAATTCAGTGAAGACATCGCAGACTTCATCAGCCCGCACGCCCTGCCCTCCGCCGACTACATCCTCCTAGGGGACCTCAACTTCCACCTGGAGAACAACAACAACAGAAACACCACCGCCCTGCTGGACAACCTCGGACTCAAGCAACTGGTGAACACCCCCACCCACTACGCCGGTCACACGCTTGACCCCGTCTTCTCATCCAGCAAGCACATCTCCTTCAGCCACGCCACCGGACTCCATTGGACCGACCACAGCTGCGTCCACTTCAGCTTCAGAAGAACTACGACCTACCACCACCCCCAACAGGTTCCCCGCCGAAGCTGGAGCAAGATCACCGCCGAGCAGCTCACCGCCTCCCTCAGCCAGGACACTCCCACCAGCACAACGGACCCCAACGAAGCAGCCAGCAACCTCACCAAGTGGCTGACCCCCTGCGCCGATGACCTCGCACCACTAAAGAACCCACCCAGCAGACCCGGCAGCAAGAAAACCCCCTGGTTCACCGACGAACTCAAGGAATCCAAGAAGAACTGCCGCACCCTTGAGAAAGCCTGGCGGCTCGACCAGACCACAGACAACAGGACCGCCCTCAAGCACGCCACCCGCAAACACCATCGCTGGTCCGCGCCACCAAGAAGTCGGCACTCAAAGAACGACTGGACAACAACGCCCACGACAGCAAGGAACTCTTCAGCATCGTCAAAGAGTTCTCCAACCCCAGCGCCGGAAACAACAACATCACTCCCTCGCAAGACCTCTGCAACTCACTCGCCACTTTCTCCCACCGCAAGATCGCCGCACCCTACCTCCGAACCATCGCCCGCCACCACCACCCTCTGCAACTGGACCCCGATCAGCACCGAAGACACCACCCGCACGATGAACTCCATCCACTCCGGATCACCAACCGACCCCTGCCCACACCACGTCTTCAACAAAGCCGACGCCATCATTGCACCCCATCTCCGGGACATCATCAACTCCTCCTTCCACACCCACACCTTCCCGGGGAGCTGGAAGCACGCCGAGCTTACCGCCCTCCTGAAGAAACCAACGGCGGACCCCACCGACCTCAAAAACTACGGTCCCATCTCGCTCCTTCCTTTTCCGGCCAAAGTCATCGAGAAGACCGTCAACAGACAGCTTGCCGCCTTCCTTGAGACGAACGGATCCCTCGACCCCTCGCAGTCCGGGTTTAGGGCCAACCACAGCACCGAGACCGCCCTAATCGCAGCCACCGACGACATCAGAACCCTGATCGACAACGGGGAAACAGCGGCCCTCATCCTCCTGGACCTCTCTGCAGCGTTCAACACTGTCTGCCACCGCACCCTAGTGAAGCGCCTCAGCAACATCGGAATCCGAGAGAAAGCACTGGAGTGGATCATCTCGTTCCTAGCCGGAAGAACCCAGAGAGTCCGTCTCCCCCAATCAGATCCGAGGCCACCGAAGTCATCTGCGGCGTACCACAAGGATCTTCACTCAGTCCAACCCTCTTCAACGTCTACATGAGCCCCCTCGCAGCCATCGCACGCCAACACGATCTAACATCATCTCCTACGCCGACGACACCCAGCTGATCCTCTCCCTCACCTACGACCCCACCACCGCCAGAGCCAACCTACACGAAGGGATGAAAGACGTCGCCGACTGGATGAGGAACAGCCGCCTTAAACTGAACTCAGACAAGACAGAAGTCCTCATCCTGGGATCATCACCCTCCGCCTGGGACGACTCCTGGTGGCCCCCGGCCCTGGGCACCACTCCCAAGCCTACGGACCACGCACGCAACCTGGGCTTCATCCTGGACTCCTCCCTGTCGATGACCAAACAACTCAACGCCGTCACATCTTCGTGCTTCAACACCCTGCGCATGCTCCACAAGATCTTCAGATGGATCCCCACTGAAACCAGGAAGACCGTTACCCAGGCACTCATCACCAGCCGACTGGACTACGGGAACACCCTCTACGCCGGAACCAAAGCCAAACTTCAAAAAAGACTCCAACGCATCCAGAACGCCTCCGCATGACTCATCCTGGACATCCCCCGACACAGCCACATCACCGGACACCTGAGAAACCTGCACTGGCTCCCCGTCAGCAAGAGAATCACGTTCAGACTCCTCACCCACGCGCACAAGGCTCTCCACGACCTGGGCCCCAAGTACCTCAACGACCGCATGACCTTCTACACGCCCACCCGCCAGCAACGATCGACCAGCCACGCCCTAGCCACCGTACCACGCATCCGCAGAGCCACCGCCGGAGGAAGATCCTTCTCCTACCTGGCAGCCAAGGCCTGGAACTCCCTCCCCACCCACCTTCGGTGAACCCAAGATTATCTCTCCTTCAGAAAGCAGCTCAAGACCTGGCTGTTCGAGCAGTAACATACCCCTTTCCCCCAGCGCCTTGAGACCCTCCCGGGTGAGTAGCGCGCTTTACAAATGCCGTGATTGATTGGTTAATAATGGTATTTAAAATTTCTAGAAACTACCGCGGTAGACATTCCCACCTGCTAAAGATTTACTGGACTGTGAAGTGTGTTATCTGCCACATTACATTTATACGTAGAAGTTCACTCTGAATTATTTCACCTGGAGTTCAATGCCTGTCTCTTGTTAAAGCAAATCATTCCACTTTGGTTCTACATAACAGCAACAATGCAATCATTCCAGCTACCAAAGAACCAATTCCAATTTTTGGGGGAGTGAAAAACAAGGAGGCAATTCATTTATGACCGTCATCCGTGAAGTTGGAGAAATTGAGAAAACTTTGCCTGGGAAAAACTAGGTTAATGTACACTACTTCGTTGAAGCATTTTTCCCATCCGCAGCCCATAGAACATTCACCAGAATTTAGAGTAGGGAGGTACGAAATTGTGTGAAATTTTGAAAAAAACTACATCAAATGCAAAACAGACATTTAGCGCTATATTTTACCGCAAAATGCGTCCTTACATCCACTTTGAATCATAGCGACAAAAAACAAAACAATAGTGCTCGAAACATAATCCATTTGCATTCTGTTCTTTTGGATTAGTCCCCTGCTCCTACGATATGATTTTTACCCGAACAGATTTGAAATTGCACACCGTGGCGTAATTTATTTTATTTAGACCAAAAGTGTACAGCAAGGTGCTGGAAACACCGTAAAAGTATGCCGGCGTAACGCTCTGTCTGTGTGTGTGCGTGGCTCTGTCTGTGTGTGTGTGTGCAGGGCTCTGTCTGTGTGTGTGTGTGTGCGTGGCTCTGTCTGTGTGTGTGTGTGCGTGGCTCTGTCTATGTGTGTGTGTGCGTGGCTCTGTCTGTGTGTGTGTGTGTGTGTGTGTGTGCGTGGCTCTGTCTGTGTGTGTGTGTGAGTGGCTCTGTCTGTCTGTGTGTGTGTGCGTGGCTCGGTCTGTGTGTGTGTGCACAGCTCTGTCTGGGTGTGTGTGCGCGGCTCTGTCTGTGTGTGTGGTTTGTGTCAGCGAATACTCTCTACTATTCTTTAATGCTCACCTATTGCCATTGTAAATGACAATACCATTTATTTATGTTTAAAAAAAAAAAGAAAAAAATGTCATGAGCAATGCCAATAGCTCTACCTTTAATAATGCCGAAACCATTGCATTGTAAATGCTTGTTTCACTATGCAGTAGGGGAAAGAATCCTGCTGGTAGGTATATCGTCATTTTGTTGACGCTGGAGAATTATCATTTTTCTCTCTCTCTTATGATGTGCATTTCATGTTCCAATTGACAGTGAGTATTATTTTCTGTGTGATGTGTATTGTTGGTATGTTGCCACTGTTAGCTCATGGGGCTTATGTGTCTAAATAAGTCTACACATGTGTTGGATCATCCGTCTCATGGTTCAAACTATGAATAATGCGCAAACACGCTGTAGCACATTGGTGCTCTTTCCCATGGGTGCTATGTGTGCCAATCAGTTGATATCTACCAATGACATTTTATGTGCTCCCACCCAAGATGCAAGAGGCAACCTATGCAATGGGTTCAGTGTAATACATGTACGACTACTCTGTGCAAAGGCAATTAGCCCTGTGGAGGCATCGGGTTGTAGTCCTGATATGAAAGTGTGCAACTATTGACTGTACACACATTCAAGGGGGGTATGGCTGGGGCTAATTGATTGATCGCATGAGCACCATTTGCATCCAAGGGCCATATCCCACAGGGCAGTGACATTGTCAACATTTGAGGCCACCATGACCATTAGTCATGGTGATTCCCCTATGGTAGATCACCATGCATGCCTAGGTGTTTTCTCCAACATTGTGCTGACAGTACGGCTACATATATGACTTCATATCTACAGTATGCAACAAGACAGTGTAGCTTGTGCATTATAGTGAGTGTACAGATGCAACACTGTGACACTGGCAGCATATGATATGTAGAGTTAGTCTGTGTTAATGGATGAAAATTTCTGAATGTGACATGTCGTATGTTTTCATTAATAGCACATGTAGACTGTAGTTGTGGGCGTGTGTTCCCATGCACATCCTATGTGGAACACTGCAAAGTACTCATGTAAAAAGTGACCTCTACTGTTGACCACAAGTATGAGGCCTAACACATGGCTAGCATCAGGAGAGACTCACACACAGTTGGTGGCCACCATCTACGTTACCACACCAAGATCATTGTACCTACCAATGGTGAACCATCTGCTACAGGTAGCTGGCATGCACACTATTTCACTTGTACCAGATGATGTTCTAGGGTGTTTCATAGACTCTGCTAGATGACTAGCCTGTGTGACAGACATCAGTAGAACAAATGTAGTATGTCAGTAGTGTAGTGTGAATATAAAATACAAAAGCTTACAACGTGTTAATGCTCTGAATGTTTAGTCATAGACAGTTGTTTATTGTGTCACTTTGCAAAATGTTTATGTTAAATTATGTCAATGATGATTCTGTGAATAAATGGTTAATAATTTTTTCCCTCTGCAGTGTTGCTACTACTGATGCAGCAGGTTGCAGAGGCTCCTCATCTCCTTCCTCTCCATCATCCGGCATTTCGGATTGGTGTCGTTACAACGCAGGCTATTACAACGCCTGCTGTTACAACGCGGTTTTTACATCGCATACCATTACAACGCATAGTGCTTTTAAGCGCTGGATAGTGAATTATTTAATTTACTATTCCAACTCCAGTCCCCGTGGATAGTAGGGAAGGTGTTGGATAGTAAATTAAATATATTCCCTATCCTAGAGCGCCCCCCAGCGCAATGCGTTGTAATGGTTTGCGTTGTAATGGTTGCGTTGTAATGGTAGTGCGTTGTAATAAATGCGTTGTAAGTGATGTTTCCCGGCATTTCATGCTCCACATTGTCCTCTGGTCACAGCACATTGCTCCTGACGCATATGTTATGCAGGAGACAGCATACCAAAATGATCTTACCGACCATGGGTGGTGAGTAGAGTCATCTACCCCTAGATTCATCAAGGCAGCAGAACCGTGATTTGAGGACTCCAAAAGTTTGCTCAACAATAGACTTTGTGCAGCATAGGGCTTGGTTGTATGTCATCTGGGCTTGGTTTTGTGGGAACTTCACCAGTGTTATGACCCACAGCATCAGTGCATAACGTTGGTCACCTGCAAAGAAAGATGGTGTTTTTAGTCAACACTCATGATGAGGGTGCGTCCAATATTTATCTCCATTGTGGCCTGTGTCCAGCTTTATACATTCACCTTGCAAACTGTCATGTACATGAAATGACACTGTCTGACTTACAAACAAGTTAGTATTGGTAATGGGAGGCACTAAGCAACACATACAAGTGTGCTGTGCTTTGTGATAGTATTTTACATTCAGCTTAGTGGCATTGCCTTGCGGGTGATGATTAGTCACCAATGAGGATAGTTTATTTGACATTGAGTAGGCAAATGTCTCACAAGTTTTTATTCTGTCAATGTATGGGTACCATGTCAATTCCTAACCCATTATCTTTCTGATTGAATGACAATTGACAGTAGCTGTTGGAGTGTCTTCCTTCAAGCCCACATACATTGTACATATTGGTTAAATCTACATTTTTCTGTGTGTCAGGCATGGAAAGGATAGTGGATGTATGTGAATATGTGACATGTCAGTCTACACATGGTAGTGCACCCATACACTGTGGTAACAGTATACAGAAGTTAGTAGATCTGTTATAATGTTGCACTGTACAAGTAGACTGCATACACTACACTGCAACAGAACTTGTGGGCAATGTAGACTGTAGCTTTCACATGGTTCAGTATCTATTGGTTGTGTTTCTGCGCAGGCAGAAGCAGTGTACCTTTACTCCATGACAGACACAATATTTCCCTGGAAACTTTGTTGATGGCTCTCATGGGGGATATAGTTTGTTCATGAGAGGGCACCTTGCTGCACCGTCTGGAACCTTGGATCACCGCTGTAGTGATTTTTGCAACACACTTTTTTTACATGTTGTGCACATTGGATGTGACATGTGTATTTAATTTGTGATGTGATGAAGTATGTTTGATGATAACCAATGCGGTGTTTATGTATGGCCACGTTTCTCAGTCTCACAGATATGTGTTATATCTTTTTTCGTCTTGCCCATGGAATTAACTTGTACTACACAGACTTCACATATGGATTGCCTTGCTTCAGCAATGTTTATTGGTGCATCATTGTAATTATTTATCCTTATGGGAGGGTCTTTACTGCAATTGGATGGGGAATTGGTCCTCATGTTGTTTTTCTACCACTGGAAATCGGTACCAATGCCATACTATCTGTGCGATTCCCTCTTTCAATGTGTAGTGCAAAAGGCTGGACACATTCAGATTGGAAATGGGATTGAGACCTGTGCTTATGTATCCTCTTTTCTGCTCCCCTTGGGTGGCACACCACGTACACACTGTCACAGGGTCCCTGTACATAGGATGTGTGTAAGAATGATTTTATCTACATTGGTTTGGGATAGGAAAGGCCACCACATTGTCCATGGTAAACAGTCTTAACGTTGAATAACTAAGAGATGAACTTTGTTGTGGCCTACCATTCTACAGGCCTTACAATGTCATGCAGACATATTTCCCATTGCCAAATTGACATAATTTGGGCATGTGCTCCATAGATGATAGTCCCTCAGCCCATTATGCTTGGATATGTGGGCCCATTGGCTTTGTCAATGTGACTTGTAGATTTAGTGTTGCACATTTGCCATGTGGTATGTGAAAAAATATTTGCGGCCACACCAATAACACATGCACAGTCTAATTCTATCCAAGACTTATATGTCAATGTGTTCCTACATGATTTTGTGCTTTGTGGTCAGTCATGTGGTTGAGATGTACTTACCAACAAGCAGGCCATCCCCATAGGTTCTATTATGGAAATGCTGATTGATGGAAGAATAAGTCCTGTGCACTGCCCTGGTACTTGGCAAGGACATTGATAAAAAAGTCCTGGATGGTCTAAAATTGCCTGTACGTTAATTGAATAGGTGTGCTTCCTGGTGTGGTAAATGTGTGATATATCAGCAGGAGGCACATGTGTACAGTCCATTGCCCCCAGCACGTGGGAATCCATCAATGGCTTAATAGCTTTGCTCGTTGTCTTGTTGTTGCTGCCCTGGGTTGAGGAAGAAGAGGCACTGGGACATGAGGATTATGATGGCATCCAGGACGGTGGGGAGAAACCTGGAGAAGGATGTCTGAGATATTCCTGCCACTCTGGCTGTGGTGGGTTGGAAAGTTCCTGATGCCAACATGTGCAAGACAGAGAATAATTTGGCATGCGGAGGTATGTTGGTTCAGCACTGGGATGCTGGCTGCAGCCTTGGTGCAATCTGGTGCAGAAGGGAGACAATGGACTCCCTCCTGAGCCTGTAATGGGCAATTACCTCCTCCTCACTAAGGTCATTGAGGGTAATCTGCTGGCGGTATGTCTGCTCCCTTCTCCTGCGCTTCCGCTGTGGTGGTGGTCTCCTAGGTGCTCCTAGCTGCAATAGCAATAGTTCCATGGTGTGGTAGAGTTTGCCAAAGTGATTTGGGTCTGTTCTACTTTTATCCAAGTGTGCTAGCATAATTTTTAAGACCAGCTTTTCCCTAGCAGTAAAAAACTGCCACTAATAGGACCTAGATGCAGTTTTTAAGTATTAGCGGTGTTCCAGAAAATCCGTGTACATATGGCGGCATGTGTTTTGCGGGTGTTTTTCTCTGAGGGAACACCTACTTTGCATATAATTTTCGTTAAATGTCACTAGCGCGCCGGTGTTGTTGAAATTAGGCGCTAGCTGTGAAAAAGTGATGCGCGAGGGTTCTAGCGTCACTTTGTTAATAAGGCGATAAAAAAGCCTGTAACAGAGTTAAAAAAATAATTGCAATGGCAGTGTTAAAGCCTTGTAAAATTGCCCCTTAATTGGCCTTGTGAAACAAGAAAGCTAAGAAGCAACTGCACAGTGGGAGCAAACATTATAAAATCCTTATTATTTCCATGTAAATATTTACATTTCTAATCACATGGGAGGTTGAAGAAAATCTAAGGTGTTCAAACTCGATTGTGTCCTATAAAGGAACTCTCATATATGGCCCTAATTTGCATAATTTCAATACATTTGTGTTTGGTGAAATGATTTCATATTGTCTAGGTCCCACTACCAAGATTCTAATGCTACTTGTTTGTTACTTGCAGAAGCCTACTCATTACTATGTGTTATGTTGCACCCAGGTTATTGTTTAGATATTTTACAAAAGGTTATAGATTTTTCCAGTTTAAACTTAAAATGAGTAGGCAATGGTAATAAAAAAGGCTCTGCAATGTCATATCAAAAGGTGAAAGGCAACTTATGTCAGGAACATCAACATGGTATGCATCACATACGGTCAGAATAGACAAGGATTAATCGCAGGGGCGAATCCAGATACATGCAGCAGCGACTCATCGGCTATGGCAGAGGAGCGTCACCTCACCTTTCAGCACTTTAAGAATATCTGAAACTAAAACAGTAATAAAATGGGTTCAAAACCCGTTGTATTAATTTATTTTGTTTGGGGCTTGGCCAGGGTTATGATAGGTAGGAGGGAGATTGGTGGGCTCTACCTACACTGCGCATGTGGGTTTTGGCTGGCTGTCTCAGGCCGGCTGAAACCAAATGCGCAGTGACCCCACTCCAACCCCAGCTGCATTGCTGGGGGAGGAGGAAGCAGGCACAGATTCCCAGTCTGTCTTGGAGCACACATCATCGGCGCTCAGGCCAATCCTGAAGCTGCTCTCATTGGAGAGCAGATTCAGGATTGGCCACAGGGCAGGCTGGTAGCCTGTGCCTACCTGCCTGCAGCAGCAGAGAGGAGCTGAAGAGTTGGACATGATGATGGATGGCAGCCGGTAAGTTTAATTTTGTATTTCTTGTCCTTTGTCCCCCGCCTCTTTTGTAAAAAATGTTTTAATCTCTATTGTGTGTCCCCAACCCCTCCCCCGCGTCTTTTCTCCAATATGAGCCGCTCCTGGATACGTGGGCATAAGCATTAAGGACACTTATAGTTGCTTACATTTTAGTTATTCAGAACAGTATATCTTAAATATTGATTTAATGTAATTAATATTGAATGCAAATTTTATGTCAAACAAGAACAAATGTGGACTAGAGTTCATAGCTGCCAATTTTCCAGGTCCATGCATGATATGCTTCTTTATCCCAGTTTTTGTCTTTGAATTTTGGGACTTGTTGTCCTGTTTTCTAATAGAATAAATACAACCACTAGTTATAGAATTCAAAGAAAAAACCTGGACTACAGCAGCATGGAATTGGAAAACTTGATAGAGCTGAAAGAGGAATTGCTATCTTTGAAGTATATCAAGGTGCTTACCTGGAAGAACCTTGCTTCCCAATGGCCGCTTTGTTTCTGCTCATGTTTTGCTCAGTTTGAAGAGTGAATTGTGCTATGATTATCTTTTGGACTCCTTTTGTTGTTGGAGTACTGCCATCAGCTTTTGTATAGACTTGGAAACTTTCTTTAATTGTGCTATTTTTCATGACTGACTTTAGTGATATAAAGCTGCAGTCTTGAATGGGAGCAATAATCTTTCTTTTCTACTAGAGACTTTAAACCATGTATTTGATTTTGGCATTCTGAACATATTGTGAACTATATTTGATATTATTTAAGGTAGTTGAAAGAATATATATCATTACATTTAAAGGAGTTAAACTTTAGACTAATATTTCACTTTATATGTTGCAGGCAAACCATTTGTATTCATAAGCTCTTAAAGCTGCAGAGTGTTTCCCAATTCTGAAAGAAATATTGTATACAATATGTTGGATTATTAAGTTCAGGAGGATAAATAGCATTCTTGTTTGTTTACTCTCTTTAGGACTTGAACAAATGAGATGAAGCCATAGCAGGTCCTAGATAGTGTGCTACATAGTGACGTGTTTTTCGCAGTTCCTATTTTCCCCTGTGTTCATCGGAGAGAGTTTTAGCTTCCTTAGAGTACATGGTGGGTGAGGCACGAGAGCATTAACATCCATACACCGTGATTCACGGTGACACCTTAATTTAGATTGTCATAGTTCAAAGGAAAAAGGAGCTGATTACGAGTTTTGCAGTATGACCGCCTGAGAACCGCGGCGTCCACGCCACCGCTGTGCCGGCACCTGACTTACCGATGTATTACGAGTTGTGCAGTCTGAAACCCAGACCCCCGGCACATCGGTCCACCATGTGGTCGTGTCGCGGTGTAAAGTGTTGGTGCTGTGTCCATGGATGCTGCCAGGCCCATGGTCCAAGCAGGGAGCGTATTACAACTACACCTTCGTACTGGTGGTCTCAGAGTGGTGCTCAACAAATGGCGATTTTGCTGCTGGCTCCTGTGGTACAGGTCAAATAATACACCACGACTGTGACCAGTGGATGCTTTTGAAAAATACACACCTGATGTGCATTAGCAAGTAGACATGCCTGCAAATCACACTATAAATCACACCCCATCCCTGACCAGAATCCTTTGCGTTCAAACTTCAGGCCAGAAGACAGGCACCATCATCTGCACCAGACTCAGATAATTTAGGATAATGCACATTTTTTTTTTTTAATCTTCCATCTTCCCCTTAATCACTTTCCACCACCTTGATATATTTTAGGGACACAAATACACCCATTTCCCTAGTTAAATCAAGTCCAATACCTTCTCCCATAGTCATATTCCCCAAGCCAGTAACAAACAAAAACCTTCACAGAGAAAGAGTTGACAGTCATGGTGGATGAAATCCTCAGAGTAGAGCCCCACATTTTTGGAGCCCAAGTCCAGCACACTCTATAGAGTATGACAATGGAAATGTGGGACAGGATAGTCAACAGAGTAAATGCTGTTGGTACCACCTTGCGCACACAGGAAGATATCAGGAAGATATGGATGAGGGCTATGACCATTTCTGCTCTTGGATTGCCAGGGCCCTGGACTCTCTGATTTCTATTGTATCGAGTAAAATCAGCACCAGAGAGTCGAGCCCCTGGTACGACAGCGTCTTACGTGCCTTGAAGGGAACTTGTAGACGGGCGGAAAGAGCATGGCGGAAGACTTATGAGGCTGATTTGAAAGCTGCATATGTTGCTTCCGTCAAGATCTACCACCGGGCGATCTGCCGAGCCCGTGCGGCATTTTATGCTGCTGAAATTCGCAACAGCTCAAACCCGTCAAAGACCATCTTCAAGGCCGTGAAAGATCTTCTGGCGAAGTGGACTTCCTCTGTGGCTGTGGGATCTACCTTCCAGTGTGAGTCCCTTGCCTCCTACTTTCTGGGAAAGGTCCAGGCTATTTACCGGGCCTTCCCCAGCACAGGGATTGACCTGGGAGTCTCTAATGGGGTACTACGCCACCCTACCCTGCTTTCATTTCCTCCACTTCTTCCGGAGGGGTTCGACAAACTTGCTTTGCAGGTTAAATCTGGCTCTCCATCGGATCCAGTAAGACCTGCTCTTTTCAGAGATCAGGCCTTTATGGGACGTTCTGTTGTATGTTCCTTAGTCAACCTCTCACTGGATTCGGGTGTGGTTCCAACTAAATGGAAGCAGGTGGTGGTGTCCCCAATTATCAAGATGCCCACCTTGGACCCCTCGAAGCCCGAAAGCTACCGCCCCATTTCACTGTTACCCTGGCCGGCGAAGATAACGGAGGCTCATGTCAATCTGGCCCTGTCAGAACATCTTGTCCGGACCAATGCCCTTGACCCCACACAAAATGGCTTCCGTGCTGGGCACAGCACGGAAACCGCCCTCCTCGTGATGGTAGAGCATCTACGAGCCGTGTTGGATGCTGGTCAGACGGCGGCGCTGATACTATTAGATCTCAGCGCCGCCTTTGACACGGTCTCTCATAGTATCCTTTTGCACCGGCTCGAGGAGACTGGCGTTGGGGGCCAGGCTTTGCAGGGGTTCCGCTCCTTTCTCGACAATCGTTCCTTCTGTGTAGCCATCCCTCCTTTCAAGTCCAATTTCCAGCCACTGGCCATGGGGGTTCCGCAGGGATCCTCGCTGAGCCCCACGTTATTCAACCTGTACGTGAGACCGCTGGCTGAGGTCGCCAGGCAGTGGGGCCTGACCTTGGTCTCATATGCCGACGACACACAGCTGGCGGTTACCCTCAGCGGGGATGCGGAACAAGATGCCCCCAGGTTTCAGAATGGACTGACGGCGGTGGCTAGCTGGCTGACGGGGAACTGTCTCCAGCTTAATGCCACCAAGACAGAGGTTATGATTGTCGGAAAGAGAGTGGAATTATGGGGTTACCAATGGTGGCCGTCAGAGTTGGGACCAACTCCGACTCCGGTGTCGGAACTGAAAAACCTGGGAGTCTGGCTGGATGCTGGTCTTACCTTCGTTGGCCACACCAAGAAAACAGCTGCCTGCTGTTTTGGCCTGTTGAGAGGCTTAAGACCCGTCCTCAAATACTTTGATGCCCCAACCAGGTAGCTTGTAATCCAGGCCACTGTCATCTCTTGCCTGGATTACGCCAGCTCTCTCCTGGTCGGGGCCAATCAGGCAGAAATCACCCGTTTACAACGGGTACAAAACACTGCGGCCAGAGCGATTGTTGGCCTGCCCAGATTTTGTTCCGTGTCAAGTGTCCTTCGCTCCTTGCACTGGCTTCCAGTGAGGAAGCGAATCCATTTCAAGGTCCTTTGTTTGACCTTTAAAATTTTGAAAGGTATAGGCCCCCAAATCATGTCCAGCTTTCTGTCCTTTTATGTACCCACGCGCACCCTTCGTTCTCAAGGCCAGGCTCTTGCTGTGGTCCCTAGATTCAGGCTCTGCCGTGCGGGAGGACGCTCTTTCAGCGTCAAAGCTGCAACCATTTGGAACTCTCTTCCGGTTGAAATCCGCTTACTGGAGGACCTTATGCTTTTTCGGAAAGCTATTAAAACCTTCTTGTTTTAGTCAGTCATCTTATAGGCCTTCTGTTTTTAGTTCCTGTTATGTTATGTCCTACCTTGTCACTGCGCCAGGACGCTCCTTAGCTGGAGCAGCTGTGCGCACAACAAATATCGATAACATAACATAACATAACATAACATGACCTAAGGCAGAAGGTGTACAGCAAGTACCACAGCCACCACCTGGAGGCACAGAGGACTGGCGGTGGCTCTCCCAGCACGTCATTACAATTCTTACCCTGGGAGGAAAAGGTCTTGGCCATCATGCATGCTAAGGTTTTGTCTGTAATACCTGGGGTAGTGGACATTGGTAAGTTACACGTCAAGAACTGCCACAATATCACAATGTTCTATTGCTATTATTTCTGCCTTTGCTATTTTCTCCTACTTCTACTTCCGTAACATGCAACATAGAAAGTATCTGAGATGTTTGTTTGTCTGTGACAATTAGTATTGATGCATAAGACACCACATGCTTACAAATCCTTGACCTGCCACATGTTGCAATGCTGTCTGTAAGTGCATTATCAAAATAACAATACAGGACTCACGACAGGTGTCGCTATGGAAATGCATGGTTCGTCACAAATGCATGTTGTCAACATAGGTTAAGGATGGGAATCCTCCACATTTGCATGTGTTGGGCAATGTGTAAAGAACAATTTTCATTCATGTTGGGAATGCAGGTGACGTATAAACACAGACAGGAGTGTGTAGACATGGGAGAGTTTGTTAGACATACATAGAGATGTTGATCTCTCTTATTAGTCATGTATAAATGTTGAGGCTATGCATTTCACAATATGTCCACTTACAGTTGTGTTGCACACATTTTCCTCAATAGCATTGATATGGGAGTATGGAATAATGTGGACTACACATGTCCACTGTTGAAGGTGCATTCACTAACTGATGAAATACATCAGGGTTTGAAATGCAGATTAGGTGTTGTCATATGTGGGTGTTCACACACTGTAATACATTGGTATTTGTGTGTGATAAATATTTGGGTGGTGTCATGAAACTTCTCTTTTAACCACAGGTGACACCTCATTTTCATGGACTCGATCTTACTTGAACCTCTTAAGGCTTTTACTGTTTAATAGAGTTGTAGACATGCAATATAAGGATGGTGTTCCAACCAGGACCAATGTGGAGTGGGAATGTCCCTAGCCTTAGGTGGGGTCTGGTACCATGGATATCTGTGCCGCTGCTGACAGTAAACTTAGGGCCACCTTGTATCCATACAAGCTATTGGAGACCTTGTCGGTGGAGTGATCTGTGGCCATTTGATGAGGTTATTGTTGAGATCTGTTCGTAGATTGATTTAACACCTATTTTAACTGTCTTTTCAGCATCAACCGAGGCAAGCATGGGAGACTGTGCCGAAGATATTGGCTTGCAGCTGGCCAGAGTCCCTCGGTCAGTAGACTGCCAACGACTGAGGCAGTGGCCCAGAGGGTGAGGAGTGCTCCCAGGAGGAGTGGCAGCAAACCCCACAGCAACTGTGTCCACACTATCCTTTTTGCCACCCCCGCTCCATCTTCACCCTCCCTGCTGCTCCTCAGCAAGTCGTCCAGCTCTGCTCCTGTAAGGAATATGGCGTCTCCTTGGTCCAGGAACCTCATCCCCTGCCTCTGTGGCCCCAGCTGCCCTGAGTGAGGAGGCTATTGACCGATCTCTCTTGGAAAGACTGCACTGCAGGTGTAGTCCAGCCAGCTGGGGTAGACGCTGGTCTACCTGGAAGGCATTCACAGTAGTATCTGTCCTACAGAGATACTTTCAGGCTCTGGCCTCCTCGCTGATGGCAGCCTTCCCCCATCCTCCGCCTCCCACCCCACCTCCTGTCTCTTCCACATCCCAAATTCCTTTACCCACACCTGTTAGCAGAAAACGCAAACATAAACACACACCCACACCAACATCCACATGCAGGACACACATATCCCCACAAAGGCAGCAAGAAGCCGGGGTATGCACCCACTGAACAGACACTCACCTCCCTCACCAGCCCCACCAAACACATACCCACAGAGCCCGCACCAACATATACAGCCCAGACACAACAGACATCACACCAGCACCAACAACAGGCACATCCAGTAAACACACAGACACTACCTTCCAAATCCCACTCCTTGTCATACCACCTTCCTAGGCTCCCATAGAAATCCCTCAGTTTTCCTTTGGCCTTTCCTCTGTCACAGCCACTGCCCTCCCCTCCCATAGTCAAACCAACTCCTCCCAATACTGACCCCAAACCTCCTTAGTTACAACTTTGAGGTACCTGGCCAGCCCACGAGATGCCCTTTCCTGGAGAGCTTCCCTCACAGCGCATGTTAGGCATGTAGAGTAGTACAGCATTGTGCTAGGTCCCTTTGTACTGTTGGACTGGCCATTGACCTTTGTTCTCATCTGTTTTACTAAAATAAATGTACATTTTTATGACACATTTGTCCTGCTTTTACATTTCATGCTATTGGCTTTTATGGCTTCTTTAAATACATGCGACTACAGTTGTGTAAGTTTCACCCAAATTGGTGATCCTTTGGAAGTGGTGAGTCTGATCTGACCTTTGCACCTGTTCTAGAGTTACTTGGACAAGGGGACAAGGTAATTGAATGGATATGTGGGATGACAACCAAATGGGGGTGACATTGTATTGTGTGGTTTTCCATTTGGCAAGTTTTTGAACTTGACCACTGTCATCTTAATTTAGCTTGCCCTTCTCCCTATGATGTAGGTTGGGTATGTGTTAGGTGTGCTAAAGTTATATATTTGTGTATTCATACATTGAGGGTGTCAGTTTTTTATACCTTTGTGTAGTTCTGCATCCACACGTGTCCATTTTGCAGTTTGTAACTTTCAGTTACTTCCTCTAGATGTGTGCCAGATGCTGTTGGTGCTAATAAGTTGCACTTACCCATTACCTACACATGCCTGGCACTTGGTTATTCTATTGGTTGTTCCAGAAATTCTTCAGTTACTAGGTCCAGTGTTCATGGAGTTTGTGAGGCATGTGCTAAACTAAACAATAGCCCACTGCTCCAGTCTTTCATGGTTCCCCCGATAGACGCACAGGTATCCTGCAAAGAGTGTTTCCATTGTGCCCTTAGAATGTTGCTCCCACTGTTTCTATGTATTCCCATTGACTGACATTGCCATTTGATATGGGATATGTGTGAGAGTCGACTACAGAGTTCTAGCTAAGAAGGTATGTTTGACTTTGAGGATGCATCATACTGATGATTCTTTGACCTCACAACGGGAGCAGGGGTATGTGCATTGTGATCATGTCATATTCACTAAGGAATCCTGGTCAGAGTTAGAATACCAAGGCCTCTTGGTAGTTGTAGTCAGTTCAATGTGACTTTAACAAGACTTGAGAAATGAAGAGCTGTACGACTAGTGAAGATCAGTAGTGACATGACAGACAAGTGAGAAATGGCAAGAGCTATGTGTGACAAGCATTGAAAGGTGTGATATTGCAGAGGAGGTGGGGTTGTGGAACAAAAGTTTTAATTTAGACATCACTATCACTTTAAATGGAAAGCTGACAATTGTCCATTTGTGTATGGTGTGTCTGTGCAGTACCAATGTTTGGGCCATGGGAGGGCATCCTACAGCTTTGGTTTGGATGATGGTTATGAAAATATCCCAGCTAGGGTCCCTGTATATGTGTGAAATACTTGGGCACCCCACCTCCCTTGCCTGGGCTAAGGCTGGACATTGTTTTCCAGAGGAGTCAATCCCAAAACATAGTTATGTGACTTACTGGAGGGGCGCTAGAGGGCGCACATGCAGAATGGCCGCACTTGAGTGAGGCTCCTGCAGCCTGGACAGAAAATCCGGCATGTATCCTGTATAACCAACTCCAAACCCGGTTACAAGCGCGCACGAGTGTAGAGGTTCCGGTACCTCAGACTCGGTGAAAGTTTGGGAGATCTCTGACGCGGCAGGCTGGAGTTGGAGGCAGTGAAGTCGCGGGCCGGAAGCTGAGCCAGAGCCTGGAAGAGCGCGGCGCGCGGAGCCGGGGACTATGACAGCCCGAGGCCTCCCACGAGGTGCATAGGCCTCAAGAGAGAGAATGGCGCAAGTGTGCCCGCCCTCCCACCCGGATACGGCATAGAGATTCGTAAGGTGCCGAGACAGGACGGGCGGCTGCCAGTTAATATCTGTGGCACCAGCGGAGCACCTGCAAAACATTCAGCTGTGGGGCGATATACCACATTGAGAGACCGGGGCCTCGCTGTGAACCGTGTTAATTGCTGAAGAAATGCTGCCAGGCCGGGTAGCGGACGCCCTAACAACGAGAGGTGCGGCGACATTGGGGACCGGGAACGAGCGCCGGAGCACAAAGTAAAGTGCGGGACCCTCCCTCTGCCCCTAGAATTGCAAACCTGATTGTAACTGCCAGGACAGGCCGGACTGCACAAAACGCGACTGGCCGCTGTGCCGCCCGGTCACCAAGCCGCCGTCTGTTTGGGTGCAGCTGGAACAAAGACTCGGCTGAAGGCAAGGAAACTCTCAGAGGGGCCTGCAAGCATACAGGAACTCCGGCTTAAAAAGAACCGACAGCACTGCCGGACCTCGCAGAAGTGCGGACCGCGACACGGTACATCACACCAGGCCGCGGCTAGACACGAGGGCTATAGGCCCCATAGGAGACAGCCCTGTTTGTCCATCCTGCCAACACCAGCGGTGCGAATAGGGGGCACACTGGCCTCAGGAGACGGCTTGTACTCACGCTGGAGACTGCCCATCACACCTGTGATCACCCCATGTAAGAAAAGGCCGAGCAGCTGGGGCACAAACTATAATTGGTATAACAGCAATTGGAGACTCGCGAGCATACACAGCAAGGCAATTAGCGAGGAGGTGGAACTGGACTGACAGAGGGGGTCCCGAGCCAAACACACCAGGTCAGTCCCAGTCCCTAAGTGGGCAGACGGCAACGTGACAGGGAACCCGCAAACATAAGCGCAGCAGAGGGTGGCGCAGCGAAACTGAAGAGAACTTCCCCAACGCTAAACCCTACGGGAGCACCCCAAGAGCATAGACCATCAGGCCGCGACTGGAGAGGTATATGGTGAGAAACTGCGCAGAGAACATGCACCAGGCAACAGCGCACTTACACCGTGCTATCTCGTGCATGCATGCAGACGTGCCCAATGCCGGACGCATAAGCACAGATATGCAGAGAGGCCCCGCGTGCGACTGTGAATAGCTACGATACACCTAGGAAATTTACAACGCCTGCAAGAGCGCTCCCTCCAACATAGTGCAAGGAACTTCCACTCCAGAAGACCCTGAGCCATACAGCTCGTCCATACTGGAGGTGGCATCGAAGCGCTGGACCGGAGCACTCCAGGCCAACCTCTATGAGTCCACGGTCAGCCGCAATGCGCCACTGATCAGTCTGCTCAAGCTCTAGAGGGCCACAAACAGCGTTCCGAAGATGCGATCATCTTACCGCCGAGGGTCACGAACGAACAACAAAGCGCCCATAAGAAGAGGATCCAGCTCCTCCCAGGAAAAAAGTACTAACCGTACAACACCTGGAGCTTCAGGTACTAGTAGCAGCACCACTATGGGTAGAATGGACAATCGTCAATCGAAGCTCATCTTCGAATCCACGACTGCAAAAAAAGGGCTGAAACCAACATCAGAAACTGGAGGACCAAGTAGTCCGACGGCAACAGGAGCAGCACCAAGCTCTTCATGTATGGACATACAGCAGATAGTGCAAGAAATGAGGCAAGGATTTGCCACTGTTGTGGACAAGGTGGACCGTATGTCCTCCAGAATGGACGCTATCGCAAATAAACTGGACTTGCATGATGAAAGAATCAAGGAGACCGAGAGAGGGATATCGGACAATGATGACACCATGGCTTCCCATACAGCACAGCTTGCACAAATGGACAATATTCTTAGAGTAATTGCCACAAAGAACGAGGACTTGGAAGCCCGCAGCCGGCGCAACAATATTCGCATGACAGGCGTGCCGGAGTCCACAAACACGGGGGCATGGAAGACTACATAGAAAAATTACTCCTATCTGCGATTGGACCCGAGGCATTCTCCAAGCAATTTATAGTTGAACAAGCTCACCGCTCACTTGGACCGAGCCTAAACCAGGAGCCCCACCAAGACCCATCATTGCGCGGCTCCTCAACTATCGTGACCGCGATGTGGCGCTGAGAGCAGCACGCAACAACCAAAATCTGTCATATGAAGGTGTGGCCTTCTCAATCTACCCCCAACTTCACACCGATGGTGCAAGAAGAAAGACGCAAGTTTCTAGAAGTGAAGAAAAAACTGCGATCAGCACAAATCGATTACGCATTGCTACAACCTGCAAAATTGCGAGTAACACACCAAGGGAAACAACGGTTCTTCACAAACCCGCAGCAAGTGGATGACTATCTGAAGGCTTTGCGACGTGCACAACGTGGAAATGGCGGCCGTGAAGAGATGCAGCAGGAGGAAGAACGAGCACCTGCTGATGAACTATGAACTGAAGGACTGAATGGTAGGGCACTGCTCTAAACACGAGACACTGTGCTTGCAGAACCTGAGGTGACCTATATCGAGACTGGAAAACGCTGTGCGATCGAGATACCATGGACGGGTATAGGACTGTTGGTGGTAATGTATTCCAGGCACCACTTGCCTCCCTTGACTGAGCCCTCCCCCTGGGTCAAACAGGTTGGAGGGCTAAAGGTGACGGGAGTGGCAATGTGCATACCTTAGATGTCCCCCAACGGGAGTTCCCCACAGATTACGTTTGGAAAAACGAAGTTACCGGGGAGATTTACGAATGTTGTGGGAGGGTGGTGGGAAGGGTATTCTGGCAAGTTGGGGATGCTTCAGTGGGAGGGGGGAGGAAGAAGGGACATCTGGAGAAACAGTATACTGCATGATGTTAAAGGAAGTTCTGAAACTGTTCTAACAGGCGAATATGTCCACAGCTACACTAAGTTCAAAGGGAACAGCAGGACAAGGCACACTCGATTCCTTTCCATCACGGGCGGGACAATTGTTGTATTGACCATGTACAATGGCACTGAATAACGTAAATGTTATAACATGGAATGTTAGGGGGTTAGGAGATCCACATAAGAATCGTCAAGTTTTAGCATATCTCGACAGACACAATATTCATGTAGCTCTTCTACAAGAAACCCATATGTACCCCCAGACTAATAACACATTCGCCTGTAGATGGGCGAAACATACGACCTTCTCCTCATACTCCGCTTATGCCAGGGAAGCTGCCATACTAATAAGGAAAGGAACTCGGTTTAGTGTCTTAGGAGCGAAAGGGGGTGCACAGGGCAGATACTGCGTGACATGGGGTCGAGTGGGACACCTGTCACTTTCACTAGTATGTTGTTATGGCCTGAATACGGATGACCCCCTTTTTTTACCAAGCTATGGGCCATCATTGTGGATATAGGATCGGACCATATCATATGGGGAGGTGACTTTAGTGTATCACGTGACCCGGCGGTTGATAGATCGCATCATGCCCCACATCATTATACCAGCGCACGTGCCGAGTTACATGCAATATTACAGGATCACTCATTAGTAGACGCCTGGAGACATCTACACCCCGACATGCATGAGGGTACACATTATACGGCTCATGCTGCTTCATGGGCCAGACTAGACTACATATTTGTATCGGCGGGACTGTACCCAGCACTCACGGCAGCCAACCACCTAGCCAGAATATATTCGGATCATGCACCGGTACGGCTCACATTGACAAGCGATGAGCCAGGGCCACAACGGTCGAGTTGGAGGTTGCAACCCACCATGCTACTAGACACAGCATTTCAAGAAGAACTAGGGGAAGAGGTTGTAGACTTCTTCGACCGAAACAAGGGTACCGTGGAAAGCGTAGGGACGAAATGGGAGGCCTTCAAGGTCACACTACGAGGGATATGCATAGCAAAAGGTTCTGGGGTACTAAAAAGCATCCAACGTACGTTACATAAACTTGAACAAAAATTGAAAACATTAGAAAATTCCCTGATTGACAGGCCAGAGGGGACGACACATTCCAAACTAAGAGAGAAAATTACGGAGTACAAAGAAGAAGCAGATAGGGAATCAAAATTCAGAGGGAAGTACTAGACAGCACGAAGGTATGGAGAAGGCGAGAGGCCTGGGAAGGCGCTTGCCACAACGGTTAGATTAGAACGACCTACAAATGTGGTGATGGAAATTGAGGATTGTGAAGGGAAGATGTACAGAGACACGACACACATATTGAATTCTTTCGCACAACACTATACTGCTCTTTACACAACCACGAGAACTGACACACCAGACTTCTCTGGATACCTGAAGGATGTGACGCTAGGCTGGCTGAGTGATACCCAGCAGCGATTTTTTAGCACCCCGTTTGAACTGGATGAAGTGCGAGAAGCAATAATGCATATGCAGTCTGGCCATGCCACCGGCACGGACGGAATACCGGTTGAATTCTATAAAACCTATATTGAATTTATGGCCCCAATACTATGGGAAGTGTTCGAAGATGTGCTAGAAGTGGGACATCTTCCTCCTATGAGGCTGGCCCTCATCACTTCGCTGCTGAAGCCAGGTAAACCACCACGGAGCTGTGACTCTTACAGACCTTTGTCTCTACTTAATTGCGATGTAAAAATATTGGCTAAGCTTATAGCGACACGGCTCAATCTCCTCATGGAGAATATAATATTGCCAGGTCAGCCAGGGTTCGTACCCGGTAGAGCAACTTCTCATAATCTGAGAACCTTCTTTACGGTATTAAATAATATCTCCGACGAGTTGCCCATGGCGGCCATCTTCCTAGATGCTACGAAAGCATTTGACTCTTTGGAGTGGGACTATCTGCTTGCAGTAATGACGCGCATGGGGTTCCCCCCAATTTTCCTATCCTGGATTAGGCTATTGTATGACTCATCCACGGCTAAAGTGCTCATAAACAGGAAAATGTCCCAGGAAATACCCATTTCGAGAGGCACACGACAAGGTTGCCCGCTGTCACCTCTGCTTTTCGCGATTGCAGTGGAGCTGCTTGCGCCGAAACTGAGACAAAACCATAATGATAAGGCGCTGAGGTGCAACCTGCGACAAATAATAATATCACTATAGGTGGACGACATTACACTATACATTCGAGACCCCCAAGCAGAATCTGAATCCCATTTTGAGGGAATTCATAAAATTTGGTAGAATGTCTGGAGTCCAGATTAACTGGGGAAAATCATGTTGTTTCCCGCTCACGGTGGGACGACGGCATTCCATATGGACTATCCCATACCATTCGTGTGATGATGATTTCAAATACCTGGGAATTCGCATATCGAAGGACCGAGATGAGCTGATGAGGCTAAATTACGGGACAACCATGACCCGGATATCGGACAAAATCTCATGCTGGATTACACTACCATTGTCAATGGCAGGGAGGACGTCCCTAATCAAAATGGTTATTCTGCCACAGTTATTATATCTCTTCCTGAATATACCCTTTTACCCGGGGAAGTATTTTTTTTAACTCTTGAAGTCCGAACTGACCCGCTTGGTATGGGGAGGCAAATGCCCATGGCTTGCATGGGAAGTACTAACCCGACCATATACTCAAGGAGGATTCGGGATCCCCAACTTTGAAACGTAGTACTATAGCGCACAGGCACACTATGCATTCTTCTGGGTGCACCAACACCGATACATGCCTCAGGTAGCGGCAGAACACTGGCTGGCACTACCAGTTCCCATAGAAGGGGCACTATATATACCTATAACTGGCAGAGATAAGACACCGTACACAGTCATGAGCACAGTACATGCATGGTCACAATTGGGGAAGATGCTGGACGCGACTATGCTATATTCCTCCCTACTGCCACTGGTCTACCACCCTGATATGCCTCTGCTCCAGGAAGCCCTCTTTCATAACCTGAGGGAGCGCATTTGGGTTGTAACCTGGGGAGACCTCTATCACGTAGGCCAATTCAGGACACTAGAGCACATGTTTACGGGAGTGGCGAGAACACCCCTTGATGTCTTTTTATACATTAGGCTTCGACAGGGACTAAGAGCAATCACCCCAGACTTTCCCAATGAACCTCCATTATCCGAACCTCTACAGAGGATCTTGCAGGGAACACAAGCTAAAAAATTAGTGTCAGTGATATATAAAACGGTGCACAGGCTAAGGGACTGACCAGCTCCGATTTCTTGTGCCAAATCTAGCCAGGAATTGGGAATGGCCTTAACTGATGAACAGTGGGATTTCTGTGCACAGCAGACAGAACGTATATCTGCAAACTGTAGGCTCAGAATCATACATTATTGGTACTTGCATAGGCTGTATTGTACGCCTGCACGTATGCATAGACACAAATTGCGAAAAACGGATAATTGCGATAGATGCCATGCGCCGGGTGCTGATTTTTTACACCTAGCCTGGAACTACGAGAGCATCAATGCATACTGGACACAAGTGTTCAGTGCCTTGTCCACCATGATCAATGCTGACATAACACCATCACCAGTTCTTGCACTTCTGGGGCACGTTGCACCACTGCCGGCAGTGAACCGTAAATTTGTTGCATTTGCTCTGCTCATGGCTAAACGAAGAGTGGCTTGTAGATGGGGTAGAGGGAGAGCACCTAAGTTTAAAGACTGGCTGAATTACCTTATTTATTGTCAAGAGCAGCTACTGACAAATACTGAACTACTACCTGTGACTTCCAGGCCAACCGGCATTTGGGCCCCCCTGAAATGCTACCTGCTAACACAAGATAGGTCCGGTACCACAAAATATTAATTTATCTATGTATGGCACGCCTGCAGATATGACACTGTTTAACCGCACCGAACAAGATGGCGCTATAATGGAGATGTAGGAGAATAGGCTATGAAATGATACTACGTTGATATATAAGCCCTAAAAAGTGCTGTTTATGATATGTAATTGTCAATGCCTGTAATATTTATGCCATATTGAACGTGAAATGTGCTTGTTATGATATTAAATTACACTGTGTACCAGTACCCGCCTGTACTTGCTGTGTAACCTGTATTACACCGAAAAATCCAATAAACAAAGTTTTAAAAAAAAAATAGTTATGTGACTTACCACCAATTTCGTCCACAATGGAGTGGGTTTCGGACATGGTTGAGCAGGCACAGCAGTGGCAGGATGGATAGGATCGGCACCATGGCGGCACAGGACGGTGGAGGTGAGTAGAGGTGAGTTTCATCCTTATATCCCTCCCTTTCCCCCGCCGTCCCAGATGTGGTGGTTAGACAACCACCATCATGCCGAATGTGAGGCAACTTGTAATTGGGTGGTCGGTTTCACTGCCAGTCCAAGCCTCTCACAGCTTCACTGGCCCACTCCGCACTGCCGCGCTTGGAGTGTGGTGGTGGTGTCAGTGGTTCAGCAGCAGTCTTCATGAAGCCAATCCTCCCAACTGATAATATGAAGGTCAGACCGCCAAGCTCACCAAGGTCCGTACAACCACCACTGGCACGGCGGTCCATGGACTGCCAAACTTGAGTCAGGCCCAAAGTCTGTCTGACAGAGGACTACTTTCTTGATAGTCCATAAAAAAGAGACTAAAAATAACCAGGAATTCCTTGGATCTTGGATATTTTAAGACAGTATGAGTAAAGCTTAAAGAGGGGATTCTTCAGATTTATTTATCAGTACACTTATACAAGTGTGAGATCAATGATTTAATCAACCATTGCTCTGAATGTTGCCAATAAAAATCCACAATATGAATAACAAAAAAGAAATTGACTGTAAATAAATCTATTTTTTTAATACAAATCCACAATTTTTCACATACAGGCAAACAATTGGTGCAGTGCTACACAATGATTAAAGTAGTGATGGCAGAGTGCATATGTGTTTATGGTTTGTGAACATATGAAATGGAAATATGGATATCAGGTTTTTGGCAGTTGACAGCAAACTTCAAGTTACCTCTGTGAAATGTAACAAATGGAATTAAACAGCAACACTATCCTGCTATGAGCCAGACACATCACATATAGATATTCCCTTTTTAAATTGCAACTACCAGTGTGCTGAGACTCTTCTTCCCTAATCCCCTGCTCCCAAAGCAATCTTCCATACTGTCCTAGATATATTCTGTCCCAGTGTTAAATAGGTTGTTATTGACTTTTGTCCTGATGAAAATCCTTTGAAAGTTGCTTACTTGGATCAAAAAATCAACATAATTATTGTTTTGGATTGTGTTTTTGCCTGATTTGGGGCTTGCAACTGCTACACTTCACAATGTCATTTTGAAGATTGCTATCAACAGCCAAAACATTTTTTTCTGCCTTTCCATTTTGTATGGAGATATACAAAAGGAGGGAGACACCCAGTTGAACGTCAAAACATTCCGGGATGATGGTACCAAATGCTGACATAGATGAGTCAAATATGGGCAGAAGCTAAGATATGTGAATCCATGAGAGCCTGCACCAGCAACAACATACAGACCATAGTGGAAGGACAGAACCAGATTCAGTCTCTCTGCCCTGACCCAGGGCATACAACCTATGTCCAGATTGACCTGTAGTGGGCTGCAATCAAAATCCTGGCATGCGAAGGAGCCAGTTGACACTTTGGAAGATTTGGTAGACAATTCTGATGAAATGGGCAGGGTTGAGGAACCTTCAGCCTCTCTTGGCCTGATAATTAGAATGGCTTCAAGGAGCCAATCATCCATGTATGGGAACAGTGGTCAACCTGAACAGCCACAAATGGTAACACGAGGTAGGGACAGATAGATGGACAGACTGAAAACCTGTAACTGATAATGCACCCCTAAATGCAGATATGGAGGAACCTCTGATGACCAACAGCCACAGCAACATGGAGACAATCATCCAGAGTATGATGGTCATCTTGTAAGCCGCCTCCGACATCATCGGAATGGTTCTTCTCAATGTTTCCATTTTGAAGGGTGTGATTTCTCAGATACATTTCACTCCCCATCAACTTGGATGGATCACAGTACCTTGCTTCTGCACAGGGATTGGCACTATTGTCTGTTTCTTTACCGGATTCTGAAGATCTGGTGACGTTGAGTCTCTTTACTGGACAATGAGGCAAAGGCGTAGGAGTGTCCCCGAAAGCATAGAGGAAGAGCAGAGAATGAATTGTGACAGCTATCCATCATCATCTGAAGCACCCTGAAGGCCAAAGTAGTCTGATCCCAGACTGTCAGAAACCACTAAGTCACTCCTCAACAGGACAAAAAGGGCAATTGATGGTATAGTTAAGATTGCTAGAATTTCCCTAAATAAAAGAGTCTTTGCATTGGTCAACTTGGATCGCAAAGCCTTGCACAATGTTTCTTTCTGGGGGGAAGTGTCCTGAAAGGCTGGCATAAAGAAGATTTGGAGGAGGAACCAGAAGAAAGACAAATGTTTGCATTCCTTAAATAGCCAATGCAATTTGACCTCCAACTCAACGCCTGAGAGCTGAGCTCCCTCAGAAAGTAACAGCAAAGTGTCTGACTTCTGGAAAACATATATGCGACATTCTTTCAACAGCAGATTGTATCAGGCTGTTGCAGTGACAACTCCTGCGAAAACAGCAGCCCAAATACATTAAAGGAAAAGTCAGACAAGAAATCAACCTGATGCTTCAATAGCCTTCAATTGAGCAGGGCACTTCAAACCCTCTTCAAATACCTAAACATCTCTTTAACATCAGAATGTAACTACTGTAAAGCAGTGGTTCCCTAGACGCCTGCATGTAACGCCATATGAGAAAGGAAGGTAAACCTTTTTTTCATGTGGAATCCACCTTCTTCGCTGCTGGATTCTTTAGAAAGGTGTCCTCATCTATGGAATCCTAACCCACCAGCTGGTTATGAGGATGCCATAGGTACAGATTCAGAAAGGGACTTCTGCTTTTACATGCCTTAAATGTGATATAGCTTAGAATGTATTTACCGCTCTGGTTATCTGGTCAATCTCCTCACACTGTACCCAATACACGCACTGTTTGTAGTTTTAGATCTCCTAGGCTCAGAGTGTAGCTTCAGACCAAAGTTCTCCTCGTCACCAAATATGAAGTGATGATGACACGTAGTCATAGGAAGTTAAACTAATATCCAATTTTATTGGCATTTAGTCCAAATTCTAAGATACAGAATCACTGAGCCCACAATACTGCATCCAGTCCCCAAATTCCTTCCAGTATTCTTTTACAGAATCTTAACGTCACTAGCTAATAATGGATGATAACATGCACAACATGTAGACATAACAAAGACACACATAACTATACCACAGGACTTCTACGTGTCTTCAGTGGAATGCAGCTTAGAATGTATTCACCACTCTGGTTATTAGGTCAATGTCTTCACACTGTTACAGGATGGTGAGGACTCAGTTTCATGGGTGGCTTCAATAACCTGAGTCACCTTGTGTGCCAATCATCAAGATCTACATCATTGTGCCTTATACCTGATGAGAAGGAATAAGCCATAGTTGTATGTCAGAACCACACAGGCATTTACCACACCTGCCTTGAACACACGGTTTGAACCACAAATACGTCTTTACACAGAATTCCTTTACCATTCAAGACATTACAACAACTTGCCTTAGGGAAAGCGCTGAACTTTGGAATAGTGTAATTTACTATTCCAACTCCAGTCTGTGCAACAGTAGGAATAAGGTCGGACTTAAAGTCCAACATCAGTCCAACAATGCTTTCCTTAAGGCAAGTCATCGTAACGACTTGTGTGGCAAAGAAATGCATTGTAAAGGCGCATTTGGGGTTCAGACCACGTTGATAAGGCACAGCATGGTACGAGCTGCGATGTAAAGGCTGTTTCCCATTAGCCACATTTCTCAGCTTATGCGTGTGCTTCCCCATGAACTCCACTGTAACTTAAGAAGCACAGAACGTATCTGGATAAAACACCACAAATCAGACAATTACCTGGTACACATAAGGCCTCGAGAAGAATGGGCCTGATTTACAGTTCGAAAGTACGGACAAAGTAAAATACTCCATCGCCCTGAATGAATAACTGCACTCGAAATTAGAGATGTCACTGGCCCACGGCAGTTCATGTAATTGTTTTGAAAGTATGTCATACAGCTCTGTCAACATGACAGTGACATCTGGCCCACTTTCAATGTGTTTTTTTATTTTCAAAAACAAAATGCCAAAGCGGAGTTATCTTTGTGAAAATAAAAAAAAGAATGATCCCCTGACCATGGATGTTTTCTTGCATGGTGTGGGGGTCATTTAAAAGTTTTTACTTTCACTTACTGCCACAATTCAATGATGTTATATGAAAGTAAAATCTGTCCATTGGACCTCAATATGTGTGTTTACATAAGTCATTTTAAGAAAAAGAAAATGTCCTCAACTAATGTCCAACATCCTCTTCAGTCTAGTATAAAGTAGCCATTGGCCCTTTTTACAACACTATGCCATAATCGCGGCCTAGCCCCACATCATAAGTAAGCTGTGTGTCATTAATATCAGAATTCTATTTAAATTAACTTACATCATTTAAAACAGTTACAAATATAAATAGATGTAATTAAATATTAGGAAAAATATCTAAAAATAAAATAATATACAGTTTTATTATAAAATATCTTAAACTTTTTGAATGTATAAATTAATGAAATATTAACTTTTATTAAAATACACTTAAATTACTCAGAATTCATGCTATACAACAATGTATTCATTAGTAATGCATAATTTATTTTACTTTAGGTGGAATTTATTTTAATGAAATTAATAGTGTGATCCATTGTAATTCTGTCATACATTTAAAAACAAATTATAAAATCAATTTACATAAATATTTAACATAATCATATTTTACTAACTTGTGTGAGTTAAATAAAAAATGGTGCTTTTCCACTCCTTTAACATGGAGAGACTCCACAGTAGTAGCGGAAATTGCCGAATTGTAATGTGTAGTGAAAATTTAAAAAGTTTATTATGCTTTATAATTAGTAGAAATATTTGTATGTTAAATATTGTTAAAAATTTGTGTAAATAATTTTTAGATATTTCGTTCAAATTTAAAGCAAAGTAAAAATATTCTACAAAACTGTTAACTTCATCTTGAATTAAATATTTTAGTGAAATGTATTAAATTACCTAAACATATTTTCTGAAGTTTCAATTAAAATATGAATTCCCAACTAAAGTAAAACAAATGATGCATAAATACAAAGTGCACAATTATTTAAAACAAATGTAATTATATCTTAATAAAATTAGTGTTACATTCATTTATAAATTAAAAAGAGGTTATTAAGATCTTCATAAGTAGATAACAAATATGGTTTATGTTTAGTTATTTTCTATTAAATTATATTTATTTGTATGTGTAACTATTTTAAATAATGTAATTTAATGTAACATTATTTCTTATAAGGTTTTCTTTTATGTCCCTGCCTCCATTATTTGCATTGGGAGAGTATTGCGCTATCAATGTATTTGTTTATTTTATTTTATTTACTTTTGGGTTTTATAAAGCACAAACATGACTCAAGGGTATCAAAGCGCTGTATATGATAGATAAACATAAACGACAAACTAATACATGAAAAGAATATCTAATAAAAACAAATACCAACTTTTAAGAACTCCAGTAAGATAAGGTGTGTAGTAGCAGAGTTATTAATAGACGACCGTGATTCGTTTATGAGATATCGGAATATGTTAACCAGGGTAGTTTTTCGAGATTCTGCGGTGTGTTGGTTCCATTCCAGGAACACAGAGAACAATGTGTGTTTGGGTTCTACTGGGATAGATGTGCTCCGGTCCTGTATTGGTATTGCAGTCCTTGTAACAGCCAATGTGCTCAGGGGACAGGCTCATTGTGACTTTTAGGTGAGGAATCTGTTCATTAGGATCTTTTTCACCTCTTTTTTGTAGACATGGGTCGATGGGTTAGAGAGAACCTTGTGTGGTGGGAATTCCAGATCTTTACAGCCGATCTGGAAATTGAGTGTGTGTAGGTTGTGTGTTTTCTGAATCTGGGAGGTTCTAGCCTGAAAGAGTGTGTTTTTCTGAGTGAGCGGTTGCCTCCTGAGATTTTAGTCTTTTATGCAAAGTACCTTGGTTCATTATGATGTAAGTTTTTATGAATTAGGCAAGCAATTTTCAGTTGAGTTCTGGCCTTGATAGGGAGCCAGTTGAGAGACCTAAGTGATGGGGTTATGTGGTCAAAACATCTAGTGCTTGTTACCAGTCTAACTGCTGCACTGAGGGTCGCTTTGAGTGGAACTGTTTTTGATTTGGGAAGACCTGAAAGGGTTGCAGAACCATATTCTAGTCTTGAGACCACTAATGATTGTACTACTTGTTTGAAGTCAGGGGGTGGCAGAATGGTTTCACTTTCTAGTAGTTTTAGGTGGAATGAGGCACTGTGTATGGTTGCACTGATATGTGCTAGCATGTTAATATTCTGGAGCCAGTCATGAATGTGCGTGGAGCTGTTCTGAGTGGAGAAAAGTTGGAATTTTGTTCTCAGGGAGTTCAATTTGAGGTTGTTTTGAGCTAGCTATGACTGAGTTTGACTAGAGTTTTATTTAGTTGAATGATATCCTCCAGGTAGGATATCTTTATGTATAGTTGTGTGAATCATGAATCATGTGGTATGCAATGTTCAATTGTTTGAAGATTTCCGTTAGTGGCTCTATATATAATTTAAAGGGTATGGGGAAATGGTCGACCCTTGTGGGACTCTGCATCTCATCGGTGTGGTACCTGAGAATGAGTTTCCTATTTTGATTCTTTGTGAGCGCTTTTGCAGGAAGGATGCGAGCCATGAGAACACTTTCCCAGAGAGCCTCATTCTGTTTTCTAGCAGTTTTAGTAGGTTGTTGTGATTGGCTGTGTCAAACTCCAATGAAAGGTCTAGTAGGATGTGTAGGCATGAGTTATTGTTGTCTAGCATCTTAAGGGTCCCCTAGATTATGTTAACAATGGTTTGACATATGTGATGCTCAGTGGAGGCTCCTCCGCAAAGGTAGAGGACCATCACCCCACTAGGAAAATACAATGATAATAACAATGGTATAATGTTATTTTTCATAATTGGCTATGTAAAATCAGTGCCAGCAGGTCAGACCTGTGCTTCCCGCAGAGTAAGAAAGAGTGGTGGCACTCTCCTAAGTGTGCATGATGGTTTGGAAGGCATTCTTTGGCCGGCCAAACCCTCCTCCGCACTTGGCATGTTCTCCATCGGGCTGTGTTGTACAACCCGGTGGAGAACATGCCAAGCCTCCCAGCCCCTCTCTGAGCACCGAACCATTGCACTCAGACCAAACAAAACGCTGCACAGCAGCGTTTAGATTGGTCAGGGGAGTCAAGAGCCTGTGTGCTTCCTGGTTCATTAACCGACGAGGATGAAGTAAAGCGGCCGCCGGGAAAATAAGTACTTTTTTTTCCTTGCCCCTTTATTTAACCCCCCGCCCCACCACTACTGCCCGGTCGCAGCTGCTAATGTCTTATTACTTACCGGTAATCTTCATTACCCCGATTAGGGTCCTCCCCGTCCCAGTCCTAACAACGTGAGGCAGTCCTGCCTCCACCCAGCCAATCACAACGCCAGTATTCAAAAGTTACATAAGCCCCTCCCACCTACCACCATGCCTGTTATCAACAAGACTCCGACACAAACACAGCGGGAGGGCGGGAGGGTACAGGACTGGGACGGGGAGGACCCTAATCGGGGTAATGAAGATTACCGGTAAGTAATAAGACATTACCCCCTCATGGGTCCTCCCCGTCCCAGTCCTAACAACGTGAGGAACTCACAAGCAGAGAACCAACAAAAAACGCAGGACACCAGGGATCCATGCAGAGTACAAATCAGTAAAGATCAATGAACAGCAACGTCCAAGACGCCAACAGAAAAACAGCCAGCAGAGGCATGCAAAACAACAAGCCAAGAAGGTAGCACAAATACGAGACGGGACAGCGGGTGGCCACCCAACAAATACCCGGATAGAAAACTCCCGCCGCCCCAGCCCAGGAAGCAGGCACAGAACGTGTCTAACGACCCAGCACCAGAGACGGAGGAGGCAGACCCAAAGGACCGAAAAGGCAGGCAGACCGCCAAACGCACCCACTGACCAACCCCAGAACCGGAAAACCATATCCCCCAAGCCACACCTCCACAGGAGACAAACAGGGCAGGAGAAAATGGAAAAACACCAGGGAACGAAGGTGGGAAAAACTGGAGAGTCCAGTGAACCACCAAGGAAGGGGGAACAAGGGACCCCCCCCCGCAGGTAAAACAGGAAAAACACCTCCAGCTGCCAAAGGAAACGGGAAGAACCCCCAGGCAGAAAGACAGGAACAAGCCACAAACCAACCCAATCCGACAGGAACTCCCAACAGGGAAAAGAAACGAGCAGAGCACCCAAAGCACCCAACCGACAAGCAGAGGTGATGGCCAGCAAAAAAGGCACAGTAGCTGACAACCAGAACAAGACAGCCACCAGCAAGAGCTCAAAAGGGGGCAACAGCAGACCCCCCAAACAGCAGGCAAAAACCCAAGAAGGCACGAGTACAGGAGAGACCGGCCAACGAAGCCGAAAGCCTAGAAGAAACCGACTCTCCAAAGGGGCAAAACCACCAAGGAGGCTCCAGGACCCCGACAAGCACGAACCGCTGCCTACTGAGAAGACAAAGCGGAAGGGGCAAGGCCCTGTAAAAAAATAGTCCTGAGAAAATCCAACACAGAGGTAGGATCCCCCAGCACAGGAACGACCCAATGGGAAGAACACAAAGAGAAAAAAGAACCCCAAAGACGACCACAGCACCCAAGGGCGGAAGGCCGACGTGACAACGGGATGCCACGAGCCGCCACAGAGGAACAGCCCAAAGACGCCAACCACAGCCGCACAAGAGCCAGGCCGTCAGAAGCAAGTGACATCAGGGCAAAAACCAGCTGTGGACCAAAAAGCGGAGCCGGAGTCAATGAAGTCCGGCCAAACCCGACCCCCGCCAGCAGCAGCAGGAGCAGAAATCAAAGACAGAGAGGCCAACGATACAGACACCTACACACACACCCATACATCCCCAGGCTATGCAGGAGGAGAAATAGGAGGGAAGGCACACAGAAAGCCTGAAGGCCAAGGAAATGTGCAGGGGCCATGCAAATTCACACCAAAATGAACCAAACAAAGAAAATGCGCCGCTGAAGCAAGCACAGAGGGCACAAAACAGAGGACAGGAGGAAACGGCCCAAGCAGCGTCTACAAACGAAAACACAGGCCGTCCTGAACACAAACTCAAAGCCCACAGAGGAGACACGGCCCAGAGAGAGCTGCGGGAGCCCGAACCACCAGAGGCACAAGACACACCAATGAGCCATAGTGCCGTGGGAACAACACATGGAAGCCAGCAGGAACAGAGACATGCAACTGGTCCCCCCAAGAAGGCCCAAGCAGCAAATAGCCACGGGAAGGCCAGCACGAATCAAAAAACTCGGCCGCCACCAAGGACCCCAACGTGGCGCCCAACCCCAAGGACAGGCGTCCAAGGACAACAAGAGGAGAGAAGGGAGCTGAAAACGCACCCCAAACACCAGGTCGGGAGAGCAAAGCCACCAGGCCAAAGTAGGAACCAGAACAGGGGAGAGAGGAACCAGAGCCATGTAACCTGCACGGAAAAGGACCCAAAGAGCCAATCAGAAGAAACACCAAGGACAGGAGGAACAGGCAAACCCAAGGAACCACAGCCGTGGAGGCAGCCACCACCTCCTGGAACCGCAACCAACCCCAAAGGGCAGAAGGGTGACCCAGCAGGACCCACAAAAGAACCAACAGGGAAGAGAACCGAGCCGGAGGGTGAAAACAACCCCCTGCAAAGTGACGAACAGGCCCGAGAAACCGAAGGCCCTGAACAGGAACCAGAAGAAAAATGGCCAGAACCACAACGAACCCCAGTAACCGGAGCAAGGCAACAACGCCACCATCGCCAGAACAGTCACAAGGAGGGTGGAAGCAGAAACTGGACAAAAGCCACATAGGGAAAAGCCAACAGCACCCCCCAGGCGGTCACCCACCCAGGCACGGACCAGACCTAACCCTGCAGTACAAAGAACAACAGGTGCAAGCAGAGCGGAACCGCCAACCAGCAAAAAACCTGCACAGCAGGAGCCAGCTCCACGGAAAAAACCCGGGGAACAGGAGAGAGGCCGAAAGGCAACACCCGAAACAGAGAAAGGAACCCATCCACAGCAAACCGCAGGAACCGCGGACCAGCCAGACGGATGGAACGTGAAAAACAGACAACACCCAAATCCAGGGAAGCCCAAAAAAAATAAAAAATAAAAAACACCCACCAGGAAGAGGGGAATGACAGACCGCAAGGGGAACAACCGACCAGCGGCACCAAATGGTATAAAGCCCCGGGACACAGAACCGTGCAGAAAGGAACCAACGGGCGCCAGGACCAAGAACAAAGGAAGAGGAACCTTGGCCCGCTCCGCCACCGGAACCAGCACAACAGCGCCCAGAGACAAAAAGAGACCGACGCCCAAAGAAGAAGGTAAATGCAACACGGGTCAAAGGACAACGGAGCAACCGTGAAAACAGCCCAAAAAGGGGGACAGCCCGGAAAGGAATCCGGAAACCAAGAGCGAAGACCGACAGGACCCACCAGTCGGAAAGCAGACCAGACCAACAAGCCAGGAACAACGGATCTGAGCCCCCAGAACCGTAACAAAAACAGCAACGGAGACAGGGAACCCACTGCCAGATGAACACCAGGAGTGGGACACCGCCCCAAAGAAAAAGAGACGCAACCGCAACCCCCAGGTCACAGATACCCTCCTCCCAGGGCACAACAATACCCAAAACCCTGGACGACCAACACCCAGGGGCAGCCGTAGGCGCAACAGAGGCCGGGAACCAAACGGAACACAGCCTCCCCCACCCCCGACCACGAAAGGGCCGAGAGGAAGACAGAGCACCACCACACAGACTGTCAGTAGAGGGAGCCAAAAAGCCAAGGAGCCACAGAAAAACAGACAGTGGACCAAGAAGCCAGGACCAGGTCAGCCGAGGAGAAGACTCAACCCATCAAGCCAAGACAGGAAGGAAGGCCCGCAAACAGCCAAACTCCACACATGGAAATGCAGGAAAGTGAGAGACAAAGTCCGCCAGGCGAAACCACCATCCCAGAAAACGAGGAAAACCCTGCGTATCTGCCGCAAGCCATGCATCAGACAGGATATCCAACAGGACAACATGGAAGGAAAAGGTCAACCACCACAGAGTAAACAAACTGTGCGGAAAACCCCACAGCATCCAGGGATCTAGGGCCACAACCCAGCATCACCCTAATAAAGACCTATCCTCAGGACAACGCAAAGTAGGCCCTGGCAGCGCATACTGGGCAGCCAATACCAACAACTGTGGAAAAGCACAGATTGAAACTATATCAACCCAGGTAATCGGACAGCATAGGCAGGAAGATCTCGTGAACACCAGTAGCCCTTCACAGTATTCAGCGCAGCCCCAGAATCTGCAAAAATGTCATCCACCGGCAGAACCTGGAAACTATGCCGCATGGAAACAGCCCAGGCAGGCACAGGTGAAGACGACCCTTCACACATGGTGAGTGAACCCGAGCAATCGTACCAAACAGGAACTCACCACACAACAAAGGAAGTGCCCAGCAACCTCCAAGCAACACTGCCCCCAATCACCAAATCACACAACGTGAGACCGGTGAAAATTACAATGGGCAGCCCTGTAGTCTCCACCCACAGCCCCAGGTCAAAAGACCATGACCGTGGGGGCCGGACGCTGCACTAGAACCACAGCGCCGGAACGACCCGGGGCCAGGACACCACGAAAACTCCCCGCCCCAGCCCAGCACATGAACGGGGAGAGTCCCTGACCCCAGAACAGGAGCGCAGCTGACCGGGGGACCGGAGCAGCCGCGCAGAGAGAAAAACCCACAGGAAACAATGCAGAAGTAAAAAACTGCAAATGAAATACTCCTGTGAAATTCACACAGTAAATAACGCAAAAGCATAAAACTGCAAATGAAACACTCACGGCACCGTCCTGAAGAAAGCCAGAAACAGAAACAGGAACCGGGAGCACCAGCGTTCCGACAGCCGTCGGAGCAGAAAAAAAACAGGCATGGTGGTAGGTGGGAGGGGCTTATGTAACTTTTGAATACTGGCGTTGTGATTGGCTGGGTGGAGGCAGGACTGCCTCACGTTGTTAGGACTGGGACGGGGAGGACCCATGAGGGGGTAATGGTGATGCTAGACTTACTACTGTCTCCTTTTAGGTAGCAGTAACTTACACACATAAATGTGGCTCCGCTCCCTTATTTAGGAGGTGGAGACGTGTAAGTCTAAACATTTTAGTAACTATACTCCCAGATTTTCTAAATAACCAAAAGTTTTAAAGTTACTCAAAAGTGTAAGAATAACTCCCTGTGTAAATTACTCATCAGTGTTAGTTAACTTTGTGAATAGCCCCTACAGTTTGTAAGGGATTGAGATTCGTAAACACCTATGCAGCTTGACATAACAGTCTTATCACCAGAGCTACTTTATATTTCAAGTCCGTTTAATTGCTTTAACTATATTTCGTGGTAAATTCCTGAATGTACTTGTACATACATTAATATTTGGACTTTTAATTTAATATGCAATATTGTATCTGTGTCGCCATATAGGACAACAAAGAGTGCGGTTTCTGTTTACGTACATTTTCTAAAGGCAGAAAATATGAGAAAAGTAGCTTTTGGATGTCTTTGGAATGACCGAGATACGCGTGCGACGTCATTTAATTATATTTTAGGTTATGTAATACATTTCTACCTTCGCGGACTCTAAGTCAATAGATTCCCTTCGGTTTAAGGTTGTGGGAGAACTCCACGCCGACAGAGAAACTGAACAAACATAGGTGTGTGTGCTTTAGGTGGCCATGCTAAACGGGGTGGTGCTGTGCTGAAAAGGTGTGTGGCTTGGAGCAGATGATGTCACGAGGCAGACGAAGGCATTCTCTGAGTGAATGGAGCCGCAGGCGCTGCGAGCTGTGGGTGTGACTTCCTACAACAGAGGGCCGCCTGTTATCCGGGCAGCGCAGCCTCCGAGGCCCCTGTTCACTACCTGAGTCCAGGTGCTGATGAGTGCACTGCGCGCCGAACAGAGGGGGAGCGGCGCCCTTGTCTACGGAAGGAAGCTGGGAACTGCTGAAAACGTGCTCTCTGACTGCCCGAAGAGGTAAGGCGGCGCCTGCGTTTGGGGAAGACTGCTTTCAGCACCTGGCTGTCCGTGCTAGCAGCACCACATCAGCGAAGCTTCACATACAGGCAAAAGAACACTTTTTAAGAACCGGAGACATAGCTTTAGACATACTATGTGTGCGTATGCGTTAAAGCTGTCCGTGGTGTTCGGTGCGTCGTGGTAAAGGATTCTTGCAGAACTGTTTCATTAATTCTGGTTCGCCGGTAAAGCGCTGTAAAGCCCCGGGGGCAAGATCCCGCTGTATAAAACTGCAAAAAGGGTAATCGTTTGTGTGCTTAGCAGAAAGTAAATCGAGCCAAGGCTGACTAAGTTACACTTGGGGGGTCGGTCATTCACAATCAGCCTTTACACCATTGTGATTGTTTTCCTCTTAATTTACTTTTCCAGTCCACCCCCTTTCTGTAGCACTGAATGCCTGGCTGGACCCAGAGGCTACGTGTTTTTATCTGTGCTCATTTGCTTACAACCTGGCGAGAGCGGAGAATCTGAGAAATGCGTGGCCGGGAGGGTGCGGAAACCCGTGGCTCTTTCACGGGAGGGCACCGCTGTGGGGCAGGAATGATCGCTATGCTGCCGGGCGCTTCCCAGGGCAGGTCTCGCCTTCTGCAGGAGGAATGTTCGTTCGTGTTGATTCCAGGCGGCCTGCAGGCAGCCAGCCGTTTGCTTCAGTGCGCACCGCTCGCTCGCCGAGCCAAGCCAGTCAGCGTTTCATAGTTCGAGGCACTCTTGCAAGTTGCGACCTGCTGCTCCAGAAGGCGCACTGATGTTCCCTTACAGATACAAACTGATTATAAACGCTGAGAGGAAATGTGTGGCAGAGCCAGATTTGTTTTTAGAATTAAAACGTTTACTTGTTTAGTCGCCTTCGGTGTCATTGTAACCACAGGGACGGTAACGTTTCTGATTTTTAAAAAACGAATTCGTTAAAGTTCTCATTTTAGAGATGTGCCATAGTGACAGCAATGTGTCTATCATTGACTTAATTCGAAAAACAAAAAATGATGGATGGAATGATTGAATAAATATCAGCCAGTGGCAATTACTCGGCCACACTCCAGGACTTCGATTTTGCTGACTATGCTACTCCGGAGGGAGACTAACTACCTTTATACCAGTGAAGCCTGGTCTGTTCCATTATGAACAGTCCAACCCGAGATTGCAGTCCAAGCCCTCTGTAGGCAGAAACCCCAAACCTATCTCTCCTTGTTGGTCCTCCTCAGTGAGGTACAGTCTAAGTCAGGGTACAAGTCCTATAAAAAGAAGTGGGGGGACTGACCAAGTTTGGCATTATGCAAGTGACATCATGACGCATACCAACACAGCACATGACGTCATGACGCGTGGCATCTCATATGGCATCACAAGAAGTGACCTCACTGGAAGACTCTGCATTAGGATGGGTAGCGCTATAAAAGAAATACAATAGTGCTATTTGTATTGTTATATGTGTAAATACTGGGAGAGACCATCCTATTTGACATTCTTACAGGGTCTGCACTGATATACAGGGACTAAAAAAGCCTCATCTCTTAAGTATCTGTGAAGAGATCACAAACTGTGTTTTTTTGTTTCCTCTCCCATCAGCCGCCTCCTGGCCCATACTCGATCAAAAGGAGGCTTGATGGCCCATTAACTTCTGCCTTTATCTTTCGTACAGCTGGAGGTGTAAAAAAAAAAAGCCCCCTAACTGCCTGCACGTTGCTGCTGAGTGAAAAGCAGACAACGTGCAGGAGCTGCTGATCGTGTCCTGGTATCTGAAAATGACACTGGGGCATGTTCAACATATTTCTGTGGGGCCCAACTTCTTGGCAGGGGAGACGGCTTCCACCCTGTGAACATAGTGGGTGGACGCAGTGTACCTGCATGTACCCCAACTGGTGCCCTAGTCTAAGTCCTGCAGCACAGTAAACACAGGACCCATGTCTGTGCATACGCATTGTACTTGGGGCATTTCAATCATGAGTAAAAGTGAAATAGGTTGGGATTCTTTATTTATTCATAGTTACTCTAAAGTACATAGGGCCGCATATCAGTCACCCCCCCCCTCATTTTTTTAGGTCGAGCCTGGGCTGCACATGTGCTGCTCTGCCAGGCATGCTGTATTAGAGTATGGACTTGAAGCCCTTCCCACTCTCATATTTTTCATTGGCCTGTGTCAGTGTCCTTCGAAAATGCTGACTTCTGATTCGTTAATAGGCTTGTTAGTCCCTCCTTAGAACCGCCTTGTCTTCATTTGTAACCTCCCATGAGGACTGGCCCTTTTACTCATGTTGTTACATGGTATGTCTTATTAGGTATGTAAGCACTTTTTTCTTTAATGAGTGTCTTGTACTGCAGGCACAACATGCTTTCTTGCAACATTCAGCGCGCCATGCACACTTTCACTCTCACAGCAGCCCTGGACAGTGGTGGCCGCTTCTTTGAAATTAAATAGGTCTCAAATTTACAAGAGTTTGAGCTATTGCCATTGTAAATGGCAGTGCCTTTTATTTATGTGTTAATTATCAAAACAGATAAATAAAAGGCATTGTCATTTACAATGCCAATAGCTTAAACTCTCGCAAATGCAAGACCTATTGCATTGCAAATGCTTGTTTTTTTTAACGTAGTGGAACTCCAGACAAAGACCAGCTATAGGCAAACCCAGGTTGCACTCCTCGTACTTGAACAGTCCTGCCCAAACTCTCAGGACAGGTCCTTCTAAAAGGGAACACAAACCCCCCCATACCATTTTCAACCTTTTTGGGTCTTGTCAGTAAGGGCTTCTTGAGTCCTATGCACCCCATTAAGGCATACCCATCACTTATAGAAGGAGCTTTGACCAGATAGCAGCATCTCGGCTGCTATTGACAACATTTTTGAGATTTAATCAATCAATCAATCAATCAATCAAGAAATTTATATAGCGCGCTACTCACCCGGAGGATCTCAAGGCGCTTGGGGAGGGGGGCCTGCTACTGCTCGAACAGCCATGTCTTGAGTTGCTTCCTGAAGGAGAGGTGGTCTTGGGTCTGACAGAGGTGGATGGGGAGGGAGTTCCATGTCTTGGCTGCCAGGTAGGAGAAGGATCTTCCTCCCGTGGTGGCTCTTCGGATGCGTGGAACGGCGGCGAGGGCGTGGCTGGTCGATCGAAGCTGGCGACTGGGAGTGTAGAAGGTCAAGCGGTGGTTGAGGTACCTGGGGCCCAGGTCGTGGAGAGCCTTGTGTGCGTGGGTGAGTAGTCGGTACGTGATTCTCTTGTTGATGGGGAGCCAGTGCAGGTCTCTGAGGTGTCCGGAGATGTGGCTGTGACGGGGGATGTCCAGGATGAGTCGTGCGGAGGCGTTCTGGACCCGTTGGAGTCTCTTCTGTAGTTTGGCTGTGGTTCCGGTGTAGAGGGTGTTTCCGTAGTCCAGTCGGCTGGTGACGAGTGCCTGGGTGACCGTCTTCCTGGTTTCGGTGGGGATCCATCGGAAGATCTTATGGAGCATGCGTAGGATGTTGAAGCATGAAGATGAGACGGCATTGACTTGTCTGGTCATGGAGAGGGAGGAGTCCAGGATGAAGCCCAGGTTGCGTGCATGGTCCGTTGGTTTGGGTGCGCTGCCCAGGGCGGGGGGCCACCAGGAGTCGTCCCAGGAGGAGGAAGATGGTCCCAGGATGAGGACTTCCGTCTTGTCTGAGTTGAGTTTCAGGCGGCTGTTCCTCATCCACTCGGCTACATCTTTCATCTCTTCGTGTAGGTTGGTTCTGGCGGTGGCTGGGTCGTTGGTGAGGGAGAGGATCAGCTGAGTGTCGTCGGCGTAGGAGATGATGTTGAGGTTGTGTTGGCGTGCGATGGCCGCAAGAGGGCTCATGCAGATGTTGAACAACTATTGACAACGTTTTTGCGATTTACTGCATCCAGTCGCAGAAAATGTGTGATATGTTAATCAGCCACGGTCAGCAGTGGGAGTACCTGCCGGGCGGTGACGTGGGGAGGGGGAGAGGCAGGGTGGGGGTAGTAATTTATGGGTTACGGAGCTTTACAGGTAAGTAAACATATAAATAAATAAATACATTTAGTTCCGCACACCATCCGGCAGGTACTCCCACTACCGACCGCGGCTGAGGTTAATACCAGCAAAGTGAAACAACATGAAAAATATGATAACACATTCTACACATGGTTTACCACCTGCTAGTCGTTTTATTGAATATTATTCTAAATGTTATTCTAAATATGGTATCCCAAAGTATGGCTCATGCTTCAAAACAACTGTGAACTTCAGCCACTTTTTCCAAAGTATACTAAAAGTCTTTATTACAAGTGGTGTGATTAATGCAGGGTAATACCCTGCTGTGGTAATTTATTTGGTAGTTATTAGGGACTCTTATGCACTCAAATGTATCGGGTTTGGACTAATAAATGAGACATAATATCCCGCAAGTGTTATTGCATTTAAGTCATCAGAGTAATCAATAGATCCATATTTATGGTTATCCTGTCATATTTTTGATGATATGATGCGCCATCATTGTATTTTGGATTCATCAATACCGCAAAACACTAAACCGGTGGCAATGTTAAATGTGGAATAGTTGCAACACCGCACACCTGTGTTGGTTCCACATCACTTTATTTATTTATTTATTTATTTATTTATTTATTTATTTATTTATTTATAGCATTTCTAGAGCGCACTGTCACCTGGCAGACATCCTGGCGCTAATAGTAACTTAACATGACATCCCTCCTTTAGAACCTACTGAAGCCAACCCCTAGATCTTGGGAAATAGCCATGTTTTTAAATTCCTTCTAAATAGCAGGAGGTCACTGATTAGTCTCAGCTCAAGAGGCAAGGTGTTCCAGAGCTTTGCAGCAGCGACCCCAAAGAATCTGCCACCTGCTCTAACTTTTTAAATCTGGGGATTTTTATCAGTTTTGTCCCGGATGAGCGTAATTTTCGACCTGGAACATAACACTCAAAATTGCTTTGAAGAGACGTAGGACCCAGTCTATGCAGGGCCTTAAATACTAAGCAGAGTGATTTAAGCTGGATTCTTTGTTTCACAGGGAGCCAGTGCAGCTCCGCCAGAGCTAATGAGGCGGAGGACCTTCTGGACCATCCTAATACTAATGTAGCTGCAGTTGACTGTAGCCTCTGCATCCTGGCAAGTAGAAACTTTGGGGACTCAAGGAGCAGGGCATTGCAGTAGTCTGCTAAGTACAGTACTCCGAGCTATCAATGAGCGCGCCAAGGGGGGAAGCAAGTGTTGCAGTCTCCGAACTCCCCATTTTTATTGCTTATATTACATTGGAACCAGCATTGGGAAGCAGTGTTTTTCAAATACTTTTTTAAACATTACTTGCTTGCATGGCCATTTCATACCCTACCAACAGTGCACAAGTCCCAAAAAAAGAAATGAGGGGACTGACCAAGTTAGGTAGTATGCTGGTGACATCACAACATGTGACATCATGACCTCACGGTGCATGACATTGCATGTGGCATCACAGGAAGTGACATCAGAGCAAGTGGTATCACAGCCAAGACTTTACAAGAAGTGATAGCACAAGAAGTGACATCAGATCTTAAGATTTCATAGATATGGTTGGCAGGTATTTCATGATTACATTTGAGCACATTATGAGTATACGCACAAACACTCCTGATTTAGGCAGAAGACTCAAGCTTTAGTAAACAAGACCTAAAACAATGTTGTCTTTTGTCAGTGTACAGGTTCCTCTACCCAAGGATTGACAAATTAACTCTGCTGCCAGCCATCCCCACAATATTTCATGTGCAGCATATTTCTTTGTAGATCTGATTGCTTTAGCTGCCTGTGCTCTCAGGTGGTGAGACTGCTCTCTTACACAAAGTAAGCGTACTCAGCCTTACCCACCACCTGCCCTCATTTTAGGAGATTGGGGCTCGTTTTGCAACAACAGCAATTGACCCAAAGCAAGATAGGAAGACAGAAAGGGACGAAAGGAGAGAGATAGGAAAACAATGCTAAAGGCAAAAAATAGGATGAAAAGAGAACCAGCAAGAATAAGCAAGTGTAGAGTGGTGAAAGAAAAAGGTTATGGCAACATTGGCATTCAGTAATAGGGACCTGAGAAAAGGTTTGGGCCTCTGCATTTATGTTTTTACAAATTGCACACTGCTCCTCCACAAATGTCACCTCCAAATTTAGCAGCAGACATCTCTCATGCTCTTATTGTTGGTGTAACTATACATAAACCACCCTCACATTCACCAGCTCAACCTGACAGCGCACCCAGGAATCAGTACCACCAGAATGCCCATACAAGAATAGACCACAAATTTCACAGTAAGAGGTATCAGCGCCACATAAAAATAAGTGTAAGCCACCCAATATCCAAAGATCAAAAGAAAAAAATGGTGACAAAGATCACTGACAAGAAAAAGGCACATGCAGTTCCAGTCTCAACTAGCACTTTCAAGAAAATGTTGGCCTTCACAAGCATATATTGCTAGTTTGTATTGAAAAACTACCCAGGTGAGGAACAGCGAAAGACACCACAACTATGGCCAGTAATCAGAATCTGCACTAGACTACGCTCGCTAATAAGAATTTAGCATATCCTAGACATGTTACACTGTCAAAATGGTGCACTGGAGACAGCCTACTTGACCTACCTGTTTACAACACAAACTTGTGGTCTTGCCTATTCACTGTAAACTCAACCTGCAGGAGCCAGCCCTAAGTATGCGCACATCAGCTTTCATTTCATATATAGCATAACTCTTAATTACATCAGTTTCCCAGACCGAAGAGCATCATAACAGCAAAGCTACCCTTTATCAGGCCGTACATTTCCAAACATTACAGCATTGCTGCAGTAGGTAGGTGTGAGATGGGGAGGAAACTAGACCACCCATACCCTGAAGGGTAACAACTATGGAAAATGTAACATACCCATACCCAGCGCAATCGAATTTCTGGAGCTACAAAAAAGCAACTTGCCTTCTTTCAAGGAACACAGCTCTTCAACATTTAGTGATTGGAAATGTGGCTAAAGCACATCATTTTGAACGTTTGGAAATCATTTTTGGTTGTGGTGTGATGGATTTAGATATTTCTGGAGGAGCAAGAAGGGTTATGCAAGGCAGTCCTTATTTATAGTGAAAAATGCAGTTGCGACATCTGCCTGCCACTCATGCTCCAACCTCATGTGCCAAGAATTAAAGACAAAGCATTAAACTTTTATAGTAAAATAAGAGAAATAAAGAGATGTCCATCTACAGCTGAAATTAGCCATATGAAAGCAGAAAACCTGTGATTGATCCCAGAATCCCAGCTTGACCTAATTGTGTGATCCTAGGCAAATCTTTCTCATGTGTGTGATTTCATAGGCTGTTATGTTGCACAATGTGTAATAAGAATCTGGAATCAACATTAAGGGTAGGATGCACACCAATTTCTTTAATGCTTCATCCAAATTTGTCCATTTATATTTCAGAGTGCATGCAGATCAGTTGTGTGCCATGCCCAATTGGCACCAAAGTGAACAATCAAACATGAACTGGGGCGTCATTTACACCCCCACCAATCGCACAGTTAAAGCGCCGATTTGGCAATATTTTATTGAAGGTTCATCATTAGTACTCCAAGTAATCCAATTTTTAAACTTCTCTTATGATTTAACTTTCTTTTCTTTTTTTAATCATCCACACATGAAATGGTATGCCAATTTTCAGGTTTCTAATATTCAAGCTGTGCTCTCCGGGCCTCTTTTTCGAGAATACGAATGACACAAATTCGTCAAAGACAGTGTTTAATTAAAAGCCCAATGCATTTCGGGCAACTGGTGCCCTTCATCAGGGGTCACTACAAATGACAGAAATAGAATACAAATTAAAACCATTGCTGTTTACATCATGATTTGTTGTCTTACAATATAAACGCTTCCAAAATCATCTTTTCATTAAAGTGCAACGTTATCATTCAATTTACGCATATATCCCCACATCTCCCCCTCCAACCAACAGCACTAGTGATAACCAACCTTTAACCCATCAAGTCAATCCCTGCACGAAGTACTTCCTCATCCTTTTTCTCGTACGTTAAAACAATCACCCCTCCATGCTTACTTTAAAAAAACATTCATGTTCTCCCCCTTGAGCATCTCACTTTGCATATGCCCTACTTTCTCAAATGCCTTTCATTCCCTGACCAAACACAACCTACATCTGTTTTTTTAGTCTGCCAACCAAACATCCATACATCCATACAATCTCTCACATTACTTACTTCTGATATGTCCAACCTCCCATTAACCATTCATCTTCCTTTTATATTTAGTCAAACTGCTCGAACTCACTATCACACATCACACATCAAACCTACTGCATATTCTCAGCCCTTCCTCAAATTTTACACTTCAACTCCTGTGCACTCTCACTAGTTGCTTTCATCCCCTGCAACACTTCTAAATTACTCACTTCCTTTCATACTATAAGCCTTACTAACAACGTCCCACCTCTCACTGCTGCCCATTTCAGGTCGTATTTGTGCACTTAAACACTTAAACAATATATATAAAGGAAGATGAGGCTGCAGTGGTGATTGAGGGCTGTCACCCTGGAGCATTGCTCTATTGAGAAGAGAGTTGTCGCCTTGTGCATTGGTGTGACCCGAAGGTGCTGTTTCCCTTTGTGCGCTGTTATGAATCTCATTCACCAGGAGGGATCCATGGTGAAGTGAGAGGACTATTGCCCTGTAGCAACGTGAAGCTGTGAAGGAGAATCAAGCCATTACCATGGAAGAACTACTACGATTGCTTCCCCTGGGTCAGCTCTAAAGTGTCCCTTCCCTGTTAAAGGATTGTCGTTATTCCCCATTTATGCGAAGTGCCTTTCAAGCTAGGCCCCACTATTGAGTACAGGTCTTAGAAAGAAGAAGTCTTAGAAAGCCTGGAGCGAATCAGTCAGCGCAAGTTGCCTCAAAGTCTTTGCAGCCCAGTATTCAGTATTACCCGCTCTTGCTGGAGTAGAGGTTTGGAGTGCCCTGGCACATGTCTATGGCCCGGAGTTGAGCCGGAGTCTTGATGCTATGATAGAGGTACTCCTCCACCTACACTGTAAACTTCCCTGAATCCAGGGGAAGCAAGTGTTGCTGTCTTAAGTAGACTATGCGCATTATTTATACACAAAATACATGGGTGATTGTAAGTGAATGGCCTTGTAATCCTTACCCAACACACAGTAACACAACGCACTGCAATGCGCTACCTTAAGTTTGTTTTTTTTGGTTTGTTTTTCTACAAAGCTGGGCACAAACTATCCTAGAGGCAGCTCCCCTCCAGGATACTCGGACAAAAAGAGACCAAATGGCCCCTTAAGTTCTGCCTTTATATTCCAACTGGAGTCTCAAATGACAAAAACCCCCACCCGCCTGCACGGTGCTGCTTGGAAGGAAAGCAGACGCCAAACAGGCACTGCTGAATATGTCCTGGTGTCGCAAATCGCACCGGGACGAGTTCAGCATTTTTTAAAGTGGGTCCCAACTTCTTAGCAGAGTGGATGGCGTCCACCCGGTGACAATAGTGTATGGATGCCGTCCACCGGTGTGTACCCCCGACTTGTGCCCTGCTTACCAACTTGAGAACATAGGGGTCTAGGTTCCTACCTCACAGATAGACAATTAAAGATATTGTCTCTTGTTGTCCTCACACATCCCAAGGGATGTCATGCTTCATCATTGCGCTTTGCTCCTAGTTGGGCCAGCGCTGCAATGCCCTACGGGTCCCCCTAAGGGTAATTTTGGTGGAGATCTTTTAATTACACCATATGATTAGTGAATGTGTGAGACTTTCCAGTGAAAGGGAGGGTTTGTAAGAGGGTGAGTGAGTGACTGACCAAAATTGGCTAGGGGATACCCTAAAGGCTATTTAATATGGTGTTTCCCCTGACAGACTTAAAAAACCTGTAGGTTATGTGTTACTGGCTAGCAAATGATATACCCCAGTAAAGCTCAGGTCGACATGTTTCAAGCCCTTCAGTGGACAAAATTATCCAAGGCGCTTCATAAGGACCAAAAGGTTATTGTGAAAAGTGAAAAGCAAAAAAGTAAATATATAAAGAACCCTATATTAAAAGTAGAGCAGTTCCCCTTGAGAAAACGACAGGGTGGCATCAGCTCAAGTGATGGCCGCTCTTGTTGCAACCTATTGGTAAATAAAAGATAGCCTACAGAGCAATCGCATGTCTGTCCGCACCGTACAAGGGGTTTCAGATGGGTGTACTCTGCAGCATCACCTACCCTTGCATGCATGCCTGCATATTCTTCCATTAACTCAGACTGCCACTTATCGATCCTTTCAGACTTCAGTCCATGCTTTCACCTTTCCTATATTTGTCCTTTATCCCTTCCATTTAGCATGTTTCCCTTGTATGTTTTACATCCTTTCACCATGCCATTAATTCATTCACCCTGCCTTCCTTTCACCTATTCATCCTACCTTTCACATTTCCTTTGTTCTTCCCTTTCATTTTTTCCTCCTTTCCGTCACCTTTCCCTTTGTTTATTTCTCATTTGCATCAACTCCTCTTTCTTCTTCCTTACTTTATTTTTACATTTTTGTTTTTATCTCTATCACTGACAGTTTCCATTTTCCTCTATATGTGAACCCCTATTTTCATATTTTATTTTTCTGCTTTCTTGACTGTGCCCGTCAGACGAATTACACAGCCCTGTGAAATGTTTAACATTTCATAAGGGTGCTATTTATGAATGTTTTCCGGCAAACATGCAGACACATGAGGCCCACAAATAATGAATATTTTAGAGGGAGTGAGTTCACCCACCCATGGGGCCAGTGACACCCCACTTATGCTGCTAAAGTAGGGGTTCGCTAAGCCACTAGTACTAATGGTATTTGCCTTGGAAGGATACATATCTAAGTCAGTCCTGTTAAAATATTAACTAGTCTTCTGTGTCTTACACACATATTTCAACACCAAGCACTCACCTCGCTGAACAGTCTTACTTTATTTATGGGATAAAGTATCTCCTGCCGTACATTATAATTCTGTTGTGTGTCACTGAGGAGTTCCATGACCATAGTGAGGAACAAGGCCAAAGGCAGAGTTCCTTTATAAGGTTATTGAACTCTGAGGTGACTTGCAATATCCTTATCATGCACAGCAGGGAGTGCTTTATTTGTTTAATACATGGTTACTCTCTCAGCTTTCCCACAAACCTCTTAAATCCTTGATGCATAGCGCTTTCGTAACATGAAGAATAAAAATTGAATCTCAAGTGTAAAATTAAACACAACTGTTAGATGCTTGTTGCAAAAAGATATTAGAAGCAGTTAAATACAAAAGTTGTATTTAAACAAAGGCACAGTATAAACAAAGATTCTAACTTTCCTATAATCACCCTAGCAGTGCATAAAATTAACATATTTTCATAAACATCTCCTTTCTTCATGTCAATGTACAACTAGAAAAACAGGGCAGAAGATTATAAGTGTTGTTTTTTTTTCTCCATTTTTTAATCAGCTGCTTTAATCATTCTCCTTGAACTGACTTGCATTTCCTTTTGGCTGCTAGCTCTGGCAGCAGGCAGTTTGACACCAGAACTCAACTGTAATAAGGAATTACAGTTGAGCTCTGATGTCATTTCTTTATAATCCGCAACTGGTGAGTCACAAGTCGCCGATTACATAAGGAATAAAGTATCCCTGCCATACATTATGAGGATATTTCAAGTCACCAAGTCTGTCATAACCATATAGAGGCACAAGGCCAAAGGCTGTGTTCCCTTATACGGTTATGGAACTCCAAGGTGACATGCTTATCATGTATGCCAGTGGGTACTTTTTCCGCTATACATTTTTTATGGTCACATCCATCTCCTTTCCCACAACCCATTTAAACCGTGGTGCTTAGTTCTTTCATATGAAAGAGTGAGCATGTTTGAAAACATGAAGAATAAAAGTAAATCCTCTGGTGCAAATTAAATACATCAAAAACTTGTTAGATGTTTGTTGCAAACAGATATTAGAAATAGTTCAAAGAAGACATTTTTTAATTTTATATAGCGCTTGCTACACCCAAAGGTATCGGAGCACTTTCCAGGTTGTGGGCATAGGTAATTAGAGCTACAAACGAGGATACATGTAGGTCAAATGCAGTCAAACTAAGCATCAGCAATAGCACATTAAACTAGTGAGAACATTAAAAAAGTACATAACAGTACAATATTAGGTAATTACATTAGTGGAAAAGTAGGGACTGATTAGATCAGGTGATCGTAACAGAAGGGTCAATAGAGGGTGGTTGAGTCTTTGGGAAAAATGGATCAGCTTGTGAGCATGTTGAGGTAGTTAAGAAGTAGAGATTTGATGTCCAGTTTGAAGCAAGATAAGGAGGGGTTGCAGTGGAGAACTTCTGGAAGTGAGAATCACAGATTGTCCCATTACCAACTAAGCTTAGAGCCGTATTGCCTCGGCATACACCCCACAGGCGTTTGCGTCATCAGACCCCCACCCCCCATCAATATATCACTAGCTGACTAACAACATCGGTCCTCAAAATAAATATGTTTTGCGCTGTTCGGTAGAGGCGCCTTCTTCTGTGGGGGTTTAGTTTTTGTTCTCTGCACAAATCGCCAATTCCCCAGCTCCGTGCAGGGTTGCCCAACTCTCCCATACCATCACATTATTTTGAAAGCTAAACGCATGGCAAAAGTCACGAGAGATAGCAGACTTTTTGTAAAAAGTGGCTGTTGTGCTTTTGGACCATTCTCTTCCTCTAAAATATATTTTTTTTACGAGACGCAACATATTTAAAAATGTGAACAAAAGCCATGGCTGGATCATTTCTTGAGTGGACTGGTCTGTTTGAGTGACATATGAGACATGTCATTTTTACTCCAGCATATCAAAAACAAGGCATACACACACAGACTAAGCACATACCTTCTGGTACTCTCCCTATTGGCCAGTCGGCCTCAGAGCACAGGGCATGCTTAAGGCCCACATTTACAAGTTATGTAGGTAAAAATCTCATGAGTTAACATAACAGTAAACATACTTTGCTCCAGATCTTTTCCTAGTATGCTGTTTTTTTTAAAACAATGAGATGTAAAGTGCACTGCGTTTTGGAGCCTGGTCCGCATATTTTGAAGACAGACCTTCTGTACCAGTTGCGTAATTATTCCGATACAAGCATATTTGTGTCATCATCATGCCACGAGGCGTCCGCTTGCTTGCATGAGCTGAACAAAGGAGATGCTCATGGTACTGACTTTTGCCCTGGGTCGTATTGGGACACAAAATAGTTTTCGCCACCAAAATGAAAGTAGCCCCAATCAGCGAAGCAGATAGCTAAAAAAAAAACAAGCATTTGCAATGCAGTAGGTCTCGCAGTTGTGAGAGTTTGAGCTATTGGCATTGCAAATGGCAATGCCTTTTATTTATGTGTTGGTTTTTAAAACATAAATAAAAGGCATTGTCATTTAAAATGCCAATAGCTTAAATTCTAGCAAATGCAAGACCAATTGCATTGCAAATGCTTGTTGAGAATGGGTGTTACTTGGGCTAGTTGGTGGGTGTTATGAACACAGCCAGAAGATAGGGAGGCGTTGACGATTTTGGTCCAATATGGAGAGATGATGTGGTTGAGGTTCTGTACTAGGGTAAAGAGGAGGGGATCAGTGGTTGTGGCATTAGGGATTCAAGTTCACGATTATTTTGAAGACTTTTCTTTTTGTCATTGGTTTGAAATCTGTCCACTTAGCATTGTTTTTCAGTTGCAGGACCTGTGGTACTTGTGACTCATAGGAATGGAGGTCAGGCAGAAGTGTCGGCAGACACTAGGAGATCCTTTATGGGGAGTCTAGTTCTCTATCTCTGGAGGAGTAGGGTGGCGTGTTGATTTAATCTCGTTTTTTACCTGAGAAAGGTCTTTGGCTAGAGAATCAAGTTTTTTTTCTATTTGGTTGAGAAATATGGTAAATATGTCAGGAAGGGTACCTGTTCTAAATGAGGGAGGAGAGTTAGTAGGTCCCATGTTTATAAAGGGCGAGTGATCTTCCGTTGAGAGGAGAACAGTGTCATTGAAGCTGGACCTGGAGAGAAATTGTGTGTTTCGGGGTAGCTCAACATTGGGATTGAGGGTTATGATCAAGGTGGGTTCAGTGGTGAGAGTTCTTGCTTGAGAGTGATGCTGTCATAGTCAGTGGGTGTATCGAGAGGCTGATTATCGTTGCCTGTGCACTAGGGTCGGCGTAGTGTTGGTCGGAATGACACTATCCTGCTTATGGAGTGTGTCCGTTATATAGGAAAACAACTGTTCCAGTGGAGTAATAAAATTACTTATTCTATTCACAGTAAAGCCTAATAGCCAATGGAATGTAAGGGTTATGGGCGATGTCAGAGAGAGACAGGCAACAGACACGGAAGGAGTTTAAACGGTATGCTTGTATTTTCAAAAACAATTCAAAATATGTACATTCACAAAAGTAGTCCCAGTGTAATGGTGTCCCCAGTGTAACATTGTTAGAACCGGCTGTCTCTAGTTGGCAGAGGTATATACTTCTGACAAATAGGGACACACCTTTTCTAGTCAGGGCAAGGGGATCACACCCTTTGATAACCCCTGCTCACCCCCTTGGTAGCTTGGCAGAGCAGACAGGCTTATCTCAGAGGCTGTGCGTTAAGCATTTATGACCACATACAGTAATAAAGTGAATACACTACAAATGGACACGACACAGTAGTATTATAAAAAATAAGTATTTTTATATAAGGCTTAGCACAAGACCAAATAACGACGAAAATATACACAATCTTAATGAATACTCTTGGAAGGAAAAATAATAGTTCAAGTGTAGTTTCTTCTTAGCACAAAAGTCTTTAGTATCAAAAGTAACTCTTCTTCTTTAAGACACAGTTCTTGGCAACAATGTAACTCACACGGGAGTCACACGATGTTGAGGTGAAGTTAATCCACAGGTTCGGCGTTGACTGCGAGGAGCGCTACGTCGAGCCCGGAGTCACACAGACCCCCCCAACAACACAGTACCTTAGGAAAAGGAAGCACACGATGATCAGCGGCGTCGAGCAATCCGGCGTCGCGTCTTCGATGCCGATTGGGCCTCAGTAGTCGTCTATGTCGAGGATGCTGTTGCAAGAGTGAGCAGCGCTCAGGGCGTAGAGAGGGCACGAAGTCGATGCGATCAGCAGCGGTGCAGACACGAGGTCCCTTGGAGCTGGAGCCGAACTCACTACTCACTGGCGTTGCTGCTGGCGTCGATCGAGCCCGGCGGCCGGCGTCGAGGAAGCGGGACACTGGAGCCGTTACTCACGATGTCGAGCTGGATTCGGCGACGTCCGTCGGCGTCAAGATTGCTGGTTTCTTTCAGAGGTGCTGGATTCACAGGTTCCAGCAAATAGCACTTTAAGCAGATGAAGTCCTTTAGCCCTGTGACTTCAACAGGAGACTGGCACTCTTCCAGTCCTTGGAGATTTTCTTAGCAAAGCGTGAGAGTACACACACAGTTCCTCTCTCCTGGTTCCTTGGCAAAAATAAAGAAGCAATGCAGGATTCCCCCCAGCAAACAGCACACTGGCAGAAGGGGTAGGCAAGTCCTTGGATAAGCAGGCTTCTTGTCCTTGGTTTCAGGGTTCCTTGTCAGAAGAGATCTAAATTCTTGGTTCAGGGGTCCTTCTCTTATACCCCTTTTTGGCTTTGATCCCTTCGTCCATGCAGGGGGATGTCCCAACATCCTGGGTCTTTAGTGGGTGGAGCCGGGCAGAGGCACCTGGCCTATTCACTGAGCAGGGCTGGGTCCTCAGATGCCCAGCAGGAGGTGGAGTCAGCATTGTCCCTGGCAGGAGCAGAGCTATCGGCCTCCTGGTAGGAGGTGGGGCTAGGATCGTCCATGGCAGGCACAGAACCATCAGTCGCTTGGCAGGAGGTGGAGTCAGCATTGTATCAGGCAGGGCTGGCTATCAGCAACTACTCTCCCCCTACTCTTAACGCAAATGTCCCACTCATCCCACACTGACTCATCCAGACCTCTGGGGCCACCCAGCTCCTGTCACACACACGCAAACCAGCAGAAACCAGAAATGGTTAGACAAGAAAATAGACACTTTCTAAAAGTGCTATTTTCAAACCCAGAGCCCAAAAACCATCCACACAAACAGATGCGTAATTAAACCCCGAGTTCAGGGATACCAAACTCGACATTGCACCATGCTCCCCGAGCCAGCTAGGATTATAGCATTAATAATCCCGGCGGCCCATTCTAACTAATGGAGAGCAGGTTATCTCGCAATAGTGAAAAACGAAGATGGCTGTAATTCACTATTAGGACATGCCAACTTGGTCAGGCGTGTCCTACCTTATACTTACAACGCACCCTGCCCGTGGGCCTACCATAGGGGTGACTAACATGAAGTTAAGGGAAGGTTTGAGGGACTGGCAAATAGGTGTACTTGCGCAGCCAGCGTGACAGTACCAGACTGCACGTAGGTCTCGCAATGACCGACCCGTAGACATTCTTTTACGAGACCGCTCTTGTGGGTGGCACAACACGTGCTGCAAGCCCACGAGCGGCATTTGGATTTACAAGCCCCGGCACTCCTGGTGCACTAGACTAGGGACTGACAGTAAACCAAATAAGCCAAACATAAAATTCAATCGATACATCAATTTAACATAGGGAGCACTTGCACCGTTGCACTGATCAGCAGTGGCACAGTGCCCAAAGCATTATCCAGCAAAACATCGTAAAACAGTGGAGGCAAACAGAAAAAATGGAGGGGAGACTCAAGCCAATGATGTCAGGTCTAACACGTGTCCCCTCCAGCTGAAATGTGGGGAGAACTACCCTTGACCTAGGGAGTCCTCATCACTAAGGCGGAAAAATCTGGACAGACCATCAGCATTGGCGTGATCTGTACCAGGGCGGTGTTCCACCGTAAAGTCCATCCCCTGTAGGGAAATGGACCACCTCAACAGTTTTGGATTCTCGCCCCTCATCTGCATCAACCATCTGAGGGGCCTGTGGTCTGTCTGAACCCGGAAGTGAGTCCCAAACAGGTAGGGTCTTCAGCGCCCAGACCACAGCAAATGCTTCTCTCTCTATCGCACTCCACCTCGTTTCCCTGGGAAGTAACCTCCGGCTAATGAAGGCTACAGGCAAGTCTCGGCCCTCTTCATTCACCTGAGCTAGAACAGCTCCCACGCCATGCTCTGAAGCATCCGTCTGGACAATAAATTCCTTAGAAAAGTCGGGTGCCTGGAGTATAGGTGCTGTGCACATTGCAGTTTTCAGGGTGTCAAAGGCCGTTTGACAGGCATCAGTCCAGATCACATTTCGTGGCTGCTTCCTGGAAGTCAGTGAAGTCAAGGGGTGCACAATGTTACCATAATCCTTGACAAACCTCCTGTAGTAACCCGTGAGTCCTAAGAAGGCTCTCACCTGAGTTTGGGTTTTGTGCAGCGCCCAAGCCAGGATGGTATCAATCTTGGGTTGCAGGGGGGCAACCTTGCCGCTCCCTACTTGGTGCCCCAAGTACACCACAGAACCCTGCCCAATCTGGCACTTACTGGCTTTGATTGTGAGGCCTGCTCTGCGCAGGGCCAACAACACTTCCTGGAGGTGGCGCAAGTGTTCCTCCCAGCTGGCGCTGAACACTGCAATGTCGTCCAGGTAGGCGGCACTGAAATCCTCCAGTCCAGCCAAGACCTGGTTGACCAACCTCTGGAAGGAGGCAGGGGCATTCTTCATCCCAAAGGGCATCACCCGGAACTGGTAGAGCCCATCTGGTGTGGAGAATGCTGACCTCTCCTTTGCCCCATCAGTTAAGGCGATCTGCCAGTACCCAGACGTTAGATCAAACGTACTAAGGTACCGGGCAGCTCCCAACCGATCTATGAGCTCATCAGCTCTGGGGATGGGGTGCGCGTCAGTCTTCGTGACTGAATTGAGTCCTCGGTAATCCACGCAGAATCGAAGTTCTGGTGAAGCACCAGGCGCTGCAGCCTTCGGGACCAAGACCACTGGGCTGGTCCAAGGACTGCTAGAGGACTCAATCTCCCCTAAGGCAAACATTTTGGAGACCTCCTCCTTAATGTATGCTCTGACCTTGTCAGTCACCCTGTAAGCCTTGTGCTTGACAGGAGGGCTGTCTCCGGTGTCAACATCATGGACACACCAATGAGTGACACCCGGAACCAAGGAAAACAGATCAGGGAATTGTCCCAACAGTTGGCGACAATCCTGCTTCTGCTCAAGGGCCAGTGTGTCAGAGAGGACAACACCATCCACTGACCCATCTTGCTCTTTAGCACACAGGAGGTCAGGAAGAGGCTCACTCTCCTCCTCCATTCCAGCATCTGTAGCTAGGAGCATGCCCACTTCGGACCTTTCTAAGTGGGGCTTCAAACGGTTGACATGCAGGACCCTCAAGGGGTTCCTGGGAGATTTCAAGTCCACCAGGTAGGTGACATCGCTCTTCTTCTCCACAACCTTATACGGTCCAGTCCACCTGTCCTTGAGCGCACAAGGTTCCACAGGGGACATGACCCAAACTTCCTGACCAGGCTGAAGCTCAACCAGAGTGGCATTCCGGTCGTACCACCGCTTCATCTCTTCCTGGCTGGCCTCCAGATTTGCCTGAGCAAGATCTCTGAAGCGCCGAGTCTGGTTCCTAAAGGCCAGCATGTAACTGTATACATCCTGGGGAGGTTTCCTGGGAGATTGCTCCCAGCCTTCTTTGACCAGACTCAAAGGTCCTCTTACCGGGTGACCATACAAAAGCTCAAAGGGGCTGAACCCTAGAGAGTTTTGCGGCACCTCTCGGTAAGCAAACAACAGGCATGGCAAGAGGACGTCCCATTTCCGCCTCATTGGTTCTTCAAGACCCATGATCATGCCTTTAAGGGTACGGTTGAATCTCTCAACCAACCCATTACCTTGAGGGTGGTAAGGAGTGGTGAACTTGTAGGTTACCCCACACTCCTTCCACAGAGACTTCATATAGTTAGAAATGAAGTTGGTGCCCCGGTCTGACACCACCTCTCTGGGGAACCCCGTTCGGGAGAAAACACCCATCAGTGCCCGCCCCACCACGGGGGCCGTCACTGTTCGGAGAGGGATGGCTTCCGGGTACCGTGTGGCATGGTCCACCAAGACCAGGATAAACCTGTTGCCCAGGGCTGTCTTGGGGTCCAGGGGCCCAACAATGTCAATCCCCACCCGGTCAAAGGGGGTACTGACCACTGGAAAAGGTTGGAGGGGAGCCTTCTGCTTCCTTCTGCTTTTCCCACTTGCCTGGCAAGTGTGACAAGTCTTACAATGGATGTCTACATCCCTGCCCATCTGAGGCCAATAAAAATGGGTGACAAGCCTGTCATAGGTCTTGTCCTGCCCCAGATGTCCAGCTAAAGGAACGTCATGAGCCAAACCCAGTAGGAAGGCTCTGAAGCGCTGGGGTACCACCAGCACACGGGCTGACCCAGGCTCAGCAGCCTTAGGCTCGCTATACAGGAGGTCGTTCTCCCAGTAAACAAAATGTGACCCTGACTGATCACCTGCGGTTTGGGCTGAGGCCTGCTGCCTCATACCCACAAGAGAAGGGCACACTTTCTGTTCCGCACAGAATTCCTCCCTGGAGGGACCACCATCCTGCTGCCAGTGGGTCAGCTCGGGCAGGTCTCCCAGTTCAGCAACTTGTTCCCCTGTGGGCTCCAGGGCATCCCCCTCAGGGTCTACCTCCTCCTGGACCACGGGAACTACGGGGGCCGGTTTCCCGTGCCTCCTGCCTCTTCTCTTCACAGCTGGGTCCTGGGCCATACTTTCAGGCTCCGGGACCCCATCAACACCCTTACTTGCTGTCATGGATCGAGTGGTTGCACACACCCACTCTGGCACACCCAACATTTTCAAATGCGTCTCCCTCTCCACCTTAGCCCAAGGGGAGTCTTCTAAATCATTGGCCAGGAGACAATCAACAGGCATGGCGGGCCTCACAGCAACCTGAAGAGTACCTGAAACTCCCCCCCCATTCAAAGGAAACTTGAGCTACCTCACACTCTTTCTGGGAGTTGTCAGCAGCTATCACGGGGTAGAATGCGTGGGGAACCACCTGCTCTCTGGACACCAAGTGACACTTGACAGCTGTCACACTCGCTCCGGTGTCTCTGAGAGCTTCCACTCTATGGCCATTAATGGTCACCCACTGCCTATATTTCTTAATGTTACTAGGCAGATTGGGGTGGAAGGACCATTTCCATGTCTCCTAGCGAGACCAGGGACATTTCTGCGGGACCCCTCCCACCAGGGACAACCATCTCTTCCCCTCCCAGGGCTACACTCGCCAACTGACGGGGGGTGCACGCGGCGGTGCATTCGAATTCTTCATGGGACACTGGGGGTCATAATACCGGTGTCCCACCTGCCCACAAACGTAGCAGGTCAGGGGGCCCCTATGAACAGGTTTACCCGTCGGGGCCCCTGGCTTCTTCTCAGGGGGAGGCTGGGAACCCTTCCCTTGGTTCCCTTGGGGATTACTTTGGGGCCCTTTCTGAGACTCCTTCTGTTTACCCTTGTCCCCCCCACTCTTCTGCTGGGGACCCTGCCCACCTTTGGCTGAGTCTCCCACTGGACCCTTGTGGACCCTGGTACTGACCCAGCGGTCCGCCTCCTCAGCAAGTTTTCTAGGGTTAGATATTTTGCTATCAATAAGGTGCTGGCGCAGCTCTGGAAAGCAGTTATTAGACAAATGCTCCAAAGCAAACAAATCATAAAGAGCTTCATAACTTTCCACTTTGCTGCCCTTTACCCAACCATCCATGGCTCTGCAAAAATAAGACACATATTCAACCCACGTCGTACCAGGCAACTTCTTACATTCTCTAAAAGCTTGTCTGTACTTCTCGGGGGTTAGGCCATACCGCAACATTAAAGCATCTTTCATATGAGCATACGACATCCTATCCTCAACAGGCATGTCTAACAGGGTATCTCTTCCCTCATTCACAAAGCGAGCCCACAACCCCGCTCCCCAATCCTTCTCAGGGACCCGGTGGGCCAACAATGCTAACTCATATGCTTTAAACCATTGACCAATATCTTCATTCCTATGATAATCTTTTATCACATCTTTAGGGAAATAAAACCTACTTTCTGCAGGCTCAGATGGGATGCTGCCACCAGAGGGATTCAATTCTAACTTCTTAGCTTGGATGTCCAGCTCCCTCAACTTGGTATCACGCTCCAAAGCTAACTTCTCTCTTTCAAAATCCAACCTTTTGGTCTCCAGATCAGCTTCTCTCCTACCTCTTGCATTTTTTAACTCCAACTGCCCATTTATCTTTAGCCTTGCCATTTCCATGTTGTATGCACGCTCCTTCGCCCTTTCTTCTCTTTCTTCAGGGGAAAGACCTTTGGAGGAAACACTGCTACCGGGAGAGGACACAGGCCCATTCACTGGCGCCTCCTCATCCCCTTCCACTGGCGGTACCACCACCGGATCAGTGGGATCTCTGTACTCTAACCAGGCCTCCAATGCTTTGAGATAGTTTTCCTTAATCTTGAGGCCTTTGGTAGGAACTTTAAACTGTTTGCAAAAGGATTTCAGCTCCTCCAATTTGTAGACGTTTATCTTCGCTCTATCAAATTCCTCCACAACAACAACAGGGGTAGTGACTCCGGTGTCACTCATGGTCAAAACTGGCAGTGTTCGAAAAATCAAGTTTCAGGGAAGCGGAGAACACAAATAGGATCCTTCCAAATTAGATTGTGGCTGCACTATGGTCTGCTTCCACTATGTAGCGCACACTAACCACTGCACATGGGTCACAAATGCAAAGTTCAAATCCTCACCGCTGACCACCGATGTTAGAACCGGCTGTCTCTAGTTGGCAGAGGTATATACTTCTGACAAATAGGGACACACCTTTTCTAGTCAGGGCAAGGGGATCACACCCTTTGATAACCCCTGCTCACCCCCTTGGTAGCTTGGCAGAGCAGACAGGCTTATCTCAGAGGCTGTGCGTTAAGCATTTATGACCACATACAGTAATAAAGTGAATACACTACAAATGGACAAGACACGGTAGTATTATAAAAAATAAGTATTTTTATATAAGGCTTAGCACAAGACCAAATAACGACGAAAATATACACAATCTTAATGAATACTCTTGGAAGGAAAAATAATAGTTCAAGTGTAGTTTCTTCTTAGCACAAAAGTCTTTAGTATCAAAAGTAACTCTTCTTCTTTAAGACACATTTCTTGGCAACAATGTAACTCACACGGGAGTCACACGACGTCGAGGTGAAGTTAATCCACAGGTTCGGCATCGACCGTGAGGAGCGCTATGTCGAGCCCGGAGTCACACGGACCCCCCCCAACAACACAGTACCTTAGGAAAAGGAAGCACACGATGATCAGCGGCGTTGAGCAATCCGGCGTCTCGTCTTCGGGGCTGATCGGGCCTCAGTAGTCGTCGATGTCGAGGATGCTGTTGCAAGAGTGAGCAGCGCTCACGGCGTTGAGAGGGCACGAAGTCGATGCGATCAGCAGCGGTGCAGACACGAGGTCCCTTGGAGCTGGAGCCGAACTCACTACTCACTGGCGTTGCTGCTGGCGTCGATCGGGCCCGGAGGCCGGCGTCGAGGAAGCGGGACACTGGAGCCGTTACTCATGAAGTCCTTTAGCCCTGTGACTTCAACAGGAGACTGGCACTCTTCCAGTCCTTGGAGATTTTCTTAGCAAAGCGTGAGAGTACACACACAGTTCCTCTCTCCTGGTTCCTTGGCAAAAATAAAGAAGCAATGCAGGATTCCCCCCAGCAAACAGCACACTGGCAGAAGGGGTAGGCAAGTCCTTGAATCGGCAGGCTTCTTGTCCTTGGTTTCAGGGTTCCTTGTCAGAAGTGATCTAAATTCTTGGTTCAGGGGTCCTTCTCTTATACCCCTTTTTGGCTTTGATCCCTTTGTCCATGCAGGGGGATGTCCCAACATCCTGGGTCTGTAGTGGGTGGAGCCGGGCAGAGGCACCTGGCCAATTCACTGAGCAGGGCTGGGTCCTCAGACGCCCAGCAGGAGGTGGAGCCAGCATTGTCCCTGGCAGGAGCAGAGCTATCGGCCTCCTGGTAGGAGGTGGGGCTAGGATCGTCCATGGCAGGCACAGAACCATCAGTCGCTTGGCAGGAGGTGGAGCCAGCATTGTATCAGGCAGGGCAGGCTATCAGCAACTACTCTCCCCCTACTCTCAACGCAAATGTCCCACTCATCCCACACTGACTCATCCAGACCTCTGGGGCCACCCAGCTCCTGTCACACACACGCAAACCAGCAGAAACCAGAAATGGTTAGACAAGAAAATAGACACTTTCTAAAAGTGCTATTTTCAAACCCAGAGTCCAAAAACCATCCAGACAAATGGATGCTTAATTAAACCCCGAGTTCAGGGATACCAAATTCGACATTGCACCATGCTCCCCGAGCCAGCTAGGATTATAGCATTAATAATCCCGGCGGCCCATTCTAACTAAGGGAGAGAAGGTTACCTCGCAATAGTGAAAAATGAAGATGGCTGTAATTCACTATTAGGACATGCCAACTTGGTCAGGCGTGTCCTACCTTATACTTACAACGCACCCTGCCCGTGGGCCTACCATAGGGGTGACTAACATGAAGTTAAGGGAAGGTTTGAGGGACTGGCAAGTAGGTGTACTTGCGCAGCCAGCGTGACAGTACCAGACTGCACGTAGGTCTCGCAATGACCGACCCCTAGACATTCTTTTACGAGGCCGCTCTTGTGGTTGGCACAACACGTCCTGCAAGCCCACGAGCGGCATTTGGATTTACAAGCCCCGGCACTCCTGGTGCACTAGACTAGGGACTGACAGTAAACCAAATAACAAGAGAGGTACTGAGAGTCTGTGAAATGAAGAAATGACAGGACCAGGTTGTGTCCAGTATAAGTGTTCAGATCAAACCATTGATCTTGAGCACATGACACTATTATGTCATAGAGGTGAGGATAGGAAGATACAGGGTTTAGAAAGTAAGAACATAGTACCCATCCGCCCACTCATCAGTGGAATTTCGTCATCTGGGTAGGTGAAAAGAAAGGTGTCCTATGGGCTTCTCCTCAGGGAGAGTCTGAGGTAGCCAGATGTTGGACCCTTAAGAACCACATCCAACCAGCAGAGGATAGTGTGTGAGTGGAAGGGGCAAATAAATTTGCAGTGCTCAGAAAAGAAAAAGGAAACTAATCCTAGTGATTAAAAATACCTACTTTGATGACATAAGAAGACTTTTATTCGGTGTGACCATCAAAGTGGTATCGTTAAAAACAGTAAGCTGATAGCATGTAAGGAATTGCTATCTATCACGTGTATTAATCGGTCGACATGTTTCAGCCTATACCGGCTTTCTTCAGGACCTATGATAAGCTACTGCAACATATACTTATCGTGAGTTGGAGCTTGAACATGAACAATCTCCAACAATTGAAGGTGTATCTCCTCCCCAATTGTAGGGAGAAAAAACCTCACCTCGCCTGGCAACAGCTCAGGTTGGAAGGAGGCCACGCACTCTCCGTCGTTACCTCGGGTAGAATCCTCGACTCAATTGTTGGAGATTGTTCATGTTCAAGTCACTTGAATTAGGATGTTTACCATCCTGAAGATGGATATGGAGATCTCACCTCAATCTCTGAGCGGGAGCAGTGGTAAGTTTATTGCCATAGGGAAGTTTGATTGTTTTGTTATTTAAAGGTGGAGAAGGAAGATGTTTCTCCAGTTAGCAGGGCATTTTGAGTCGGAAATGAGAGCAGTTTTTTTTATTGCCAATGTTCGTGCTATAGTAGGTATAAGCAATTAGTTTTTCTGGAAGTTGTTTGAGTAAGTTATGTTTAAACCATTTCTTAAAATTATTTGTGAGATATATTGGGTATTTTGTGCCCTAGGAGTTGGGGCCATATCTCTCGAGTGTGGTGTCCTGGGGCATAAGGTGTGGGTAAGCCATTGTTGCTGTACCGTGAAGTTTTGTCTCTGTGGAGATGAAGGATAGTAATTCTGTTGTGTAGGCAAATGATTGTGTAATGTGCTTGAGATGGTAGATTATGACCAGGAAATTGTAATGCGTTACCAATAACCTAAATGGGTTACATATGTAGGGTGGAAGATTAAGGAGTGTTAATATGGATGCTTACCAAGTAGGAGTATTCAGTTCAGTAATAGGGGTGGAAAGCAAGGTGTAGTGAGTTTGATTCTATATGTAGAGACTATACTGTTATCACTTGTTTGCCCTTATATTTCTCTTAAAGTAGAGAGGAAGGTATCAAGAGAAATAGTATTTGGGCACTCCCTCTGGTTCAAGAATGGATAGACTCCGTTGAATTTCCAAAGTTTGTTTAATTTGAATTTATGTTTTCATAAGTCTTTCATGGTTGGATTAATTTCATCCAGTTTATATAACTTTACACAAAATCATCGTCGCTCCAATGCATTTCGGGCTGATTACCCTTTCTCAAGGAGCTCTGAAAATAAGAACGATCAGCATATGTATCACGATTGCATGACGTTATCGAATAACAATGTACAAATTCAAACATATCCCAGTGGTGAATTTAGAAAAACAGAAGCGTGTTCAAAAAAGTATAGAGGAAACCGGTAAATGTGGTATGAAATGCCAAGGTGGCTCAATTGTGCTGGAAAGTTATGGGCGCACCCAGGAAAAGTAAAACGGATCTGTGAGCGGGTGGCGAGTAGCGACAATGGGAAAAATAAGATTGGAAAAATGCTCACGTGTACATGGAGCTATGATGCGGTACTGAAATAGATCAAAACAAGTGGATTAGCGGTTAGGGGAACACTCCGCGTGCGGGTGTACACATAACGGAGGCTGACTGGCAGAGGCTGAACTGGGCTTACCGAAACGGGATTCTGTGGGGGGACTGTCGAGGTCTCCAGGTTGGCTTGCTGCTGCGTGAAGCCGCCGGGTTGGTGTGTGGGCTCGCGAGTGAAACTGACTCCATATCAACAAGGAACGGGATGGGCGGTGATGGAAATCGAGAAAGGACTAAGGTGCGATGAAAGTGGGGGCCATATTGGAACGGGTAGAGAAAAGGGTTGGATGTAAACGGGAGGGTAGTCAGCGAAGGTGCAAAGAGGTAATATGTTAGCGAGGGTGCAAAGAGGTAATATGTTGAAACATGAAGGATGTTCTACCACTTTAAAGACGGGAAATCATAACAAAAGCGTGTGAACGTTGAACATAAACAATGGGTACATGACATCTCAGTAAACAAGCACAAGATATATGTGTCCTTAAATACCCAGCCGGGTATTTATAAGAAGCAACTCAGTTCAATACGGTCATTAAGACCAAAAGGTTTACAAGATTGTAAACGATAAATCCATGAAGTTTCTCTTTGAAGAAGGAACTTGTTGTTGTCCCTTCCTTCTTTTTTCTCAACAGTTTCAAGGACCATGAATTTCAATTGTGCCACGGTGTGATTGTTTTCCATAAAGTGTGTGGCCACGCTGGATTTTATTTGCTTGGTCCTGATGTTAGATTTGTGTTCGTTCAATCTGACTTTTATTTTTCGCTCTGTTTTTCCTACGTAGATCTTTCCACAAGGACATTTGAGCAAGTATATGAGATTGGATGAGTCGCACGTTGCGTTGACTTTCACTTTGATTTCTGTGCCTCTCATGGGGTGGTTGATTTTGCTGCCAGTGATGATGTTGTTGCAGTTGTTGCAATTAAGGCACGGTTTTGTGCCTCTATATATGGTTGGGCTTGGTGTTTCTTTAGAAAGGATCTCCTTTAGGTTATTAGCTCTGGTGTACGCAAAAATTGGAGGATTTTTGAACATTTCTTTAAAGTCTGGTTCCGATGCCAGAATTCTCCAATGTTCTAGGATGATTTTCTTGTATCTTCCACTCAATGTGGAATATTTGGAGACGACTACCATCCGGTTTGCCTCTTTTTTAGTTGTCTTTTTTTAAAGCCGTTTCACGTTCAATCACAGACACTTTTCTTATGGCTTCATCAGTGGTTTCTGGCGGGTATCCTCTAGCGATGAATCTTAGGTTCATTTCATCGATCCTTTGAGCATATGTATCTGGGTTGGATACTATGCGTTTTAATCGCAACATTTGGCTGTAGGGGAGGTGGCGTTTCAGTGAATGTTGGTGGAAGCTTGCAAAGTGCAACGTATTGTTGCGGTCAGTTGGTTTCCTGTAAAGGTCTGTAGTCAGCCCGGTGTCAGATCTGGTAATGGAAACATCCAAGAAATTAATTTGAGAATCATCGAGATTCCATGTCATTTGAATTCGGTGGTCTTTGGTATTTAAGTTGCTCAGTTCTTCTTCCAGCATTGTTCTGGTGCCTTTCCACAAGAAAAATAAGTCGTCGATGTACCTGACGTACATCAACAAGTTATCGGTCCATGCTGGATTGTCGTAGATATGCTGTTGTTCAAAATCAGACATATAGATATTAGCATACGCTGGCGCGGCGCAATTGCCCATGGACATGCCAGAGGATTGTTGAAACCAGTGGTTGTTGTGGCAGAAGTAGCTATGATAAAGAGTGTAGATCATGAGCTCCATAAGGAAAACTTTCATGGCTTCTGGAATGTTGCTGTGCGCTAAAGTTTTCTCGATGGCTTCAATTCCACCTCCATGTGGAATGGAGGTGTACAAACTATTCACATCAGCTGTACAAAATATGAGATTGTCATTTTGATTAATTTCAATTTCCGATAATTTAAGTATGAATTCGGTTGTGTCTTTCACATAGCTTTTGAGTTCTTTAACGAATGGTTGAAAATACCGGTCAAGAAATTTGCCTACGGGCTCGTGAAGAGATCCCTTGGTGGACACGATTTGCCGCATTGGTGGGTCCTTTAGATTCTTATGTATCTTCGGTAGTAAGGTCATGGTGGGACTTCTTGGGAAATCAACCAATAAGAATTTTTTGGTGCGCTCATCAATGGTTCCGTTGTCATGGGCTTTGTCAATGATCGATGCTAATGCGGCTTTATATAGGTTGGTAGGATTAGATTCTAGTGGAATGTAAGTGTCGGATTTGCCGATATGTTCATTCATTTTTGCGTTGTACATACTAGAATTCATAACGACGAGAGCCCCGCCTTTATCAGCCTTTATGCATTTGATCGATTTGTTGTTGGCGATCTTTCTCAATGTATCCTTGTCTTTTTGTGTTAGATTCATGATCTTAGTTTTTTTCTTAAAGTTTATTTTTCCCAGGTCCTGTTTGACTAGTGTCTCAAAAGTGTCTATGCTTTTGTGGCTGACCGGTGGTATGTATGAGCTCGTTGGGCGTAGTCCACATAGTTGATCCGGTTTTTGATCAGTTGTAGGTGGAATCACGTTTTCAAAAAAATGTCGTAAAGTGGTAGAACATCCTTCATGTTTCAACATATTACCTCTTTGCACCCTCGCTAACATATTACCTCTTTGCACCTTCGCTGACTACCCTCCCGTTTACATCCAACCCTTTTCTCTACCCGTTCCAATATGGCCCCCACTTTCATCGCACCTTAGTCCTTTCTCGATTTCCATCACCACCCATCCCGTTCCTTGTTGATATGGAGTCAGTTTCACTCGCGAGCCCACACACCAACCCGGCAGCTTCACGCAGCAGCAAGCCAACCTGGAGACCTCGACAGTCCCCCCACAGAATCCCGTTTCGGTAAGTCCAGTTCAGCCTCTGCCAGTCAGCCTCCGTTATGTGTACACCCGCACGCGGAGTGTTCCCCTAACCGCTAATCCACTTGTTTTGATCTATTTCAGTACCGCATCACAGCTCCATGTACACGTGAGCATTTTTCCAATCTTATTTTTCCCATTGTCGCTACTCGCCACCCGCTCACAGATCCGTTTTACTTTTCCTGGGTGCGCCCATAACTTTCCAGCACAATTGAGCCACCTTGGCATTTCATACCACATTTACCGGTTTCCTCTATACTTTTTTGCACACGCTTCTGTTTTTCTAAATTCACCACTGGGATATGTTTGAATTTGTACATTGTTATTCGATAACGTCATGCAATCTTGATACATATGCTGATCGTTCTTATTTTCAGAGCTCCTTGAGAAAGGGTAATCAGCCCGAAATGCATTGGAGCGACGATGATTTTGTGTAAAGTTATATAAGCTGGATGAAATTAATCCAACCATGAAAGACTTATGAAAACATAAATTCAAATTAAACAAACTTTGGAAATTCAACGGAGTCTATCCATTCTTGAACCAGAGGGAGTGCCCAAATACTGGGATGTGCACACTGACCGTGTTCATACATACTTAAGGTTTACATTTTGGCGTAAACGGACGGTTACGCCACCAGTTGGAGCACCTTTAAACTAAAGATTCATTGAAAATATCCTTTCAAAAAGCATCTATCTCAACAACGCAGTGCATTGCCCACATTGTCTTTTTGATCAAGAGAAATAGGTCTGCTTCATTTAGTAACTTTTTTTTGGTTTCATCATTCTTAGTGGTCTTATCATGATGTGCCCTTGTCCTTTTAATTTATTATTGTAGAGGCTGTAGGAATGGCGCCCCTAAATAGTCCTTTTTAGTTTCCCTTATTCAAGAGTTGGGGATTACTTAGTCCTGTCTTTATTTTGTGGTGGGTGGGAGGAGTATAGCTCCATGTTCCCACTGTGTATGTAATAACAATGGCTCACGGTCCTTGATCATGTAGGTGTTCTTACTCTCATTGCAGGGGGGGCTGTACAAGAGAGGGGAAATGGGCAAAGTGAATCAGGCAAGGCGCCCACCTTCAGGCCCCCTAGCTGAGTTGTAGCGATAGGATCACCAAAGTGGGCCTTTCTTTCTGCCATTTTGGTTGGAGCCGAGGCAGTCAGCTGAGCGAAAATGGAGGTCTGCTCACCTTGTTTAGCTCTCTCTGGGGAGTCACCTCTGATGCTTGTCATTGTCAGCTATAAAAATAGAGCAGAAGAAAGAAAAGAAATGTTCCATTTTGACTTGCTTTTAAAAAGCGTCTAGCAGCAAGCATTGTGACTTCAGAACACAGCTGTAAAAACTGATAAAAGTCGAGTTCTGACAGCTCCCAATCTTCGTTTATAAACAAATTAGTGACGTGCATTTATACAGAGACTGCAGAATCCCATCAGGGGTGTAGCTTTGGTGAGGGGTGTTACATTCCCCTAATAAATATATGTTCTGCGAAGAGAGGGGTACAGGTTCTTTCAGTCCGGTATGGTGAGGTATCTGCTGTATTTTACCTGGGATTTTTGCTGGTACACTCTGACAAAAACACACACACTCTCATCTTTGTTTTTCAAAGGCCCAAACTTTTTGCGTATTTTACAAAATATTATTTCTCTAACTTAGTACTCATACCAGTCCGCATTCCTTTCCCTTTTCGCTGCCCCTTAAGTCTCTTTCATGTGCCATGCTTCTTGTGTAATGTTTTTTACTATTATATGCCAGCGTGATAGTCGGTAAATTTGAAACTCACCCCCCCCCCCCCCTCCACCCCCTCCAATCTTACTGACCAAGCTATGGCCCTAAATCACATATATTATAAAAAAATATATGGGTTTTTATACAGGGGTTTCAGAATCCCAATGTATTATAAGGTTATTCGAGTTCAAACAATCGAAATTAAACATTGCAATGTCAGACAACTTAATTTCTGGAATTCAAATACCAATTTGCAGCAGTGTAGGTGTAGAGTGAAGTTTCTTGGAGTAGTAAAACTAGTACGAAATAAAGATACATCACAATAAATAAAACTATTCTGGAAAGAACATCGATTGTTGAAGTGCCTGAATCACAGCAGGTCTAGTTTTTGTTGCTGACATTTGTAGACTGCCCATAAGGAACTTGTGTGGCAGCGTTAGGAGTTTGACACTACCTGGTACTTGCCTTTTTTCTCATTTGTATAAGAACGCACATATGTCTGGAGTGACCATCCTGGAAGAAGTCTTATTGGGATGTTTGGCTACTGCCCACCCACAAAACATTATTGAACCGTGGGTACCTAAACTAGCCCCAGGTGAAATTCTTTTTACGCTGGCATAATCTTGTGTAATTTCCGGCATTTCACATTATGCTTGTTATGAAATACTCAAGATTGCACCATATTACATAATTGAGATGCCATTTGGGTGAAAATATTTTGTGACTGCATGGAAATAATCTTAAATATGCCTACTGAGGAATCTCGGAAGAAATGCCTTTCTCCTAACAAACTATCAGCTAATCTCTAGACTATCTTACCTTTGGAGAAGTGTGGCTCAATGGTTAGAGCGGCAGACCCTGATGCAGAGGTCTGGCCCGGGACCAGGGTTCAATTCCTGCCTTGGCGGGTCTTGGGCTCAGTTTTCTCGGACCTGATAATTCTCGCCTCGGTGCCTATTCTAATCATGGGTCCCACGCTGCAACTCTGGGCAATAGCTTGCTTAATCTCCACAACAGCCCCAAAAGCGCTGGGATGCCTGGCCTCCACCTTGGGGTGCGCACGAGTGGACATTTGACAGGGAAAAGCCAGGAAGGGTTCCACAGTGGTATGCGTTACAGCACCAGGACACCCCAGTTGGGGTATTAGTGCGCTTTACAAGTACAAATTACATTACATTACAATGCTCTAGATCCATTGTGGCAATGTCTTGATGCCCTGAGCTCTGTAATTTAACAAAAATCTTTTATAACATTTGTAAAAAGGTGACTTGAGTACCTTCATCATGTTAGAATTATTGGTGGCAATTTCATTGCCCACGACTTAAAACTAACTCTGCTTGGGTCCTACATTATTACTACAGCCCTTCATATATTCCACAATAAAATCATACTCTATGTACATGGGGTCTGCTATAACGACTGGCTGTGCCCACTAGTGCAGATTGTAGTGTGAAATAATCCAGGCGGTCTCTTGGTCTTTTCTGGCTATACATGTACTTTCTTTCTATGGCAGATATGTGCTAGCTACTGAGAATTCAATATTTTACTTTTTTCTAAAAGTGCAACTTTTGACAGCTACAATGTAAATGTACAGGCGCAGTCAAGTAACTGTAACAGATGGAAGTTACAGAGTCTCTATGTGAATGTGTGTACTGCTTTGTGCCACAGCATCATGGACACTTAGGAAAGCCCACCGCATTGTTGTATCTTACACTTTACTTAACCTTTTATTTTTATTGTTCAACACAGTTCATATGACGGTGAGATATGTCTGCACCCCTCGAAAGCAACCCCGATTACAATATGCACATTTATTTATTTATTTATTTATTTATTTATTTATGTTTTACTTTAGTTTAATTAGGTATTTTGTTCAACAAGGTCTGTAAGATGGAAGCTCCTCCTTTTTTAAAAATTTTCTGTGTTTTTTTTTTTTAACCTTAGACACTGGATGCTCTTGTCCAATACTGTTCCCAATGGCAATTGCTGTACACTACTACTGGTATACAGGGGCCATGGTGGGTGAATGATGGGTTTGCATTGCCTGTCGCACACCTAATGATGTCAAAGTCACATGAGGGTGGGCATGGACCAAGAGGCACTCATGTGGGTATATGCTGCTGTTTAGTTTGCGTTTTCCTGTAAATGTACTTTTGGATGGGTCCTCAAATACATGTGGCCTAGTCCAGCCATGCCAGGCAGAGGGATTACTCTGTGTCCACACATAGCTTTGGAGAAGATGAAGGGTCTCTTTACTGTTTTCTGCCCCAGTAAAAACCAGAGATTCAGTTTGAGATGGATAAAACGGGGAATTGGGCTTCAAGAAGGACAGAGCGTACTGAGGGTAAAACTAGAGATTGTGAGTGGGTACTACATTTTGATTGTGTAATATCGATCTGAATTTTCATTATATCATATGCAATTATATCACATTTTAGTATATCCTTCATATTTTAGCATGATATTATCTACATGGAGAGGTGTGGCACAGCGGCCAGAGCGGCTGACACCGGATCACTGGGCTCGCGGTTCAATCGCTGGCAGCAGCTCAGAATCATGTGATACTGGGCAATAGCTCACGTAATCTTCCCGATGGCACCCCAGCACCTGTATACCCTTAGGGGGGATAAGCTCGCGCTTTGCAAATGTGGAATTATTATTATTTCATTTATATTATATTACATTATGCTTTCTTGCTTACCCTGTATATGTAGATATAATGGTAGAATCAATAGCACATCCAGAACATATAAGTGCACACTTGACCATAGGCATTGTGAGTCGTCCCCCTATTCTACAGGACCCAAGATGGCAGAGACGGAGCCAGCCCAAGTCCGAGGCAAATGTCCAAAGAGATATTAGCTGATTGTGTGTTCCAAGTAAAAAGGGAACTCTGGTATGACCATATTCTGCTCAGCATATATAATTAGCTATCTACTTTCAAGCTCCCACTTTTGTAGTCCATTATAGAGGTGCTTCTGAGGTAATGGAGGCACTGTGCTAGATACTCCCTGATCCCTCACTTGGAAATGCTGGCCACAGACATAGAACACCTTTGACTGGGAACAGATCTTTGCATAGAATGGATTCACCAGCTCTGGCCAGAGATTTAGCTCGAATATTAAGAGTACATTTCAACCCCTTACTCAAAATATGGCAGTAAATGTAGCACTTTACAGGTGTATTTGAGGTATAAATCTGCCAGAAGTATTTCTACATTGCATAGACTGATACCTCTGCCTAAATTAAGTACAACTACCAATTGAAAAGAATAGAGAAACAATCATCACCTAAAGAAACCCGCACACACCTGACAAACGTTATTTCTGGGTTCACGTAAATAGAGCCCCCTTTTCCCACTTTTGCTGCAAGACTTTGTTGAGCTAGAAAGCAGTTACAGTTGTGATAGCTGTCCTAATGTTTGCGTTCTGTATGTGCATCTGTTTGGGACGTGGAATATTTTATGATTTGTCCTTGTGTGTAGAGAGCATTAGATGTGAGATGAGACGTGGTTCTGTTTTTTTTATAATTCATTAAAAAGTTGCATATTTGTAATGTTCTTGGGATGTGCATTTGTTATGTTTACATTTTTACAGTGTTCTTTTTTTGGCAGTCCCTAGCTTTCCATTAAAAAAAAAAGTAATAAAATGTTTGACATTATTTAACATTTTGTTAACATTTCTACATTGTGATTTATAGGTTTCTGTAATGTCGGAAGTTACATGACCATTTATTTCCTTTACTTTTATTTAGTATGTGTCGGTCTTTCTACTGGTAGTGTTATTCCCTCTCGCCATTGACTTGCATGTGACTCGTTTGCCTCACCTACTAGTGTGCATGTATGATGTGTGACTTACTCAAAAGCTCTGTAATTGATAGCCCCCATTTTTCCAGTCATACCCCCTTGCCACTGCCATGATTACACCTAAAAATATGCACTGTTAGCAGAGAACTCTGTGCATTAGAGAGAGGCAAGAGTAGGCATCAATCTACACTTGTACTTGTCTGACTTGCATTTATGAGTACATGAAGTAAGTGGTCCTGCAGAATGACTGTCCTGTAAATTAAATATCTGGGCGGTGAAGCTCAATGTGAAATCGGTTAATTGGTTGCTTTGATATTAGTACATTTTTCTTGTATGTTTCCAACCACATGTTTGCATTGTCTTAGTTCTGTAAATATCAGGGTTTATGATTAACACATTTAAAGGTGTGTGATTCCCAAACCTCTAAATGATGGAGCTGAGTTGGCTTTGCCAGCTTATGAACTTATGATTTGCAGATCACAGAAGACTTCCTTCATCCATTTTAGCGCTCCCCACACCTGCTTTTGAAGCATTTTACTGAAAAAAAGAGAAAGGGACCATACGTTACATTGCACAGGCGTACGACCTGTCTGCTTTAGGTTGGTCATTCTTACTCCACTTGTGCTCCCTCCTTTAAACATAGTGAAATTTGCTTACACCCAATTGGTACATTTAATTTACTTTTAAGCCCCTAGTTAAATGTACTACACGTGCCCAGGGACAGGAAATTAAATGCTGCTACTGGGCGTGCAGCACACATTGTGCCAACCATTTAAGTAGCCCTTTAAACATTCCTCAGGCTTGCATTACAGCCTATGTGTGCATTTGTTAACTGCCATTTCGACCTGGCAAAATAACCCTTTCACCAGGCCTAAACCTTCCTTTTAAAGACATCTGAGTTACCCATAGGTTAGGCCCAAAACAGCCCATGGGGCAGTGTAGTTAAAAAGGACATGTACTTTTAACCTTTACATATCCTGGTAATGAGAAACGCTTACATTCGTTTGTTCATTATTGCAAGGCATGCCTCCCCCATAGGCTAACATTGGGTTACTTTATTCCATTTAATAAATGATAACTTTTAATTGGGATCAGGTAGAAATGTGGAGTTTGGTTTCTAAAGAATTGTCATTTATGCCTCTGTTTAACGGTAAAGCTAGATTTTAAGTCGCAATTCTGACAATGTCCCTCTTAGAAAGTTAGCATTTTCTTGTCCTAACCATTTAGTTCCTGTAGCCTGTATTCTGAGTCACATGACTGTGGTGTAGCTGGCAGTTGGTCTTTCTATATTACCCCCAGACAGTGAGATAAATGGGGAATGAGTGTTGGCAGGATGGGTCATCTTTGACTTGGTAGGTGGGTGGGTACTGTCACCTACCACACTTGAACATCACAAAGTCTCTGCCGAAGCACACTAACAAAGGGCTTCACACTAGCCTTTAGAACCCCCAGACAACTGGGGCCAGGGCAGGGAGGCAAGACATTCCAGATACCTCTGTAGGGGGAGGACTCTAGAAGTGACTCCCACTTCAAAGTGGGCACTAAGTATAAATATTGGACCCTCAGATCCAACTCTCCAGATCACTTCTGGACCAGTGAACTCTGCAAAGAAGAAGGACTGCCCGGCTTTAAAGTCAGGCCTATTGATCTACTTGCTGACCAAGGACTATTGTACTGCCATGGCCTGCTGTTGCTGCACCAGGAGTATTCTGCTTCTGTGTACTGCCCTGCGGAATCTAGCCTACCTGTATGGACCCAGAACTCAAGGAAATGTCCATAGGTCAGTAGGCTGCCCCCCTGTTCTAGCCACATGGAAGCAACATGCTTCTTCAATGCATCTCCTTGCAACTCGATACAGCCCGCCATCGACTCTGGCCCAGTGCAATGCAGCTTGTCCTCAATGCTGACCTATTTCAGTGCAAGCTCCGGTGGCTTTCTCGTCCCAGACACCAGCCCAGCATGATGCAACTTGTTGACGCTTAGCAGGACAAGTCTCTGCAAGTCCACCGGCTTCCTTGATGAATGTTGTCCATATAAATAGCGATACGTTTGTAAGGTTAACACATCCACGTTCTAACATTCATAAACTAATTTATGTATTCTTGGGCGCTTACGGCCCTCTTGATCTTTTTTTGAGACTTTCCCTACACGTCATTTGACATCGCAGTGCCTTCCGCTGACAGGCCGCTGGGCGCCACGTGAAGTTGCGCTTTGATATACACCAGAAACTAGAGCCGCGGGCCATTCACTCCTGTGAGTCGGAGCCGCAAGGTTGGACATTAAGGTATGTGACACTGCTGCGCCAATGTTCCAGTTAGTCTTTTGGATGTACCTCAGTCAGGCGAAGGAAGGGAGCACATTCTACATGGCATTTTGGTAACCTTGTATTTAATAGATCGCCAATAAGAGTTTAGATACATGATATTACGGCAGATTGACAGTCAGCTGTGTCCGTTTTCTCCTTTAGTCATTCAATCTATTTTTGAAGAGCGCGCTATTTACCCGTGAGGGTCTCAAGGCGCTGAGGTGGAGCTTCACTACTGTTCAAAGAGCCAGGTCTTGAGGAGTCTTCTGAAGGCGATTAGGTCTTCGGTCTGCCGTAGGTGGGTAGGAAGGGTGTTCCAGGCCTTGGCGGTGAGCTAGGAGAAGGATCTGCCGCCTGAGGTTGTTCGTTGGATGCGGGGGACGGCGGCGAGGGCGAGGCTGGCGGAGCGGAGCTGGCCGGTCATTGCTTATGCGCATGCCACCACAATACTGCATGACTACCATACCTATACAAACGGCATTGCATGTAGAGGGATAACTGAATGGAAATACGCTCATGTTGATTAACTTGCTATTCAGAATAGAGGGCCAACAGCCAGTGACTGCACTCAACACATTGTGCTCAAAAAGAAACTTTGGGGTCGCTCTAAAATAAACAGCGCGTGCGATCCTTATGGAAAAGACTCAACAGATGGATCACTGAATGGAGTCTGATTACATATACATTACGATGTTTAGGAGGTTCCAGGTAAAACTTCTCTGTGGTAGAAAGAGGCATTCGCAATTTCTCAGACATTGACGAACTTCAGGAATCTTGTGTGGTAAACATAATTTAAAATTTGTTCAGCTCACAGGCCTTTGAAGGATACATTCATGAAAAAGGAGTTGGATAATGGCTTCTCAAGAATGAAGAGATAGTTTATGCAAAGAGATAACACATTCCTCTAGGAGATGTGTTATATCTTAAAATGAGGGGATGGGTTATTTCTTTGCAAGAATCGGAATTGGAGAAATATTCTGTACTTTCCGTGTTAGTGGAGTTGGCTCACTCTGGAATGACGTCAGGCTTAAACAGGACCTGGCTGATGATCAGAGACACGTTGTCTGAGGATAGAGGGATTGTTTTAAGAGGAACAGGGCTTATTCTCCCAGAAGGTATCCGTAAAATAAAACGTCCGGCTTTGTCTCATGAAGGGCACAGGATATGTTATGTGTATTTGTTAAGTGCACTATCACTCAGTAGGATATCTTGGTGCGGAACAGGTGTGGGTGAGCCTAGCCCTGCTTATGATAGGTTGGTTAATTGAAAAACCAGGTCTTGAGCTTCATGGTGAGTTTAAGAAGGGTGAAGGAGGTTCTATTATGGAGTGGGAGCCCGTCCCACGATTTAGGAGTAATGTAAGAGAATGCCTGTGCTCCTTATCTGGTTCTGTATATGCTTGGTATGCGTGCGAATAGGAGTCCTGCAGAGGGTAGGTGGTTGGTGGAAAGAGATGCAGCTGTTCAGGTAGATGGATCATAAGTCTTGTAGTGCTTTGAATGTGTGTGTGAGGATTATGAATTGAGCACTAGTCTTCTAGTGAGTTGCTTGGTGATCCAGGCATAGAGGGGATTCCCATAGTCCAACTTGCTGGTGACTAGAGTGTGAGTGACAGTTTTTCTAGTGTTGCTTTGGACTCATTTGAAGATCTTGCTCATCATTTTCAGGGTGTAGAAGCAGGATGCAGTGAAGGAGTTGACTTGTCATGTGCAAGTTGCTGTTGATGATTATTCTGAGGATCCTGGCATGTGTTCCGGGTGTGGCTCCAAGTAGGCAAGTAACCAGTGCAAGTCCCATGGTTCGATCATTCAGACCAGATTGATTCACCAAAGCCTTGGTAGATTGATCACTTGAAACAGAGCTTAAACTCTTTCACCCTTTACTCATCCACACCAAGTAACCCAGGCCACCAATATTGTTCACGTACCCGTCTTGTAGTATGTTATATTTAAAATGATCTTCATCAGTATATTCAAAGAGTTTGTTTTTTAGGTTAAAGTGGGAATTACCTTGTCCCCTCTGAGTTATCACACTAGTCTCAATACCGAATTCATCTCGTATTTTGTAGAAACGTATAAATTCACCAGAAACAAATTGATTAGCGGGCCAACCATTACAAATGAACACCTGAATCCTCTTTAACAGTTCATCATTCCTGACTTCCTCAAACCACACGCTTTAAGTTACTGCTTACCACCCATTCTTATAGTCTGCTATCTTGCTGCCATCAGAAAATGTATAAGCAACTTCACACTCCGCTTCCTCATTGATACAAACAGCTTCTGTACTCGAGGATAATCTAGGCATGGATCCTGCATGAACATGTGTCCTCCCAGGTGCTTAATGCTGTACGGAAATACTTGTAACTTAGAAGCTAGCCTGCACAATACTTCTGTCCGTGTGCTACCCTTCCCCTAACGTCCCCCCTTCCACCCCGGGTGACAAGTTAACCAGAGGTTTATGATTAGTTATTATGACAAGGACTTTCTGTAGTGGTCTGCTCCACATTTTCTATGACAGAATAGTACCTCTCTGAATCCCGGAAAGTTCTTGAACCATAAGACATTATCTATTAATTTCTGCCATCGGTATGCAACAGTACAGATCCTAAGCCAACATTGCTACCATCACCAGCAATGATACACTGCTTCGTTCAACAAATGGTTTTAAACATGGTATACTGATAATTTCTTTTTTTTTGTAAATGGCATGCTTCAGATTGTTTTTTCCTCCAGACAAATGTTGCATTCTTCTTTAGGAGACACCCCAGGGGCTCTACTTTTTTAGAATAGTATATCTCTACATTTTGAACACAACTCAGTAAGACTAAAGGAATGAAATTAATTGTTCCTTGGTGTATGACGAAGAGGCTTCAATCTGGATTCAACATGGCACATTTTTGGTTATATTGCACTACTAGATATTGTATTGCTTAAGTATTCCATTTGCACTTAGGCAATGTGAGAGTAAGGCTGTTCTCTTTCAAGACCAGCAATACATTATAGAAATTATTGTCAAGTTCTGTTTTGTCCTGTCCAAAAACTAAAATATCATCCAGAAATATGATCGATTCAGGAATACCATCCAAGGTTTCTTTCATGAGCCTTTTGAACACAGAAGCCACATGTACTAGCAAGGCCAAACTGCCTCCTGTGATAGCGGAACATACCATCAGGGGTAATAAAAGTAGGCAAATATTTTGGGTCCTCATCTAAAACTACTCGCTAAGTCCAAAGTGAAGAAAATAGATGCCCCAGCTACAGTAGTCCACATTTCATGTAGATTTGGTAGTGGATGCGAGTCTGTCTATATCACGCTGTTTACTCTGTGGAGGTCTATACATAATCTTAAATTCCAAGAGCTCTGAAATGAAAGCATCGTTGGTACAACCCAAAGAGATGATTTCACACGTTCAATTATCTCCTCGCATATCAAGTCAGATAATGTTTCTCTCAATTTAGTTCCATAGGTTAAGGGAACATCCATTACTCTGTCTGACAGGAATTGCATTTTCTGTCACAATTATCTTGTATTTTGAATCACTTGTTTGCTCTCAATTTGTGAGCAAAAACAGCACTACATTTTTTCTTTAACATGGACATGAAATCAACAAAGTCCACAGGCTGAACAGCCTTATCATTTGCTCAACTTACTATGAAAATGGAGAATCAGCTTTGGTATCTAACTTAATACGCATTTCCTACTGATTGAGCCAACCTAATAATGACTGTCCCTTATCAGAAACCTATACTTTTTCTCTGGTGTCTCTTCCAGAGAAATGGAAATTGGACTAAACATTCATAATGAATGTGTTTGAAATCTCACATGGACACTAAAGACTGTAGAGCTCAAACCTATTCCTTGATGGATTCATCATTACTTTGTTTATAAAAATAAAACGATAGCACTCTAGAACCACATTTGTTTTTTCAATCACATATCAACGTTTGTTTTGAGGTATATTCATACACATCTATATTGCCTGGTCTTTCAAAAGGAGGAAGATTCTTAATTTCTTTTAGCCCAATGCTGCCTCAACAACACTTCAACAAGGCTAACTTTCTTACAGCTTACATGAATCACCCTTCAATACTTGAACATAAGCAAGAAACATGGCTTCCTATACTTCATTGGTGGTTCAGCTGGAGGTGGCAAAAATGAAGAGGTTGGTATGGTGCTAGACATTATGAACTACAAGAGGGAAATGAGGTAAACCAAGAAACTAAAACAACAAATGTAGTCACAGTAGTCCTCTAAAAAAAAAAATAACTGAAGTGGTCATAGATGTGCCATCAATGATAAGTAGACCATTCACAACAAGTATCTGCCTAATGCAAGTGTTGGAGCAACAAGTACCTGTCTAATGCAAGGGTCACAGAAACAGTACGTAATTCACTATCCTGCAAACTGCTATTCAGGTAACAATTTGTTTTAAGCTGCTGTGGGAGACTTTTGCTTGCCAAAATCTTGTCCAAAACAGTGTGGCTGAAAATAAATGATGAATCCACCAGAGTTCAAGAAACATACAATATTTAATTTTGAACAAAATGTCGAAATTGTACTATAGTGTGCCAAAAACGCAGGCGAGAACAAAGTAGTGTCAATGACAACATGCTCTGACAAAAGCAAATGGAACATTCCCACTGACTCTAAAAGGCCACTGAAAATGTTGTGGAATGTGATTCTCAATAGGCAATGGGGCTTGTTACACAGTGTTTCCTCAAGTCCCAAGATGGGCAAAAAAATCGTCCTGATTGTCAGTGAGAAGTGGAGGCGGAAGGATAACACTCCCTGCACTTCAGAGATGGCACCTCAACTCACACAATGGCAGTTTATTCTCCAGATGTCCAAAGTTAAAAAGGAGAACCAAGTCTCTACAGAGATATACAGCGGAACACATCAATATTTCTTACAGAAAGAATGAAAAGGATAGCACAAATTCATTAAATATGTAAAATAGAGTCAAAGCCTCTCAGTCACAATGCAAAATGGAAGATATTTAAATACATTCCTATTAACCCTCCATAGGTTCAATCATAGACCCCTAAATCAATAGCCCTAGTTTCCATTTTCATACCCCTTTAGGAGCATAGAGACTATGTTCCAAGTTAAAAATAACATAAAATCTAGCTCTCCAGATCTCAAAGGTGGAGGCTTCCTTCTGCAACCACATGCAGACTATACAAGGACGAGCTAAAGCAACTGTAATAAAAAAAAAATTGGAATTTAAAGGCAGGGTGTCTATCTGTCATTTCTTCACCTACACCCAACAATATAGTAGATGGTGTGATACTTATTTCCTCATCAATAGCTTCTCAAAGGAATTTTTCCATATGGCATAAAATTAGAGTTAATTTCCTAAACATATAAAAGATGTGTACAATTTTGGCCAAGTCTGTACTGCACCGAAAACCCATTGTTAGTCCCCCTCCCCCCCCCCCCCATTTTAGCATTTTCATTGGGGCATGATAGAGATTAAATATGGTTTGAAAATGCTGCGTTCTTAAAATAGCTGAGATTAAAATCCTCCCTGCCACATCAATTGGTTGTTTTATACATACATTTTGACACCTAAGCCGATTCCCCCATTTTAGATTTTGAGCCTCTAAGTCATCTTTCTATGTATCTAATAAGAAATTGTGTATTACACCAATACGCTGTTTGTGTCTAATGGCTTTGACCGTCGAGTTTGGCTCAATTATCCTGTCTTTTCTTCAAAAAGTCCTGCATATGTAAAAATTTGAATAATTCTGTTCTAGAAAGTCCATATTTATTGGCTAGCAATGAAAAGGATAGCAGATCCCCATCGCTATATAAATTACCGATATATAATATCCCTTTTCCTTTCCACCTGTGCACTATTCTATCAGAGAAAATGGCTGGCAAAGGTTTGGTGTGGCGATCGGTGTATAGTGGCAAATCCCCTCAACCTGTAATGGCTACACCTTGATTTATAGTAGACTGTTGTGTACAGGCAAATAGTGCAAACCCTATCTCTTTTAAAATCTTCAGTTTATTCCATGGTAGAATCGTTTCTTGTACACATACCAAGTCAGGTTACATCACCTATATTTCTGCTGCCACCTGTTACCGTTTCACACTATTATTTAGTGGGTGGCAGTAAATTGAAAACGGCGTGGTCCCCTGCGGGTTGTTGTGTGCAGAGGCCGCTTGCCTTCTCCCTGAACTTCGGTGGATATCGTGCTGCCTCCAACGGACTACACCCCCCACGGTGCATCTCTTCTCACTCACCTGGTGAGACACGGTGGGAGGCGCTCTGAACGCGCACAAAAGCCACTCCCCTCCTATAGCGGCGCGGGACGAAGCCGGGACTAAGCCCGGGACCAAGGGCGGGCCTGTTTGTGCCTGTTTGTGATGGGAAGTGACTGGACTGGACCATATTATTCTGGTACTTAACATTTTAATCAGTCAAAGCTAGGTTTTATGTGTTAGTATTTTATTATAGGTTATCGATTTGGCGGATTGAGGGTGCTCTCACCTCCAAGCGACCAATTCAAGTTCCTTCTTTTACTCTGATTATCAAATCTTACTATATTGTTACGTTGAAGGATTAAGATACTCATAAGTCGTAACATGGGCAAAACCAATCCCCCAAGCTCCCGCCCACTGACACGGCAAAAAGAAGCATTATCAGTTCCCGTCCCTAGTGTGACGACGATTGATAAAATACTACAAAAAGCTATCGGGGTGGTTTCATCGGCCATAGTAATACAGAAAGACGACTCTCTCTTACACCTGCTATGGCTTTCCCCTTGCTCCCTAGGAATGTATCACTGTCTATTTCCAACTCGCCTGGTTTTACGTTAGAGTCTCCTGTAGGTGAGCTTCCATGTGCTCAGATAGTACCGGATGTTTGTTCTCCCATTAATCTTGCACATCTTATTGCTGCCAAGGGGGGTTAAAAAGGCACCCAAGTGTCGTTATAGAAATAGGAAATTGAAACCACGTAAAAAAGCTGCTAAGGCGATTACATCTGCCCTAGATACTCCCCAGACAGAGTCAGGTCCTGCTAACGTCACTCTAGCCCCTCCGATATGGGCTACTCATTTACTCATAGACTTTCAAACACAAATGGAGCAGCTTATCAAATCTCATTTTAAAATCTTGATGAGCAGAATTGATAAAGTTGTTTCATTGATAAATAGCAAGGGTGGGGGAGGAGGACAACCATCTGTCTTAATGGGAGCAACAACGAGGAGATGGACCTAGGTAATACTAATCAGGCTAACCAAGGAATAAGTATAGATAGTGGCCCTCAATGTAAAAATCTGGCACCTGGATTGGAACCGATGAATACGCTTAAAATAATTTCTAGTACCACTCCTTCCGGTTCTGTTATTCGATGTAAAGCGCCTTTAGATATAGCCACCCCTGCCCCTCGAGACCCAAATTTAATTCCACAAGCTAACAGTAGGAACCAGTTAGACCAAGTTTTGGCCCCCTACAAGCCTGTCCCGAAATCTCCTAGCAAGGATACTCAACAAACGTTACCTTGCCTCCAGTTACTTCCTGCGGCTTCTCCGTATGTGGTGATATTAACTGGAGTTCCTCTGCTGTCTGGTGACCGAGGTGAGACATTCCCGGAGCTGAAGAATAAAATCACTTTTTGGTTGAATAAAAACAGACCCTTAATGGGTATGGGGCAGGGTGAAATTTAATTTGCTAGAAGAGTCGGTTGGTTGGGGACCAAACCCAAGGATATTAGAGGGGACTGTGTGATTGTTAACTTTAGGGATCCTAGAGTGGTTAAACACATCCTTGATTCGGAAGGTCCTCCACTACCTCTGGGGTATTTTTACTCTCTGGAAATAGTCCCTGGTGGGTTTGGACCAACCTACCCCCACTCAGGCGTGCAGGCGGTAGAATACAACCTTCCTGTAGTAAATAGATTCAGTGTCTTGAATTATGTAGATTGACTATACCAGTCACTAAGGCCTACTGAAACTGATTCTAACGCAGCTGGGCTTCCTGTGGAGGAACGCCAGAGGGTTGAGGGTGGGACACCCCAGATGGACTCCGGGGTACAGGAAGATGGAGTATTAATGATTCCACCTAGCACAATTTCAAGACCCCCAGGATATGGAACTCAGCTGGATAATCTGGCAAGAACGCCCCCTTTTAATGTGTGCGCACCTCCCCCAGTTACTCCATTAAGGTAAGAATCCCATAGCACATCGATTGGGTCGTGGAATCTTGCGGGTATTGGTTCTAAGCTAGCCCATCCAGAATGGGGAGAGTTGGTGGACCAGTACGACCTGTGCCTGTTCCAAGAAACATGGATGTTGACTGCTCCCATAAGGGTGGGCTTTGCGACTTTTTATATACCTGCTGTACAGGGACCTAGAGGGAGACCCTCTGGGGGACTTTGTATTTGGGTAGCTATGCACTTGGGCTGTTCAGTGAAGGTGATAGAATCCCCCTCTCCGGATATTCTTTGCATTGTTCTTAAATATTTGGATGGCACAAGTGTGGCGGTTTTTAATGTTTATTTGCGACCCACTCACCATACGGTGGGTTCCTCTATGTTAAATGCTTTAGATGAGCTATTCACATTATTTCCCTCACCGACACATGGAATTATGGGTGGTGACTTTAACTGTCACTTTGAACCCTTGGCCGGGATCCCTTCTGTAACTCAAGATAAGGATTCCACTTGGCTCATTCAGGAATGCTTTATGTACCCGGCAAAGCGCTGGTGGCTAATGGCTCTTCAGATTAACAAACTCCTATTAACTCACTCCTTTAGAGCTTGTAATGGCAGACTCCTTCCTGATGTGCCAGGTATGATTACCTATAATAGAAAAGGGAAATGCACAACCATTGACTATATCATGGTCAATGTAGAATTTTGGTCTCAAATCAGGGCCTTCAGCGTTGTCCCAAGGGTAGACAGTGATCATAATCTTCTGTCACTAGAATTAAAACATACACTGGGTTACCAATATAGACCGGGCTAGCTGGAGATCCATGCAGATAGTAATTGAATTACAGTTGCGGGTGGCAGACGCATAAGATGGGCCAAGTTTGTGCTAGCTCCTGATAAAGTAGTTGATCTATACTAACAGGTTACCTGCTCCCTAGTGGAGGCTTTTGAACTCCCGGTTGAAAACTTTGACTCTTCCTATTTTCATGCATTTGGGACCATCCACTCCAATTTAACCACTACTTTGGCATACTATTTCTATACCAATGTTAACAAGAAGCCGCAGCCAAAAAACCTGGCTCAATGGTACACCAAACCCTGTAGGTTGGCTAAATGTGCCCTTGTTAGGGAAGTCAAAATTGGATCTTTTGAGAGCATTAGAGCAGCTAGACTCCCTTACAAGAGTATAATTGCTGAATCTAAGTCATAATGGGAGGCAATAAGATGGGCAAACATAAAGGAAGCATTGGATGGACGTGATTACAGGGCTTTCTGGAATCTAGTTAGAATGGGTTCGATTGAAGATCCCTCTGCATTTGTACCTAACCTGAGTGAAGAGGTTTGGATATCGCATTTTAAGTCTTTGTTTGCTCATAGAGATACCCCAACTGCTGTAGACTTACTTTCCCTACCGAAGGGACTATTCGCCTCAGGAGTACTGGATGCAATAGATAATGATTATTCACCTTGTACTATGCTGGAAATTCAGACGGTGCTGAGGAGCTTGTCTTCGGGGAATGCTCCGGGATTGGATAGAATCCCTGGAGATTTATTTCTAAGTGAGCAGAAGGTCTGGGTCCCTTATATTTGGCTATATTTTAATGCCATCCTCCACGGTATGGAAATCCCTCACACATAGTTGGGTGCAGAGATCATCCCCATTTATGAAAAGGCCTCCCCACTCGACCATTAGCCTGATTGATGTCCTGCAGAAATTGTTTGCCCGCTTTTTATTAATGAGGCTACAGTGCTAGATTGATGAACACCACATCCTTACCTCTCTCCAAGTGGGCTTTCGTGCTAAGGTCTCTACCTTCGACCAACTGTTTAGACTTCAATTAGTCTACTGGAAGACTGTGACAATGGGAGCTGGCAGTCTGTATTTGATCTTTGTAGATCTTCGATCTGCCTTCGATTTGGTCCAGAGGGATAAGCTTTGGGCCATATTGTTAGAGATGGGTGCCCCAGTATATCTGTGTCAATTGTTTCAACGTTTACATCATGGAACCTTTGCGAGGGTGAGGTACGGGAGGAATGGGGAGCTCTCGGCTCCCTTCCCTGTAGAAAAGGGTGTTAGACAGGGGTGCGTGTTGGCCCCCACTCTTTTCTCTTTGTTTCTCAATGGTTTGATTGACCATCTTTTGGGTGCGAGGGATTTTGATTTTCCAAGTTTAGCTGCACGTAAGATACCGGCTCTGATGTTCGCTGAGGATACGCTTTTGTTATCAAAATCTTCTATGGGTATCCAGCGAACTTTGGAGGCGTTCTGCTCTTTTTGCAGAACTAGAAATTTGGAGATCAATCTTTCCAAAACCAAAAATATGGTCTTCCACGCTAAATCAACCAATTGCCCTCACTCTCATTTGGATGGCTCGGTGCTGGAAAGAGTCTCCACATTTGATTATTTGGGGGTAACATTGAATGATAGGATGGAGTTGGGGTCGCACATGGCCAAAGCAAACCTGAAGCTGGCTCAAGCCTCTGGTGGAATTTTAAAGGTGTATAACGAGTGCTCACTTAAAATCCTGGGACCACCAGTTGAAATCTATAGAGCCCAGGCAAGGGGTGGTGCGCTCTATGGAGTTGAGTTGTGGGGCCACACTAGTGCTACCTCAGCGTCCATCACTGAGAATAGCTTCATTAGGTGCTTACTGAGACTTCCCCAGAGCACCCCTCTGATTCCATTATGTTTAGATCTGGGTTTGGCCCCTATACAGGATGTTAAAGCTAATAGCCCCCTGTTGTATTGGAGGCGACTCTGGACTACTCCAGAGCTGATAAGTTATAGAGAGGACTCGAGGGATCTATTGGCTATAAGGGGAGTGGGGAAAATCCCCTGGTTAAAATACATGAAGCAGCTCTGTCACGCATTGGGTAGGGCAGTCAAGTGGCTTTCCCCAGAGCAAACATGCCCTTTAACCTCTAAAAGGTTTTTGGCTAATGCACTTAAACAATATCGCATGGATCTCCTAGCACATAATTGTGCTTTGGGTATGTTGAGCAATAGATTACTGGAGGCCAAGGATAATTATCATTTTGAGCAATTCCTGGATGACATCCAGCCCTTACTTGCGAAGAAACTTTATGTCCAATTCAGACACGGAACACTCCCAGTTAGGGCAGTCACCAATAAGTGGTTGAATCTACCTCTTGCAGTTCGTACATGCCCGGGGTGTGAAAGTAGTGAGGAGATGGATCTGCATTTTCTGCTCTTTAGCTCTTTATATTCTAAGGCAAGAGCTAAATGGATTGTACAATTAAGCAAGAATATGGGTCTCAGGGATTACAGGGACGTTTACAGAATCTTAAAATATGACACTTCCCCCTTGATTGTATTTGTGACCTCCAGATATCTCCTGTCTATGTGGTGCTCTAGAAGCGCGAAGATCAAAAATGCCAAACTGTGAGACCTTTGTTATTGTTTATAACTCATTGGGAATCATATAAAGAAGGGTGGGGGTGGACCGCCTACATTTTATTATGGGATTTTAATGTTTTTGACGCCATTCCCTAAAATTCTTTTATGTGTACTGTTTTTAGCACCATGTTTATACTGTATTTCTTTTAAATTAGGCATATTTCGATGATTTAAAAATTGTATATATGTGCTTTTATGGCTTTTAGCCGATAATAAAGCTTTTGACTGACTGACAATTATTTAGTCCACATACATTAAATTAACATATGCGCAGTCTGGGTCATATCCTCTTATCCCCCATCATATACTGTTGTACCTCTCCAATTGCTAGCTTTATCTCCTAGCTCTGTACACCTCCATATTTTTTCCTTCAATTTATATTGAATTGCATTTTCTTTTTCACCCTACCACCCCTTGGGCACCCCTCCAGGCCCTCCCCCACCCCTTCTCCCCACCCCAACCTTGCGGGGCTGGTGTACCACATTGCACCCTCCCCCCACCCATCCTGCAATGAGGCTTTAGGAGATAGAAAGAAAAAAAAAAGATTCAGACACCATTGCATAGTATCCTGAAAGGTCGAACCGGGGACACATGTTACTACTCTTGAAATCTTTTCCCGATTCATATACACCTTTAGCATTGCTTAATGCCCTAAAGATAAACAGAAGAAGATCAAAAGTAAGTATATAAAGTATGATATGTGAGTAAGCAAGTGAACGAGATGCCATGACAAAATCCAGAATCAGATACGTTTGTAATAGGATCAGAGCAACAAATATGTCTCTTGTTACACCCTATGTAATAGATTGCAGGAACTCCTTTGCCTTTACTTCCAATGTAAAGAACTGAGTATGTTTCTTATGTATGAATTTTAGTGTGGCTGGGTTGAATAGATAGAATTGAGTCCTTTTGCTCTGAAATGAGGTAATAAGCTGTCTTAGCTGCCACAGTTTTTCCACCATCTGGTGGCAAAAGTCAGGTCTTACAAAACTTTCTCACCCCTTCCTCTTTCAGGGCATGCCAGTTCATACACAGCTTGACGGGCTAGGAAATTATTGATTGATATCAAGATCGCCCTGTGTCTGACGGTATTTTGCCCTGACTTTGTGTGCTGTGTAAATGGGAACCTTTGAGCTCTCTGTATTTCTGAAATCCAAACCAATTGCGATAGCACAGGAAAAGCCTCTGAGAAGAGATCAACCACAAATGTTCATACATCATGACCCTCTATGCCTTCTGCGACCCCCAGTATTCTGAAGTTGCTACCCCTGAGGCGGTTTTCCAAATCTGTCAGTTTCCATTTAGTGCCCTCTTTAGATGCCTTGATCGATTCAGTTATTGTTTTTTGAGCTGCCAGCTCATCCTCCAAATTAGATATCTCCGTTTTTGCCTTGGTGACTCTTTCCACAAATTCGGAGCAGGATTTTGCTATGTGCTGGATCGAATTTTTCAACTTGTGGCAAGCCGCTTGAGTCTGTTGGCTTTCTGTGCGGGTTTATTCTCTGAGCCATGATAGTCTCATAGATCATGGTCAGTGAGATCCCCTCAGGTTTTCCACCTGCACTTTCCATCAGGTGTTTGGTTACCATACCCTCGTCCTTCCTTATTCCTGCCGAAAATGAGTAGTCCCATGCTAAATCTCGACCCCACTCTATCGTGTATGGCCTCTTTGCCATGTTCCATCTTCTTATCGACTGTCCGTGGGGTACTCTCAGATGTATCTGTCCCCTGATCTTGGTCTTCGGGGTGTAGACTGCTTGATTCCTTATGTCCACTACCTCAATTTCATCCCGTGATGAATCCGGGGGTCCGAAAGAGAGAAGAAATATTCATCGGAACCAGTCTTCTGAATCCTAATTTGCACACCATATTCCTCCCCCCCCTTGCTTCTTTACCTAGTCCATCCGTGCTCAACACAGTATTTTTCTGCATGTCTTTACTTAATGTGTCCTTTCGGGCTGTGCTGGATCCTGTACATTTCTTTATTTGTACCATCGGGGATACTGAGCCAGGAATCTCCCCTGTCTTGACTGTAGCCATAGAGTTTAGAGAGGTATCTCCGGCTCTGTTTATTTGATCCTTCGGCTGGCTAGCTGGTGCTCTGTATTAATCCTATCCTGCTCAGGGTTTGAAGTGGAACTCAAACATTTGCACATTTCCCCTGTTGGTCCCCCATCTTTTTTCAAATTATGTTGTTTTTTCCCTCTCACTGGCAAAAGCAAAGAAGAAATATTTATTTATTTATTTATTTTCTTGTATAGCGCAAGAATCGACCCCGGTCGGGGTATCTCCGCACTTTGCTCGCTAAGATGGTGAAAAACAGGGACATTGCAGATGAGCTGAGGTTACAGTGGTGGAACTACAGTAGATTATTCCTCTGCGAACAAGTTGGTTTTTAGCCTTTTTCTAAATGATAAGTGATTTGTGATCTGTCTGAGGCTAAGGGGCAAATTGTTCCACAAGGTCGGTACCACTAAAGAGAGGGCTCGGCCGCCTTGTCTGGTCTTTTTGATAAGAGGGGGTTTAAGCAGAAGTTGATTGCTTGACCGCAGATCTCGGTCCGATTTGTAAAGCTGTAGTTTTTGGGTTAAATAGTTGGGGCCGTTTCCAAACAGGCACTTATGGACAGTACAGCAGATCTTAAATTTGACACGTTGGCGTATAGGGAGCCAGTGAAGTTCTCTCAACAGGGGTCTGGAAGATGTTCTAGAGGGAGCATTCAGAATCAGTCTGGCCGCCGTGTTCTGAACCACCTGTAGTCGATTGATGGCATCCTCGTTAGCTTGTATCAGGAGCCTGTTACAATAGTCTAATCGACTTATGACCAGGGTCTGCACAAGGGTCTTTCTGTAGGTGTCCGGTAAGAGAGGGAAAACTCGTCTGAGCAGGCCAATAGTGCGGAAACAAGCTCCTGCAATCACATTTGCGTGTTCTTTTAGGGTTAGATTTTGATCCAGTTTCACACCCAGATTTTTGACTGTCAATTTTGGGGAGGGTACTGGTCCTAAATCCAGAGGCCACCAGTCGGGAGACCAGAGTATGCTAGCTTTCCCAAAGAGCATCACCTCTGTCTTCCCGACATTACATTGGAGGTAGTTTGAGGCCATCCAATTTGAGACTACCCTCATACCTTCCGCAAAGTTTTCCCTAACATTAGAATTAAGGGCATGGAAAGGGTAGAGGAGTTGAGTGTCGTCGGCGTAAGACACTGGTGTGAATCCATACTTCCTCACAATCTCAGCAAGGGGGCCACATACACATTAAATAATGTGGGGCTTAGGCATGAGCCCTGTGGCACCCCCTTCGTGAGCGCCCTGGAGATGGAATGATAGGGGCCCAGGCTGACAGATTGTGAGCGTCCGGAGAGGAAACTTTCCAACCATGCAAGAGCTTGACCTCCAATGCCCACTCCTTGCAGTCGGCTCAGCAGGATTTTATGGGACACAGCATCAAAAGCGGCTGACAGGTCTAACAGCACCAGAATCATTGAGCCTCCTCTATCCTGTGACATTTTGATGTTATCGGTCACGGAGAGGAGTGCTGATTCGGTGCTGTAGTTGGGCCTGAACCCAGATTGAGATTGGTCCAGGCCCCCTGTCGCCTCTATGAAACTGGAAATCTGGGTGTTAACAAATTTCTCTGCCAACTTGCTCAGGAGGGGCAGAAGAGAGATGGGGCAAAGGTTGGAGAGTTCTGTCCAAGGAGAGGTGGTATTTTTGCGTATCGGATTCACTACTGCCTCTTTCCACTGCTGGGGAAGTTTACCTTCTTTAAAGGAGAGGTTGAGGATTTTTTGAATGATTGGGCATAATGTTCTGCTCAGGTTGTTTGTCAGTCTGGCAGGGAGAAGATCATGAGGGGAGCCAGATTTCATGTTGCTCAGTAGTAATAAAATATCACTCTCTGTGACTTCTGGGATGTCATTGAAGGTCTCTGTGGGGGGTTTTTGGCATAAGAAGCTATGATCTTCCGACTTATTGGGGTGTTTGGCCAGGATTTTATTGTAGATCGTGTCGATCTTATCCTCGAAGAATTGAGAAATGTTATTACACAACTCTTGAGAGAAAGTGTCGGGGCTTTCGCAAGCCGAGGGATTGGTAAAGGTTTTAAGGATTTTATGTAGTTCTCTAGTTGAGTTGCCGGCTTCATCAAGCTGAGATAGTAAGCAGGTTTTTCTTGCTTTTTGAATGTTTTTATAGTAGGTAGATATTGCCTGCAGATAAAGTTCCTTACTGGCTTACCGCAATCCTCCATGCTTAGTTCACATTTATTCTCTCCCATATCTTCAGTTTTATCCGCCGTGCCATTCTTTCCGCTCCGATGGTGTTGCCCAGTTTTCCCCGTGCATGTCAATTCCATTGTAGTACGTGTCTTCCCATGTACTGTCTTCGGAGGCATTGAAGCGTAGAGTCCTAGTCAATTGATTTTGCCCTCAGGACTCCATGCTCTGTATGGAAGACGGGTGATCCGCCAGCTACAGCTGAGAAATCGGCATGCGGCTCCCTGAACAGTCGTCCCCAAAAGTAGCATGCCTTGATGGTCCCCAGGTAAGACCTCATTGATCCAGCACGTTTGAGCAGCAGGGGGTTGCATAATGCTTCAATTTACCCACTGGGGGAGAAATCCGGGGGCGTTAGTCACGTGTACGACTAGCGGCCGCCATCTTGCCTCGGCAAAAACCTCGTCTGCAGAGTACTCCTACTGTAGTAAGTACATTTTCCAACTTCCGTAGCGTGAATGTGCCTGTCCTACACAATCGTCGTCAGTGTGGCATGAAATAAAGAATAAACTTCAACACAGTGTGGATTCCAAATATCTTTTATTCTTAGGCACAAGGACCAAGACAAATAGGGACACCTGACAAGTTGTCTCCACAGAAGAAACAGTTGCCCCATAAGCTGCTCTAGCACTTAACCAAGATCATTCCCATGTTGGCATGAGTACAAATAGTCGCAAGCACAGCAATAGGAAATTGCCACAGAATCCAACACAAAAAAACCTTGATTTATCTGAGACCAAATGGACTATGGAGAAAATAAACAGAAGAACATTTAAGGAAATATTCCAGTTAGTTGAAGCTAATAATTTGGACTGGAGTAAAGTGTTACAGGCCCTCATCCCAGCATATTGCGTGTCTCCCCACTCATCCACAAGAGAATCACCTTTTGAGTTCACCAAAATGATTCTAGTGCGGAGCACGGAAGTGAGATTCAATAGAGTAAATGAACGGAGAATAAAGGGAAATGATTTGAAAATTAAGTAAGAAATATTTCGGTGAGAGAAGAATGGAAAAGGATACTGTGTTCAGTGTGGGTGATTGGGTAAAGGTGAAAGCCCAGATTGGTTGTGGGGAATGCTCAAAGTTTACTGAAGCTATGAAGGTAATCAAATTGTTTAAAAATGCAGTAAAGACCAATGATGGGAGGATAGGGAACAGGAGTCAGTGGTAGTTGTCATTCTCCCTGACTCAGCTTCCAACCTGGCAGTGTGAGGTTTCACGGTTCGTAGAGGTATTGTTGAAGAGTTTGTTTGGCATGAAGAGTGACCAGAGACTTAGAGATGTAGAAGTGGTCAGCTGCTCCGGAGACCACGTGATTTGCATAACTACATTAGCGCTTGACTTCATTTATATATATAAAATAGGCAAACATTTTATCTTCCACTCAATATTAATTTGTTTATAGAGTTTTATTTACAATTCATGTATTTTCATTTCATCTAGGATAGAACTTTTATGATGTATTAATTTCTGATTTTCATTTCCAAGATGAGTAATGCTATTTTCTGTCTACATTTATGTGTTAAGTATGTAATATTTAATTGAAGGAGAAGTGTGGTATTCCTGATTACCAAGTTAATTTATGTACTCTTCCCCTAGATTCTATTATGGAATATATTGATGCTCTGGTAGAATGTTTAGGTTCAAGCAGGATGGCAATTGGAGTTGGAACCTGGACGGCTAAGGTGCTGTTATAAAATGCGTTGCAGCAATAAACTACTTTTTGTGGAGCGCATTTATGGCCTAAATTGGAGTATAACAGGTGGCTATCTGCCAAAATCCTGATTGTATCCAAGTTATTGATATTTGTAGTCCATGCAGAAAAATGAAAGCCCCCAACTACAGCTCTTAGAATGTATTCTACTGTATGCCTACTGGAAACACAAACTCTGCTAATCATCGTCGCTAGGCCACATTCAAGCCACTTTGTGGCACCCTTAAATTCAGTCCATTTGCCTTTTACCATTTTTTAGCCATACAGGTCACCCATCCTCTCCTGAATTTCAACACTGAAATGCCATCTTTTGGAATTGGAACGGCAACTGATTTTGCTCCACACTTCTATAAATATGTCTGTTTGCAGGCATGTATGGCCCCTTGTCTTTAGAAATATTATTCTCGTAGATGTATGTTTATGTTTACCGAGAACATTCTTACTACTGATAAATAAATAAATCGACTTGGCTTGAAAGGACATAGCTGGTACTGTGCTTCAAAAACTGAAAGGTTCCGGTATTAGACATTTTTGTTGCTCTGCGATTGCTATTCCCAAACCTTAAAATAGTTGTTTGATCATTCTTCATATGTTTTCTAACACCGGGTTATATTTTTCTTCCCTAGACATACAAGATAATAGCTTCAATATGAGTGTTGTCACTGGTCATGGCCCCACTTCTTGGGAACTCAGCATTTCTGTTGATCACCAGTATGAAGCAGAGGAAAAGGAATTCTCCATTCGAGTATCAGGGGATCTTCATGTTGGTGGTGTAATGCTTAAACTAGTGGAGCAAATAAGTAAGTTTATTGATGTTGATTGTGCTATAACATATTGAAATTAGTGGCAGTAATTTTTGCTATTATGCAACAAAATGCAATTCAGGTTTTAAACATGGCTACACATCAGGACATGTCTAACAATTTAAATTTCAACTGCTGTGTACAATTTTAAGCTGGACAAATTTATGTAAGGGGTTCTAATGCTATATTATGATCTGCCTTTAGCCACATATGTTTTTCCTACGTCTGTAAACACTGGGGTTTATTAAAAATTGCGGGGCTGATTTACAAGAAAGTGACGCATCTGTAGAGATGCGTCACTTTCCCAGTGCCACCCTGAGAAACCCTTTAGGCACCATGGATGCACTGTATTTACATTACGGCGCACCATGCCGCAAGGATTGACAGATGCGTCAGAAATTCTGATGCCTCTATTTTTGCAAAAGTTACGCATTGCTGGAGTTGTGTTGCAAGCATGACGCAACTGCTGCAATGCATGGGAGGCTTATTCTCATTGTGCTGCGTCACTCCTTATGCATGCTCCAAGCAGGGATAAGGTCTTGACGCAGTGGCGTCCTAGAAATCTTGAAGATTTCACTGCGTCACTTCTGCAAGGCTTTTTTGCATGGGAACGCCCACCGTGCATACATTATACCTGATGCAGGTATAATGTGACGCATGGTTTTACAACTAGATGCATCTCCCTAGATGCGTCACGTTGTAAAAGGGCCGCATTTTTATGCAGCCGATGCATCACAAAAAGCGACGCAACAGCAGCGCAAAAATGACGCAATGGCAGCGCAAAAATGACACAAGGGGCTTGTAAATATGCCCCTGCATATTTATGAAAGTTTAGTGCTTAAAATGTTCTTTTGTGATCTTATTGGTCACCACTGCGAGCTTTAATGCTTTTTGTTTTAAAAAGAACACATTCCATGCTCAGGCACTGGCTTTGTTGTCACTATCTCCTCCTACACACTTTATGAGGCCTAGCTCCCGGCGCGCTGGACCCAGATAGGCATGCAACTCTGGTGTCCACACACTTTCAAGGGGAACTCCTCCAGGTACATTCTGAGGCCATAGGCTGCATGATAGTCCTTCATGTGCCTGCTGCTGTCTACGCTGCTACACTCCATTCTCTTTTTAAGACATGAGAATACAAGCTATTGCGTGCAGGGACTGGATTGCTATGTCACATTTCCTAGAACATGGTCTGCATAATTAGCATGAATGTGAGGGGTTTAAACTCGCCAGCCAAAAGAATAGCATTACTAACACAGGGCTACAAGTCAGCCTGCAATCTGAGAGTGTACATTGAGGATTTTCCCTTGAAAGTGTGCGGCCACTAGGATCGCGACCCCCGCTTTATTCCCCTGACCAGACACCAGATTTGGCGATTGAACCATCTAGAACGCATTCCGCTCCATGCCTTTTTCAGGAGGTGGGTCTCTTGCAGGAGACATATGTCACAGCGGACTGCCATAAGCTGTGTTAGTAATGCTATTCTTTTGGCTGGCGAGTTTAAACCCCTCACATTCATGCTAATTATGCAGACCATGTTCTAGGAAATGTGACATCGCAATCCAGTCCCTGCACGCAATAGCTTGTATTCTCATGTCTTAAGAAGAGAATGGAGTGTAGCAGCGTAGACAGCAGCAGGCACATGAAGGACTATCATGCAGCCTATGGCCTCAGAATGTACCTGGAGGAGTTCCCCTTGAAAGTCTGGTCCTACTTTGACATCCTGTTGTATAGGAAGGCATTGCGACAATGTTTCCATCATAGTGGGAGGAGGAGGAAAACAGTGAAACGTGTTACTGTCCACGAACCTTCTCACACATTCCACTGATCTGGATGAGGCTGCACCATCCTTCAGTATCCACCAGGAGGGGAAAGACGTGGGTCAAGTTAATTGATGAAAATAGTCCTCATGAAGTCCTCACCAATTAAAGTACTGGTCCGAAACATCAGATTAACATATCTATAAATAATTAATTAATTTCCTTTCATGATACATCACTTACATAAAACAGAAAATCTGTGGAGCCCCCATTTTTATCATATCTGTCATTCAGTTGTTTTTTCGTCAGACATTGTGCATGTTTTCTAACTGCGTCACCTGTTTTTGTTGTGTGATTCACATTGCACTACCATTTAAAATCAAGGCATTATTAGAATGACCAGTGGTCAGTTGAAATGTGTAATGTGTTCATCATTCGTGTATAAGTTAAATAGAGAGGAAAATATAATGCATGTTTCACTGCATATGGTCTCTCATTCCCATGGCATATGTACGAATAATCACCGTAATAGATGCTTTCACACTGTTCCCTCACAAATTACTGATGGAGGGCAGCTCCTTTGGCCACTGTTACCAAGTTTTCAAGCCCAGAGCATTGGTAAAGATTTTTTTTGTGTTCTGTGTAAGTGCTGCACAGGTTATTCAATTGTCACATACTCCAAGATTTTATTTTTAGCATAAGCCTCGACAATCGCGAATATGTTCATTTTTGCTGTATTGAATGCATGGCTGGGGTGAATTTGATTTGGCAATCCCTGTCTCAAACTTTGCAATTGTTCATGTGGCCCTGATGTGAGTCTCTGCATACCGTCAAGATCTTAGAAGATTTTCTTTTACAATGGTATTTTTGAAATAAATCATATGATGAGGATTTTGTTCTTTACATTTTAATATGTTGTTAGACTTGTCATGCTTAGGATGGTCTTCCCCATTCCTTTTACCTGCTTACCTCTTTTTTTACTGTATATTTTTGTGGCCTTAGGACTAGGAGTACTTTACCACTGCTAAACAGCGCTGAAGTGCATGTGCTTCTCCCCTAAACATGGTGACATTGGTGTATATCTGATTAGCATATTTACTTAACTTACAAGTCCCTTGTAAAGTGGTATACCATATACCAATGAGCCTGTAATCTAAATGCTACTAGTGGGCCTGCAGCACTGGTTGTGCCACCCTCACAAGTAGCCTTTCAAGCCTGTCTCATGCCTGCCAGTGCACGGCCTGTGTGTGCATTTTACTGCCACTTCCACTTCACTTTTAAAACCAGTTGCCAAGCCTTAAACACCTCTTTTATTTATACACGATCCACTTCCTGTGGAACAGAGTATTCACTTCCGATACTATTACGTGTTTAGATGTATACTGTTGTAAGAAATTACGGCAGCGTCACCGTGTTGCAGCAGGTACGTCTTGGCTTCACGATAAGAGGACGAGCGACTGTTCGGTATTTACCGCTGGCATCTTTCACTGCGATTGAACGTATGTTTTCACCCGGGCTTGGATTAGGCCAAGTTTTGGCACACACCAGGGTGTGTGCAACACTGTTGTTTTTTATTGCGAGCACTTCCTTTGAGCGCACACTGTTATCTCAATCACCACGATATGTATCAGTAGGTACTTGGGCATTTATGGCTGAATACTACATGTCCGTAGGTACGCTTTTTACTCAGTTGCACATGTGGGAATTTAGTCATCACTCTATATCACTCTATTTCTTCACACATGAGTTAATGTTTGGGTCTAACACTGTATACTCCTGTATAGCATGCAAACGACTGATTTTCGTATTCGTCAGTTCTTGGATTTTTGCAAATAAATGCGTATGTTACCTTCCTAGTAGGAATTACCCAGAATCATATGAATAGTAAAGTTGATGAAATAACACATGAAAATAAATGATGAATAAATCGAATTGAAAATCATTCAAGTGGATGACAATTTTTTGAAGCGACAAACGTCGTCCGGAGTCCTTTTTGAGTGAATTATTGTGTTGATTGGAGGAGGTTTTTCAATAATTTTAGAAAGTGGACATTTCTCTGCTTTTAACTTAGCTCTGTGTGCCTCCAGCCTATTTCCAATAAATGGTTGACAGCTGCACTTGTTGCATTCCCTCTCGATAGCCACTAACACCGGAAGGGTGGGTGTGAGAGAAAACTCATCTGCCTTCTGATAGCTCTTCCTGGGCAGGATGAGAGAGAGGCGATGCTGACACGTACACCTGAATAGCCAGTGTCCTGTTTCCCACACAAAGGGCTCATTAACCCCCACAGACAGCTTGACGGACAGGGGTGGCATTAAAGGGGGCCCGTGAACTTCGAGGGCTGCTTTGAAGTTGCCCTCAATTAAAAGGCTCATTTGGGTATGAGTACTGGGGCTCTAACCCTATCAAGACAGTGCACTACTGGACCTGTGAAGAACTCTATTAGGAGTAAAGACTGATGTGCCACATGGATTTCCACTCTTGCCTAATTGCTGCTCTGAAGGAACTGCTTTCTGCTTTGATGAGCTGGCCTGCTGATCTCTGCCCTGCTGAGGACAAGAATTGGACCTATCTCACTTGAACCCAGGGTGACTCCAAGGGCTTGCCGGCTTGCCTGTTTTTTTGAAGTCTCAGAGCCATCAAAGACTTCCTGCAACAGCACCTGTGCTCTGCCATCTGTGAGGCCTGCCCTGTTGAGTGGTGCCAATCCAGTACTGGGCGCTTAAAGGGTGAGTTTTTGTTGTGCAGAACCATTAGAATCAACACAGTGATGACTTTGCGTCGATCATAACCAGCACAGGGCCCTGCAACGCAGTGTTGATCTGAGGACCTGAGGACGTCCCTGCATGGCTCGATGATGAAACAGGACCCAACTGCAAGGTTAGATGATGCAGTGCCTGGATTTGTAAGGGATTGGATGCCGACGCGGACCCAACAGCAAGGCTCAACATCGAAGCATCCACCCAACCGCGTGTATCGGAACCGACACATCTACTCTTTGGCGAGAACGCTTGCTCCATTGAAGGTACTTTTTCATTGGGTCCAGTGTGGCTCCTGTAGCTGGCCTGCCCTCCATCGTTGTCCGCCTGAACTTTGGATTTACCCCAGTCCAGCGCAACTTCAAGTAACCCCTAAGCACTACTTTGTGATTATTTTTTTTTTATTCTTAACTCAGTTTCTACTTATTGGATTTTTGTTGTTTTAGTCTTGGTTTACTCAGAAAAATATAGTCTATATTTGTAAACTTGTGTGTAGTATGTTTATGGCGTTTTCATTGTGTTATTGTGTGTGTTGCATAAATACTTTACACTTTGCCTCTTTAGATAGGCCTAACTGCTCTGTGCCAAGCTACCACAGGGTGAGCACATGTTATTGTTTAGTGTGTATCTAGCTTATCCTGACTAGGATCATGGTCCCTACCTGAACAGGATGCATACCTCTGCCAACTAGAGACCCAATTTCTAACATATGTGCTATAAAACATTGATTATTAAACCTATGAGAGCTACCATTGTTGGGCATTTATCTATAAATCAGTGCACAACTTTCCCGAAAGAAGCTTCTCGTGAGTAGAGGTCCTTTACCATTGCCATCTTTTGTGGCAGACTTATTTTGGCATGTGTTCCCACTCTTCAAGCAGAGCATCTGCACTACTAGTGCTTTTAACAGGATGGAATTGAGATGCTTTTGAATGAACCGTAACTAAGTATAGTCTGGGATTTGCAAAATGTAGTTTTTCTTAGGATTGCACTGTAGAGTTTGCATCCAAACGAGATTTGCTATACATAAAAAACACCCCATGAGGAAGATGAGATGAGATGAGTCTCATGTGAGTAAGTTAAGCTCTCAAATCAACTGACATTATGCCACATGTTTCAGAGTGTCAAATGTGTGGGGTATGCTTCTGACACCATGTTATGCACTTACCAGTGATTGATCATAGAAGAAATTGAGGCATTTTTGTATAGGTTCCAGTTTGTATACCATCCGCAAACACATGTAGAGAAAATTACCTCATTCTGAGATGGCCCTAAAATCCAGATTCTACTTCGTGAGGTAATAGCATTTCTTTCTGGGGGGTTTGCTGTGGTATTCCCACTCTCCATTCAAAACTTTTGCCCAGATTATGAGTGGGCCGGATTTTAGATGTTGGACTACCATTTGTTCAGAAAGAAAAGTTCCAGAAATGATCCCTGCACCTAAATCTGGGTATTACAGTTATGTTTTACTGGAATGGGAAATAAAATGCAAACCTAGAACTACCAGGCCCAAATTCAAATTTAGAGTCCCCATTACAAATCTTCTCCACCAGCAGGTGATAAATTGGAGCAGCAAGTCGAGTTCAAGGACATGGGTGAGAGGTCCAGGGTAGAGAAGGCACCAAGGGGCACATTTAGTAGTGAGCTGAGAAAATGACATTGCATGTTCTACTCTATGCCAATGGAAGTATCCGGCAAGGAGCCTGGCTATGCTTGCAGCTACATCCGGATACATGAATGTGTTGCCTAGATTTTCTGGCTGGTAAAATTGGGCGCAGTTTAAACTCACTCAGAAAATCAAGATGTGGGAACAAAGTCACTTGTGCCCGGTTACACCGCTTCATCCAACACATATTCAGGCCCTTTGTGCTCTGTATTTCATCCTTTGTGAAGACACATCTATTTCAAGGTTTTACTGGTAGTATGAGAGGGCAGTATTTTAAAGTGTAACGAGCCAGGACAGAACTGTGGTGCCTTAAGGTCGTAATAAGATACTGAGTTGTTTAGACATGTTTAATATAGCTCTTTTACCAACTAATTACTCTCACATCTGGTAAATCCTATTACAAGAGTTGTTGGTGTGTGGGCATAAGTTCCTAGTCCAACCCTAGCACACAGGCTATTCGAAAACTGAACCCATGTCCTTGGTCCTTAGAAAATTAGGGAACCATTTCATAAATACATTTATGATTATGTGAAGCAGGCCCGGACTATCCCTGTCGGGTTCCTGGCAATTACCTGGGAAGCTGGAAGGTTAATAGCTAGTTTTGGCACAGGCTGAGGCTGCTTTTGGTCTTTGGGTGAGTGTGATCTTTGTGTGAGTGTGACCTCTGCTGTGACCACCAGCAGGTGTCCACTCTCTTTCCATCCCCCAGGGCCACCAGGATTGTTTTTGTTTGCTGCTGCTGGCAGATTGAGGCCTGGGGACCTGGCTTACCTGGCTGAGTACCTTAGCCAATAGGTGATGAATCTCCTGCACCATACAGCGTACGAAGGGACAGTTGGAATGTGGAGGAGTGTGCTGCAAATGGTGCCACTCATATTCTGCCGTCCCCTAGAAGGTAGGTCTGCTCACTGCTTTATGAAGGGACAGGGCCTTCATAATACCACCTTTCTGGAGCCTCTGTGCCAAGCGGATATCTCTGGCACATTTAATGAGCACTCTCGATATCTGGCTTTGAGGGATGGGTGTCTTCGTAGGTCTTGGCCGTAGGAAGGGGGCCTGCTAGTGCTAGTGTCTGGCGGAGGACCTCGCTTCCTCTACAAATGGGTTTAGGGCATGCATGCTTAATCAGCAATCACTGACTGACTGCACACTATTTAAAACATTGCTGCCAGTTATTATATTCTGGCATGTCATTAGACTGTGAAGAGGATGTACCTTAACCTTCTTCCGGCACTATGGCCCATCTGCTTTTAAATATTCTGGCATGCATCCCAGAGCTTGAGTGCCTAAGGAATAATTTGCCTTCTTTGGGTACTGCAGTTAGTACAGATCACTAGTGTTATGATCTCACAAATGGCACACCAAGGCTTAACTAACAGCTCACCTGTGAGTATAATTAGTGTATTTGTTACACACTGGAAGACAAGTGACTCTTAGGGTCTCAGTTGGGGTATCATATACAATATGCTCCTTGATTTGCCTACTGGATACCTCAATTCCTGCATGAGAGATAAATATATAGCAGTGGGGCTTCCTGCCATGGGCATGGTCTTTCCCCCACCCCAAAAGGAGGACTGGCAGTTTGTCTATAAATATAGGGGGGGCTGCCCACAATGGGTATGGCCATGCCCCCACCCCAGAGAAAATATGGTGACAGTCTTTCTGCCCCCCTGGATGGTAGATGGGGTGATAACTTTCCGTCTACCCCCCCAACCCCCGGGGGGGCAGAAAGCCCAATAGTCACCAGGGTAAACCACAGTGGTGGACATGGCCATTCCCCCACCTCAAAAGGGCTCCAGGTCTTTCTGCCCCTGCCCCCCAGGGGTAGATTGTGGCAATTACCCCAAATCTCCCCCTTCTCAGGAGGCAGAAAGACCACTAGACAAAAGATACTTCATTATTGTCATTTGTATGTGGGGGAGGGGCCCTAGTGCCTGCAACATGAACATATCAAACAAAGGTCAATTGGAGTCCCCTTGTAATGGCTCCCATTGGCCTTGGTTTTATCTCTTCCTGTTGTGGCCAGTAATCCCAGCCACATAAGTGGCGCAGCATTTCGATCTGCACATTGGTGTAACTCTGGGTTGTAGGAATTTTGTTGATTCCTGGCGATTCTGGATGGTTCCATCACAGAAACATAAGGAAAATGCGTGATTTCAGGAAAAGTATGAGCTTTGCATGGCCTTGTGGGTAAAAAAAAAACCTCACGCTATCCATGCAAGGCACATCGCCCTGGAAACATCTGCTGTTCACAGGTTTGCATGGGTGGCACCACAACACAGCCCCAGATACCACAGCTACCCTGATTTCTTATCTCTCAATTTAGAGCTTTAGGGCCTTTTTGTGTCATGGTCTCATGGCCCACTCACACAAGTGGGAACTCAAGGCGGTAGGAAATATGTGGCTCCCTGCAGATTCAAGAACTTTTAATCACAGAAATGTGAGGAAAATGTGTGTGTTTTTTAGTCAAAGTTTGAGCTTTGTAAGGGATTCTGGGTAAAATCACCCCAGTGATAACCACACAAGTAACCCCACCCTGAATTCCCCAAGGTGTCTAATTTCCAAAAATGTGCAAGTTTGCCTGGTTTCCCTAGATGCAGGCTGAGCTAGGGTCCAAAATCCACAGCTACCCACTGTGCAAAAAAGGGATCGGTATTTAGTGGAAAAATGTGATGTATCATCTTGCGTTTAAGGCCATTTCCTGTCACAGGCACTAGGCCTACCTAGGCAAGTGTATTAACATTTTTATTGGGATACTTTGAGAATGCTGGGTGGAGGGAAGTTTGTGGCTCCCTGCAGATTCCTGAACTTTCAATCACAGAAATGTGAGGAAAATGTGTTTTTTTGGTCAAGTTTGAGGTTTGCAAAGGATTCTAGGTAACAAAAAATGCAGCGAGATCCACATAAGTCACCCCACCCAGAATTCCCGAGGTTCCTAGTTTTCAAAATCTGTAAGTTTGCTAGGTTTCCGCAGGGGCCGGCTGAGATAGGGCCCAAACCCCACAGCTACTCACATTGCAGAAAAAGAGTCTGTTTTGAGTTAAAAAAAAAAAGCGATGTACCCATATTGCGTTTTGGGTGGTTTCCTGGCACTAGGCCTACCCTCGCAAGTGAGCTCCCATTTTTATCAGAAAACATGTGGAAGCATAGAATAGAACATTTGTTATTAATAATTGGATTTCGCCACATTTGTGCCTTCCAAATTTATGCCAGTGTGTAGAAAGAGGACATTTTGAAAAACACCCTCTAAATCGTACGCTTGTACGTGTGCCAAGAAATTCACAGATGTGCGAATAACCAGTGCTCATTCCAGAAATACATAGGTGTCCTTGATACCCATTTTTCACTCTACATAATAAAAACATTGTACAGTGCTGCTCAGTTGTTGACTCTGTGTAACATGGATTTTTAGACAGCATACAAACCTTATACATTCCTTCAACCAGAAGGGTGTAGCGGACGTAATGGTATACTGCTTTTGTAAATCTGACATTGTGACAAAATGCTACAGATGAAAAGGATGTCACACATGGCTTTTTTGTACTCATAATATTTTTTTATTTCTTTGGGAAAACCTCAGGGGATCTACATATATTACCCTTTGATAAATTCAGAAATGTGTCTACTTTCCTGAAATCCATAGCTTTCCTGGATCATCCATGGGTTTCACACTGGTTTTCACCACAAACTGGACATAGGTTGAGAGCACAATGGACTACCTCTTTGAGAAATACCCAAGCTGTGGTAAAAATGTATTTTTTTTATTCAGCTTTGCATGTTCCTGAGAGCTGTGAAGATGGTGACTTTAGCACAACAAACTGTTCAATTATGTCATTGTTAGGGGGAAAACAGGCACTTCTATTCAGAGCACTTTTTTCCCACAAAACTACACATTTTGCTTATGGTGTTCGTATTTTCTTGGTCGCCTACAGGAGAAGCCACAAACCCTGGGTACCCCTAGAACCCCCAAGATGCTGGAAGAGGCGCAACTTTGGCCTGAATACCTTATGTTGGAAAAAAGTTATGGAGCCCTAAGAGCAAACTACCCCAAATAACCAAAACAAGGCTCCGTCCTGGAAGGGAGAAGGCCCAGCAGTTAAGGGGTTAAAATATACATGTCATGCAAAAACCATTAGTAGAGTATAAATCAATAAAAAAGAGATGCTATCCATTATGAATCTAAACTCCCAGAGACATCAATTGCTAATTGGGTTAACTTATGGAACTCACAGTTACAATAGCACCATTTATAGATCAATCTAGATTCCGGATGATTTTAGACCCTTAACAAACTTTTTAAGTGATTCAAATAAATATTGAGACTCTGTAGATGAAAAAGGTTACCTCCAACATTTGCCATATAGCTAGCTGTACAAACATGTAGGCCTGTGGGATAAGATCTAAGGCCATATCAAAGAACTCTTCCACAAAAACCTAGCTTTAAATTAAACCAAAGATGCTCTAGGTATATTTGCTGAATCACAAACCCCATCTGCATAATATGCTGACTTTTATTAATTGAACTCTTCCTAGGCCTAGGAATCATAACAATACTTCTTGACTGGAAGAAAACTCTAAAACATATCAATACATGCATGATGTCACTGACAATGCTCCACAGGATGTGCTGGAGTAAACCTTTTGGGAAAACTTACTCCAGTAGCCCATCAAGACTAGTTTGAAATAAATGTGACCGATAAAGTAGAGCAAGCCACCATTAACATCATATTACTGAATATTATTCCCCACAATTCCTTAATTCCATTAACCAGCACTTCCCAACTACTCTTCCTTAACATCCTTTCCCTTTATTTCCACTAACAGGTTCACATACAGTCTCTAATCATACATTTATTGACCTTCACAGTCTCTCATTTACTCTCCTACTCTTCTATTCTGCTGTTCCTCAACACTACGTATTCTTCTTTCACCATCTGGCACGAGGTCTAATGCAACCTGCAGAAATAGAATGCAAACTGTTCACATTTCCTATACACCTTTTTATTGGCATGCCATTCCTATATTTCTCATCTGTTCTGGAAATGCCTCTATAGATAATTGGGGTAATATATGTAACTGAAGTATTTGAAGAGTCCATACAAATCCTCTCACTTAGATATTGTTGCCTCAGTTTGTGTTCTGTTTGCATACTAAAAAATTTGAAATTAAAAACAAAAATGTGGGGAGAGTCTGACTCTGTATAAGCTTTCAGATCAGGCTAAAATTCTTGAAACTCAGGCCCTGGTAGGTACAGTGGTCAGATTGTGCTGAGTATGGAGTTCAATAGAGATGACATGAGCATCACATTTTTACAGTAACTGAATGGCGACCTAGGCACCCATGTTTCATTTTATTGACCCGATCACTTGACCTGGTGATGCAGGTGTTGAATCGCTGTGTTATTATGTGCGAGATGGCCCTTTCAGAAGAGGCCACATGACTAAGATGTCCTCCTGTAAATTATAACCCTCCCAAAACAATTAACATGAGGCATAGCCCATTAGATAACACATAACAAATGTGCCATCACTAAACTGCAATATCTTGTAGAATAGAAAAGAATGGTAACAGACTAAAACTAAGTTCTTGATATATTGCACTCACCATTGTTGCATGAGAATACTGGAACTGCTGTCTTGCATTTTGAAAATGAGATGCTCTTTCCCTTTCACGTTTGTTAATCTATGAGGCAGACTGAAGTCCTGGCCAAGTGCCAAACCACATTGATCACATTCGCTGGGTCCCATTCTTCTCCTGTAGACAGGATTATATGGTGAGCAATGGTACATGGTAGTTACATTTCAGTGACTGAAGAGAGGAGCATGTTCAAATCTGTTCTGAGATGCCACCACCAAATGATCCAGATCACCAAATGTGCTACTCTGGCATTCTACATCAATGTCAGCACCAACAGAAGTAAAAACATCTTTACCATTGTGAAAGATTTCACGTCACCATCGGCTGCCCACATCTCAATCACCCCTCCATAGGACCCCTGCACCAATCTTTATTCATTCTTTAGCAATAAAATGACTGCCATTTACACCAACTTCAGCCCACAACCAAAGGTGACAGACCTCTCCATGTACCTGACAATAGTATCCAAAGAATCAGTGCTAACCACTTGGCCCGTCATCACCCCAGAAGAAACTGTCAGCACCATGAAGTCCATCTACTCGGGGGCCCCATCCGAACCCTGGTCCACCTTCGCTACTCCAGAAGGCTGCAACCCATCAGCGTCATGCTCACACCCATTCTGAATGCCTCCACCTCTTGCTCGACCTTCACAGATGCTAGAAAAAAAGCAACTGCCTTCCCATTGCTGACAAAACCCTCTGCAGACCCTTCAATGCTTGTCAACTACAGACCAATCTCCCTGTTACAATTCCTGGCCAAGGTCTTCGAGAAAAACATTAACAGATACCTCACTGAATACCTAAATGACCACCAGCTCCTTGGCACTACTCAATCTGGTTTCCGACCCAACCACAGCAGGAAACTGCCCTCATCGCCACCATGGATGACATCCACATGACTCTGGACAGAGGAGGAAAGGCGGCCATCATCCATCTGGACATCTCTGCTGCATTTGACACAGTCTCTCACCACATCCTCAGCTAAAACCTACATGACATTGGAGCCCAAAGGCATGCGCTCCAATGGATGTTCTCCTTCCTGACTGGAAGGCCCAGTCAGTAAGCCTGGCACCATACACCTTGGATGCCCACAACCTCATCTTCAGAGTTCCTCAAGGATCCTCCCTGAGCATGCTCCTCTCCAATGCACACATGAACCCTCTGGCCAGCATCATTTACTTTCACAACATCAACGTCCTCTCTTCTGCCTACAACACACAAATCATTCTGTCCCTCATGGACAAGATGCACAGTACCCTGATCAAGTGCAATACCTGCATGAATGGAATTTCCCACTGGAGGAAGACCAATTGTCTTAAGCTAAACACTGAACAGACCAAAATCATGTTCTTTGGGAAGAACACCTGGTGGCCAACAGAGCTAGGACCGACACCCACCCCCCACCCATGTCAAGAACCTCAGTATCCTCATTGACAGCAAACTTGACATCCCCGCCATCGCCTCATGCTTCCATACCCTGAAGATCCTGAGGAAGATTTTCAAATCGCCCCAGTCAACACCCAGAAAACTGTCACGCTCACCCTGCTTACAAGCAAACTGGAGTGCAGGAACACTCTCTATACCGGTATCAACAAAAATGCTCACTTGAAGGCTGCAGATGAATTCAGGACTCGGTGGCCAGATTCACTCTCAATCTCCCACAATCTACTCACATCACACCACACCACACCACACCTGAAGGGGCTCCACTGGCTCCCTGTTCACAAATTAGCACAATCCAAACTCCTCACATACACTTCTAAGGCACTACAAAATCCTGGCCCAGCATACCTCAAAAATATTATCTACTTTCACAAACCTTCCAGACACCACCGCTTGTCTGGACTCCTACTTATACAAAACCCTCACATACAAAAAACCTGATGGTTGAGCTGTCTCCTACATCACTCTTAAGGCATGGAATGACCTGCCAATGTACATAAGAGACTCTTCATAACTTCTTAAATTCCGCAAGACGCTAAAGACCTAGCATTTCAAGTACTCCCAGTCAACACCCAGAAAACTGTCAAACTGGCCTTGCTCACAACCAGCTGGACTATGGGAACACCCTCTATGCCAAGATCCGCAAAATACTCACTAGAAGGCTGCAGATTGTTCAGACTCAGCAGCCATAATCACTCTCAATCGGTTATGACAGAGGTACACAAGGCCAATACACGCATGCCGCTACAACACATCTCCAACAACTAATGCATCTAACCAACTCATGCCTTTACCACGCAATTTCGTGGTAAAGGGATCTGTGGTAAAGATAATACCACAACCACCCTGCCCTCAGCCCTAAACACTACCCTGAATTCCCCCCGAGCCCTAAACACTACTCTGACCGTCTTGAGCCCTAAAAATACCCCGATTCCCCCCTGAGCGCTAAACACTACCCAGTCCTTCCAATCCCTAAACACTGCCCTAAACACTACCCCGACCCCCTAAGCCCTAAACACTACCCCAACCACCTCTGAGCCATACACACTACCCGACACCACCAAGCCCTAAACACTACCCCCCCTCCCCTGAGCCCTAAACATTGACCTGACCCTCCTGAGCCCTAAAAACTACCTTCCCAAAACCTGTCCTCACTTACCTCACCTTGTCCTCTCCCGATCCTTCCTGCTCCTGACCATCCCAACATCTCAACCATGCACTGCTGTAACTACTCAAATGCGTGGTTAAGGCATGCATGGTGGAGGTTGCGGGGAAATGGCACATGCCGCTCTGCCTGCATTGTTAAGGCTGTTTCCCCTCTCAATCTCCCACACTATGCCCGCCCCTCTCAATCTCCCACACTATGCCCGCATCACACCACACCTGAAGGGACTCCACTGGCTCCCCATTCCCAAACTAGCACAATTCAAATTCAAACTGCTTACCCATCCTTTTAAGGCACTACATAACACTGCCCCAGCGTACCTCAAAAATCTCATCTGTTTTCACAAACCTTCCAAACAACACTGCTCCTCTGGACTCCTGCTTATACAAATCCCTCCCATACAGAAAACCAGTCCTGGTGGTTGAGCCTTCTCCTACATCACTGCTAAGGCATGAAATGACCTGCCGCTATACATAAGAGCCTTCTCCTAACTTAGATTCTGCAAGAAGCTAAAGACCTAGCTTTTCAAGTACCCCCACTAGGTCCTAATTGTGGGTAGACTCATCCTGCTCAGCACTAGCGTACCCTCCCGGCTGCACTCTACAAATCTGCAATCTGCATAACATACCAAATGCACTTTAGATCACTGCTACATTGGTCTTGACACTGACATGCACTTCTTTTTAGGTGAATGTGCACGTGATCAGTCAAAATGCCATCACTCACAGTGTAAGATAGCCAGTGCTGACCAGTTGCCTCACATTGTATATTGTGGTGGGCCGAAGGGAAATGTGACTGACAGACAAATGGATAAAGAGGGCAACCCCAAAGTACTTGGTGTATGTATAGAACGTATGCATTTTTTAAAACATTTTCGCATCACTTCAGGACAATTTTTTGTGAAAAATTCTGCACCACCTAAACCTCTGCTAGCCATGTTATTCTTAATTCTATGTCTTTATATGTGCCGGTTAAAAATGTCAGTTCTGTGAGGAAAGACAGCGCCTTGTACTCTGAGCAGCTGGAGAGACCAAGAAACATAAACGCGCTGGTTGTGATATGTGCATGGACTAATGGATAATGCACTTGCAGCGGTGACATTAATTGCCCTTTTCATTGAATAATTGTTGGCCTTTTGAGCTTTACAGCCTGAGGCAGTTCTTCCTTCAAATTGGATTGGGAACGATATGGGAGTTTGCTGTACACCATACGCATGGATAGGATTCTGTTTATAATTCGCGACTGAAAGCAACCGCACTTTTAGAGAAGATTCTTTCTAACGAGGCTACCGTGATAATCTGCGAGGCATCACACACCAGTTTCTAAAGTCCTGATGAAGACCCCATAGCGATGGTCTGATTACTACGCATTAAATATAGGGTGTCGAAACGTCGAAGTACTCAAAAATCAAACGCCTCAGTCCCTGCTGATCATTGAATGTTTCATGAATTGGATAATTTAAGCATAGGACTATTTTCAATTAATTCGACGTTGATACTGTGAACATTAAGTTTTTATTTTCATTAATTGAATAACCTCACTAGGTGAATTGTCAAATATAAGTCAATAATTCTTGCTTTTTGAGAATATGTTGAGCAGAACCACTGTTCGTTTATTGCAATTGCACCCAGGTTCTGTGCATTGCTGGGTTGCCCCATTGATATTAATGGTTAAAAATGTCACAGCACAGAACCAGGCTTGATTCTAGTTGTGTATGCCACTGCGTAGTTGATATTTTCTTCACCAAGGAATTTACCTCTGGCTCACAGTATTATCCTGGATGTATTATCTTCCATAAATGAATGATGACTCTTGCCTAAGAACGTGCTAACCACAGACAGACAGAAATGAAGGTGTGTGTGTCTTTTGTGTTCCACCTTCAGCCTTGCTCATCAGGGACACATCACTGCCCACAATAGCACTCACCTTTACTATGCGGCTATGACACACCAAGACCAATCATATTTCACTCACGTCAATGGGAATCGATCTCCTGTTGTTAGTGGCCATCTTGACGGTAAAATCAGATTAGGATGTTGTTGTCTTTTAGTATGGTGTGACATGAACGGTAAAATGTGGTTCCCACACAGAGGACAGGGGTGTCAATGACTTTTACAGGTTGGTGTGCTTTCAGCAACTTTCTAAAGCCTGAAAGACTAATCGTGTATATTGCTAATTTCCAAGAAGGTTTCACAGAAAAGAAACAGGAGCCTGCTCCTTCCAAGATTCTAAAAGGTGATGTTTTTTCTTTGCCTTACAGGTGTTTCAAGGGATTGGTCGGACTATGCGCTCTGGTGGGAAAAAAGAAAATGCTGGCTTTTGAAAACTCATTGGACCCTGGACAAGTATGGCGTTCAGGCTGATGCTAAACTTACATTTAGTCCCCAGCATAAACTTTTGCGACTTCGTTTGCCGAACATGAAAACGGTGAGACTGAAAGTGAGCTTCTCAGCGGTGGTCTTCAAAGCTGTTGCCGAAATCTGCAGGACTATAAGTAAGTCAAATTGAAATACTATCACATTAACTTGTCTTATATGAAGATTACTCTACTTTTGCTTTTTTAATGTGGTGTTTGATTGCACGGAATCCAATTTACATACTTTTTCAGCACCGCAGCACATTTGTCTAACACTGGAGTGTCAGAATCAGGAATTGCGGACTTCTGTGCCTGCTTATGAGACAAAGGTACCTCGCGGACAGCGAGCTGTGACATCCTGCCTTCTTTGTGTCCTCTTTGGCTGAGCATTTAATGCCCTCCCATCCTTTGCCTCTCTGCTGGAATCGGATGTAGTTGGTGTAATTCATGACCTTCATTCGTTTAGTGCTAAAATATGAAACCCATAGCTGAACAAGATCAATCAATAATTCATCAGACATCACAGACACTTAAAATCAGTGCCATTTTCTGTATTTATCCACTTTTAAAAATAAATGCTGACAGAAAACACATTGTTCTGTCTGTGTGTATCTGTAAAAACGGAAATAGGGAGCCCTAATCAATATACATCAAACATTTTGTATCGTCTCAGAATTTTCCGTCACAAATCAATTTTATCAATATGTGGATTAAGACTGCAACTCATAGAATGCACTGGTTTGTTAATGGAAAACACGGAGCACATGGTGCCTTGCTTACATGGAACAAGCTAGCTAAAATGTTTTTTTAATTATTCCTGATTTGAAATTAAAGGTAATGTGGAATTTCAAAGAGGGGCACATTTGGGTTGGTTTACTGTGCCAAATATGTACTTAGTATTCACTGTGTCTTACTTTCGTGTTTATTTGCAACCACTTCAACCGTACTGGATAACTATTTTGCAGTGCCAGCTGTCCATATATTTAAGTTACATGCTTATAATTGCTTCTAAAGCGATACAAAAGGGGATGATGGACGGAGCGTTTGAGCAAATCAAGCACTCACCCCCAGTCAACTGATCTGGGTTTAATCCATCACCATTCTTTAGCTCACTCAGCCACCCCAGTTCAGACATGGCCATATGCAAATCAGTCTGACCCTGTGCCTCATGGGAACAGTCCAGCCCGAACTGCCAAGCCATGTCTTCCCTGGACCGGAAACAAGCATCCTGGGACCGGTTTCGGATTCATAATCCTCATCAGCCAGGCTATCTTGAATACAGTGGCCAAGTGAGCAAGGGACTCACGTCTGAGCATACCGTGCCAGCTTAGGGCGAACAAAGCGATAGAAAAGGGGATGATGGACGGAGCGTTTGAGCAAATCAAACACTCACCCACAGTCAACTGATCTGGGTTTAATCCATCACCATTCTTTAGCTCACTCAGCCACCCCAGTTCCGACATGGCCATATGCAAATCAGTCTGACCCTGTGCCTCAATCAGTCTGGCCCTGTGCCTCATGGCAACAGTCCAGCCCGAACTGCCAAGCCATGTCTTCCCTGGACCGGAAACAAGCACCCTGGGACCGGTTTCGGATTCATAATTGCTTCTAAGCAGTTAATCACCAAGCCCCGAATAAAGATGCTGTTCTGAAACGAGAACATATCACCAGCAGCAAGTAGATCATGAATCTATCTTAAAAATTTGCCCGAATAAAAATGTGTTTTTACACAAAAACCATTACTTCTACCAAAGCCATCGGGCCAATACTGAAAAGAGCAGATAATTAATTACACTTTTTTATTAATGTATTTTTATGTTGTCTGTGTATACTAAGTTGTGTTTTACATCGTACTGTATTGTACTTTTGTTGGGTTTATTACCTATAGTCGAAATAAGTTAAGACTGATAATGCTGGAATTAACATGTAAGAGGTGTATGCTCCATTCCTGAGCCATCTCTCGCCCGCTCTCAGCATTTGCAAAATAGTACTACAGACAAGCCCCTGAGTCCTTCTTGTTTATACTGTGTAATAGTATGCCATGAATCGCACGAGCACCTACAATGTGCTGTTCAAACCAGCATTTCAAACCTAGTTAATCAAAATCGATTGCTTACTAGTCGGGTAGAATCACGTTTAAATGTATACTGTTCCTTTTTATTTTTGGATTGCTTTGCAGACATTAGACACCCAGAAGAGCTTTCTTTGTTAAAACCACCAGAAGGTTCTGTAAAAAAGAAAAAGAAAAAAGATGGCAAGGACCCAATGGATGAAGATATCCTTACTTTGGATGGTTATTCAACAATACCTGGCTCACCAGGTAACCACGTGCCCACATTTTTGTATGAATTTGGTTTAATGTAAAATAAAGGCGTTTGCATGAAACTCAAACTTGTGTATTGAGAATCGAAACAAGAATATTACTACACTTACTACTTGAAGCCTTTGACTTTCTATTTGAAAAAAACTATGGGCTATCCAGAAGTGAAAGCAGTGGGGCATGTGCTCCAAGCAGCAATAATTTGATTGATTACCTTTATTAGAATGAGCTTGAACATACATTTTAGTCTATATTTAAAAGGAATCAGAAGGTACAGTTCTAGAGGCATGCCTTTATTGATTAGGACAAATTTATGATGCATATGGTGTACCCATTTACCATTCTGTTGTTCATACCCAATAGTGCAGCATTAATAGCGCATGACCATAACCAGGCTTTTTTAACAAATATATATATTTTTTCAGGACTTGTAGAGGTAGTTCGCACAAGCATCCTTCCAATACCAGCATGACTGTTCTTTAATTATTACTATTTTACTCCATGGATGCTAAGTAGACCCAGTTCCTTTGACTCATTCCTTGATGTTTCATGTCAAATTCTCCAATTCAAGAACAATTCATCAGCCTACAAATATACTCTTAGGTTCGAATTTTCAATTCCTACTTTATAAAAATTTAATTTTAAGAGTTTTCCAACTCTAGATCCCTCTTGCAACCAAATAGTGTAGCATATTTTCTGTTGTGTTAAGTCTATAGGTGTGGGAATCCAGGTGTTCCCTGAGGAGGGGAAGGGGGTGACCAGTAGAAAGTTGTTGATCACCCTCATGTGCCACTTCAGCACATTTCACCCACAAAATTCATTATTAACTTTAGTGACATGAAAAGAGGGAGTAAGTGTTCACATTGTGCATGCAAGTTCCCTAAACATCACTGTATATTTAGGGTGTTTGGAAGGTGATGGTTTTCTCCATATCACATCTTAATTCCAACCAGTATTTTTGCATAAACATGTACATAAGCTTATGACTAATCAAGTTACTCAATCACACTTAGAACCCATTTCACAAAGAGGCCTATACACAAAAGATGTTTTGGAAGATGTAAAGTAGTATTACTTTACATACTGTAATTCCCAAACTTCCAGCAGGAGTTCTCCACTGCTCCTATTTTCTGTATGGAGATCTCCGCACACATAGAATTTCATAGTAAATGTGAGACAGAGAGTTGATAGTAATGCAAAATGTAGAATAATTATTCAAAATAGGTGGGTTTAATGCAGAACCCGATTGTAAAAAAACGGCAGTGCTCAAAATATACATTTAATCTGCTACTATTGTGGTACAGAGAAAAAAAGGCTTAAATGTAGTCAAGTACAGTCTTGGAGTAAGCCAAGCACCTCACATGGCCAGCCCTTGGTACTGGGACACACACCCATAAAAATCATTGTAGGCAGGGCAGCCCACATAAGGAAATATTTAAAATTGTATTATATCAAATAACATTTAAAAGTAAATTTTATAGATCTTTATTTAAATTATTTTGATTTGATTTTTTGTAAATCTAAATGTCTAAATGTTACATTATTAATATGCATAATAACATTTTAATCCAATACATTGTAAACAATAAAAAAGATCACAAATAAAATATACCTTGCATCCAAGGCTGTGACACATTCTACGCAAATAATACTGTAAGTGTAAAATATGGAAAATTAACATTTTAATTTATTTTGTTTAATTCAAAAATATAAATTTAAGCTATTATGTTGAATAATTGAGATGCATTACTATGTTAAACTTTTGTGGTGGTGTTGTCCCTTTTTACTGTGGTAGCCCCAGGGTGAATAAGAGTTTGGGAAACTGTGTTCTAATTATTTTTAATCTAAAACAATATTTCATTGTTCTAAAATCAATTTTCTTAAAATCCCTAATTCTTTCTGTGGCACATATTCTATGGACACAATAAGGCAGAAAGTTAATAATAGTAACATTACACTCATAATTTTAGTTGCAAGATTCCTCACCCTTCATTTGAGTAGGCAGGTAATCAAAGGTCTACATCTAGGTGTAAATCTACATACTTAAATAGTGAGTTCCATCCATGAGGATAATTCCACCTAAATTGGTTGTAGATGTACACATGAGGAGATCCCATGCAAATGCACCTTTGTGAATAGGGCCCAGAGTTTTCCTTCATTAAAAGATGTGACTTATTTCAGAAACATCAGCAGTACACAAGAGTTAGGTTGCACCAAGTCATAGAAGCATCTTTGTGAACTGAGCCCATATTTCTGATTCTTGCTCCATAATTGGTGTGTTCTACTAAGCTGCAATGGATTCATAATCCTTGTGCAAGATTCAAGAATTATTTTGTGCGCAGTCAGATTCTTCTCACTACAATTCATAGCAGCCAATTAGCTAATAATGGCAATCCCGAGCGATGACCATATCTTTATTGTCATTTTAAATTCAAATGAACACTGAGCAAAGTTTTATTTTTTTGACACAATGCTGTTCTGCAACAAGAAAGGATAAGTTACAATCACTGGGGTACAATGGAAGTGCATGAATGCAAAAGAGGTATGGCTCTGCAATTAAGCAAGCACCAAGAAAAGTCAAACCTTTCTCCTTTCCTTTGGGGTTTAAAAAGGGTAATTGGAGGTAAATAACCCCCTGATAGTCTTTAATGGATCAAGGGAACCCCCTATACCCATATAACTGGGTAAATGCCTGTCAGTGGGAAGTGGTCTGAAATGTCGTGAGGGTAATGGGAAGACCCCATAGGGGGAATACATGTCAAGACCCACACCAGTACCACCTTCAGGGCTTATACAGAGTGGTCTCTTATCCCACACAATTTTAAGTTAGAGTGATTATGTGGACAAATGTTCAGTGTATTAGTTTGACTATATTGGGCCTTTACTCCTTTGGACAGGAAGGAGCAAAAAGGATGCATAGGGGTTCAAACAGTTTGAACAAAGGAGATTGAGTGATTCCTTGACTGACTCCTATACCACTGACAGCCATTTTACTATTCACAGCAATCCCAGTGGGTGTTATGTTTCCACATATAAGTGAATACTATGACAATGTCATATTTAGTGGGGGGGGGTTGATAATGTTTAACCGCACACTCTATCACCCAACCACACATCTTATTGCAAATCAAGTTACATCACTGCCTGTGGCCCTGGCAAGATGTGTAGCAAAAGAGGGAGTAGCACTTTCTGGTAGCTGTAGTAGTATTAGTGATGGTTTGCTACTTGCCATTCTCAAAAAGTTCATCACTCACTCCTCCCATTTTAAATAGTGGTCCCCTGACTCTGAAATAGTTGATCTATTTCTTTAGGGAAATGTTTATATTTTGTATTTCAGCCCTTCAAGGGATGGTGATTTATACAAACACAGTAGTGCACTTTCACAATCTGCCATCATGAAATGGAAAGCTCAGAAAGAGATTTAGTTCACACCCTTTCCTTTTGTTACTATCAGTCTTGTCACAGTCAAAATGTGGAGGCACAAACACTCAGCAGATTCCACTAATCCCTTCAAGATGGAAGCTGAACCCAGACTATTCACAAATCGTCTGTAGATTAAATGTTATCAGCCGTTGCACCTGAAGGATTGTCCTATTTTGCAGTAAATCGGAAGGCCTGTATGCTTGTTCACCTTTTAATGCTAAAAATGAAATGTACCTATCTCTCTTGCAACTCAAGCCTATGCCCACCATTTTTGTTGAAGGACATGCTTCTCAGCCTTCCTCAACAGTCTCACCTCCTGCCTCAGAAGGTAAGTGGAGCAGAAAATGTATTCTATCCGCAGAATCTGAACTACTGGCCAGATTCGTCAAAAGTCTGGTTGAAAAAATTTCTCGCAAATTGATCACTGACCACGTTTTTGATTTTTGTGATGCAACCCATGTACTAATATGTTGCATTGCAATATATCCAGTTGCAGGGAGTTACAGAATGACCTGCTTCTTGAATATTAGGCAGGTCACTATTTGTGACCTACTGCGACGGCTACAATCATGGGGAGGTTGTCATGCAAGGAACAGCAGACTAACATCCCTTTGTTTTTACTCCCAAACGAGAAATGGCTCTGTTTTCCTGAAGCTACCCATTGCTTTCCTGTTTGAGAAAACTTAATTGAGGGGGGACAGGCAGTGGTCTTCTGGACCACTACCTACGTCCCCAAACGCTGCCAACACAAACTGGATGGTGTCCCAAGGGTACATCTTCCTCTTCGCAGATCAGGTACCACCTCCTTTGAGGTCTTGATAACTGATCAATAATTTGCAAAAGCAATTGTGGTCACAAATCATTGATACATACAATACTGAATCACAATTCTGAAGGAACAACCTTTGATGCCTCTTCCTAATTGTGATTAGGTATGGGTCGTGAAATACATTTTGCAATACTGACTGCTTTTAAAACTTGCAAAATGTTTTGAAAACATACCAAAAAGGCAATTTGTAGTCACAAACCCTGTGATATTTGCTTATGGAGGCGAGATAGTCTACCACGTTCATCCAACCCTGAGTCCTAAGGTAATTGGACACGTCCAGTATAACCAGTCACTCTTTCTCTCTGTAGTATTTAAGCATTCCTCTCAATTGGACTTATAAAACATTTCACAACATTGTTGTTGTAATAGAACTTATGTTCACGCCTTCATAAAATCAGCTCATTTAGACCTCCTTTCAGGGCTGGTACTACGACAAGAAAATATTGAACTGCTGCCTAGGGCACTGTCTTCATAAATCTTTTCCAGGTTATTCCTGCCAGCAGCAAGTGTGTCGGAAATGCCAGGGGGCTGTGGCAAGAGTTTCGTTTTCTAGGGCAGCATATGTCCTTGAAAACTAGATAGAAAATAAGTCGACTGTGTTTAACAAATATAAAGAAATTATTGTGAATGTGTCAAGTAACATCTACTATAGCACTGTTTACTTTCTTTGACATCTCTGAATTCATTGTACAGTGAACACCCTTTGGGACATTGTGCTGACCTGTAACTTTCCATTTGCAGCCAGTCCCGGACTGTACAGTAAAACCATGACTCCCATGTATGACCCGGTCAATGGAACACCAGCCTCTGCAACAATCACGTGGTTCAGTGACAGCCCCCTGACTGAGCAGAACTGTAATATATTATCATTCAGCCAGCCCAACTGTCCTCCAGAGAAACTCAATGAAATGTACCAACCTCGTACTTTACTAAAGAAAGCAGATCTCAATGCAGGGTAAGGATTATTTTATATTAGAAAGCAGATTCGAATAGGTATTTTAAAGAACAGTTTTGTGAAATAATGTATTAAAGTAGTTGCATCTCTTGATGTGAGGGATTTATACAGTAGTACTTTCAATGTGTTTGCTCATTCATAAATCAAGCAATTCTGTAATTTTCAAACATTCGTTTTAAATACATCATAGATCATTGTGCCTCATTATGTTGTAGGTTAATGTGTTCTAGGCTTTGGGGATGTAATTTCATACCTGGGAAGTCTACTTTGCTCATATGTGACTTTTCTATGTTTGAAAAATGAAACCAGATTGCACTTACTGTATTGTATACTGTGAAACATTGTAGGCTGCCTATATATTGTTGACGCCTGTAATATATGTATAAATGCCTGTCTCTAAATGTCTTTATGCACTCTAATAGTGACATTATTAGTCACCCGAAAAAGAGAATCGCATAGCTATTCTACTGAAATAAGTTATTATGGTTGGGTTGTGGTGTCTCAAGTTTGAAAGGCAGATCTCACAGCAGAGTGCCTTTTCAATAATGAAAATAAGAACTAGATTTTTAACTCTTCAAAATTGTTTCCCACATATCAACACTTTTTATTAGAAAAGAAACATTTATGTCAGTATGTCCATTTTTTACACATCCACAGGTCATTACACGAATGCAGGAATCTGTATGTTAGCACACATGCTGAACTCTAGCCATTTTTGGAAGTGACTTTTATTAAAGTGATTACAATATTTTTTGCAACAAATTACTAGGGGTGTGTTGTTTACTTTCATACTATAGATTCCACATTTATTTATCATATCTGTAAATATTCATATCAAGTAGCAGGGTATCGACAAGTTAATCTATTTGGAAGATGGGTAATGGTGTGATCAGGTATCAGAACTAAAATACCATCTGCTGTACCTTAAAAACATATTGCAAGTCAACTCCGAGTTACATAACCGTATCAAAGAAATTGACATTTAAACACTCTTTAGTCACTGAATCCGTCAGTGACTCCCAATATCCTTGGAAAGAATGGTAGAGAGTACCTATGTAAATGCATGCATCCAATACCTCCTAACAACTAGCATCCTAGATTGGAAACTTACTGGGCTTTATTTTTCACTGCTATCAATATACTTAATCCAGAGCCATGTAAACACATAAAATTCTGAAAACATTTCTAATCAATAAATGAAATCTGTGTTAATTAAAGTCAGTAGGCCAAAACAAAACTGTCCATTATCTTTATTAACATTTATCACTTGGTTTCCATTCCTATTTTAAAAGACCTCCAGAGCGCACAGTCTGAGACAGTATGACAAACCTTGCTCAAAAAAACAGAAAAAGTGGTTAGTTTTAAAGTGGCCACAAATTGTGCACCACCATATTACGACCAGACTTTTCTGGAAAAGAGGTCCTGTGTAAAAGAGCCTGCCTCTGTGTAATTTACCTGTGCTGTGGGTAGGAGCAGACCCAGGAATGAAGTATGTGACATCAGTGAGTGAGGGTTTCACATCCTATAAACAATAAGGTTTGTTGAGATAACCCTGCCCAATGCAAAATAGCTCCCTCTATAGTCTCTCCCCCTGTAGTCTGGACACCTGGTCGTACTTTTTGTCCATTGCTGTGTGCTGAGAAGGTCGTATGACTGTACTTAAAAAAAAAAAAATGTCTCCTTGTCGGTTATATTGATACATGTGCAGCAGGTCAGCCATGGGAGAACCAACTGATATAGGTCCAGTCCAAAAACTTGATTTGATAATAAATCCATAAATGTTGTTTCAGAACACCTTTTGTGAAACTTTCAAACGTTGCTGAACAACTAAGTTTAACAATGCAATGATAGCATGGTTACTTCCTTATTCACAGCTCTTTCTTTACTGGGAGATATGAACATTACACAGACATTACCAGATGCCAATGATTGTGAAATATTCTCTCTCGTCAAAGGGAATCAAATAAAGATCCCAATATGTGGAGCCATCACAATAAGAGTATGTGTGTGTCAAAGCACCTACACATGCATCACTTAAAAATGTACATTCGATTGGTTTATCCAAATTACCAATGCATTTTTATTGCTATGCTAATTAAAATCCTTGCTAAAGAGACCAATTTCAAAATATCTGTTCAGATAGCCAACTCTAAAATAAGATTGATGGAATTAAAAAAAGAAAATGTCACAACACAACGAACTTCCTATCAACTCAAAGACAATACATTAAATATCAGTAAGTTAAAAAACAAAATAAACACATTAACTCATGAAAAACATCCCACCAAGTAAGTGCTATTGCTAATTAATAAAACCAGCAACAACAACAAACAAATAAAATTCAAAGGACAGAAGAAGGTATACTGCTTTGAATTGGACATCTAGCTCCGAAAAGTGAAGCAGCAAGAATGAATTTCCAAACAACAAACTTGGCCTCTTTTTTCTTAAGGAATTAACAGCTGCTTTTAGGAAATGGCGGCAACAGAGGAAAAGGCTGCGAAAAAGGAAATACCACAAATACAAATTGCATTGTATTCCCAATGCATAACATGGAGCAAGGGTAGGAAACAACAGGATAGTATGGGTCAGGGTTAGACCGAGTAGTCAATCTTGATTTCATTCCCTTTGTCTGAAAAATAACTCAGGGCTCTGAATAAGGACTTACCCCTCAACATGATTTTTTCACTAAGCGGTGTGAACTCTGATTTTTCAATTGAGATTTTGATGATCAAACCACTATGAATCAGGGTGAACCAAACACTGATCTGAAATGGTTCCAAACTGGGATCTAAATGCTCAATGAATTAATGTTAAAGTCTTATCAAAAGTCTTACTCGTGAGGTTGTCAGAGATGGATAACCACACTGGAATCTGAATATTTTACAGCGTAAAATCCGAAGATACCCTTCTTTTACACTGTACCCATAATACATAAACCACAGTGCCCCCTCCCAAATTACCAATTACCTCAAGTGTTACTTCAGTTCTAGAACAGTTGTTGAACTTTTGTGACTTTTCTTGAGAACTCGCGTAACAACTATGCCATCCATTCTGAAGGATCAAAGGGCATCCTGGGCAGCACCTTTCCTCCAAGTCTGGCCTGCCTCTATGTTCACAACTTTGAATCACAAACAAAATGCATCAATCCATAAATCCTGGCAGGGTGCAGCATAGGGTATGATTACAATTTGACACTGTTTTCACAACATTCTCCAAAACTCATGAGTTTTGTTTCCACGATCCATGCTTCTCCAAGGCTTAAGAGTGTTTGTCTTAAGGAGTGAAGAAGGATGGAAAGGTTTACAAGATGAGTGCACATGGAGAGAAGCCTCACATCTTAGAAAGACTCTTTTTGTGAAATACCCGCATAAAGATGAAAAGGATTATATATCCCATGAGCCATTACGACTCCCACAAGACTCACTTAAGGTGGTGGCCATCTTGAAGTTCAGAATCACATTCCTCATGATCCATGGCGCTCTTGCTAGGCAATCATGCTATTTAGCTGGTGCCACTGAGTCTTGTTAGAATCCTGTTAACTAATTTACCATAAAGTTGACAAGTACGTTGGGGTACAAGAGTAGTATCTTTCAAGAATAGACTTGCACTAGTTTGCTTCACATGGGGGCATCTAAAGGGATTTCAAACTTTATAGCACTTATTAGTATTTTAAGGAGTTGTTATAGAAATTACTTAATCAATAGCACTGTTTTGTCCACAAGAGTCAATAATACAATTAAGAAGTCCATTGGACTCTTTGCTCAGCAAGGAATCACTTGTGTAGATTAAAAACAATTGCATACTCTAAAGGAAGTATATTACAAGAGAAATATTGTTAGATCTTGTGCTTAGATGAAAGATAGTGAATAAATCTATCACCAGTGTTAGAAACGAGAAATTCAGTTCTAACAAATGCTTTCATGTTGTAGGTATCCACTTGTCACCACAAACAAAAATCATGCAAGAAATCTTTTTCCTACGTTTTTTCTGTAGCACTTTTTGGTAAACAATCTTATTGTCATCCTTATGATTTTTCAGTTAATATATAAAATATAATTATATTTTAACTCAAAAGAATGGTCAAGTATATATCATGGGCATCACTTCAAGCTAAATCAACACTGAACAAACTATAGTTATACTAAAAGTCTCCTCTGCTTTTTAGATATCAATGTTGCAATGTTGCAGATTAAGGCTAGCTGTGCAATCATGCGTATGACGATTTAAAGTGTCTCTTTCTCTTGCCCCACTCCCTTCTTCCTAAGCATACTGGATAACCCCCAATAGGATTGTGAAGTTAGCTCAGCATTTCACAAAGTGTGAATTGCCAGGTTGGAAGTATCCTGACAATTCATACCACGAGTATTTAAAGTTGCGGGATTGTTATATTGATAAGATATTGATCATATGGTCAAGCAATGAATCAGAATCCACTAACGTACATTGGATTAACACACAAGCCCCATTGGAGGTTTACTGTAAGCCAGGCAAATTTAGCATTCTTGGATTTATTAATCATGCTTTCGAATGGTTTATTCCAAGCTGAATTATACTACAAACTGACAGATCACAACTAATTTCTGCGGTTCGATAGCCTCAACCAACATTCTCTCAGAGCAACACTTCTGTTAAAGGCATAATTGTACTGAAAATTGTAGCTTTGACGACCAGGCTAACGGTGTATCAAATAAACTTTTTGAAAAATGTTACCCAAAGAAACTGATCAAAAGGACATGGAGATGAACACAGAATTACAACTGTAAAGCCCTTTTAGAATCTGGAATACAACCACACAGTAACAAATTCCACCTAGTCTCATTAACCTGATACAGTGACGGAAATGGTCAATAAACGCTGGTGTATACTTAATATCAGTGACAACACTTATAATAAATCTTTATTTGCCTTCAAACAAGGGGTTACATTGAAAAATGATTTGGCCAACACCAGAACTAAAAGAAATTTGGTATTTCAATCACATTCCACAAGATAGAACTTACTAACAATAACCAGGCGCTACCTGTATGGCAGTTGCTAGAGACAGACTCTGGTATGAACACCTTTTTTATACTTCATAAACACGCCAGTTGAAACATTGAAAATGCAATCTATTTAATAATGTGTCTCTGTGGATTACAATTAGTGGGCAAAACCACTAAAAATACATATTGGAAAACACAGCAGTAACACATAGTGACAATGAACAACTACCAAAATGACCATTTCCTTACAAGTGGTCACACTGAAAATAATTTCACTTGAGTTGTCTTAGAAAAATTTTATTTTCCCACCAACCAGCCATCAGTTATTCAGACAATGTAAGTACGAAGATGGATTTATTGACTCAAAACCAGTTTAAACAGGCAGAGCGATGATGTATCACAGTCTATGATGTGAGAATGTTACCTTTTTGAACTACCCTATGAATAATTTTGTCAAGTCTGGTCTTCTGTTATCAAAAACCACAGAAAGAGAGACAAGGGAGTGAGCATTCTATAACTCCCCTAATAAAAGTATCAAAACTCACAAAAAGAGAAGGACTAAATAACATCACAAAAGAGACTCTGCCATGAATTATTCTGTCCATGTCTCTATCCAAATGAGAACATAGGGAAGAGGTTAAAGAAGAGGAATAGAGGGGAAAATCAACAGATTTTAAAATACTGCCCTTACCCACTATATAGTGGCATGCTTCATCATAGGGCCTCTTACAACGCCCAGGTGCAGACCAACACACTGGGCAGAGTGCTATTTGTTTTTTAGAGGTAAAAAAGAAGGAAAGGAAAAGAAAAAAAGGGGAAAGCTTTCCCTTGTGAGAGATCACTGGTGCAAAAAGAAGATAAAACTGCCTAAGGAGGTACCACCTGAACTCCTTTATTAGTGGTCCACCTTGACAGGAATAAAAGTCGGAAAAGGGGTGTATAGGAGGAGTTTTGCGTTGGGTGTTGCATCTGATGTTTTGCAAAGGGGTGTCTGGATTTACATTACCATGTTGGTTTGGTGTCTCTCTGTGTTGTCTGTAATGGGTGTGGCCTGGTCTCTTTTCTGTGTTTTTTTGGTGTTTAGTTTGATAGTAAGAAATGTCTGGGTCAGTGCCTTGTCTTGTGTCTCCTTGTGCTTTGTGTGATCCGATAACACAACATCTACATATGTGCCATCAGGTGTTGTGTCTAGTCTGTGTGTGATATTAGGCGGATGTATTCTGGCTAAGCTGCAAATTTGGTTCCAGGACATCCGGATTTCAATCCTGAACTCCCAACATCAGTATTTTCATGTGAATATAAATAGAATATATATATATATATATAGAGAGAGAAATAAAGCTATTCATAGAGATAGATATATTTAGAGCTTTGTGTAAATACAAGTGCATTTGTGGTGTATTTTCTGGTTTGTTCAGTCTTGTAAACGTACACTATTTTAATGCAGAACAAACTCACTCCATGGTTTCTGCATATGCCAGTTTTGGATAATAGTGCTGATTTAGCAAAGCATTATCTTGTGACATAGTTATGTTATTTTAATAGGTGTTGGGTCATTGTCGTGAGACTCAGCAAAAGTAGTCCAAGCATTCCAATGGATACTAAACATTGAATGAAATGACCATCATTTGCGTGATTTCCTCAAAGATTCTTTCCCAGTTTGTTTTGCTGGCTTTAGAACTCTTTGCACCTTAGCCCCGCTAATCAGTAGAAAAGTACCTGTGCTCTGCCTTTAACCATGGTTGAATTGGCAAACTGCTAATTTGTATATTTAACTTGTTCATATGCCCCAGTACATGGTAAAAGGTGTACCAAGCATCTGAAAGTTAAATTCCACTAGAGGCCTACTGCATCTATTGTGCCATCCACTTCAGTTGCAGTGCAAACATGGCTTCAGCACTAACATTGTTTCCTGACTGTACCAGTGTAAAAATTGCAATTTGACATAACAAAATAAACCAAGGTCAAAACCTTACTTTGCAATATTAACAGGTTCCCCCTAAGTAGGCTTTAGATGGTATATAGTATTTAAAAGTAAGACATTTAGAAATGTAATTTTATCATATCTTTGCAGTGGCTAGAACCCAAAAGGTTTTTCCACAGTAAGGAGGCTGGTTGGCCCATAGAGAAACACTGGGAAGCAATATTATCCATTAATTCTGCTATCTCAAGGTAGATACCATCTAGAGAAACAATTCAACAGCTATTTTGAATATTTATTAAAAACCAACTTAATGGTGAAGTCGATTTTTTTCATAAATATTAAGGAAAATAAACTTTTTTTTTTAAATTACCTTTTACCTGCCTGAAACTACTGTAAGCTAATATACATAAGCCTTCCAATTGTCAGCTACCTGGTGAATGGCCCTGAATGAAGTGTGAAAACTCTTCCCAGAGCAGAGACAAAGACCAAAAGCCTAGGTGTGGGGAGGAGGTTTTGTTTTTTGTTCCTCTGGCAGGATGGCCATTTGGGTTGTGCCCAGGAACTTACTTGACTGCAAAGGGGGCTCCCCTGTCGCAGGCAGATGTCAGGTGGCAACTGTGCTTATCCTTATAGTCAGACAGGCACAAAACCCAGTGAGGAGAGAGCTGCTGAAGAACTGGTTTTGAGTGACCAGAGAGAAGGGGCTTCTCATTACCTTGGCCACAGCCCTTGGTGGGCTGACATGCTCCTCAGAAGGGGAAACGTGGATCACCATTTTGGATTTAGGGAGTGAAGGACACACTGGGATTGTTTGCAGTAAGGCAGGGAGGAACTACAGCAATAGTGGGCAGGGTTGACTCTGGGGAATTTCACCCCATTGGTTAGGGGGACCAGGAGTCTTCTCCACCCACCACCTAGTGCCAGGCATACATTTGGCATCCCCTGGCACCCTCCTCAGAACACTACTGGACTGGGCTTGTCCTCTTCTGTTCTTCCTCACATACAGTAGTGTTCTGAGAAGGGGACCTCAAATGTTTCCCACTCTGAGCTTATCCTGCCAGAATCAACTACTTTATTATTACTGCGCCCAACAGATGTTCAACCTTGTGGAGCACGCTTCAGCTCTAGACTTTTGTCTTGCTGTCTGAAGATTTTTTAAATCCCTCTTCGAGACTAAGTCCCAAGAAGAAACCTCCAACCTAGTCAAATCTAGTGTCTGTATCTGTCCCGCACTCCATCGCGGTCAGCCTCAAATTGCACCAGATCCTGGTCTACAATGACTGGTTGACCGAGGTTGGCACTTAATGCTATTTTGGTGCTTTTTTGATTTAAAACTTTAAAAATTTATATCTTGGTTTCCTCTTATTGGATTTTGCTATTTTGGTGTCCTTATATTTCTTAACATTTACTTGGTTTGGTATTTTTATTGTGTTGTATTATAACTTTATTTATGTTTTGATATTGCATAAATACTTTATACATTACCTTAAGTTAAGCCAGTCTGCATAACTACCAGGGAGTTCATGACAAATTAATTTAGTGACTTTGATGGTATACCCTGAGAGGGATTGTGATTTTACTCTAGATGGGTATTTACAACATTTGGACTAATAATTGACTTTCATCCATCATAGTTTAGTTTTTAATTTGCGGTCCGATGTGTGGATGCATTTGCCCAAACATTGAGACTCTCTCAAAATCCTGAAACAACACTTTCAATGTCATAGCAAGGATGCTGTAGGCCTTGATGCAAGTAAAATAATATACCATTCCTTGATCTGGTAGGGAAAATGAACTATCATTAAGGTGCAGAAGGCCCCTCACCTACCATGGCCCGGGTGCCACCCCACCTGTTGCTGTCCAGTGTTTTGTAATTTTACCTGTAGCTTGATAGCATAAGCCAGTAGTTATTTAGCTCAAACTGCCCTGATGCTTCAATTAGCTTTATTGATCCCTTAAGCAAACTAGAGTCTATATTGCAGACATTAGAGGCAATATTTGCTATGCGAATTGTGATCACTAACTAAAGCTTTGTATCTTCTAAAGATTCGTGTAACCGACTTACAAACGTTCTCACATGAATGGTTGTTGGAACACAATGGGTGTAGAGCCCATCTGCAGTACTTAGGGGCATATTTAATAGAGCTTATCACCACCAGAACGTCCCCAGGGAAAACCTTCTTTTAACTCGGCAAAACTGTTTATATTCCATATAGGTACCCTGATATAGGTCCAGGTAACATCGTAACCCTTTACCTATGTCCTTCCCTACATTACACTTATAATGGTTTACAGGGGCTGACCTTTTACCTAGCTCCGACACTACATTCAGAATGCTGGTTTTCCCTATTTCGAAATCTCATACATTATGCATGAGGATTCTTGGAAATGCAGCAGGACTACCATCTCCTGTGTAATGACTATGTATGTATAAAGTTCATGCCCAACATCATCCTAAGTCAGACACAGTATTACAGCAAGGTAGGACCCCTGGGGAGACATATGGGTATATATACAACGCATCTTGCTAAGATAGGCAGAGGGGACCAGGTTTCCCAGCCGACACACTGACCAGAGATGCTGAGGTTCTTGCATGCAGGCACTCCAGCTCGCAGTGGTCTAAACACATCCCTCGCGGGGTGTCCAACTCGAGACCAGTATGGGGCCCCAAAGTCTCTCACTTCAGGTAATGGGGTTGACTTTATCCTAGAGGGATTCTTGGCTTAACACCCACACACATGCTAGGTACACTTAGGTACATATAGTTAGGGAGGCATTGTAGGAGTATGCATTTTTTTATTATCAAGTATTTCATATACTTGTATGTATTTATGATTACTGCAAGATGGTGAAACTTTACCATCCATTTACTTTTATAGTACTGCTAATCATTCATATATTGTACTGTCAACAGTTGTTGCCGCTCATTTATTTTACACCAGAATAACAACTGTTCAGTAAATACTTGTTGAAAACGCCCAGCCTGTTCATTTTGTGTATCTCTCGGAGACAGACTAAGTAAGCACGAGTGACTGAGCGAAAAGTAGTACATTGCTTCCATGGTCCTGAGGGATCAGGGTTGTCATGTTTGATGGTTGCCAAGAACTATTCTCTACATGGTAAGAGGAGATTCTAGTGGTACTGTGAGCTAGCTGATACAAGAGGCCAACATACACAGTGGGGATGTTCAGAATTAGTCTGACACCAATCCTACAATGTATGCTATCCAAACACGCAGATCCTGTATAGTTTTATAGGAACTACATGACAAAACAAGGAGAATTTATTAATTTCTCCTCATTATTTAACAGCAAATCACCACTAGTGATTGTTCATGTAAAGGAAGGTGTCCCTTCCTGCACATGAACAATCATTCCCCGCAACATAGTGCATGGGTGACTGCGTTGGTGCTAGGCAGCTTAATTAAGCGCCAGCACTAGGGGAAACGCAGGGGTGTGTCGCACAGCACATTCCTGCGTTTGTAAACTGTCAGAGTGCGGCCTTAGTAATTTCGGAGCTACACTGTGCTCCACCAGTTTATTGTAAATATGCTCCTTAGTTTGTAAAAGAATAAGTGCCCATGCCTAGTGTTTAGCTCAGAAACTCCGCTGCCTGCACCATAGAATGTCATGGTTGCCGATACTAAGGCTGCATGGTCTTGATTCCAGCTCATGCCCCTTTCATTCACCACCAGACACTCCCTACCCATTTATCTCAGTCTTTCAAGTTCTTTTTCATCCTTGCTTTCTTTCTTTGTCACTGTTTTTCAGTCTTTCGCTTCCTCCTCCTTTCCCCATTTTGCAATTTTTCTCTATTTCTCTGGGTGAAAGTCTGATGAGGAAAGATATGTGCTGGTCCCCAAAAATGAGTGCTGGTGGACCCCATCTGCAACCACTGGCTCAAATTAAGCACCGCCCATCGGGCAGATAGGTATAAGTTCACCCTCTTTCTTTGAAACTCTACTGCATTTTATTGTGGATGCTGATAATGCCTTATAGGCCAGTTTGTGCCAACTTCAAGCAAACGTAAGAAAATATGCAAATCAAAAACCCTCAACTCTCAAAATTTCAGGAGTTTGAAGAGTCAGACAAAAATATTGGACCAGGTCTACTGCACCTTCCTTGTTTTATGGCCTTTAGCTCTTACGTTGACCTTGATCAAAGTTCAGTAAGAAAGGAGCCTGTACATGTTCTGAAAGAATAGTTTAAAGTACATCAATATTTAAATCAAGTTTGTGGATGTGATGCGGTGGTTTTATGTAACAATAGCAGTTTATCAAAGTGTGTTTTTGTTTTTATGCATGCAGTTGGCTTGATTCCTCTCGATCACTCATGGAGCAGGACATCCAAGAAGATGATCAGTTGTTACTGCGTTTTAAATACTACAGTTTCTTTGATTTAAATCCAAAAGTAAGTTGGTGCCTTATTTTCTTCTGCATGTTTGCATTTTTGTTATGAATATTCACCTGTTATATTATGTCACGTTGTTGATTGTACCTTTGCTTTGCGCCACAACCTGGTGAGATATTAACACATTTGACATTTAAATTTAATGCAGTCGGAAGAAGCTTTTCAGTGTGGAATAGAGCTGCACATCATGGAATAAGTAAGCAGTGGTGTTTATATAGTGTGCAGTACTCCAAGTTGGTATGTTGGTGTTAATCTTAGTCATCTTGCCTCAGGCATGCCAATTTGGAAACAATGTTCACCATGTGAGAGAGAAAAAGAAGGGGTGTAGTCATGGAGATGAGGCAGGGCTATATTCCAAACACTGACTGATATCCACTCCACACCTCCCTAAAACACAAACAAAACCTTCTGAGGATGCCACTGATGTTCTGGGGAGGTAGCAAAAATCCAGACTGTCATCCGCTTCACACCACTAACCCATATGAGCTGAAACCCCTCTCTTTGCAATGGTTTCTGGCTCACCAATTAATGCACCTTGTGATATCCGCAGTTGACTGAGTCATTAGGTAAAGAGAGCTGATATCATATGACACACAGTGGCACCATTTACTTGACAGGTCTGCTGCTTAATCCAAACAAGCATTTGCAATGCAATAGGTCTCACATTTGAAAGAGTTTAAGGTATTGGCATTTTAAATGACAATGCCTTTAAATTATCTTTTTTGATAATTAATACATTAATAAAAGACATTATCATGTACAATGTCAATAGCTGTAACTCTTATACATGTGAGACCTATTTCACTTCAAAAAACCGGCTGCCATTGTCCCGGGCTGCTTTGAAAGTGAAAGCACGCCATGCGCGCTGAATGTTGCAGGAAAGTGTGTCCTGCATGCAGTAGGAGAAACTCGTTAAAGAAAATAGTGCATACAGACTAAACAAGACATTCTAGGTAACAACAGAAGTAAAAGTCCTAATGGGAGGTTACAAATGAAGACAAGGCGGTACTAAAGAGGGAGTAACAAGCCTATCAACGAACCAGAAGTCCGCATTTACGAGGGACAATGACACAATCCAATGACAAATATGGAGGGAGAGTGGACGGGGCTTCAAGTACATACTCGAATACAGCATGCCTCGCAGAGCAGCGCAAGGGCTGCCCAGGCTCAACCTAAAAATTAGTCTTCAGCGTTTGCCTGAAGCACAGAAATGTGAAAGCCTAATGTGGAGGGGATGGAAGGCTGGAAGAGGAGAGTTTCAAGTACAGATGCTTCTACTGAAAAAGAGCAGCTACCACGTTTTTGGATAATAAATATTGGTTGTTGGACTTGGCCCTTTTGGCAGGTTCACCCTGAACTTTTTGCATTTGAACTCTGAAATAAGTATAGTGATTTCTGGTCTTTGCGCACTTTAGCACTGTGGCGCAGTGTAAAGTGCGTGCGCTCTCTGAGTACGTGTGTGAGAATGGCCTGCCCTCCCATAGGAATGCATGGGGAATATGTGTGTCCATGGCAATTCCTGATGCGTGGGGAATGCAAGGTTGAGTTTGGTATGTGCAGACTTGTGTGATTAAATGCTGCGCGATGATGTGTGCAGCATAATTGTGTCTAGGATGGAAGTGCCACTTCTAGAAGTTGGCCTGTCTGTGTAATAAAGTTGAAATGACTGGGCAGCTGCTACGTTTAGGTTTTGGCGCAGTGGCGCAACCTGGACTTCAATCTGATTTCTGCGCTAAATGTGATTTATGTGCTTTTTAGGGTGCTAGGAAATGTACTGTGTGTAGAATGTTTTGGGCACCCTGTTCTGATACCTCTAGACATATGGTTATACTTAGGAGGTTGTTTTATCTAGTATGGGTTATACTAGTGTGTTCATGGTTCCCTGCATGATAGTTGCCTAAGGTGTTTGGGATTGCGTAGGTGGTACTTACCTTTTGCCAGTGGTTACTGGTTGTGGTCTACAGTTGCTATTTGGCGCTATAGTTATTATATGTGCTATGTGCTATTTCTACAAATTGCTAATTCTACCAAGTGCTAGTTCTAAAAGTGCTTCTTCCTGACAGTGGTCCACGTGGCCCAGTCCCGTGTACATAATATCTTGTAAATATTGCCCGTGCGAGTTGGCACAATGTACATCCTGTGATTCTGATTCTGATGTGTTCTGATAATACAAAGGCTATTTTTATATAACCTTGTGTGGAGTTCCTTTTGTGGGGGGCCTGGGATGTTGTTACTGGTGGGTGCGTGCGCAAATGCTTTACACATCGCCTCTGAGATAAGCCTGACTGCTCGAGCCAAGCTACCAAGAGGGTGAGCAGGGGTTATCTTGGCTGGTGACTTCCTTGCCCTGACTTAGAATAGTGGTTTCTGCATGGCTTTGGCGCAAGCCTCAGCCAACCAGAAATTCCCTTTTCTAACATTGGTACAATATTTTTTTCCAATGGCTTACTGCATACGTCTCAAGCCAGTATATTGATGTAAATAAATAATTTACTCTTAATTTCTATGCAGGTAAGTACTTAATCAATAATAACTCAATCGGAAATGAAAGAAAACAGAGTCCGTGGTGTTTAGAGTTCTTAGGGGTTTTATTCCTTAAAAAGGAATGGTCAAGACCAGGATATCATGTTCTGAACACCACACAGGGTGTCAGAAGGGATAGAGCGCTACATTTTATTAACAGTACATAGCTTATATACTTATTTTACACCATTGGAAACAGTATAGAAGGCGTAACAGCTGAGAGAAGACAAGATAACAGTATACACGTGGTACATGTGCGTAATCAAGAGGCGTGAACTAGAGGTGTGTTCTCGAAACGTCACAAGTAAGTGTCACAGGAGGGGTGGCACTAACAGGAATGTTGCAATGTCAGCAGAAATCGGAAGCTTGGATGCGCGCGCAGCTGCATGACGTGTGCATGACATGGAGTCGGAGGGTGCTGGGGACTTGACATTTTGAACTGACGGAAAGAGACAGAAGTCTGGCATGTCAGATCAACTTGTGCTTCTATCATATCTGATATCTGATGTTTAGGAACTAAGCTATCTGGGCGGAAAGGTCTCTGGGGCAGAAGCTATTCTATACTGACTGTGAGTGCGTGTATAAGCGCCTGAGTGTCTACATGAGAAGCGTGGGGGCACGGGGCCTTCCAAGGAAGCATGGCAACAGAAGCTATGAATTACTTGCATGGAGACAGGTCGGCCCTTTGGCTCTGCAGCTGAAGAAGGATGTTTACTGAAGCTAGCAGGCAGGAATGTATTTTCAGGGAACGGAGCAGATAACTCGAAGGTTATAGTCAATCTTGGCAGGCAGCAGGCTGAGCTAAGCGCGAAGGGCCGCGCTGAAAGTAAGTCAGAGTTCACGGGTACAGGGGCAGCCTGGGCTGAGGCCCTTCGAGTCAGAAGCCAGGAAAGAGGCTCGGTGGCAGAAATTCAGAGGCCTACTCAGCTAGAGCTGGAAAACGTAGGAGTACACTACAAAAAGACGTTGGCATAGCATACTTAGGAACGGACCACTCAACCCATTCATGGTGGGTCTGAAAGAGGACATGTTAACGTTGGACGCAAATGTATTTGCGTCTTCATAGCTGGTACAGGAGGGAAGTTACATGCACTTTAACTCATACATGGAGACGGTGGGGTACTCGCTAGGGAACACAACTTGACCATAAAATTTATATTTCCTCATTCCCTCCTTGTTCCCTACGGACCCTTCATGATATATCGATCATCATAAATCTATCAGTTTGTTCTTGTAACATAATTCGTTCATCTTTCTTTCTTTGACGATTTGAGAGACAACTGGAATGTTCAATGCAGGAAGTGGCACACAGTCCACATATCGCCGGTCCACATTGTAGACACAGGCAGCAGCTGAATACTATGACTAGGCCAATGCCTAAGAAGGATAGGATCTTCCATCCCCAAGCTGTTAACGTTGTCCAGAACCAACCGGACCAAGTCCAGGTGCCTGGATTCTGATGTATCTGATTTGCAATTTTATGCAGACGGGTAATAGCTTGATAGACAGATGGCGCATTTTGTGGAATGAAAACACAGCAACTCGACCCGATGACCTTACAGGCTCCACCTCTATCTGCCAAGATGACGTCAATAACAAGACGATTCTGAAGGACAACAACCCGCATAGCAGATTGCTCCTCTGTTAAGTTACCTAAGGCGGAGGCAGTTTCATGTACTACTGCTTCAAGTGTTCTAGTTAATCTACGAATGAGTTTACTATTCTGGACAGGACCTAGGAAGAAGAAGAATCCTTTATTAAAGTCTGTATATTGCTCCCATGCTGTTTCGGTCTGATCAACAATCGGGAGTTCTCTCTTGGGTCTGGTCTGTATGAGTCGGGAATTTCTATGGTAATCAGGGGGAGCTAGAAATACTGGTGGCAGAAGGAATGCAATATAACAGGTACCATCCCAGTCTGGAGGCAAGCGTATGTATGCGGTATGACCACAAACAAAATAAGAGTGACTGATAGCTTTGAAGAACGATTTACCCTGATCACTGAATTCGACCACAGTAGTGCATTTACTATGACCTAAGTGTACTGAACCTTTCTTTCGGACACATAATTCACCAGCGACTGGTAACACTGACATATGGGGCAGGACTGGTGCGGCTTCGGATTCTACAGTAAGGATCATAAGGCTAATGGTGTAGTTACCTAATCCATATACTTCATTTTCTAGATCAGTTCCTGTTCGAGTGGGGAGTCCCTCCTTGTCAGGGTCACAGACATCTAGCAGGACTAGGTTCAGATTTCCCCAAACCCAGCCTCCATCGAAAACAGCAATATCAGGATCTAAGGAATTAATTATTTTGAACCATGCACCACAGGAGCCATTGTGAGTGAACGGGTACGGAAAGAGAGGAAGGGCTCCCTTGTAATTCTGGTAGGGAGGGAGTCGGCCACATATCCAGCAGTCTGTAGCATTATTAGTCTGATGAGAATGGTGTAACATACTAATGAATGTGTTGTTGCGCAGCGCAAGTCTGTAAGAGAGTTCGTGTGCAGGTAGTTCACTAAAAGTGTGTTCAGCAGAGACATTGTAAACAGATTGTTCACGTTTGAAGATAGGCCAGTAGATAGGTAGCAGGAAGCTGGCAACAATAACAAAAATACTTAGAATAAACATTATTAATAGGGTCACTATACAGTGACTACGAAGTGATTTACAGTATGTACGTTTCTTGGCTTCTCTCTCTCTATCTCGATCTAGGGGATACATGTCAGAAACTATTTAACCGATTCACCTAGGGGAGGACTTAAACAATTAAACTGTCTGACTTGCTAGATCGGAGTTTCATGCGATAACTTTCTTGAGGAGTTTTTTCTCGTTCAGATTCTGTAAAGTCTTTTTGTTCGACACAGTCTTTGGTGGGGGTGGACGAGTCTCGGTCAGGTTTCAGTCCAGAGAATTTTTTCACATGACTCGTGTGAACCCACCCCTTTCTCCCTTCGATTTTCACTGCCGTCCTTGTGGTGAGAAGAACGGTCTTCGGGGACTTCCAGCGGGGCTCCAGCGGACTCTTTCTGTCGAAGTTGCGCACTAGAACCAGATCGCCAGGACGGACGTCGTGCGGCTTTACATCAGTGTTGTCCGGGAAGGCTGCGGCAACCTGTGAACGACATGATTGGAGTGCAGACATCAAGGAGGCAAGGTAATCTGTCAACATATTACAATCAACATCAGTGATTTTCTTCGGAATGGGCGTCCCCCACATATTCGGTGGTCTGCCAAAGACCACTTCGTACGGGGATAGCCCTGATCTCGAATGGGCGACCATCCTCATGTAGAATAGTGCCACTGGTAGGGCGACTATCCCGTCGACCCCTTTCTCCTGACATATTTTGGCAAGGCGGATCTTTAGTGTCTGGTTATGCCTTTCTACAAGGCCTGCTGCTTCGGGATGTCGGACACAATGGAACTTCCACTGGTATCCTAGCAGTAAAGAAACTTCTTTCATTAATGCAGATGAGAATGGCTGACCGTTATCTGAGTACACGACACGAGGCAAGCCGTATCGTGGGAAGAATTCACGAACCAGCTGCTTGGCAGTGGTCGGAGCAGTGTAGTCTGAAACTGGGTATGCTTCGGTCCAGCGGGACAGAGCACAGACAACTACGAGAACATATTTAAATCCTCGACAACGGTCCATCTGGATATAATCCATCTGGAGGACTTCAAAAGGGTGATCGGGAGGATGAAATCCACCTTGCTCTACAGGGACGCTTTTACCTGGATTGAACTGACAACAGATCATGCAAGTACGCACTTTCTGTTTTGCTGCTGCTCGTAAGTGTTTGTTGCTCCAGAGATTCTGTAAACTGTCTAACATCGCTTTCTCTCCCAGATGTGCTGGGCTATGTGCTGTATTTATCATGACTTGAACCATAGAGTCAGGGAGAAACCATATAGATTTTCCCTTCGTCATCCAACCTTGATCTGTCTGGATCCCTCCTAGTTCAATCCATTTCTTTATTTCCTCTGGAGTAGCATGTGTCTGAATATCAATTACGTCTAGGGCGGGATGAATTAGAGAAGTGGGGAGACCTGTACGTGAGAGGACTCTGCATACCTCTGAGATTGAATCTGTGAGTTGGTGGCGGGGTCTGAGGACCCGCGGTCGCACCTCCTGAAGCGGAAGCTTGTGCATTATCTCCCTGTGGAGTCTGTATCTGAACTTGAATTTGTCGTTTAGGTGGATCAGGCAAACGTGGTTTCGGTAGGTCAGTTTTGAGTACGGGAAGTGGCGGGGCTGGCGGAGCGGGGGAGGTCTGTCGCGGTACTGGCGGAACATGATCTGGAGGCGGGGTGCCACCCCCGTCCCTGTCAGTAGGCAGGGCTCGAACAGGCAGATTGGTATAAGCGGGAGCTACATCCTCTAGATAAGAATTTAGGAATATATCTTTAGTAGTTTTATGCATTACTTTAGTTGGAACTAATGGTGGTGGTAGATTTTTCGGTATTTCTGACATGGCCTCAGGTGTACCCTCGGCCATAAGATACATGCCGTTTACTTGGCTATTTCGGATTCGATCTATTTGTTCTGTTTTTACTCGGATCCCCTCGGTAACTAGTTCGTTTTCTTGAGCTTTTTCTGATTCTTTCAGTCTATCTTCTCTTCGGAGTGTTCTTTCAGCACGCTTATGTGCTTCCTTACGCCAAAATTCTATGGCGTCCTTCTGAGATTGTCTGGCTTTCTTTTTCCATAATGCTTCTTCTACCTTCATGATGCACTCGGCATCCCATGTTCCGGTAACGGGCCATCTGTGTCTCTCGTCTAGATGTTTAGTGTACTCGGCCCATAATTCTAGATACAATATGGCATCTATGCCATGTTTATGATACATGAAGTTACCTGGAGTGTCCCTAGGGGGGATAGGAATTGCTTCCTCCAGTATCCCTTTCCTAGTTCCTATCTGCTTTAACTTGTTAAGAAACGGCATTTTGCTTACTTATTACTGAATGGTCAATCCTTACTACTTACTACTGAATACGGCTATTTGTACAGAAAACACAATAATACACATAAAACGGTCTCATTCATGCCACAACATTAATCACATAAAAAGACATTTGTAACATATATAACTACCCCCTACATCGGATGTACTGCTAAACAGCACAGATACACTGCCTAGAAACAGTGCAAGAACTTGAAAACTGATGTACTGCTAAACAGCACAGATACACTGCCTAAAAACAGTGCAGACCGGACTTGTGTACCCAAACCCGTCTAGATACGTCCCAGCAATGGTACTCACCGGGAAGCACGGAAACAGAAGGCCTCGGAAAACTCGACTGGACTCGACTCGATACTTCGGAAAACTTCGGAAAACTTCGGAAAACTTCGGAAAACTTCGGAAAACTGGTGGGCCTCTTGACACCTCGGACCTTGCTTCTTTCGGCTAGGCTCTGTTCGGGATCCTCCGCACTCCTCACCACCTCGTCTGGGTACTGATCGCAGTCTTCGTCACCTCCGTGGGTCAGAGGGAGATGCAGGAAATCCTGCCGGTACGCGTATGTTCCGGCTAACTGACGGCAGGGGACACAGGTTGCAACGCACCAACCGGCGCGTGAGGTGGGGGAGGGGTCCCTGTTCGGGCGCCAAAATGATGTAAATAAATAATTTACTCTTAATTTCTATGCAGGTAAGTACTTAATCAATAATAACTCAATCGGAAATGAAAGAAAACAGAGTCCGTGGTGTTTAGAGTTCTTAGGGGTTTTATTCCTTAAAAAGGAATGGTCAAGACCAGGATATCATGTTCTGAACACCACACAGGGTGTCAGAAGGGATAGAGCGCTACATTTTATTAACAGTACATAGCTTATATACTTATTTTACACCATTGGAAACAGTATAGAAGGCGTAACAGCTGAGAGAAGACAAGATAACAGTATACACGTGGTACATGTGCGTAATCAAGAGGCGTGAACTAGAGGTGTGTTCTCGAAACGTCACAAGTAAGTGTCACAGGAGGGGTGGCACTAACAGGAATGTTGCAATGTCAGCAGAAATCGGAAGCTTGGATGCGCGCGCAGCTGCATGACGTGTGCATGACATGGAGTCGGAGGGTGCTGGGGACTTGACATTTTGAACTGACGGAAAGAGACAGAAGTCTGGCATGTCAGATCAACTTGTGCTTCTATCATATCTGATATCTGATGTTTAGGAACTAAGCTATCTGGGCGGAAAGGTCTCTGGGGCAGAAGCTATTCTATACTGACTGTGAGTGCGTGTATAAGCGCCTGAGTGTCTACATGAGAAGCGTGGGGGCACGGGGCCTTCCAAGGAAGCATGGCAACAGAAGCTATGAATTACTTGCATGGAGACAGGTCGGCCCTTTGGCTCTGCAGCTGAAGAAGGATGTTTACTGAAGCTAGCAGGCAGGAATGTATTTTCAGGGAACGGAGCAGATAACTCGAAGGTTATAGTCAATCTTGGCAGGCAGCAGGCTGAGCTAAGCGCGAAGGGCCGCGCTGAAAGTAAGTCAGAGTTCACGGGTACAGGGGCAGCCTGGGCTGAGGCCCTTCGAGTCAGAAGCCAGGAAAGAGGCTCGGTGGCAGAAATTCAGAGGCCTACTCAGCTAGAGCTGGAAAACGTAGGAGTACACTACAAAAAGACGTTGGCATAGCATACTTAGGAACGGACCACTCAACCCATTCATGGTGGGTCTGAAAGAGGACATGTTAACGTTGGACGCAAATGTATTTGCGTCTTCATAGCTGGTACAGGAGGGAAGTTACATGCACTTTAACTCGTACATGGAGACGGTGGGGTACTCGCTAGGGAACACAACTTGACCATAAAATTTATATTTCCTCAATATGATGATGAATTTTAAAGCTCAAGTACGTAGGAGATGACCAATGTAAGCACTTCTATACGAAGCATAGTATTTGCACCTTCCTTTGAGGTGACCATCACCTCCTAAAACTGATTATATGTTTGAGAGTGTAGCAAGATCTTTATAGAGTGATTTCATGTTAATAGGGAATGTAAAGGAAAAGTTTGAAAAATGTCATAGAAATTATGCAATCTAGTTCCTCCATTTTTTATGAAGATAAAAGCTGGAAAAGGGTTGTAAGAATGGTATGGACAGAGAATTTTGGTTTCAATTGAATCGCTCTATAGATAGAAGTAAAATTCATATTATAGTTCTATAACTTGAAATGGCCCGCTGACGTTTGCCGGTTCTCTATGATATCGTTTTTATCATGTTACCTCGTCACACTTTTTTTTGTACTATGTGTTTCAGTTTTCATTGATTTTGTGACCAGCATCTCAACCCCAATTAGCTTTCTGGTGATCTTTTTACTTTTAGATTGGAGTTAAGAATTAATAATGAATTCCGAGAATCACCTTACCATTAGCAGATGATTTCTATCTCTCTCTCTCTCGAGGTGCCGAATGTCCATGTGCCCTCTGCTGACCCTCAGTGTGTTTTGCTTTATACCCCTTATATTTTATCATGCAAAATAGATCTGTACGCTTGTGCCACGTGGCTCTAGGCATCCTCTTAGGAAATCCTAATGAGTGAAGAAGACAGTGCTTAGTGTTCCAGAGGACACTAACTTCTCAAACAACATGCACATTTGGCATCCCCTAAATAAATCCTGATGAGAGAAGAAGACAGTGACACTGACAGGTGCATCAACATGGCTCTATATGTGGTCTAAGGGCAATGTATAATATATCACTGTAAGAGAAATCGGCGGCTCCTCCGCTAAGGCAGAGGAGCGTCGTCCCACTGTGCAAAAGGAAAAATAAAAAGATAATAACTTTTGGTATTATCATTTTATTTTTCCTATGTACTTCAGTGGCTCTCGGGTGGGGTGGGCTGGCAGAGTAGGGAGAAGAGTGGTTTTTACTCTTGAAGTGCACAAGACTGCTTGGCCAGCCCTTTTGGGCTATACAAACAGTCATGCACAGTTTGCATCTTCCCCACCAGGCTGCATTACACAGCCTGGTAAGTGACATGCAAATCCTCTAAGTTCCCGCCTGAGTGCCGATCCACGGTGCTCAGACCAATCACAATGCTGCATTGCAGCATTGTGATTGGCTATGGGGAGGCTGGGTGGACAGCGGGTGCTTCCTGCTGCTGGCCTGGAGTGCAGGAAGATGTCTGAGGGACAGAGGACATAGGAGACGCAACAACCATTTTAGGTTAGAAGTTTGTTTTTGTTCCCCCCCCCCCGCCGCGTGAAAGGTGGAAAGATAAAAAGCCTTATGGTCCTCATTTAGAATTTGTGGGATGTGGATTATCCACCAAAAAGAGACTAATGTGCTCTCTGCCAAACTCTCAGTACAGGTGACCTATTTAGAGGTAGATGAAGCACCAGGTTTTCCTGGTGTAGCTTTAGCCAGCTCCATTGGTGGCAGACAACTTTGAGTGACGGGCCATCGTTCAATGTACTTCAGAATAACCTCTCTATTTAAGATGGGCATTTCAGCATTCATTCTTCCTGTTTGGGATTGTTAGGGAAAAGCTTGGTGTCTTGAACAGGAAAGAAAGGAAGTAACCCCAATTCACAAAGAAATCCCTCAGTAAGTAAGGGTCTTTTTTGTTTTTCAATAACAAACTCATAGTTTGGGCATTTATAATTGAAAAGAATATATCTGACCGGTGGGTACGTCAAGCATGGAGTCCACCCAGCAAAGCTTCAGTGCCTTTGATGGAGCCATGGTGGTGTTGACTGCGCTGAAGGAAGAGATCCATGCCTGGTAGGGATCAAAAAGTATTGTTTGTGGTCTTCTGACAGGGGAGGCACCTGGTGGACCACCCATAAAAATCTAAATCAGCCCTTAATACGTGTGGGATATTCACTGGTGCTGTCTATGCTGTACCTCTTCTGTGTCTGAGCAAAGCTCACACTGCAGCTCCTGTACCTTTACTGTGTTTTAGGAAAAGCTAGCTCCTGGTTGTGGTGTACAAATTGGTATATGGGAGAAGTGAAGCTTGCACTGCTGCTGCTGTCATGTATTTAATGTAAGGAAGGCAAAAGTGGTAGCTTGCTGTGCTTGATTTTGCCCACCAAACAACCCTGAATGTCTAACGTGCTATGCGGGCGTCCTGCATTATTATTTTTTATTTTTTTTTATTTTTTTTATTAACACAAGGCATCAAAACAAGAAAACAGTACATGGGGGAGACAGTCTCCCATATCACTCACCATCTGACAAAAGGAAAAGGGGGGGAAAAGCGGGAAACATGATACATAATCATAAACAATCACGGAGAGGCAGGAATATCAATGGGCGCATCCACAGGTGGTACACAAATGTCCCCCCTATAATGGTTCCATAGCCCCCACACAGGTGTCCACTTAAAATGAAATGAAATGAAAACGGGATTTCTATAGCGCATGGCTGCCCGGGAGCGTCCCAGCGCTGAGATTGCATTGACAACTGAGAGGAGAAGCAGAGGGGTAGAAGGATCAGGGTTATTGCGGGAAAAGGTGAGTCTTAAGTAGCTTCCGGAATTTCATGTGGTTAGGTTCGGCACGTAGCTGGATTGGCAGGGCGTTCCATAGAGTTGCAGCTGTCACCGAAAAGCGACGCCCTCCAGAGCGGGCTTTCTTGACTCTGTGGACAGTAGCCAGGTTACCTTGGGAGGAACGTAGGGACCTGTTGGGTTTATAAGGGGGCAGCCCCTCGCCACATAAACAGTTTTTTCTCGGAACATACACCAATCCATGTATGTTCTCTGTCCCTTCTTCAACGGTCGGCACCCTCTCTGACCCCCACCGCTGTGCTATATTCCGTTTCGCAATCATATTACCAAAATTTACCCACTTGGTCTGCGCCACATTCCGATCCGTAGGTTCCCAAATTTTCAGGAGGCATCTCCGCGCTTCTGGCAACACAGCGACACGCAGAACCTCTCGCATGACATCATGTATCCCACTCCAATACTCGGTCACAGAACGACACTCCCAAATGTGAAGAAAAGTACCCACAGAGCCATAACCCCGTCTACACAGGCCAGTATCCGACAGCCCCATCCGAACCAGACAGGGCCCTGTGACATAAACCCTGTGCAATATTTTCAGCTGAACAAGGCGAAGGCGCGCTGGGATTGCGACCACCTTTGGTGAAGAGACCGCAGCTTGCCAGTCCTCATCATCAAGTTCAATACCATTGTGCGACCATTTGTCCCTTAGCTCGACCAGGAGATCTGCCCTATGATTAATCAATTTTTTATAAATCAGGGAAATAGTCTCCTCGGGCAGGTGGCCATCCAAAATTCTGTCTTCAAGAGGAGACGCCTCTGCCGGCAATACCGCCATCAACGCATGCTTGACCTGCGCATAGTGAAAGTACTCCGTTTTCCCCAATTTATATTCAGTTTGCAATTTCTCAAATGTCTTAATCCTCCCCTTAACCAAAACTGCACCGATAGTAGAGATCCCAATCAGATCCCACTTGTCAAAACCCTTTGTATTCCCAAGCTTGCCCAACTTTTCGGAGTCAAAAAGCGGGGTAGCCTGCGTCAAGCGGTCCCTCCATCCCAAAGAGCTGGTGGCATCACGCCAAATCCGCACTGCATGCCTAGTCGGTCCTGTCAAACCACTCCCCACCGACCTGGCATACAGTGCACGACTAGCGGAGCTCCCAGGGAGAAGCCATCTATCCATTGCATATCCAGGGTCAGTAGGTGATCCATAATTACAAAGGTTAATGGCTGCCAGTTGTGAGGCCCAATAATATCGCCTGATATCCGGGAGTGCGATCCCGCTGTCATACCACGGAAGCGTCAGTTTAGTCAATGCGATCCGGGGTCTACCATCCCATAACAGACTACTTTGTAATCCCTCGACCTCTCGAAAATAGCTCGCTAGCACAACGTCTAACGTATTTTGTAGGGCGTAAAGAAAATGCAGCAAAGACATCATTTTAAAGAGACCCGCCCGCCGAAGCAGGGAGAGAGGAAGTCTCTTCCAGCCGGCTACATCACTGTGCAGTCGGACCAAGGGGGGAAGGAGATTCCTAGCATAACGGACCGCGGGGTCCAAGCAGATAATTATCCCCAAATACTTAAACCCATCCGTAGCTATTTGGATCGGGCAATTTCGCGGGGGAATCGGGGCGTCCCCACTAAGAACGAATAACAACGATTTACCCCAATTTATAGAGAGCCCCGAATTTCTTCCGAAGGAGGACAACACGTTGCAAACCGCATCCAGGGATCTCCTAGGTGAGTCCAAATAAAGTAAAATATCGTCTGCATACAGAGAGATCCTATCCTCCCACTGTGGCGACCACCGGAGACCCCGAACTGAGGGCTCCCAGCGGATCCAGGCGGCCAACTGTTCCATAGCCAGTGAGAACAGAAGGGGAGAAAGGGGGCAACCTTGCTGGGTGCCTCGTCCAAGACGAAATGGCGATGAGACCCGGTTATTCACGATTACCTGGGCATGGGGTTCAGTATATAACAAGTGGACCCAGCGGATGAAATCAGAGCCGAAGTCAAATTTAGCAAGGACAGCCCACAGGTAAGGCCATTCTATTGTATCAAAGGCCATTGTTGCATCGAGCGATGCTATTACAGTGGGTTCCATCAGGGTGTGAGCCCTGGTGGGGACCCCATGCAACCGACGCAGATTGAGGGCCGTATTCCTATGGGGGATAAAACCCGATTGATCGGGGTGTATCAAGCCACTGATCACCTTAATCAATCTGGTAGACAGGATCTTAGCAAGGATCTTGGGTTCCGCATTTAATAACGAAATAGGCCTATAGGAAGCACAACAGGATTTCGGTTTGCCCTCCTTATGAATAACGACTATAGAGGCCACCCTATGATCATAGGGTAGTATCCCCTTCTCCCGAGCTTCAATGAACATGTGCCGCAGGTAGGGAGCAATCCTATCGGGTCGAAGTTTGTAAAGCTCAATTGGGATCCCATTAGGCCCCAACGCCTTACCGGAGTTTAAAGAGCGAACCGCCTGGGCTACCTCATCCGTGGTGAGGTTACTATCCATAAATTCCCGATCTTCCCTAGACAAACACTGGATCTGAAAGTTGCGTAGCATCAATTGGGAGTCCTCCTCGGGGAGGTCCGAGACCGATGTGTACACATTGTAAAAATACTGAGCAAAGCTATCTAATGTAGCCTGGGGATCAGTGAGATGAAACCCGTCCTCTGTCACAAGCTCTGGGACAACCCGATCTGCCCTATCCTTCTTGCCCGGCCAAGCAATAAGCTTCCCAGCTTTATCCCCAACGTCATACAGCCGACCGTGCTGCTCTCTACTCAGGGCTTTAGGGCTGTTCGTAACCAGCGTTCTATACTCATGCTGTTTGAGACTAAGGACATGCTGCCTAGCAAGAGTCACTTCCTGTTCCAGTTCCCCCTCTAGGCCCATAATCTCAGCCTCCACCTCAACAATTTCTTTATTCCGGTCTTTCTTAGCTCCTGCTATCAGCGAAAGAGCCTGACCCCGAAGTACAGTCTTGAAAGCCTCCCAAAGCGTAATGGGTGAGGGCACCGATCCCTCGTTTTCAAGGAAGTAGTGGTCTAATGCCTTGATCAGATCCCCTCTAATCCTGGGATTATGTAAGTGCCAGGGATTAATGGGGGCTACTCTACCCTCAGAACGGAAGGCCACACCGAAACGGAACCAAAGCGGGGAGTGATCGGATATTCCCCTAGTGAGGTGCGTTGCTTCCAACACACAAGATGCATAAACAGCAGGGACAAGACAGTAATCCAGTCTAGACATGCTACTACGAGCCCCAGAGTGAAAGGTATACTGTTTCTGATCCAGATAGAGCAGTCTCTGGCCATCAACCAAACCCATGGTCTCGAGGAAGTCAGGTAACCAGCCATGAGCGCATCCCACATCCCTCGGGGGATGCCTGTCAAGAGCTCCAGAGACGACCGCGTTTAAGTCACCCCCCAATATTAACAAACCACTATGGAGATCCAGCAGAGCCTTACCCAAATCAACAAAAGTAAGGGCTTGCATGCCAGGAGGCACATACACAGACAACAACGATAGAACATGCCCCTCCCAGCGACCCGTCACACCAACATACCTGCCCCTAACATCTTCAAAGACAGAGTCAATCACCAATGGGAGCGTTTTACGAGTGAGGATACCTACTCCCCTATAGCCAGTAGTAAAGCCTGCATGCGCCACTAATCTGTAACCCATTCTATGCATCGCTTTACATGTATTTCCCACCAAGTGGGTTTCCTGTAGCAAAACCACATCAGGAGCATACCGTTTAAAATACTGAGGAACCAGACTACGCTTGATTTTATCACCCAACCCATTGACATTCCAACTCAATACCTTTAGTTCCCTAACCCCCATCATCGAACACACAGATGGAGCGATCACCCCCCAACCACTGAGCAGTTTCCAATTCAATGCCTTGAAAAACTCCGGTGTTGTTGCACTGCAGCCGGGGTCTATGATTATCCTCCACTCAAGACCCGGCATTCATCAGGAGTAGCCCGCAAACTTCGGGGCCGCCGTAATCAGGATGGCGGCGGCCGATCGCGGCGCCGATTGCAGCGTCTGGCTCCGCTCGGTAACCGCAATCGATTCCTGCGGTCCGGCGTCAGGAAAAATGTCAGGATGGGCCCGGGGCGGCGGGGGCTCGGGAGCCTCTAACTTACGCGCCCATTTTACACGCGCGCAAACTCCTCCTCCGGCGTCCTGCATTATTAAACACTATAGCAGACCATTTTACTTGGGTGATATGAGCAAATGTATTTTGTTCAAGGGAGGCTCAGTACAATAAAGTTTGAAGATAAGTGGTCTACAGGTCAACTGAGAAATTCTGAGGGCTAGCTTGTTGTTCGTTGAAGGCTGAAGGAGAGTTTCTGTGACCTAACCGGGAATCTCTGGGAGATGCCCAAAGGTATCTGACGTCCAACCAAGGGTGTCGGAGGACAAGCTCCTGAAGTCTGTGTATCAGTTCAGAGGGGTATCTGAAGGCCTCTTGAGATGAGATGTCCCAGCTTAGGATATCTGAATAGGCCTGTAGATACCCTAAGCTGACCCTTTCTGGTTACTAGTAAATCTTGCCTGAGCGGTGGTTGAGGGCTGACTGGGATGTGTGAGAGTCTCTACTGGTTGGTTGAAAGTCTATAAAGGCCAGCTTTGGACCTTGAAAATCAGACGGTGATATCAGATGGTCACCCGAGTGTCTCTGAGAGTTGGTTTAGGGCCAATGGTGGCTGCCAGAGTGCCCACTAAGTGCTCAAGGACTGGCTGAGAGTATCTCAAGGGCAAGTGGGGTTCTATGTCGGCAGTTTGTGGCCTTCAAGGGACAAGCAAGGACATCTAAATGACTTGCAGAGTGGTCCTGGAGGTCAGCTGATGCTTATGGAAAACCAGCTAAGTGGAGCTGGCTGACTGTGGGACGATACCTGGTCCACAACATTGGCACTGGTAGGCAGTTGCAGTATCTGGGGCACAGCATAGATATTGACTGACATATGGGAATACCTTGGGTAGAATATGGATGTTGATTGTCAAATTGAAAATACATTTGCCTTTGTCAAGGGGAATGACTGTTATATTAGACACAATGGGCACATTGGGGTATTGACGCATGGACCAAAGCCACACACAATGGCAGTGATGATCTGAGCACAATAGCAGCGGCTAGTATATGATTTACCTGAGCAAAGAATTGCGAAACAATTACAAGTGTATTTTCAGGAAATGACGGATGATGTTCGTGGTGGGGGATAGTTTAAGGGCTTAGAATGAAAAGATTAATTTGTGCACAAAATCGTTGTATTGAAAAGTTATTAAAAGGTTGTATTTCAGGAGAAGCATAGTTTATTTACAAAAAAATGAAAGGAAGCAATTTAGGGACAGTCGATGTGCTTTAATCAAGCGGCAAGCTGTTTCCGTACAAAATGAGTGCCTTTATAAAATACTTTAATCCAATATTATACTTTTAATTCACATTGCAAAATTTACTTCATTCCCCTCACAAATTTATATGTCATGGGTCACAGGCATCTCGTCTGCTTTTTGAGCACGTAGTACTCTAAGATTACTCTCTAACATATGCCTATAGACAAATGTGTCCATCTATATCAAAACAGGTGCTCATGTAAAGCGCTCTGATACCCGATGTCGCAGGTCTAGTTTGCGCTATATAAAACTCTTAAAAATAAAAATGGGATGAGTGAAAGAGATTGCCAGGATGCACAAAATCAAATCCTGCCTATAACTCTCTCCACCACCAACACCTTTGATATCAAAGTACATCTCATACAAGTATCCTCAAACAAGTGTTAGAAAGTACTAGGAGCTGAATGTGCTTCCACGTATTCAAACCTTCTCGTGGGTTACCTGGAAAAGAAATGAACGGGGTGTCACGTCGTCCTCACAATGACGAGTCCAACACTGGTGATGGTTCCAACAGCGCTTTATTCATTCACCCCTTCTTCTACTCGTCCCTACACTAACTGCCCCTTTCCTTTGCCTACGCTCCTCCCTTTCCTGTCCCTCCCACATCTCCTCCCACCAACTACTAGACGGCTAAACCACGTTCTTACACGGGGGATGAAGCCTCATCTGAGTACCTGTCTCTTATCATATTTTAGGGCATGTGCATAGAAGATATTATTCTGATTTGGTAATGGGAAAGGAAGAAACTCCTGGAATACCTTTCCATTTTTAACTCCAACCCATACAATATCGCACTTGCATACCATATAGGCCATAACTGTATTTCCTTGGTATAAAACTTTATATGTAGAAGGAAGTACTTTATTCAAGACTATACAGGTAAAATGTAGCAGCCAATTCCATGCTGCATGCCTTAAGTGGACATCCTTCCCACTGCACCCACAATGTACCCAAAGGACAATTGCTCTGGTTTAAAAATACCAGTAGCAAAGAAATACCTTCAAAGCCAAAGCTGATGCTGCTTTCAAGATTAACAAGCATTGACAAAGTCAATAGGTCTCATCTATCCGAGATCTACTCACTCTGTCAATGTTTTATTCTTTTTTATTAGCCATGTTGTACAACATTGTGACTGCTGTGCAGCATGGCTGAAAGTAAATATAAAAGTGCTATAATGTGGTCAACACTGTCTTGTTGCAGGGATTCTGCACATACACAGAACTACACACAAGATTATGGGACCTTGCTGTATAGGGACTGAGACTTCCTACCCTCCCCTTGCTAAGAAGAAGTATTATTATATAATTGCAGATCTCTGGGCTTTGTCTGAAGACCACATACCTTAGACTATAGATTTTAGTTCTACATCATAGGTGCGTTTTTGCTCTTCTCCCTGGAAAAGTCCCTTTCCAAGAGCTCCACAGCTTTACTGTTGTTTGACCAAACTCCTAATTAAATATGAGGAAATAAAGACTAGTGGCAAGGTCAAATGGTTACAAGCAGAATTATTGGAGACTATGCTCAGTGGACCACTTACTCTTGAGGAACTGATATATCAAAATGTTCCTGAGCAGCATAGCCGAACCTTGATTAGCCTCAAAATCTAGTAAAAGGAACAATCAAAACAAGGCTAGCGGCCTGGTAAAATAGTTGTTTGATGTAACACTTGAGATATTGTTTTTAATATTAGGTAACTTATAAAATGTTTTGTTTACATTATATCGGAAGAAGTGTAAATATCATAAGAAATAGTTTTATCTTTAGACAACACAAAAAGTGCTATTTGTTTTAATGTTGCTATTGATGTGGTTTTAATTAACTGAGAAATAAACTTATTTTGTACCTTTTTTTGTACCTCTCCAAGAGTGTGCTCCCTATGCATTCATACCCTTAATATCAAAGTTTGAGTTTTTAGAAGCAGCTGCATTGGTATGTTTAGTTTAGGTGGTAGGGAACAGAATAACAAAGGGAATTGCTTATCGACCTTGCTCACAATATTCAGACTAAACTCCAGGAACAGGCAGAGAACGAACACAGCGGACAGTTCTCATGTGAAGGGCATAAACAAAGTTGTTTGAAAAAATTAAGCCATGTAGTAACGTGCACAAAGGTGCATCATGGATGCAGGCCTCATGCTAACTTAGTAACGTCAACCATGTCCCTAATATGTGAGTCATTGAACCAGTATACTATGTTGATGTGGGCTCAGACGATGTACAAAATGGATGTCATGCATACGTTAAAGAATGTTTGGCTGAGCGATGATCCTTGAGTGACTCCGTATTTTAGTTTCTAGGGTTCTGACGTGTAGGGGGAAGACTAACGTTTGGGTTCTGTCTGTTGGAAAGGAGGATATCCACTTGAGGGCTGGTCTGCAGATACCCAAATACTGAATCTTTCTGATGAGTGACTTGTGGGAGACTGTATTGGAAGCTGTGGAGAGGTAGATGAGGATGAGTGTGGCTATTTCTCTTTGTTGGAGGATGCTTCTGATGGCATTGGTGGTCGCAATGATGGCTGTCTCTGCTGTGGTTGGTGTGAAAGCCAGATTGAGAGTTGGGTATTAATGGCTTTCGCCTTGACTTTAGCTGGAAAAGGCAGGAGCGAGATTGGTCTGTAGCTACTGAGGGTGTTTTGGTCCACTGTTAGTTTCTTCAATAGGGTATTGACTTATTCATTTTTCCAGCAAGATGGGAAGGTGGCAGTGGTTATGGAAGTGTTGATGATAGCGGTGATCATAGGGCAGATGATGGTTCATCCACTTGTATATGAAGTGGGGACATGTGTCTGAGGTGGCTCCTGAGTGAATTGTATTCATCAGGGTGGTGGTCTCTTCATTTGAGAGGGGCATCCAGTTGCCTAACTGCTGATTGGCGATGATGGAGGTGTTCAGCTAGCCAGAGGAGTTTGTATTAGTATGCTGTGAGTCTAATGTGTTGTAGATCTTGGCAATCTTCTGTTCAAGGAAGTTTGAGAGGCCTTTGCAGAGTGCTTGGGATGGGATGATGTTGTGGCGGCAGGTGGGGGATTGGAAAACTCCTTGATGATGGAGGAGATTTCTTTGCCATTGTTGGAGCTGGCTGCGGGTCGTAGAGCTAGGGCCTTTTTCTTTGCATGTCGTAGTTGTTGGTGGTAAAGGTTGAGGGCGACTTTGTATATAGATCTTGCGGTGGTGTTTTTGTCAAGTCTCCATTTTCTCTCAAGTTGTTTGCAGTGGTGCTTGGACTCCCTGAGGCCATTCAAGTATTAGCTGGGGCATTTGTTGTTTTTGTAGGTTTTGTTTCTGGTGGGAGCGGTTTGGTTGGCGCAGTTGGTGAGTCATTTACTGAATACCTTGGTGTTGACATTGAGGTTCCTGGTGTGGTTGGGTGGGCATTCCTGTAGGGTCTTGGTCCAGTTTTCTTTGAATATTTTGTGCCGGTCTCTTGATGGTGCTTTGGGTTTTTCTGGTGGGGTGGCTAGGTGGGTGGGTATCTTGAAATGTATGATGTAGTGGCCGAACCATGCGAGTGTAGTTGTGCGGATGGTGGTGATCCTGTTGTTGGAGGTGAAAATAGTGTAGAGGGTGTGACCAGCTGTACAGATTGGTCAGTGGACGTGCTTGGTGAGTCCAAGGTTGCTGAGGCTGTCAAGGAGGGCCAGGGAGTAAGGCTCTGTGGTGTCTTCCAGGGAAAAATTGAGAATTCTGAGGGTGATATAGTTGGTTGATCTGATGGAGAGGGCAGGATTTGAAGTCTGCGATGCGGTTGCTGAATTCCGGTCGGGGCCTGTGGGATGGTAGGCGAGGGTTCCCTTAAGGGTGGTGTTGTAGTCCGTTTGTATTTTAAAGTGAAGGTGTTCAATTAGGTTTTTGTCCGAGTCCATGGTGATGGTGTAGTCAATCGTGTTTTCGTAGATGATAGCAAGTCCTCTGCCTGGTTTGTGCATTTGGTCCTGGTGTATGATTGTGTAGGCGGACAAATGGCTGGCGATGTCCAAGTTGGAGGCTGGGTTGAGCCATGTTTCGGTACGGAAGAGAAGGTTGGGTGTGGTGCTGGTTGTGTCGACGTCTGAGGTGTTGCAGGTGAAATCGCAATGGGTGTAGGAAAAAGGTCCTACTGTGGTGCTGGGGTATGCGCAGCAGCAGCATGTTTGCCGGTATGTGTTGTTGAGGTCACAGAGGGTGGTAGAGGAGAAGTGGAAGCGTTTGTTGGCTCAATTGGCTGCTGCTGTGGTTGTGGTGTTGCGTTGAATGATCGTGGGGCTAGGGTTCCTAGTGCTTGGTGCAGTGCAAGCGCAGATGGGCACAGACAGACTTGCCTTTGGCACACCTTCCGAGCATCAGTATTGTGCCCACTGCGTGGTCGCACAGTGGCCTGCATTAAGTAGGTCCTTTGGTGGACGGGGCACCTGTTAGTGGGAAGAACAATGAGGGGGAAAACCCAGGTGGGAAACTCCGGGCAGCGGCGGAGTCCCATGGTCCAAAGGTGGCAACTGAAACATGCTGATCATTTAAATAATCTGAGGGGTTCCTTCCCTAACATTCCCTCCTCCCCTACGTCTTCCATTACGTATCGCATAAATATACTGATTATTTTCTTTCCAGTTATGAATTTGGTCTGCCTTATCATTGGCTGACTTAACACACTACTATTAACCTTTTAAGAATGTTCTCACAAGCCGGATACATTCATCTTTATTATTAAATCCTGGATTTTGATCCTCAATATTTTGACAAATCCACACAAGGCCCATCTTGCTGTATTAGAAAAAATCTTGTCATATGGCCATAGGATCACTTAGGGTGCCAATTCTCTATTTATATTATGTAGGTTAATTGTTTAGCTCCTGTATAAAATCCATCACAGAATTAAATGATACTTTGATGGCTTGAATACCAAGTGGCAGATTATACTATTAATATATTATTCTAATGCTACTCAATAGTTCTTAGATTACCCATCGATCAATAACTTTAACAATGCCACCAGGGATCAAATTACCGGAAAGCTGCAAACAGAGCTCAGCCTAACTTATGATATACATAATTGTTTGACAAACTAAGTAGCTGGTGCCACGCTTTGAAGTCCATATGTTTGACAATAGCTATCCCTCAAACCAAAAGTAGCCTCAAACACAAAAGAACAGCATAGCATAAGGTGATTTTTAAATTCTCGGGAAGTGTCCATAAAGCATTCGAGAGCCATGTGATCTCTTCAAAGAGTTGCAAAGATTCTTAAGTCCCTCATGAACTGCTATTTCCATTCCTCATGTGCAGGAAATATGTTTCACCTTAAGGATTCCTTTTCATCAAACAAGTCTGGTAAATCAGTCCATCCACAGGATTCTGACACTTCTACCAATATCCTAGTAACACTCCACTTCTTACAGCTTCTCTTCCACTAAAGCCATTTCTAAGAAATACTATCTCTACAGACTGTCCTCAGACCAAGCAAAAACTCAGCAATCCTTTGACATACAGAATTTATAATAGTGTACATCAACAACCTAGTAACACAAAATGCTGGACATTTTCTTATATAGTACCAATATGATATTTAGTTTGTGTTGTCTTGGTTTCTCAATTATCTTCCTAAAAAGGCAGCTGAAGAGTATATAAAGGAAGTAGGATCAGAGAGACACTCACTATATCAGATCAAGGAATTAGAAAACTTATCACTAAAGTTATGGTGATAAGAGCAATCAAGAGTCTCCAACTGCCAAAGGCACCAGTCCCTGATGGCTTTACCCCACTGTTCCATAGAACTTTCTAGCCATAGCTCCTAGACCTTCTGGTGAGACTATTTAGCTCCCTTGCCTCACAGGGCCAGGCCTTGCACATGTTTCAGGGGATCACTGAAATATTATCGACGGGCACATTATCGACTTACCAAAATATCGTAGAAAAATTATCGACGACAAAAATATCGACTTTCTATACTTATTACACAAACTACAAAAATATTGAGTAAAAAATATCGAGTACTAACTATATCGAATACATAAATATCGCTTAAATAAATATCGACTACAAATATATCGTTGGACATGAAATTAGCCCTAACACTACAAAAATATCGACTACAAAAATATAGACTACCAAAATATCGTAAAAAAATAAATATCGAGTTCATGTTTGTACACTTTTATTTATAAAATACCATCTTTATCATCAATAAAAGTCATTTCTCAATAAAAAATACATTTCACATATAATACCTGTTACTTACATAAAATTACTATTAATCCACATTTGCTATACATTCTATTACATGCATTTTATCATTTTCTACATATTCTTTGCATTTAACTAACATTTTCATTACTTATTTTCACATATAAATATATTTCATTTAAACACGAACCTGCTTTAATGCGGGAATCACCACATACCACCATTCTCACATCAACAAACACTCCAATTAACTAAAAAAAATTCAAACTAGCCTATACTATGCTTCCTTACATCCTACAACCAATCAAATCAAAGCACACATAACACATATACTATGAAAGGGATACATGCATTCTACCATTTGTTGCTGCTACCTCTCTGGAAAGTAGATGCCAACACTCTGAAGATTTTGTTGCAGAACAAACATCTTTAAAGATCCAGCTCACTAGCTAATTAATCAAGTAAGTAACACAGCATTTTTGTAGAAAACTAAATTAGAAGTGCACTATTTTCCTTACATCTCCTAAGTCTTACACTTATTTTATTTTCATCTCTTCCTACTTTTCTGATAGAAACTACTCCAACACAATTCCTATTACATGGTCATATTTCTTCACGTGCAAAATCAGATAGTAAGTATATAATAATTCTCTGTTATACACCAACTGCTGTTTTTAAACACTAATTTACAAGAGTATTTAATTTTTAAAAACATTATCCTTACAGATATACTGAAATTGTCCTATTTCTACAGCAAAAACGATAAAACTACACTAATTACACATGTAAGTATAGATGTGTTTGTTATAAAACTGCCAATTTCATTAATGCACATTTCGAAACAACATATCTTGCTTTTTACATCTTCCCTATAGATCATTTGAAAGATCCAACATCAACTATACCAAAACACAAGAGTACCCTTCTGAAAAATGTAAGTATAATTGTAATTTGGCAAAAAGTGGGCACAAAAAACGCTAACTATATTCTTAACACCATGTTATATATTTTGAATTGCCTCTACAGATATTCTGAAAACATCATACATCTATTCTACATATCATATGAAAACATCCAACACAAAATATACCAATATACAAGAATAGCCTTGTAAAAAATGTAAGTATACTTGTCATTTCTCAAAAACAGCCGAAAATAACAGACTATGTTTTTAACAACATGTTATCTATTTTATATTTCCTCTACAGATATTCTGAATACATCATACAGCTATTCTACCTACAACAAAGAAAACGACATATTTAGAAGTTAGTATACGTTTAAATCTGTTACATTTCCAAACGGTTCAATATTAAAATTATAATATTTTGCTTTTATTTCTTCTATCTACTCTACAGATCAGACCTGTACTAACTTGATGTACTCCAGCAATTACTACTATTCTACTATTTAAACAAGTAAGTATATGTAATGTTTAAATCAAATGCACTAGTAAGCAAAAATGACAACTGCTTTTGAGTAGGAAATACGTTTGTTATGTGTAAACATTAACGTTGCTTTTCTATATTTTCATACCAACAGCAAATAAAGACATACATACAAGAACATCATTTAAAAGACATTTCTGCTTCTGTGAATACTACTTTGATTAACTGTACGTATAAATGCTTCAATAATGATGTTAGCACCACAAAAGTAAAAAAATGTGTTCTGATTTTGTTTCTTTCTACTCTTTCCTAGAACAAGTAAATCAAAATGACTGAAGGTGCAGAATTTGTCATGTCTCAGAAAAATAAATTACTATTATGCTACATGGGTTATGTGTATAATCAGGAGAGACAAAGTGGTAGAAAGGTTTTTTGGAAGTGTACCAAATATTACTCCAACAAATGTTATGGGAGGGCCACTACTGAGGAAACTAATGTGCTATTTACTAGAGAACATAATCATCCCCCAAATGTCACAGAAATTGAAATTAGAGATGCTTTAGAAAGTATTAAAAGTGCTAGCACACAAAGTGACAAACCAACCACACAAATCCTTAAAGAAGAACTGGTAAAAATCCCAGCCCATGCTTCAGGTCAACTACCCTCTATTGACTCCCTGAAACGCACAATTGCACGCACTAAACGACTCACTAGCACAACCCAACCCAACCCAACTAGTTTTGAGGAAATTATTATTTCACCAGAAATGGCCATCACACACAATAAAGATACATTTATTCTTTTTGATAATGAAAGCAGTACAAACAGAATAATTATGTTTGCAACTGCAAGTAATTTACGAAAAATCCAACAGTGTCCCCAATGGATGATGGATGGAACATTTAAACCCTGCCCAAAACCTTTTTATCAACTGTATTCCATCCACGGTTTATACCATCATTCTAACATACCTTTCATTTACTGTTTGCTACCCAACAAACAGCAAACAACTTACACCGAAATTTTAAATGTTCTCAAAATGGAAATCAATAATTATTTTCCCGAAAAAATAATTATTGATTTCGAATTAGCTATGATTAATAGCATTTTGAGAACATTTCCCCACACAGCAATCCAGGGTTGCTATTATCATTTTAATCAGAGTATATGGAGGCATCTCCAAAAATCTACTTTAAGTATACTATACTCTACAGATAGCACCTTTGCCTATCAAGTTAAAAAGTTAATAGCCCTCGCCTACGTCCCTGTTACAGATGTTGCTGAACATTACAATTTATTAATTGACAGCGCATATTACAAAAGGAATGAGGATAAACTAACACCATTGCTAGACTATTTTGAAGACACTTGGGTGGGAAGGTTGCACAGATCTGGACATCGACGCCAGCCCAAATTCCAAATCCCTTGGTGGAATGTCTATCTTAGTACTTTAAACCAAGAGGCTAAAACCAACAACAGTGTAGAAGGGTGGCATAATGCTTTCCAAGCAACTACAAACAGAGGCAAACCCACATTCCATAACCTTCTAGAAGCTTTGAAAAAAGAACAAAGCTATCAGGAACTAAGAATGGAACAATCAGTGTCACAAATAGGTCCAAAACTCACTAAACAAACAAAACAAATGTTCCGACTACTTCAAAGTCAAGTCACACTATACCCTACAACTAGAGGATTAGAATACCTGGCAATAATAGCAAAAAGTCTACTATAAAAATGTAAACTAAATATACGAATGTCTTCTTACAATAATAGTAAAATTTACATGTCATAAACATATACAATGAATTATAAATAAAACATATTTGTTTGACAAACATGAAATTTATGTAAAAAAATTCGTAACAAATATGCAATGTTTATAATTTTTTCACACATACACATAACATTAAAAATCGACATTTCCCACCCAATCAAAATTGTAAAATAAATACTTACAATTTTTGGAGATGAGAGACGCAATCAAGGAAAAAGCAATCCATACAATCCAATCCAATATCTTAATATTCCAATATGGGAAACCCTCAAAAACCCGAAAATAAAATGTAAAACGTAAAAAAACGCTCCCGGAAATCCCGAAAACAGTAGTGTGGACACTTTAGGATTTAAAGTTATATACACACAATTAAAAAAAAACGGTCACGCATATCAATGTATCAATCCAAATCGAAACCCTCAAAAATACCCGAAAAAGGTTTAAAAAGTGTTAAAACCGCTCCTGGCAAACACGAAAAATAGGAGATAAATGTCAAAATATAAGCATAATAACTTAAACATTTGTTTCTCCGTTAAAAAACACGCTTCCTTCCATGTAGTTTTCATGCGAGGAACCGAAACCTGTAAAAGAACATACATAACGAAACCCACCCACAAATACCCCCTTCACATTTGTAAATATACTAACAATTAACATTAACCATGTAAGAAGACATTTCCGAAGACTTAAAATAAGACTTGAAGGAAAAAAAGCACGACACATCTATAACGGAGACTTTTCATCCAAACGCTACTTAAACTATTAATACATACACCAAAAAACACTACAAAGTTCGATTATACCCTCAAACATGACCACTTACTTATAATTTGTAGTTAAAAATAACCTTACCTCTCTCCACGCGAAGCAACTCCCAACCGCGAGCTTCTCCAGTCCAGAATGGAGCGCAATAACCTTACGCGGTAAAAAAGTAGTCCCCTTAACCCATTTGTGTAAAAGGATAATAGAAAAAACAATGTAATATGTAAAATATATAATACATACACATGTATAATGTAACAAATTAATACACTATACTCATGACAATTTTCCTTTATTAAGAACAATAATTATATTTAATATTAATTAATATATAATATTTATTATATATTAATAATATTTCAAAATTATGTAAGACTTTGAATAAAAGATGTAAATATTTTGTTATTGTGTATATTTATATGAATAATTTTGTGTTTAATTTTAATTAAACATTATAAATGTTTATGGTAATAATTAATAATGATAAATAATATAACTTATTTATTGTTATTATTGTAACAATTAGAACCATTTACTATAAAAAGAATGGCCTGAAAAAAGTATCTATTTTATCTGTGAATGTATATATTTTTGAAAATAATAAATGATTGTTTATGTTTATTAATTAATAATAATAATAATTAATAAAATAATTATTATTATTATTAATTATTACAAAAAGTTTTATAATAATTTCTAACTATAACAAAAGTATATAATTGCTTAACTAATATTTTGTCAATACCAGATATTATAATTAAACATATTGTTTCCCTATACAATTATAAACTTTACAACCAAATCGATTTATATGTTTAATGTAAAAACAACATTTTCTGAAATATACACCAAGAAAATTTTTTTTTTGTATTTCAATTTATCCTAACAAATGTAATAATAGTCATGTTACTTGTTAAAATTAAAAATGTATTATATATATTTTATTATATTAATATTTAATATTAACATTATTAAATATTAATGTAAGCAATGTATAACAAATCATTGTTTTATGTATTTCTATATAAATACTTTAAACTGTAAGTGACTGATGGGAATATGTAAAATTTACTGAAAGAATGTTGTAAACAATTTTTTTTTACATTGACAACATGTATATAAATGTAAAGATGTTATTCTGTGAATACTAAAAGTCAAGAAAATGTGATGTTATATTTGTTTGTGATTGTATTGTAGTACACAATAAAAAATTACAAAATTGTTTAATAAAGTTATTTGAAAACATCCATGTTGCATTAATTTTTAATATTAAAAGACAGTAATGAACAAATGTATACAAATGTGCTGCACACTGACCAATTTTATATGTATTATTACTACTCCAGTCAAGCTAATATCATAGAAGCTGCAGGACACTAGCAAAAAATTATTTACTATTCCTACTACACTCAAGCTAATATCATAAAATGTGGTGGAGACTGACCAATGTTTATTTATTAATCCAACTCCAGTGTAGGTAATATCAGTGATGGTGCTGGACACCAACCAATTAATAATTAGAATTCCAACTCCACTCTAGCTACTGTCTGGAAACATGCTAATACATATATGTTTTTGATCAAAATAAAACGTAATAATGTAAAGTTATAATATTTTCTATTTTCGTGTAATAGATTTAATGTATCAGTGTTTTATGTTACACTATACATCAGCACTCTAAAATACCCAAAACTGTCCCAAAACACTAAAAATACCCCTTCACCCTAAAGGCCAAAACGGACCCAGAACCCTACAAATACCCCTTTATCCACAAACTTAAAACTGACCCAGAACCCTACAAATACCCCTTTACTCAGAAACTGAAAACTGACCCTCAACCCAAAAAATACCCCTTTACCCAAAAACTGAAAACTAACCCAGAAGGCCAAAAATATCCCTTTACCCACAAACTGAAAACTGACCCTGAACCCTACAAATACCCCTTTACCCACAAACTGAAAACTGACCCTGAACCCTACAAATACCCCTTTACCCACAAACTGAAAACTGACCCTGAACCCTACAAATACCCCTTTACCCACAAACTGAAAACTGACCCTGAACCCTACAAATACCCCTTTACCCAAGAACTGAAAACTGACCCAGACCCTTTAAAAAACTCCTTTACCCACAAACTGAAAACTGACCCTGAACCCTACAAATACCCCTTTACCCACAAACTGAAAACTGATCCTCAACCCAAAAAATACCCCTTTACCCAAGAACTGAAAACTGACCCAGAAGTCCAAAAATATCCCTTTACCCACAAACTGAAAATTGACCCTGATCCCAAAAAATACACCTTTACCCAAGAACAGAAAACTGACCCTGAACCTCAAAAAAACTCCTTTACCCACAAACTGAAAACTGACCCTGAACCCTACAAATACCCCTTTACCCACAAACAGAAAACTGACCCTCAACCAAAAAAACCCTTTACCCAACACCTAAAAACTGACCTTAAACACTATAAATACCCCTTTACCCACAAACTAAAAACTGACCAAGACCCCAAAAAAGACACCTTTACCCCTGAACTTAAAACTGACACTGATTATTAAAAAACACCCCTTAATGCACAAACTGAAAACTGACCCTTAACGCTTTCAAAACCCATTTACCCACAAACTTAAAAATGTCCCAAATCCCACTAAATACACCTTTACTCACGAACAGAAAAATAACCCTGAACCCTAAAAAATTAACCTATACCAAAAACTATTAAACTGAGCCTGAACACTATAAATAATAATGAACACAACATTAAACATTAATATATAATTAACAAAAAAATAATATTTTACAAAAACAAAAATAAAATATATTATCACATTAGCTATAATAATAAATTTGATTAATTAATATTGTTTAATTCCAATTAATTAATTAACATCAACATAAATTTAAACATTACATTTAAATGTATCCAATTAATGTAATTAAGTCATTATTATAAATTAATTACCAATTAATTATTTTAAATAATATGCAATATATTAATTAGATCATTAACTAATTATAATTAATGTGTTAGCAATTTATAAATTTAAATAATATGCTAATTCTTAATAAAATAAATCACTAATTATTAATAATTAATAACCAATGTATCAATTAAAATAATATACTAATCAATTTATTAAAACAATAATTAATAATAATTAATTAATCAATTAATCAATTAAATTATATGCAAAATACTTAATAAAACAATTAACTAATTAATATTAATTAATTACCAATTAAAATCTAATTAAAACAATTACCAGACATATATTGATTAATTAATTATTATTAAATTACTTCCCACCCTATTCCCCTATAAACCCACAACCCGCTCCTAAACATTAAGTACTATTTATTTATATATTATATATATATATTTTTTTTAAATCATTTTTTTCCAACATATTCTCGATATTTTTTACTTTCACTATATTTCGATATTTTGTCTGGTCGATATTTTTGAGTCGATATTTTTGTATTCGATATTTTTGGGTCATTTTTACAGTCGATATTTTGTCCAACGATATTCCTATAGTCGATATTTAGTTAATGTCGATATTTTCCGTCGATATTTTGTCCATTCGATAATATGTAGTCGATATTATGTCCAGTTACCGTTTCAGGAGGCCAAGCCAAAAGGGGTACTTAAGCCTGGGAAAAGCAAGGAGGAATGTAGGTCTTATAAACATATTCAACTTTTGAATGTCAGTGTGAAGATGTACACCTCTATCTTAGCAGTAAGACTACACAAGTGCTTCCTTCTGTAATCCAGCTAGATCACTCTGGCTATGTTGTCACAAAATGCAACACCAAGGCTGAAGAGCACAACAATATTTATTTTACTCCATGCTGAGAAGGCTTTTGACCGTGTGGATTTTGGCATCCTCATGGAGGTGATGACAGCAAGGGGATTCCCACACAATTCAAAGATGTGCTCTTGGTGGCATACTCGTACCCAAGAGCATAAATTAGAGTTAATAATATGCGTTCTTGGTATGTAATAATTATTCAATTAATGTGGCAGGGTGCCCACTCTTCCCTTTGTTATTTGATTTGTACCTTGAATCACACACTTGGAGGATCTGAACAATCAGGCAATTGAGGGGTTCAGTCTGGGCTTTGACATGTTGAAACTGAATATGTTTGCAGATTTCATATTGGGCTCTGTCTCGAACCCTATCTCATTAGTTTTGGCCCTATAGAGGAACTTGATCAATATAAGCGAGTATCAGGCTTTGCTATCAGTATGTACAAAGCATAAGCCTTAAATATTACAGGTTCACGGCACACTTTGCTCTGCCTAGAGTGCCCTCCTCTTACTATGGAGGGATAGGAGTATCTGCTTCCTCACCTAAATACCAAGGGGTGCTCTAAGTGAACCACACTTCTCTCGCAAATGCCATTTCCGGCACTCTATGGAATGACACAACTTGCATCTCTCTTGGTTGCGATGAAGTACATCGATCAAGATGACTGCTGTTCCAACACTTGGCTGTTCTCGTTCGTTGACTAAGCACTGCCTGCACAGTTCAATGGTTTTCTTCCAGTCTGCGTACAGGAGGATATTTAAGTCTGGAGGTATCGTGGTAAAGTACATTTCAGGTCAAGTCTACATCAAACTGATAACGGATTTTCGTTTAAAACCTGGCATGGAAAGATGTTCTCTGAGTACGCTCTAATTTTGAGAAGTTTGCCCACCATGTAAGACCTGCTATATACCAGAAATGGAAAATATGGTTGTCTTCACTTTTCCCGGAACCCAGCAAGTGTTGATGGGGTGGCGATGCAAATGCAACTCTCATTTATCCTGTGGTCGATGATCACTCTTTTACATTTTGTGCGCTACATCACAGAGTGTGCTTGGACTTTACATAACTTCATTTGTTAACTAGTACGTTAGGTAATCTATGCCCAGTCAAATTGTTTGGAACAGTTTTGAACGGGTCTCCTCTGCATTGTTCGCTTCATGTTTATAATGTCTTTTTGGACGTTATCCTTACAGTATACTTTTGTCCTGATGAAACATAGCTACATAGCGTGTTACATATCCTAGGTGGGATGGTTTTATGGGTATTGTTTGCCTGTTTTCGTATGTTTCATGTACTTACACAACCTTACATGAGGGTACTGTATTTCCATTTTTTTATTGCGGGAACGGTTTGGGTACTACTGCCATTACTACATTGTACATTACGTGTCCTCTACAGGGGGAGTTGTCATAATGGGTCTAGTTCCCATTTACATTTGTTTAGAGTTATAACCCTTACACAGGGTATCTTTGTATGGGTCATATTCCCATTTACATTATCTTCCCACCCCTATGTCAGGGGTAGGTTATGGGTGTTAGTCCCATTTAAACATACTATAAGTACATTATAATCCTTACACAGGATGTGTCTTTATGGGTTTCAATTCCTGCTAGTTTTTGTTCTCAATGGTGATCAGTCTCATTTACATGGTTCATGTCACTAACCTTTACATGAGGTATGTATGTATGGGTTAAAATCCCATGTCTCCATGTTTTTGACCCTCACACATTTTTACAGTACAGATTTTCATTCCTTACATTAGGAATCCCTGGATGGGGTACAGTTTCCTGTGTCTGTCTTCTTACTCTGCTGTTTATTTGCTCGTAAAGTTAGGCAAATATTGTGTTCATTTTAATATGAAAATGGGGGAGGATGAGTGATTCTTCTTGTGTGTTTATTCATCTGTTTTCTTTCTTGTTCAGTTCTCCTTGTGATGTTACATTTCCTTTTCATTCTTGGAAGTTGGACTATATTTGGTTGTTGGACATCCTTTGTCCATAGCTTTCCCTCACAGTAGTGTGATTTCATTCATCTATGTAATGGAGGGGACAGTTTCTCTGTTACCTTGTGTGTAGGGGTGTAAGGCAACCGGTTAGTTCCTGACGTGCTGTGTCATGCCTTCTTCCATGCCTGTCTGGCCAGTGGGTGTGTTTGAGGGTAGCCATAGGTGCGCTTATGTCAATCTGCTAACGTGTTGTTTCTTATGCCATATAATTTACTTCTACATTTGTGAAATTTATAGTAGGAGAGGATGGGTCATATCTAATTGTGTATATTTACCCATTGTTTCCTCTTCATTTACTTATACGCATCTTTTTGCTCTTTCCTTTTAGCTTAATTTTTATTGCATTTAAATAGCTGCATTTTTGTACTTTACTTAATTCCTTTTCATGGTTCTTCTTGTTATAACTTCTTTCAGTTAACCAGATTGATGCTTCTGTTATATAAGTAAGGGGGATACGTAGTATCATCATTTTAATAACCTGCCATTATCTCCCACCTGCTCAGCCAGTGTGAATGTGTTGTGTGCTGCATGGAATGTTGGAGTGATGATGCGGATTGGAATGTTTGGGTGCCTGTGAGGTGAAGTGTGACAGTGGAAGAATGGGCCGTGCAGCAGGCAAGCTGCTCCTGGTGGGGATGCTTTATATGAAACTTTATCTTGCTTACTGGACTTAATTACTACAGAGCTTTCATGGATCATGAAGAGTAATAGGAGAGTAACAGTAGCATGTCAGTTTTCAGCACTACTCTGATGGTCTGGGATTTTGTGGTGAGCCACAAGAAAGTCTTAACAAGTTACCTCTCCCCATTTCCTCCACTATTTGGCAACTCAAATTTCCAGCTGAGCATGAATCGTGAAGTTTTGAAATGCTTGGAGGACAGATGTCTCAATCTAGTAAATTAACTATAAATGGAACCCGAGTAAGGGAACGATCAAAGATGTGTCCTGTTCTGAGTATTGTGGAGTGCACACAGATGGAAGTTTCAATGTGTGTTGGAAAGGAAGCTAGTCATAAAGTTGAACAACACTGAAGGGAGACGGTAATTCAGTTAGACCAAGGGAGTCGTTAATGTAGATAGGCAGGAAGCAAGCTTTAAACTTCTTAACCATCTGGCACTATTACCCTTGTGGAGTATGCATCTTTAGCAATTCCAAATCAGGCCTTTGTTGGAGACAGGTGGATAATGCCTCAAAATCCACAAATTCTGGGAGTAAGTGCTTAAAAGTACATATGCATCACAGTTTTAGCGATGTTTCATATTATACTGTTAAGCTGGATGCCAGTGGTTCCATGGTGACTAAAGAAGGTCTTAAGCCATTAGCCTTAGAGTTTCTGCTTACAGCCAAGGAGATGCTACTGTGGCGATGGGATAGAGACCACCCCCACTTATATTGAACATGTACCACAGACTATAGAGAGAGAGTTCAGTAAACAATGGGGCCTGTTGCTGCAGTTCTTCTCAATGGATGCCAGTCATCTTACATGCCCAGAATCTTTAAGGGGTCTCCTGATTATCCCCCCTTCGGTGGCATGAGATGGTAAAGGTCAGCACTAAATGCCTTGATGTATCGTCCTTTCAACCAAACTCAGTTGAGTTTTCTTAGTCCCTCATGTAAAGCACATAATCGGATTATGTGCCATGGATGGGGGGTTGAGTCTGGGGGTGTGGTGAGGGGGAGTTCTTAATTTTTTAGGTTTCTTGACTTAGTGATAAAACTCAATACAAAAACCTATTGAATCTATTTAAAACAAATCTCCCTCTACTTCTTTCCATGCCTCTATATTCCCATGTCTCCCCAATCCTGCACATCTGTCTTCTCTCTTTTGTTCCATTCAGCACTTTATGCACATGAATTTGATTGTTTCATTTACCCCCTTTATTGGCCAGCCCATTCGAGAAGTATTCAGCAGTGCAGACCCTGCACAAGCTGTAAGGCAGTTTATTGATATATCTCTTGTTAAGATCTGACACTTTAAACTCAGCCCATTTGCAGTATAGACAAGTCCTGCCTGCAAGTAACATTACTGGGAGTAGTGTTTTCCTCACTTCAGGCTGCAGAGAACAAGAGTACAGTGGCCAAACGGCTGCACAACTGTGACAAAGAGTACATTGAATGACGCATGGTGACAATGTTCCTTGCCTACCTTGACATGTATATCTACGGATGGTCTCCAAAGCCTGAGGAATTAAGGGGCACCTGGAGAACCATTGAAACACATTACCTGTTGGCCTTTGAAACTCAGACACCAGATACTATTTTGAGGTCATTGAATGTCAGAAACATACTTTTTAGGATTGATTGTTAATTGGTAGCAAGGGTGAGCAGTCATCGCTCCTAATGCATGATAAAATCCTGGGTCAAGTTAACACTAGAATGGTGTAAAGTAAAAATAATGTCCAGGCAGAATTACAACTTAGGTGAAAAACATAAGACCTAAATCATTTTAAAAAAATCATTAGTGCATTAAAAGGGTCATTCAACAGCTACTCAGTAAATGGCTTTCAATAAATGTTGTCTTATGCAGGGTTACACTTTGTTGTTATGTTATGTGTGTTTGTCTAGCGCCTTCAAACAATAGTATGGTACCAACGTACTTTTTCAATCGGGTGCTCTTTTAGCAATGTTTGAGGATTTCCCTAGGTCAGTTATGTTTTTATGGGAGAAATTAGTCAAACATCTGTTTTGATAATGGTTCCTGTTGGTTAATGTGAAGGAAAATGAGTGTGATCCTGCTAAATATTGTTGTGTGTTATGTGTATGGATGGATGAGAGACAGACTTTGAAGATTGTTTTATAAACCTCATTTCTAGCCAGGAAAAAAGCTGTGAATGTTCATGGGAAGTAGTTTTGCGTTGAACCCTGTTTGCCAACTGTATAGCTTTAGTTTAGTATCATGCTGTGTGCAAGGTGGGTGCTAGACGGTCTGTCTGTCCTATTTTGTTTCTGAAAGGCAAATTCTAATTGTGATTAGAAAGGTATAATGTAGTGAACTTGTATATGGTTGAAGATGCTTTTGGGTTCTCCAATGGGAGTTAATGATGGCATATTAGAATAATGCTGGGTCCCCTAGGTGATGTCTGTTCATTTGTAGCCTATTGATAACCTGCTATCTGGCAAAGGCTGGATGTCTGGTTGGCTGTGAGGAATGCAACAGAGAATAGGCAATGCAGACTGAATGTTAAAGATGGAGAAACAGAAAAATGCAATAAACTGAGGTGATGGAGTAAAGAAGCAGGGAGGATGTTAATGTGGGAAGGAAAAATACTCAGACAAAGAGAAAGAGCGAGGCAATGAAGGAGAGAAATGGAATTGAAGACGTGTATGCATGCATGTGCACATGAATAAATGATGAATAATTGCCAATTATTCTGATGAAGGAATCAGATCCTCCTTTTTGTTTGAAAATGTCCGCACTCAGACTACAGTCAATTACCTCCCCCTTATTACCTACAGGGCCTTCATGCTGACAAGGAGGTTGGTGGGGGAATTAGAGTTGTGGCAGTTCCCTCCATCTCCCAAAGTGCTCCAACGTCAGGGAGGGCAGTAGTCTCAGAGTTTTAAGAAGAGTTCTCCTCAGGATGCTGAATAAATTGCAAATGCATCACTGCAGTAACCTCTTATATGAGTGAGAATATTCTTCAGGGAGACCAGACGGAGGTTCTCGGTTTTTGGTGGTCCTCTCTAGTACCAATACTGGGGGGCTCCCAAGATAGAGGTCACCCCTACTCCAGTTTATTCTACAAGAAATTGGGTATTTTTTATGAGCAGGGTAACTCACTCACGTCCTCTTGTCACTTTTATATCCGGATGCTTTGTAAAATCATACCTCTTCTTCCTCTTCATTTTGGGCCATCGTGATCAAGCCATCATTTCTTAAACTGATAATAATAATTCCCTTCATCTAGGTCATCCCAAACATATTTTGCAGCAGATTCAACCTATCCAAAATTGTGCTTCAAGTCTTCTGACTTGGCCTTGCCCTATATGTTCTATTTCTGGCCACCTCAAAACGTTTTCCTGGCTCCCCATGGCCAGGAGATCTATACTCAGAACGTTGTGTATTTATCATGTTGTGTCCTACCACAAATGCTCTCCTTCATCTGTAGCAAACTTTCCTGTTATGTTCCAGGCTGTACTCAGATCTGCTAATGATAAATTAATTGCAGTTTTTGTATTGAGAGTTCACCTGGGTGGTCACTCTTTTTCATATCTTGTTGTCACCCACTTGGATTCTCTCTGTTAATTTAGGGGCAGGATCCAATTAACCCATTTTCAAGAAAGCCTTCAAACCCTGGTTATTTTGTTAATATTGTTGCTTTTCTGGATTCATCCTACTGCCAGAACATTGCATTTGTGCTTATCCATGTGCTTCACGTGATTCATTCATTCAGTCCATCAGTGATTGAATGCAGTTTATCTCTTGCAGAGGGAAATGTGACTGCGGTCCCATAATGGGGAGGATAGGAGCTTTTTAAAACTGAGCCAGTGAGTGAGTGCAGTGTGCCTTTGGGATGTTCTAGTTTAGAGCAGAATTTTGACCGGAGTCGCGAATTGAAGGAGAATGTGATGATGCAATAGGAAACACAGATCCAGGTGTTGTGATTAGGGAACCATGGTCTCACCCAAGTCTAATTGGTTAAAAATGGTGCCACAAACAACAAAGGGGACGATTATGATCTTGCTAGGTAAGCCCTCCATAAGTCTCTGATCCAGAGGGCTTTCTTAGCGAATAGGGCTGTGTGACTTCGACCAAACAAGTACGATGCAGCCGTATGCTGACTGACCCGGTTCCCTCAGACTCCCATTGAACTCTTTGGGAGTCTGTGTACCAACGCGTACACAGGCTCCCATAGCAAAAAGGGGGTGGGTGGGGAAGAGCGTAAACCCTGTGGCGGGAAACCCATGTTACCCTACACACTGCACATGCTTGGATCGGGGGTAACCATGTGCACTCCCTCGCGACCTCTTTGGAGGGCTCCAGGTGAAGGGGACTTGCTATGGCCCTGAAGTCCGATTTCCGACAGCCGTTTCATCTGTCTGACAGAGTCGATACAGCTGTCCGAATAGTGCATCGTACCAGCTAGTTCGAAATCTGACTCCATTGCGCTGCACGATTTGGCTCCGAACTAGTCGGGTGGACAGGATCTGGTTCAGAAATGATTCGGTCGATGCGGAAGAGATCTTGGTTGTTCAGAACGGGAGACGACTCGGTCGGAAACATAGGCTCCGAATCAGATTTGCTCGTTCCGGAACCCATCTGGAGGCCCTCCTAGCAAGAACGTAATCGACCCCAAAGTTGGCAGGACTTGGCATGACTCTTCGCGAAGATTATTTTAAAAAAAGACTCATTCATCATAAACTCATAAATAAGCTTTGATGAAGTTCCGTTGAACTGAATGAAATGCATTGACTGCAACCTTGGCTGTGTTTTAAAGAAAAGAAAATATACAATTCTCAAGAAAGAAAATAGCGAATATACAAAAGAAATCTTGGACATTGTTGTGGGTGCACCATCCAGTAGTGTATGTTTTACCTATAGGAATAAACACAGAGGAGCATCTCACGGTAGAGATGTTTAGGCATGTGCAAATTGGGCAGTTGCCCAGTGCCCCCACCTTCCATTGGAACCCCTGGTTAAGTAAATGGGAAAGTTAAAGTTCCTACCTCAATAATGTTGCTAATAAAAGCCACCACTTTTTTTTAATTTGACAGCCGGGCATGCTTGGAGGCAGATAAACTAAGGGTTTGGGGCTATACAAAAGTCATGCTTTGCACCACTTTGCATAAAGGGAACATTACTTAGATGCAGCAGGTGTGGATTAGCACAAGTATCCATAGCGTCTGAAACAAATGCTAATCTAAGGTAGCCAGACTGAGCAGCCTCCTTGAAGCAGGCATTTGCATGAGTGTATTGAATTTTTAAGAATATTCCAGGAATTTACTCGAAGAGTATGCTTCAAGTACTTTGATTGCTTAGCTGTGTTGCTCTAAAGAGTAATAAATCTGCCTCTAGCCTGCCCAGTCTTAACCCTCAAGCTGTCAGGCAGTTGGTGGTAATTGATTGGAAAAATAACATTTCAGTGTCATTTCTCTCTCCTTACTTCACCTCAACTCTTCTACCTTATCCCCCCCACTTAATCTCTCTCACACTCTCTCCCTCTCTGTATACCTAAATCCTCTTTCTCTGTCTTGACTCTCTCTATCTACCTCACTGTTGTCTACCTTACCTCATTCTCAATGTACCTCACCCAACTTCATTTCACTCTGCTGCTTGCTCTCTAATGACCTTGCTTCTCTATCACTCTCTTTTCCTATATCTATATTCATTATGATTGATACTTTCTCTCTGTCTCAACCCTCTCCCATTTCTCTTTACCACACTGCTCTTTGACCATGTTAACCCCCCTGTATCTCTTCACCATCTACTTCACTTCAAACAGAACCTACCAGTGCACTTGTTTTTTTCTTCATTTACTCCTCCTATGTGCTGCTCATGATCAAAGCCATATGGCTCCTGTCTGTAAGCAAATAACAAAATCCAAGAATCCGTAGGTCTCTTACAAAGATAAGTGTAAACTGACTGATACAACTCAACAGGACTTAAAACTATAAAGGGAGTCCTCTTAAAGAGGACAGGATCCCATCACCCACCTAGGTGGCATGCTTCATCATTTGGGATCTCCTCTTAACTGCAACCTAGTGCAGTTAAGGAGCTGCAACTCCTTGCTAGTGTCAAAGGAGGAGCTCACAGATATTTTTAGATGTAAACAGAGGACTATATCTCCTAAAGATCGATAAAACTAGACACAGTGTGGTGAAAAATATATGTAGTGCAGTGTCAATTGTCAATGAAATGTGTATTAAAATTGACTACCAGGAGAAAAAATAAGTTTATTGGACATCTCAAGTTATCAAGATTAAAAAGCAGTAAAGGCACGGTCTGAACAAATAGACTAACGCGCTGGTGAAGAATAAGGTCTACATGTTTCAGCCAAACTAGATCAAGAGTGTGATCATGGCTTTCTTCAGGACCATAGTGTGTTACTACTGCAACAATTAAGTGAGTGAAAATTACCACTAGTTAAATATTAAGGAATGATGTTTATAATCAGGGATACCACCCACCGCTCCTGGTAACAACTCAAGGCGTGAGGCAACGCTCTATCTGTAGTTACCCCGGGCGTCCTTCCTGGTTGCTCCAAGCGGAAGCTGCATGGAAGCTTCAGTCCCTGCCTTGCGCCTCCATCTAGTCTGTATTTCATCTTCCACCTGGTCTGGCAGCTTCCTTCCATTTTGACCCCTCACATCTGCTGCTCAGGATCTGCACTCCAAGTTACTCTTCTCCGGAAGTTTCAGGGCCTGCCTTGTGCTGCCATTCAGTCATCATCAAGTCCTCTACCCTCTCTGGTACTGCTGTTTGTCGCCTTCACTTTTGGCCCGCTCATTATGTGCTGCTTAAAATCTGTGCCCTTAGGTGCTGCACTCTAGGAGCTTTGGACCCGTCGTAAGAATCCATCTGGTCTTTCTTCCATCCTCATCCACTGACCAATACTTAAGCATTAGTGGCGGTACCTGCGGGCAAAAAACACTGTTAATTACCCTCAATATAGGCATGACATTGAGCTGTAGGTGAGGCATGTAGCAAGCATGGCTAATTAACAGTAGTTATTCATTTGAAGGTGAAGGCAAGAAGGCTATGAGCATCCCTCTCAAATAAATTTACAGAAATCTGGGAGCATGAGGAAACTGTTCCAATCTCCCCGTTTTTTTTTTGGCGGTCGATTACTGTTACGAGTCCCTCTATACCAGGAGCGTCACTATCTTTATCAAAACTCACGGACAATGCTATGACCAGATCATCTTCCATAGAATCTCCTGCTCCTGGGACATCTTTTCTACTTTATTCTTAGGTGGATACAAAATATTCGTGCTAACAATCATACATCACTATTGCTCACCTCCGGATATTTTATCTACTTGTGGAGATAAAATACTTGTTTCCTTCTCTATCGCTCTCATCACCTTACCATCTATTCGCAGGAAGCTATCCCCGTGGAGGTTCTACAAATGTTAATACAAGTAACTACCTGAATCAAAGCTACCTCCACTACACTGTTCCACCCCCTCTTCTTTTTTCTGATGTCATAATATCATATGACACGCTATAGGACTACATTGTTCTGCATCTTAAGACTTTGAGAGGCTGCTTTTACCAACTGACCTTTTCTATCCACGCCACACCTAACTGTGAGTCCCGGACTCTTTGAAATTCTAACAATAGACGGTCACCTGAAGAAGGCTCAAGAGCCGAAACGCGCGTAGTGGTGTCTACCGCTTTGCCTTCATCACTGTATATATGTTTCATATCTATTGATTTTGTATTTTCTCTTTTGTATTTTTTAATTCAAGACTATATAAATTTAAACACAAAATCACTTATAAAAACCATATATATAAAAAACAGTAGAAAACAAAGAAAAAATAATCAATAACAATAAACAATAAAGCTTTATCAGAAATAATTTGTTTATTGGTTTCTGTACACAAGTGGACTTAATATACTGTTCATTCCAGGTTTTTATTTACAAAAAACCACAAACTAAATTGTTTGTCACTTGGCTATAGACCTTTCCCAACCCAATCTCCCCCGTGCTCCCTCAGCTCTGCTTCTTCTGAAAACCCCAATCAGCCAAAAACAATATAACAACGTTTATTTATATTTCTCAACATTGTTTGGCCAATTGGGCTTCTATCACAGCAAAATCAAAGGGAGGAGCACAGGCAGACTACAGCTGAAAAGGCTAAGTGATAATGGAGCTGTTTTTTTCTAATCTCTTTCGGGTAAGAGTCAGCTCCTACTTCTACTCCTACAATGGTCCCAGGGCCCATATCACACAGGAAACACATTGGGATCTATCAGAATGCTACAGGCCAGCCAAGGGAACATTTTTAATTACTCCAGTTCACAGCATGCCACTGTGAGTGCAAAAGGCTGTTTATTCCTTCCATCTTGGTCTCTCTTCATTCCACATGTGCTGCTCAGTTGTTGTAAGGAAGAGAGGAGGAGGTGGTATGTTGAGCATAGAGAGAAGTAGGGAGGAAAGAGAGAACTGACCAAGGCTGAAATGAGGATGAAGGCAGCATCATGAACATGGCAGGGGAGAGGAAGTAATGTACACAATCTATTTCTCCCAGGTACTCTGTGGACATCCAATTTCTTAATAGAAACATGCTCGGCCATCTCTGCACTCATGATAGCGCAAGACTTGGACTTACTGATTCTCACCGAAACCTGGCTCAATGAGGCCTCCTCACCTGTTCTTTACATCTTAGTCCCACCTGATTATGCCATTATCTGATGTGATCGTCTAGGGAAAATGGGGGGGGGGCGCATTGCTTGCATTCATCACTCCAGCCTAACTATAAAGAATCTCAGAATGTTCTGCTATCTTCCTCTGTGCTACTAGTAACAAAAGTTTGGAACAAGGGCAAGGTTGTCTGTGTGCTTCTCACGATTTACCATCCACCGGGTGACAATTTGCTCTTCATAGAGCAAATATTGGAGGTTATTATCTCGTGTTTGGATCAACTATACCATATCTTCCTTGGAGACTTCAACCTCCATTGGATTGACACAAATGATCTTTTAGTCAACTCCTTTAAGTCTTTCCTCTCGGATCTCAACTTTTCTCAGGTTTGTAAGGGACCTACCCACAACAAAGGCGCAACCCTCAACCTCATTATTGCTAGAGACCATATCATTCAACTAGGTGACATCCTACCTTGTGGCTGGTAGGATCATAATCAAATTGCCTTCAACATACTGGAAAAGACCACTTGCAGAAAGGGATATCCTCTTAAAGATGAACAATTGTCTTGCAACATGAATAATCTTACTTCCATCACTATGAATAGACTTCATCCTCCCTCTGACATGACCAACCTTGATGATCAATTTCAAACAATCCAAACCTTGGTTTAATGGTTCCCTAAATGACGAACGCCGTAAACTTAGTCTTTCAGAGAGGCTCTGGAGAAATGAGCCTTCCTCTACTAGCCTCTGGCAGCTAAGGAACATGAGAAGCGCCTACAACAAAAAAACTGCATTGCTAAAATGGACTATTTTAGGGAGCAGCTGGACGGTGCTAAAAATAGACCCAAGATGCTATTTGAAATCATCAAATAGCAAGCAAATCACACTTCCAACCCCAACCTGGCTTCCTTGACTCCGCTTACTAGTGGAGAGGACTTCACAGTGCACTTCTCTGAAAGAAATAGGAAAATTGAACAGGAGCTGCAACCTGACATTTCCATTGTGTCACCTCTAATCTACACCACATCATCAGTGGAGCCTGTGGTTCCCTCAGCAGTCTCCTTACTTCTTGGTTGTTCTCCCAAAAACGATGCCTCTTGGAATTTCTTTATCCTTCAAGATTGCACAGAACTACTCCACGTTATGGCAACTCTAAAACCACCCAATCACTTCAATGATCTACTGCCTGCTAAATTTTTTAAACATCTCAACTCGTCCATTCTACCTCTTTGGTTGAGTATCATTCATGAATCTCTCCTGCAGGGGAGCAACCCTGATTCCCTCAAAATTTGGCAAGTATCTCCCATCCCTAAGAGGCCCAACTCGGATTTATCTGATCCTAACAACTTCCGACCGATCACCAACATCATTACGCTAGTCAAACTGCTCGAGAAATGCGCCCACAAGCAGCTCTGCAACCATATAGAGAAATTTAAACTATTTGAACTTCATCAGTCTGGTTTCAGAGCAGGGCATAGTACTGAAACTGCTCTAACTTACATTGTGGATGACGCCCTGCAATCCCTTGATCAAAATGTCTGTTGTCTTCCGATCCTTCAAATATGAAAACTTGATTAGTCTTCTTCAACTTAGGGTGGGTCTCTCGGGACAGGTCCTAAAGTAGTTTGCCTCTTTCTTACATAACAGCCCACAAAGGATAAAACTCAACCAGTCCCTTGCATCCAGTACCCTGGTCAGGATTGGCGTTCCGCAAGAATCCGCTCTCTCGCCCACGCTCTTGATCCAGCGGCAATAACAGTAATTGATCAGGGATCGATACTCAACAACATCACTACAATGGCCCATACACATTGATCCAGTATCCCGGATGCGCTGGGGTCAATTTGTTTGTTCCATCAAATATTTATTTTTATAGATCCCATTGGGACATCCGTTAAATAACTAATCTTGATATCAACTTTCCTTCTACTTGGTTGAAGGACCAATTAGTTGAATAGTTGATGGCAATGATAATTACTAACTTACCATACATCAAAGTGAGACCAGCGTGTAATCGTTATTGTTGCAATTTAAAATTGTTTTTTTACCAGTTTTACTTAATGTGTGAATGTATGGATGCTTAGCACTTTGGGAGGCTGGACTGGAAAATATTCGGGAATACAATCCTCGTATTTTTTAATCTGATTATATAATTTTTATATTGGGGTACTATTTGCAAAACATTTTTTTTTTTGGTTCTCCTGTGGCCCCCCGGTCCACTTCAGTCAAGAGCGGACTGTTTGTTGTGGAGGGAGGTAACAGGACAGTTCTTTCTCTCATCCTTAACCCACTTCCGGGTTGTGCCACACGCCGCCGCCATTTTGGGGAAAGGGACGCTCTAGTTGTTGCGTACCCCTCCCAAGACGGGCGCCTTAAAAGCAGCCTATGGCACTTACGCGCAGCAGGCGCGCCAGTGACACGCCAAAGGCAAGCCCGTCTGCGCCAGACCGGGACCCAGGGCCAAGACCCCTGCTTCTCCGAGTATTGCTATTTTAAGATATTCCTCCTCTCAGCTTCAAAATCTTTGCATGCTCTCTCGGGCTGACTGTATCTACCTAAACACTAGTGGGACCATGGTTCCTTGCTCTGGGTGTAATTTCTTTGTCAATATTGACACACATGAACCCGACCATGATATCACAGCCAATACTGCACTGTCAGCCTACTGAGCACAAGCTGAATTCAAAGCAACCTCCCACCAATAACTTCTTATTTTATAATATTAACTGACGATCCCTCCCAAAACACCAGGCTGACGTATTTGATTTACTTGTGGACTCTCAGCCTGATGCGATCTTCCTTACCGAGACATGGTTGAATGCTAGCTCTGGCCCTGACATAGCTAGAGCATTGCCACCCAACTACACCATAGTCCGGAAAGACCGTGAAGACAGAACTTGTGATGGGATCGCTATGATTTTTAAAAAGATCTTCAGTTGTAAGTTTGATGACCTGCTCATCCTCGGCTGCGAGGCAGCAGTGTTCAAACTATGCCTCACACCTTATTTTTCCTTCGCCGGAATACTTCTATACCGCCCACCAGGGCCATCTGGCGCGTGAGCTATAAATTTCCGACTTTATAATCCCTCTTCTTTTTAGCGCGGCCAATTTCACAATCCTAGAAGATCTTAATCTCCATCTGGAAAACTCTGACTGCACTGGTAGCAGTACCTTTATTTCTGACTTGGCTGCTATGAATATTCTGCTTCATAATTCGGGCCCCATCCATAAAGCTGGTCATTTGCTTGACCCTATCTTTCCCAATGTACCCTGCCTTCACTGCCCGGCTGCGACTCTACTGTGTTGGTCTGACCACTTTTTAGTGAGTTTTTCACTTGCGGCCCCTTGCCCTTCACATAAATAGAGCGATAGCGCAAAAAAAACAATAAGAAACTGGAAAGATCTGGACATGGCTAAATCTAATCATTTTCTTTCTATGAATGCCCCCACCTTCAAAAACATATTTGCCCTTGATCTGGTGGCCTTTCAAGGCTGGATTCAATCAGCATTGGATACCTGTCTTCCGGTCTCTTGTAGGAAATTAAACAACCACCTCCCTCCCGCCCTGTGGTTTTCTGAAGAACTAAAAAGGGAAAAAACCAAATGTAAAAATTTGGAAAGACGGTGGCGTAAGGCCTATACACTTGATGCTAAAGCCGCACATATGTCAGCAAAAAGGGCGTATCACTCCCATTGTAGATCTGCAACCGCCAAATTTGTCTCCTCTACCATTACAGGGGTAACAACTGTCCTAAAACCCTTTTCAAGATGGTTAAAGATCTCACGGCTGCGGCTACTGTGCAGGTTCCCCCCAGTCTAAATACAATGCAATGCAAGGATTTTGCTCAGTTTTTTCTTAATAAAGTGGAAACAATATACTCTGCATTGGGAGACACCATCCCTTCCCCGAACTCTTTGTCCGTCCGACTCCTGCTCAACCTAGCCCCCTGCTTGATCGCCCAATTGCCCCCGCTTCTGACCGGAGAAATATACTCAACTCCTGGTCACTTCTTGACATGACCATGCTCAAATTACTACTTAATAAGATTCACTCTGGATCCCCGCTCGATACCCTTCCTATCTCTGTACTACAACAGCTTGAACACCCAGCCCTTCAACGTATTCTGGAACTTCTTAATGCATCCCTTATAGAGTCTTCCGTCCCTGCTGACTGGAAGCACGCAATGGTGGTTCCACTATTGAAAAAAGCTAACACAGACCCGGCACTTGCCTCCAACTACCGACCTATTTCCTTGCTTCCCGCCCTCTCTAAGGTTTTAGAGAGGCATATCAACATCCAGTTATCTCAATTCGTCGAAACTAATGAGCTTCTCCATCCTTTCCAATCTGGCTTTAGGACATGCTATTCGACTGAGGCGACACTCTTAGGCGTTACTGAAATGCTTCACAGGAATATAGATGCGGGCGATACGGTGGCCCTGGTATTATTGTACTTGATTGCGGCCTTTGATACGGTCTCTCATGCCGTACTAATACAATCCCTCCAATCCATGGGAGTAACGGGCGCTGCTCTAAATTGGCTGACTTCATTTCTTACAAATCGTACCTTTCAGGTTTTTTCTTCTACTGCCAATTCCGAGGTCCACTCATCACCCTATGGGGTCCCACAGGGTTAGATTCTTAGCCCTTTGTTATCTAACATTTATGTTAGAATCCTAGCTGCTATTGTAGAGGAATCTGGGTTGTCGTTTTTTTTCTGATGCTGACGACACCCAGATTTTTTTGTTTTTGTCAGCAGGGAAGACCTCAGAGCCATAGGCCCTTAGGATAGGGCTAAATAAAGTGGCGTCTTGGATGCACGTCCATCTTTTGAAATTGAATGGTGAAAAAACTGAGGTTCTGGTCCTTGGCAAGGAGAGAGGCCTCTGCGGCCCCCAACATAGGCCAACAGAAATGGGTCCCCAACCTTGGTTTTATCATTGATGAATCTCTATCTATGCACCAACAGGTTACCAAGGTTGCGGCTACCTGCTTTACCATCTTGAGATGGTTGAGGAAGATTGTATGGATGCTGCCTGCCCCGACCCAGAGAACCGTAGTCCAGGCCCTTGTCACTTCGAGGCTGGACTACGGTAACATCCTTTACTGGGAGTTAATAAAGATGTCATGCGCAAGTTGCAGCGCATGCAAAACTCGGCCACAAGATTATTGTGCCAGGCCTCCAGATTCTCCTCGGCCTCCAGTTTGCTGAATAAGCTACATTGGCTCTCAGCCGAAAAACATACTAGGTTTAAGGCTCTAACCTATATGTTCCGTATTAAGCACAACAGAGCCCCCCCCCCGCTACCTCAAACATCTTGCCTCACCCTATGTACCGTCCCGCACTCTTCGGTCTGCCACACAAGCTAAATTCCAGGTCCCCAAGATCAGACTTTCCCGTATGGGCGGACGGTCTTTTTCATATCTGGGCCCTGTATTGTGGAATGCTCTTCCTCTTTCTCTTCGAATGCAATCCGACCTTTTCCTGTTCCGTAAGTCACTTAAGACCTGGCTATTTGGCCAGTGGACTGTTTTTTACTCTGCTGCTCCTTGATAGCGCCGGGACACCCTTGTTGGGTAGCTGTTTGCGCTCATATAAATTTAAATAAATAAATAAATAACCAATCATCTAGTCAATTAATTACAGACTCTTGTTAAGGATAATAAGGTATTTTTATCTAAATGTTAAAGGTCAATGCTAATTTGCATTAGGTCACAATTACAAACATTTTATCTCATGAAAGGCGAAATTATATACAACATGCAGACTCATTACGCAATGACATTATTCAATGAAGGAGTGGATAGGGTGAGAGACAAAAGTTTCAGCAAATAGTTATGCCAAACATAATATACCTAAAGGAGGGATAGAGGAAGAGACAATCGGTTCATCTAAAAATAATGCATATCAATATATTGATGGAGTGGATAGGTGGAGAGAGAAAAGATTCAAAGACATCCTACATTAATTCTTAGATTCTGAGAATGATATAGGCTAAATACAAACCTGTCGGTCTGTAGGAAAAACTACCCCCTGGTCCCAGGAGATGATGGGTGTTCCCTAATAAGAAATCAGGGAACAAAAGGTATGAGGACAGGAACAGGACAGGTCAGGAACAGCTAGGCCTCTCTGCAAACCAACGGACAGTGACGCCTCTCCCCTCTTCTCTCCTGTCAGCCTAAGCTCTAAACCACACCCCTAAAAGGCACCTTAGTTCTAGTCTAAAATTGACATGTGCATCCCACAAATGTTGCATTCTGCAATCAAACTCGCACAAGGATTTGTGGGCTGCGGAGGTGGCGTTGTCACACCACCATGAATTCACCTTTATTCTATAACTTTATTGTGGAAGATTTTTTTCATGGTCTGAATCTAGTTTATTTGCACATTCTCCACATAAGTTACACATTTTTCATTCTTCATTCATGAATTAAAGTTATTCGCAGAGAACATCTCCAGTCCCACGCTCGGGTACAGTAGTTGGCTGACGTCTGATACGGCCTTCACTCTTTCATGTCATCTGCAGTGCACAGCACATCTTGCTTGCCTCATGACAAAACTGAATCACTCTTCAGAGCTTCCCCACTCCCACTTTGGTCAAGTTAGGAAAAATGGAGGCTATTTTCAGCACACAAAAGTAGATGAAAATGAACATTTATTAATTATATGGTAATGAAACCCTCACTGTTTACCACCCACCATTCACTATTCCCCATTAATGTTACCTAGCATAAGCTTAGTGCAAAACCAGCATTAATTATTACTTTAAAGCAGGATGCAACCATCAAAAATAATAATGCACATGCGGCCTATTCGTGCAACTTGTTTGTTTCTTCAAAAGCACATAGGTTATTACAATGCTATGTGATTATGTGTTAATTCAGGCATGTGCAAAGCAATTCCCTTGTGTTTGTGTTGGTGTACATTAGTTTTACTACATCTACTTACTGTTAGTGCTTATTATAAGGGTATAGATTCAAGCAGGTTTTATTTTTGCAAAACCCTGATGCATGACTCTTCAACCTTTTCATGGAATCTCTCACTGTCATTCTGATCCATTCTCACATTCATTACCACATGTACCTGGACAACATGAAGCTTTACCTGAAGATCTCCTCTCTGGAGGACATTAAAACTTTAAATGAGGCTCTCTCGCAAACTCAAGAATGATTAGCCCAGAACCATCTTTTGTTAAATACCCTCAAAACTGAATTCCTGCTGATTGCCAAACACAACCACTCTGCTCTTACCCTGGAATGGCTAAAACAACTCACAGCCTTTAACTGCACCCTTCACGTGGTTGATTCTGCTAAATCGCTAGGCATTACTTTGGACAAATACCTTAATATGCAAGCTCACATCAGTGCCACTGTTGGGGGTGCGAGCTTTCATCAAAACACCCTTAAGAAAATCAAGCCTTTCTTTCCACCAGAGGACTTACAGCCTGCAGTACAATCCCTGGTGATCTCACAACTTGAATATGGTTTGGTGACTCTTGTGGGGCTTCCTAAATCAAGCTTGGCCCCTCTCAGAGCCACGCTCAGTGCATCGGCCAGAATCATCACAGGCTCCAAAAACTAGATCGAATCAAACCTGACCTTGTGCAGCTTAACTGGCTGTCTATTGAAGCCAGGATTCATTTTAAAATAGCTTTCCTCATGCATAAAGCCCTGCATTACAACACTCTGGCTTATCTGATGAACAAGCTTGTTCTTTCGGGCGCCGGTCGGAACTTAAGAAGTATATCCACACTACTCTTGAAACCTCCTAAATTCAATAAGAAAAGTACGTACGCACATGCTTTCTCTGGCCTTGTGCCTAAAATTGGAACACTCTTTCTACGGAGATTAGAGCCAAGCCTTCCACTGCCTCTTTCAAGAAACAGGCCAAATGGCTTTTCCTGAGTGAACATTCACGGCATCATCCTGTACTCTTTTTCAAGTTGCCTTGTTGACAGATTTGACATTTATCCCAACATATCTTTCTTTATTTATTTTTGATTGGTATGTAAATTGTTATTTTACACTAGGGTTCTTCCGGAACTAAACTAGAAGAATACTTCTTGGGCCGATTACAGATTTGTCATTTATTTTACTATGCAGTGATGAGCCACTTTCATTGTTTTGCTGAATGTTACAAGAAATATATTGCACAATATGAGAAACCGAAGTAGCGGGGCCTACTACCCGGTATCTGATCTTGATTGTTTACTCCTTGTTGTTTTACAGTGTTGACCTCCATTGTACTGAGTTTATTCATGCTTTTGCCTCTGTGTACAGCGCTCTGATACCCACAAGGGTCATGTTCGCGCTTTATAAAAAATGTAAAAAAATAATAATACTATCCAAGGGTGCAAATTTAGGGATGATAGTGTATCCACATGTAGTTTCTGGGCCTCAAGGAAAAGTCAGGAAGTTATGTCTATGGTCTTCTGGAAGCCTAACTTCCTGTTTGGTGGAGGTACATCTGCAAGCTGAATGTTTTGGATGACTGCTTTGCAACCTCTGTGTAGCTTCAGAATTCTTGAAGTGCTCTGGAATTTCAGCTTCAAAGTCCTGCTGCGTTTTATCAAACTGCTGAAGCGGATTTAAAGTTAAACATTAACTGGATATTTCAAGTTAGCAGCAAACAAGTGCTGAATACCTATGAAAACGAATGCAGGCACCCTGCACAGAAATCATTGACATTCAAAAGAAAGAAAACGCTTGGAATCGTGAACATTTTGTGTTGATCTTTGTTTATGTTAACTCACAAAGTCAACGTTATTTAGAGCTGCATGTTTAACTTTCCATCTACCTCCTGACCGGCGTTCTGTGTAGCCAATTGTGTGCACTTGTATTTTCGGCCTGCATTTTCCCTTATTTTTATGCTATCACGTTATAAGTAGCTACAAAAAGTGCACGCCAGAAGAGAGCTCTGTGTAAGGACGTGTTTGGTTGTATTCATAGCATGACACTCGATCCTGACCTTTTGTTAATGAAACATTAGAACATGGATAAACCACCTGTAACGGAATAACGCTTTTATCATGTTTCCAAAGAGTTCCATGACATCAGAGGACTAGGCCGCAGGCTGAATTTTTGTGATGTCTCTGAACTCTAAGGCAACTGATACAACCTCACATTCTAGAGTTACAGATATGTTTTCCTGTATTCTGGCAGGTGCACAGATGTACATACATGTTTTTTCTTTAAAAAAAATAATATATATATATATATATATATGTTTTCAAACATCACAACATCTGGCCGAAAAGACAGCACATTTGAGGCATTTTGTAATGGTCTTCTCCACTCCCATCAAAATGTCAGATTCCTCTTAGAATTTGTTTACAAATCCACAATATGGCTAGATTGTTTGGGTGGTTACAGGTTTTGTGCACCAAAACATATTTGTGGGGACCAGAGCGTATTTTTCATCATTATACATTGACCCAGAGCAATAGAGAGAAAGGCAGAAAGTGCAGCAAAAAGGAGAAGATAAATATAGGAAAGCAGTGTCAAAGGGAGAAAGCATGGAGATAAAGAATCAGCAAGAGTGAGATAAAGAGAAAGGATGTGTAGTGTGGTGAAAAAGAGGCATGAGGTGGAATCAAAAGTTTGCAAATTAGGCCCTGCCCACAATACTTTGGGTCCGATTACGATGGCAGGGAGACCGCCACAAACAGGCTTCGGTGGCAGTTTCCCCGCCATCGTAACCAAGTTTACTGCCTACCATATTACAATGGCGTACGTATATCTGGAGGTCCGAATTACAGACCACCACGGGTCTGACAGTTGGAATGATTCTGATTGGCTGGCAGACTGCTCTCCATCCCCAGAATGTCAGGCATCGCCATGGGGATTACAATATATGTTTCTGCTGATCGTTCTGCGGTGTTTATTTATTTATTTATGTGCTTCTATAGCGCCTGACTAGATCCCCGAAAGGATATCTCTGCGCTTATGATGGAACAATTACATTTGACCTGTGCCTGATCATAAACAGAAATAGTAAATCATAAACTGATTAGTTGGAAGAGAAAAGGTGAGTTTTAAGGTTTTTGCGAAAGGATAAATGGTTGGTAATGAGTTTCAGTTGAATGGGAAGGGAGTTCCAAAGGACAGGTCCTGTATGTGCCAAAGCACGACCTCCCTGGCGAGATTTTTTAATTTTTGGGACCTGTAAAAGGTGAAGAGTACTTGATCGAAGTGATCGGCCTGGTACATAGGGTAGAAAAGCTTTAGTCAAATATTTGGGGCCCTTTCCTATCAGACACCTATGAACGGTACACAGAATTTTAAACTTTGTGCGTTGCCGCACTGGTAACCAGTGAAGTTTGGCTAGTAGGGGGCGGGAGGGAGTTCTAGATGGTACATTGAGAACTAACCTCGCCGCCGTATTTTGGACTACTTGTAGTTTGTTTAATTGGCCTTCATTAGTTGACAAAAGAAGGCCATTACAGTAGTCCAATCTACTGATCACTAGTGCCTGGACTAAAGTTTTCCTGTGACCATCGGGTATATAGGGGAACACCCTTTTCAAAAGTCCGATGGCTCTGAAGCAGGTGCCTGCAACTTGGTTGACATGATGTTTAAAAGTCAAGGCTTGATCGAATAGCACCCCCAAGTTTTTGACAGTCTGCTTTGGGACAGGAACTGGTCCTAATTCTGTGGGCCACCACTCCCCAGACCATAGTGTTGCTGCCTCCCCGAACAATAAAACCTCTGTTTTGCCCACATTGCATTGTAGGCAATTCTCAGCCATCCAACATGACACAGCCCTCATGCCTTCTGCAAAAGATTTTTGCAGAGCAGGTGAGAAGGTTTTAAAGGGGAACAGCAGCTGGGTGTCATCAGCGTAGGATATCGGGGTAAACCCAAATGGCCTCACTAAGTCGGCCAGGGGGGCCACATACACATTAAATAATGTGGGGCTAAGGCATGAGCCTTGTGGCACACCCTTGGTGAGCTCCCTAGAGATGGATTTATGGGAGCCCAGCCTGACTTCTTGAGAGCGACAGGAAAGGAAGCTTTCTACCCAAGACAGGGCCGTTCCACCCAGCCCTACACCCCTCAGACGACCGAGAAGCACTTCATGAGACACCGTATCGAAAGCAGCAGACAAATCCAACAGCACCAGAATCGTAGACCCTCCACTATCAAGTGTCAACCTGATGTTATTGGTCACTTCTAGTAGGGCCGATTCGGTACTGTGGTTTGGCCTGAACCCAGATTGAGAGGGGTCCAGGCCTTCTGCTGCTTCAAGGTGATTCGATAGGTGGGTGTTAACGTGCTTCTCCGTCATCTTACCGATGTAGGGTAGGAGGGAAATGGGCCGAAGGTTGGACAAATCTGTCCAGGGGAGAGCCGCCTTCTTCCTAATAGGGTTTACCACCGCTATCTTCCATTCTCTCGGGACTTGTCCTTTCGACAGAGAGATGTTCATAACTGACTGGATGGAGGGCCCCAAGATGGAAATTAACGGGGCCACCATTTTTGCAGGAAGGTGATCGCTCGGGGAGCCAGTTTTCATATGGTTGATGAGGAGTGGGAGATCTAAATCACTAACAGGAGGAATGGTAAGAAAGGTGTTTTTAATCTGTGCAGGAAGTGCACATGAAGGGAAGGGCCCTGTTACTGCGCCTTGTGAAGCCAAGATTTTATTATAAATCAGATTTATTTTGTCCTCAAAGAACATGGAGATTTCATCACACAGTGTCTGTGAGGCATCGTCAGGGCTCTCACTAGCTGATGGCTTGACAAAACTTAGCAAGATTTTAAATAATTCCCTCGGACAGTTACCCGCCTCTTCTAGTTGTAGGGATAAATCATTTTTCCTTGCGAGTTTTATGTTTTTATAATATTTTGACTGAGCTTCTAAAAACATTTTCCTTTCTTGCTCGTTTTTTGATTTCCTCCATGCTTTTTCTAATCTCCTGCATTTCTGTTTTTCCTTCCTAAGATCCAAAGTGTACCACTTCTCTTGTTTAGTAGGAGGGTACTGTTTGTGAAGTTTTAATGGAGCAAGAGAATCAATAGCTGATTTAAGAGACTTATTGTATTTTTCCAGTGCCTCTTCAGCTGAGTCTCCTTCGGTGATTTGGGGTTGTTGCCAGTGTTCACTCAGATTCTCAACTGATATTTTGTGCCATTGGCGACGGAAAATAGGAGGAGATGGTGTTCTAGGTGATTGTTTGGTGGGTCCTGCCAAATAGAATTCAATCAAAAAATGATCGGTCCAATGGATTTCTGTAGCAGGGAGGCACCTTATTTTGGTACAGTTAGTAAAAATAGAGTCAAGGGTATGACCAGCTGTGTGAGTTGCCCCTCTGTTTCTTATCTCTAATCCAAGATTGGACAGATCTGCTGTTAATTGTATAGCTTCATGATCTTCGGGGTTATCCATATGTATATTAAAGTCCCCAAGGAGAATAAAATCCTCCTTAGCTCTGACATGGGGGGCCAGTAGTTCCAGAAGAGATAAAGCAAAATCTGGATTCTGTCCCGGTGGGCGATATGTTAGTGCGCCCTTCCATGAGATATTGCTAGTCAGGTTAATTTTGAAAATCATGATTTCCAGAAGGGGGGTAATACTCTGTTCTATCATTACTATTTTAATGGAGTCTTTAAAAATGATAGCTAATCCTCCACCAGTTTTAATAGGCCTATCCACATGTATAATTTTATAACCCACTGGGACCCCTAGTGTAATAGCAGTAGTGGTATGGGGTTTCATCCACGTTTCAGTGAAGAAACATATATCAGGTTGCTTAGAAGAAATCAGATCCCAGATCTGGAGTTGGTGTTTTGGAAGGGATCGTACATTAAGGAGAAGACACTTAAGTTCTATGGGGGAGGCAGATATGGAAGCATTGGCATGAGAACAGTCAATTGGCACCATGGATTGATAGTGACATTGTCGACAAGAAAAGCAACCTTCAAGTATCTTGCCGGGTAATCGTGTGGCGCAGATGCGCGTGGGTTGGAGCTGGCGCAGGAAAGTAGCAGGATACGAAATAAATCGAGTACCTGCAGTAGCGGGATCCATAGCACATAGAGCCCTAGCCCCTACGCCGCGTCCTGTCGCGGACGGGCGCAGACTGGCAGCTCTTTGGCGGGTCTTCGGCGGGGCTGCGCGCGACCGCTGCGCGCTCGTAAACCTGCGAGGGCTAAATACCCCCCAGGAAGTCAAACACTAGAGCGCTACCCGCTCTTCGTGCCGTCCGACCGGAAGTGCCTGCAGGTCCCTGCAAGGAGTGTCAGGGAGGCGGCTTCGGTGATCAGTAGTGGCGTGTGGTGCAAGGGGGAAGTGAGATTTTAAAAAACACAAGTTACACGTTTTAAAATACTACAACAGTAAATTACTAAGCGCTAACAAGCACTTACTGCCCAGGACAAGTCAAATGCAAAGCGGGTCGGAGACACTGCCACTGTCTCCTTCCCACAGCGAAATGCGCTCCTGCTCCGCCTAAATACCCCCCAGGAAGTCAAACACTAGAGCGCTACCCGCTCTTCGTGCCGTCCGACCGGAAGTGCCTGCAGGTCCCTGCAAGGAGTGTCAGGGAGGCGGCTTCGGTGATCAGTAGTGGCGTGTGGTGCAAGGGGGAAGTGAGATTTTAAAAAACACAAGTTACACGTTTTAAAATACTACAACAGTAAATTACTAAGCGCTAACAAGCACTTACTGCCCAGGACAAGTCAAATGCAAAGCGGGTTGGAGACACTGCCACTGTCTCCTTCCCACAGCGAAATGCGCTCCTGCTCCGCCTAAATACCCCCCAGGAAGTCAAACACTAGAGCGCTACCCGCTCTTCGTGCCGTCCTTCCGGAAGTGCCTGCAGGTCCCTGCAAGGAGTGTCAGGGAGGCGGCTTCGGTGATCAGTAGTGGCGTGTGGTGCAAGGGGGAAGTGAGATTTTAAAAAACACAAGTTACACGTTTTAAAATACTACAACAGTAAATTACTAAGCGCTAACAAGCACTTACTGCCCAGGACAAGTCAAATGCAAAGCGGGTCGGAGACACTGCCACTGTCTCCTTGTTCAACCTGCCATGAAACGGCTGGCGGAAACAGATTTTGGGGCCACTAGCGGCATCCCTTACACATTGGGGCTGGTACATGGGCCCTGGGGGACACCTATAGTGCCTCTCTACATATCCCTGTACCATGTGGCAGGCACAGCATGGTGCCTGTCATGTAGTGCAGGGATGTGCAAACACTATTCTTTGTATTGAGGCTGGATCCCCCGGTCCTACCATGCACTCCCTGCTGGCCACAGGTGTTGCATCAATCCTTCAAGGCATAAAGTGTTCCCGCTCAGCTCTCAAGACTAGGATTGGTGAGGTGGGGGTGGATGTGGATGTGGCATTGCTATGCCAAGATTTGGGCAATATGGTGGACAGGGTCTCTGACGCAGAGGGTCCAGTCTCTGAGCTCAAAGACACTGTCAAGGCACTAAGCTCCACTGTTTTTCCACCTCCACCAAACTTATGGAGGAACATGTGGAGGATGCTGAAAACCTTGCCCACTAGAATAACCTCTGCTTCATTGGCTTTCCGTAGTGGGTGGAAGGTCCATACCCTGAAAGGTTTCTGGAGGACTAGATTAAAACCTGGCTCCTGCAAGATGCCCTGCCTTTTTGCTTTGACTTCGAATGGGCCCATAGATTCTGGCTCAGCAACCCCCGCCGGGAGCTCCTCTGCCCTTCATCCCCAGGATCCTCAACTACAAGAAGCGGGGCGCCATCCCCTGAGGGGCAAAATCATGAAGACCCACACCCTTCCAAACTGGCTGTATACTCCTCTTCCCAGACTACACCCACCTGGTCCAGAAACAACGTAAGACCTTCGACTCTGTTAAGCAAAAACACTGTGCAATGAACTTATCCTATGCTCCTCTCGGCCAAACTGAAAGTTCTTTTGAATCCTGCTCCTATTTTTTTCAAAACTCCAGCAGCAGCCAGGGACTGGGCGTCCAATCACAAGAAAAGCCTCACATGCCGCCTCAGTTCCCTAGGTTAGATGCACCATGTATGCATAGATCGGGCATTTGCACACCCCGTGCTAGTAGGCATGGGCATCGACCCTCGTGGAGACGGAGGGGCGTAGGTGGCAGGACCTCATCTGACAGTGAAAGTATCCAGAGAGGATTCGGACCGAGAGGCAGAGTGACCTCACCCAGGGCCTTTGGTCCCAGACCCTGGGATGATCTGACCTGTAGATGTGGAATAACTCTCTGAACCTGGGTCTCCATGGCGCTGCCTCACACTTCTGCAGTAACGGACAACTGCCTCCTGTGACACCATATTTTCTTGCTATAAGTTTGCTCAGCCAGCAGTATATTCTCCTTTTATTTCTCATATGTAGATGCAGGGAGGCAACGGCAACCATTTCATGCCTCTTCCCCTACCTTCTACTCTTATTTGTTCTCATGTCGTAGTTCAGGCAACAGGTTTTTAGGGGGATGAGTGTAGGGTGGGTGGAATTGGGGGGTGAATTGGGGTTTATTTCAGTGGTTTCATTGTGCTATTTTTTTGTCTGTTCACTAACCGCACAGTACACAATCCTATCTTTGCCATTGTAACTTAAACTTGTCATACTCAGTCGCTTTCACACTTTGTTGTCCCATCAGGGCCTCCCATTTGCCACTTATAAGCTTCTACATGCCCCCAACAGCTCCAAGGCATCCTTTACAATAGTGACTAAGCATGGGCGAATTTTGCGAATCTCGCGTTCGCGAATTTTGCGGATTTGCGAACTCGCAATCCGCGGGTTTCTGCCAGGTCGCGAGGGTTTTTGTACAATTTCGCAAACGCGAACTTACCTGTCGGGTCGCAAGTTTTGCGAACTTGTTGTTTCTACGTGTCCAGCCTGTTTGGGACACTCTTCTTCATCACTGCCACCCTCTGTCACCACATGCCACCCTCTGGCTCACCCATGCCACCCTCTGTTTCATCACAGCACCCTCTGGTTGTCCAGTGTACATTATTGTGGCAAAGCAAAGCACACCTTCCCTGCCTCAAGTGACCTGAATTAATTTGGGGCTGATTAATGTGTCACAGAATATTTTTTTAGCTGGCACCTGCTTCCTTAGTGCTTCCTGATTAGTGATCTTTTGCACTTGCTAAGTGCTTTCATTGTTGCAAAATTAGTTACAACACCTGCCCTGCCCCAACTGACAATAATGAATTAGGGGCTGATTAATGTGTCACTGGATTTGAACTTCCAGCCTGGCTCCTGCTTGTCTCCCTTAGCTGTAATTCAGGACCTTTGTGGCATATGTGTAACTATTCTGAGGGTCAGAGCAGGGTCACATAATAGTTGCAAGTAGGCAACTGAACTCTGGAGGGGCCCCTCAGGAAGCACTACAGGAAATGGCTACTAATGATGAGCTTGAACTTTTGAACCTGGTAAGTAGTTTCAGTTTTGCTAAGATCGTATTTCTGCAATTTAGCGCTTATTCGCGGGGCGCGAAGTTGAACTGGGAAGCCGCGAACTCACGCGAACAGTGCGAGCAAGCCATAAAATCCGCTGCTCACGGATTTGCGGATTTTGCGGGAAATTCGCGAATCTCGCGGATTGCGAATTTACCGAAAATCCGCAAAATCCGCGAGCGGAACGGATTTTCCGCCCATACTTAATAGTGACCTGGAATGTTAATGGTCATTCTACAGCCACGCTCTACCTCAAGGTAACTAACCTTGCTTCTCGCTGTCTGGCACTTGCACGCTATGGCTACAACAGAGTGCATCATGTTGGCCATTCAATGGGGTCATGGGGTGTAGCAATAATCCATCATAGATCCTTTCCTTTATCTGTCATTTACTTAGTGTACGACATGGGGGGATGTATGTCCAGGTCAGAAATATTTGGATGTGATTTCAATGCTGTGATTGATCCCAACCTTGACACAACTGGGGCAAGAGTGACAAGCCTTCACTGTTCTTCCCAACTAGGCAACTTGATAATGTCCTTGGGCCTTTGTGACTCCTGGAGGGCATGGCACCCGAGACTGACTGTCCAAGGCCCACGGAAGTATGTGCAGGATAGAAAACATTTTCCTCCTATCCCAACCATGAAAATCCCAAGTGTACAGTCTGAGTATTTCCTCTCTCTGGCTTCTAGGGCCATGCTTCGGTGATACTACAATATTGCCGACTCACAGCGGGCCACAGGTCCCTCTGGTGCCTCAATGCCTGGTGCCTGATTGATGAACAATGCATTGAGCACCTTTTCCATGAGCTGAACTCCTATTTCGACCTTAACACAGACTTGGTAATCTCCAGGTACACCGTACAGATGGCCCAGAAAGAAGTAATACAGGGTAGTGCCAAAGCATCCCTCAGTGTACAGGCCTGGATTAATCTAAAGCGGGTGGCGGAGCTGGATCCAGAACTCATACACTTAGAGAGTCGCTACCGCTGCCCCGAAGACACTCAGTCCTTGTGATACTTAGAGAACTGAGATCCGCCCTCCATCAGCTATGCCTAGATGAGTACAAACAATGTTGGATGGCCTTGACCAGATGGGTCTACAAATGGGGGAACAAATCCAGAAAGCTTCTTTACTGGCTAGTGACACATGAAGTCGCCAGGTTAATCCAAGAGATCCGCACTGTCGAGTGACTGCCTCTCACTCCCTCCCTCAAGATTGCTTCCGAATTCGCCTCTTATTATAACTCCACCCCTATCAGGAGGATACTCACACTGACAGCGGACTTGCCACTGATGACTCTGACAGCCGTAGACCAAGTAGCTCTTGAGCACGTCCTCACTGTAGAGGAGGTAGCTGGCGTCATCAGCAGCCTCCACTTGGGCATAATGCCTGGGCTGGGTAGCTTCCTGATTAAATACTGCAAGAGCTTTCTTGCCATATTGTCCCCCCAACTTCTACTTGAATGTGGTAGACAGGGACCACTCCCCTAACAAGTTGGACCTGGCCGCAATTCTTGTTCTCCACAAACTCGACAAATCCCTGTATACATGCTAGTCCTATCTCTCTCATTATGCAGGAATCAAAATCCTTGCCAAAATTCTTGCTAACCCTCCCTTATCCACCCAGATCAATGGGACTTCATGCCCCGCCAAAGCACCTGACAATGCATCCACAGAGTACACATTGCTTTGGAGCACTAATGATGCTTTGATTACCCGGCTGCCCTTATGCCTTTAGACTTCGAGAAAGCATTCAATACATTGGACTGGGATTTGTTATCCCAGGACCTCTTCCATATGGGCTTCAGGTCATGCTTTTAGTCCTTCATTAGGGTGCTCTATGCTCAGCTTCAGGTGCAGGTCATAGTTAATGGTGTGCTGTCATCCCCTTTCTTAATCTTTAGGGGCACCAGGAATGGCTGCCTGCCCCCCCTACCCTTTACCTTGGCTATAGAGCCACTGGTGGTCTGGGTTCACTATGATACTCAGATATGGGGCTTCAAGTGGTTCAGTGGCCAGGAGGGCCGCATCAGCCTATTTTCTGATGTTGTGTTACTCTTCCTTTGCCAACCACATATCACAGGTCCCTGACTCCTCCAGAAGCTGTGCCTCTATGTAAATGCCTTAGGGTTAATGTCTAACGGAGACAAATCACTCCTTGTCCATGTCAGTGGATGTTGGAAGGTGCTTGAATGGCAGGACTGTATTCCTATACATAGGCTAAGCTTCCCTTACCTGGGATGACTATTGCTCCATGCCCGAAATCACCTGGAGTTTGAGCCTCACACCACTGCTACACAGAACCAGTCAGGATCTGGCTACGGGGGCTGCCATCCGTCTTACTGTTTTTGGGAAAGTGGCACTATTCAAAATTATCGTGGTCCCGCGGCAACTCTATGCTCATTAAAACTTTCCATTCTTCATCCCTTAATCCTGGTTTAAGTGCATCACCAGGGCACTATGCTCCTTTCTGTGGGCGAACAAGGCAACACACGGATAACTCTTCAGAACTGTATCCAGTAGTCATATGACGGCGGCCCGGGGATGTCCGCTGTCCAATGTCCTGTTGATCTACTGTCCTCTCAGCTTCTTACCATCAACAACTGAATGTTTGGTGACCCCAAGGATCCGGGTTTCCATCTAGAAATCTTGCTTATGGGTTGGCAGCATATCCTGCCCTACCTGTATTGAAGCCCGGTCTTACGCTTCCCGCCTGAGACCACAAGGACCACTCTGTTGTGCTTCCAGCTCCCTCTCCGAAGACTTGGGTGGGACCAGAGGCTGACACAGGCAACACCCTTGTGAATGAGTTGGTGGATGCCCCAAGTCTCCACCATGGGGTGATTCTGTCACTGGGGCCTGATAAGAATCTCCCAACTAGGGATGTCTGGAGACACTCTCACAGAAAGTCCTTCCAGGACACCAGGAGTAATTTAACCTCTACAGGACCCAATTTTACAGATACCTGCAGCTCCATTGTGCATCGGAATACTACTGAAGCCTAAGGGTTGTGCCAGAACACAGTCATCTTGAAGCCCAAAATCTTATGCCACCATTGTAGAGGAACGGCAGTATGCGGATCTATTACTCTTTGGTTGCGAATTCCCACGAAACGTTTGGTGCCCTACAAGTCACATGGCAGAACTGGATCGCCAACCTGTACAACAGTGACTTGAGGGACACTAGGTTTGCCCCTCGAGATCTAGTTATCCCTTCCCATTTATGCCTGATCAAGCTTTAATTCCTCCACACCTCCTGTTACACCTTGCGCTGGCTGTGGAGAATGGGCACCCTTCCAACCCCAACCTCCCCAAGATTCACAGCCCTTGAGTGTGACTTTTTTCACATGGCATGGGCCTGTTCCATCATTGCCAAATACTGGTCCACTATCTTCAGGAGCATTTTGGAGATTCTGGAGAGACCCATTGACTGTTTCCCTTGCGTGGCCTTACTGGGTATTCTGAAGGACAGTGAGGAAATGTATACTAGTAGGCATTGGCCCTGTTGTGACCGAACGCGATATTGCCCACTGCTGGATTTCTTCCTTGCCACCTACGATTGCGGAACTGTGGTCTCGGATGGACCAGTGTGCAAAGGTCGAAGAACCTATTTATACAACCCAGGGCTGCCCCTGTAAGCATGGGAGGATCTGAGGGAGGTGGTGGGATACTATTGCCGTAATGGTCACTGATTTGCAAACTTAAGCTTATTTTATTGCCTGAATTATGAATTCACTATGTAGATATTGTGCAATGTATTACAGTTTGACCGCTGTTGTAAAATCAATAAAAGTTGGCTTGTAAAAAAAAAGTTCTGAACTCCAATCTATGAATTAATGGTCTTATAATGTTTGTCTCCCTTGAATCATCAAAGTTGAACAAAGACTGTAAATCAGTTTGCAACTACTAAAATTGAACAAAATGCAGAGATTATCTCGTTTTTCCAGCTCTTACCTTTGTCCCTGAAATAGAATAACGCAAATCTGATCCTCAAAAAGTTCATTTTAATGGAATTTTTCTAGCATACATAAAGTTGGGTTTCTTTCACCAACTACACCGTTTCTAATTCTGAAAGTTCTGTAGTATATCATAACGGATTTTTGCTACACCACCTTTTTCAAAAGTGATTTCAAAATACTAACGGAAAGCCCGTTACCCAAATGTTGCCCCATTCCAAGACCTTTGAGTGCCACGCCCAACCTGAGAGATAAACGATCCCACATGTAGCCCTATAGTTGCCCAAATCCTCCTTGAAATGGCCTTTAGAGAATCAGGGCTCCCAATTTTTGTTTTGTACCAGCAACTAATTACTGCAGCTTTTCCCACTTTTTGCTGGACTGACAAGCCATACTCCAGCCTTCTCTGAAGCTGCTAGGCAAACTGAATAAATGCCTCTGTAGATTGCATAGAAGGCCAACACATTAGTCAGGTAGAAAACTTCAAGTATTTGGGGGTTTACTAGATTTGGAGTTGAAGTGACACTCACTCATATCCCAGAATGTTTTGTCCTTTAACATAGTGACATTCAGTATTAAAGATTTTTCCCACTCGCATCCAATCGGTCCTGGAAATTTACAGGGCCAAGTGCATCCCTTTAGTAAGCCACGATAGTGGAATATGGGCATATATAAATATCTATTAGGGGTCCCCCAAGGTGTCCCCTCTGAAATTGTCCACGAGGAGCTAGGCTTAGACTTTCTCATTGACCACCTACATCCCCTAAAGCTCCGGAATTCGATCTGGTTAAAGGAGGAACTTAGATTTAGCAGAATCATTCTGCAGGATTGTTTAATATTGGAAAAATAATTTCTCATCCCATGGATGGGTTATGTGACACGTAACCTGTGGGCCCTCTGTTTTAACTCCCTCTGTGGGCAAAAAGGTGGAAACAGCGTTTATGAACAAGTCGGCATCAGAACACGAGGACCTTGCACTAACAAAACATTCTATGCGGCATGCAATGTTTATGCAAACTGTCAGTTATATAGAACCATATCTAACCTGGAATATATGACATGCCATCAACGTCGTCTGTTGACCCTTTTCAGGTTGAATCTATTTCCCGCCTCATCTTCTTTAACCGCAGTTGATTTTTGATCTCGGACCGCCCCTCTGCGAATGTGATAATACAACAATTTATGATACTTTACATATCACTATGCTTTGCCCAAAATACAATAATATGTGGTACACGTTTCTGTTTCCGATTTTAAGGCCAATTAATGTTAACCAAATCAGGCCTGCTCTACTGTTTCTATAGTACTTAAACTCTCCTTCAGTTTGATTTGTCCTTGTACACTTTCTGATGGGGTTTTAAAACATGAATGAATTTGACTAGGATAACCTGTATGTTCATTTTAATGATATCTAGAGTCTTTTATGATTTTAGCTATAATCGAATAAAGATGATGATGATGACGATTGCATTGTGCTAAATCTAAGCAAGGGGATATATTTCTCAAGAATTCTTTATTACCTTAAGTGATATCTGATAGAAATTCAAATTAGGCACTAATTTTTTCCCAAATGGAGTCTAAATGGTGCGCCAGTAGCCAGATGAGACAAAGAAAAGAGAGATCGCCTTCAGTTTTAAGTTGGCTGGGGGAAAATGAACCCAAACATCCAAACACTTATACGATGTGCCCCTAGTGATAGCCTCTCCATTGAGTAGCCATATTTAATAAGTTGGTTTTTCAGAGGTTTACTCTCAAAAAGTATTTGCACAGTGAATCTAGAAACTAGAGAGTGAATGTTGCAGACCGACACTTATGTTGTCCAGCAAGACCGTGTCATCGGCATACTGAAGAATTGGTATTACTCGGCCACCTAACCTTGGAGGGTGGGATAGGATATTTTGCTCTTAAGTGTAGTTCTCACAACTGCTAAATACAAATCGAAGAGCAGACGGACGAAAATCCACCCATGCTTTAGGCTTCTATTGGTGTAAATTTTGTTTGATGTAAACTTATTAATCCTTAGCTTGACACAGACCCACTTGTATTGATTTAACCCCTGTGTTCCACAAACAAGTAAGGGGGTTCCCTGATGAGATTACTTACTCCATAGCAAGTTTCCATTAATGCAGTCATTGTGACATCAAAGTGACCTCTGGTGGTATATCAGAGTAAGCTCTAATGTTATAAACCCGGGGTCCTAGAAAGATTGCCCTACTATTTCGAACGTTCTGTGCATTAAAAGAATCACCAAGTACTGGTCATTATACTATTATATATTTCTGATCATGTGTGCATTCTTAGAACTTGAGATCAAAGTGAACAGTAAGAATGAACTGTTAGGGCAAAAAGCAGGTAATAGAAAGACAAATGACAGCTATGCTCCATTGATTTGTTAATGTTTTACTTTCGATCATATGTCTCACGTAAGGTAAGGGTTCCCTGAAAGAGAAAAGGTATTGTCTGTTGCTTTTTGTACTCCATACGCGAGCAAATTATGATTAACTATGGCTTAGAAGTTTTATAAAAGAGATATATAGGAGCTCGCTGTACAAAGCCATTTTTCTATCACAATCTCTGCAATTTTCAAAATCAGTTTGCGACAGCAAAAATGTTTTTGTTTTTTATTTACTAAACCCATTTTGCAAGTCTGAAAAGCCCTTCCAAATCACAAAATGAGGTTTACAATGCATTCAGATTCGCATTTAGAATGAGTGAGGAGTGAAAGGGCTGTCAGTTCATAATGGGGGGTTAAAATGGTAACCATTGATTCGTTACTGGCACCACAAACAAGGTAGTAACAAATTGCAAAAGGGACCACCCTCCCTTTAGTACATCCTGTCAGGTGACCTCATGGGGTGCAGGCAGTGGTCCTTGAGACCACTCCATGCTCCTCTCAAGGTATTCACAAACAGAACACTGAAGATGCTGCTTTTTTTTTTTTTTTTAAAGGAAGTTTACCATTTGGGAATGCAAACACAAGGAAGGTGATCTTATGTTCTTTGCTACTCATCATTTTTCTATTTTTAGCCAATCGCAGGTGGTCACAGTTAGCACAAGACCTAATTATTATTCATTGTGGAAGAAGTTCTGTAAGTCCCTGTTAATGAAGATTTTGCAGTGTGGCCAATTAGCACATAGGTCGCATCACAAAATTAGAGATGTGTTTCAAAAAGTCGGTGCACAATTTGCAATTATTTGTTGCACTCGGTCTTTTAATGCATCGGGCCATCGGTTCCATACGTTAGAACAATATTGTAGAACAGCATTGTTGCTGCTTTTAAGGATGATTAAGCAAATGGGAACATTGGTGTGTTAAATTAAAAATCCCTGCTTGAAGTGACCCAAGTATTGTGTACTTTTCAATTAACAGTATGACGCAGTTCGTCTGAATCAGCTGTATGAGCAAGCAAGGTGGGCCATTCTCTTGGAAGAAATTGACTGCACAGAAGAAGAAATGTTGATGTTTGCAGCGATACAGGTATGAACTTGATCTAATTAGCGAAACTAGTTTTCAGAGGGAACTGGCAGGAGAAGCCACATGTGCATGTTGATACACGTGCATGTTTTCAGAGCCCACACTAACATTTAACTGTTGAAGCAACGCTAGTGTTGCACTGACATCCCAGGCAGTATATGAAAAGCACACAAAAAGTAATCTGCTTGAGTGTTAAAGAATAGTGAGTTAGGGATGCTGTCCCGGGTGTGAGGGAGGGGTTTATTATTGTTCTCACTGAAAAAAGTAGCGGGGCAGACCTTCCCCTTCTCTCTGGAGTAAACAAATGAGTCCCTTCCCCTTCCCTCTGGAATAAACAGATGAGTCCAGCCAAATTTTGGCAGACGCAGACAGCATGGCCAACTGGAGTGCCTCAAAACCATTTGTAGAGTACCGATGCAAAATCTATACTGCTTGAAGTGCCATTTATGTTCTGAGCAGCAGTTCTTTACTCCCAGATCCCTTAGGGCTGGAGAATGGAGGTTCGAGATAATTAGGGGAAAGATGATTGGAAGTCATCAGGATATGATGAGGGTGATTAGTGGGCGTGGCAAACAGTAGGAGAGGCACAAAGGACTAAAGGGAGAGAAGAGAAGAAGCTCTCAGAGCCCAAGTTTAGTGTGACTGAAGACTTCAGCCATCTTGGCTTTGCTATAGCACACAGCATTTTGTGCGTGTTTCCAGAAATGCAACCTTAACTACTGAAAACTTTAGTGTTACCCCCAAGGACTTTCACCCCATTTGTTATGGAGTGCCTATGAGTCACTCTCTACCTACTAACTGGTACTATACATAAATGTGGCATTCCAAAGCACCATCCCCAGAACACTTATTGGACCTGCTGAAGATCGGAAGAGGTCTGGAATCTGAACTGCTATCTTTGATCTGAGAGGAGCTCAAAGGACTGAACCTTCTCCCTCTTGTGCTCAGGCAGTCTTCCTGAGTGGCTAAAGGGACACAACAAGCTGCAAAGGACTTTTCCCTGGAATTCTCAACTAACCAGTGGCACTTGGACTGGAATTTGGTGTCGGCCTCTCCCTTGACACCCTGAAAGTCTCTAAGGGCCTTCCCTTGAGGTCATGGGGGGCTTCGAAGTGTACATCAGCGGACCCACCGGGAACAGTATCCTACCAGTAGATTCAGTGCAATGGATTGAATATCAGTTTTGATCCACATAGAGAATTACAGTCCTATGCTGCGTTAGGTCTTCAAGAAATTTCAAAGCTTTCCTTTGAAAAAGTGACAAAGTCCTTTTCTGAAGTGGGAATTTAAATTTTAGTTCAAAGTATTTAAATTCTAGATTATAACTGGGACCAATTCACTTATTTTCTTCGACACAGGCTCCATCCTGTTTGGGCTTAAATTGTATCTAGATTCTTAGCTACTCCTTCCATAAAATATAAAAAAAATGTTTTATTACATTTTTCTTTGTTTCTAATTCAGTTTGGCATTTTTTTTGGTTGGTGTTTTTACTATATTACAGTTTTGGTACTGCATAAATACTTTACACATTGCCCTAAGCTAAGCCTGTTTGCTCTGTGCCATAGTTGCCCCATGCCCTCGGAAACCCACCCACCCCGACAGACCACGTCCGGAACCTCAGCATCATTCTAGACTCCTCTCTCACCTTGTTCCGCCAGATCAACGCCGTCGCTTCCGCCTGCTTTAACTCCTTCCCGATCCTCCGCAAGACCTTCAAGTGGATCCCCCCGAATGCAGAAAGACCGCCACCCACGCACTCATAACCAGCAGACTGGACTACGGCAACACCCTCTACGCCGGAATCAACAAAACCCTGCTACACAAGCTCCAAACCATCCAAAACACCTCAGCCAGACTTGTCCTTGGAACCCCAAAACACGAGCACCTACGAGACCTCCACTGACTCCCCATTGAGAGGAGCGTAACCTTCAAACTACTCACCCACGCCTACAAATCCCTCCACAACATCGGACCTAAGTACCTCAACGAAAGAGTCTCCTTCCACGTACCCAAAAGGAAACTCCGATCCGCCGACCTTGCCCAGGCAGAGACCCTCTCATCCGCAAAACCAGAGCAGGAAGAAGAGCTTTTTACTACATCGCAGCTAAGACCTGGAACATACTCCCAGTCAACATTAGACGCTCCCTCACTCTGCACACCTTCAGAAAGAGCCGCAAGGCCTAGCTCTTCGACTGATCTGGAGCTACCCCCGCCCCAGCGCCTTGAGACCCTCACGGGTGAGTAGCACGCTTTATAAACCCCTGATTGATTGATTGATTGATGATTGATTGATAGTTACCAGGAAATTGACCTATGAATAATTTAGTGAATGTGAGGTTTTACACTAACAAGACGTGTTATTATTCCCTGAGGTGGCCAGTCGCTCACCCCAAATAATCAACTTTCCAACAGTGCACATAAAAGACAAACACATGAATTCATAGGTTTCATACAGTCAAGACAACATCCAAAATACAAAAGCATCAATATTTATAAAACTCTTATTCAAATATCCCCAAAATATTCAACTTAAATGCAAGAATGTGCAGTAATCCTTTTCCATATGTGTGCAATATTCATTCAGTAAAGTGTTTGAAGATGTTAAATGAGCGCTAGGTTATATTCCGTGTAGCTTTATCACTAAGTGATGCTTTCTGTTGTCTAGATGAATTTTCCTTTAAAATGCATGATAACAGTGTCACTTTAATGACTGAAAATTGTTTGTGATTGCAGTATCATGTCAGCAAGCTATCGTTATCAGCTGATGCCCAAGATTTCGTCCCTGATTGTGAGGTGGATGAAATAGAGGCTGCCCTTTCCAACTTAGAAGTGGCCTTAGAAGGGGGCAGAGTAGACAAACTTTTGGTAAGGATGTTTTCAAAGTTATTACTTTTTGAAACTTGAGCTGATCTTCTATTTTTTCTATGTTATATATTGCATGTTTCATATTTAGCATAGGATACCCTTTCGAGTGATTGTGTGCTCTACAAACAAAAAAATAAAAATATAAGACTCGCTACTTCTTGAGCACATTTTGTGTGTGGGATATGAAACAGATTGCTGATCGCTTCCTGTGTGAACAATCAATGCTAACATCACTGCTATTTGGAACATAGCAAAATCACTGTTTTTCTATGAGAAAGGTTCATTGCAGTAATAATACATTTCATATAGAGCTGGGTTAACAGATTTGAGGAAGCCTCTCCTTCCTCACCAGAGATGTTAATGGTCATGGTAGTGTTAAGGAATCTGTAGCATGCCGCTGTCACCTATAAGTGTATTCTGGTTAAACAGTATAATGAGTTCAGGAAGAAAGAGCATCTGTGACTGTGGAAAAACCAAGTTTTAGGAGTTTTCCAAAAAGAGAGATGATCCTCAGACAATGGGCTAATGAGAGCTTGGTCCTGTGTGGGACATCTCCCAGCATGAGATTTATAAATGTGGACAGCAGTGGGATGAGGATCGTAAATGTAATTGTATGTATAGTGTATAGGATTAAAATGTCACCGAATAAATGTTTTTTAGTTTCACCTGAAAGAAATAGCCATGAGTTTCAATGTAAGACATAGTTATCCAACTGACAAATATTTGTCATCTTCCAAAAGTGTCAATTTATTACACCTTATTAGCTATTATAGGAACTAGGGTTACACAATCAAGCAAATTCATAGAGAAAACCAACCCAGAAATGAGCCTGGGGTGTTGCCTGTCTCTATGACCCGTAGCACGAACTGAGCAATCAGAAGATTTGTAAAAAAAAAAAAAGATAAAAACTCTCTAAAATTAAAATAAGTTTGTATTTCAGTATTGGACATTAGATGACGTCCGTGCATTTTTTTTAAATAATCATTTTATGGCAGTTGTTTGCAAACCCACGAGGAAAGATATCAGTGTATGTGAATATGGCCAATGGTGATAGTTTAACCACATTGCTGCTGTGGTTATTTTTCTCCTGTGCTGGATATTGCCATTTCCCATTGTTCATGACGAGCTGGGCTCGTCATCAGTGTTTGAGGAGGCAACACCATGACGAGCCCAGCTCGTCATCAGCCTCGAAGGGGTTAATCAACTTTATTGCCTATTAAACCAAGCAGGAGTCATATTTTTGCATAGCACCGTCATAGGGTGAATTAGTACAGAGTATTCTCAATTGGTCTCTCATAAAAAATGAGGCACTCTGTAGTAAAAAGATTTTCCTTTGTTTACACAATTTGGTCAAATGATGAAACTGTGTTTTGAGTTCCGCTCTCCTAATTAAACATTGTGCGAGTTTTTCTTCTGAATGGTTATACTTTTCAACCGCCTGTTTAATAATAGTGTTTACTACTTTAGTACAGTAAAGTACAAGGTTAAGGAAAGGGAGCAAACTTTATTTTTATGTTAATGCTGCTAATTTTCCCTGACTAAAAAAAACATAGTTATATTTAGGTGGTGTGGAATAACACCACACTTGCAGCAATTCGATTAGTACATCAATATGGCCCATAGATTCCATAAGAAATATGTCAACTGCACCTGCCTATAGAGACATTCATTTGCATGTTCTGTGTTTAGTGGAAGGAGAAAGGCAGATTACATATATCTATTCTACTGTCCACCATTTAAAAAGTTTTTGTGTTTCGAAAACTGCTTTAGGGAGAGACTGGTAACTGCAACAAACAATGGGCGGAACACTGAATGATTCAAACATACCCCCCCCCCCCCCCCAGGTCAAGAGATCTGGGTTAAATTCATTGTTTATTTTGCCCAGTACGCCACCCCAGTTTGGAACCAACCATATGCAAATCAGTCTTGCCCCTGTGCCTCTTGGGAACAGTCCAGACCGAACTACCAAGCCAGGTCCTCTCTGGACCGAAAATAAGCATCCTGGGACCGGCTTCGGAGTATGCCACCCTTCATCAGCGAGGCTAGCTTGAATTGAGGACCTGGCTTGGCGGTTCGGGCTGGACTGTTCCCATGAGGTACAGGGTCAAGACTGATTTGCATATGGCCAGGTCTAAATTGGGGTGGCATGGTGAGCAAAAGAATGATGGATTTAACTAAGATCTCTTGACTGGGGGTGAATGTTTTGATTTGTTCTGCATTCCGTCCATCAATTGTGTGTCTTTTGCTTTCTCGCCCTACGTGGCCGGGTATGCCTAGACATGGGTCCCGGGCTCACTGTGCCCCTGGATTCAAGCTATCTTGGCTGATGAGGGGTGAAACCCCGAAACCGGTCTAGGATGCTTATTTCCGGTCCAGGGAGGACCTGGCTTGGCAGTTCAGACTGGACTATTCCCATGAGGTACATAGTCAAGACTGATTAGCATATGGCCAGGTCTAAAGTGGGGTGGCATAGTGAGCAAAAGAATGATGGATTTAACCCAGATCTCTTGACTGGGGGTGAATGTTTTGATTTGCTCTGCATTCCGTCCATCAATTCCATGTCTTTTGCTTAGGGAGAGACTGGGCCAGTGCCTGGAGTGCTTCTCTTGGATCTATTTTGGAGCCAGTCCCCATAGAACAATGGTTGAGCCTCAGCTAGACATTTACTTTGAGCTTTCTTTGGCTTGCCCACCTCTACAGTTAGCAGCCCAATGTAGTGGGTCGGCTTTTTTTCATCTGTTTGCTCACGGTCAAATCCCATGCAATCTGTCTCCACTCCTAATCATATTCGCTCTTTCTTGTATTTTGGAATACGTTTCTTTATATAAATCAATAACTATATGTACCAACGCTATGATCTTATTAGCTGGAAACCTTTTTAATATTCTGATATGAGACTCAAAGCTGCAATCTGTCTTCACATACTGACTCTCAAGCTTATGAATGAATCTCGCTAAACTTTCTTGAGTAGTTTTAATGTCGGTCTTCCCAAAAACATACTTTATGCTCCACCTTGCACTCAACAATTCATTGCCTCCTCCATTCTTGTCCATATCTCTGATGTAGTAATCTGAGGTGGTATCACTTTAAAAACACTGAAGTCTAACAATATTTCTATGTGCTCATATATACAAGTAGTCTAACACTGCGGCCTGTATACTAGTGCGAAGTTGTTTAATTTTGGAGTTGATGAAACTGTGTGAGTACAAAACTACCTGAGCTTCAGCACGTCTGTACTATTCTCTGTATTAACCATTTGGCTCTCAAAGTTCCCCTACATTTTTTGTTTTTTGACAATAGTCTGATGGACCCCTGCTCCTGAGTTACCCCTTAAACTGCAGCTCTAGGGCTTTTAAAAGGCTGATGAATCATAGTTTTTCATCTTGTCACATGAACGATGCACTTATCTGCCAATCAGAAGTCTGGAACAGCATTAACCACTGAGGCTGGAATCTGTTTGAGTTTGCTTCTGTTGAAATATACCTCTGCCATCATGCCTAATTAATCCCATCTCTCATCTTAATTATTTTACTTGTATTTGAAAAGAAACAGCAGTGTGAAATAGATGTAGACCATTTCTTTTGACTAGGTATAAGACATTTCATAAGAAGCTCCTGAGATTCATCAGATTTTTTTATTGTGTACTTTTTCTCATAACACAACAGGGCTCGAAACATCATAAAAATGTTACTAGACTTGCAGGTCTACTAACTTGAACAATCTACTCGCCTGAACTGTAATGTACTTGACCCGTTCACTGGTCTCAACATGATTGTTACAGAGTTCACTTTACAAAATCCTCTAACTTCAGTCACAGAAAGAAAAGTAAATGTAGGCAGACAAACTGACTTTTGACCTCTGTCTCTGAAAGCCGAGCAAAGGCTACAAGATATCAAGATTTAAAGGCACCTTTATTGCTCATTCACTTTGTGAGTGATAAAGATGCCTTTAAATCATGTCACATTTGCTCCGCTTTCAGAGACAGGGGTCAAAAGTCAGTTTGTCTTCCTACATTTACTTTTCTTTCTGTGACTTAAATTTGAGGATTTTCAGCTCGCCATAAAGGGCAAGTAGGCCATACAAATAGTTTGTCTTTATTAAATCTGGCTTGCATTAGTGCGCAGGTGAGTGTATTATTCGAGTCCTGCACAAGAAAATTACATATACGTATATTGGCATGCAGAAAGTTAAAATAGATGCTTATTGCTATTCAGATAGGACCCTTGCAAAGCTGGTTTTAATGGTGTTGGACTGTACCTCATAATAAAATCATATCAAATGTTTTTTTATTTTATTAGGAGGATATCACGGATATACCAAAACTTGCAGACAATCTCAAATTATTCAAGTAAGTAAAACAGAGAGGTGCTTGCGAACCTCTACTGTAAAGGATATTGTAATTATGCATTATTTATCATTACTTTTAGATGAACTCATTGACTTTGTTATGTAAATAGTTTTATTTGATAAATTAGTGTATTAATATGTGAGAACAGTGTACGTCCAAAACACAGCTTTCTACAAATAATATAAATGGAGTAAATTATTACTTTTGCAATCTAGAAATTAATTAATAGTGCCCCTTCTGACAACCCAATACATCTTCCGAAGTTGTTTTTGTAGTTTGTAAATAAAATTAGATTGTTAAAGCGTTATAAAAAAATGCTAAATTCCTTTTTAAAAGGAAATTTCTTCGATGAGGATGTGGATATAACGCATCCTAGAAAAATATTACAATTATTTAGATTGAAATTGTGTTTAAAGTCAGGGTATTGCAGTGAACAAAAATCAAAATCTCGTCAATATTCACTGCTAATAAAATGAGTTATCTACATATATGTCTGGAAAACCTCATACACTCACCAACAAGAAAACAGAAAATAGAAGCGCACATTATACTTTCAACAAATGCTAAAAAATGGAAATTCAAAAATGAAACAATGACCTATTTTTGATTTTGAAAAATGATAATTGTTTTTAAGATCTAGAAATACAGTGCAATATTGTATAAGGGGTCAAACCTATATGACAAAGCTCCAAGGAATAACAAATGTGCAAAAAAGGTTTGCATAAAAATGAATTTGTATTATTGTAGATCAAAATAAACATACATCGAAAATTTCGCAATATTGAAAAGGTAGCTACTCCATGTGATGGTGCAGTGCAAGTGATTGGTGTGCAATAATTTAATTTATACAGTAAGAAATGTTGAAGAAAAGTACAGTGTTGACTATATATAGTAATGGCTTGAAAGGGTCTGATAATAATATCACTAGCTAGTTAATACAGTGGATATGTCGATGTTTCAACCCTGGTAAATGTTCAGTAATAGGGTCTTCCTCAGGACAAGAGATGGTAGAATCCCACAAAATCTATAACAAAGACAGAAAGAAGGCAGAATTACATTTCAATAGCAGCAATGATTGTCAGTAACACATTGTGTTAGTGGAGGCTTACCTCAAACATGCAATAACATAGATACCTCTGTAGACTCTGGACCCTCTTTCAGTGATCTAGTTACAACAATCACAAAAATGCTATCTTTCTTTTATGTTCAGCTACTTTGAAAAAAGTTGTAAAGTGTATGTCTAGAAGGGCCGTGTTACATACCCCATTAGGTAAATTAAACAAGAGTTACCATGAAATAATGTGCCTAAACAATTGTGTGGCAATAATACTGAGCTTAGATTTTGGATACCATAATATATGGACCTTACTCGCAATTCCAAATCACAGTAATATGTATGTGTATACAATCACTGAGAAAACAAGAAGGCACTTGCCAATAGTGAAAAACCTAGAAGTATTCTTTATGAATCCATTGAATAATTGATCTCTCCAATGTATATATAATCAAGCATATAAAATGGTGGTATGTGAAAAATAATCAACAAAAATACGGAAATGGTGGCTTCATGTGGGGGGCTTGCAAACAATCATCCAATCAACTCAGTCTCCACTTTTCAAAGCCACATCAGTCTGGTGCACTCAGTGTCTGATCAGCCAAACTGCAACACAGGATGTTGTGTGCAGACTTCTTGGATGCCAAAAAAAACCTAATCACTTTTGTAAGGTTTATAGCATTCCAAAGTCAGGTAGCCATAACAATAGAATTGTTTAACTTGTGGATGGGTCAAAAACTGTAGTTGAATCAAGCTTATGCAAACTACAGAACAGAGTCAATAAAGACATAGAAAATTGAAGCGTGGTAGTAAATATCATAGTAACATTAAGGAAAGCTAAATTGAAATTGAAATTTACAAACCTAAAGAGGAATTAAGCTCATGCTGATTAATGTAAGTCAATAAATATTTGGTACAAATTAGTCTTTCCACAGACACGTGCTAGGGGGTATCATACTGTAACATAGGATCATGAAAATAGGTGATTCCTCATTTTGATTCTGCTAGGAAAAAGATGTATGGGTATTGTTGTGGCCATTAAAAAAACCTAAGGAACCATATGAATTAACAATGGTTACCAAGGGCCCAAGCCTAGTGCAATATACAATGGAGAAGAAGGGATCTTAAACTTCATATGCTAGCAGTTTAGATCAGCGAGGTCAATTAATCCCTTTGTCTTGTTTTGTCAGTGTGACTTTATTTACATATGTATCATTTTTTCAAAGTAACTGAATGTAAACAATTTAAAGATTGCATTTTTGTGATTTGTGTTGTTGTTATTTTGTACCTCAATCACTGAAAGAGGGTCCTGAGTGCATATGAGTATCTCTTTTCTTACAATGTTGAGGTAGGACTTCATTGGCAATTGTTGCAGGTATTGTAATGTAATTTTCTGTTCTTTCCTTTTTTTATTACCTATTTTATAGGATGTAACCATCTTTTGTCCTTATGAAGACCATATCTTTAACTAACTACCAGGATCACAAAATTGACAAACCCACTGTATTGACTAGTTTCTCTATGTATAGAGTTGCAGGACCTAAATTTATACTATCAGCCTCTTTCAAGCCATTACTGTATATCGTCAATGCTGTGTTTTTTCTTCGTATTTTCTTGCTGTGACCATTCATTTTTTTCTCATTGACCACTTGCACTGCGCCTTTGCATGGAGCAGCTACCTCATCAATATTGCAAATTGTCTGCTTATATTTATTTTGATCTACAATAATACAAATTCATTTGAATACAAACACTTTCTGTACATTTGCTATTTCTTGAGCTTTCTTATATAGATGTGGCCCCTTAAACAATATTGTACTGTTTCTACATTCAAAGGAACCATTGTTATTTTTTTCACTAAAGTACCCAAGTTCCAAAAATATTAGGTTGCCCCTTACTTTCTTTTTTATCTTACTTTTATATTTTGGCAGATTATAAATTAAAGAAATTCATACATCATATGTACTTCAGGATAAGCAGCTAATAAATAATGAAAACATGTGTGTAACCTGAATAAATGTGCCTTGATTCTTCAGGTAATGAATGAATAAGAGAAGAACCTCTCACAACAGTCACAATCAAATATTTTTTATTTTAAAAGCCCTTTTTCAGCAGCAACATAAATAGGTTTTAAAATGTTGCTATGAACTAAAACAGACCCGTCTGAAATGTCCAGATTGAATTCATGTTTCACACTGCCTACCCACCTTACATGCACCTTTAATGTAAGTCAGATGAAACCAAAGAATATCAAATTGCTATTTTTGTTTGTAGTATCCTGTAATGTCATAGCTACCACTTCTTATCTTTTAGAAACAAAAACTTTCATCTAAAAACATGGTTGAGGAAAGCAATTGCTTTTTCTAACCCTAAGTGAAGCCCCTTTTCGATCTAAACAAGGCTAATGAAAAAGGCAGACATTTGTTTGCATTTACCCTTCCTGTACTGTGTTTTCGTGTGAGAAGTGAATGTTGTGTCTGTTTTTGTTTCTGTGGAAGTAAACATCTTAAATTGTGTGAGTGCTATTTACTCGAATGCTGTGAACATTGTTGAAGATCATCTCTTGCTCTAATCAGACTGTTTACAACAAAGCATACCTAATTTAGGTTGAGAGTTCAAGTGTACCATTACTTTATAGTAGGCAGGTGAGTATTAATTTGTGTCCTCTACTCTGTTGTCTTTACAATTTGTTTAATGCCCAATCAACAAACAAATGTGAAAATCCATTGATCATATACATTTGCCTTTGATTTGTGTAGAAGTATTTATTTTAGGCGAGTCCCATATTTCTTTATTATGCTATTCAAATCATAGGCTTCCAAGTATATTCTCTGTCCACCATTCATACTACAGCACACTATCTCCATGGAAGAATACCCACTGTAGCAAGCATGACAGAAATAAACAAACATATATTTTTTTCCACTGGTAAAACATTGATCCCGATAGAAATCTGGGGGTTCATTCTTGTATTTACCCTTTCAGCTTACCTTATGCCCTATTTTAATAGCAAGCTCTTCAATATAAAATAATATTTGGACTCCATCAGGGTCCGCTAATGATCAATACTCATGTCAGCACCTCTGGCCTTGTGTTTTTCCCTAAAGGAATTACCCTGTCAATATCATTTTGGGGTTTTTACTTGTCTGCCTGTAGTCTTTTTCCTATTGGTCTCTCTCATTTTCTTTCTGCGTTTGACAAACTTGGGAGAGAAGGAACGATGCACGTTATAATTACTTCATACACCAGAAAACGGAAAAAGGCCAAGCTTCTAATTCCATGATATTGTTAACTTTATTTATATGTTGCTTGAACATTTATACCTTGAAAAGACAGGAGGCATTTGGCAAAATGGGAACATTTTGTTTAATTAGCAATGCAGCCAGCAGACCAGTCACAGGCATTATGTCTGAGGACTATCTCAACTTACAATCGATGTGACATGGGTTTTTATACCATGCATTGAATGCCATTAATAATTCAGGTGATCCATTTTTGGTAAGAAGTGTGAACCTCTGTCTCTGGAGACATAAATTAATGTATTCGATGAGGAATCCAGGTGGGCCTTGTATGGAAACATCGCAGCCAGTGAGTAACATGTCCATATGTCCAGCATGGGGAACACGTGATCACTGCATGTACTGTGAGTGCTATGTCCTGATTGGGTACGTGTTCCTAACTTCATGTGGCATCTGACTTTATGGTGTTTTGGGGATGCGCGTACTCCTCCGACCATATGTGCTTTATTGAAGCCAATCTCCCCGGACATTTGTGGTGTTGCTGTGCCTATCTGTGGGAATTATCTGGCGTTTACTGTTTGCACATGTGTCTGCAAGCTACGTGGCACCCCATGTGGGTCCTGTCAATCAGTGACCGTGGGCCTGGGTCTCAGCGCATGCCTGACTACATATTCTTGAGTTGGGGTTGACGTGGAGTTCATAACGTGCAAATTTGTCTAGAAAGATGCGATTTTGTTTTTATACATTAATGTATTGTTACTCATATTGGCATAGACTTTTTCAATGTTTGAATATACCTACATCACTATGTCTTAAAACCTAACCATTGTATCGTGTTCAAACTACAATTACAGAGAAGATATCCCTGTAATTTGTACTCTATTCTAAAAGAGTGATGATTGCTGAGAGTGACTCTAAAACTGAGTGCAGGGTCAGATGGCATGGGAGAGTACCCAGCTTGAAGGACTGGGTTATTTAAGACCCAGCGGTGCCAGGGGACAACACCTGAAACCTTCGTGGGTAACCTGCTCCGGCGTACGAATGACAGAGACACGGGACACTTCCTTCGGCGTCAAAGATTCAAGGTTTATTTACTGCAGGGAACACAGAAGTCACAGGAAGTACAACAAGTGTAAGTTCGAGGAGACTGCTTCAAATTGCTATTGTGGATCGCTCCTTTTATACAGTTTTCTCCCATAGAGTTACATGGTACACAAAGGTTTACAACTCGGTTCCCATAATTATCCCCGAGAGGGGTCACTTTGGTCACTTTGATACATTCAAGGTCCGGGGCATAAGTGCGGAAACATTTGGTGGTTCCCAACTGTAAAAACCCATCTTCCCACCATTAGTACATTCCAATCGGCAGTAAAACAGATCGAAGAAGGAACAAGGACAGGTGCAGAGGAAGATGGAAACAGTGGGGAGATCGAAAAGGGTGTAAAAGGGGAGGTATCGGGAAACACGAGCTACAGGCATCAAAGGGACGTGCCTAATGAGATGCACGGCTGAGACAATAGACCGGCACGGCAAGATGAGCCTCGAGCGGGGCCATCTGCCTTGCAGTATCATCCCCCTCATCATAAAGACAATTTCAAAGAACATGTGTCTTCCGCGGATGTCTTGGGAATCCCAGGGTCGCGAAACGGACAACGTCCGTTCGCTGGCTACTTGAGGGCAAGAGACAAAATGGATGCCGTCTAAGATGGAACCCGTGGGTACAGATGAAAAACCCACGTAACAAACGAACGGTTTAGGTTAGCACAGCGAAACTGCACACACCCACTAAACTCGTCATTTGCGGTTCATAGATACCAGACTCGACCATATTCGTGCGAGTCGAAAACACCACTTACAATTGTCACGGAACCTCAAGCTGACTGGGCCACCATAGTTGTGAGTAGATGATTGACCAAACATTAGCACTTCTGCCTTATCTACATTATGTTGGAGGGAGTTGCCTTGCATCTAGACGTCAGTGGGTGAAAGACAGTTTTTAAAGTTTAGCGGGGTCGCAGCAGCATCTCCCTAAATGCTGTGCTGTCCTTGTGAATTTCAAAAGGAATGAAAGAGGGTATTGATGCAAGTAACATAAATGTTAAACAGGGTTGGGCTTAAGGCAAACAAACTTTTATAGTACCCCACAGCTTAAACATTAGATGGAGGCCTTGAACGAGGTGATGGCTTTGGTAACTAATAGCTGTGGTTATTAGCGCATCATTATGAATTTTTTATTTCAGACGGAGGCATAGCATGTGGAATCTTGTTTGGGATCACTGATATATGAATTTTTTGCATCTTTCTGATCAATCTTCCTGTTAACATTTTGCCACGGGTTTCCTTGTGAAATATGAACAGTGTCTTATATGCAGGAGTTTCTGCACATCTCCTAATCTCTAGTGTACACCTTAATGGAGATTCCATTGGGACTCAGAATGAGCCCTTAACCAGCCAAATACGATAATATTTATTTATTTATTTAGGATTTTATAGAGCGCGAACCAGACCCGTATCAGAGCGCTTTACAGGATTGACAAGTGATATACAAAAGACATGGGAGGGTTGAATACATTTGGGATCATAACAAAACAGATAGTTACATGTACAGGAGACAGGCGAACTCAAAAACCCAGGTGGAGAGTCCATCGGTGCCGGGTAGGTACCAAGTCAAGGAACCATGGAGAGGCCGTGGTAGGAGGTAGAACAAAGTCACTGAAGTGAATGCATTGCAGGCGATAGGCGAGGAATTTACCCATTAGGAAGGTTTTGGCCTCCTTTTTAAAGCGATCCGGCGACGGAAGTCTTCAAATGACGGGCGGGCAGGAGTTCCATATTCTTGGAGTGGCTCCAGAGAAAGCCCGATTGTACTTTTTTTTACGCAAGCACGCTGGTTGGAGCAGGAGGTGACTGGCAGACTGGGAGTTTCTGGCTCCTCCAGATACCACAAGTTTATGGGCGAGAAATGCAGGGGAATTAGCATAGAAGGCCTTGTGAGTGATGCACGCCAGATTCAGGTGGATTCTGGCTTCGAGAGGAAGCCAGTTCAGAGCTTTTAGGTGTGGAGAGATGCGGTCAAACTTCTTGGAGCCAGTTAGTAGTCCGGCTGCCGGGTTGAGGCAGGCTTTCAAAGGGGCCAAAGAAATCTTGGGAAGACCTGCAAGGGTTGAGCATCCATATTCTAGTCTCAAGATGACTAGTGCCTGGATTGCTATTTTCAGGTCGGCGTTGTCAAGGAAAGGTTTTACGTTTCTTAGGTAGTTTATGTGAAACCTGGCTGTTTTGGCCATCAAGGTGATAGGGCCACTCATGTTTAAGTTGCAGTCGAGGGTTATTCCGAGGGAGTCTACTAAGGTAGGAGTGCAGTTTAAAGCTGTAATAGTCTTAATCCATTCCTGAGTGTCAGGGCTGGTGTTTGGGCGGGGAGATTAGACAAAAATCTGTTTTTTGTGCATTGAGTTTAAGCTGATTGGAGGAAAGCCAATAGACAGTCAACTTCAAGGCCTCATTCAGGAAGATAATGTCCGCAAGAGATGACATTTTGATGTAGATCTGGGTGTCGTCGGCATACATATGGTAGGTAAAAACGGTGGTTCGTAGTACTTCTGCGAGCGGTTAAAGATTGAAGAGGGTAGGGGCAAGGTTGATCCTTGGTGGACTCCAACCATGATCGGGGTGGAGGCGGATAAGCTACCATTAACTAGGACTCTCTACACGAGCGATTCTGGAGGAAGGATCTAAACCATTCAAGAACGGTGCCATCCATCCCGATCCTGATATTGAGGCGTTCAACGAGTTTTTCATGATTGACCGTATCGAAGGCTGAGGAAAGGTCTAGGAGGATTAGGAGACAGGTTTTGCCTTGGTCAAGGGCTAGGAAGGTATCATACATGAGGTGGACATGGGTGGTTTTGGTGCTGTGTCCAGGCCTGAACCCGGATTGGAAGTCATCTGGCAAGTGAAAGTTAGTGCTGTGTTGGCTCAACTGTTGTTGCACACATTTCTCCAGGACTTTAGCTAGAAGAGGGATATTGGATATACCCCTGTAGTTGTCGGGGGAGGCAGGGTCCAACGTAGTTTTTTTCTAAGATGGGAACGACTTGTCCGGCTTTCAGAGAGGCAGATATCGATCCCTGTTGGAGGGATGCGTTGATGATTGCAGTCCAAGACGGGATGATAGCCTGAGTGGCGGCGGCTAGGCAATTGGAGAAGAGAGGTTCATTAAAGTGATTGTTCGGGTTCAGAGAGGATAGAATTTTTGAGACGGACTGTTTGTCATATATTTTGAAGCTGGACCAGTGTGCTTGGTTTCTGGGTGGGGTCTGGGCAGGTAGCACGGAAGGAGGAGGCCAAGCCTCAGGGGTTTGGGAGTGATTGGCGGATCTGAGTTCATTTTCTAGGGCAGCGATTTTGTCACCGAAGAAGGAGGATACCACTATGTACTCTTATCACAGTTTTGTAAAACGCACTTCAGGGTTTGGATTGAGTTTATATATAGCACCTGAAGCTGAACGTACCAATGGACTACAAATCTTAGTGCACATGTGAAAGCAGAGAGATTACCAGCAATTGAAAGTGGGGTAAAACCTTCCTCAAACTACTTCCAAGTATATTAACAAAGGCTTAATGCAATGAGATGTTATTTAAGTTCATCTTGTACAAAATCCTAGATCTGTCATGTCCCTTCTACGATTACAAGGAAGAGCAATCTTGTAAGTGCATTTTCTTACATTAAATATCTTTCAGTTGTCCCTTTTTAAACCCACATTCAAATCTAGTCTCCTGTTTGGGGGAGAGTGCATAGTCCGGAATAGAGAGTAACGGAGAAGTGCTTGGAATGGATGCCAAAACAGGCTATATGTTAAGGTCTGTCTTGATTTTCTATTTTTTTTATTGTACTTGTGCTGTTGGTCCTTACAGCGATCGGGCTAGAATGCTTAGTGATCTAATCCATGCTGTGGGAGAAATGGGACCTGGTTGTAAGGATGGATAGTGGGAATACGCTTAGGTTAAATGAAAGAGTGATATCTCTTCCTTCTTTTTAAATCTTGACATTTTTACCTTTTGCTCCCAATGTCTTTTTGAGGCACCTCCACTCCATCTACTCCCCATTTCAGGGGGTAGAGATGAAGAATACATAATTAAAACGTTCTCTCTGAAAATGGTTTGACAATACCTGTTACTTATATTTCTGAGTTCGGTTCCATGTTACTAGGTACTGTGTACTACTGAAACATTTACAGTGATACTACTCCCGCAGCCACCAGTTACCACACAATGCTTTGTTCTTCCTTTGGAAAGAAAGGTAAAGAAGTTAAATCAAAGGAGGGGGTGGGGGGACACAAGACATGTCTCTCACAGGAGAAAAATAAAGTCATGTCGGATGATGCCACATCAGGCATGTTTTCAGTATGCCCTCACAATGTACTATGAAAGATCATGTCATTACTCCGGGTGTCTAAGTCTCCTTGACGAGGTTAAATCTGCGATCCTTCGAAAATATTTCTCAAATTGAAAAAAATCTGATGCTAACCAGGTATTTTCAAATGATTTTGGTTTCATATTCATATGTAGGCCTGTTTTTTCTCTAAATTTAGTTACGAAATCGTTTGGACATAATGAAACCCTACAGTAGCAAAATAGCAGGAGTCTTTTATGTGTACTCAATTAATTAATTAATTTATGCAGTTTTGGTACCACTTCCTTCTACTCTGGGCTTTCAGTGAATAGTGCATTCGTATGCGCAGATTGCAGGGAGAAATATGGTAGCATCATAATTTGAAACAGTAATGATTTGTTTCACTGATTTTTACACCTGAATACAGATAGAAAACCATGAGTTAAGCATCTGTATTTGTTTATAACGTTTGATTATTACAACTCAGGTCTTTAGCATGTACTGTGACAGATGTGATCTATTAATATATATATTTTTTACTTTGCAGACCTAAAAAGCTAACGTTAAAGTCAAGCAAAACATATTGGTTTGTTTTTAAAGACACCTCTATATCGTATTTTAAAAACAAGGATGTTGCCCATGGTGAAGCCATAGAGAAATTGAACCTAAGAGGTATGTATTGCATTATTTATCATTCTAACCTTTCGCGTATATAGAGGAAGAGTGCAGATGACATGATGTAACGCATTTCAGTAGCATTTTACCTGTACGTATATGTAATATAGAATTTAAAACACACTTTACTTGCGTAACATATAATGTGGGTTGCCCTCAAGATGACAGCCTGGGGTTCCCTAGTACACATCTATTAAATTGGTTCAGTTTTTCATAGTAGACGTTGATTTTGGTACCACTTTGTAAGGAAACCACTAACATGCAAATATAAATATGTAAATTATTTTTAGGACAATTGCAAAAATATTTTCTCCAAACTGTTCAAAATGTGTAACAATCTTAGGAGTCTCGCTTCCCCTTTTGTCATTTCTTATTGTCTTCCTTCCTTTGTTGCATTTTTTACGTTACTAACATTTCTGTTTATTTCTTTTCTCTTTCTTTCTTGCATTTCCCTCTGTAATTCTTTTTTCTGTCTAGCCTCTTGTATTTCTTTCTTTTCTCTCCTCTTTCTCACTTTTCTTTCTTTCATCCTATATTTTGCTCCTGTAATAATTTTCTCCTTTCTTTCATGCATTTCTATGTTTCTAAATAGCGTGCCCAGTACATTGGAAGGGGGGTAATTTCTGACGTGAGCTCATTATTGTCGTGCTTTGTAACTAACCAAAACTTGATTTAATGCAAACCAACGCAGAGAATTAAATTGCTAGTGTTTATTTGTGATTAAAATATAAAAAGGCCACACTACGCCGGCTCAAAAAACTCTATATGGATACTGATGAGTCCCACGGCAGCTGGAAAAATGGCTCCCAAGAATTGGAAGAGCCTCAGGACTTTCAAATGTGGATACCCGTCTCATTTGTGTTGGCTATCTGTCTTTGCCATCAACGGATAAACACTTCCTTCTCAGCCAGAACTGGCCTCACACTGTTGTGAAACTGAAACTGAGGAGGCTCATACACATATGTAAGGTAGAAAAGCTATAGAAGCTGTGAATGTACCTTGGTAATTCAACTTTGTTTACTGAGAAATAGCACCAGTTTGTCTAAATAATTCTAATTGTGTTAATGTGAAAAGAAACATTTATATCTTTTTTATTTTGAACAGAATGACTAAAAAATATTTGTAACAATCTGCAAAACACCTTACCACATTTTCAACTGTAATACTAATTAACAAAAATCCTAGTGATCAATTCTTTATCCTGACACCTTAAACCTGTACAAAAAACCTTAACCTTCTCCAAAACCATTTAACCTTAACAATAACCCTTTTATTAAACCTCTATACCCAAAACCTTTTTACCTCCCACAATTAGTTAGCCCAATACCCCAACCCTATATCCTCAACCCATAACCCTATGCATCAAACCCTATACTGAACCCAATACATAATTTCCAGAACCTCAATTCAATGCCCCATACTCTTAACCCCTAAACCTTAACCCTGGACTTTAACCCCCTGCCCATAACACCTATGCACAACATCCTAAGGCCCTTTCCTTTAGCCCATTCATCTTTACCCTATACCCAAACCCCTTAACCCTGTACCACAATCTCTTAACCCTATACACCTAGCCCCATAACCTTTACCCCTGTACTGCATACCTTGTTTGGAACAAAAACTTTAAGTAATTCTTTTTTGAAGTATTTATTTTGAAAACAAATAATTGAAAGTGTTATTTTTAGAAGTGTTATTATTCCAGTTTGGATGAAATACTGGAGTGGGAGCTCCAAGATTTACCCCATTCCTGAATGTTACCTGTACCTACCTACCTTCACCTAGGAGATATTTGAACTTCAACCCAAAATATGGAGTTTAGGTGCATTGGCTGGAAAAGGCCATCTGGATTTTGGAAGCATTCATCCTTCTAATCGTAAGAGTTCCAGAAATACTACAGGCAGAAGTGACGTTTTTCTTCATATGGATTAGTAGCCAGTAAATGTATCTCTTTCCCTGGTACCTCTTGGTGTACCAGATAATGAGACCGTCCCTGCTACAGCTGGTTGGTTGGAAGATACTGTCACCTGATATATTTATATACCCTTGGGTACTACAGTGGAAACCGTAACCATACCACTATTTTGTCAACTGTTCCCACAACAAAGTCCAGTTTCCCATTAACTGGATTCTGAACTCCAGGGATTAGAATTGTATATCTAACTGGACACTGGTGAAAAGATGTTGGGTCTTAAAGGTTACTGCAGGTAAAAACAAAGACCGTTCTTGTAGATTACTTATTATAAGCCTTTTGAGTACTATTATTAGTTACTAATGAATGCTAATGTTTTGTCCTTTTGAGATAAATGTTCTGAAATTACTATTTTAGAAATTGTAATATTTGATCATGTTTTTTAGATATATTTTATGCTTTTATGGCAAAATATGCTGAATAAAGATGATACTGACTTGCCTGTTCTTGTGGATGTGAACCTTGCTTTTTTGGCAGTGAGACTTTTGGGAATTGCATGTTATTTTAAGGTATCCCCAAATTCCATCCAGAATTTAAATGATTTTTAGGATTGACACTGTTTATTGTTTAGGCATTCTTGAGTACCTGATATGGCTATATTAAACTAAAGAATGGGGACCATTATTGCTTTGTCCTATTCTACCGTCCAAATAATTTTCTAAAGTACTCTTACATTTCCAAAATACTCAATTGAGGCATCCCCCGTATATAACTGCAATAGCAGTTTTTGATAACTAAAAGGATAGCATTTAGTTTGACAAAGGTATATGCAACTTTGGCCCAGAAGGTATTTTAACCTTTCTCTGCAGATCATCTACTATTATACTTGTTATTAAAATCCTTTTCATATTATAAAATATATCACCAATTGAACAATTAAATTCTTGAATGTTATCTGTTTTGTCATACTGACACTGAGTTTCTATGTCCCTTCACTTCCGAAAGTAAGCCAGACTGTACACCTTAGCTACAATGTGAGAGCAGGTGTCACTTAGCTATGTAGTTTAGAGTGCAAAAATAATGTGTCCCAGGCATACCACTGGTAAATAACCTTACTCATAAAGGTTGCCCATGTAAATCTGACTGTTCAGAAAAGAGGAGAAGCGGGCTTCTGGGCGCTTAGGTGTATCATAATGAAGTCTTCAGTTCTTTCCTAAATTGGAGAGGTGTTGGAACAGTCATAAAGGATAAAGAGATGTCCTTTCACAGCCTCCTTGGATAAATGGAGGCCTGTTGCCTAGTTTTTTTCTGCTTCTGTATAGTCCAGTGGTGTGCTGGCTGCAAATGTGCTGAGAGCCACAGGAGGTGGTTTGCTTTCCAATCAAATAGGAGGAATTGATAGGGTTATGGTTTTGTATTTGTTGCAGATAGTTTTGAAGATCGTAAAAGCTGGCATGGAGAGTCAGAAGTTAAATTGGGATGAGGGTGGCATAGTCAAGTGTCTTCAGGTCCTTGATGAGGTATGATCTGCATGTAGGATGCCATTCAGGAGGGCATGTGTGGAGTCCAAGAGGCCATGGAGCAGCTCAGCAGTTCTGAAGTAACTTTCTAAGAGGAATGGTTTTGTTTTTCTTCAGTAGAGAATGCCTCATAATCAGCCCCTATGTGTTGAGGGAAGGTGTTCCATGTGTTGGGTGTAATGTAGGAAAATGAGCAACCGCCAGTTTTGCTTTTGCAGATGCGGGGAATGTGTGCGAGTGAGAGTGATGCAGACTGAAGGTGGGTTGGTGAAAGTGTGTGCAGCTGTGCAGGTATTCTGGTCCTGTGTTGTGTAGGGCTTTGTATATGTTCATGAGGATTTTGGCTTGGCTGTGCTTGTGTATGATAAACAGCAAAGCTTCTCGAGGCGCGGTGTGATATGGGTGTAGTGTGGGAGGTCGAGTATGAGTCTTGAAGCAGTGTTCTGGATGGGCTGGAGTCTGTGTTGGAGTTGATTGGAGATTTCAGCATAGAGAGTGTTGCTGCAGTCCAGCCTGCTGGTGATGAGTGCTTGTGTGACGTTCCGTCTGGTGTTCTGTAGCTTGCATAGGATGTGGCAGCACTGACTGGAGCGGTCATGTTGAGCTTTTCCTCTAGGATGATACTTGGATTTCTTGCATGGGTGTGGGTGTGGGTGTTGGCCCTAGCTCAGACGGCCACTAAGTGGAGTGCCATGGTGCTGTCTTGTTGCCAAAGACCAATACATCCGTCTAGTTGGAGTTGAGCTGAAGGCAATTGGTTTGCATCTATTCTGTTACCATGATCATGCAGTTTGTGAAGTTGATTCTGGTGGTGGGGCTCCTGTCTAAAATGAGAGGATGAGATTGGTGTCATTGGCATAGGAGATGGTTGTGATGTCTTTGGTTTAGATGATGTTGGCAAGCGGTGTCATGTACATTTTGAAAAGCGTTGGGATGAGGGATGACTGCTGTGGGTCTCCGCATATCAATCTTTCGGTCTCTGATGTGAAGGGTGGCAGTCTGACCATTTGAGTTCCTCATTTGAGGAAGGAACATATCCTCTTGAGAGCAGATCCTTGCATGCCAATCTTGTGAAATCTTCTGATGAGGGTGTTATGGGAGTCAGTGTTGCTTGTCACGGAGAGGTCGAGCAGGATGAGGGCTGCTGTTTCTCCTCAGTCCAGGATGATTCATATTTAATTGAAGAGTGCTGTTTCAGTGCTGTGGTTCTTTCTGGTTCCTAATTGAGTATTGTCTAGAATATGGTGAAGTTTGAGGTGGGTTGTAACTTGCTTGATGATGGCCTTCTCAATCACTTTGGCTAGATAACGGAGCAGGTAGATGGGGCGGAAGTTGCTCAGTTGATTTGGGTTGACTGTGGGTTTTTTGAGGAGGGTGTCGATTTATGCATGTTTCCACTTATTTGGAAAAGGGGTGGACTTGATGGAGGTGTTGATGATTTGCTTCAGGGTGTTCCTGATTGGTTATGTTCCTAGGTTGTAAATTTAATGGAGGCATGGGTCCATTGGGGTCCCTGAATGGATGGTCTGCCTGATTGCCACTGTGTTGCTTCTGGTGAGGGTTGTCCATTCAGTCAAGTGACTGTCTTGGTTGGTGGCGGGTAGGTTAGGACTGAGTTCTTTGGAGTTGGGTTGTTGTGCGAATTTTCTGTAGAGTGCTGTGGAAGAAGTTGGATAGTTTGCAGCAGAGTTGTTGGGAGGCAGCCATGATGTTGACGATGGCTACAGGCGAGGTGAAATCCTTAACAATAGAGAAAATATTCTTCCAGCTGTTTGAGATTCCTTTGATGCGGTCCACCGGTGCTATTTTTCTTGGTGTCTCTTAGATGCTGGTGATAGCTTCGAGTGTAGCCTTTTTGGTAGGTCTGTCTGTGGTGTTGTGGCGGACACTCCAAATCGGCACTCCAATTCCTTTCTAACTGTTTACAGTGTTGTTTGGTATCTAAGAGGTCTTCTGTGTACCAGCTGGCCTACTTGTTTGATCTATTATGCTCAGCCGCAGTCCATGCAGTTAACAGCGGTTGGACAGTAGGGCCGCGTGTGGGGTGATTTTTGAGGGACGATACAGAGGGGAAAGTTAATAAATAATTAATGCTACCTCTGCATTGTCCCTCAAAAACCCCCATGCGGCACCATCGCTGTTACTTTCACGGCTGATTATGCCTGTTGGGTTTGATGGGCGTGAGGGAGTCTGTGCAGTTCTTGATCCAGTTGTTGAAGTTGTCGGTGGTCTTTTGAGGTTGTCTGTGGGGCTAGGTTGATCCCTGCTGAGAGCTCTGAGCCCCCCAGGAACTATGCCTTGGTGAGTTTGAGCATTTAGGTATTGGACATTCAGGCCTGGATGACATTTAGGCAGTGTTTATGGCACTGGATGTCTAGTGTGAAGGATACCTTTTAAGTAGATTTTTTGCCATAGGTGTATTGGTCAATTTTGATCCTGCAGTCGGTAATAGAGTTACACAGGGCTCCACGTGGAGGCTGAAAATAGCAGGGAAGACATTGAATGCCTCGGGTTCTCCACATTTTGATAAGGATCTTCTGAAATCTGGAGAGGCCCCTATGAATGAACTGGTATCAGTTAGATAAGAAGTAGGACAGCTGGTGAAGAAATGTGTCAGTGAATCCCATTTGAAACTTCAGTATATGGATGATGTTGGGATTAGCAACTGTTTCAAAGGTATCTGAGAGGTCCAACAATTGTGGTCCCTTTAATAGTGGTCAAGTTAACGTTGTATGTGGTTTATAATGTAGCTATCTCAGTGGTAGCGTGTGATCTAAAACCAAATTGATAAACCATCAGATGACTGGCAGCTTTTAGTTGTGCATAGAGTGCTTTTTCAGTTATCGTTCTGATAAATGTGAGGTAGGTACCTGATGGGCTGTGGTTTGACAAGGTAATCAGCATCTAGTGTAGTTATCCTGGAGAGTGGGAGGAGCTGGCTTGTCTTGAGAACTTCGTGAAGATGCCTTAAGTGAGTTTGGTACTGACAATGGGGAATACAGGCGAGGAAGCTTACCGGAAGAGAGCTCTGATGAAGGGCAAAGGTAAGACATCATCATATAAGTTGGCTCTGAGAGATTTGAGGGAATCAGCATGACCTGTGAGAGATGTGGATTTGAAGGATGCCTGCATTGGATGCATTGCAGATGGGTGTATTTCAGAGGAGGACCCAGCTTGCTGTTGTTGATGTGTTCGCAGTTTCCTGTATTTTTTTTCAGTAAAAATGAATTTGCTCACATTGAACTTGTCTATGGATTTTGGGATTGGATGGTTAGGTAAAGAGGTTCATGTACTGCTTGATTTCCTTTAACTACATTTTACATCTGCTGGCCACTTCATTGATGGTATTGGCATAATATTTGGCTGTGCCAAATGTGATCAAGTGGTTCCATTTTTGTTGCTATGTGTAGATGCAGCATTTGGTTTTTTATAACTCTCTTGATTAGTTTTCAGGTCATATACAAGAAAACAACAGTATAGATAACCTTGCTGCAATGATCCCAAACCCCAATTTACCCAAGTAGGACAGTAAACAACATAGCTAGTCCTCCTATATCAGGGTTTCTGAATAATCCATCCGTTTTCTCCACACCATGCAATGTTTGTCAAGGCACCCCCTAGATGGGTACATAAAACTCTCAGCTGTGGCGGAGTAATCCATCCCTCCGGTCCATTCAAAGAATGGCGGAGGCAGGTGTGAGCGCCAGTATCTGGCATTGTATCTTTTAGCAATAATGAGGCCCATACCAACCAACCGCCTGGCATGGAGACGCCCCCACCCCATGCACCCTCAGGCCCAGGAGAACCAGCTTCAGGTTTGGCGAGACTGTCCTACTGATGACCTGGAAAAAATTATTACAAATTCACTTCCAGTAGGTGTGGATAATCGAGCAGTCCCAGACCATGAGAAAAAACATACCCACTCAGTGCTGACAACACCAGCACAGTGGTAATATGTCAGCCCTCATCCTGTACTGCAATTGTTATTAACATTTGTTGTTGGTAAGGTCTTTGGAATATGAGGGTGCGGAAGGGATTAGCTTGTGCTTTGATGTCTTATTTGGATGGTAGGTGTTCACATGGTTTTTCTAGAAATCTGTTAAATTTACTTAGAAGAGTACTGAAGATGAATGTAGATGAGGCAGAGGAAGAGAGGTTGTCGATTTGAGATTTCTTAGAAGAACTTGAAGGTGGTGATGTTAAATATCTGTCAGTGGTGCTGTTAAGTAATTCTAGTCTGAACAGTTATTTTGGTGGTGCTGCTTAATGTGGCCGCTTTATTGTTCAATTATAATGATTTGCTGATTATATCACGTGACCAACCTAAAAGGCCAGCTCACAAATAGCCTACACCTATGGGTCTTAAGTCTGCCAGGAACTGATACCGTATGTTCAGTCACAGGGTGATTTTGCAGCTGTTGACAGAGCATCATCTGCTCTCCCAGTGTGATGGCCAAGGTTACCTGCATTTAAACTGATGAATTAAAGGTGGGCACCTTACGCTAGAGGCACTTGGGAAATAGTCTAATTTTATTAGATCATTTGCCTCTCATAGTGACATCATATGTGAGGTCATATTAAGTGCACTCGTGGCATTACGATTGTGCAGCTGCTTGTCTCTGGAATTTAAGTGTTATTCTAGAGTTGGAATTGTAACCATGACAGCCCTTATAATGACGTTTTGCATTATTTAAGGTTATTAGCTTTATCATTAACTGATCTTAGTAGGCAACCATAATGTCTCCTAAAATAGGTTCAAATGTATTTTGGTGTTACATAATGAGACATTTTACAACAACTCTTTATTTGTCATTTCCATATTTCTTGTATGAGCTGGCTCAGGGCCACATGGTGTAAACTCTGATCACAGACTTTGCCCTGTAACCTCTACCTTGTACCAACAAGGTATTGCCCTCAAGGCATTGGGCACAGGACGTGGTGTTTGGCCATGCCTTGTCCCCACCAAACTGGCCAGTTTCTACATTTGCCTTGCTTTCTTCCATGCCCTGTGTCTAGTACCACACCTATTCATCTAATTAAATTAAAAGAGAAAAAGAGTGGAAAATCACCAAATGAGAGGCTGCAGTACTGGTTTACACATGGCGGAGGGGTTATGTGCACACTAACCTAGATTAGTTCACGGCAGAGAAGGCTCAGTTGTTCAGTTCTTTGTTTAGGCAAAGGACAAGCCTAGCATTTAAAGAATACATTTTAGTCATTTGTTTTATCTATGTGCTGTTCAGAAATGTGAATTATGATGGTTGTTGAAAAACTATTCTGGTAAAATGGGTATTCAGACAAAATATTGAGTAAAAAATATTGAGACCCAAAAATATTGAGTTTTTAATATCGTCATCCACAAATATCTTGATGTAGGAATATCTTTGACAATAATTCCAATTTTCTAAGGTAATATCGATGTCAAAATTGTCTGTTAATTTTGTTTACAAAAATATAATTGTAAAAAATATCATTTTGTAATTATTTTTATGTATTTTAGTATATATTCCAATTGTATATGTTAGAAATCGTTTGTATAATTATTGTTAATGTTTTAAAATATAATTTGTACATTTTTTGTTGTTTTTAAATGCCATTTAATTATTACATTTTGTAATTAATTAATTTAGTATGTTTTATTTTAGATGTGGGTTGCGGAATTTGTAGGGCTAAAGGGTGGGAAGTACATTAATAAATAATTAATAATTAACTTTAATTAAAATTAATTATTTAATTGATAATTATGTAAATTGTGTAACTAATTAATTTTTAAAGTTTTATTTTAAGTGCGGATTGTGGTATTTGTAGGGGTAAAGGGTGGAAAATCAATTAATTCTAATAAATTAATCTTAATTTTAAAAATGTAATTGATCATTATGACAATTGTGAAATTATTATCATTTTTAAGATATCTTTAAGGTGAGGGTTTTTAGGTTTATGGAGTGGGAAAATATTTAAGACATGTATGCATAATTCATTATTAATTCTTTAATTAATAATTATGTTAATTGTGAAATTACCATTTGTTTAATTATATTTTAAGTGTGTGTTCATTAGGTTGTAGAGGAATAGTGTGAGAAGTTATTAACTAATATTAAATTACTGCTTAATTATATATTTCTACTTCAAATATTTAATTTATTTATACTTTAGTAAAAATAAGTAATTTTCTTTATATGTTATATATTTAAGGGTTTTGTTGTGTGTAGAGAATAGGGTGTGAAATTATTTAATTAATAATAAATTAAACAAATATTTAATCATTTATTACAAATTGTTTTATTTATAACTTAATATGTTAATTGTGGTATGCTTGTTTTACTTCCATTACATTTTATTTGTTGGCTGTAATGTTTGTGAGGATTTAGTGTGGTATTGAAATTAAATTATTAATATTTGTTTACATTGACCATGATTATTAAAAATTGCAATAATTATGTAATTTGTTTATTTTTATAAGGTTGAGACATAAAACCTTTATATATAGAATTCAATATTGCACAGGATGGAGTAGGAATAGTAAATGTTGCCTCTCTGGAGTTCAACGCTTTCTCTGCTGTGAACCTACTGGAGTGGGAATAGTAAATTTGGCACCTCCAGTGTCCAACGCTTTCCCTACTGTTGCCCAGACTGAAGTGGAAATAGTACATTTTAACCTTCCTGAGTCCAATGATTTCCATACTGTTGCATCTACTGGAGTGGGAATAGTAAATGTTACGCCTCCTGCGGTCCAATGCTTTCCCTACCCCATGTTGTCCAACGCTTTTCCTGTTGTTGTACAGACTGGAGTGGGAATAGTAAAGTTTACCCCTCATGAGTTCAACACATTCTTTACTGTTGCACCTGCTGGAGTGGTAATAGTACATTTTACTCCTCCAGTGTCCAACGCTTCCCCTACTGTTGCACAGACTGGAGTGGGCATTGTCAATTCTAGCCCTCCTAAATCCCATGCTTTCCCTACTGTTGTAAGTATAGGCGAGGGAACATTTTAATATTCCTAGAATTTAATAGTTTTGTTCAATTTGTTTAAATATATATTATTATGTGATTGTATATTTAGTTTCGTATTTTTTATATATATATATATATATATATATATATATATATATATATATATATATATATATATATATATATATATATATATATACATACATATCCAACAAGGTTGCCTCTGGTTTTAAGGACGCCACTCTGCTGGTGCTGTTTAAACAAAACCTTTATTTCACAAAGCTGCACATTGTAGTCCGGTTAATTTCGAGCCTTACCCGACGCGTTTCGAAGCTGCTGCTTCTTCCTCATGGGGTCCTTTGGCAGCACGTGATAGGGTTTGACCACATCCTTCATTTTAAGCCCTTCACTGCATACTCTCTCCAGTGAGGTATGCTGGGGGATGTAGTTCGATTCTTTCCCTTCATTGGGGTCCCTCATGTGCCATAGTCCAATGCCATTTAAAACTCATTTTTCCGCCCTCCAGTGGGCTCCAGGCATTTTAGTGCAGCAGTTTATTAATGAAAACACCAGCGCTGTAATCCTGGCGGAGTGATCCCCGCCTACAGACCTGTTCCTCTGTGATTTGCCAGGTGGTGCATCCTCCGCGGCTGAGGCCGCCGCGTTAAACATCCAACAAGGTTGCCTCTGGTTTTAAGGACGCCACTCTGCTAGTGCTGTTTAAACAAAACCTTTATTTCACAAAGCTGCACATTGTAGTCCGGTTAATTTCGAGCCTTCTTCGACGCGTTTCGAAGCTGCTGCTTCTTCCTCATGGGGTCCTTTGGCAGCACGTGATAGGGTTTGACCACATCCTTCATTTTAAGCCCTTCACTGCATACTTAAAGGCTCGAAATTAACCGGACTACAATGTGCAGCTTTGTGAAATAAAGGTTTTGTTTAAACAGCACCAGCAGAGTGGCGTCCTTAAAACCAGAGGCAACCTTGTTGGATATATATATATATACAGGATGCACTGGTATGCCCTGTGGGTAGCCATGCGCCATATAAGTGCGTATTCATTCAAATGCATGCAATTTTTAAGATGGTTTTTATCAAAACATATTTTTTATCGTTTACTTTTTCTGTATAATTAAGTTGGCAATATTTTGAATGTTTTGTAGTTTGTAATTTGTTTAATTTTTTTATGTGTATGTAAATATATATATATATGTTTACTGAAAAACTAAAGGTTACAGGGACGTTCTAATTAGGCTCAGATTTCACTCATACACAACCACTGAAATTCAGCAGTTATAATTACCAGAGCGAACTAAAACTTGCGCACCTGCAATGCACTGCTTATGGCCTCACATATTACATCACTCATGACATGGTCAGTGACCTCACTGATTACATCATTGTTGACATCACCAATGACATCATCCAGTGAATGTGTTTCATAAAAATTTGAGTTAAAAATGTATACTAAGCCACTGCATAGCATACGTTAAATTACAATTCTTTTTGTACCACTGAGTGATACTGTTTCTAATATATGTAATCTGAGTGGCTCTGTGACTGTCTGTATCAGTGTGGGAGTGGGTGTCTGAGTGGCTGTATAGGTGTCTGAGTGGCTGTATGAGTGAACAAGTCAGCGGTATGGGTGAATGAGTAACTGTGTGGGTGGGTGAGTGTGTATGTGTAAATTGCTGTATCGGTGACTGTGGTGCTGTGTGAGTGGCTCGATGGGTGGATAAGTGTGTTTGTGATTGGCTGCATGGGTGACTGAGTGGCTATATGGATGGCTCTATAGGTGAGTGACTGGGTGTGTAAGTGAATGTATGGGTGAGTAGTTGAGTGGATGTATGGGTAAGTGAGTGGGTATGTGGGTGGCTGTTTTGCACAGTAATTATTTGTCTGAGTGGCTGTATAAATGAGTGAGTGGGTAATTGAGTGATTGTATTGATATGTTAATGGGTATGTAAGTGGTTTTGTGGATCGGTGAATGGATGTGTGAGTAGCTCTATTAGTAGCTACATGGGTAAGTGGCTGTGTGAGTGGCTGTAAGGGTATGTGAGTGGAAGTGTGAGAGGTTCTGTGGATGATGTCATCAGTAATGTCATTTAAGATGTCATGAGTGATGTAATCACTGATGGTATTGACCATGTCATGAGTGATATAATATGTGAGGTCATTAGCAGTGCATTACCGGGGTGTAAGTTATAACTGCCAATTTTCACTCATTTTGTATGAGTGAAATCTGAGCCTAACTATAACGTCCCTGTAACCTTTGGTTTTTTCAGTCAATTTCAAAGGGTTTTTTAAATACTATTTCCTAACTATAACGTCTGTGTAACCTTTGTTTTTTTCATTGAATTTCTAAGTTTAAAAAAAATTATTTATCAACTATAATGTCCCCTTAACCTTTAGCTTTTTCAGTGCAGTTCAATATTTTTTACATTTTATTTCCTAACTGTAACCTTTGAGAGTGGGTGTGTGAGGGGCTGAATAGGTAGGTGATTGGCTGTAAAGGGATTTGAGTGGGTGTGTGAGTGGCGGTATGGGTCTGTGAGTGTTTCTGTGAGTGACTGTATGGGTGTGTACATGGCTGTGTAAGTGAGTCTAAAGTGCCTGTGTCGATCTCTCAGCGTGTGCATGTGTGTTTGAATGGGCCTGTCAGTAGGTGCATGGGTGTCTGAGTGGATCTGTTAGTCAGTGTGTGAGTCTCTGATTTGGGTCTGAGTGGGGCATGAGTGTGTTTGAAAGCCTGTGAGATGGTTGATGAGTCTCCGAAGGTTGAGTGAGTGGGTATGTGAGAGTCTGAGTGGTTCCGTCAGTGGGTACATGGTACATAAAGTGGGGCATAAAGTGGGGGGCTCACAGGACAGATCTACTTGCCAGCTTCCCCAGTGATGGTTCTCCTGTCCAGCTTACCCCAGTCCGCAACCCTCTGCTGCCTTCAGAATTGTGTCTCCTCTGCTTGCTCCCACCCTCTATTTAGCCTCTTTGTTCTCATTACTTTGCCTATTTCTGGTCACCCCGACCTCTATTCTGCCTCTTGCTGCTCATTTAGGACCTATATTTTGCCTCTTGCTGCTGGTTGCTGACCTCTATTTGGCCTCTTTCTGCTTGTTTCTCACCTTTATTTTGCCTCTTTCTACTAGTTTCTCACCTTTATTTTAGGGGTGGGTAGTAAACTCTACTCCGCAAGCCCCAAGGGGAGTCAATCAACCAACCAGTAATGCCAGTAGGCACCTTTGCGGAGTGGGTGAGTAAGGGATGGGGCTCCAATGAGGTCTCCTGCAATCCTGCTGTGGGGGACTTACTGGTGGTGACAATAGGCGTTCCAACAAGACTCAGCAGCCAAGGGGACTTCATCCCCAACCACTAGTGCAGCAGGAGGCTAGTTTACAGAGTGGCTGAAAAAGGGGGCGGGGTATCGGATGAAATCTCAACAATCCCGCTGTGTGTGACTTACTGGTGGTAACAATAGGGGTTCTTGGCCCCCAACAACCCTCGACTGACTAGGGTATTATATCCCCCAACCAATAGCGCACCAGGAGGTGTGTTTGCAGAGTGGTTGATAAAGTGGGTGTGGCCTTGGACAAGGTCTCAGCAATCCCACTGTGTGGGACTTTCTGGGGGTAACACTGGGGGTTGCTGGACCCCAATAGCCCTCAGCAGCCAAGGGGACTTCATCCCCCAATGAGGAATGTGCCAGGAGGCCGTTTGCAGAGTGGTTAAGAAAGAGGGGGGAGCCTCTAACAAGGTGTCAGCAGTCCCGTTGTGTGGGTCTTATTGGTGGTAACAATAGGGGTTTTTGGCCCCCAGCGACCATCGGCAGCCAAGGGGACTTTATCCCCCAGCCATTAGTGCACCAGGCGGCACGTTTGCAGAGTGGTTTATAAAGGGAGTGGGACCTCCGAAGAGGTCTCAGCAATCCTGCTGTGTGGGAGTTAGTGGTGCTAACAATAGTGGTTCTTGGTCTTCAACAACTCTCAGTATTCCGCGGGACTTAATCCCCCAATGAAAAGTGCGCCTGAATTCAGGAAATTCGTGAGTTTGTGGCAAACAAAATAAGTGCTACGTCTTGGGGGATGAAGACCCCTTGGATGCTGAGGGACCTTGGGGGCCACGAACCCCTCCTGTTACCTCCAGTAAGTCCTACACAGCGGGACACAGCGGGACTGCTGAGACCTCCTCGGAGGCCCCGTCCATTTTCTCAACCACTCTGCAAACGGGCTTCTTGGTAAGCATGGGCGGAAAATCTGTTCCGTTTGCGGATTTTGTGGATTTTTCGCAAATTCGCAATCCGTGAGAATCGCGAATTTCCCGCAAAATCCGCGAGCGGAACGGATTGGGTCAAAATTTGAAGCTGACTTTTGTAACTATTTTAGAATGGCGCCGGCAAGCTGCCAGCAAGCTGCCAGAGCCATTCTGAAATAGTTACAAAAGTCAGCTTCAACAGGAAGCACTAATAGATAAAGTAAAGCAGGTGCTCGAGTTGAAGGTCAAATTCAGTTACACAATCATTAATCATCCCAAACTTGGGGTGATTAATGATTGTGTAACTTAATTTGACCTTCAACTTGAGCACCTGCTTTACTTTATCTATTAGTGCTTCCTGTTGAAGCTGACTTTGTAGCTATTTTAGAATGGTGCTGGCAGCTTGCTGACGCCATTCTAAGTGGGGCTGAGGGCAGAAGGGCACAAAGTGGGACAGAGGGCAGAAGGGGACAAAAAACGAGTGGGGCAGAGGGCAGAAGGGCACAGAAACGAGTGGGGCAGAGGGCAGAAGGGGACAAAAACGAGTGGGGCAGAGGGCAGAAGAGCACAAAAACGAGTGGGATAGGGGGCAGAAACGAGTGGGGCAGAGGGCAAAAGGGCACAAACATGAGTGGGGCAGAGGGCAGAAAGGCACAAAAACGAGTGGTACAGAGGGCAGAAGGGCATAAAAAACGAGAGGGTGGCAGTGATGAACAGAGGGCGCATCACGGTCTCGCCCCAAAAAAAACCCCAAAAATAAAAAATCCGCACAAATTCACGAATTTTGCGGATCGCAAATTCGCAAATCCGCGAATCGACAATTCGCAAAATTCGCCCATGCTTACTTCTTGGTGCTCTTCTCGATATTTCTTGATTTACCAGTATATGTATAGGGAAATTATATTTTTGCACTCAATATTTTTCACACAATTTTTCTGTTGCACAATATTTCTGGTTTTGATGTTATCAGAGAACCGGTAAAATGATACTACATACATTAAAATGTAATGCTGCTATCAGTACTATTTAGAAATGTGTGAAATTATGTTCCCCTATTTAAAATTATCATGAATGGAATTGTTTTTGGATGCTACTATGACAGTGATGAAATATGAGGTGTTTTCATCTTTACTCATGTCAGAGTGGAGTATAATTTGTTTTTTCGTGATTGCCACCATTATGACAATGGAGCACGGTGCTCCTGGCATCATCAGAAGACATAAATTCTGTATGCTTGTTGAACGCCAAGTGTATTTTATGTGTTCTGAATATTTTGGAGAAGCTTGTTTCCATATTTGTGGTTTCTTGAGATCATTGATTATGGTGCAAACTGCATTCAAATTGTCTGTTGTAAATCATTCCTGTAATCTACAGCTACAACTACTACTTAAGTACATCAGGCTGAAAGTATGTACTTACAGAGGGGAAGCTAATGTGACCTTCATGGAATGGATTCAGATATTCCTCAGTAAGCTCAATAAGATCAGAACAGGCTCCAGTGAAATTTGCTTTGAGACAATTACTCCTGGAAAGTCCCAGGGATCATCCTTCCTGCATCTTCATTTAATATTACCCGTTATTCATGTATCACCAGCCGGTTCTTCGGATTCTTGATGAAAATATTCAAATCAACTTTATCTGGAAAAGGAAATGTGGAATCAAGACATCATGAAAAGCTTGGAACACATTTCTTTGCATGTAGGAGAGTTTCTGCTGTCTCACAAAGGCTAAAACAGAGCTAATTGTGCTTGGTTGCCGGGTCAGTATTGCAAGTAGCCCCCTTTTAATTGTCCAGCTCCTGCTGAAACCTGGCTATGATATTATTCCAAGAACTCACTTTTCCTAAATAAATCAATGGATTCATCAAATGTACTAATTTTGAGCTCGTCAAGCTTTGTATTAGGGTGGAGCCCACCATACATCTAGTAATCACACAGTTTGAAAAACATCCTTGCAAACGGAATCAGACACCAGTCTGTGATGGATACTACAAAACCATGTATAATGTCACTTCAGGTTACTGAGAATTTTTTGAGGCTAACACAGTGTAGATACAAATGGCGTTAAAAAAGAATGTGCTGGTCCCAGTAAGAATATAACAGACCGGTTACAAAACCAGCCTGCAGCAACGGCTCACAGGCTGAAAATCTGAACTATTTGAAGCTCTAGCTGAAAATAGTAATTTAGCTCCCAGCATCAAGGCAGATCACAAAATGTAATGCAGTATGCAAAAGACATTCTGATAAATTACCCTGAAAGTCAGGGTCTTTGTGGATGTATGCACCTGTTGCGCATGAATGGAAGATATGAGTATGGGTGAATGAGAGTATTACAATGTGTTGTATTACTTCCATCATATGTGGCACTGTTACATGTATTACACAAACATACAACCATTTCTTTAAATAGGAGAAATTTAAAGTGCAGAAACATATTCAGTAAAAAAAGTTGATAATATGGAAAGATTTTCTACTCTTTCAATTTCTCCCACTTAATAAAATTGCTGTATTTTTCAGTTATAAATATGACACTGTTTTACCAGCCACTGGGAGAAAAATGCCTACTGTGTGTAAATGGGACACTTTGAAATGGGAGAAAATTAAACTGTTGAGTTAACTTTGCTTTTATTGATTCCATAAAACTCCTTCTTTCACTTTTCTCCCGTATCAATGTGCTGCATTTACAAACAGGAGGAATCTTGCACCCACTGGCCTGCAGACACAATGCCATATTTATAACAGAAGAATACAGCCATTTGTTTAAATAGGAGGAATTTAAAGTGAAGAAACATGCTTCATAAAATATTAAGACGCAATTGGCTTATTTGACAGTGGAGAAAAACAGTGTCTTAATGTTTTATAGAAATATTTCTATCCTCTAAATTTCTCCCATTTCAAAAAAATGATAGGATTTTTCAGTTATAAATGTGACACAGTGTCTACTGACCTCTGGGAGCAAGAGTCTGCAGTTTGTAAATGCAACACTTTGAAATGGGATAACATTCAAATGAAGAGTTAACCCAATTATTAAGTTTACGCTTCATTTTAATTGTCTCCCATTTAAAAGCATTCAGAAACATAATTTTGTTCTCATGCTCCAATATTGAGTTGACAAGGACTAACTCCATCTCATTATCAGGCCCCGCTATCTGCAGCCTAAAAAAATATTGTAAAATAAACACCCCATTTGCTTAACTTTAAAAGGGAAATGTGACCTTGTGCATATCTGAAAATGAAATCAAGCCTGCGAGCTACTCTGAAGATGTCTGTGAACTAATAGTATCTCTTGAAGACACCTGCTTAAGAGTGATGTCAGCAAAATCTGTGTACAAAAATGTTGCCATCTGAATAGAATGAAAATGATTTGTGATGTTTCTAATTGTTTCCACCTCTTACTCAGGATGTGAAATTGTACCAGATGTAAATGTGGCAGCAAAGAAATTTGGAATCAAACTTTTACTACCAGTTGCAGACGGTATGAACGAAGTGTGTTTACGATGTGAAAATGTGAGTAGCATTCACACTTATCTATTTTACTTTTCATTATTTTCTGATTCTATAATTTGGGGTATTTTTATGTTGTACAGGCAATTCTGACAAGATTATCACTCACATATTCCTCTTATTGTAAGAAGTAATTAAACCTTGGGCAAGTTATAATTTTTACATTATGTCCAAGTAACAACTTCCATGAAGTTCTCTTCCTCTTAACTAATGGAAACCCAAACATACGAATAATTAGCATATATATCTTCAAGATTTAAAAAGTATGATATAAGGTGTCTATTTAAGAACTCACACAATTAGTAGGCCAGGTTCTGTTCAATCATTAACCTTTCCACTCAGAGAGAGTGATATTTGCTGCATGTAAGGCCCTCACCCAAATCAAAAGTGGTATGTTTCATCATTGGACTTCTCACACCTTGGGCCGGTGGCATCCAAGGTGGCACTACCACTATGCATGGGAGCAAGGATTTTTTGTAAAAATGTACCTCCAAAAGATTGTCAATTGCCAGAGTAAAAGAACTGTTAAAACTATCCAGGGCTATCCAAAAATATTTGTATTAGCTGATGGCTTGATAGGGTTTGAAGCAGATAAATGAATGATGCCGGAGGCTGTCCATCACCCTGTCATCCTCACTAATGTCAACATGTTTTGGCCATCCTTCTAAGCGCCCAATGGTTCAGCGATCTTTATCAGGATGCCAAAGTCTTTGCCTACTAAATAATGCAAAGTCTACGTGTTAGTTTTCGATAATTTCACCATTTAATATTGTGATGTCCTAGTTTTTCAAATAAAATTCAAAAATACTTTATTTAGACAATTAAGTCTGTCAAAGTGCATAGAATTTGTGATGTGGTAGGTGCTGGGTGATCAATTACTAAATGGATGACCAAGACCTCAAGTCCCTGTAAGAAAATATCTTAATAGGGTTCGTAGTTATATCTTACAAACATCTCCTCCTGATGTCATTGCTCCAGAAATTTGCAGTGTCCGTCCCTTGAAGTACATTTGACAATAGGGAGATACCGCCTCAGTTTCCCCGGATTGAGAACAATTTCCTCAACTCCTGGAGCAATGATCTCCGGAAGCCATATTTATAAGATATAAATAGGAACCAGGAGGCCCCAATATATCAAGATAAAGGGGAAGACATAGGGGTTCAACTTCATCAAAGCAGGTATATTGAGCATTACACTACCTTTGTGACCCATACATCCACACTTCCATCACAAGACCTACTCTTACAGATGTTCCTGCTGAGATGTTTATAAAAAGATTGTTAGTATTGAATAGTATAGTAGAATAGAAAGGGAGTGAAGTAGCAGGTGTGATGAGGATGTGATGAGTAGATGTGTGGGTGGCAAGCAGCGTGGATCTAAGAAGTCCTGTCATCAGGAGATTATTGTGGATAGAATGAACGCCTGCACCATAGTCCAGCAATTCGTATTATTGGGATGAAAGATTCAAAGTCAAGGGTAACGAGATTTAGCAAGGTTTTTAACTTAAGTGGAGTACAAGTGGTTAGAGTAAATTTTGAAACCCAGGGATTTTGTATTGGACTGTTGACATTCATTGACAGCTCAAACAGACACATTTGCAGTAGGATTATGGTTTTTAGGATAGTTTAAGAATTGAGTTTCATATGGTTGGATTTTAGTTAGTGGTTCAGCATCCATCACATAGTATTAGAGAGATAAACATTGAAGCTAGGGATATAATCAAGCACTAATTTTTAAGGTCTCGCCTCCGATGCAGCGCATGCGCTGCTTAGCCTTGGTGAGACTTATTGTCGTTGGTTTGGTGTCTGGCATCTCTGGAAGCGGGGTTGGTATCTGCCCTGTCGTCCTTAGGCCCGCCCACCGGACTGGGGAGTTAGCTTGCGCACGCTTCCGGACTGCGTCTCTTCCAGACACGCCTGACTTGGCCCTGAGAAAGAGACGCAGTTGCGATCTGTCGGCTGATGAAGGCACAACATTTCAACGCAATGAATGTAACGAGTGTCTCTTACTACTACCAACATCCATAGATGCGTTATAATACAAGGGAGACTGTAGCAGGTATGTAATACAGAACAATGGTCAGCAGGACTCACTTACATAGGTATCTTTGTTGCAGCTTAAAAATAAATCAAATGTATGTATTTACAATGCCTCATCCATACCATACAATTAAGAAAAAGCAATCAATCAAAGCCACTTTTCTTTTGGATTCAGATTTATTCATTCCTCTGAGCCACACAAGGTGTAATAAGTACAGAAAAAAATACTGCAGACTAAGCTCCGCTAATAAGGGTGAACTGATATACGGGAGGGAAAATGCTCTGTACAGAATCACAGACTGTCCACGTATTTGAGCAGAGCACAACCTTAACTTCATATGAGTGCCTTTTCTGCCATCTAGTGGCTCAGTGAAGAATTGTCATTGAAAAATTTAAAAACAAATTTTTCAACATTGCCCTGGCTAATTCCAACGAAAGCTGCGCTTGCAGATCAGACACTCCCTACTATTGAGCTAATGACGTGTTTAGGGGCGGTGTTTACACTAAACGCTGCTTATGGGTGCAGTAAACTCTGTCAGGCCACCATGGCGGGATCATATAACCCAGGGCCCTGCTGTTGGCGCACCCTGAAACAGGCCCTGGGGTGGTTCGGCAACGCATGTCTATGCAACAATACAACTTGTTAAAGAACAAGGGCTAGAGATGCTATTTACTTCTAATGCCCTGCTGTTGATTGATTGGCTGATGTGATCAAACACCAAAACAGACCCTGTAGTGGCATTGCACCATCACACGTCTCTCCTGGAGGTCCGAGGCCACTCCAATAGGAGCCCACCAAGCACTGCACCACATCGGCCAGGAGAAGCCTCTGAACGAAACCTGTGACTTCATGCTGCTAGATCAGTGCGTGCCTCACACTCTGGGAGCACTATATGTGTAAATTACATATTTGCGCTATTTTACATTCTTTGTTGGAAAATGGACATTACTTTATAACCGGAACCAATAACTTATCTTAACTTCAATGTAGGCCCTATTTACTGGCCATTCGTAATGCCGACCTAGGGGCCGATTAGGATGGCGGACGGATCGCCACCGCCATGCAGGCGGTGGCTGTCCGTCCGCCATCCTTGCCCGTCCGCCACCTATTTCCCCCCGCCATATTACAATGGCGGACGGACCGTGGCGGGCTTTTCCGCCGCGGTCGCCTTGGTACCCCATGGTGCCCCCCTGCATTTCAGAATACAACATGGCAGGCACCGCCTGTCATGTTGTGCTTTGAAACGCACAACATGCATTTTTTGCATTGTAATGTAAAAAATGCGGGATGCACCCGGTACTGTGGCGGGTGCATCCTAATTCAAGGCACGGGACATCCGCCCCTGTGGTGGACGGTCCCGTCCTCCGATAGGATGGCGGACGGACTTTGTCCGTCCGCCATCCTAATGTTTTCATCATGTTTTCGTCTTGGTCTAATATTCGTCTGTGATATCTTTTATTTTCACTCGACATTATAGGTATTACAAGCATGTCAACTAGGGATTCTTTTCAGTAGTTTTTGTGTAAGCAGCCAGCTTGTACATTAATTTGGGAGTGTGTTTACCTTACATATAGAGGGGTCAGAGCTGGAAACGGAAACAAGCATTTGCAATGCAATTGGTGTGGTGTTTGCGTGATTTTGAGCTATTGGCATTGTAAATGGCAATGCTTTTTATATATGTATTTTAAAAAGCTGCAATATTAAAAGGCATTGTCATATATAATGTCAATAGCTCAAAATATTGTAAATGCGAGACCTATTGCTTTGCAAATGCTTGTTCCAAGAAAGCTTGTTATTTCAGCATGTTGATGTGAGGAGACATCCATGCCCATAATGAAACCTCTGAGTAACTCCATGCAAATGATGCTGAACATGGGTTACAGGATATGGCATCTGGCTCTTACATTAGCAATGAAAGAGATATGAATTTGGAGTCCTTATTGCATGTCCTTTTCGTATGTCCTTTTCACTCTACACAGGGCTGGATGTAGAGGATATTGAAGGTATGGTCTGTGGCATTGAATGCTCCTGAAAGATCAAGGAGACATACCTCTCTGCTATGTAGAATGTTATGAGTATAATCAACTGTTTGGATAGTAGAACCTTAGTTAATATTGGCCAAAACAGAAATTGGCTCTTAAAACAGCGTGTCAAGACCCTTCAGTAATCACATCAAGTAAGGGGGCTTAGTAATAAGAATAGTAGCTTTGATAGTTTGTTTTTTAGTGTCTGGAGTACATGGTAAACATCAGCAGCATTTGAATTATTGAGATGTTTTTTGCCAGGGAGATAACAGTGGTACCTTAACCGCATCCCTGCGGCGCGAATTCCCCGCCCATGCTGACTCCGCCTTGCGCGGGCGGAGTCATGACGGAACGGTTCCGTCATCCGCACAGCTCACCCAACGTGCATGACGGAACCGTTCCGTCAACAGCATCGAAGGGGTTAAAGTAGAATTTCACTTAATTAAGTGGAATGGGTGTCATGTCAGAAATTATTTTTGAAAGTGTTTAGCTGATTTTGTTGTGAAAGGCAAACTAAGTGACAGTCCTGAGTCCCAAAATGTATTTTTTCAGTTTTTGTATTAGGAAGGAGGTTGAAGTTATTGAGAATTATTGGGGTGTGATGCTGGATATGGGAGGTTGATAGCAGTTTTTTTGTAAAATAAATTGGCACATCAGCCAACTCGAAATGAAGAGTTTCATGGAACAACTGTTGGTCCAGTCATTGTGGGATTCAAGATTGAATGTTGACTTTTACAGCAACATTTGTTGTGTTAGGACAAGGAGGTTCAGGTTGACTTTTAATCAGAAATAACTGTATTCAACTGTAGAATCTATTTATTTTTAAGGTTTAAATTGGGAATAGTTAGTTTGGAGGATTTGTGTTTTAATCTTAACTGAGTTTGTCAATGAACAGTTTGATGGAATATATGTAGGATCACAGTGAGTGACAATGTCTTTATATATGCAGGATCACAGTGAGTGACAATGTCTTTAGACTGTCGGAGGGAACTTATAGGAAAATGTCTCTGTATTATCTTGTGGCTATGTAGTCCGATTTAGATTTACAAAGGAGGGAAATAGTCCAAGCTGATAGAAGCTTCTGGCAAACGCATAGCTGCTCAAGCTGCCAATCCCTGGCACATTGCAAACACGCAGGGCATTTGAGCCAGGTATGACAGGGCACACTGGGATGAAATGGAGCTTCAATATCTCCCAGATGAGCACAAAACAAAAGCACAAGATTTGGTAACTGTGGTAAAGCTAATTTCCAATTCTTCCATAAGATGTGCTCTAGATGCTGCTGATACCATGGCGAGAGAGGTCAACACTAGTATTTTACTTAGGAGACATGCTTTGTTATGGATTTCCGGGTTTAAGCCCGAAGTCCAACAATTTATCTTAAACAGACCATTTGATAAAAAACCTCTTTTTGGTCCTGATGTCGAAAAGGCACTCGAAAAAATTAAAAAGGACACTGAAGTAGCTAAATCCATGGGAGCACCCCAGTTCTCTTCAAACAGAGGCTCCTTTTGTTGCTCCTTTTACTGAGCAGAGTCCAAGACTACACCCTCAGGCCAGAATACCTCCACTTACAAATGTAATAACCAGTCCTCTCCCTCAAAAGCTTTTTTCGAGGAGGTTATAGAGGGAACAACTCTAAAGGTAGGGGTAAGAGCAACACATCCTGTAACTCCCCTTCCCCTAATAAGCAATGACACACCCACACTTCCCCTGACCATATCACACCTGTCAGGGGAAGACTTCAACAATTTATCCCCACTTGGCAATCTATAACAACCGACAAATGGGTAATTGGAGTTATCCAACATGGTTATTGCCTGGAGCTCACCACCAATCCTCAAAACATTCCACCTCGCTCTCACAAATTGACTCCAGATCACCTGCAATTGAACGAACAGGAAGTGCAATCTCTCTTACTGAAAAAAGCAATAGAACAGTTCCAGTAGAGTATCAAGGTTCAGGGGTTTACTCTCTGTTTTTTCTGAGTCCCAAAAAGGATGGTGCCTTAGACCTAATGGATCTCTGGGAGTTAAACCAATATATACTACCAGAAAACTTTCACATGGTGACCCTTCAACAGGTACTTCCACTTTTATAGAAAGGAGATCTTATGTCTACTCTAGACTTAAAAGACTAATATTTTCATGTTCCAATTCACCCAGCTCATCGCAAATACCTCAGATTTATGATAGCAGAGAATCATTACCAATTCAAAGTACTCCCGTTTGGAGTGACTACAGCGTACAGAGTAGTCACAAAATGCCCGTAGTAGTCGCAGCTCATCTCAGAAGACAGCATATTCACCTACCTAGATGACTGGCTCATCAAAGCCAGCACTTACCAAAACTGTCTAAAGCACACTCCGATCACAATAGACCTACTTCATCAACTGGGCTTTACGTCAATGCACAAAAATCTCACCTGCATCCTTCGCAGATGCAACCTTACCTAGGGGCCACTCTAAACACAGTCAAAGCTCTAGCCTCTCCCAGTGTAGCCAGAATACCCAACATTCAGTCTATGATACTACAGTTTCAGTCCAGCTAAACATTAACAGCCAGAGTGTTCATGCAACTGCTTGGAATGATGGCGTTTTGCATCGCAATTGTTCCCCATGCAAGATTTCACATGCGTCCCCTACAAGAGTGCTTAACAGGTCAGTGGAATCAGTTGCAGGGTCAATAAACCGATGTAGTGTTGGTAGACAACTGCATCCATCACTCAATGCAGTGGTGGAACCCACAATATTTATCTAAAGGATGACCTGTCATCGACCCAATTCCACAGATCGTGCTCACAGCAGGCGCATCTCTAACAGGTTGGGGTGCCTATCTCTAAGATTACACAATACGAGGCCTGTGGAGCAAAAAGCGCAAAAGCCTCCACATCAGCTATCTAGAGCTTTCAGCAGTTTTTTCTAGTGCTCAAAGCTTTTCAAACTCACCTGATAGGCAAAACTGTCATAGTCTGAACAGACAACATGATTACAATGTATTATGTGCAAAAGCAGGGAGGGACGCACTCTCTCCAACTGTCATGACTTGCTCAGACCATTTGGAGATGGGCAAACCATCACAGGATTATCTTCTGGCAGAAAACCTCCCAGGAGTAAACAATTAGATTGCTGACCTCCTCAGCAGGAGGTGACAGCAAATTCACGAGTGGGAACTTCATCCCCAAGTTCTCCTTCCATACTTTCAACAGTTGGGATTCCCAAAAATAGACTTGTTCACCACAGCCAACAATGCAAAATACCCAAACTTTAGCTCCCGGTTCCCACACCCGCTCTCAAAGGGCAATGCCCTATGGATGAACTGGTCAGGGGTATTTGCCTATTCTTTCCTGCCTCTCCCACTCATTCCGTCTCTGGTTAGGAGGCTCTGGTAAACATTCCTCATACTAATTCTAGTATCTCCTACATGGGCCCGTCAACCATGGTACACTATGTTGGGGCTGTCACAAGTTCCACAGCAAAAGCTGTACCTCCCCTCCTAGCTCCTCACACAGAACCATGGAGACATCAGGTATCCAAATCCCAAAGAACTGAACTCAGCGATCTGGCTCTTGAAGTCATAGAGTTTGGTTATTCAAATCTACCAATAACAAAAAAGAGCAAAAGAGGGAAAATTATGACCAGGTTGCCCACCACACTGAACCACAATACACAAGACCTGATTATGAAAGAACATTGCGAGGTTCCAGGCTCAGAGGCCAGCTAGGGAAACCTACCAAACCCACACATTTCTGAAAATTAGACACCATGGGGAGTTCAGTGAGGTATTGCTTGCATGGATCCCCCAATGTTTCCCTACCCAGAATCCCCTGCAAACTTCATATTTAGCTGGAAAAAAATCACTTTTTCCATACATTTTTGTGTGGGATCACTGTGCAGGCACAATTGTCATACCACCCAGGGTTCCCTTTGTTCTCCCGAGTAAAATGATACCTCACTTATGTGGATGGGCTGAAGGCCTGTTACTGGGAAGGGCTAAAAACATATGGATTAACCCCTTCGATGCTTGTGACGGAACCATTCCGTCATCAGTCACGGTTGAGCTGTACTGATGACGGAATGGTTCCGTCACAACCACACCCAGTTATGGAATGTCCAGCACCGAAGAGAAATCGGGGCAGAACGCAAGGTGTTAAGGGTATAGCACAGCAAATTCTAAGCGCTAGATTTTTTGAAAAATGTGTATTTAGCTGATTCTACATTGGACAACCCCCACCCCGAACTTTGGAGGAAAAAAATCTCTGGTGCATAGTGGGCTTTCTCCCCCCCCCCCCGGGGATCAGACAGACTGTAGCATTTTTGGGGGGTAATTACATGCCCATTCAGGGCAGCCCCCACCCCCACGTAAAGAAAAAAATTCCTGGTGCCTAATGGTTGTTTTCTGAGGGGGGCAGAAAGTATTTTGCCTTCATGGGGGGGGGGGTAGTTTTGGGGGCATTGCCATGGCCATTCTGGGTAGCCCCCCACCCCTGGCCCATAAAAAATAATCCCTGGTGTCTAGGGTGCTTTTTACCCACCCTGGGGGCAGATTGAGGGCTACTGCTCCCATATGCCCCCTGGGGGGACAAAGACTGTCTCTGTCAAAATGTAATGGGGGAGCAAAGGCCCTTGCCCAGGGGGCTTCTCCCCGTCCCTGGTGACTAGTGGGCAGATCCCTGCTTGGGGATCGCCCTCCTGGGTAGTGGAATGATACCATTGGAAAGGGGTGATTCTTCCCTTTCCAACAATACCTCTCCCAAATGTTTTGGTGCTCGGGGGCGGAGATAGCCCCACGAGCACCGAAACATTGAAACTGAAACTAAGTTTCAGTTTAGTTTACAATGTAATGACGACAGCGCCCCATGCGTGATCGTCATTACATTAAAAATAAGAAACAGGCCTAGGGAGGTTGGAGAAGTTCTTACCCACCTCCCGAGGCCCCCCCAAAAAAAGGAAATACCTCTGCTGTTTGCAGCAGAGGGATTTAGTGCACCTGTGCATATGATGGAATGATTCTATCATGAACACAGGAGCACTGGTGTTCATGATGGAACCATTCCGTCATGAGCACCGAAAGGGCTACTGGGCACAACCAGGGATCTGGCAATATGGGTTGAAGATGCAGCGGGACGCCTATGCCGGAATAACTTGCAATTTGTAGGCTTCCGAGAGGGCTGTGAGGGCTTCTCCATGGCAAAATTCCTGAAACAGTGTTTAAAATCAATGGTCCCACTGGGCAGCCTGTCGTCTTGTTTTGTGATTGAAAGAGCCCACAGGGCCCTAGTTAAAAAAACATGTCTGGTGCGCAGCCTAGGCCTATCCTTGCTTTACTTCTCAACTATTTAGATAGGGATGCTATTCTGCAATTCACTCGGAGCCAGGAGAAAATTGTATATGAATCAGCAAATATCATGATCTTCTCGGGTTACACCAAGATGATCCACAAACAACGACACTCCTTCCTGGTACCTAAACAAAAGTTACGTAATCTCAAGGTCCAATACATGCTGCTGTGTCCGGCTCGATTGTGGGTTGTATACAACTCCCATACATTGTTTTTCAACACACTGCCTTCCAATGGATAGATGAGTCGATGGTGATCAAAACCTATACTCCACCCAGGATAGACTCTGACTCGTTACAGAGTGATCGACACAACCCTTTCCAAAAAATCCACCTCTAAGAGCCGTAACAGGTCACGATCATCCTGGAGAAGTTCACATGCTGAAGAGGAACACTGACAATATCATCATGTAGCTGTATCTCATGAGACTGTTGTATTGGTTTTCTATATCTGATTGCTAAAGTGATATTAACCATAACTTCCTGTCATGATGAGATTGTGTGACTTCTCTCTCCCTATGTATTGTGCATGTGCATGCTATGCTAATTTATCTACCATGTATATTGCGGTGGGGTTTGAGTATTAACATGTCCTGGGGGTAGACCATTTGGGTGCCTTCATATGACTGCCACTCTAGAGAGACATAAGGAACCCCCTCTAGAGACCATGTTTTTTGGGTGTTGGGATAATGGGATGCATTGGTGTTGTTCTACTACATGCCTCATGATAGGGCTCTGTGAGAATACACATACTTCTTGTTCGTTGAAGTATGGGGAGGGAGGTTTGCCATTGTTGAAATCAAGTGTTGTTTATACATGTGTTGATGCGGTCCTGTTACTCATCTTCAATCAGACACACATTTGACTACGATATATATTTGTCACTGACACTCATCACTAACTTCACTTCCAGGGACACAGGGTCTTCTCTGAATCCTTACACGGAATGTTAGGGGGTTATTGGTAAAATAAAATGGGGGAGCAGTCTTCTGTCAGGTAAAATGTACAGGGGTGGACGTTATCCAGCTACAAGATACCCATCTCTTGGGTACCTACACTCCATGCCTTGCTCCCCATGGCTTTAGACAGATATTCCATTTGGGGTTCATACGGGGCTTCTGGGATATGGACATTTTATTCCACCTCAGGGTCCCCTTTTTACCTCAGAAAGTCTGGTCAGTTGTCCATGGTCGCTACATTGAGGTGGTGGGGGAACTTCATAGGGAGCAAGTCACTTTAGCTAGCGTTTATGCCCCCCTCCACTGGGTGGCAACTTTATTGAATGTTTCATCCATATGTGGGGCGAACTGCCTGGTGGGGGGATTGGAATAACAATATTAACCCTGGGATGGATAGATGGTGATCTCGGAGGGGGTGGGGCATCCTTCGTGATTCCAGGCTGTTTATCCTTGTGACCACCTTAGGTTGGGCAAATCAATGGAGGGCCTATTATCCCACCGAGAACGGCTATATTTACTATTCGTCAATTCACTGGTCTTTCTCCAGACTAGACTATCTGTACATCCCCGCTACATATATACATAGGGTGTCATCCCCCTACATCCATCCGCTGTGACTTTCGGATCACTCCCCTGTGTCAGTGGAGTTCCACACTGGTGCGAATTGTCCTAGATTCTGATGGCGAATATCATTGTGGTAGCTTCAGAACCTGACCTATAGGGCGACCCTTCAGCAAACAACTACTGAACACTTTACATTTAGCTTGCCCACTGCTTCTTAGAAAGTGGTTCTGTGGAGGCTCTTAAGCAGACTATTAGAGGGGTCAACATCAGCTTTTACATGGGTGACCGTAGGCGTAGAGCTCAGGAGCGGGTGCACCTTGAAGCACAGATTGAGAAATTGGAGGGAGACTGCAATGGACCCGGGTGGCTAGATTGAAGCTTAGCCTGACCCAACAGTTATACCAACAGCACCTTTTAAATGAGGTGCAGTTAGCGTGGCAGGCCACACAGCACAGAGTATATCAATGGTGTGATAAATCAGGCTGTATGTTGCAAAGATTGTGTCAGGCAGTCAAGGAGTGTCGCCGGTACCAGTGCTACGTGACCCCCGGGCCAGAGGGTTGGTGTCGGGCCCTTCAGATGTCACCCAGAGTTTTGCAGGCTACTACAAGGCACTGTATGCCAAGAATGACCACATTAGTGTAGAACTGGTACAGAAATTTCTGTGCACCCTGTCAGCCGCTGCTCGCACAGGAGAAGAAAAAATAACGATGGCCATGTTGCATACGGGGTGGGCCCCTGGGCCAAATGGTTACCCGAGTCAATTTCTGAAGCTCTTTATACTGCAACTGGGCAGTGCTCTGCTGGGGGTTATCCAGGAGGCATCGGTCAGGGCCATACTTCCCCTGGACTGGCAACAAGCAGAGCTCATGGTGTTTCCGAAACCAGGGCTATTGCCGAATGTACATTCGTCCTATCAACAATATTCCTCCCTTCTCAATATCGAGGTGAAAATTTTGGCTAAGACCTTGGCCAACAAACTGTTGAAACATATGCCAGATCTTGTCCATTTGGATCAGGCAGGTTTCATACCCCAGAGATCCACCCCCACACCATCCAGTGTGTTTATATTTTTATAATGCCTTGGTGGACCACCTGAAGAAGCTAGTGGTGGTGCTCTTAGCCGACATGGACAAAGCTGGCCAGTCTGCTGGCAATATTTATTCACTCTACTTCAGAGCATTTACCTTGGTCTGCGCTTCCTAAACTATGTCCGACTCTTGAATACCGGCTTGACTGCCTCAGTCCGGGTCGCTGGAGCAATCACGGATCCCTTTGATGTAGGCAGGGACACTAGACAGGGATGCCCATTATCCCCGTTATTGTTTGCCCTTTAGGCTATAAGTATCTTGGAGTACATATTACCATGGATCCCGCTACGTCTTGCTCCCACAATATTGCTCCAATCATAACTTGTGTGAGAGATAAGATTAAAGTATTTTCCCCTCTGCCCCTCTCTCTACTGGGCTGTTCTATGAGATTCAAAATGGTTTCCATGCCGCAGATCGTATACCAACTACAAAATAATCTCTTCACTATCCCTCTAACATGGTTTAAACAAGTCAAAGGGACTCTCACAGCGTTCTTCTGGGGCAGGTGGTGGCACGTATTGCCCTCAGGACCTGTTTCCAGTCCACCTTCAGTGGGGGCATCGCTGTCCCAGATGCCTACTCCTATTATGTTGCTTCCCATCTCCTACTCATAAATGAGGGGTGGTATAGGCAACAGACGGACCCGGCGTATGCGATGGAGCATTGGGCTATGGGCGACGTGCCTCTCTTAGACGTCCTCTATGGTGGGAGGATAGGGAGCCATATACCCCCGGCAACACAAATAGTGCTCCATTTATGGAGGAGGTCAGCCACACAGATGGGTTGGTGGGCCTAACTATCTCAGATGACACTGCTATGGGGCGGGAGCTTTCAAGGTCTGGTGGTATCCCTGTTTGGGTTTCGGCAGTGGGACGCAATAGGTTTCAACCTTAGGAGGAGTTATGCGCTGTTCAGACCTTAAGCCTTTTCAAGAACTACAGACAGACTTTGTTACATAGACACCAATTCTACAAACATCTCCAGCTATGCCACGCCTTAACTCCCTTTCTTTGTGACCTACATGACCTACCGGAGTTCAACCCTTTGGAGGGAAGACTACTGCCGGGAAACTTGGGTACACACAAAATCTGGAAGATTTATCAGACATTAGTAACACATAGTACGACCACACTCCTAACCCTACGACAGACATGTCTGTGGGATGAATCCACACGTGCTGAGGATGACTGAACTGAAGCAACACATTTATTGTTGTATGTGTGCCGGGCTTATTTAGGTTCAAGGAAGAACTTACTCATTCTCACAAAACACATTTCACATCTTGTCATCCTGCTATGGAGGTCACAGATTAAAACCATGTTTTGACAATCCTTAGGTAATTTAAGTCACTATCTTCACCACACACACACTACCCTTGGTTCACTGACCCTCACTCACCCTTATGGCTAAAAGAGAAGATCTCCACCAATGAGCCCTCAAACAGGGCTTGTGTGCATTGCAGTGCTGGCCTCACAAGGAGACAGCAAAGCCACTATGCAGAAGGCACCCATCTCGGTGTGTGAGGGCTACATCTTCCATTACAAAAAGACCCTCCCCTTAGCTGTCCAATCTAGACTTATACATCACAGGAACACAGGAACAGATAACCCTTCTTTGTATTTAAGTACTTCTTTAGAGGAGCATGGGTTCTGGACCTTCATCCCGCTCCTAATCCCTCCGTCTATTTGATAGATAGAAATATTGTATACATACATAAGTGAAACTAGGGCCTTGGAGTATAACAGCAAACATGTATATCATACCTCATAGAGTTGGGTGTGCCTTTCTAAATAGTCATGGTAACACAGATCGAGAACACGTGACCTAACATGTAAAACATTCACATTTTAGGTATTGTAGATGAGCTAAGCAGATATCTTTGTGGTCTTGCTGCCAACAGGATTAGTGGTCCGTTGCAGGCAGCATTGTTTCATATACCTTCACAATGGCTTTTTTGTTCTTCTCCCCTTCTTTCTATGCAATGGATGCTTGCCTCCCAATTCTTCTGTTTGTCCTGCCCTTGCTCAACGCTTTTAAAGAAATCATTTATTTAAATACTGTAAAGCAATACTTTTTATTTTGAAAAACGACATTTTTGTGAAGAATTTACGGTAAGACTGAAAAAATGGAATTAGCAAAAATGAATTGTTAAGGGCTTAGTATGATTTACAAGTGAACATAGACCAGTTTTACATAAACTGCTTGAATTCAGATATTTAATTTGGTCAATAATGAATATTTCAATTTCCAATCAAATGACATAACCTAGGCATTTGTATGAGGCAGAGAGTACCACATTGCCCCAAATTCCAAGTGCCCTATTAGTAATTCACTGTCAATGAGAATTTCTTTTCTGTGAAAATACCTTAACTTGAGTTCTTTATCATTACTCATTAGCCTATCAATTAGCAACAAATGTCAAGAGCCAGATGTACGACGATTTTTGCATTTGTAAACGAGTTTGCGAACTCATTTGTGCATGCATAACAGCATGGGGTAATTTTTTGCGACTTGCAAAATAGGATTTTTTGACTCGCTTTTAGGAAGGGGTGTTCCCTTCCTAATAGCATGCGCAACCCTATGTACAAATGTTTTGTGACCGCAATTGTGGTCGCAAAACTCTCGCAAATTATCACCCTCTTTAAGAGGGGGATAATGGAATCGCAAAAGGGAAGGGGACCCCAGGGGACCCCTTCCCCTTTGCAAAGGCAGGAGAAAATATTTTTTAAAATGCAACCCATTTTCTTTTAAGGAAAACAGGCTGCATTAAAAAAAAAACAGCTTTACTTAAAAGCAGTCCGAGACATGGTGGTCTGCTGAGCCCAGCAGGCCACCATACCTGGGAGGGCCTGCCATTCCCAATGGGGTCGCACATTCCGAGAAGCTCATTAATATTCATGAGGCTCTCAATTTGCGCCCCCATTGGGAATCGCTAACAGTGAGAAAAACACTGTTGTACATAGTAACTTGCGCCTTGCAAATTGCGACTCGCAAAAGAGTTGCAATTTGCGAGGCGCAATTTACCTGTTCGTACATCTGGCCCTTAATCCTTTTTGAAATGTCCAGTGACAAACAGTGTTTTCTGACTCACTCAGAATTTTATTTCTAATTTGCTCTGAAATGTTTCAGTAGTTTGTGACCGCATTGACTGTTACCAACTCCTCAACCTTACACAATTAAAACAGGAACTGAAGACAAATAAAATATATTGAATAATTCATTAATGGTGTAATCTTCCCTGTCCAATTCTACAAAAAACCTGTTCTGGGTAGGGGTGGGTGGAGCTCGCGGAATTTCAATCCGGAATTCTGCGGAATTACCCAAAAACTCAGTGACATTTTGCGGAGTTCCACTACTGGCTAGAATTAGAGTCTCTAGGTCTTAATGTGCTCATTGCACTGCTTATGTTTCCCACAATACACAGCGTGCTACCAAAACACAAGCGAATCACTCTGCCCTTGGCCTGCAACAATCACATTACTGGCGAAAGCGTCAAATTGCGTGAAAGATGTGTTTGCGTACTTCACACACAGTTTACTTTGGATCTTGGTGTGAATTCCTTTTACTATTGCTTCAATCGTAACACTTGATGGGAACCCAGTTGTTGACAGATGTTGGTTTTCATCTTTATGGCCTATCACCATGGATTCAGAAAGCCTGACTAACACTGTGCAGCAGAATGAATGGTATATCAAGCTGTCATGCATGAGCAAATATGTAAACAATGATTGAACAGTATCTGCTTCAAAGCACTGCATGTGAAATGCCTTGCACCCATATCTCAAAATGGACTGCCTTGTAGCAAGATTAAAGGAGGGACATTCCAGTCACAGAGGGGACGGAGGATGTATTCAGGTGGCCATGATAAAGTAGCACTCTCTATTATATCAAAATCCGTGTTGTTCAAAAACCAACTGCTCTGTTAGCAAGTGTACCCAAAAAAATGCAAGGCTTGTAACCAACCTCTTGCTGTTTGCTGCCATAGTTCCTTTTGTCCACAGTTCGGTACCGCAGCCAAATGATTAATCATTGAATTCTTGTTCCGTCCTTAGGGCTATTAATTCTTGCTTTATATTTAGCTGAAACTTTGGGAGTCATTTTATCACAAAGGAAATCTAGTATAGTAGTTAAAAATGACGATTATATCAAGCACACAATTCAAGTAATTGTACATAAGTTTCTTTAAAATATGCTGGTTTAGGCCAATCATTTAGTCCTAACCTGGGGTGTAAAATGTCTCAAGACAATGTGTTTAATCTAGAAACCTGTCTCAATGAGTTTGAGCGGCCAGCAGTCTCAGTCCCTACCCATGCTTTGGTTTCAGTGATGCAGGATGGGAGAGGTTGGCATATTGTCTGGCCTTGCACTCAACGCTGTGTGTCGCATGATTATCACCTGTCTAGCCCTTGGTAGTGAAAAATAAGGGAGCAGAGGCCGGGGGAGCCTTGTGGTACCCTACAAGTATCGATTGTAGTGACAGAAAGGTCCTCCTAATGTGCTCTTGAAACAGCACTCGAGGAAGGGTCAGTAGTGCCGCCATGGACCACCCCAGCTTGGCTAGCACAATGTCATGCTTCACTGGGGAGCGCTACACATAAGCACTAGTTAGTTTACACATTCATTTTTTGTTGTTGTAGGCAAATGGAGATTAAGGGATTTGCCTAGAATCACAGGATGTTGAGTCTATGCCGGGACTCAAGTTCCCAGTTCCAAAGTCGGCATCTCTGCTGATGTGTGCTGCATGAGATTCGACAATGTCTGTATAACTGCCTCAATTATTTCATTCATACAATAAGCAATTCAAAATAGAAAGCGTCAATTTATATATTACTGAGCAAACGATTATATATCACGTGCAGCTGCATGAGAAACATTACTTTCTTCTGTTATTTGCGTTTCCTGTCCTCTGTACCTGTTTATCAAATCCCCGCAGGGCTTCTGTCTTTCAGTCAGCTAATTCCTGCATGTTCTGGGCAAGTCCTGCAAGGGCTCCTTGATCATGTAACTCCCTTCCAAATCGATACAAACCAACTAGCAAATGCATGCATATTCGTCACAATGGGTTCCCACTTGTTGTTGACCAGACAATGACAGGTAATCTCAAGACCGCACTCACCAAGAGTAGTACTTCTGCTCAGCCATGTGGGATCCCATGAGTGCTGCCCTGAGTGCTGCCCCTCCATGGGCTGCAGCCCGCTGTGCCTCAGCATGTCAAGTTCATGTCCACTTCAAGGAGAACAAGAAAAGGTTGAGGACCCGGTAATGCTCTATGCGGACAGGCAGCAGATGGATTAGACTCACTCCCGCGCTGCTCTGCTCCACTCTGTGGCCATGCCATCCAGGATATATGGGAAGCCAACTGGGTAGGGACAGTCAGAGCATGCAGTCAGGTAGCTTGGCATAAGGTCTCCCTAGCCTAGGCTACATGTTGTTTTACTGTCTCCTCCATGACCATTCGGCAGAGCTTCACTTGCGCATGTGGGTGAGTCTATGTCTGCTCTCAGGTGCCATCTTTAAATTGGGCAAATGGCTGGGGTGTGTGACGGTAAACTCTACATCATGGCGGAGTGCAGAGTTTATGCCAAACTCCGTGCTCAAAGTGGAGCGCAGAGTGGCAAAACTCCACAAACTCCGCCACAGAGCTGAGTTTACCGCCCAGGCCTAGTTCTGGGCACATAGGTTGATCTCAGCAAAAGCTACCCGAAAACACCACTTGAATAGTTATTCAGTATACTGCACTATGTCAAGAAACTAACTTCCCTGGTATCCCGAACTCCAAGTAATTAATTAAAATAACTCAATTCGACCTGATTTTTTTAGATGATTTTTAAAGATGTGTGTCCCATTAAATGTAGAAATATTTACCTTTGGTGGAATGCTGGTCTTCACTTTAGGTAGTAGAGTTGAATCAGGAATATTGGTGCTTGGGGTGACAAACTTTCTTTGTGCCCCCCCGGCTCCTTTTCCGTGGATTTCCTCACTACCACTCCAGTGGTGCATCTAATCTCTCCATAGTCCCTCTCTCACATTTAATTTAATTTTTTTTCTAGCACTACTCATCCCAAATTAGGGTGTCAGAGTGCTTTCCATCAAACATGCAAACATATTATACAAAAAATCAGCCTTTGAGGTGGCGCATCATGATCAAATTGTGCCTTCTTTACTAGTCGAAATACAAGTGCCATCTTTGTACGACCATGTATTGTTTTTTTCATGTTGAAAAACTGCTAAATTGCAATGGTTTACAACCTTCCTAGACCCCTTCACTCACACACACATATACACACACTCACAACAGACATTCAAACACATTCGCACTCTAACATGCAACTACTCACCTGCATGCATAAACATTCACAATCACACATATAGAATGCACACACAGAACCATGTAACAAAGAAACATTTTTATGGTCGTCAGGGGTAGTAAGTGCTATATAAAAAGACATATAGTTGCACAGAAACACATTTACACACACATAAACTTGCTAAATATGTAGTCGCATAGCAATGGGCTCTTCAGCATAATTCTTGGAACTGCTATGCTTGAGTAGTGGCTCCCATTGACCACAGAGCCACTACTGATAAACATGGCAGCTGTGCCAGCTCACTCTGTTATGCCAAACCAGATAGTTGCATTCAAGTGCACCATCCACCCCCTTTGCCTCAAGACAATCTGTTTGTATTAATTACCAGATGTTCAGGTGATTGAATGGGAGCTGCTGGTCTGCATATGTTATGTTATGTTATGTTATGTTATGTTATGTTATGTTATGTTATGGCGCTCAAATCACCCGGGGGCATCTCAGCGCTTCTCCTAGCAAATACAGTGAGGACAGGAGGTGGAACCACGGATAAAAGGAGGGGTTAGAACAGGAATGCTTTCAAGTGCTTCCTGGAGATCAGGTAGGAAGTACATTTCCACAGGGTAAAGGGAGCTGATTCCAATATTTTGGGGCAACATAAGAGAATGCTCTACCCCCGGTACCTACGAGACGAATACGTGGAACCTTCAGTAGAGCTAAAGAATTGGACCTAAGGTTGCAATCCGAGGTCTGTTTGACAAGCATCTTTTGAAGGTACTGGGGGCCCCTGCCTTCCAAGGCTTTAAACGCCAGACAGCAGATCTTAAAGAAGGATCGTTTTTTATTGGCAGCCAGTGTAGTTCCGTCAATAGGGGAAGTGATGGGGAGCCAGGAGGACGATTTAGTGTCATCTTGGCAGCCGTGTTCTGAATAACTTGTAATCTAGCCAATAGTGTCTCACCCACTTCAGCCAGTAAGGCATTGCCGTAATCATGATGGCTGATTACCAACTCCTGGACCACGGTTCTGCAATGGTTCTCTGGCAGAAAAGGGATTATTCTGCACAAGAGGTGTAGGCTGTAGTAACAGGAGCTCACTGTAGCTGAAATGTGGTCCTTCATAGTGAGAGCCTGGTCTAATTTTAGGCCCAAGTTTTTTACTGATGAAGCTGGAACAGGGGGCCGACCCAAAAGGTCCGGCCACCAGTCATCTGTCCAAAAGTATGCTGATTTGCCCATAAGCATCAGCTCTGTTTTTTCGGGATTAGGCTGGTGGCGATTTTCCGTCATCCATTTTGAGATGGCCAGCATGCCCTCTGAGATACGCAATTTCTCCTCTTCAAGATTCAAACCTATTGGGAATATAAATTGAGTGTCGTCAGCATAGGAAATAATTTCGAACCCAAATGGTTCAACAATGGAGGCCAAAGGGGCCATATAAATATTGAGGAGTGTAGGGCTAAGGCATGAGCCCTGGGGCACCCCTTTGTCTAGCCAATATTTTTTTAACAAATAGGGACCAAGCATGATGGTTTTGCCATCGATCCGTCAAAAAATCATTAAGCCATTTTAAGGCCAGTCCTCGTATGCCGCAGGCATGTAACCTCTCCACTAGCATTCCATGGGAGATGGTATTGAATGCTGCGGAGAGATCGAGGAGAATCAGAACCATAGAACCACCTGTATCTAGGGTCCGTCTCATAGAGTCGGTCACTGCTACAATGGCTGTCTCGGTGCTAAAGCCTGGGCGAAATCCAGATTGAGATGAATGAAGGATCTTATTCGCTTCCAGTTAAGAACTAGGGCCATATGTATGAAGCTATTTTCGATTCGCAAAGGCCGAAATTCGGCGAATTTCGGCCTTTGCCAATCGGAAACGGCCATTTTTGCACATTTGCAATGTATGAAAAAGTAGCAAAATAAGGAATTGCAAAAATTTGCGATTCCTTATTTTGCCATAGCATTTAAGGAATCGCAATTTTGCGATTCCTTAATTGCTATGTAAGAAGCTTTTTTCTCTTGCGAATTTGGTTTAAGGAATGGCACTTTACCACCAACTGAAAGTTGGTGGTAAATTGCGATTCCTTTTCAATAAGCACAAATTGGCATTTTTCATTGTGGCATGTGACGCACATGCATGCCCTTAGGGCATGTATGTGCACCATATGCACACACATGTCATTTTCAGGGGTGCAGCAGGGTGTTCTTGAGACACCCCCTGCACCCTTGAAATTCGCACAATTTGCGATTAGCAAATAGCGATTAGCAAATTTCCCCTTCATTCCTATGGGCCTCCTGGCCCATAGAAATGAATGGGAAGTATTCCTTATTTGCGAATTCGCAATTTGCGAATTCGCAAACAAGGAATAGTAAGGAATCGCAAAAATTCCTAGATTACCTACATACATACCGTTTTGCGAATTCTAAATAGCGATTCCTTAAGATTCGCTATTTAAAATTCGCAAAACGGAAGTATGATACATATGGCCCTATGTTATCTGTTCACTGATGTTTCTAATAGCTAACCGAGCAGGGGCAGCAAAGATATAGGTCTATAGTTACTGAGCACCTGGGGGTCCGAGGTGGCTTTCTTTAAAATCGGGCTGACACAGGCTTTTTTCCATACTGCGGGGATACTGTCTGATTGAATCGAACAGTTGAAGATTCCTGCGATGTCCAGCGCACAGCTGGAAGAAAGAAGAGCCATCATTTTAGGAGGGCATAGGTCTCCTGGCAAGCCCGATTTTGCAGATAGCAGAAGATTCTCTATCTCTTCCGGCAGAATGGTGTTAAACTGGTCAAGACACCCAGCAAATGATGTTACCCCCTCCTCCTCAAAAGTAATGGTTAAATCTATATTTTATGAAGTATTAGTGGGAAAGTTTGCATAAATCAGTGAGATTTTGTTATGAAAGAATTCCACTATTGAGTCACAGAGTATCTGCGACTCCGCTGGTATTTCCTTACAAACTTGAGGTGCCACAACATTTTTAACTATATCGAACAAAGCTTTAACACATGCAATTAACACACAAATGCATGTACAAATTAAACAGAACAGCAGAGCTGAAAAAGCAATGCAACCTCCGCAACGTGGTGGTGCAGTGTAGCACTGCATACTTTCAATGTCTGCACACAAGCAGTGACACACCCATAAAAATATCAAAACGAAAGCAGCAACTGAATTGTGAGAGCCAAGACATTTAAAGGAAGCAGGTGCTCCATATAAAGACACTACAGGTACAGAGGGTCAGACAGTAACTAGCATGGCACTCAGTGCAATGGCACCAGTCGCTCTGCCTGAAACCCAGCATTCTTTAAGGATATTTAATCACATTTCCCAACTTCCACCGCCATTCTCTTCTTAAATGCAGTGTTGATTTCAGAAGCCATAATTCTCTTGTTATAGATCGGTATCTACAATAAACATGGTCGCTGATTGTACGTTTATTTTCCGTTTTATATAATGCATGGTCACGTTATTGTTTTCGTTGATTCCGATCAATGAATTTTCAAAAACAATTTTCAGATGTAATTTTGGGAAATATGAGTTTCTTTGTTTTGATGGGAGCGAGGCACATTTATCTCTCCCATAATGTTAAGGTTTTTGATATGACACAATATTGCATAACATAGATGTTTGGACGGTGCGTAGAAACATATCTTTATGTTTGACTCAATTTTCGATGAGTATTGCGGTTGAAGTTGTTTGCAGTTGAATAACTGGGCATCAGACTGTCATGTAGTTCCTACAAATCTATATAGGATCTGCACGTTTAGACAACATAATCTAAGGGATTGGTGTTCAGGCTGATTCCAGACATCCCGAAAGGATATGTTAGTTTGTAGACCAGCTAGCTCACAGTGCCACTATAAGCCCCACAAACTTACCAAGGTTTCTGGCAACCATCGAGCATGACAACCCTGACCCCTCAGGGATAGTGGAAACAGAGTATTTTTCGCTCAGTCAATCATGCTCACTTTCTCTCAAAGGGATGCACAGAATAATTGGTGGGGACGTTTTCAATAAGTATTTATTGAACCAGCGTCATTCTAGTATAAAATACATATGCTCCAACAACCACGTGACAGAAACAGATATAGACGATTACCAACACCAGTAGAGTAAATAAAAGGTAGAATTCTACCGTGGTGCTAAAACAATGAATATATACAGGCATAAAAAATACATGACAGTAATAATGGGTACTCCTACAATGCTAACCCTAACTAGATGTACCTAAGTGTGCCTAGCATGTATGTAGGTGTGTAACCAAGAATTTCCCTAGGAAAGAACCAACCCCATTACCTGATGTGAGAGAGTGAAGGATTCTGTTTTGGTCTCAAGTTGGACACCCAGCGAGGGATGTCACATCACTGCGTCCTGGAGTGCCTGCGTGCAGGGACTTCAGCGGCTCGTGTCCGCATGGAAGTTTTTTTCTCCTCTGGTTTGCCCAGCATATATGTGGTACTTATATACCCCATAGGTTCCCTCAGGAGTTCTACCTAGATGTTTCATGGTACTGTGGGCATGTTGGCCAAGGATGACAATAGTGGTGACGCTTATACACCGTTATTATGCAAAAGATGTTAATCCTGCTGTGATACTGAGAATCCTCATGCATAATAAATTAGACTAGTTTTCAGAGAAAACCACTTGACATTTATACAGCACTTAACTAGGTAAAAGGTAAGCGCCAGACCCGTTATGTAGAACAATGGTAAGTCAAATGTAGGTAAAAGGTTGTGCAACTACCTAGACCTACATTAGGGTACATTGGGGTTCATAACAAGACTTTTAGCCTGCATGTCATTGTGAGTCTTTGGATGTTGACACAGTTCTGGGAACCAATTTTACTTCGGTGCTTAATAACACAAGGCAACTATAGCATTAATTAATTGGTATTGTAACTGTGTCTTTACAGATTATGGTATATGACAATATAGATCTCCTAAGTCTATTTTTTCCTATTCTACTTCAGTTGGAGTGTAATGGTATTCTTCTGTCTTCAATAACAGGAAAATCAATACGCCAAATGGATGGCAGCCTGCCTTTTGGCATCTAAAGGCAGAACAATGGCGGATAGCTCATTTCGGCCTGAAGTTCATAAAATTCTTCAATTCCTGAAGATGAAAAATCGCAATACTGCTCCTGAAGTCTCTACCGACCTTGAAAATATGGAATTTCAACCAGAGTGCTTTGTTTCTCCTCGTTATGCAAAGAAATACAAAACTAAACAGGTGCAGTAACATTTTACATTTTTAAGGTGGCATGTCTTGTAGGTAACCGTGCTATTTGGTGATCCATGATCATGAACATCATAGGCTTTTTATCAGCCATTTCCAGAAAAAAAGTTTTCAAAGTGGAAATTGTTCTAATCGGGGGACACTGACAAGTGTCAATTATTTGACTGTACATTCCATTGTGAGGGCTATATTTTTTCCATTCCAGCAATTTCCTACATTTTTTAGGCATTTCACTAGATAAAACCCGGTGGGATTTCCAACTGAGAATTGGCCCAAAATAGAGGGATTAATGCCGAAATCTGGTGCAGTAATTCTGATTCCCATGGTAATTCCTCATTTCTTAAGGCACTATCTGAGGCAAATTCGGAGTACCATTATATTACCCACCTTTCAAACTTACACATATTTACAACATCGCTGCATTAATTTCCAGAAACTACTCTTGCATTTTGTGTTTTTCCCTTCCAAGCCTTTTTCTTCACCTTCCTCTCAACCCTTCCTGTTATCAGCATTATGAGCATTGTCGTCCCAGGGATTACGATTGTTCGATTCAGGCCACCCTGAGCAGTCTAATTGAAAGCATCCTTAGCACTCCATTGAGTAGCTTCCTGAACATGCCAGTCTGTAGAATCCTGAGCATTACAGTCAGTAGGTTCCTGAGCTTTCTAGTCTGAAATATCCTGAGAATTCCAGTTTGTAATGTTTTGAGAATTCCAGTCCATAGACGTCACAGTACTTCTGTCCTGTCTGTCCCTCCTTTGGGTTTCTGTTTGATCAATTATAGCCTTTCCTGTTCTATCCCTCTGATTGGCTGTGTAAGTCTGTGTTTCTATCTTACCATTTGGCCTATATTTTATACCTTGTATTCAGAGGTTTAACGCTGGTTTTTCTGTTAAGCATCATCAGCCACCTTCCTTTTTCTTGTCTGTAAGTGTTGTCTCTTGTGAACTTTTGTTACCAATGTGCTCACTGATATTTTCATGAAGCATACTCTTTTCGTTTTCTTCTACATATCAACAGATCTCAAATAGACTATAATGAGAAGTGATGACAAACAGGTGGAGAGCTGGCAGAAGTAACATATTTTGGGGCTGCACTATAGAACCATTTGTTGTATCTGAGAAGTACTTCCAGAGGTTTATCACTCATACCTATCTTGCTTGAGGGGCCAACTGATATTTGAGCCCAAGTCAAGTTTTTTAATGGAGCACTATCCAGTGATTGCTAGGATTCTTAATAATTTGGAGTAGGTCAATCTATGAGAGCCCTCCGAGAACTGTCAAATTTAATGTTTGAAAACCACCAAATGGGTTATTACCCAGGTTTGACTCTAGCTATTCAAAGAGCTACCAAACAGGTTGGAACTGTGAAAGCTGTGACATATGCAGTGGTCTCTTGATAATGCTGAAAATAGTATACTAAGGGAAACTCACTTCTTTACAGAAATGAGAATAGTTATGAGGGGCTTAGACAAGGCAGAACATACCAATAACGAGCCGCAAAAAGATAGCAACAATACACAAGTGAGGCTGCGTAACGGAGGGGGAGCTCAAAGGAAATTGATGTAATGACCCTCAACAGCTCCAATTAGCCGGAATATCCAGCCAGTAACTACTGGATAATAAAGCAATGGTTACTGTGCACCACGAAAAATCTCAACAGGGTGGCAGAAGACTATGTTCAATGAGACAGATATGGGGAGACTTAAGTCTGTGGATCTTCATCGCCACTGCAGTTGCTTATTTCACACCATGCATAGATGCAGCAAGCTCAATCAACTCTGCTTCACCAGATAAAGTTCTGTACTTCTGAGTCTGACGTTGCAAAGTCACTCTTCAGGTGCTCCCAGGAGTCTGCAATCCGCAAGATCAGATATGATGCTGTTAGCTGTTTTCCTGGATTTGTTTTACTCCATGGTGTGAAGATGCAGGTGAGCCCCCAAGTGAGCAGGAGACCCCAGAGTGAAGTGCATTCATATGCTATGGTTGAGTCCTCCTCCTCCTTCACTGTCACCCAGGGCAAATTCAGCACTGTCAATTCAGACAGGGAAGGCTGAATGAGTCGAGAGTACAAACAGTAATGTGAAATTCCTTTCAGAGTCAACCACAGCAAACCACCGGTGAGACTTTATCAGACTCAGATGACACATCTCACCTATCTATTGCACCAGTATTTTCCTAATCTTGAACACAATCAAAGATGCCCTCAAATTTGGAGTCCGCTCTCATCTTGCCTTGTCAGGAAGAGCCTGTAATATGGATCATAGATCAAGGGAGTAGTCATACTCCAAGAAATATCCCTCAGATTGCAACAGCAGAGCGGCCTGCTATGGACCACAACTGCTCAAGTCTGGCTATTAAAGATAAAGACAATCTTACCATACTCATCTCAGCTACTATTATTCAGTTTAATCAGACACCACACAGCTTAATGAACATCCTGCTATACTAGATTGGCAGCCACCTGAAAATGCCAATAACAGTACTAGCAGGGATTCATGTGGCTCTGCAACAGGCCACTTGTCCACATATGCTATACAACTGCCAGATAAAGCATAGCCCAATCTATGCTTAAAACAGCTACACACAATGTAAGTGCCCTAAATAATTCAACCAATCAGCAAAATAGTAACTGTCAGGACTGCTCTCAAGGCCACCAATATCTCCCGCATTTACTGCATTGGACAAGATGCAAAGTGACATTCGGCAGGTTAGTACTCGCTACTCAACGCGCCCCCCCCCCCCCCACCACCACTAAGGATGGAGGAATGAATCACATACAGACTTCAAATTCACAGGCTTAAAAACAGGCTCAGACACAAGAGCATTTGCTGGATCTACAAAAGGCCCATTTCAGACCCTGACTCAGGAGAAGATCCTGAATTAGAGCTGTAAAGGAAATCCACAACCAAAAGTATTACTGATCTCACTAAGGCATCCATGAATGAAAAAGATGCACAAATTGAATGACGAAAAAATTGCATGGGTGTCAAAATGAGGACCTTGAAAATGGCGATAACAGTAGTTACACTGGGTGAAGATGGAGAGGACCCGATCAATGGAATAGCTCATCATCCTGCTCCTACTCTGAGATCATGTCGCACTCACTCTAGTGCAGTTGCCAATCAATCTGAAGATCCAACACTGTCTACAATTTACAAAGTCCTCTGTACACACAGAGAAGAGTACAAGAAGGATACAGCTGAACTATGGCTATTGAATTTATAGACTCAAACATCTGTACGCAAGGGGTCATGGCCAGCAACTCAAGATGCTGGTTGCAGTTCCACCTTTCCCATAAAGCCGCAATTATCCAAGCGCAACTGCACTTGTACTACCCTACCTCAACCATGATGGGAGGTGGTGGACATTTGGGGGTTTCTGTGGCACCAGGCAGGGCGATGATGCTGGCATACAACAATCGACTGTGGCTGGACCGTGCCTACGATGGTCTAACCTGGGCCGACCACAGAGGTGGAAGACACCCGAACCCCATATACACGTGGTTGGTAAACAGAAGATTCGGAAACTCCAGCTCATCATGATGATGGGAAAGACCTAAGAAAAATGCAACAGAATAAAATGGACAGATATGCAATCCCCACAAGTGCCCAGAAGGAGTCCTCCCTTCCTGGAAATCAGCTAAGCCCTACTGCAGATCCGCCAGAGCCTACCCTCAGAGAAATTATGATCACCATTCTAAATATAAAGGCCACTCTTGAAACCAAACTAGATTTGGTGGTGGGAGAGCTATCCCTCTTGCGAACTGAAGTTCATAGAGAAAATGAACGCCTGAGAGACGCAGAAAAGACTGTGTCAGACATCTCTGAGACCACCACTGTGCTACAAAAACAAATGATTAGCCTGCAAAAAGAAAATGCTACTATACAGGCACTACTCTAAGACATGGAAGGAAGATCCAGGTATAATAATCTCTGGAAGCGGCCTGGGAGTGGCTGGAGGGCTGCCGCCTGGTTATAGGTCACAGATGGAAGGGTACCCCCAGGCGGCATGGTTGGATACATTGTGAGTATGATTTGGTATTTTGACTCTGAAGGGTCGAGTTTGGTTATTACATGCTTTTATACTTTGAGTTACCTTTAGGGGAGGGCAAAATACATCTTCGGCAATGGGGGGGGGGGGCGGGAGGGGCATGTGCAGTTTATGTTGTCAAATTTAGCCCCGGTTCTCAATTTACTACGATGTTCTCAGGGGCCGCAGGCGTCTTGCTAGTTGGGGTTAGGTGGGTAGTTTGAAACCCGCCATGCATGGTGGCAGGGAGGTGTGGTTTTGTTATTGCCATTCAAGAGTTTAATTTTGAGTTACAGAGCAGTGACCGCTTAATCCAAATCCTTGTAACTTGTGCAGCATCCAGTGTGTTGCATGCCATGGCCTATCACACACAACAAAATCATGATGCATGAACCCCATGCCTGACTTAAAATCATTTCAAGGAATGTAAACGGGCTGGATGGCAATTTCAAACGGGGATGGTACTCCAATACATTGAAAGACACAGTACGGATGTCCAGATTTACTACAGGAAACTCATCTCCTGAGTAACTCCTGCAGGGCACTAACTAGAGGTGATATTCATTGATTGCGCATGAGTGATACTTTGCTGACTCCAGGGGGGTTGGAATTCTACAGAAAAACTCAGTCCCTTATGTTTCTGGCAAGACCTGGATGGCACCCCAGGGACAATTTGTTCCTAAGTCAGGCACATGGGGAGGGATCCCCATTAATCTTTGTTCAGTATATGTCCCACCACGCCACAAACGCCTTACACTGCCAAGGCTTAGTGATCTCCTCCCACAACTGCCAAATGGAATGCTGGTCATAGTTGAGGATTTCAAAGCCACATTATCTGATGACTTGTACAGACAATCTCAGGCTCGACTAAGTCTGGGCGGTGAACTCCGCTCCGCTCGCTGAGTTCTGAAAAAATCCAGAGCAGAGATGTTTCCCTCAATCGCGTTCATCAGCGTCAAGTTGGCAAGTGAGGAAAATCCCCCTCCCAGCTAGATTTTTCCTTGTTCGCGATCGGCAACATCAAGTTGGTGAGCTCAGGCGTGGAAAATACACCTCCCGGCGATATTTCTCAGCAGGGGCCGTCAGATTTCTCATTGCGAGTGGTCACGTATGCTTGCCATCGCTCGTGTTGAGAAACCATCCGTTTGCGTTGAGATAAATCTACTCGAGCAGCAGAAAAGAAGCAGCACCCTCTTGGGTTGTGCATGGTGCCGTTTGCGATGATAGCACAGTGCAGATTGTACCTGGCACTGAAAATCACAGTGAAGGGCATTTATTTAACACACTCAAACACTTGCAGAGTTCCGGGCAGGCTGGCGGAGTTTTTTTTGCACTGCACACAGTTCCGCGTAGCAGAACTCTGTGAACTCCACCCAGGCTTAGGCTCGACATCCGTTGGGATCCAGTATTAGTCACCTTTGTCTCGGTGATGGAACTCGCTGATATTTGTTGCCTCCGCCACCCGCTAGAGTGCCAATACACATACATGTCCGGAATACATAATAGTTTTCCAGATTAGACTACATATTTACTTAGATAGCTAACATAGCTACAGGACTATCCGACCACTCCCCAGTGTTGTTGAAGATATAAAGCAACAACACTAGACCTCGTGGACCCAAAGTCATCAATACTTGGCACCTTCTGGATAAAACATTCATGCACAAATTAGAATTCCAACTGATTCTTACTTTGAGCTTAACCCCTTGCATGCTGCTGACGGCCCCCATCCGTCATGCACTACGGTGCTCGTGTGCTGATGACGGCTGGGGGCTGTCATAAACCCGCCCACTCGCGATTTTGCCGCACAGGCGCGGAATCGCGGCAGCATGCAAGGGGTTAATGATGGATCAGTTGACTCACAATTAAGGCTCCTGGTTTTCCGTTTAAATGGATTTATACATATAAATACAGACGGGAACTTTTTTTCCTTTGTCTATATTTATAAATAGAACCAGTAAACTACTGCTGAAACTGATTCAGAAACTTGTGCTGCGCAGCCGTGCTCCAGCCCAGGGTTGGCACGCCCCTCTGCCTAATGTAGATCTTTAGATGCACTCTGCCTATCCCCAAGCCCCTGCTGACATTTCATAATTAGTTTCTTCCACCCAGTCGTTGTCGGATCCATGTGTCACTGCGTGGTCACATCTATGTTTTATCATTTGAATAGCGCAGAGCGAGGGAGGGGGAATGGACTTTCGTAGTGGCAACCTCGCATTCAGTGGAGAAGTGAGCGATCCTTCACTCCTAATTCACATGTCTCTGCACCACCTTGAAACTCAGGTTTTGGGCTCTACATCTGGTGCGGGTGTCGTGGTTTCATTCCTTACTGGTGTTAAGGGAGAAACTACAGCTGGATGGGGCTAGTGCAGATCCCCTCTACATGCTGCATGCTATGTTCCTCTGTTTGTTGATGTATAAACTTCTGACTTTTCAGAGGCATGGGGGGCATTCATTCTAAATGACCAGGGTATCAGAGTGCACTATTTCAAGATTTAAGTTTTTAGCTGCAGTGTGTGGGAGGCAAAGCAGGGTGTGTAGAGGGAAGTCCACACAATAATAAATAGCTGGACAGGATGGGGGGCGAGATCGGCATGACCTCCTGAAGTGCAGTGGGTAACGAATAATTACTGCTGGTTGCTTTTCGTTGACCGGGATAGGGAATGTATAACTTTTCTCAAGAATTACAGACACTAGTGGTCTATTTTGTCTTTATTGTTTTGTAACATTGCTCGTTGTAGCTTTTACAGGACATCCTTCTTAGTGTTTCACAGAAGATCATTTTAAAACCGAGGTATAGGAGCTCCTAGGACGCACATATAACAGTGGATCACAACTTATTATAGATACCACTTTGTATGCCAATAATTAGACACGTCATGAAAAGTGCTACACAACTGGCAGTGGGTTGTACAGAGAAACAGCTAATATGGTCCTCACAAGCACTCAGACTCAAGAAGCTTGAACATGTGCTTGTACTACAAAGGCAAAGTTTTCAGATTAATGTAATAACTAACTTAATTTGGCATTGATATAAATCTATAACAACCGAGTGCAAGCGTGCATTGGCTATTTAAATACATTTGAAAAAATAGTAGCTGCAGCGTCTTCTTTTGCTTGCTACATAAATAAATGTGGATGAATACAGATAAAATTAGCAAAAAATAAATATGGATAAATACAGATGGAAATGTTAAAAAATTATTACCATAAAACCGGGAGCCCTACTCACAATTAACAGTTTGGGGGTCATATAAAACAGAGATCTGGGGACAGTCCTACTCTTTATTCGTGGGGGGTAGGAAAAAACGTCAGGAGCAACTCCAGATCCTAGAGGCTGTTATATTGGCACTGGAGTAAGTAATTAGAAGACCAAGGAACAGACCCAGGACAAATAAGGAATATAGGGACTTGGCCGAGGATAATGATAAAGTGTCATACACTCTCGCCAAGACGTCTTTATGACTTCTGAAATAAAGGAGGGCAACTTCTGGCTTGGCTTGAAAAACGTGATCAGGTGCACAGCTGGGTCCTGCAACTCACCATTGACACTGGAGCGGTCAACTCAGACCCAGAGGGGATAGCTGACACATTTGCCGATTAATACCAATAATTATAATGTCAAAACGTGCTGCACTCCTTCAGACGTGAAAGCCTTTTTAGCTGATATAAAACTTTCTCCACTTACAATGGACCACAGACAACTCCTCGAAGCAGATATGCATCCACATGAAATAGGTCAGGCATTAAGCACCCTTAATTGAAACAAAGCGATGGGCCTAATCAGTTTATTTATTAAGTTATTTAAATGTCTAGCCAATAAGTTAGAACCCCACATTTTGAAAATGTGGTCAGAGGCTCGCGCTGTTGGCTGCCTCTGGGAAGACCAAAGACACACAACAATAGTGGTAACTCATAAAGCGGGGAAATCCCCGGATAAAGGTAGCTCATATCAGCCCATCTCCCTCCTTAATGCGTAGATACAACTCCAAGCTAAGCTCCTGGCCACTCATCTTTGTCAGGTAATACCATCTTTGGTCCACCCAGATTAATCTGGCTTCACACCAAATGGGGACCAGACTGAATCTCTGAAGCAGGCATGGCATGGTCTAGGGATGAAGCAGTTCTGACAATGGTGTTATCTATGGATGCCTCAACGGCATTCAACACTTTGGAATGGAACTATAAGTTTGCGGTGCTGGAGCACATGGGGTATGGCCCCAACTTCATAGGCTGGATGTGCCTTCTATACAATTATCCCTGGCACATGTATGGGTAAACAGGACAGTCTTCTGCAACTTTGTCCTCCATGGGGTCACTAGGCAAGGCTGTCCACTTTCCCCATTATTTTTCACCCTGGCCATGGAACTCCTGACAGCGTGGGTTCAACAAGACCCTATGATATGGGGAATAATTGGGGGAAACCTTGAGAAGAGCACATTTCACTATACAACAATGATGTTCTCTTTTTAAGTTGATGACACTGCCTCAGATATTGTATGCCCTCCAGATCACTCCATACCATGTGCCTGATGTTTTTTTTCAAAAGACGGAGTCTCTACTTCGCCTCCTTCTATGGAATGAGCCCACCTTGCTTAGCCCTTCAAAAGCTCACATGTGGAGTTTACGTTGGGGGATGGGCTCCCTGACATCAACAAATATTACTGGGTCACACAATTGGCATTAGTTAATGACTGGGCATTTTCTGCCGGGGACGATTTGGCACTAAGACTAGAGAGGTTCTCATGGGGAGCTTCGGGCTACCAGGGAGTCCTCTATAAATCAAACACCTCAGTGGGTTTCTGCTTCAGACTCAAACCGTGGCGCGGGTCTGGAGAGCTGTAACAGCTTTTTTTAGATGGAAAGGGAGACTGTGTGAGATGACCCCCCCTCTGATTAATCTGGCTTCACATCAAATGGGGACCAGACTGAATCCCCTGAAAGCTGTTGTGAAACTGTGGATTCATGAAATGGAGTCTTTTTGGCTTATCAACTTTAGGAGATATTTGGAAGAGGGAATCTATGCTCTGTTTAATCAAAATGCAGACTCAATAAGAACTAGCACCCACAGAAATGTTTAAATACTCCAACTCCGACATGCTCTGTCAGTACACATTCCTACACACACCCTACTTCCAGCAACTTTGCCTTTGAAGAGACTTTGTCCTCACGGAACTGCTAACAAAAAAGACTGTTGTGTGGCGTTTTAGGCTCCGACTGAATTTTCCTGATTTATGCCCTTATATAGGTACAATTCACTTTGCCCTAATATAGGCATAGAAATCATTCCCTTATTTAGACATAGCCCATGCAGACCAAATACATGCATGGCTACTTCCACCAGTACAAAACATCACAACGATTTCTAGGAAAACGGCTTAAGCAGTAAAGGACCTTCCCCTTGCTTGAATATTGATTTGTCCAGGAAATCATGTACTTTACAAAGAACTACTATTCCCTAGGGGTTCTTTCCTGACATTATCATGCCCGACTTTACGTCAAACTAGACACCTTCAAGGTATAAGTATGCCTTCACTTGCTCTAGCAAGACACTGTGGTTCAGAGCAGTTCGACTATCTACTTGCCCGACGCGGCTTGCTACAGCAAGTACCGAAGGAAGCTGACCCTCCAGCTGACGAACTGATCGAGAAGCTGTCCTTTCTCTTGCTGAGAATCCAGCTCCAGTGTTTCCAAGCTCCCCTCGCGGGGTTTCGGGAAATCGAGTCCCAAGACAGAGATATCAGACCTCCTTCATTCCAAACTAAGGTATGGAGCTGATTAGAACCTAAGAGACATCTTGGATAGATTCTTGGCAAAGAAAACTAAAAGTGGCTACACAATACTTACTTCTTCCCTCGTACTAGACTTAGGTTAGGTACACCAGGGTAGGCGTATATTTGAAGCACCAGTTGAGTATTTTTAGTCATTGTTATTTATGTATGTATTTTTATATGGCTTAGAAACCATACAATGCTCCTACAGTATTATTTTATAATATTGTTCTCGCTGTACGCATTATACTTTGCAGTCTGCATTATGATTGTAGCAGTTCACTTCTTTTGCATGAGAAAGAAGAATGTTCAATAAACCCTTTTTATTGAAAAGGCCGAATCTCTATTTCTCTGCAACTCTGTAGAAACAAAACATGCACGATTGACTGAGTGAAATTCTTATCTATTGTTTCCGCGTCTCTAGAGATACATTTCTTATTCTTGGGAAACAAAGTTGTCATGTGTATGCAGTTGTCAGAAACTAATCCCTTCTTGTGAATTCGAGAAAGTTTCTAGTGACCTCTGAGCTAGCTGCCACTCACTATTAAGTTTAATATATTCGATAGAGACCTAGTCGACCTCAGTCCTACGTCTAAACTATAGGATATATTATTCCAATGCACAGAGCCTATTGGGAATATAGGAACTACACTACAAGACCATCTCACTTATGTATAAGAAATTAATTAATTAATTCTCCAGAGATACATTCAACTCTACGCTCTATAAGGAAGACCTATTTGGGACACTTTGAAGAGGGCATTCAAATCAGGGTTCCATCTTATTCAACTATGAATACTACACCACTCATATTTTGCCTGCACTACCATTTTTGCCATGGGTTGTAGTCCAATGGATCTCTGCCTCCGGGGTTGTAAGGAAACTGGCATGTTCTTCCATATCATATGGACCTGTCCTCATATGTAGCCCTACTGGCTGGCATTGGAAAACATGGCCGGAGAGGTGATAGGAATATAGATCACAGACTCAGCAAATATGTGCCTCTTATACATCTGAGAGGATGACCAACCACCTCTATACAATAGATTGTGGCTATTGCTGGGCCTCTCGGTTGCAAAAAGAAATATAGAATGTATGTGGGGCTGCAAGAAACACCAGCTATGGCCAGATGGGAATAAGATATGGACTAGTGCATGTTGCCAGAAAATGGCATAAAGAGGAGGAAGGTACCCCTATGAATTATACAAGACTTAAAACCCTGTAGTGTAGTGTCTAGAGAAAGAGAAACTCCTTATTAAACACAACTGCTACTTGCGTATTTAGTCTTGAGATAGTGTCAACTTTCTCAACATTATCTATCATTACAAAACATATATTTTACCACTGTATTAAGTATCACAGTATAGTTTCTTACAGAAATGTTCTTAATACGGTTGCAAGTGTATTAAAAAACCATTTATTCAATAAAACCACATTGTATATTCATGTCCTCATTAGTCTTCTTCCCTTTGGGTTACAATCTAGTCATGTGGATATTTCATCCATACAAAAAAGTTAAAAATAACAGCCGATGCAGCGTTTCAGTGTTAGACGAATATTTTCACCTTCATCAGGACGGAAAATTATTTCTTTAAAATCTAAAAAAACATTACTTTAGAAGCCTAGCATGTACTGTGTACCCTAGTTGTCGATGATTACAATCACATTTACAATTGCGCCTCTCTTTTTAAATCTAAGGCATTTTTTTGTACAAAAATACAGTCTTAAGGCAGACGCTATGAGTTGGGTCATTTAACCTCAAATTACATTTTCTCATTGTCAAATGTCTACACGCAAAGTTTATTTCAAAATCACAACACCAGCAGAAAGTCTTTTTTTCTAAAAGAAGCACTTTGTAAAGAAGCATTGGACACATTCACATTCCTAATGACACATTCCTAAAAATTACTTTTGCAGCACATCATCTACCCCTATGGGCACTAGGGCAGAGTTGATCTTATCGTTCATGAAACATACCTTAAAACTTTAATTGGATTATGTGTAATCAATTACATAATCTTATGGGGTTCAAGTGTTTCACCACCATGTTTGCCTCTTGAATGGGGCTCTTGGTTATGTGGTACTGAAAATTCTGGACCCGTGTCATAAACATCGTTGTATCATGACGATTTTGGTGTCAGCAGACCGCAAATGACGAGTGCAGTGTGTCTGAGTGTTTTCGCATGAATCGATCTAAGAGAACACTCTGTATTCACGGATTTAGTTTAAACCCTCGGGTTCCATTTTGTGAGCGGCAGCCATTTTGTGGTTGCCCTCACACAGGCCAAATGACTAAGGCCGAAACGAGTCTGAAGGACACGTACACCTTTGCTGACTCCTCTGTGACCTGGGCAAGCTGCCTCCACTGCCTGAAGCCAAACCTGTTTAGCCAGTTCCTTTCCCAATGGTCGAATGAGAATAGCATCAAGGCGCACATGTCATAAACCTTTTCATCGCATACAGACTATGCCTAATCTCACACACACCTGTCCCTGTTTCTTTCTTTATGACTTGCTTTACGAGGAGGAGGTGCCCGTTTTTATTGGGGGTCTGTCGATATCTGATGAGAAAACTGGGCCTTGCCGAGTAATTGATTATGGGCAGGACAAACTGAAATATGGGGTTGTCATCATGACTCTGCTTTTCCTTTTTAGTGAAAATATGTGAATGGTCAACTGTAAAAGAAGGAATGTTTGCCTAAAGCATAATATTTTGTATAAAAGAGAAGGCTGGCTTTGTAAGTTTGAGCAGTCTCCTGAGAACATACACCGTGTTGTACTTCTAGGATACCTGTTACTGGCTGCAGCCAATAAATACGATCTTTGACTTCACCTAGAAGACTCTGTGTTTCTGTAGTCTAAAACAGGAAGAACTCGAAGTCTTTGGGTGTGTTCCCTGGCACCGCTGGGTTCTGAAAAACCTGGTACTTCAGTTAGAAAAAAGATGCAATAATATAACATCTTTTCTTTTGCATTCAAACAAAATGTAGATGTAGATCCTACACCTCACATGCTTTAGAACATATATCTGAGGCATCAAAAGGGATTATTTAAATGAACCTTTTGTGATAATCCTGTTATTTGCCCGTTGGAGCCACCGTCTCACTTTATTGGATGCGAGGGAGGATTAAAAACTCATTGTAGGGCAGTTGCTAAAAGATATATATGAAGACATATAGCGGGCAATTTTGATACCTCCAATCTTTATTTATTCATATTATTGAGACTGACTTACCCTTTCATGTGGACAAACAGCCATAAGCTTTTTCTTTTATTATTGATAATAAAAACCACAGTTTATCCGGTTCCTTTTGTTTGGTTATCAGTATACATAGTTCGATATCTAGATCCTAACTCTACAAGTTAGAATTGCTGGTTGGGTGATAACTTTTACGCCCGTAAAAAGTGCTATTACACCGCACAGCATCTTCCAGTTGTGCATGCAATTAAAACATATACAGGACTATTTCATAGTGCCGTATTTTCCTTTAGTTACAAATTGGCTGCTGTTCCTACCGTTATAAACGACAACTTTGCCGAACACTATTTCAATTCTAATCAAGCATCTGCGGGACTGTTTTATGCTACCATATTTACCCATAGACGAAAATTAGCCAATGTCCCTGCCGTTAAAAATGAGACATTTGCGGAACAGTATTACGATATGTCTCTGTAGGTGAATTATAAGGACAACATGCGTATGTCTCAATAGTAAGGGGTGGTCTCATCCTTACCCCTGTGTCATGCAAAGTCATTCAATCGTTCACTAGTCTCTGTGCTACTAGCGTACCTGTCTGGGGAACAGACCCATAGACGAAAATTAGCCAATGTCCCTACAGTTAGAAACGAAACATTACCCGTACAATATTACAACATGTCTCCGTAGGCGAATTATAAGGACAACATGCGTGTATCTCAATAGCAAGGGGTACTCTATATCCTTACCCCTGCATCATGCATATTCATTCAAGCGTACACTGGTCTCCGTGTTACTAGTGTACCTGTCTGGGGAACAGCGGCCTCCCTGCTCCAACAGATAATCAGGAAGCATTCAGAAAGAGTGCTTCCAGGGTAGCGCGCCTTTTATATCTTTCCGGTTACAGGGGCCCAGAAATCAAATTATAGTATTAGCGATTTGTGTAGTTTTAAAAAAAAATTTAAGTCTTAATCGGTCAATTATATTTGAACTATTCTAGGTGTTGCCAGAAAAAAGCATATATTTATGCAGAGGGTGCCCTTAAAAGTGGGAAAAGATTTGGTCCCCGTTGCGATCGTACAGAGGGATGAAGGAGGAGACTCTTGGAAGTCCTGGAGTCCACAATAGGATTACTCCTTTTTTTTTTAGTTTTATGTAGCAGGAACTCAACACGAAGGTATCAGGGCAACTTACATGAGCATCAGTTACGTTACAGACAGACACATTCATTTTTGGTAGGCACAGGGAGATTAAATGATTTGCCTAGAATTACATGATGTTGTATCTGCTGAGACTCAAACCCGGTTACCCAGCTTTGAGGTCAATTGCTCTAGCCGTTGGGCTACATCCTCTCTTTGAATCAGGAGCCATGAGATTGTGAAGGGAATTGTTGTTGTGACATTCTTATTGACTTTTTCTGAGATACATGACCAAACCATTGCTGTACTGCCCTTTGAAGGCACTTGTCAATGCTGCACTGTTTGTTATTTATGCTTGAAACTAAATAAAAAGAATAATAAAAAAAAACTTCTGTATGCAAAGTCTCAAAAACAAATGTCATGTCTCAGGGAACACTTGTCTAAGATTGAAGAACAGAACAACAGGGTTGATAACGACTCAATTGTCTTCAAAGCACAAGTGGAGAATCGGCAAAAGCAGCCACTGAGTCTGATGGACACAGTTAATGATATGGCATTGTGAATGAGGCTCAACAACTTAAGAGTACTGGGCATCAAAGAAGTTGCTGAATGAGATGATCCAGAGGATTTTCAGAATACCTTTCCAGATCTTCAATAATGGAATATCGACTGCCAGGTCAACTCGCTCATCACTTCCCTTTTAAAAAAATCTAAGGGTAACCAGAACTCATATCACAGAGCACTACTCATCTACAGCTGCAATTTTTTTTCTGTCAGTTGCTGTACCAAGAGGCAATACCAAAGACTCTGACAAAAGAGGGTACACACACTTCTTTTTCAGATCCAATTTCTGCCATTGAACAATAGATATCCCCTGCCATCTTAGAAAACTGTTTCAAAATTTCAGTCTCTAGGGTCATAGATTTTTCTGTGTGACACTGAGTACCTTAGGATGATTCATAAATCTCAAATGCATACCTGCACTTCATCCGAACAAGCTGTGGTACTGATAAAGGTTAGGTCCAGGAGCGGGCATTAAGACATTGACCAACAGTAATAATACAGCTATATTTATCTATATATATTTTTTTTTGTCTGCTGTTAGTCAATGTTTACAAAAAAAAATCTTTTTATTGAAGAAAAACTAACCAAATAATACCCGACATATCAACACAAATACTAAATAAACAGTCATCAAAATATACAATAAGGATTAAATAAAAAGTGGCCCAAAAATAATCGTAAACATTGCCGAGGAGCACATTATACTGGAGCATAAATCAAGGTGTCATATTTGCAAATGATTCTAATGAACACAAAATTACAGTGACTCATTATCAACAGCAAACGGAGAAGTGTCATTAAGGGGGTGCACAGGCAACCTCTTCTCTTGTTCCAGGGGGCCCAAATCTTCGTCCATTTGTCCGGGCAACGCCTGTTTTCATATACCACTCTCTCGGCCTGCATGCACCAGTCCAATCGGACTTCCAATCAGTGCATTTCAATTCAACCCCTCCCTTCCACGTTCTAGCGATGTTACATTTAGCCACCATGCATCCCAGAGATACCCACAGTTGCTTAGGGGGAAAAATCCTTTACGACGCAACTTTTACCATGCAGTGCCTTTACAACGCAGGTTTTTCAACGCAAGTCATTACAACAAATCGCGCTGGGGGGCGCTGTAGGATAGGTAATAGTTAAATTAAATATCCAACACCTTCCCTACTATCCACGGGGACTGGAGTTGGAATAGTAAATTAAACTATTCACTATCCAGCACCCCCAAAAGCAAGTCGTTGTAACGACTTGCGTTGAAAAACCTGCGTTGTAAAGGCATGCGTGGTAAAAGCATGCGTTGTAACAAGGTACATCCTTGCTTAGATCTAGACTGGTCAGTGGCATCCCTAATTTTCAAGAGACATAGCCTCGGAGTAGCCTCGACATCTTTACGGCAAATCTGGGATAAAGCAGAGATGATCTCCCTCCAATATCTCTGAAGAGTTGAACATTCCCACCATTGATGCAAATAAGTACCTAGATGGCCACAGCCATGGGGACAAAACGGATAGTCCAGAAGACCCAATTTAACCAATACAGAGCTCATGTAGAAGTCCCTATGTAGTTGTTTAAGCTGAATTAATGTAAACCAGAAACGAATCGCAACCTCACGAGGCGATGCAAGGGCCTTCCTCCAATCCTAGTCGGTGATGTCACCCACGTACGCACACCATTTTATACGGACTTTGTCAAGAGGGTCAGGCAAGTTATTAAGGATTTTGAGATAAGTTAGAGAGATGGCCTTATCTGAAAGATAGTGGTCCATTAGCCGGTCCTCCTACGGGCAGGACATTGGCAGTTCATCGCCTCTAGGAAGCGACTTAGACAGTGCGCTTCACAACTGAAGGTAGCGGAAAGTTACCCTCTTGTGTAATTGATATTGCTGCTGCAGGTCACTGAAAATTGCAAAAAACACAGTTGATGGACAGAATGCAGAACAATGTAAGACATTGTTCTGCATTCTGTCCATCAACTGTGTTTTTTGCAATTTTCACCCCTAGTGGGCTGGGTATGCTCAGACATGAGTCCCAGGCTCTCCACATCACTGGAGTCAAGCTATCCAGGCTGAAGAAGGCTGATAGCAGAAACCGGTCCTTGGATGCTTGATTCCGGTCTAGGAAAGACATGGCTTGGTAGTTCGGGCTGGACTGTTCCCATGAGGCACAGGGTCATGGCTGATTTGCATATAGCCATTGTCTGACCTAGGGTGGTGTGGAGTGCAAACAAACGATGGATTTAGGCCCAGATCTTTGTACTGGGGCGAATGTAAGACATTGTTCTGCATTCTGTCCATCAACTGTGTTTTTTGCAGGTCACTGAAAGGTACCATTCCACCCCTGATCCACAAGTCACTCACCCTGGACACGCCAATCAAATCCCATTTATCAAACCTGGGCTGTCGCCAAAGCATACCCAAGTGACAGTAATCGAACAATGGAGTCGCTTGTGTAAGTCTACCCCTCCAGCCCAGCGCTGAATTACCTGAATGCCAGATGGAGACTGGCGTGGAGGTCGGGGAGAATTTGGGTTCTAGTTTTCACCCTCCATACAGTGCCCTTAAATAAGTTCCGGGTAGCATATTGTGCCTGTCCATTCTATATGCAGGATCGGTAATGGGTCGATGCATCCAATGATTTAGGAAAATGAGTTGTGAAGCCCAATAGTATGATCTGATGGCTGGCAACACAATGCCACAATCATACCAGCTCCTGGTTAGTTTGTCTGAATGCGATTCGGGTGTTCTGTTGTTCCACAACAGGTTGCGAACTTCGGACTCAATGAAAGTAAAATACTGAGGCGGGACTAGGTGTGGTGTGTTCTGCAACGCATATAGGAAGCGGGGGAGCATCATTTTATAAAGAGCTGCCCTCCCCAACAGTGTAAGAGGAAGCCTCCTCCAATGTTGTACATCCACCCTAAGACGCTGAAGGGGGGCAGCAAATTACATTGATAGAAGAGCGCTGTTTCGGTTGTAATGTATATACCAAGGTATTGGAAGCCATCAGTAACCGTTTTGGCACTACAACCCGACGGGAGTAGGGGAGGGTGTCCACTCAGGATATATATATCAGGGATTTATCTCAATTAATAGTATAGCCAGAGTATTTTTGAAAAAGGGTGAATATACTCTATTGATCAAAAATCGGGGTTTGGCCAAATAAAGCAAAATATTATCAGCGTAGAGGGACACTTTGTCCATCCCTCGCCCTAGCCCCCGCTCCTCTGCCTCCCAGGTTTTGCATCCCTCAGCGCCAAGAAACGGCCTGGTATACGTGCGCTTAACAAATACTTTTAAATTCACATTCAAAATTCACCCAAGACAGAAACCGGTTGCCAAAACCGTACCTCTCCAGCATAGCAAATAGGAAAGGCCATTCAACCATGTCAAAGGCCATTTTGGTGTCCAAGGACATAATAACCGAGTCCTCCTGTATAGTGGTAGCTTGCCCCAGCACCTCAAACAAACGGCGCAAATTAAGTGCTGTGTTTTTGGTCGGCATAAAGCCAGATTGATCTGGATGGACCAATTTGTGAAGGAGGGGTGAGAGGCGAAGAGCCAGAATCTTAGTCAAGATTTTGACCTAGGGGTCAAGAAGCGAGATGGGCCGGTAGGAAGAACATTGGTCAGGAGGTTCCCTTGTTTATGGATGATGACTATATTGGCCAGCCGTTGCGTAGCCGGGAGAACACCCTCTTGCACACTTGCATCATACATACGCAGTAGATAAGGGGCCATGAGTGGAGCCACGGTCTTATGTGGTTCAATCGGGAGCCCGCTTTACAGGGAGGAGATGGCCTTAGAGATTTGTTCGTCCATTAGCACCCCGTCCTGCTCTGCGATCTCCTGGGAGTCCAGGCACGGCAGCGGAAATGTAGCAAGCAACTCAGCAGCCTCCTCCCGAGTGGAGGTAGACATGGGGGAATAAACCTGACTGAAAGAAGTGGCAAAGGTGTCTGCAATACCGATTCTATTTTGATGATGGACGGCACAATCATCTACAATTTCTGCCACCCATCTGTTCGCTAGATCCCTCAAGCCAGGCCAACAACTTGCTAGCTTTATTGCCAATATCACGTATCCTATGTTGAGTGGACCTATAGTAAACCTTAGCTGAATCTTCCAAAATATCCCTGTATTCTTTTTGCTTAATAGCCAATTTGTGCGAGATCTCTGATGACATCTCAGAAACCAGGTCTTGCTCAAGGGTCGTAATCTCACTTTTAAATGGTTTCAAGTTAGTGACGATTTTCCTTCTTGTGACCAGCCACAGCCGCCACCTCACACCCTCGTACAACGGTTTTAAATGCTTCCCACAATATCACATCCGATTGGACCGAGCCATCATTTTCTGCAAAATAATGTTTGGTGGCCTCAGTCAATTTGGTACATATTTCTGGGACTTTAAGATACCAGGGATTAAGAACCATGTCTCGATGGCTGGCGTGGGATGCACCGCTATAGCAAGCCACAATTGCTGACTGGTCAGAGGTACCCCTGGGAAGGAAGAACAATTTATCGAACATGGGGAGCTGAACAGCCTTACAGAAAAGATCATCAATACGAGACAAACTACCATGCACACCAGAGTGAAAGGTATATTGCTTCTCAGTGTGATTACAGACTCACCAAACGTCTATGATACCAAGAGCCCTCAGAAAGTCAGACAATATCTTCCCAGATCACTCACCCAACCTAGGGGGCAGACAGTCCAACATCCCATCCAAAGCTGCATTACAGTCGCCTCCCAAATGCATATCTCCTTCAGAAAAACTCAACAGGTCAATCAATCAGGAATTTATAGAGTGGCCTACTCACCTGTGAGGGTTTCAAGGCACTGGGTGGATGGGGCAGCTCTGGATCAGTCAAAGAGACTGGTTTTGAGGTCCTTCCTGAACGTGTGCAGGGTTGGGGAGCATCTGATGTTCACAGGGGCTCGTTCCAGGTCTTGGCTGTGATATGGGAGAAGGCTCTCCCGCCTGTTCTATTTCTGCGGATGCGGGGGACTTCTGCCGGGGCAAGGTCGGCGGTGCGGAGGTTCCTCTTGGGTACGTGGAAGGATAATCTCTCTTTGAGGTATTTGGGTCCGATGATGTTGAGTGATCTGTAGGCATTGGTGAGGAGTTTGAAGGTGACCCTCTTCTCGATGGAGAGCCAGTGGAGGTCTTGTAGGTGTTCGGTCATGTGTTCATGACGTGGTGTTCTGAGGATGAGTCTAGCTGCGGCATTCTGGATGGTTAGGAGTTTGTGTAGAAGGGTCCTGTTGATACCGGTGGTTATGGCGTTGCTGTAGTCCAGTCTGCTGGTTATGAGTGCATGGGTGATGTTCTTTCTGCAGTCGGGGGGATCCATTTGAATATCTTGCGTAGGCAGTTGAAACTGGTGGAGGCGACGGCGTTGATCTGACAGTTCATGGAGATGGAGGAGTCGAGGATGGTGCTGATGTTCCGTGCATGGACTGTGGGAGTGGGCAGGCTCCTGAGGGCGGCAGGCCACCATGTGTTGTCCCATGCAGAGGTGCAGGGTCAGAGGATAAGGACCTCCTTCATCCAGGCTACGACGCTCTTCATTCCTTCCTGGAAACATAGTCTGGTGTCTTCTGGCTTCTTTGTGAGTGAGAGGATGAGCTGGGTGTCGTCGGCATGGGATACAATGCTGAGCCCATGCTGTCTGATAATGGCGGCGAGGGGGGCCATGTAGATGTTGAAGAGCGTAGGGCTGAGCAATGATCTTTGGGGTACTCCGCAGTTGATGTCGGTTGGTTTGGAGAGGAAGTGAAGGGAGTCTGATCCTCTGGGTTCAGCCGGAGAGAAAAGATTGAATCCAATCAAGGGCAGTTTCTTGTATCCCCACGTTGTGAAGTCTGGCTGCGAGCGTGCTATGTGAAACGGTGTTGAAGGCTGCAGAGAGATCCAGAAGGATGAGGCCGCAGTGTGTCCCTAGTCGAGTAACATGCGGATGTCGTCGGTGGCGGCGAGGAGCTCAGTCTCGGTTCTGTGGTTGCTGCGGAATCCCGACTGGGAGGTGTCCAGGATGGAGTTCTCTTCAATGAAGGTGGTCAGTTGGGTGTTCACGAGTCTTTCAGTGACTTTGGCCATGAAGGGGAGGAGACAGATGGGCCGGTAGTTTTTCAGGTCCGTTGGGTCGGCCGTGGGTTTCTTGAGGAGGGGTTTAATCTCTGCCCGCTTCCAGTCATCTGGGAAGATGCCGGACACGAAGGAGGCACTGATGGTCCGTCCTAGTTCAGGAGCGACAGCAGCGGCAGCCCTGTGAAATATATGTGGTGGGCTGGGGTCCGTTGGGGCTCCTGAGTGGGTTTCCTTTGTGGTCGTGGTGATGTGTTCAGTGGTGGCGGGAGTCAAGGTCACGAAGGATGGCTTGTCAGCGGTGAGGGGGGTGGTGTCTGGCTTCTGTTCATTGAAGTTGTCGTAGAGGATATTGATCTTCAAATGGAAGTAGGAGCCATTCTTGTCGCAGAGTTCTTGGGAAAGTGTGACGTCCGTGGCTTCGCTGGGGGTTTGGCGAATTGCTGTATGAAGTTTAACAATTCCTTGGCATTGGATGAGTTGGTCTGGACTTTGTTTCTTATGAAGGTCCGTTTGGTGTCTCTTATGTGCTGGTGGTATTCCTTCAGGGTGCTCCTGTGGTTGTTCGTGGTTTTCTGGTTTCACCAGGTTTTCTCTAGGCGTCTGCAGGAGCATCTGGCTTCTAGTAGTTCTGTGGTGAACAGATGCGTACCCAAGTCATTCAAGGTGGTGAGTGAATCTTGGGGGTTAAATACAAGGAGGTGACATTGAGAGACCTACCCTCCCATCTTCCCAAGACCGAAACAAGTCGACCCAAAGCGTCATGTATAATGTTCTAAACTTGAAAAGGGAGGAAACTGCGCACCAGGATGTCAACCCCCTAGAACCACGCGTATAACCTGCATGGGCTATGAGTTTACATCCCCACCTGTTAAGCGCACAGTAAGAAGGACTCTGAATGTGAGACTCCTGAAGAAGTACCAGGTCAAGAGTTTGTCGCTTAAGATACTGCAGTACTATACCCCTCTTGATCCGATCACCCAGACCAGTGACATTCAAGGAGAGAAGTTTGAGACGGCCAAACGACGGGCCGATGTGATCAACCGCACTCATCCTTTAAAATAATGTGGGGCCCCCCAACCCCCTAAACACAAGAGGGATATTACTGACATCTTAGAAATTCCCCACAATACCATAGATAATATGCAATTAGATACAAAATAATCATAAGCTCCTACAATGGTTATCCACACGACTATAAGGATGCCCACGCAATTTAGACTGCTAAGGATGACCACTTGAAACAGACTGCGAAAAAAACATAATAAAAATGCACCAACAAAACCCCAGGAACTACTAAATACTACCCCCTCCATGCTTCCCTGCAGCGTGCACTTAAAACTGCCCACCTCCAAAATTGCAGAGCACCTGTATACCCAAAAACAAACAGACTATATATAGGGGAACGCTACTCAGCCTAGACATCCAAGAACATAGTCCATTAATGACCATCTCCCCCCTTCAGGACCGATAGACATGTCCAATATCAAACATTATAACAAGCTTCTCACAATAATTGCCTAACACGTACCAACAATACCAAACTGCCCTGCTGTCCCCCCAACACCCCACCAGCCATCCTGAGACATGAATAGACGCCCTGAATGAGGAACAGAGCGGCCAGTCCATTATTAGACTCCCTGAAAGTCACAAGTCTGTCATCAGCCTGAACCAATCAAGAACTGTTCAAAGGTCTTCATTGACCGTCAGTGGTACATCCCAACAGCGTCACACACTTCCGCAGCAACTGAGGTGAAGTTTCCTCCAACGCGACCCTGCAGGTGTTACTCTCCCCCGTTCAAAGTTCGCCAGACGGGAAGAGGGTCTCCGCGCTTCTGCTGATCATCACTTCTCCAACCTGTCCCAGGTGTCCTCTGGGTTTTGAAAGAACCATGTCTTTCAGTCAGCCTGTACCTGGAGTTTTGCAGGGAAAAGCATAGCATACTTCAAGTTATGACTTGTAAGTGCACGCCTTACTTCCACAAAAGACCTGCGTTGTAGTTGCACTTTGTAAGTGAAGGCTGGGAAGAAGGGGATGGTTGAATTTTCAAACTTGAGCAGCCCTCGCCGTCTGCAGGATAGCATCCCTGTCACAAAAATTGATTCTAAAGATTCTAGCAAGGATAGGGCTTGGCAAGGATAGGCCCCTGGCTTGGGGGACCCCCAGGAATCCTATGAGTACGTTCCACCGAAAAAAATTGCGACAGGGAACAAGGGTACAAATGCTTCTGAAAGAGGTCCTCTACAAACAGATCTGCCGCCTGTCCCTCCGCCTTTTCCGGCACCCCCTAAATTCATACGATGTTTCTGCACGCTCTCCCTTCACAGTCCTCCAGCTTAGTCTCTAGATCCGAAGTCTGCGCTTGAAGATGCTTGATCGTGGTTTCTAACGTTTTATTAGATTGTCGAAGGGTGGAGATGGAATCTTCATTTGCCTTCTGAGTGATGCTTTGAGTTAGGTGAACCCTTATGACCCTCCGCCCCATCTGACCTGGTATGTGCATACTTAGCAAGCCTCGCCGCTAGAGGCTGCTTGGATTGACGGTAGCAATCACAGCAGTGTTCGTACGTGTGGTGGGCTCAGACACACGGGGCCACAGCCAGATGTGGGTGACAGTGGACAAAGGAAACAGTAGGGCAAATGCGATCATAGAGCACACAACGGTGGGCTCTCCAAGTTGCAAAATGGCAAAAGCCAAGACGAGCCAAGCTGCATAGCTGTCCCAACGGCAACCAAGGGAGTTTAGGCAAGCGTTCTGCCCAGTAAGGGCCACAGTCAGCATACACAGAAAGAACCAGCTGTGAAGCACATCGCAGAGGGGGGGAGCCCCAATTATGCATTGAGCCCCAATGTCCACCTCGACCCCCGCTGCACCGTCCCGCTGAAATTTCACCAGGAGGCCCCCTGCAGACCACAATCCCCGTGGCACACCAGACAAAGGAATCCCACCTGGTCCGGTCCGACTCGATCGGGAGAGGAACTGCAAAATGGCAGACGCACCAAATGCCACTCCGAGCTCCCCAGGGGGGAGGCGAGAACCCAGGACAGGCTCCAACATGCCACATGGGCCCGTGGTAATAGTGCAGGCCGAAGTCCAGTGGGGCCCTGAAGACCAGGAGCCCTCGCGGTCCACTACCACAAGCTCCCAACGGCCGGGGGCTCCCAGTAGCAAACAACCAGAGCACCAGCCAATGAGGTGGGATCCCAGGGGGCCTCAAGAGCGACGGGGGCAGTAGAGAGGCTGTTGGTGCGGCCCCAGAAGACCCACGCCGCTTCACCCCACAGCCTGTCTCGGAGAGCCGTGCAACGTCTCGGGCGAAGCTCCGTCCCCACAGCGGCTCAGAATGTCGGGTCCGATCTCTCCGGGTCCCCACCACCGATTCCTTCCATTCAAAAGGCGGGTAACGCAGCTCATCCAGGGGGTCACAGTCCTCAACTTGGGCCACCAAAACGGATGTATGTGGGCGATATGGGGTAATCAAGCTACGGCGACGGCTGGAGCTCTACATGAAAACGGCCATCTTGGGTGCTGGCAAGCCATACCCCCGCTGTTAGTCAATGTTAAACAGAGAGGAGCAATAGAGGGAAAAAGGAAGCATCAGAAACACAAAGAAAGCCCTTGTTATGCATCAAATATTCAGTAGATACTTTCAGGCTGTCCCACTTCTTAATTTTAAGCAGGGAATGTTCTAGTGCATATTTATGAACCGCCCTATTAGGTGGGTTTTATAAAAAATAGACCAGGTCCCTTGCATTGCCAGGAATCATAAATATAAGAAATAAGTGTATCAATTGGAAGTGCCTCACGTGAGCAACCACCAAAGAACGATTGGCAGGGTCTTGCCAACTTGCTCACTCTTTCATCAACAAATTTCCTATATTGGGAACGGAACCAACACCCAAACAAGTGCAGAAGAATGTTGTGTGTGTAATCTAAAAACCTTTTATCATGTGTGGGACACATCTCAATAACTCCCTACGGATCCCTGTGAAGGGACGAGATACTTCTTCCTCACAAGCAAAAAAAGGGTTAAAAATGAGTTGCGAAAACCACCCTGCATACATCTTTAATTTTTTGTGCCCGCACTCATGGTTAAAAAACACATATCATGTTTAGACCATTTTAAGCGGTACTGCTGACATGTTTCATTGCCATTTTACTTTGTTGCAAATTCTTCAGGTCAGAAGGACCCTATTCCACCCTTAAAGTGCACCGGACCATGTGGCTACCAGGTGGGAGCCTATCATGAGGCCACAGGCGGGAGATGGGAACAAGTTTAGAGACCAATACTCAATAGCCACTGGGGTTGCTGCTGAGCAGGAGGCATTTCAGAATGGTTGCTTCATAAATCAGATAAAAACTGGTTGCATATGGACAGGGTGATAGTGGGGTGAGTTATTTAGGATGTATTATGGAAGCCAAAAGCAGATTGCCTACCGAACGCATACCTCAGTACCCCAACAAAAGTTACTCTTAAAGTTTGGGATGAGGTCATTGAGGCTGCATGGTGGACCACCTTCCCTTCTCCCTCTACACCACTGCACTACAATCCAAAATTTCCTCTGGCTCTTTTACCTGGGTTTTTTGATACTTGGAGGGAGGAGGGGGACATTACCTTATCTGATCTTTTCCATAGCTTGGATGTCTTGACTTTAGAACATTGCAAGAAGGAGTTCCACCTTCCAGATACAGAGCCATTACCATTATTCACAGCTCAGACACTGGACACTACATCCCAAGGTCAGACAGGCTGCCACATAAGATCTGACCCCCACTGAGCAATTTGTTAAATGAGTGGGCCACAATTTCCTTTTTATATTTGTTATTGCTCTCCACACTCACTCTAGCGCCGAGACACCGAAAGGTATTTGTGCGCTCTAGAAATTTTATAAATAAATAAATAAATAAATAGCTCCAAGTTGAGACATTTAACATTTGGGAACATATACTCAGGAAGCTATTTCTGATAAAATAGTACAAATTATGGGGAGACATTCCGAAATGTATTCATTCGATAGGTCTGACAGAAGCACACTACAAAATACTCTTTGACTGGAATCTCTCTCCCACTAATCTTTCCCAACACTTCGGATTTGTGCAGGAGGGGGTGTGGACTCATTAGGGATTTTTGCCACATATGGTGGAACTGTCCAATGAGCTGCCCTTTTCCGACTTAGACACTTGGGGCCAGATGTAGGTGAAATAGATTTACCGATTCTTAATTACCGAATTTTACCGATTCGGTAATAAAAAATCGGTAAATCTATGGGGTGGACATGTAGGTATTCCAGATGTGCTGGAATACCGATTCGGATGATTTCGGTATTTACCGATTCGGTAAATACCAAATCGGTATTGCCCATTCATTCCTATGGGCTTTAAAGCCCATAGGAATGAATGGGCATTACCGATTCGGTGTTTACCGAATCGGTAAATACCGATTTTCACAAGGGTGCAGGGGGTGTCACTTTGACACCCTCTGGCACCCCCAAAACAGGCTCGGGTGCCATGTGGCAGGCATACATGCCCTAAGGGCAGGTCTGCCTGTCACATGGCATAGGTGTGCATGCACACATGTGCATGCACACCGGAATCGGTATTTTCCCATCAAATTGGATTTGAAGGTAAAATACCGATTCGGTAAGGTCTCTGGGACTCTGAAGAGTCCCACCTACATCTGGGTGGCTCAGAATTGGTAAATTTACCGATTTTTTTATTTATTTTACCGAATCGGTAAAATTACCGATTCAGTAATTTTACCGATTCGGTAAAATAATGCCCCCTACATACCTAACACCTATTTACCGATCGGTAACGGCCGAAAATACCGATTTTCGGCCGTTACCAACCGACCTACATCTGGCCCTAGTTCTAAATTAAAGACATCTTAGAATACATGATCCTGAACATATTGGGGTTTGCACTCTTGGGCCTACGTGATGCCACACTTAAATGACAAACTCGTAGGGATAGAATTATCATTTGGCTTTGCTTCAGCTCCGCCAAATGGCATTAGACACGGGTTTGAAGAAAAGGGAGGCATGCTCGCTTATGGCAAGCTCTCACAATGGAGAGACTGATGGACATATTTCTAGATGTCTACCACTGACTGCGTGCTCCATGTGCTTTATCTCTTCCAATTCTAATGCTCAAGTCTTAGCTCCCTTTGACTATCACTCCTGCCTCCCATGATGACCATCACTGGTACTAGGAGCTTCCACTAGTAAACTAGTAAATGCCCCTTGATTTAATCAGACTGTGTCTCATCCCTGTACCCTTGCTTCTCTTTGAAGTTTTTTTCTTTCCTTTTCCCTCTCCCCTCGCTTGTGTAATAGAGGGAGTCTGAAGGGTGGTTGTTTCTCATACAATTGGATATGATTACTTATGAATTGTTATTGTTTAGTATGTCATACCTATACTATTTGAAAGGAGATCTCTCAACGTAGCAGACACTATATTCTACAACAGCATGTAAATGGTATGAAGGGGGGACTATACGATATACCTTGCTGTTATTTGTTGTCTCTATAAAACTCAATAAAAACTATTTTGATAACAATATAAGTTCTATTTTTCTAACTTGGTGTGGGATCCTTTGTATTATATGGTATTTTCACTTTATTACTGTTTGAAGTGTTGGACAAATGCTTTACATATTGCCTATAAGTTAGGCCTGAATGCTCTGTGCCAGGCAGCCATCGGGTTGATCACAGGTTTATTTATGTTTCGCTGGTGCCTCACCCTGACAAAGATGGGGTTGCTGCTTGACCAAGGCTCACACCAGACTCAATCAACAACCTTTTTTCTCACACCATGCTGTCATGGAAAGGCGGCAATTAACTGAAGCATTACTCATTTATTAGCCTGCCTAGAAAAGATCCAAACGGGGGACACACACCACCAAAAGTGCGCTCTAACAATGTGGAATTCTTATGGAACTAACCATGAAGAACCATTTTAGTATTTTATTAGTAAGGTAGTTAAATGAAGAAAGTCTGTGAATTGACTTATATATATACCATATAAGGAGAATCTGTCCGCAGCAAGTTATTTTATCACATTGCGATTACTGATACATTTCTTATTAATGTTTGTCTTGTTTTTCTCTTCACCCCACTGCCCAAACTCTTTTGCTTGCCTCATGTACAGAAATGATAAAATAATAACAAATGTAAGTTCCAATCCAAGTTCACAAATGTGAATATTTATGGAAACCAATGATGGCCAATAGGAAATGGCTAAAAGTCAGAACGTCTTTAAGTGGCACCGTATAGGGCGTGGGGTTTGTTCAAGCAAAAATTTTGCCTTTGGAATTGCATTCTTTTTTGCCACTCAATCCTTTGCCTAGGGCTGGTCTGAAGGTTAATGCTTCATTTAGGTTGCAGTACATGTGAAAACTATGGTGGTTGTATCTTCTGGTCAGCTGTTTGAGTTTCGTCCCAGCACTTTGATGGGCCACTCAAAGCTATAAGGCAGTAGAGCTTTACCGCAGGTCCTGATGGCATGCCTTTGGAAACATCTCCCAAGTATCCACTAGAATTGCTCCTGGTTGTTTGACAACTTTGAATATAGTTAACTTAGGCAGTTTCCTCAGGGCTCATTACCCTATGAATACTCCACAGTGAACTAATGGACAAATGGATATCAGTGGCTCTCTCTCAATCTTCCAGTACACTTGTAGGCATAGGCCTTAGAGCAGACCATATTTCAACTTCAAGAAGTGTCCTTTGCAGGTCTCTGTATCTTCTGGGACTCATTTGATACTAAACCACCTGGCTTCCAGACATTGAAACCTGACTTACAGGCAGTTCACATTTGCAGTGCCCAACTATCTACATTTAGAACACGTTCAATGTTACATTTTAATACAAGGAATTGGAGCTGTTTCCTAGCTTCTCCATCCTGACGGACAGAAATTCCCTCTTGATTTACCAATGGTACAAAATGAACTAGGACCAGGTTGTTATTTTATCAGGGGAATTCTTCATCTTCCTATGGCAAATTTCAAGGCAAAATGGCACCACATTTAGCTCCTCATGTACAATATTTTTGACGCACAACAGCGCAGCAAGCCTTCCTTCCGTCAATATAAAAGGGCAGGAAGACTGTATCTATGGCACATTCCCGTCCTTCTCCCCTGGGCTGGCGTGCAAACATCAACTATGCACTAACGCAAACAATCATTAATGGGGTGCAAGGGGCCCACATTTACAAGGACATGAAACGTCGCAGAGAGTGAATTTACGTGACCCTGTAAATATGGGCACATACACATTTCCACCTCAGCACTCAAGACCATCAACTCTGCAATGAAAAGTTCAACAAAGTACAAAAGTACTCTGACTAGACTAGTCGAACCCATGGCTAGCAGCGCGCCTTGCGTAACGTGCAGGGTGTGGGCGGGCACAGCGTCTCTGTCAGGGGAGGGCGTATTCTACCGTCGCAGTCAACAAGGGTTTTACAATTCCATTTACCCTTTACTACCGATAGCAAGCAAAGCTATCTGTTATTTCGATTCAGTTAAAACATGGTGTATCAATTCCACACTAAAATGGTCAAGCAAGAGTGCTATAGAAAATGCCTGCAAGATAAAACCTCTACCCCAGGAATGCTTAAAGTCATGTTTTTTGCCGGTGCGCGCGCACCACACAGGAGCAGGGGCAAAGGCACGCCCATTCCGACCGTTGGCCAGCACCCGCGCTGCTGCACGTGCTGGCCACTGGTGGGAATGGGCAGAGCAAAGGCGGAACATGCGCCCGCCTTTGCGCAATCGTGTGCCGCTTAAAAAAAAAACCGCGAAAGCCAATTACAGACGGGGAAAGCAAATCTACACGCACAAGCCTGTGGGTAGCTTTCTGAAGCCCTTTCAAGAGGTCTTGCGCTGCGCGAGCAATGCTGCGCTCTGCAACGCTAGGCGCGAGACCTAAAAATAGGTCATATATCAGTCAGTGCTACCATGGGAGAAATCACCTATGGAGCAAGTGGAATGATCTGGTAAATCTAAGTACATACATTAAGCCTATCTTTTAGACTGATTATCACATTGACTAGTCTCCCAGAAAATTATTGCACGTCATTTAATAAGTATATGTCTCTGTTCCGTGATGCTCCTATTAGACTTACTGTGCGCCTAGTGGCGTAGCAGCTCGTATGGTAAACTATACATCATTCTAGCACTGTTCAAAATTGAAAATGATGAACTAACCCCAAAACCTTGCTGCTCAATGCTATTCTGTGAAAATGACAATGTTTTATAGTGAATTTTAGTTTTTCTGGTTTGTAGAGTGTGTGTGTGGTATGGAAAGTGCTTATAAATGTTCTAATAGCTGTATTATTAAATAAACAAAATGAACAAAAGCAAGTTCGCAAATCTGCCAGTGTTTCAATGTCTGCTAACAAATATCAGGCATTTTGTGAAGTTTTGAATAATTTTTGTGGAAACAGTGGTTATCATATTCTATTGAGTCTTTAAGGTGAATATATTTTAACTAGAGAATGTGTTGGACATTTATATGACACAAGCAGTGAATGTGTCGCCAACAGTACATCATTCTTTCACATTTTTGTGTTTTGCAGTTGGCCGCTCGCATTCTGGAAGCACACCAAAATGTGGCACAGATACCCCTCGTGGAAGCGAAATTACGTTTTATCCAGGCATGGCAGTCACTGCCAGAGTTCGGTTTAACATATTATACTGTAAGGTAACTACAAGTGAAGAACGCACAGCCTTTACAGAGGCAATGTTTTTTTAAACAATGTACTTCATGTAATTTCTCTGAAAGTGTTAATTATGATCTTTCATCGTTTACATGCCTTTGAGTCAGTATCTATCTGGATATACTAGTACATTTAGTCTCCCTTTACCCCACGCTCATTCTGTCCGATATGTGCCTGTTGGCTCCAGGCACATCTTAAGGATTTTGGGGGCCCTGAGCGAAACATATTTTGGGGGCCCTGGTACAGACCAGGTTTGAATTTATGGTGCAATTTGAGCCCCTGGTTACCTACGCAGTTTCCACTTCCTCAGCTGCGTTAGCAAAACGGATGCGCGCAGCTGACAGTGGTAGGATTTGGTGTTTCCTGCCCTGCTATTAGGTTTTTAATACTTTTTAAGTTGTACATGTGTGGGTGAATTACTCTGTGCTTTTTAACAATTTCTCCTACCTACACACACTTGCACTTTACTTGATTCTGCTTGCCTACACCTCCTTAGGTGCTCCGATTCGCATCTCTCTTTTCCTCCAGGCCTGGTCCGCCGCGGCTGATGCAGCGATTGTGCGGAGGGCTAGGGCTACTATCGGGCTCCTCACTTCCGCCCATGCAGTTTTCCCTTCTTCAGTTGCGTTAGCGATCCAGTTTGCATCATAAGCATTAGCCTATATATTCCCAAGGAAAACGCATGCGAGCAGCGGACGCGCACTGCTGGTGTGCCAAAGGCAAGCCAGTCAGTGCCTGTCAGCGTCCCGGAGGCTTTCACGATATTACAATAGGGAAAAACTGCTTAGCCTTAGGCGACTACCATTATGTCAGTGTACAGCGGCTGATCCGAGCTTGGAGGTAGACTTTTGATGCAATAAGTGTAACTGGTCTCTCCTCCAGCCCAGAAACTGGCACTCAAGAGCCTACCACGCAAAAATAAGTGTAAAAGCAATAGGAAAACCGAGGCCACCCTCTTATGTTGTCACTCTATGCAAAAGCATGAACCACACATTTATGACCTACTTTTAGCGGAAGAGCCTGATGTTTTATTTCTCACTGAGACCTCGCTGTCTGAAGCCACCAACCCTACTATCACCTCGGCCATCCCTACGGGTTATAAAATCCTTAGGAGGGACCGAACGAGTGGGAAGGGGGAGCGGTGTCGCCATAATTTACAATCAAAAACTAGACTTTTCTCCCATCCCGATGGAAAACAACGAGGGCGCAGAGTCCTTAGGCTTCTGCTGCACCTTATTCCCCCATCATAGCATAGCTGGTTTTCTGATTTACAGACCTCCTGGTGCAATTGCACATTTTATTACTATGTTTTATATCGCCACCACCTCCCTAGCCTAAAAATATAACAACTGCCTTATTCTGGGAGATTTCACTATACACATGGACAATGGAAAAGACCCTCAATCAACTTCCTTGTTGAAGACGCTGCAGGCCTGCAACATGTTTCCATCTATTTCTTGGGCCACCCATGAGAAGGGCCATACCCTAGACCAAATATTTCACAACTTTGACATATCAGTAAGCCTACCTCTTCCAATTTCCTGGTCTGACCACCTCCTATTAAAATCCATCATTCCCAACTGTGCCACAGCCCCTCGGGCTAACCCAGGGCAGAGGGTCCCTAATTACAGGACGTTCTATAAAATATCCATTCCGATGTTAGCACACACCCTTGGTCATTCCTCACCAGAGCTGTCTGGCTGCCCCGACTCGGACGCCCTATCAGTAGATTCATGGCTCTGGATCAACATTGGTGCAGCGGTACTGGTTGTTTCCCGTTCCTTAAAGAGAATCTCCATGGTTTAACGATTCCCTCAGATCGAGCAAAAGTAATTGTAGAAAAATGTAATGGAAATGGTGTAAATCCTATCTACCTGAGAACAGGAAGATGTGTAAAAACACCTTAAAAGCTCATTACATTCTCATGAAGGCAGCCAAAAAAAACTTCTTTCAAACTAAGATAGAAAATGCCCAAGGAAATCTTTAGCATAGTTAAATCCTTTACCACTCCAAAAGCTGGCACATAGGAAGCTCCATGAAAGGAAGAATGGTCTAAGCAAATAGCTCAATTCTTTCACAAAAAGATCCCCATGATCCAACAAGCCTTCACTAACATCTGAGAGAAAAAACTGGCCTTCTACCTTACTTCTAATAGCAAATTTCATCTCTTGGATCCTCCATCTTTACTAGCTTTCCCTACATTTTAGCTTGAAGAGTCACTGACCCTTCTCCCAAGCATTAAGTCTGGCTTTCCTACCGGCCCATTTCCAGCAAATATCCTGAACCTATCAGCTTCCACCATAAACCCCACGTTAAACCAGCTCTTTAATGGTTCCCTCTCCTCAGGCAACATGCCGAAATTATGGAAGAATGCTAAGATTCTTCAGTGAAAAAAAGACTTACGCCAAACTGATGGACCCTGTCAACTACAGGCCAATCTCCCTTCTTCCGGCCCTCTCCAAAGTATTAGAGAAGCATGTAAGCAAGGCCCTCCAAAAACACATTAACGATGGGAAGCTCCTTCATGAGTCCAATCCAGTTTTAAGGCTAACTACAGTATGGAGTCCGTTCTGCTGGAAGTGACTGAATTTCTCAAGGGTAAGCTGGACCAGGGAGGCAAGGCTGTTCTGAAACTGCTCGATCTGTCGGCGACCTTCGATTTGGTCCCACATGAGCGGCTCCTGGAGAGACTTGCTAACATCGGGCTGGGCATCCTTCTTGGCAAATAGATCTCAAGACATCTGGCTCCCCCCTTTCTTATCCCCGGTTCCGGCCATGAATGTAGGTGTCCCTCAGGGATCCATTCTAAGTCCTACTCAAGTCAAGTCAAGTCAAAATGTATGTTTATTATGACCGTAGTCTTTAAACAAAACAGTGAGCATAACACAATAGGCGGAGTATACAATAAATACCTATACTTATTTTAGAATGATGTTCTTTTAAAATCAGTTCTATATTTCATTTCCAAGGGTACAAATTCCACTTATAAAACACTAAACACCAATTAAAATTATGATACCTAAAAACATGCTATAAAAGTTTAAAACCTATTCATATTTCTTAACGTCGTGTAAATTTCAGACAATAAAAATTCATACAGTACTACATTTTTCCTTGGGTCTCAGTGCACTCTGGGCCACCTTTAGGTATTTCCCTAGGGCAATTACAATGTCAATGTAGGGTAATTCTGTTAGGAAGCTGGCTGCCTGCATCCTTGTTTTTATTCCATATTTTAGGAAAACCGGGCGCAGCCATAGTTTTCTCTGCTCTAGGAGAAACAGGCAGTCCAACAGAATATGCGGCCAGTCTCCCTTGGTTCTCAGGTTGCACTTGCAGCAGCCTTCATGATCTAACATTTTAGCTTTGGACTCTTTGTTTATTAGCCACGGGTTAATCCCGATTCGACACCTCAGGATCTCTTGCCTGAGCCCGCGGTTAGGAAGTCTATCAAGGTAGGGGAACCAGTTTTCATTAGACCAAGCATTTAACATATGCGCCACTGATTTTTTATTTGTTAGGTAGCCTATATCAATCTCTTTAGAAACTTCCTTCCCCCTTTGCTTCAGATCCCCTTTAGTACTAAGGGCCCGAAGCGATTCTTGGTCCCAATCGATCTCCAAAGATTTGCAAATTCCTTTCAGTTTGTCTCTACAACCTTTTGCCCATTTTAGCTCGCTTCTCAGTATTTCATTGCGACACCAATATGCTACTTTTTGGTTTTCGGGGTTTTCCAATCTCTTCCAAAATCTAATCACAGCCATCTGGGATTGTATTTTCCAGGATTTTGTGGCTATTTCTAACCTGATGGCTTGTATCATTGAAGATTGAGGAAGAGATAAGAGTCTTTTTAAGCAATTCCCCTCTAACATGTCCCAAGATCCCTTACCGCTCAAATAAAGGATCTCAGCGCCATATAAAACTTGAGATGGTATCATTGCTTCAAAAGCTCTCAGCATAGGTCGGTGTGACATCTCTCCATATACCCCATTAAACCTTTTTAAACCACATATGGAAGAGAGTGCCTTAGCTTTTTGGGTATCCAGGTGGGAGTTCCAGTTTAAAACTCTATCGAACCACAGACCCAGATATCGATATTCATTGACCGTCTCCAGTTTGAGATCACCTATATACCATTTAAATTTGCTTATCTTTTTCCCGAAGCATAGGGTTTTGGTTTTATCTAGATTGATTGTTAATAATTTATTGGCACAGTATGTATTGAAAGCATTGAGCTTCCTTTGTAGGCCCCTCTCGGTCTGGTCTACTATCACCAGATCGTCTGCATACAGTAGGCAGGGTATTTTTTTGCCATCCATTTTAGGGCTGGCACTGCCCTCCACCTCGAGATGTGCCGGAAGATCAGACAGGAAGATCGAAAAGAGCTGTGGGGCCAACACACATCCTTGTCTTAGTCCATTTGCTATGGGTATTTTTAGTGTTAAAGAACCCGCCTTATCCTTAATTACTTGACCCCAGTTTTCCCTGTGGAGTTCTTTTATTATAGTGAGTAGATCCTTAGGGATCTTCAACCTCTCTAATAACTCCCATAGGCAGGCCCTATCCACCGAATCAAAGGCTGCTCTGAAGTCGACAAAACAGCAGCATAACTTGCCGTTCTGTTCCGTCGACTTCATCGCCATCGCCCATAGCGCAAATCCGTGGTCTATTGTAGAGTGGCCTGCTCTAAATCCACCCTGTTCTGTGGGTATTATTTGAAACTCTTCTACCCATACTTCCAGTTGTTTCAGCACAATTTTAGAGAACACTTTCTCGCCTATATCTAGCAGATTAATTAGCCGGTAGTTTTGTGGCTCCTCTTTGCTCCCTTTCTTGTGTATTGGCCTAATTATGGCCCCCTTCCAGGTTGGTGGCATTACCCCTTCTTTTAGGACAGCCTGGAACATCATGGCTAGGAATCTTGCCCACCATTTTACATCAGATTTTAATATTATCGCGGGGAGGTTGTCCGGCCCTGCTGCCCGAGTTAGCTTGAGTTCTCTTATTGTGAGCTCAATGCAATCTTCATTGAATTGATGTAATAGGTCATCCGAGATTTCTTGCCATAGATTAGACTCCACCTCCACTCTAGGGGTTCTTACCCCGTACAGATCCCTTATGTTCCCTTCCCATGCAGCCTCACTCACTACACAATTCAAATCTCCGTCTGAATTACCCGCTGCAGACTTTACTAGACTCCAGAATTGCCTTAGGTTTTTGTTCTCTATGGTTTCTAGTAATTCTAACCAGCATTTTTCTTTATATTCTCTTTTTGCGTTGGTTACCAATTTCTTAAGATCTTTTTTCAGCCTAACTAACTGGTCCTTTCTTTCTAATGTAAAATTCTTTTTTTGTCTTCTTTGTATTGCACGTATCTCCTTTTTCTTGTTTTGGCACACCACAGAGAACCCCTTACATCGATTTGTATGTTTACCCATTGTGGGATGGTTCCCTTTTAGTTTTAGCTTTAAGCATTGGACCACCTCTTCTAATTTCCCTATAAACCATTCCAATTTTTTATTCTCACAGTTGTCTGGTGCTATTTTTAGTTGCAAGGACTTCAATTTTTCCATGTATTCCTCAGTGAGGCGTGTCGTCACCCGTTTGGGATACTCGACCTCCTGTGTGATTACCCTTTCTCTCACTAGATCCCTTCCTCCTGCTAATGTTATATGCAGAAGTTTGTGATCGCTCACTTCTTTTTGTTCTAACCTAAAATCCCTAATCAGGTTGAAGCTCCAGGCCTGCAGGAATATATAATCAATGGGGCAATTCTGTTGCCCCTGAATGAATGTCTTTCCTGCTGGTGAGTCTGTCACTACTCTCCCATTTACGCAGTGAAAACCCCTACCACCTAGGGTGTGAACTAGACCTAGATCTTGTTTCGAGATTTCCCCGATTGGGAACTTAGCCGGGTTTATCCCATACACCTCTAACTGTTCCCTATTCCATAGGTCTGCTTTTTTTGGATTCAGTTTATGGTTAAAATCCCCCATTATTAGTATTGTCTCTACGGGAAATTTTTCTTGGGTACTGTCTACATCCTCTTTAAAATTCTTCATTTCCCTTTCATACTCCTCCCTGTTATCCCACTGCATATATACATTCATTAAAATCATCATTTTATGTTTCTGTTCCACCTTCATGAGTTCAATTCTGCATGCTTGTACCCACTTGCATTTTATATTCAATATTTCGAAATCTCTCATAACTTTTGTTGATATCAAAGTCAGTAACCCCCCCGAGGGCCGACCATGCTTATTCTTTGTGGCTGGCCGCTGAATATGGACGTATCCTTCAAATGTAGGGGTATTGTCGCATAACCAGGTCTCTTGCAGGCAGGCAATGTCCACTTTATTTATAGCTTCCTTTATGTACTCACGTTTTTGCTCATTGCCTATCCCGTTAATATTCCAGGTTAAGAGACCTAAATCTTGCGACCCCCCTCCATCCTATTCAATGTCACTCAAAACACCTACTTCCTCCATGTCCAACGAGTTACTTAAGTTACCTTCTCCCACTGGGTTATTATGTGACGACCAGTTACCCCATGGGGAGTCGTTCCTTGTGTTGTCTATTATGATGTTCAGGCGGCTTAACTCCTTTTCTGTTTCTCTGCAGAGAATCACTTGTCTCTTCTGCAGTCCGGCATGGTAATTTAGGAACTTGTTATCGGTGAAGGTTTTTATTTCTCTCTCTGGGATAATCCTTATTCCCTGTTGAGTTATTTCAGTTGATGCTTTCAGGATTGCCCTTTTCACCAGATCTGAGTGAAGAGTAATTTTTGTTACTTCCTTCCCAAACCTGTTTTCTACAAAGCCGACATGCTGTATATCTTTAGTACCAATCCCTTTCAGGCTGCCGCATTTTTCAAATTTGGATAAAATCTGTGCCCTATTTAGGGGTCTTGGATTTCCTGTCGGCCTCTCTTTCCTCCCAGCTGGTACTAGATCCAGAAATAACCAGTTGTTCTTATCTCTCTCAGAGAGATTCGTGTTCGTTACCATCGCCTGTTGATAAGTGATTGATCTCACTGGTTGCCGCCAGTTCTTTCTCATATTGGGGTCTTCATAGATCTGGGTTCTTACTGTCCTTTGTTCTGTAACTCGATCATCCCTTTGCCTTACTTTCTGTTTCGTCGTACTATTGGGAGGGGGGATCTCGATTGCCTCCTTGCATCTCAGCCTTTTTCTTGATACTCTCGGGGTTCTTGGGGTCTTTAGGGCTTTTGCCTCTACATGCACGGGTCTACTTGTTGTGAAGGTCGCTGCTGATGCATTCAAGCTTGACTGTATCACCCCCATCTCTTTTTCCTTCTCTTTTCTCTTCCCTTCTTGTTTCTGTTGCCTGTTTTTTCCCGTCTTGATCGTGGCCCCACGTGTGACATACCCCCCGCGCCTTTTTATCAGCATTGGTCTTCTTGATATGTATACATTATCTGCTGACTCTTCTGCCTTCTGTGCTGATTGTTTTGCAGGTTGGTGAGCACTTTCCAAAGCTACACTACTTTCTTCTTCTAGTATTACCATGACACTTTTCTCCTTTAGCGGGGTTGAGACCATTGACATTACCTTGTTTGGCATTTTGCTCTTTATTTCTCCTAGTTCCTCTTCTATTTTCTTCAGATGTTGTTTCTGAGCTTTCATCAGACCATTATTTGAGAGGCTCACTTCCAGGATTCCTTGTAGAGCCTTCTGGAGTAACAAGATTACCTCTATCAGCGATGATGTTGGCGTTTCGGAGATCACCGAATCCTGTATTGTGTTTCTGGCCGGATTTACTTGGTTACTGGACCTTATGCTCTCTTGATGCGTTGGTGTTTTTTGCAATTGATAGAGCTGCTGGAACTGATCTGGCGCTCCTCCCCAGATAACACTTCGGTTCTGATCTTCATTTCCCCTTTGATCTTTGTTTCCTGGAGACAGCTGTGAGAACAGTTTGGGAGATGATGATAGTCGAGGCGCCGAAATTTGGTGGTTTTGGCTTTGAAGAGTCAGATTTATAGTATTGAGGTTCTCCCCCTCCTCCTTACTGTCCTGGCTGGCTTCTTCATGGTTTCCTCCCTTATCTAACCGACTTTGCCTTTTGTCCGGTTTGTCTGTGTTTTCATCATTTTCTCCGCCAATTTCCACTATTTCGTCATCAATCTCCGATGTTATCGCTGGGTTCAGTGATTTATAGTGTTTACCCACAAACTCCTTTATGGACTTTGTCACTTCCGTCTTCTCTTTCTGTTTATTGGTCGTTTGATTACCACCTCTTTTTGCCTTCTGTGCATTCTTCGGTGCTTTTTTAACTTTCCTTTTCTTTCTTTTACCCTTACTATTCTCCAAGGATGATACATGGCTTTCTTGACTCTCATCCAGCGATTTTGATCCCTCCATTAATTTACTCCTCTCTTGTTCCTCCCCTGTAGGTAGATTTGACCCTTTCTTGGGAGCCATTTCAGGGTGCATGCGCTGTTGTGTTAATGTAGGTGTAACACTTAATTATTAAAATTTTTACTTATTACAATTAATCCACTTACCTCTGTTCTACCTTATGAGCCTTCCGCCAGATTTCCCTCCTTTTTGGTTGCCACAATTGCCCTTTCACCCGTATTTAGGTAGGACGCCTGCTTCACAATAGTTCCAAGGCTTATACTGGGCTTGTAATCTTTAATTACTGGAATTTCTTTGATGCCTATAGGTGCTCCCTTTCGATATTTTGGGCACCTGTTTCCCTGATCCCCTGCAGACTCAGCTGGTTACTCCTCCAGCTGTACGTCCGAGTCTGCCTAGGGGGGAATTTGGGGCTGGGGATGGTTATTAGCGCTGAAGCTCTGATTAGGCGCTGACGATGTGGGGCTTGCGTCGAGTGGCCTCCGCCACCACTGCCTCCCGTGTGCCCTTTTCGCGTGAACCTTTATTTCCTTTGAAGGCTCTCCTGCGGCGCACCGGCTAACGCCTCCTCCTCCCCTCGGGCGCCGCTGTAGTCCCAGGCGGGGCGGGAGGCGGAGGACGGGGTTTGCGGCTCACTTTCTACTTTTCCCGCTTACCGCTAAAATCAGCTGGCGGTCGTCCGAACGTCCGGTGGCTGTCTGGTGAGTGTCCGCAGAAACGCAGCACTCTCTGCGCGGCTCTCTCGCTCCGTGGTTCTCCCGCTCGGCTCGGCTCCTGCTTCCTCGCTTCCTCGCTTCCTGCTCGAAGTCTGGCGTGGGCGTGGCGTGGCGTGTCGTGGCTCAGGTGAACAGAGTCCTACTCTTTTTTAATATATATATATCCCCATTGCATTTCTGGTAGAGGAAGAGGGTGCCAGAATTGTTTCCTATGCTGATGACACTCAGCTGATTTTTACATGTGAAAAAGGAACCGACTTTGACTGGCAATGATTAGGTCTTGACTCACATAGGATTTTAACTGGCTTAAGATCAATCGGCTGAAGTGCAATCTTGACAAAACTGAAGTTGTTTTCTTTGGTAATCCAGAAACGCTTGACTGGAGCTCTTGGTGGCCAAAAGATCAGCCTCCCCCCTCCCACGGAAAGGAAGAAAGTAAAAAACTTAGGAATTGTCATAGAGAAGACACTCTCCATGCGCTATTCAAATAAAAAATCGAACTGGTATACTTCGGATGCTAAAAGAAAACTCCTGCCACTTTTACTGCTTGAGAGCAGAAAGAATGTGGTGCAGGCTCTGGTGACATCAACGCTTGACTATGCCAATAGCTTGTACCTCGGTCTTCCCAAATCCCTTATCCAGTGCCTACAAGTGGTACAAAACACGGCGGCCAGAGCCATCCTGAGGCCTAAACCCAGATCTAGTATGACCCCTATTCTTAGGTCTTTTCATTGGCTCCGCATAAAAGAATGGATTGACGTCAAAGCGATGACCATCTTCTTTAAAGCTTACAACGGCATAGGAGCCGGTTACCTAAATAAGCGTGTTAATCGATACACAATATCTAGACCCCTACGATCTTCCAATGCCAACCTGGGCATGGTGTCTAAAATATGCCATGCCCGCACTGGTGGCAGATCCCTTAGCTTTCTAGGTGCAAAATTGTGGAATAGACTCCCTGAGTCTTTAAAACTAACCACAGATCTCCTTTTTTTCTGGAAGATCTTAAAAACCTGGCTTTTTAATAACTGTCTTTTACGCACGTTTTCCTCCCGCTGTCAAACAACAGGACACTTTAGTCTGAGTAGCTGTGCACTTTATTAAGTATATTATTTCATTAGGTCCCTGACAGTGCAAAGGAACACTCGTCCAAATTCTATGGGCGTTATTTACGAGGCCTTGCTTCACTTTTATGCTGCAAGTGTGTCACTTTTTGTGACGCACCTGCAGCGTACAAAATGTGCCATGTTGCGCCCTATTTGCAAAGTGATGCATCTAGGCAGATGCGTCACTATGTAAACCCCTGCCCCACATTATACCTGCGCCAGGTAGAACATATGCAGGGTGGGTGTTCCCCCGCAAAAAACTTAGTAGAAGTGGTGCATTGAAATCTATGAGAACTCAGTGCGCCACTTCTAGGACACCACTGCATCACTATCTTACACCTGCCTCACAGCAGGCGTAAGACTGATGCAGACCCTTTCACATGGGGCCTGGCCCCATGTGAAAGGACACATTGCTGGAGTTGCATCTATGTTCCGACAAACCCCAGCAATGCATCACTTTTACGCCTACAGATGCGTCAGAAATACTGACATATCTGTAACTCTTTGCGACATGATGCGTCATACAGTAAATATGACACATCCCTCATGTCGCAAGAAGGGCGCACTAAGAAGTGACGTATCCCTGTTTTCAATCAGCAATGCATCACTTCTCATAAATAAGGCACTAAATGTGTTTACATCGAATATTCAGGGAGATTTAAGTGTGTTTTCAATATTGTACCATAGCAGCAGCTCACCAATATTACTGCAAATATTTTCTGTGACACGCCCCCATTTCTTATGTTAGGCCTTGTTTTGATCCAAATGAATTTTTTTAATGTATATTGCATGAAACATAAACACAACATTTCTCTGCAAAATGGCTGTACTAGACTCGCACATCCGGTACATAAAAAATAAATTAAAGGAAAACCATCTGTATAAGAAATATTCAAGGTCATTGGGGCTGTAGGACGCTGGGCACTTTACCACTGCTAATCAGTGCTAAAGTGCATATGCTCTCTGTATAAATTGTGAACTTGATTGGTTATCCATGATTGGCATATTTGTTATACTGGTAAGCCCCTAGTGAAGTGCAATGAGTGTGCCAGGGCCTGTAAATCAAATGCTACTAGTGGGCCTGCAGCACCGATTGTGCCATCTACATGAGTAGCCCTAAAAAAGGTATATCCGACCTTTCACTGCAGTGTCTGTGCGCAGTTTAAATGCCATGTCGAATTGTCAAGTGCACACACTTTCCAGGCCCTAACCTTTTATTTTCACACATGTAAGGCACCCATATGGTAGGGCCAGGGTACCCCCATAGGCAGGGTGAAGTATATGTCAAAGGTAGGACATGTACTGGTATGTGTGACATGTCCTGATAGTGAATTCCTGCCAATTTCGTTTTTCACTATTGAAAGGCTATCTTGCCCGTTAGGATAGAATGAGACGTGCTTTGTAACATCTTACAAGTATAACTTCCCATTGGGACAATAATGAGAAATAAAGTTTAGGCTCTCTCAACTCAGAATTTAATAACATATCTTTTAGTAAAGATGGTTTTTAAATTGTGTGTTTGAAAATGCCACTTTTAGAAAGTAGGCATTTTTTTGTTTAACCATTCGGTGTGTATCTGCCTGTTTGTATATTGACTGTCTGTTTTTGGAGTGACAGGGGCTGGGGATGTGACTTTACTGTAGACAGCCACTAGGGGTTCAGGTGTTCCTGGCCCTTCCTGGATGACTCAGAGCTGAGCTGAATGGGGCTTGGCTGCATTTAGAGTAGTGGGAGGAGATTTCCTTGCACCCGAATAGGGCATGTCTCCCTTGCACAATGATGTCTCCACCCCCGTGATCATACTGCACCAGTGAGGACAGAGATGGTTTGGACTGGGCTCGGAGACCTTGCACAAAGAGAACAAAGACATTTTGTGTATACGTATTTGACCTAAAACCCCAGAACTTTAGATCACTTCTGGACTCAAGAGGAACCTTTGCCATGGTGAAGAGCTAAGGAGCTGTAAGGAGGAGCACTGCCCCTTTGATGTGTGCTGTGTGGGGTTAGCCTCCAGATGCTGTGTCTGCCAAGGAGAGGACAAAGACTGGAACTTTGCTTTGAACCTTTTTGGAGAAGATCTCCATGCACCTGTGTGTGCTGGCCTCCTGTTCTGAAGTCTCAGGACCACTCTAGTGAAGTGGTGTGGCTCACTGGTTAGAGGCGGCAGACCCGGAAGGAGAAGTCGGCCCGAGACCAGGGTTCAATTCCCAACGTGGCAAGGTCGTGGACCAGGGTCAGCGGATTCGATAATTCTCGCCTCGGTGCCCACTCTAACAAGGGGTCCCACTCGGCAACTCTGGGCAATAGCTTGCCTAATCTCCACAACATCCCCATCAACGCCGGGGATGCCTGGCTCCACCTTGGGGACTCCCAGTAGGGACCATCCCACAGAGAAAGCCAGTACGGGTTCCCCAGCGGTATACAGCGCCAGGACGCCGACAGGCAACAGTGCGCTTTACAAGTAAACATTAAATTTATATTACACTAGCAGCCCGCCCCAGCGTTGCCTGGGACAGAAAGGGGCTGGGGGCAGCATTTTTAGCCCCTGTGCCCCCCCCCGACATTGCCTAGTCCGCATCCCTCCCGCCTCCCGCCTCCCGCCTCCCGCCTTCCGCCCCGACATTGGCTATACCACCTCCCGCCTTGAGCCCGCTGCCCGCCGCCCCCCGCCCGACATTGGGCATAGCGCATAGCACCTACCGCCTACCGCCTACTGCCTCCCGCCTCCCGCCCTCCTCCCGCCTCCTTCCCCGGCTTTGTAACCCCCCCCAGGTCCCGACCTACCTCCCCGCGCTGCCACTGCTCCTCCGCTTCTCAACGCTCCGCAGCTCCTCCCGGCGCTCATGTTCTCCCGTATTGCTGTTGCTGGTGAACTCCGCTCCTCCCCTCACGCAGACGCTCCTCATGTCTCGCTCTTCCTGTTGCTCGTGAACGACGCTACTCCCCTCCCGTATTGCTGTTGCTGGTGAACTCCGCTCCTCCCCTCACGCAGACGCTCCTCATGTCTCGCTCTTCCTGTTGCTCGTGAACGACGCTACTACCCTCACGCATACGTCGCGGCCGGCGCTACTTGCAAGGGACTACTTTATTTTTATTTGTAAATATTTTAAACAACATTTTTTTTTATTTTTATGTAGCCTATGTCCTTCTGCTTGCCCTGAGGTTTTCTAAGATGTCTTGGGTGTTCAGATTGGTGGTGTAGTTTTCGAGTTTACTTGGCTCAAAGCTGCAAGTTCTCTCTTTATAATAGTAATATAGATTACATTACAAATACTTCACCCCAGGTCTCCTTAACTCTGTTGCTGTGAGTTCTGACCTGCCAGGAAGTGCCTGTTCCAGTTCTGGGCCTCTGGAGATTGTTCCTGCTGTTGGGAGCTGGAAAAACCCTGAAGAACTAAGAAAATTGATGCATCAATCTTCCTGCTGCTGTTTTTCCAATGCAGCACCACTATGTGAGAAGATTTTCCACTCATCGCCGCAATACTGCCAAAACTGACACAGACCCTATCGCCGCTGCAAGAACCGACGCATTGAGTGATCGTGGCTGCAGAAACAGACGCAGTGCTTCACGCCGACGCATAGATTGCCGAAGCATCCCGGATTTCCATGCCTCGTAACTGTGTGGCAGGTTTTCCCGACGCAACACCCATGGACCTGAACCGTCCCAGATTCGACGCCTCACTTCTCCTGAATGCAACAGAACTTTCACACCACTTCCCCACGGTCTCAGGAACTGACGCATCTCTTTTATGCTTCTGCGGCTGGTTGGTCTTGTGAATTTTGATGCATCTACTGGTACTTTGTGAGAATCACACATCCATAGTTTTCTGTGGACCCAGTTGTTTTTAAAGTCATATTCTTAATACATGTATGCTGGTTTTTTGTCGTTCTGGTCTTGTTGAGTTTAGATGAAGATACGTTATTTTTCTAAACTGGTGAGGTGTTCATTTGTGATGTTACCACTGTATTACTGAGTGTTTGGAGTACAAATACTTTACACATTTCCTCTGGGATAAGTCTGCCTGCTCGTACCAGCTACCCAACAGGTGAACAGGGTTATCTAAAGTGTGTATCCCGCTTACCCTGACTAGAACTAAGGGGCCCTATTGGACAAAGGTGCATATCTCTGCCAACTAGAGACCCCCATTTCTAACACCTCCTCTGAAAGTGACCTGAACGTTTTGTGTCTATAGTGTTATGTTATGTTAAATGGGTATTTGTAAGCGCTCAGCTACTCAATCGAGTGTCCCGGCGCTGTGGTGTGAAAATATCCAGATTTTGTGCGTGAGACAACCATAATTAGGTATTAAAGCTGAAATAGCCAGGTTTTCAATAATTTCCTAAAAGCCAGGAGATTATGTGACAGTCTTAGTCCCACCATAAGATTGTTCCACAGTTGGGGCGCCTGAACCTGAAAAGAGTGACCCCCTATCCGTGTTCAATGGTATTTATGGACCTGTGCCAGTTGAAGTGTTGAGGACCTTAGAGTACGACATGGAGAGTAGAACTGGACTCTATTTCTGATGTACCCGGCACCAATGCCGTATAGGGCCTTAAAAGCAAGAACCTTGGCCTTAAAATAAATCCTTTTGCGGATTGGAAGCCAGTGCAGGGTGTGCAAACATGTGGACATCCGTGCTCTTGGGCCCAGCAAGAGAATTGCTCTTGCCGCCGCATTTTGGGATACTTGCAGCCATGACAAAAGATACTCCGGCAGTCCCAAATAGAGATTGTTAACGTAGTCCAGCCTAGAGATTATCAAAGCATGGATTACCGGTCTTCTGTGAGTAATGGATAGAAGCGTCAGGAACTGCTTTAGCATTTTCAACATGCCAACGCAGGACCCTGCCACTGTTTGAATCTGGGCTTTCATAAAGAGCTTCTCATTCAACTTTACTCCCAGATTTTTCACTGTACTAAAAGAGGTAGAAGAGGGAGACATATCTGCTGGCCACCAGTTCAGCCATGCACTGCTACGGGGGTTGCCAAAGAAAATAATCTCGGGTTTTTCGGGATTACACTTGAACTGATTGGCCTGTAACTAGGAGAACACTTTGGTCAGACATGAATTCATCAACTCTCCATTAAAATCAGAGTCTTTATCGCATGTGAAGAGAAGCTATGTATCATCAGCATATGATACTATTTTAGCTCTGTGTGCTTCGGCCAGAGATGCTAGTGGAGCCATATATATGTTAGAAAGGGTGGGGCTCTAAATTGAGCCTTGTGGAACTCCCACCACCGAAGGGGGAATGTACGGTCTTTTAAAAAGGAGGCAAACCAATTGAGTTCCGTGTCCCCAAAGCTGCATTCCTGGAGTCTAACCAGGAGACGGTCATGGGGAACGGTATCAAAAGCAGCAGATAAATCCATTAATATCAGTGCGGCTTTTCAAACTTTGTCCAGAACCTCCTTAATGGCTTCAGAACCCTCCAGCAGCGCTGTTTCAGTGCTAAAGTTCGTTCTGAAACCGGACTGACTCTGGTGGAGAATGGAGTTGGTTTCCACGAAAGCTGTAATCACCTGACTTACGGCCTTTTCCAATGCCTTGGAAAAGAAAGGAAGCTGAGATATTGGCCTGTAATTAGAGGGCTCTTCCGGATCCAACGTTTATTTTTTGAGTAGTAGAAGGATTTAAGCCCTTTTCCACCTATCAGGGACCCAACCTGTCTGCAAAGACCGGTTAAGTATCTGGTTGACCGTAGGATAATAATAACTGCTGATGATGCTGGCCAGGCATAGATCGGAGGGGGGGGCAGATTTAAGGCCTTAAAAGATTTCTAAAGATGTTTCCAAGGGAACCAATGGGAACCAATGGGAACGGATTCAAAGATGGTATACTCCCCTGAATTTGGGAGGAAACTAATTCACCATTGTCCCATGGCACAGGGGTTACTGTTAGAAAGGTCTCCTGAATAATTTTAAACTTGTCGAGGAAGTATGTGGCCAGACGATCCGTCCATGTCTCAGTGGGGATAAAGGATTTAGCTACCGCTGAGGGAAAGTGCATTCATTACCTGATTAGTTGCTCTATGATTCTGTGTTTACCACAGAGCATTGTCAAAGCCGATTCATTGGCGGCCTGACATATTTCACCCTGACGAATATACTACAGTATGTATGTATGTATGTATTTGCATACTTATATAGCGCTGCACTGCCACCCAGAGGGTATCCTGGTGCTTTGACTCAGCAAGCCGAAACCACCGATGCAGAGCTCATACTACTCTTGGAAACAGATGGGTTTTCAACCCTTTCTTGAATGCTAAGAATTCACCCTGACTCCTTAGCAAGGGCGGAAGAGAGTTCCAAAGTCTAGCGGCCGCAAAGCTAAACGACCGACCTCCCATCCTTATCATCTGAACTCTGAAATCAGTTGATGCCAATGAAACAGAAGAGGTCTAGCAATCTCATTTGAGTGGTGCCTGACTTTTGACAAAGCCACTCCTAGAATTAGAGAATAGGTGACCGTTATACCAAAGGAAAATACAAAGTGCACCCTTAAACTAACATTGAAGCCTGAAACAGCGTAGTAGCTGGTCTTCATTTGCCTGTATGGAGATTCATTTGTCACCAATTTCATCTGTGTGTATAACAATCAAGGTGCATTGGTCTTCATGGATTCCCATCTAGTGTTTACTCTGGAGCTAAATCAATTGAGTTCTCGAGTCCCCATGCTTACTAGCACAGCAGTAGGTTTTACAGCTAGGTCTCGAATGAACATCACCCTATGTTCTTTGGCAAGAAGTGAAGGACCAGCTCAGTGCTTAGCTGCAGGGACAATACTGATGCTTGAGCCCAATCATGTCACCTCAAGCACATGTGTAACTGCAGGAACAAGTCAAAACTACTTATCAGACAACCATTAACCACTAGATAAGGCTGTCACATATTACTATGGCCTTGATATTGTATCTGTGTGTTTGTGGGGGGGAGTGAGTGTGTATTTACAAACACACTGCAAGAACATGTGGACTGACCAGAAGATGATGTTGGCTTCGCCCTTGAGAGTTTGGTCCCTTCTTGCTAGGTCGGGAGCATAAACATTATGATTAGGTGGTAGGTATTTTGCCCCTTTGACTTACCATACCATTTAAAGGAACGCTTGGTGAAGCCCACCAAAAGGATTTCACATTGCAGGTAAGTTCATTTAAAATGTTTAAATATACATAACAATCTTGATTAATAGAGAGTTTATATAGAGAGATAAAGTACATGGTTAGTTGCACAGAAATTGTTACATTTAAAAATGTGGTTACAAATAAATATTTTTTTATTTATGTGTGTGTGTGTATATATATATATATATATATATATATATATATATATATATATATATATATATATATATATATATATATATATATATTGCCTCTAACAATATGACAATTATCAATCTGACGAATATCCAATTGACAGATAAAGAGCAAAAGATCTTAGAACTAGGCCTTTCATTTTGTCCAGAAGCTGATATGGATTTTGTACAAACCCGCATTGATCTTTTTAAGTTTATAAGACTGCTCAAACTTAAAAAGCATTTCCTTACAAACCCGAGGCAAAGGACTACTGAGGCTCCCCAGGTGGGGACTGCAATTGGGAACAACCTGAGAGTGGAGGACATGGATTTAATGATGGAATTGAGAGCAACGAACATGGAAGCACAAGATTTGGAACCTGAGGACTTTGCTGACAACATTGCCCAGGAAGAAGACATCAATATATATCAAGAAGCCCCAACTCCCTTCAGACCGAGATCACGTTTCATACCTTCAACATCCAGGGACACAGTAGATGTTTATAATGAACTGGTCCTCAATGAACTGAAGAAGTTGGGTAAGAACATAAATCCAAACAAAGCAAATAATGAACAGCAGAGAGAATATTATGCTTTAATTAGGAAACTGTTGGAGTGTAATAATTGCATAGTGCGCAATGCGGATAAGGGGGGCAATGTAGTCCTCTGGGACAGAGAGAAATACTTAACCGAGGCATATAAACAACTTGATGATGTAGCATGCTATGTACGTGTTGAAGAAAAAACTATGACAGATAGCCATGCATTGTTCAATACAGAGCTGAAACAGTGGTACGACTCCTCCTTATTAACGCATGATGAGTTAATGTACTTGAAAATAGACATGCCCACTACACCTGTATTTTATTTGATCCCAAAGGTGCACAAAGATTTGTTTAACCCCCCCGGACGCCCTATTATTTCAGCAATAGGCAGCGCACTAGAAAACACTTCCAAATTTGTTGACTCCTTCCTGAATCCATTGACAAAAACATTACCTTCATTTTTGTTAGACACTGGGGATTTTCTGAAAAAAATATATGACACACCCTGGGAAGATGACTACCTGTTGATCACTATCGACGTGGCCAGCTTGTATACAAGCATCAGACATAAGGATGGCATTCGTGCAGTCAAACACTTCTTGGGCACGAGAGCTATTAGTCTGTGGTCACATACACAAATGCTCCTGAGGATGGTGGAAAAATGTTTGACCAGCAACTATTTTCTATTCTATGGTCAGCTATTCCACCAGACGTGTGGTACTGCCATGGGCACCTGCTTCGCCCCCAGCTATGCTAATTTGCATATGGGCTGGTGGGAGGAGCAGGTGGTCCGGACTCAGTACCAAAAGGAATGGGAGGAGAATATTGTCCACTGGAGCCGTTTTATCGACGATTTATTTTTGGTGTGGAGAGGATCAGAGTCAGAAGCAAAATCTTTCATATCTAAGCTTCAGAAGAACGAGCTAAACCTATCCTTTACAAGCACCATCAGTAAAGATAGTGTTAATTTTTTAGATCTAACAGTGTATGTCGAGCAGGGTAAAATCCAAACTAAATTGTACAGAAAACCCACCAGTGGCAACACTTTGTTGCACGCTAAAAGCTTTCACCCCATGGCCCTCAAGAGCAGTATACCATATGGAGAGAGCCTTAGAGTCATGCGCAACTGTAGTACTCCCACAGAAACAGAAAAAGAATTGACAGTTTTGAGTACTAGATTTAAGGAACGGGGCTATCCTACCACCTGGATAGCAGAAGGAATACAAAAAGCCTCTAAGCAAAAGAGAGAACAAATCCTCTTTGGCAGTACAAAAGAGCCTGAAAATGAGAACCAATGCAGATTTATAACAACATGTTGAGGTGAGAAGAATACTCAACAAGCATTGGCATATCATTAAAAATGACCCCGTGCTTGGGAGGGAAGTCCCCAAGAGACCTCAAGTAACATTCAGAAAATCTAAATCTTTTAAAGATTGTTTGGTATCCAACATGCTCACAAAACCCAAGCCAAAAACAACCTGGCTAGATAAAAAAGGCTTCGTAAAATGCACAAAGTGCAAGGCATGTAAGTATGGCCTGAACTGTGGCAAATACAGACCAGGCCTCTCCAATAGAACGGAAAAAATCAAACATAAATACACATGCAAAACTGATTACGCGATCTACATCCTCGAGTGCCCTTGCGGGCTCCGATATGTAGGGAGCACAATCAATGAAGCCTATAAAAGGATCTTGCAGCACTTGCGTGCAATTAAGAATGCCGACAGGGCCTATCCCGTAGCCAGGCATTTTGAGTTGATGCACAATGGGGATGCCAATGGACTAACATATTGTGTGATCGACTCTATTCCAGCTAGCCAAAGAGGGGGAATAGACTGAGCAAGTTGAGGAAATTAGAATCTATGTATATAATCAAGCTCAATACTAAGCAACCGAACGGTCTTAACATTGAAGAAGATCTGCATAGACACCTTTAATATCTTCAGTGGTTTACAAGTAATGTCTGCTTTATTCATATATAATGAATTTATTTTGATCACTTTGATTAATGTATGGACAGCACGCTGTGTAATGTATTCATCAAGCAGGACTAATATGAACTGAGTCAACTGTAAAAGATCGTGGGTTGCTTTGCGTAAGGGACAACCAGAATGCTCGCTCACTGGAGCTTTATTAATTCATGTAACGTTTTGCAAAATGAGTTGTGAGGAAACTCAAAGTGTAATGCTTTAAGCCCAAAGGTAAATTGGAAATATTTTACCAATCCGATAAATATCAGGGTATGCCCACATGGGCTAAATGGCGTAGGCAAAGTGCTTTGTCTCTTTGTCAACATGTGGCACCGTTGATAAAGTTTTTTGAAAACAGCTCGCAATTTGACATGTAAATATGAAGCAATGAATTGTCCGTGTTTAGCAACCACTTGCAATACATGCATGTTTTTAACCAAATCTGTACAATTATGCTAAAGGAAATGTGAAGAAACACTATTTCTGTACTAAATTGGTAAAATGAAGTCTGTCCTTTCTGTCAGTTGACATGTGGTCACTGTCGGATGTGATGTTGAACAAAACTTTATTTAAAATGGCCGCGCGCTCCTTTAATCACAACCAGTGATCAAGACTACTGCGTAGTCGAAACGCGTTTGGCAGCGGCAATAAAGAAACTTTGAAAATCTCACCTGGCGTGGTCGTTTATGGAAAGAAGTGTGAGGGGCTCAATCCAAGGAGTCCTATTAAGACGACGCAACTCTCGATTTGGTGGAGGCAGTCAATACTTGGATTTTTTCTGGATATATATATATATATACATATACATATACATATATATATATACATCGCCAGTAGGTAGTTATAGTTACGACCTAGTTTCCATAGTCAAAGCGGTTTTTGATTTGCCAATATCTTTGGCGCTGTTTGACGAATTCTTGTGAAATTTTCAAAAATAAAAGGGTTGGACTGCTTGGTTTGTGTGTTGAAAGTTTCGGGGTGATTCGTCAAGCGGGGGCTGGGTAAATGGGGGGTCCCAAAGCGCTTTTTCTCCATGTTAATTTCCATAGGAACTTTATTACAGGCTACAGCCTGAACTTCTGAATGGAATTACACCAAATTTGGCAAAAAGGTAGGTCTTGGTCTAGACTGCTCCCTTTTTGTTAAATAGCGTAGTTCCTGAGAAATTTAAAAAAGTATAATATTGATATCTGAGCACCAAGGAGGGTTTGCGAACCCTCACGGGCTCGAGCTTCACCCTGATTGGCTGCCAACACTCCAAACAAGTGTTGGCAGCCATCTTGTGACTTGGTAGAACAGAGTCACAAGAAAACAGCGAAAAAGAGGTTAAAAAACAAGTTAACACCCTGACCCCCTGGGCCTGTTCAAGGGGGTCCCATAAGGACGACCAGAGCCCAAAAAAGCATTTTTTCAAGAGAAATCGGCCTAATTTGCGCATGGGTCACAAATCCGGCCAAGAAAATAAAAAAAATGAAGAGCGCTCTTTATTTAAATTAGCCCCCGGGTGGGCCAGGTCCCAGGGTAATGCCAAAATTATATCACGGGGGACCGCCACCTCCCTGGGGCTATGTAAATTATTTGCGGGAGTGCACACGGCCCTCCCGCAGCCCCGGGGACCGCCTTCTCCCCGGGGCTTGTTTTTTAATCTGTGGGGGGGCCTCCCAGGTCCCCCAAGCCCTGGGGAACGCCACCCCTGGGGCTTTTTTTAAATATGCGTGGGGCACACAGCACCCCCCTCTGACCCGGGGACTGCCACCTCTCCGGGGCTTGTACCTGAAGACACCAGTGGACTTCATCCTCCAAGCAGCGGTGCACCAGAAGCCGCGTTTGCAGGTGTTGCAAAAAGGAGTTTGGCCTCGAAGCACCTCTCTGCAACACAGCTTTGTGGCACTTACTGGAGGTACCTGGTGGGCTAGTTGGCCCCAAGAAGACCCTTAGGATTCAAGGTGACTTAATAGGGATGTTATAGTTAAAAATTAGCATTTAAAAAACCTTTGAAATTCACTGAAAAAAACATAGGTTTCAGGGACGTTATAGTTAGAAATTAGCATTAAAAAAACTTTGAAAGTCACTGAAAAAAACATAGCTTTCAGGTAGCATTTAAAAAATCTTAGAAATTCACTGAAAAAAACACAGGTTTCAGGGAGATTATAGATAGTTGGACTTTTCAACCAGTAAAATTCGGCCTTTATAGTTAGTTCAGCTAACTATAGCTTACGCCCCCGCAATGCACTGCTGATGACATCACATATTACATCACTCATGACCTGGTCAGTGATATTACTGATCACATCTCAAATGATCACTGATGACATCACTGATGACATCATCCACGTGATAATTTGATGCATCTTCTCACACCCTAATATAACCTTTGATACACCCACTCTAAATTACAGACTGCCATTCTCAAAACTATAGACACTCCAACACCAGTAACTACATACTCACTCACTGATTCTTAGGTCTACAGACCCATCCACTCACTCACCCATACAGTCACTCATACTTTCGCTCACTCATCAGTACAGGACTATCATATGCATTCATACACCTATGTAGACACTCACACACTGTCACTCATCCATTGAGTTACTCACACACCTAGTCAGTCATGCCAAGAATTGATCACACTCCCATTTACTCACCTAGACAGTTATACACAGACCACCACACTTACCAACACACCCATACACACTCTCACCAACCCATACAGTCCATCACAGATGCACTCTTGAGTCATACACCCAATGAATCACCCTCTCACACATCTATGCACAGTCAGACAACCCCGCCCATCCAAACATTAAGGCACCCATACAGATACTCAGACATCCAATCAATAACCCATATAGACACTCATGTAGCTATTCACCAACCCATGCATCTGCTTACACACCAACAGACAGACTAATACAGACAGTCACACCGTTTAGTCACTAACCCATCCATTCAATAAGATACGTTTAATCACTCAATTATTGAGTCAGTCATGCACCTACTAAATCATTCATTCAGACACTCTTACATCCACTCATTCTTCAATACACCTTGGTCTATATATATTAAACATATTTAAACTTTACAGAAACACACAGTCACTGGGTGATGTCATCAGTGATGTCATTTGAGGTGTCATCAGTGATGTCACTGAGGGGGCGTGGCTTGGACGCCGATGGCGATGGTCGCCTGAGAGCTCGGCTCCGGTACTGAGCCCGCATTGATCCTGCAGATCGGAGACCGCGGGGCACCCCGACCCCCACAAACCGAAGATCGGGCCTGAGGGGACCTGCTGGGACGCTCGGTGACACTCGAAAACTGGTAGTTCCGACGAAAAAGCGAAGTTGTGGAGACCGCGGAGCGGAACCCAAGATGGCGCCCGGACCTTCTCGATGGCTTTGCCGAGACCCCAAACCCGTGGAAGCCTAGCAGAGCTACGCGCATCTTCTCCACATCCTATCTCCCCGAGAAACGTTAGTCGGGTTGATGGTTTGGAAGGATCTGAACACTGTGGTCAACCCCAGACGGACTGTTGGTCGACCTTTCGTCGAGAGCAGCTCACGGATGACCGGAGGCCCTGAGTGGGAAGACAATGCCACGAGACACACCCGGCTGCCCTCCACTGAGTGCCTGAACTCGCCGAAGCCCCGTGCACTTCATGGGCAGCACAGTGACCTGGCGCCACAGAATTTCCGGCAGCTCTGGTGTTTCTCGTTCGAGGTCTTCATCGGCCAGGCGGACCTACCCGGACTGGCGCCGATCGTCCCCGCCTCCCCCCCGTTGGCCTCCGGTGACACGGCGGTGGCAAGGCCCGAAGAGTCGGAGGAGTGGTGGGCCCTGGCGACGACAATCGAAGGCCCTCTGCACATCGACTGCGTGCTAGGAGCGCCATAGTCAACGTCCGCACTTGGTAGTGCCTCTGACGAACTTTCCTCCACGGGATTCAAACGCCATGGGGAAACCGAGGGGACCCAAAGGGACCACCCCGGCTGCCTCGGACACGGAGGCGCCGGATAAGGAGGAACGAGGTGACCCGGAGAGCTCTGGTGGCCCCCACCTACAACAACAATTTGACCGGGTCCTGGAGGCGATCGAAACCACCCGATCCGCTCTACAGCAAGACTTCGCCCAGGTTGCGACGAGCTTGGGCCTCCTCAGGGCAGACCACGGCAAGCTCTCGGACAGAGTTAAGGAGGTAGAGAGCTCAGTGAGGGGTCTCGAGCCGGCGCAGAAAACCCTGGCCGCGACAATGAAGGATGCCCTGTCCTGGATCGAGGCCTTGGAAAAACGGGCGGAGGACGCTGAAGGGCGTAACAGGCGGAACAATATTCGGGTGGTGGGCCTACCCGAAAGGATCGAGAATGGCGACGTGGTGGCCTACTTGGAAGCTTGGCTCTGGGATGCGGTGGCTCCGGAGGGTCTGTCCTCCTTCTACACCCTGGAATGGGCACATAGGGTGCCGGCGAGGCCGCCGCAACAGGGCCGTGCCCCGCGTCCGGTGGTGGCACGTTTATTGCATTTTCGGGACAGAGACCTTATCCTCAATGCCGCCAGGCATAACGGACCTTATCAGGTGGAGAATAGCCAGGTGAACATTTTCCCGGACTACACGTATGAGACCCAACGTAAACGGACCTCTTTCCTGGCGATCAAGCGCGAGCTCCGGAGCGAGGGTATCCAGTACTCACTACTTTTTCCTGCAAGGCTCCGTATTATCATTGACGACAAAACCCAGTTCTTTGATTCTCCGGAGGAAGTCTGTAATTGGCTCGAACTCTATATTGGATATTGGATATTGGATAGGTATTTATAGAGCGCTAACGTTCGCTCCCAAGGGAGCATCTTGGCGCTGTAAAACCTAGGACCAGATCACCGGGGGGGTGTTGGGGGACTAGATCGCTGCTTTAGTCCAGTCATCGGAGAGGTTGAAAATCCACGTTTTGAGGAGCTTCCTGAAAGGCTTCTCCTGCGTCTGAAGTCTAAGATGCCTTGGCATACTGTTCCAGGCTCTGATGGCAAGGAAACTGAGTGTTTTTCCACCCTTAGTCTTCAGGTTGAATTTGGGGGGAGTCATGAGATTTTCTTGCGAGGATCTGAGAGTGCGACCCGGGGAATAGTGAGGGAAGCGTCTCGACAGGTAGGCTGGGCCGGATTTGTTGAAGGCTCGGAAGGCAACAATGAGAATTTTGAAGAGTATTCTCTTGTGCAAGGGGAGCCAATGTAAGGATTTGAGGGCAGTAGAAATAGAAGATTTGCGTGGCAGTTTGAGGACGAGCCGAGCAGCAGTGTGCAGGACACTCTGTAGTTTCAGTCGGGTGGATTTTTTGGTCCCTGCCAAGAGGCCATTACAGTAGTCTACTCGGGAGAGTATGAGGGCTACCGCAATGGTCTTTCTAGAGTCGAGCGGGAGAAAGTCAAAGAACTTTCGCATGGACTTAATAATTCCGAAGCATTTACCTGCTACGGTTGCGACGTGGGTATCAAAAGAGAGATCGGAGTCGAAAATGACTCTGAGGTTTCTGGCCGATGATACTGTCTGCGGTGGGGCGGCAGAGTTGTCGGGCCACCACAGGGCTGGACTAAAAGAAGCATTCTTTCCAATGGGCAAGATTTCGGTTTTATTGGAGTTGCAGCGGAGGTGGTTGGCGTCCATCCATTGAAAGACCGCTGTAAGGCAGTGCTTGAGATTAAGTTCGGCCGTGTTTGAATTGTCGTCGAGAGGGATGACAAGCTGAGTATCGTCAGCATAAGACGTGACAGTTATGCCGAACGATTCTATGAGAGTAAGCAGGGGGATGAGATATATATTAAAAAGAAGGGGACTAAGAATGGAGCCCTGGGGAACTCCACAGAAGATCTTTTTCTCTTTCGATTGGAAAGGGCCCAGTGAAACAGTTTGGAACCTGTCACTGAGGAAGGAACTGATCCAGGCAAGGGCCGAGTTGGTTAGGCCGATGTCTATAAGCCTGTTAAGCAGAATGGAGTGGGAAATAGTATCGAAGGCCGCCGTGAGGTCAAGAAGGATCAAAATGGCCTTCTTCCTTTGATCTTGGAGACCTTTGATGGTATCGGTCAGCTCGATCAGGGCGGTCTCGGTAGAATGTTTAGACCGGAAACCGGATTGCTGGGGGTGGAGTAGGTTGTGGGCATCAAGAAAGGACTTGAGCTCCTTGTGGACTAATTGTTCTGTTATTTTGCCCAGCGCAGGTAACAGGGTGATGGGACGAAGGTTGGTTAAATCAGAGGGGGGTTTGTTTGCCTTTTTCATAAGAGGTTTCACCACACCCTTTTTCCAGGAAAGAGGAACAGAGCCAGTTTTGAGGGAGAGGTTGACTATTTCATTGATGATGGGGTTAATTTCATCAATGATGGTGTGGAGGATCATGGGGGGACAAGGGTCAGAAGGTGAGCCAGATTTGCATGAGAGAATCGCTTCTCTGGTCTGGGTCAGGGTCACCGGGGTAAAGTGTTTGAGACTGTTAGCGGTCGGACGAGATTGGTCTCGCTCCATGATTGAGTACACCGGCGGGGGGGGGGGGGGATGGGGGGGAAGGCTTGGTGGATAGAGCTGATTTTTTCCTCGAAGTAGTCAGAGATATTACTACATAGTTCTAGGGAGGGGGGGATTTCTGGTTGGAGTGCTTTTGGTTTGGTGAAGGATTTTACTATGGAAAAGAGGGTTTGTTGTTTTTGCTTGGCCTCTTTGATGGCGTTCACGTAGTAAGTTCTTTTTGCTGATTTAATGGTTGAGAGATAATTTTTTCTCTGTAGGATGTAGTTGTTACGATCGTCGTTGTCGTAGGATCTACGCCATTTGCGTTCTGCTTTCCTGCAGAGTAGGTGAGCGGCTGTTAGGTCAGGCGTATACCAAGGGGCTTTAGTTTTTGTTTTTTTTAGGGTGTTGGCTTTTTTATTTGGAGGGCATCGTTTGGAGATTTCTAGAGAGAGCCAGTTGTCGAGAGAGATTGCATCTTGATCGATGTTACCAGAGGAAGAGGGGGCATTGGTAAAGGACAAGGGGTGAGTAGTAAGATTTTTCTGGACAGTTTTCCAATTAATGGGGTGGATATGTTGACGAGTAGGTTTTTTGCATTTCAGAGGGGGATCGTTGAGGATATGGAAAGGGATCAGACTGTGATCGGTCCAGATTTGGGGAATGGGAGACAAGGTGGAGATGGACGGGAAATTGGAACAGACACCATCGAGGGTGTGGCCAATGGAGTGAGTAGGCAGCTTGACGCTTTGTTGCAGATTGAAGATATCCAGCGTCTGCTGAAAGTTTTTGGTGAAGGGGTCAATAGGTGTATCGAGATGCAAGTTAAAGTCGCCCAAGAGGGTGAAATGAGGGTAGCGGAGTAGGAAGTGTCCGAGTGCGTCATTAAGGGCGCCAAGGAATTTCGTGGCATTACCGGGTGGACGGTAGATCAGACCGCCTGAGAAAGAGAGGGTTTGACTAAGTTTAATAGAGAAACCTAGTCCCTCTGCATCAGTGAGGGGGTCGAGGCAGAAGGTGTGACAGGTAAAAGAATTCCTAAAGATAAAGGCAACGCCTCCTCCTCTACCTTTCTGTCTGTCCTGTCTGTGAAAGGAGTAGCCTGGGGGGAGGGCGATGGCTATGTCAGGGTTACTGTCTTCAGTGAGCCATGTCTCGGTGATCATGAGACAGTCCAGGTCATGTTGGATAATGAGATCGTGGATATCCTGACTATGTTTGCACATCGACCTGGCATTTATCAGACCTCCTGAAAAGTGAGGTGGTTTGGAGGATATTATCTGCTTGGAGACGAAGTTGAGTGACCAACGACATTTGTTGCAACTGGTGGAGCCGAATACTTTAGAAAGATCAAGCTTGCAGGGGCAGTCAGAACTGCCGCGAAGTTTAAGCAGGTCGTTGGGAACATACCTGATGGTTTGAGGATGTTGGGCAGGGGTTCCTGCACCTGGCGCGGTCTTGGCGCGGAAGGGCGCAGACGGGCTTGCCTTAGGCGCGCCTTCGGCGCGCAATCGTCGTGCCCGCTGCGCTCGTCCGCTGCGCTTCCTAGAGAAGCACATTTTTATAAAGCTGTAGCCAGCGTTCAGGGGGTGGGCGTGGCTATAGAGCCGGGAAGGATGGGTTTGGCTCGTCATCCCAACTGGCTGTGGAACCTGGTCAACAACGTCATTCCAAAAGACTCCGCAGCCGCCGTGGCAAACCAGGCAAACCTTCGACTGTGGAAACAATGGCGGAGCGACGAGGAGTACTGGAGATGGTGTCTAATCTTTCTGGTTCGCAAAGCGGCCCCATTGTCGAAGAATCGGAACCCGGTGGCGAGGGGGCGCAAACGGACACAGAGGAATCAGAGACCGATAGTGTTCGCCTGCCTGAGGTTACTCCAGACTCGGCTGAGGGCATGCTGGATGGGCAGGGATGACTGGGTGAGCTACTTCCATTTGGGTGGGGGTTCGCGGCGGAGGTGGTAGGGGAGGCGATTGGTGGCATGATCCGATGGGGGGTGGGGGGCCCCGGTCGGGCTGTCCCTTCTGTTTTGACTTGGGCTCAAATTAGTCTCGGTAGTCCGAGACTCGAAGTCCCATTACTGGCGCCCAGCCCGCACCTAGCCCTTAAGGCTCCCTGCGGTGGCGACCGCAGGATTAGTTGGGGATTGGGGGGTTGTTGGAGACACGGTTTGGATGGGAACTAGATGGAGTTATTTGGGTCCTGTTCTGGGGTGGGTGGGAGGGGGTTTGTTTCAGACGGGTGTTGAGTTTTTGTTGGGGAAGATGGCCGCCATCAGTGTTGACTTGACTTTCGCTTGTTCTTTGTTTGAGCCTTGGTGGGAAAGCCCGGGACAGACAATATGGGACAATGGCTGAAATCGCTAATGTGAAATGCATCACTTGGAATGTTCGAGGGCTTCACACAATGTCTAGACGTCACAAGGTTCACGCTTATCTAGTGCGTAGAGGGGTGCAGATAGCGCTGCTGCAGGAGACTCATCTCACCAGGGCGGAAGGGGCGGCGCTACAGCGTAGATGGAGAGGGCAGGTCTTCTACACTGCATACTCCGCTTATGCAAGGGGGGCGCTGATATGGATCAGGGCTGGGGTTCCCTTTCAGGTTGCGAAATCGGTGGTGGATCCGAAGGGTCGCTATGTGGCTATCTCAGGCACGCTGGGGGGCAGGGACTTGAATATTTGCTGTATATATGCGCCCAATGTGGACCAGCTTGCCTTCCTCTCCGGGTTATCGGGTTCATTGGCCCACTTTCTCTCGGGAACCCTCTTGCTAGGTGGTGATTTTAATTCAGTGGTAGATGTGGAGACCGACCGATCGCACCCCCCCCCCCTCCCGGACTCTCCGGTCCGCCGAGTGGCTAAAGGGAGGAAGGAATGGCAGACGCACTGGGGGCTCACGGATATCTGGAGGGCGCAGCACCCCGACTCTAGGGACTACTCCTATTTTTCTGGCCTACATGAATTGCACGTGCGACTGGATGGGTTTCTGGGATCAGCGAAGTTGGTGTGCGCAGCGGTCCGCTCTGAATACTTGACCAGGACCATCTCGGACCACAATCCCCTCCTAGTGGACTTACGCTGGTTTCCCGGGGTCCCTAGTGTGCCCACCTGGAAATTGCGCCCGGAGATCTTGGAGGACATAGTCTTTAAGGCGGACCTGGGGGACAAAATCTCGGATTATTTTGCGTCCAATGGGGGCACCGCTGGATCGAGAGCGTCAGAGTGGGACGCCTTTAAGGTAGTGGTCAGGGGCTACTGTATTTCTAAAAAAGTGGGCATGCGACGAGTCATCCTTGATGACTTGGCCAAGGCCGACCGGAAGCTCCGTGAGATAGAACTCCGCCGCCCCGGTCACCCTGAACTCCAGGAGCGTACGGCGGCGGCGAGAGAGGCGGTGGCGGCGGAGGTCGAAAGACTGCGCTGCTTCGATTATAAGGCCTACACCACTAGGTCGCTCACGGAGGGGGATAGGTCGGGCGCGCTGTTAGCGTGGCTGGCCAATCCCACACGCCGGACCTCTCTAACGACGTCCATGCGCACGGCGGAGGGGTCTGAGGTGCACACCCAGCCGGAGATTTTATGCTGCTACCAGCGCTACTATGAACAGCTGTACCGCAGTAACCCGGCCAGAGACCCCGCCTTGATTGATGAGTATTTGCAACCCTTAGAGATGCCAACGCTGGAGCCCGACGTGGCGAAGGCTCTGGGCTCCGACATCGAACTAGGAGAAATCCGTAGTGCCATTAAAGGGATGGCGAGGAATAAGACCCCGGGACTGGATGGCCTTCCGGTTGAATTCTACTCCACTTACGTTGACCTCTTAGCGCCCCGACTGTTGATAGTCTACAGAGAGGCGAAGCGCTTGGGTCGCCTCCCAGGCTCGATGTGTGAGGCCTTAGTAGTTCCCCTCCTCAAACCGGGTAGAGAGTCGACTGACCCGGCGTCCTACCGACCATTATCAATGCTGACGGTCGATTATAAGATCCTAAGCAGCATATTGGCATCGAGGCTGCTAGGGCACATGCGTTCTTTAGTGCACGAGGACCAGGCAGGATTCATTCCCAAGCGGAACATGACCATGAACATTCGCAGGCTGTTTCGCTTACTGGGGGAACCGCACATAGAGGCCCCGTGCCCGGTGGATCTTTCGGTTGATCTTGAAAAGGCCTTCGATAGTTTGGAATGGGACTACCTGCGCAGAGTGCTGCTGCGTTTTGGACTAGGGGAGGGCTTTGTCAGGTGGACCGCGGTGCTATATGCCTCGGCGTCGGCCAGGGTGAGGGCAGGCCCGCTGATTTCCCAACAATATCCGGTAGAGTGGGGCACAAGACAGGGCTGTTCACTGTCCCCACTGCTCTTCGCGCTAGCGGTGGAGCCACTGGCGATGTTGATCAGGTCCGGTGTCTCTTTCAGCGGTTTGCGGACACCATCCGGCCCGCATTATATCTCGCTGTATGCGGATGACCTGCTGCTCTTCCTCGAGGACCCGAATGCCGATTTGAAAGGGGCTGCGACTGCACTAACGTCTTTCGGGGAGGTCTCGGGCCTTCGGGTGAATTGGGCCAAGACTTGTCTGTTCCCGGTTCGCAGAGGAACGCCCAGACCTGACATCAGTGGGGAAATTAGGTGGGAACCCAGCTGTTTCAAGTACCTGGGGGTATATATATACTATGACCCCACCGACCTCCTGGATGGGAACATAGCACGCTGTACTCGCTCGTTGCGCGGTAGTATGGACTTTTGGGCTACCCTGCCGCTTTCAGTGGCAGGGCGGATTGCTTTACTGAAAATGGTGGCACTCCCCCGGTTGCTCTGTGGTAAATATTTGATTTACCGTCCTAATTTCTATGCAGGTAAGTACTTAAACAAAAATAACTCAATCGGAAAGAAAGACGCAGAGTCCGTGGTGTTAGAGTTCTTAGGGGTTTTATTCCTTAAAAAGGAATGGTTCTGGTACCGGATATCGGGTTCCTGACACCACTGGGGTGCAGGAAGGGATAGAGCAATGCTTTATTGACAATACATAGCTTATATACTTAAATCATATACTGGAAACCAATACAGTAGGCGTAACAGCTGAGAGAAACAAGATAAGAGCACACACGTGTTAGCAATACGTAATCAGAAGGCGTGAACTAGGCGTGAATCATAGAGGAGTGTGCTAGAAACGTCACATGTAAGTGTCACAAAGGGGTGGATACAAAGCAGAATCTTGCAATGTCAGCAGAAATCTGAGATCTGGATGCGCGCGCAGCTGCATGACGTGTGATTGACGTGGAACTGGAGGGTGCAGGGGACTTGACATTTACTCTAGCGGAAAAAGACAGAAGTCTGGCATGTCAGATCAACTCGTACCTATATCATATCTGATATCTGATGTTTGGGAACCATATTATCTAGAAGGAAAAGGTCTCTCGGACAGAGGCTATTCTATACTGACTGTGAGTGCGTGTATAAGCGTCTAGGTGTCTGCATGAGATGCGAGGGGGCATGGGCCTACCATGGTAACAAAAAATATGAATTACTTGGACGGAGACAGTGAGGCCGGGCCCTTTGCTCTGCAGCTGGAAGGATGTTTACTTAAACTAGTAGGCAGGAATGTATTTTTGAGGAGCGGAACAGATAATTCGAAGGTTGAATACAGTCTTGGCAGGCAACAGGCTGAGCTAAGCGCCGTGAGCCGCGCAGGGAGTAAGGCAGAGGTCAAGGGTACAGAGGCCGGCCCAGGCTGAGGCATTTTCAGAGTCTGAAGGCAGGAAAAGGCTCGATGGCAGAATTCAGGGCCTTACTTCGCCTGGGCTGGAAAACGTGTAAAGTACACCACAAAAAGGCGTTGGCAAGGCATACTTAGAAACGGAATATTCAACCCATTCAGGGTGGGTCTGAAAGAGGACATGTTAACGTTGGACGCAAATGTAATTGCGTCTTCATAGCTGGCACAGGAGGGAAGTTACATGCACTTTAAGCTGGTACATGGAGACGGTGGGGTACACGTTAGGGAACATTTCTTGACCATAAAATTTATATTTCCTCATTCCCTCCTTGTTCCCTACGGACCCTTCATGATATATCGATCCTCATGAATCGATCAGTCTGTTCACGTAACATCATTTGCTCTTCTTTCTTCTTTTCGCGTTTTGAATGAAAACTGGAATGCGGAATACATGACGTGGCGCACAGACCACAAATCGCTGGCCCACACTGTAGGCACAGGCAGCAACTGAATACTATGACAAGGGCAATGCCTAGGAAGGATAGGATTTTCCATCCCCAAGCAGTCAACGTTGTCCAGAACCAACCGGACCAAGTCCAGGTGCCTGGATTCTGATGTATCAAACTTGCAATTTTATGAAGACGTGTGATAGCTTTATATACAGTTGGCGCGTTTTCTGGAATGAAAACACAGCAACTTGACCCGATGACCTTACAAGCTCCGCCTCTATCTGCCAGGATGACGTCAATAACAAGACGATTCTGAAGAACAACAACCCGCATGGCGGACTGCTCCTCTGTTAAGTTGCCTAGAGCGGAAGTAGTTTCATTCACTACTGCTTCGAGGGTTCTAGTTAATTTGCGTATCAGTTTACTATTAAAAACAGCACCTAAGTAGGGGAAGAAACCTTTATTAAAGTCTGTATATTGCTCCCATGCCGTTTCAGTATAGTCGACAATCGGGAGATCTCTTCTGAGTCTACTGTTTACTAGATTTGTATTTCTGTGATAATCAGGAGGGGCTAGGAAAACAGGGGGCAGAAGGAAGGCAATGTAACAGGTACCATCCCAATCTGGAGGTAAGCGTATGTATGCGGTATGGCCACAAACAAAGTAGGAATGACGAGTAGCTCTAAATGTAGACCTGCCCTGATCACTGAATTCGACCACAGTAGTACATTTACTATGACCTAAGTGTACTGAACCCTTCTTTCTGAGACATAAATCACCAGTGACTGGTAATACTGACATAGCAGGGAGAACTGGTGCAGCTTCGGATTCAACAGTAAGAATCATGAGGTTAATTGTGTAATTGCCTAATCCATACACTTCATTTTCTAGATCAGTTCCTGTCCTAGTGGGAAGTCCCTTCTTGTCAGGGTAGCAGGCGTTAAGCAGAACTAAGTTCAGGTTTCCCCAAACCCAATTTCCTTCGAAAACAGCAATATCAGAATCTAAAGAATTAATTAATCTAAACCACACACCACATGAGCCATTGTGAGTGAACGGGTATGGAAAAAGAGGCAGAACTCCCTTGTATTTCTGGTTGGGAGGGAGTCGGCCACATATCCAACAGTTGGTAGCATTGTTAGTCTGATGGGAGTGATGTAACATACTAATGAATGTATTGTTGCGCAGCGCAAGTCTGTAAGATAGCTCGTGTAGGGGTAATTCACTAAAAGAATGTTCGGCAGAGACATTGTAAGCAGATTGTGTATGCTTGAAGATAGGGTAATATACATGCAGCAATATACTAGCAGCAATAATCAGAAGGCTTAGAAAAAACAAAACCAATAATGTCACTATACAGTGACTACGGAGTGATTTACAATATGCACGTTTCTTGAGTTGTCTCTCTCTCTCTCTCTATCTCGATCTAGGGGATACATGTCAGAAACTAATTTAACCGATTCACCTAGGGGAGGACTTAAACAATTAAACTGTCTGACTTACTAGATCGTAATTTCATTCTATACTCCTCTTGCGGAGTTTTCTCTCTCTTGGGAACTTTAAAGTCACTAGATTCTGGGCAGTCCTTTGAGGGGGTGGAGGAGTCAGTTTCTGGCAACAGTTCATTACATTTCTTTATATGACTCGTATGGATCCACCCCTTTCGGCCCTCAACCTTGATGGCGGTCCTCGTGGTCAGAAGGACGAGCTTCGGCTCCTGCCAACGGGGCTCCAGCGGACTCCTCCTATCGAAGTTGCGGATCAGCACAGTGTCACCTGGACGGACATCGTGTGGTTTTACATCAGTATTGTCGGGAAAAGCTGCGGCAACCTGCGAACGACATGATTGGAGTGCAGACATCAAGGAGGCAAGGTAATCTGTCAGCATATTACAATCAACATCAGTTATTTTCTTAGGCATGGGCGTCCCCCACATATTTGGTGGTCTGCCAAAGACCACCTCATACGGGGATAGTCCTGATCTCGAATGGGGGATCATTCTCATATAGAACAGTGCAACTGGCAGGGCGACTATCCAGTCGACCCCTTTCTCTTTACATATTTTCGCAAGTCGTGTTTTCAGTGTCTGGTTATGTCTTTCTACAAGGCCAGCTGCCTCGGGATGTCGGACGCAATGGAATTTCCACTGGTATCCTAGCAGGAGTGAAACCTGCTTCATGAGCTCAGACGAGAATGGCTGTCCGTTATCTGAGTACACGATACGAGGCAAGCCGTACCGTGGGAAGAATTCTCGAACCAGCTGCCTGGCAGTGGTCGGAGCAGTGTAATCTGGGACTGGATATGCTTCGGTCCAACGGGAAAGTGCACAAACCACTACGAGGACATACTTGAATCCTCGACATCTGTCCATCTGGATATAATCCATCTGGAGGACTTCAAAAGGGTGATCGGGAGGATGAAATCCACCTTGCTCTACAGGGACGCTTTTACCTGGATTGAACTGACAACAGATCATGCAAGTACGCACTTTCTGTTTTGCTGCTGCTCGTAAATGTTTGTTGTACCAGAGATTCTGTAAACTGTCTAACATAGCTTTTTCTCCTAGGTGTGCTGGACTATGTGCGGTATTTATTATGACTTGAACCATAGAGTCGGGGAGAAACCATGTAGATTTTCCCTTCGTCACCCATCCCTGATCTGTCTGGATCCCTCCTAGTTCAGTCCATTTCTTGATTTCATCTGAAGTGGCATGTGTCTGAATATCGATTACATCTAGTGTGGGATCCTTAACAGTCATACAATGTGTCGGCACTATAATCTTTGTTACATTAGTTGTCTGGGTGTGAGTCAATGCTGTATGTTTTGCTGTTTGGTCTGCCAGGTCGTTACCCTGGGAAACAGAGTCTGTAACTTTAGTATGTGCTTTACACTTCATGATGGATATGCCCGAAGGCAGATGTATTGCTTCTAGCAGTGCTTGAATGAGGGGACCGTGTTGAATCTTGGCACCATGAGAGGTCAAGAAACCTCGTTCTTGCCATAACACCCCGAAGTCGTGTACGACTCCGAAAGCATAACGGGAATCAGTGTATATGTTAACATTTCTGTTCTTGGCTAGTATACAGGCTCGGGTCAGAGCGATGAGCTCTGCTGCTTGAGCGGACAGTGTGTCAATACGATGTGTTTCTTTGACTTCGGTTTCCGTGGTTACTGCGTACGCGGCCACTAACTCTCCTGTACTTGTTCTCATACATGAACCGTCCACATAAAGTGTCAGGTCTGGGTTGGTCAGTGGAACATCTGTTAAGTCTCGTCGGGGCTTTGTTACTGCATTAATGATCTCTATACAATCATGCGGAGCTGGATCTGTTATAATTGAGGGTAACAATGTTGCGGGATTTAGGATGCTACAGCGTCTGATTTCTATGTGGGGCTGGAATAGCGTCAATTCATAACCTGTCAGTCGTGCTATAGTCAAGTGTTGAGTCTGGGTTCGGTTTAGAAGGACCTCTACAGAATGTGGAACTTGTACTGTCAATGGATGTCCTAATACAATTGAGTCGCTCTGTCTGATTGCTAGGGCTGTCGCTGCAACTGACTTTAAGCACACAGGGAGTGCCTGGGCTACTGAATCCAATGTACTTGAAAAATAAGCGCAAGGCTTATGTGAACCTGCTTGGTCTTGAGTGAGGACAGACAACGCTGTACCATCACGTTCTGTAACAAAAAGTGTAAAAGGTTTGCTGTAACATGGTGTCGCTAGAACTGGTGCTTGACATAAAGCTTTCTTTAATTCCTCAAAAGCCTGTGTATGTTCCTGAGTCCAAGGAAGGGCAGTCGAAGTCGCTGCCTCCTGTGTTGTCAACTGAATGAGTGGTTTAGCTAGAAATGCATACTGGGGAATCCATTGTCTGCAGTACGAGGTGAGGCCTATAAAGGCCCGCACTTCCTTTTGTGTCTGGGGTTGTGGCATATTTACAATTAACTGGATGCGGTCAGGAGTGAGCTGTCTCCCCACTTTGGACAGCAAGTGACCCAAGTACACAACTTGCTGAACACAGAATTGTAGCTTTGAAGGAGACACCTTGTGTCCCTTGTCGGCCAGAAAATGTAAAACTGTCAGTGATGCTTGTTCACATTCGGGTTCACTTCGTGCGGTGATCAGCAGATCATCGACGTACTGCAAAAAGGCAGTGTTAACTGGCATTTGGATACAATCAAGTTGTCTTTTTAGTGCTTGGCTATAGATGCTGGGGCTTTCTGTGAATCCTTGAGGTGCGCGTGAAAATTTGAAACTTCGTCCATTTAAACTGAATCCGAAGAGATATTGGCTCTCTGGATCAATGGGCACACTGAAGAAGGCGTTCTTGAGGTCAATTACAGTAAAGAACGTCGCTTCTGAATCAATAGCAGTCAATAAGGATGAGATGTCGGGAACCACAGGGTACTGTGGAACAATGCATTTATTCAGTTCTCGTAAATCAATCACCAGCCGATATACTGGCGGTGCATTGGGATCAGTACGTTTAAGAATCGGAATGATAGGGGAATTACAGATATTGGAGTCGGTTTCTACAACCACTCCTTGGGCAATGAGCTCTTCAATGATTTCCAGTAAAGCCACGACAGCATCGGGTGGTAACTTGTATTGTCTGATTCGGGGTAAAACAACTCCTGGTTTGAGTGTAACACGGTATGGTGTAATGTGCATGCAACCTACATCGGTTGGGCCTTGTGCCCACAGGTGTTCCGGTACATTTTTCAATCTGACATCAAATTCTCGTAATACATAGTGACCCTTGAAGTCACGCAGAAAAAGTCTAACTCCTTCCGGAGAACAACATATCACAGCTCCTAGAGCCTTCAGCGTCTTTATTCCTAACAAGTTTTCTGGACATGATTTCGTGAGTAACAAGTCTGTAACACGTGATAATGGACCTACTGCTAGGGGGACAGGTTCTGATACTTCATTTACAATAGGCTGTCCTGAAAAACCAAGGGAAACATTTTGTGAGCCTGAGAGGGGTGCCCCTGGGACTTCATTATGGCTGATTGTTGTGCGGCTTGCCCCTGTGCCAATTAAAAACTTTCTGTCTTTTCCCAATACTCAACTATGTACATAAGGACCCTCTTGATCTACAGGAATCTCAATAAGAGGCAAGCCAACCTCCCTCTCTAGGCTGTTTCATGTGTATCGCTGATAATCGGGATAATCAGATTGGGCATACTGGTACATTTGCTGTGAAACTTGCTGAGTCGCGGCAATGGGCTGTGGCTGTGATACCGCTACGGTCTGGGCGGTGTGTGATGAAGCATGCATAGGCTGTGTGTTCTGTGAAGTCTGTGGCTGGACCTGGTCTTGTCTAGGCTGACGCGGTCTTTCTTTAGTTTTACCTGTCGCTATATTGTGTTTCAGGACTGGACATTCATTTACGTAGTGGCCTGGCTGCTTGCAATAGTTGCATGTCCCTTTAACAGGAGCTGCTGAATTATTTGTCTGCGTCCCACCCTTTTTCTGGCCGTCGGCTGGAACCGACTGGGCAACTAGTATTTTCATTTTCGTGTCTTTCATACGTCTATGTTCATGTTCTTGTTCTTCTCTAATTCTGTTCTGGTGATACTGTAACATCTGTAACATCTGGGACGGCGTATTTGCTTGCCATGTACTTTCAACTTTATATACACGGTTCTTAACCTGTGTTAGGGAATTCTCTACTAATTTACTTACAAAAAGGTGTGGGTATGACTCGCTGCTTGGTTTCAGGCTACTATTAATAATGAAACATTTCTCGAATCTTGAATAGAAGTCACTAGTATCTTCATCGTGTTTCTGTTTACAGGCTGAGATTGCGTCCCAGTCTTCCTTTTTAGTTGTCAATAATCTTGGCAAAACCTGTACTATCAAACCTGGTAATGCTTTAGCTTTCTCCCCAAGGCCTAGCCCTGGAGTACGAATTTTTTCCTCGTCTTCTATTTCAGTCCATATAATCTTTTTATCTCCCACCTCCCATTCTTTTTCCTTGAGTTTCTCATAGATGCCAGTAGGCAACAGTACCTTTAACAATTTCATAATATCCGTATATGTGTAATCTCCCATGAGTAACATATCCTTAAGTTCTCGGTGAAAACCTGCAGGGTCTTTATCGTGACAGGGTACTAGTTTCTTCATCTCTAACAATTCTAGCTTTGTCAAAGGTGTGTACACATACACACGTTTCAGGGTATTATCGGTACCCATAACTGGGTGTACTTCTCGTAAAGGATTCTGTCTGTCAAAATGCTCCAAATGAAACATTTTTCTTTCTGGAGGCGGAGCTGAAACATATTGTAGGCCTAAGAAAGCGTTATATCTGTGCCGTTGCTCTAGGATTATTTGAATCAACTTGGTACTTAAGCCTCTCCATCTATTCATAAGTAGTGCTTCTAATGTATCAGGTAAGGGACCTGGGTCCGAATGTTGGTTTCTGTATAACGTGAGAAGATGCTGAATCATGTATACACCAGCTAATTTCTGCTCGTCTGGGGAAAGGTTCAGAAATGTCTGTGCTACTGTATCATCATTGTATGTGCTAGGATTGTCAGCCCATAGTACTGCTGACCGGGCTAGTTCTTGTTCATCCATAGAATTTAGTACGTGGTACCCCATTCGTTCTTGAAGCATTTTATCTGTATCTTGAAACAGATATTCAGAAGAATTCGGTTTTGATATGCCGGAAAGAAAAACTCTCTTGCTTTCTGGGCGAATACCTTTCCTAAGGTAATTTCCCTTACCCACATACGCTATCATTTCTTTAGTCGTTTCTGGTTCTTCAGGTGCGTCCTCCTCAGAGGAGTCATTCCTGTCGTTTTCTTTTTCTCTTTCGTGTATTTCTATTACTGCTTTTCTGATTTTCTTGTACATGCTCGCTATACAATTTTGTTTATCATGGTTTCCTTCGGCTATATTTTGACCCCACCTGTTTAGTGCTTCCATCTCTTCTTTGTCTGCTCCAGGCCTGTCTCGGTCTCTTATTAAGCAATTTATGAAGAAACGTAATACATAACCTTGAGTGTCAACTTTCTGGTGAGCCAGGGCCTCTTTAATACTCTCAGGATTTTCCCCAGTCTGGACAAAATGATATATTCTATCTAGATGGTCAGCCATCCCTGGGAATAACACTAAGTAATCTGTAGCTTGTCGTATGCGTAGTGATGCTAACAACATTCTATCGTCTTTACCGGGTACTGGATCGTATCTGCAAACTGGAAGAGGTTCTTTAAGTACGTTAAAGCCTGGTGATTGGGGTGTACGTTGCTTCATTAAGTCCCTAACGTTTAATCGGCGTGTTGATGGCGGGGTTTGAAGACCTCCTGTCGCACCTTCTGAGGCAGAGGCTTGAGCATTATTCCTCTGTGGAGTCTGTATGTGTACCTGAACTTGTCTCTTATTGGGATCAGGTGCAAACGGATTTAGTACATTAATCTTAGATGCGGGAAGTGGTGGAGGTGGAGGAACAGGCTGTTTCAGAACAGGCTGTCGAACGGGTGAACTTTGTTGCAGTAATGGCGGGACATTGTCTTGTAGTGGGTTGCCACCTCCGTCACCGTCAGCAGGCGGTACTTGGGCAGGTGGATTGGTGTAAGCGGGAGCTACATCATCTAGATAGGAAGCAAGGAATATGTCTTTTGTAGTCCTGTGATTTACTTTAGTTGGGACCAATGGTGGTGGCAGATCTTTCGGTATTTCTGAAGTGGCTTCAGGCGAACCCTCGGTCACTAAGTACATGCCATTTACAAGATTATTTCGCATGCGATCTACTTGTTCTGCTTTTACTCGGATCCCTTCATTAACTAATTCGTTTTCTCGGACTTTATCCGACTCTTCTCTATGTCTGTCTTCTTTTCGGAGTGCTTTTTCGGCACGTTTATGTGATTCTTTACGCCAAAATTCTATGGCGTCTTTCTGAGATTGTCTGGCTTTCTTTTTCCATAGGGCTTCTTCTACTTTCATGATTCACTCGGCATCCCATGTTCCTGTAACGGGCCATCTGTGTCTTTCTTCTAGGTGCTTAGTATAATCGGCCCATAAATCTAGGTACAGTATGGCATCTAAGCCATGCTTATGGTACATAAAATTTCCAGGAGTGTCCCTAGGGGGGATAGGAATTTCTTCCTCTAGCATCCCTTTCCTAGTTCCTATCTGTCTTAACTTATTGAAAAACGGCATCTTGTTACTTAGTGCTGGATACTCGATACTTGTTACTTACTTCTGAACACAGCTAGTTACATAAAAACACAGTAATGTACACCAAACAGCTCATTCATACCACGACATTAATCACATGAAACATTTTGAACACGTATGACTACCCTTGATACTTGATGTACTGCTAAACAGCACAGATACACTGTCTAAAACAGTGCAGACCGTGTTTGTGTACCCAAACCCGTCTTTACCGGATACATAATAATGCACCCGTCTAGATGCGTCCCAGCAATGGTACTCACCGGGAAGCACGGAACAGAAGGCCTCGGAAAACTCGACTGGACCGGACTGGACTCGACTCGACTCGATATGTGAATACTTCGGAAATGGTGGGCCTCTTGACACCTCGGACCTTGCTTCTTTCGGCTAGGCTCTGGTCGGGATCCTCCGCACTCCTCACCGCCTCGTCTGGGTGCTGATCGCAGTCTCCGTCACCTCCGTAGGCCTGAGGGAGATACAGGAAATCCTGCGGGTACGCGTAGTGTCCGTCTCGACTGTGGCAGGGGGCCAAGGCTGCAACGCACCAACCGGCGCGTGGGGTGGGGGAGGGGTCCCTATTCGGGCGCCAAAATAATGTGGTAAATATTTGATTTACCGTCCTAATTTCTATGCATGTAAGTACTTAAACAAAAATAACTCAATCGGAAAGAAAGACGCAGAGTCCGTGGTGTTAGAGTTCTTAGGGGTTTTATTCCTTAAAAAGGAATGGTTCTGGTACCGGATATCGGGTTCCTGACACCACTGGGGTGCAGGAAGGGATAGAGCAATGCTTTATTGACAATACATAGCTTATATACTTAAATCATATACTGGAAACCAATACAGTAGGCGTAACAGCTGAGAGAAACAAGATAAGAGCACACACGTGTTAGCAATACGTAATCAGAAGGCGTGAACTAGGCGTGAATCATAGAGGAGTGTGCTAGAAACGTCACATGTAAGTGTCACAAAGGGGTGGATACAAAGCAGAATCTTGCAATGTCAGCAGAAATCTGAGATCTGGATGCGCGCGCAGCTGCATGACGTGTGATTGACGTGGAACTGGAGGGTGCAGGGGACTTGACATTTACTCTAGCGGAAAAAGACAGAAGTCTGGCATGTCAGATCAACTCGTACCTATATCATATCTGATATCTGATGTTTGGGAACCATATTATCTAGAAGGAAAAGGTCTCTCGGACAGAGGCTATTCTATACTGACTGTGAGTGCGTGTATAAGCGTCTAGGTGTCTGCATGAGATGCGAGGGGGCATGGGCCTACCATGGTAACAAAAAATATGAATTACTTGGACGGAGACAGTGAGGCCGGGCCCTTTGCTCTGCAGCTGGAAGGATGTTTACTTAAACTAGTAGGCAGGAATGTATTTTTGAGGAGCGGAACAGATAATTCGAAGGTTGAATACAGTCTTGGCAGGCAACAGGCTGAGCTAAGCGCCGTGAGCCGCGCAGGGAGTAAGGCAGAGGTCACGGGTACAGAGGCCGGCCCAGGCTGAGGCATTTTCAGAGTCTGAAGGCAGGAAAAGGCTCGATGGCAGAATTCAGGGCCTTACTTCGCCTGGGCTGGAAAACGTGTAAAGTACACCACAAAAAGGCGTTGGCAAGGCATACTTAGAAACGGAATATTCAACCCATTCAGGGTGGGTCTGAAAGAGGACATGTTAACGTTGGACGCAAATGTAATTGCGTCTTCATAGCTGGCACAGGAGGGAAGTTACATGCACTTTAAGCTGGTACATGGAGACGGTGGGGTACACGTTAGGGAACATTTCTTGACCATAAAATTTATATTTCCTCAGCTCTACTACTTTCGAGCGCTTCCGATTTGGATCCCGCCGGCCACCTTTAGGCTATTCCGATCCATGGTGGTGGGATTCCTCTGGGGTTCGGGCCGCCGGAGAGTGGCTCTCAAGACCCTGATGAGGCCAAAGTCTGAGGGAGGACTTGCAGTGCCGGATTTTGAGAAACATTACCTGGCGGCGCAATTGCAGACCTTTACCCAGGAGGTCGCGAAGGAGTTTCGTGGCCCGGAGATTGGGAGGGGCACTGGGATGCCCAGGCACATTATCTCCTTCATCACACTACGGCAACGCTTGGCCCTGCAGGACTTGACGCTCGAAGAAAAGACCATTCGATTATGCTGGAATCGAGCCCACGCCCGGGGACAGTTAAAGCTTCCGTATGCACCAGAAATACCGCTGGGGATGCTGACGGCCCTGCCTCACGGGGGAGACTGGTCATGCCTAGGGCAGTGGGAGGATGCGGGATTGCAACTGGTGGGGGACCTCTGAGGACGGGGTGTTACTGCCCTTTCAGGAGATCCTAGACCGTTTTGATGTTCCCCGAGGCGACTTCCTCTTACACACGGCTCTGGTCCGAGCGATTCAGGCGCACTGGAAAAGTGGGTTAGAGGAACCGCCTACGTCTCCGGTGTGCCAGTATGTTATGATGTCCGCGGGGACGGTCAAGACAGTCACGTGCCTGTATAGCAGACTGGTTAGCGAGGGCTTGCCCCCCCTCACCACTCTGCGGACTCGTTGGGAGGCCGACATAGGGAAAGAGATACCAGAGACGACTTGGTCACAACTCATGCGCCGAGCCTGGAAGGGCGTACGTCATGCCCGATTCCAACTAGTTCATTTTTACATACTCCACAGAGCCTATTTGACCCCGGCGAAGATTCAGCAGTACTTCGCCACGGATTCAGCAGAGTGCCCCAAATGCAGAGCACCGGAGGCGGACCTCCTTCATATGTTGTGGTCCTGCCCGGCGCTGTCCTCATATTGGCTTGTGATAGAAGAGACTCTGAATAGGGTAACAGGGAGATCTTTATCGGTCGACGCGGCGGTGGGGCTTTTACACTGGTTCCCGCATACCCCTAAAAATAAGATTTCGAGTAAATTTATTGATTTGGGGCTTGTCCTCGCTAAACGGGAGGTGACCAGGAATTGGAAGGCAAGAGCTGGTCCGACGGGAGTTAGGTGGCACGGCGAGCTTCTGAAATGGGCTGCGGGGGAGAGCACTCTGCGATATCAATTGGCTAGTCGGCAGCACAACGAGAGAGCGCTAGACTCAGTACTGGAATGGGAGACGTTAGTGCAGGCCCTTAGAGATTATTGCGCTTCCAGCGATTCCGAGGGTGAAGATGCAGCACAATCTGAGTCCCGATGACCGTTCAAGATACGGATATGAATGTAGTCAACTGGGGTTTTTTCCCATAGGCTCTTCCTACACACACTACTACACACTGATGGCGTGGTTGGGGGGGGGAATAAGTTGAATCATTGGGTTGTTGGGGGGAAGTTTCTTTTGCCCTTTTGTTAGGTTGATCTAGAAAAGCGGACGAAGCCCGTGGAATTATCCGGACCAGCTTCGACCTTCTATCAGATCCCCACTTGTGTTCGCCGCCCGACCCTTGGGTTGTGGGCTAAATGGCTGTGTACCCATGACGATTTCTAACTGGGGATCGGATACACCTACTATTTTATTCCTGTAACTGTATTGCTGGTCCGACATGTAATTTTGGCTAATTCCTGCAATAAGAATATATTTAAAAAAAAAAAAAAAAAAAAAAACAGTGATGTCACTGACCATGTCATGAGTGATGTAAGATGTGACGTCATCAGCAGTGCATTGCGGGGGAATGATTTATAGTTAGCTGAACTAACTATAACGGTCGAATGTTACTGGTTTTGTACGAGTGAAATGTCCAACTAACTATAATGTCCCTGAAACCTGTGCTTTTTTCCGTGAATTGCTAAGATTTTTTAAATGCTAATTTCTAACTAGAACGTGCCTGAAACCCATGTTTTTTTTCAGTATATATATAATGAACGAACAAATGTTAAATCTTTGTTATAGTTAAGAATACTTTATTCTTTTTATACAAACCAAACTTTAAATACAGTGGCTTAGACTGGAGTGGGACTGAGTGGAGTGGCATAGGGTGGAGCTGGGTAGAGTTGAGGGGTGTACAGTGGAGTGGCATTGAGTGGAATAGCATAGAGTGGAGTGCCATATAGTGGAGCTGTGTACAGTTCAATAGTGTAGAGTGGGATTGCATACAGTGTATTGGTGCACAGTGCAGAAGCATACAGTTGAGTGTGTTAGAGTGGCTTAGTGTACATTGGAATAGCATGGAGAGGTGGAGTTGTGTACAGTGGAATGGTCTAGAGGTGATTGGAGTAGAGTGGAGAGCGGGGCAGAGTAGTGGCTTACAGTGGAATTGTGTGAAGTGGGGTACAGTGGGTTGGTGTACACTGGAGTGGCATACAGTGCAACAGTGTACACTGGAGTGAGGTAGAGTGGAGTGGTGTAGCGTGGAATAGCATACAATAGTGGCATACTGTAGAGAAGGGTACAGTAGAGTGGCAGAGAGTTGAGTGAAGTACAGTGTAGTGATGTATAGTGGAATAGCATAGATTGAAGTGCTGTGAAGTAGGGTACAGTATAGTGGTGTACAGTGGAGTGCTGTAGAGTGGAACGGGATAGTGTAGTGTCATACAGTGTAATAGTGTACTGTGGAGTGGTGTCGAGTGGAGTCTTCTAGAGTGAAGTTGCATACAGTGGAATAGCATAGAGTTTATTGCCGTGAAGTGGCATACCCTGGAGTAGCATACAGGGGAGTGGTGTAGAGTGGAATAAGGTTGAGTGTGGCTGGCGTATATTGGAGTGGCATGTAGTGGAATAGTGTAAAGTATTGTGGCGTAGAATGGGGTTTCATACAATGGAATAGGTTAGGGTGTAGTAGGGCAGAGTTGATTGGTGTAAAGTGGATTGTCTTGGAATGCCATCCAATTGAGTGGTGTACAGTAGAGAGGCGTACAGTGGAGTGATGTGCAGTGGAATAGCGTCAATTAGTGTGGCGTAGAGAGAAGTGGCACAGAGTTGAATAGAATTGAATGAAGTATCGTACAGTGGAATAGTGTGGAGCGTATTCTCGTATAATTGAGTAGCGTACAGTGCAGTGTCGTAAACTATAATGTTGTACAGTTGAGAAGCATACAGTGGAGTAGCGTACATTGGAGCGTGGTACAGTACTGTGCCATACACTGGAGTATGTTATAGTGGAGTGGCGTACAAGCGACTAGCGTTAAGTCGAATACAGTGAATTGGCATAGAGAGGATTGTTGTGGAGTAGCGTAGAGTGGAGTGACGTACAGTGGAATAGCATAGAGTGGAGTATAGATTAGAGTAGCATAGAATGGAGTATAGATTTATTATTTCACTTTTTTGTGTTGCTAAAAACGTTGCCACCGTAAGACGAATCTCCATGACACTTTCAACAAATGTGCTACTTTTTGACTATATTGCGCATGGAATATTTCAGGGTTATCTGTCAAGCGGGGGCCAAGAAAATCCCCATGTATTTTGCATAGACTTCTTTAGGCAGGGCTACAGCAAAAACGGCTTAACGGAATTACATCAAATTTGGCAGTAAGCTATATGTTAGTCCGCCGATTGTGTTTTTTTGTGATTTTGTTTAAATGAGTTCCATAGTTTTTTTTAGCAATTAATGGTCAAAAGTATATATCTGCATGGTTGGATCCATGAGAGGCTTGAGAAAATCTTGTGGGAGCATTAATTTAAAAATAGAGCTTTCTGATTTGCCCAGATATCTTTATTTCTCTTGGGCCAATTAACTCCCATGGGAGTGAGGAAGTTCTCTGATGATTGATTGCCAGTAACATGAGTAAAAAGTTGCTGGCAGCCATTACAAGACTCAGGGACTTAGCCCCCGTCCTGAAGAAAATAAGAATATTAATTGAAGAGGGCAGGGTTGGGATACATTGCCCCCCGCCCCTCCCCTAGTCCCTATGGGGACCCTCTTTGGGCCATAATTCAAATAAAGCTATAGTCTTCAATTGTGGGTCCCAGGAAGCCCTCCCTCTGGGCTGCATTGTTTATTTAAGGGGAGGGGAGCTTGCAGACCCTCATCTTAAACCATCATAGGCCCTGGGGAACCCAGCCTTCAGGGCCAAAAGGTCAAAAAGAGAAGGGCCTTTAAAAGCCCTTAATTTCTACATCTGTTTGAAAAAAACAGGTCTTTTTTAATCACAGCCAGCTATAAATTTACTTTGACTTTTGTTTTGTTCAGTGAAAATATACATGGCTTAAGAGCTGCCAGACACTTTCTGGATGATCATGATATCTCCATGAGGTAACATAATGATATGCTGTTGCAAATTATTGAATTGTGTTTAACTACTAACTTTTTCCAATTCAACAATGAGGTCTTCCAGCAGTTGCGTGGTGTCACAATGGGTTCATGCTTCTCCCCCAGCTATTCATGTTTACATGTTGGTTGGTGGGAGAAGCATGTTCTCAGAACGGTCCACGTGCGCTGGTGGAATCTCATAGCACACTACTGGAGATATATTGACGACGTCTGTCTCATTTGGAAAGGGTCCAGGTATAAAGCTATGCAGTTTATTAGGGAAATTAACATCAATGACCTTAATTTGAGATTCACTGTTACTATTGACAAAACCAAGGTTGAATGCCTGGACATATTGCTATATGTCGATGAGGGAGTTCTGCAGACTGTTACATCGTAAGTCGACAGCTGGAAACTCCATTCTCCATGCTCAGAGCTCACATCCTTAACATTTGGTTAATATCATAACATATGGAGAAATTATCCGCATACATCGCATTTGTAGTTAAGAACAGGTATCCAGAAAGTGTCAAAGTGAGGCATTCTAAAGGTTTTTAAAAAGAGGTTATACAGAGAAACAATTAACTAAAGCCCTTAAAAAAGCCAATGCCAATCAGAGGATACTCTTCTTCAAGCTAAGTCAGAACAAGCATCTATGACTATGGCAGCTGATAATACTGTGCAGTCCGTCAAGCTTATTACCACCTTTAATGTACAAGAGCAGTCCATTCGCAGAATTCTTTATTCTGAATGGCCAATAATTATGACCGATGCCATTTTGAGATCTATTCTCCTTGATCTTCCAGCTATCACTTTCAGGAGGCGCCCTCTATGAGAGATGCCCTGGTTAAATATATGCCTGAGGTGAAAGCAAAAAGCACTTGGTTAAGGAAACCAGGTTTTTTTAAGTGTACTTCTTGTCGAGCCTGCACTTTTGCAAAAAATTCAACACATTATGTTACGGCTTTTAGTGACAAGTCGTTTGCCATTAAGGAGCATATGACATGCCATACTGAATACACCATTTATAAACTGCGATGTACATTTAATCTGGAATATATAGGCAGCACAAAGTTGCCTGTACATAAGCGTATACTCCAACATGTCAGGGCGATTGTAAATTCTGATCATAATTACCCAGTGGCGCGACATTTTAGATCAGTCCATGCCAACAAACTCAAGGATCTTGAATACACAGTTTTGGGATCGGTTCCAAACCCCGGACGAGGTGGTAACTGTGACAAATTGCTTAGATGAAGGGAATCCCAATTCATTTTAGCACTAGATACTTGAGTTCCTAACGGGTTGAATATGAATGAAGATTTTCACAACTTTCTTTAAGATTATTGTCAGCTTGCTGGTCAGTACGTCTACTCTGTGTTCCCCACTTTTAAACTGTCCTTCTTGGATAAGATGGAGATCTTATGTATCTTATAAGTATTTTTTGGGCTCAAGCAATCTTTTATGTAAAATTTCTGATTTATAAAGTTTTTTTCTTCTGCTGCTATGCAGTTATGTTACTACATGCACTTTACACAGCTTTGTTTGCACAGCACTTTTTCACACAGATTAGACATCAGGCACATCTGCATTTTTATATAAATCGACTTTTAATTACCTGGGGTGTCATTGAATTAACGTTAGGTACGGTCCATCATTGTCCTGTTCATTCGGTGCTTGAAAGGTAGCTATTGGAGTAATAGTTGTACTTGTTCCTCCTATTTTATTGCTCTGCTGTGTAAATGGCTGGAAAGATGGCGAGTCTACATAATTTTGCACTTGCATTTTTAGATTTGTTTTAGACTCAGGGCTGATGGTACTGAACATCTGTAATGAGATGAGTTTGCACTAGCACACTCTGTGTAGATGCATATGTACTTTTAGTAGGAACAGCGTACGTGGGAGAGACTTAACTCTATATTTGTAGCAGTTTATTCAAGCACGGGTATGAGCAATGTACTGAGGATTCATTTTGTGTAACATACTCTATCCCTATAGTAGTGTGTGGTATAGGTCGGTTTTTAGATATATCGTCCGCTTAAGGGGACAAGCTTTTAAACATTTTTGATCATAACTAATAGCAGAAACAATATTATGGTCTATTGCACTATGCTGGAATTTGAATGGTGATTTGTACTGTTGCACTGAGCACTTAGTTGATTAGCGTATTTTGCACATTCAGACCAAGATGAAACGAAGCATTATGGTCTTTTGATTTTTGCTAGAATTTAATGCTGATTTGTACTTTGCACTAAGTACTTTATTTAACAGCTGATTTGCACATGTTAGACCAATATGCTTTTATACGATCTTATAAGCTATACTGTGATTTTACTACACTATGTACTAATTATGATCAAATGTCATAAAATCCTTTACCAAAACGTAAATATTATTTTGTTGCCATTGTCAATTTGCTTTGTTTTTATGCAGAAAACATTGAGCCTCATTTTATAAGGCCAGTTGTGCACTTTATTCACTATGATCACTTTAACAAACGTCATGGTAAAAGGACGCATCATGTGACCAAGCTCCTACGAGGAGTGAACACGTTATGGAGGTCTCTTGCCTGGGACATTCTTTGCCAAAATAAAATGTTCACACTGCTCTGCCACAATTTTCTGCGTGGAGGTCTTTGATTTGCCTGGGAGGTATCGTGAGGTCCCTGCCTGTAAGCTGCGAGCTGCTGTTCCTTGAAGGGGGACGGACAGGAATTGGTTTGAGATATATATATATATATATATATATATATATATATATATATATATATATATATATATATATATATATATATATATATATATAATATTTTTTTTTGTAGGTACATATATACGGAGCCAAAAAGTAAACCTGTACTTGCCTTTGAGGTACACAATTAAAACCAAGATATTGAGGTAGCACACATTATTTGTTATTTTATTTTCCAATTACAGGTTTAAGGGAAGCAAAAACAAAGATCTACTTGGAGTGTCACACAACAGGTTAATACGGATAGATATTGCCACTGGTGTCCCAAACACACGATGGATGTTCGCAAACATGAAGCAATGGAATGTAAACTGGGAAATAAAAGAGGTAAAACTACGTTTTTCACTTTTTATTTAGGCCATAATGGAATTTTAATTATTACAACAAAGAGAAAGAAGCATGTATTGTTGTCAAGAGCATCTTAAATAATAGAATGTATTCCACTGTAGCACAGAGACCTGCTGTAATGGTTGTAATCCTGCTCTGAATGCCATATCAAAGTACTGTACTGTCTCAGCGTAGCTGGTGATCATCATTTAGGGAACTTTGAGCTTGTACATCAAAACTACAGAGGCAACTATTCTAGCAGTGGTAATTAAAAGTGTGTAGATGCACTGGAGTGTGGAGTGGCAAAACTTTGAAAGCTCCGCCAGTGGAGCGGAGTTCAATGCCCACCTCTACTTCTACATCCAAAGTGACCAAAATATCTATTTGTGGTGTCATTAGTCACGTCAGTACGATTCAATACATCTCTAGTGTCTTGTAAAAAGGAATGTGTTTTTTTAACCCACAGTTGGAGGAAATGGTCAAAGAATTTTGACAATGGTTCGAGCACTGAACCTATCCCAGAGTCAATGGGTCTGACTGGAAGGGGTAGAATCCCTTTATAGAGTTAGTTGGGGTGTAGAAATAGGGGATTCCAGGTTGCAAGATCACCAAGAAATCCTCCTTGTTATTAGAAATCCACCCTTGGCTTTTGGCTATTGAGACCATATAGGTGATTTGAGGACAGATACGCAGCCACTGCCCGTGGAGGGAGTTTCGGTGGGGCGGGGAAGCGGGGCGGGGGAGGGGCAGGGTGGGGGGTAGGGTGGGGGGTGCTAAAAACTGGAGTATGGATATTTGAAGGAAAGTAAATTTTGCGAAGCAGGGCACGCTACGAAATTCGTTTTATTAATTAAATTGTTTACTTACCTTCAATTATCCATACTCCGGTTTTTAGCACCCCCCACCCTGCCCCTCCCCTGTCCCGCCTCTCCGCCCTACCGAAACTCCCTTCACGGGCCGTGGCTGCAGATACAGCCAGTAGGGTCCTGACTGATCAGAGTGCAACATTTGCAGTCCGCTAGCTGCAAAGACACTCAGTGTCATAACTAGAGGTAGACATAATCACAATTGCTCCTACCTCAGGAAATGGGCAGGGCTAAGGAAGGAAGAAAATCAAAGTGTCAAACTTTTATGACCAGAATATATAGGGACAAATTATCGAAAGGTATTATGTAAATCTTCAGTGTAAGTAGATGTGGAATTAAGAGTTTTAAATCCATTCCTCCTTCTGCGCACTTAACTCTTTGATATTTTATCCTCCGATTATTTTGGGCATATTGTGATATTGTGATAATATTCCCTACCACAATCGTTACCTGATGAGACAGCGTATTACACTCTTTCATTGAAAAAGCTGTTGCCTCAGATATAATATGTATCACTTCATGCTCTCATTTGCACAAACATTTTCATGCCAACGATATTTGAGTGAGTAATTTTGATGTGCTCGTACCACCACTACCATCTTCACTTCATACAAGGCAGCAATTGCTCAGGCTCACATAAAGGCAACCCCTACACCATACACGCCCCGCTCTTGCACTTTTAAAATTATTTTATTTGTTTTGATTCTAGTCTAACTCCAAAGACATCAACACAATTTCCCATACAGTATAAAAGTATTAGTTTATTGTATTAATGTTTTGAACAAATTGTATACTACATCTCCAAATATTTTTTACATTGTAAACATTTAGGAAAATTCAGTAATAGCATTTGATCCATGTTAATAATTAGTGCACCTCTTATTTTACAATTAGTAAATTTTTGTCTGTGCCACATAGCTAAGAGATATGTTCTTCCCTTAAATGTGGGCAGAAATATACCACATGACTTCTGTCGTGTACATTTTTTTTTACATAAAATAAAAATATACACTTCTTTCGAGATGTCTCAATTTTTTTATGTATTTTCAGTTTTATTGCAAACCTTCCTGATCAGATTTTTTTAGCACATTTGCATACTATTTGATGAGTTGACAAGTTATATTGTCCAGAGTTTTGCGCAGTAAACCATATCCTGCAAGAAACTATACATAAAAGCAACTTTAGATGTATTTGTTTAATCCCAATGGACTAAATAACTCAGATTCAGGAAGACTTCGACAAGGCAAATTTCACATTTTGGCCTGTAGTTGTCTTCTTAAGCGACTAATGCTCATAACTAATTTTGTAACAGCCCTGGAAAACTTAAACATGAAGCATTTAAAATCCTACACCAACTCTTTAAATATGTGCCAAAGGCATTCATCTTTATACTGGGAAAGCCAGGTTCCAAGCATATGGATTCAATGGACAAGTTATTTCCGGACCTAGATTTTTAATCCAAATTTTTAATTGTTTGCATGGTAGTCTTCAATAGGTGTAAATTTAAAACATTGTACTACATATTTGACTTTTCCATGGTCTCTGAGTCGCAGTACTAGTATGCCATCCACAATTACCCCCTCGATGTGACGGGTCTTCAGATTGTTTACTATTTGCTATTGCTTTTCCTAAGCCCCTTGTCTTTCTTTTATTTCAGGTTGCTATTGAATTCGACCAGAATGTATCCATTGCATTTGAATGCCTGAGTGCAGGCTGTAAGATTGTCCACGAATACATTGGTGGCTATATCTTTCTGTCTACGCGCTCCAAAGACCACAACGAGACTCTAGATGAAGATCTGTTCCATAAACTAACTGGAGGCAAGGAGTGAGAAGACCTCACCCCTTCATTTGTTTCCATCAGGATTTAATTTGGATCAGATTGCTCATTTGTTGCCACAAGTGAAGTTTTCCCATCCCCCAACATTATCCAACTCTTTTTTTAATCTAAGAGAGGATCTTGCAAGACAATCGTACTTTACAGATGCCAGACTTTTAACGGATGGATGGTGCTGTGTGTAGCATACAAGACTTTTGTGGACATCAGCTGGCATGGAATCCTGACATGTTGAAACACAATATTCTGGGAACTGTAAATATATTTTAAAACAGCCTCTGAAATTTAAATCCAGCTTACTTGATGAAAAACGTCATCCGTTAGAAGATAGCCCTATCTCCCTTTCCTTCAATGTCTAGTTCATCAAATGAGCCAACACTAGCAGCATGTCTCTAGTAGGGTTGTATTTTTTGTCTAGTTTCTCAGTGCACAATGCCCATAGTCTTACCCATACATTCATGTTACAAGCTGATGTATTTTATCTTTACACTCCATAATTGTTAGCTGTTTGCAAATAATCCTTATTTTGTAAAACGTGAACATATTACCGCTTAAGGTTCCAAGGTGCTGGGGGCCATCGGAGAGATTAAGTGAGCTATTGCCCAGAGTCACATGGTGCTGAGCTGACCAGTCACTGGCGCCGGGGATTGAACTGTGAGCCACGCGCTTCGGAGTCAGCGCTCTGGCTGCTGCCACACATCTCTCCCAAATACTGACTGCTTGACCATATACTCCCACTTTCAAACTTCAACGTCTCAGGAAACCTGCCACTTTGGGGAAGTAGCCCTGTAGAAGCTTCTAGAATGCCACTCCAGAGTATGTTGCACTGCAACTGTGGCTACTTCTGCCATAAGAGTAACCTGCTCTTAGGAAACAGTGGGTTGACTCAAAATGCGTGTTTCAGGCGTAATATATAATTGCATTTGAAAAACCTTGCAGTGCATACATTTGTTCTGTAGCACAATTCTTAAAATTGTAGTTCCAATGTGTCAACAAAACGTGTGCATGCGCACTTGAGCATATTTGCCAACATTCTGTGACCCAAAAGAGGTAGGGCATTTTTAAGGTTTCAAAATTAGCATAATTGTGTCACTGGAAAATACATTCTAGATGTCACTCAAAGGGGAACTGATACACAAGGTTGTCAGTAGAGATAACCGAATTTTTACAGATTGTTCTTTTCAGTTGTGTTACTACAGTTAAAGTGAAACAAGGCCACATATCTGCCCTTACCTTCCTGCTGCCATGATCTTCTTGGGCCCATTACAAATATCGCTCTAACGCACCTTAATCCAGGTCGAGCAAAGTCAGAACTTGCAACTGACCTACCAGACATGGAAGCAGTAAATCTGCACTAAGTCCTCAGGCAGTGCCTTCCACCATTAGGAATAACAATTCCATTTCATTAAAGCACCAACTGTCCAAGGGCCGCTACTCACCTCTTGCCATCCTTTCAGATAATATTTCTTGCTCTTCTCCTAATGACTCTCCTCTTTGCATCGTCCTCTCAATTATGAATCTTCTCCTGCAATCCTCCCACTCGCTCTCGAGCACTTCCCATCTTCTTACCTCCTGTCGGTGTCTACCACTGACATTTTTCCTCTCCCATTACATTTCACTGGGCCTCCTCCATGATGCTTGCAGATCATCCCGGCTTCGTCCCATCCTTCCACCTTCTTTTACCGCAATCTCTCCCCATCATCATCTCCTCTCTTTTCATAAGACCCCCCCTCTTCACACAGCTCTCCTCAACCCCACTTGTCCAGTGTCCCTCTTCTCATCCTTTCCATCACACCTTCGCCTGTCATCTCTTGTGGCTGTCACCAACTCTGGCCTTATCTGTTTTATATATGTTTACTCTTCGTAATCTGCCGCCATTTAAGATAAATATCGAGACATAAACTGCCCTGGGAATGTTGTTAGGGTGCACGAAATGCTGTTTATCATGAGACCAAGAGACATGGGCAGCATGTCACTGTATCAGCTCATATATTGGAGGTGCTGCCACTCAGCATTACAACTATGCCTGACTCTGATATCAGTGTGCTACAAAATGGCAACAGGATATACATAACTGGCTTTTTGTTCAGCTAACAATCCTCTGTGAACAAGAAAAATGCAAAAGTTTCACGTGTTTAACTTGTTTCATCATTTTCTAGCAATGGTTCACAATGGCGATCGGAGTCCATGATAGGTAAATTCAGTGGAAGAAGTCCCATCGTATTCCAGTAAGGCCAGTGTTCTTGGCAGGCCAGTCCACTTCAATGAATGGGCAGTCACCCCCACATCACCAGCCAGGCTGTGACACTCTACGATCAGGACACTGTGCAGGTGAATTTTGAGCAGAGCTAAAGACACCCAGAGATAGCCGATCATGCCCTAATTCCTCTTACTTGCCGTGCCTCTTGCCAGATAGTTGTTGATTGGCTGCTTGTGGCTGCACAAGGTTCCTATGGCCTGCTTGTTTTAAACTTTACGTTGCACATGGGCACTGAGCAAGATAGGTTGCCTCCTGCCCAGCTCATATGAAAATGAATGGGATAGCACTGTGAAAACGGTAGGTCTGCTTCAATAGTGATAATCTATGGCATAAATCGGTAGGGGTGGCAAGTTTTTGTGTGGGTTAGTCATACACTGAACAAATGTAACATTTCCGCGGATTTTCAACATGGGATTTCCCCTTTGCGTGTGAGAGAAGTGTTCCGGGAAATGCAATGCTATGCATGGTAGGTAAACACCCATAAAGCAAGTGAAATGGAAAGTGTGGGGCAGTGTACTAACCCCTCGAATGTTGTAATGCAGTGTGTAAAAAAGGTGCCATTCATCAAAAAGCCAGAATTGCAGAATTTCCAGTTTGACCCTGCTTTCTGTGCTGTGCAAGTTATTTTTGTTTTCCGTCCATCATGGAAGTGCCATGCCCTTCAGTTTTGTGCCATGCCCTTCAGTTTTACTTTAAAACAATGAAATAAATACGCAACATTTTAACATGAACATCTATACCATAAACTCTCTTCTACATCAAAACAGTGGTTCAAGCTCAAAAATAATTACCTAATCTAGAATACTGTTGTTGGAACTAACGTTTAACTCCTTGCTCAAGCAGAAAATCACTAGAATTTCCCAACGTTCCATGATGAAAAATGATTCAGTCACGTTATGGATATCTGACGATGCTTTTCAAGCTCATAGCTTTCAATCACAATTCTCAATATTGTTAATTCTTGAGAGAGGACGAGAAACAAAAATATAAGAAGTGTTTACTACCCTGTATCAATGAAATTAGAATAGAAACGGTTTTCTGAAACAAAATGTATGCAGAACCTCTACAGAGCTGAATCTCTCCTATGAATATATGATGTAAATATACAATTGATTTAATTCTGCTCTCTTTTTAATGATAACACGTGCACAAACCCAAATGCAAAGGACGTATTCAAAATGAATGTTTTATCGCAGGACTTTCTTGTCCATTTGTATTAACTTCGCACCCTTAATAAATTAGATTTTTATTTAATCAGCTGGAGTAAAGTTTCTTTTAGCTACAGTTCTCAAAGATATGTTTTTTTGTAGGATATTTCTGTCTTTAGATCCATCTGTGATGGCTATTCTCCCATGGTGTCCTACAATTCCTATGCCTTCTCCCACAGCACGTGCATACAAGCTGCATGTTCATCTTTGACAAGGAGCACTGACAGCCTACACAATACGCTTTCAAATAAACTGTGTGTATATTTTGTGTAAGCATTCTCTTGGGAGCTCTCACCTAGCAGGGACACTATAGCAGATGTCCTTTTAAACCATCGTTCTCTTGTGTGGTCCATTGGCCAAACAATGTGTGATAAATGAGAAATAATTGCTTATGTAACAATTTTTTCTTGTTTTTTGTTCATCTAGACAATAGTTTTCCCAAGTAGAAAAACACTTTCACTTAAGTCTTCATGAAATATTTACTATTAGGTAGAAGTCAATTTATACATATTTCCAAGGACGGAAATTGTCATGCGAAATTTTTGTGAATGCAAAGTTGGTACTTTGGGGTGATCAGAGCATTTTTTAGTGCCAACCTTCCTCCCTCCTGCTTGTCTCCCTGAAATATCCATGTCCCCACCCATAAGCAGTGCTTAATATGTAAAATATGAAGTCCAGGTGCTCAAATGTTTGTCGGAGACCACACCCACCTTCCCCCAGCTCCACCCACTTGCTCTATTGGCTCCACCCACATCCTCAACTGGCACTGCTGAAACTCAGATGTAATACCCAATCTGAATTCCAGAAAGGGAGCCTTCCTCCAAGTAATGTTTTGATAGGAGGTTCCCCTGCCCTGTGATAATTTTGAAAAAGAGTAAATCAAAAGTGCATTTACAGCACAATTTTGGAACAAATTAGCTAAAATGACTAATGCATTGAAAAGGGACACATGAATTATTCCAGTGCCAATTTGGGGAAAGGACAATACTGGGCTATGCCATTTTTAAAAGAGTCTAATTGTGTATCATGAGTTCAAAGTTACAACTTTTACATATCACTGAAGTCCGAGGATTGTAAAAAATCCAAGCATCACACCTAAGAACAAGAACAACCCATCCATGGCCACAAGGCCATAAAATATCGTGGTGTGTGATGTTTGTTGAGTTGGCTGAATAAAGCAGAGACATGCAAACACAGACACACACACGGACAACTGTAGGTATGCAGTCACATGTGCACTAAAAGTAATATTACATTTGTGGATTGTAAAGGACGCAAGAAGAGTGCAAAAACATATCAATAAAAAGGTGTTGCACATACTCAGTGGCAAACACCAAGGGCAGAAATGAAATATGGCATTTGAAACTTACATAGAATCAAAATATGTGCCCTTCACATACAAACACACACAAAACTAAATAATTCCATACTGAATGTTACCCATCCGCCACCCTCACTGTCCCACATACACACATACACACACACTGCTAAAGGCAGAGAGAACATATTAAACATTAACATATGTGGAACGTGCCAACACACGTGTGGAGTACAATAGCAAAATACTGTGCTTTGCTGACAAGAGAGTGCAGTGTCGCCTGCCTTTTGCTAGATAGTGCTAATAGTGGCTCAGCACTTTCTAAATGATCGTGGGCGGTGGGTGGATGTAGGTTGTAAGTGTTGATTGGGTAAAAATGGAAGAAGTGATTCAAATGGAACTCAATAGTTCAATCTCTGGCAATGTTGAGGTACCATGCTGCTGAAGATGAGACAGTGCCCAGACATCTTCTCCATCCCCACACGTTGCTCCACCAGCTCTCTTTCACCACAACAAAATGAAGACTCTATCTTTGTGAGTGTGTGGGTTGGCTAAAGATAGCCTTTTGTAACAATAGTGATGGTGGCACTCCCATCATTTCAATGTTAAAATATTATCTGACTTAAAAAGATCCCTTTCCTTCCTCTGACAAGAGGGAAGCAAGTTAGCAGCAGTCAGTTGCTGTTAAATAAATAATTGCTTGCTGCACTGGTGTCCTGCCTTCCTGCCAGCCCATGTAGATTCTTATTTCAGGCAATAACTGGGCCAGTGATTCAGGTGGCTGACACTGTCGTTCTTTAATGCACTTGTGAACACTTTTTAATGAGTGCTGTTATAGTTGCTGCACTTCTTATCCATGCTGTGCAATGCAAACACATGACTAGAATTGCATGCAGGAACATCTAACCATAAATTTGTCTTTGTTGAATTGACATGTGTCATATAAACCTGAGGCACTGCTGGCAATGTGTATTTGCAAGAAAGAGAGCAAGAGCGAGAGAGACAAGGGCTTGTTTTTAGTTGCCCTCCTATTGCTCTTCTGCATCCTTACATGGGCTTCATAGGGGGACATGGCCTAAATGCTGCCTGGATTAGATATTTATTATCCTCTCATTTCAAGTGAGTTGAGTGCGGCCCAAAACGTGCCACATCAAATATGTTCCACACTTGCTCCAATGTGAGTGCTAGTGTGTGCGCTCACCTGTTTCTCTACGATCACAGCAGTGCTCACTGATCTCCTTTGCAAGCATCAGCACTAATGGTCGCATGCAAAGAAGGGGCAAGTGCTAATAGCTGATTCCCTGTTTGAGCGTCCTATAGATTGTTCTTCAAATGTGCAGCTATAACATACATGATGATTTCTGCCCCTGAGGCACAAAGCCTCATTTTTCTTTTATACTCTAAACTTAACTGCATCATGCATGACTGTAATCAGGGGATGCTTTCTACAAACTACGTGAAACCAGTGCTAACTTTGAGGCAGTGGTTTCTGATTCTCAGCAGTGGCATTTAATTCTCAACACCGACACTAATGACAGTCCACCACATGGGGGAGCTGCCTGTCTAATTTTGAGATGAGCACAGCGACAATGTTCAATATGTCAATATACATTAAAATTGAATAATACCTGCTGCCCCCGCCATTCCTATAGCTTTGGATGGCCAGCAATAGTCAGAATTGTCATGGTTGTAGGCGTAAGATGGTATTTGTTTTGGTACTATCATTGGCAGAGCAGACAGGGGAAATGGATGGTGCAGGCTCCGGTGGCCTCCTGAGATGGGCATTGGCACTTACATTTTTTCAAAATAAGCACTGCATGAAACATATTTTTCAGAAATATAACAGAGGATCCCATTTGTCATTCTTATGGTATAGCATGTAATTGACTTGAAATCTTTAATCAGGGTGCTTCAGTGCACAAAGAAAATTTATTTAAACGAGTGTTATTTCCTGTAGCTTTAGGTGACCTGTGGTTAGTTTGAGTGGAACTATCTAAGCATTCAACCAGCTAGAATAATCCTACATATCTTAGATTGGTTTCATTTCATTATATTAGACTGACAAAAAAAAGACAATGATGGAATCACAATGGTGGTATAGGCCTTGATGCCATGCCCACATTTTTCTGTTCTCCAGATACAAGCTATTAAGAAAACAAATAATAAATACCACATAATGCAGGCTTATTTTCAACACCTTGGCTGATCTAATGATTGTGAATGATACCCTAATGCAGAAATCGGCAAGCGTTTTAGGATTTTATATTCTATTACACAACATTGGTTTTGGATAGAGCCTTCATCACCAATGCCTTAGAGTTTTGTTAGGATGTGCATGCCAGTTGGTTTTTACTGCTTGCCAAGAACAAGGAGACTGTGGCCTGATGGTTGGGGGTTCCCAATGGCAGGCACAGCAAAGTTTTGTAACCTTGCGCTTACCTGCAGGTCGTTGTGTTCCTGTACTTAGTATGTATATAGTTTGTTTTTGTTAAATGGTTGTGGGTTTCTTCTCAATTACTGTTTATGCAGGGTGTATTTTGTGTGACTTTCAAACAAACTCTGTAAGTGATGTTAGTTTATGTGTGCCTGCTCATGTCTTGTTGCCCAAGTGTGTCTGAGGTCTAACACTTAAGGTAAAATATGTGAGCTGTGGTGGGTCCTCCTGATTATAGTCTCAAATGAGGAGAGAGCAGGCCCCTCCCCCTCCAAAGTGGGGTTGTAAACTGAGGAACCAGAGAATGGGACTAAATGTAATATATATGGTTTAATTTCTCTTTCTCTTTTCCTGTATATATACACACACACACACACACATATATATATAATTATATTTATATATGTGTGTATACAGGAAAAGAGAAAGATAAGTAAACCATATATATTACATTTAGTCCCGTTCTCTGGTTCCTCAGTTTACAACCCCACTTTGTAGGGGGAGGGGAACCAGAGAACGGAGCTAAATGTAATATATATGGTTTAATTTATCTTTCTCTTTTCCTGTATATATATATATATATATATATATATATATATATATATATATATATATATATATATATATATATATATATATATATATATTTGTATAAAATCATCAAAGACCTCAAATCGCTAGCAATCTCCAGCAGTGAGACCTTCAACAAAAACTCCAATGATCACAAAACCAAATACTGTTCTGTGATGGAGAAAATCAAACTACAACTAGACATAGTAGTCCGCTGTGCGGATAAAGGTGGGAATGTAGTACTGTGGCCACTAGAGATGTATGACAGAGAGGCCATGACGCAACTACAAAACAGGCAATGCTACATCAGAACGAGCAACACCAACATAACAAACATCAAGGAGAGATACCATGCATGCCTATATGATTTGAGGGGCAAAGGTTTAATCACCAAACAAGAACTGGACTTCCAAAAGAAAGATTATCCTATTACCCTGCAACTGTATCTAATCCCCAAGATACATAAAGACATCAGATGCCCACCAGGCAGACCCATAATCTCCGCCATAGGAAGCCTATTTGAGAACACCAGCAAATACATAGACTACTTCCTTCAGCCATTCGTAAAGAATTTGTCAGCATATACACAAGACACTGGGGATTTTTTAACTTATGTTTCGGATTTTGTTTGGGAGAATGATTGTTTTTGTCATAGTAGATGTACAGAGCCTGTACACCAGCATCAGGCACAAGGATGGCCTAAATGCACTGAGACACTACCTAGGCAGCAGAGATATCAGACTCCACGAACACACCATGATGCTTCTACAAATGACAGAGTGGTGCCTAGAAAACAACACCTTCTCTTACAAGAAATTACTGTACAAACAAACACAGGGGACTGCCATGGGTACTTGCTTCACCCCCAGCTATGCGAATTTGGATATGGGCTGGTGGGAGGAGCAAGTACTCATGGCAAAATACCAGCAAACAATCAAAAACAAAATAGTGATCTATAGGCGCTACTACAACGATATTTTCATTGTATGGAGAGGCTCGTAGAGAGCGCCTTAGATTTTGCGACCAACATCAATGACAACACATTAAACCTCAAGTTCACGTGTACAACCAGCACAGACAGAATAGTGTTTCTAGACTTAGAGGTTTACCAAGAGAATGGCAAGGTACAGATTCGAACACACAGGAAACTGCAGGGAATACAATACTGCATGCTCAAAGTTTTCATCTTACTAGTCTAAAAGAAAGCATACCCTACGCAGAATGTCTGAGAATGAAAAGGAACTGCAGCTCAGACAAGGACCTGCAAGCTAGTACTGACTTTTCGAGAGACTAAGAGCGAGAGGATATGCCCAAAAAACCCTAAACAAAGCCAAGGAGAAGTGCAAGAGCCTAAAGAAACAAGATCTGCTCCATAAGAGCAGTAACAAAAAGCCAGAACCAAAACAACACAGACTTCCACATCCCCCAGGTTAATAACAGGGTACAACAAATACCATACCAACCTTCGTAAAATCTTATACAGGCACTGGCCCCTCATCAAAAATGATCCAACCCTAAGCCCAACATGTGCTAAATTGCCTGAGCTCACCTTTCGGAGGCCCATTTCCATGAGACAGAAATTAGTGAAGAATGCCCTGACAGTGGAAAAAGGCAACACTTGGCTCAAAGCCCAAACAGGATTTTTCAAATGCACAAAATGCAAAGCTTGCAGACACGGGGTGAACACCAACGAAGTACATTTACCACTCAGGAAAACACCATATGTAATCAAATGGCACTAGACGTGCAAGACAGACTTCGCAGTCTACGTCCTCAAGTGTACATGATGTAACAAACTTTATGTGGGGAGCACCATACACCTAGTTCACCTCAGAATGCTTCAACACCTTAGAGCCATTCCGAATGACGATCATTCATACCCGGTCGCTCGACACATAAACACCCACCACAATGGCAAGGCGGAAGACCTATCTTATTTTGTGGTAGTGGAGCACAAAATCCCTGGGGGGGCAAGAGACAACAAAAACTACGAAGGTTAGAATCCAAATACATCATCACGCTCGATTGCAAAATCCCCAATGGACAGAATGCTGATGAAGCGCTTAGCGTACACCTGTAAGAAGCACATACTCCTCTAAGCGTCTCACAAGCCTCTTTGCGCTCGAACAAAAATAGTAATCCTTTTGTCTGATAACATTGAGTTTCACCATCCTTTGTAAATACACGCACAACACATAGCACAGTAAATAGTACCCACACATTCACCGCACCCCAGCAGCCATTAGTCCAAGAAGTGCTTTGTGATCCTAACCACAACTGCAAACATGTATATACACTCAGATATCCACCCACTCCTTTCGCCGCAACTGACATTCACACAAACATGACAAGAAGGCATCACATGACGAACCAGGGCCGCCCGACCCTCACTACGAGGAGTCCGTTCAATCACCACCCAACACCTTACCCAGGCTGACTAGTTTGCCCACTGGGGCAGCCCAACAGGCTCTGAACACGCAATTCCAAAGTCATGACAAAATAACTAGGAGCACTACGAGAACACATTATTTGCTTCTTGTTCAGCCAGCAATGTTAGCCATACACAAGTCTCACACACCATAGGCCCCTAGACAATTATCAGACACACCCAGGTCAACGTGCACAATTGGGTGGATAAACAGGCTCCGAACCTGCAATTCCTAAAGGAGAACCAACAACACAGAGCCCCCACCAAAAACATGAGAACAGCTTCATGTCCAACAAGCCAGTCTTAAGATACACGGACCTCGTACACCGCAGGCCCCTCAGATATATTCCGGCCATTAGGCATCAGGGACGAGCACTACATACAGTTCGCGAATGCAACAGAATTCCAAACTAAACAAGCCCGATACCAGCGGCTAGGTACGAGCGGGGTTTCCGCTTACAATAGGAACACGCGCCCAGTATAGTTCATTAACGGCACCACGATCGCAGGGGGTACACACACTAAGGGAGAAACATTCACGGCAGCCATACCACTAACTAGGGCGCGAGACCCCAGCCTTAATTTCAGATTCACAACTAAGCGGGTAGATGAACCAACATTTGCTCATGTGCCTTACCTGACACGGTGATGGCAGTTACAGAATGAGCACATAGGAGCTGTTTTCAAGACACAGGGCGCTCGATTACCTTGTCTATGTCAGTTGCAGTACGTATTAACACACGTATGTTAACACCACATAAGGAGACACCCAAAAATTTAATTTCATGCAGAATATTGTGTAAAAACGATCTCAGCATCAGCAAGTACTGTTTACACATTTCAATGTAAATTGTAAGTTTACATGATTTTGATGAATTAACCATTACTTGCACTTTTTTATGACACAGACTCTTCCATGTCTATCACTAACTCACATGTTTCCTTGGCAACCCACCTGAACCTGAATGGTTACTGTGCACCAGTATAAATACGCTCACTTCCTTGGTGAAGACAGATGTAGTGAACAGGGCGGATTTCTCTGCCGAAACGCATCTGGTCGTTTATGGAATAAATAATCCTTGATTTCAACACACGGAGTCGGTGCCTGCTTTTGTATACTATAGAACCAGGTTTGGAACTATATATGTATATATATATATTACCTACTGGCAATAGCCAGTAGGTGTATATAGTTAGGACCTAGCTACCATAGGAAATCCACAACATTCTATTGGGAATAACTTTTGCGATCGTTGAGGAATTTGCGGGTAATTTTCCAAAATTTAGGCCAGCTCCGCTCCGCTTCTTCCCTGGAAGTTTTGGGGGGATTCGTCATGCGGGGGCCGAGAAAAAAGGGGGGTCCCAAAACGTGTTTTCCCCATGTTAATTTCCATCGGACGATTAGACACGGCTACAGCCCGAACGGCTGAACGGAATTACACCAAACTTGGCAAAATTGTAGGGACTGGTACGCAGAAGTGCCTTTTCTATATTTGGTGAAAATTGCTCCAGTGGTTTTTACGAAAATTAACTTCAAAAACACATATATATATATATGCGCGCTTCGAGGGCTTACAGGTACGTGTACCGGGGAGCGCACCGGGCGCGACACTCTTACATCTTTTCTTTGGAAAATAGATCTATTAAACAGTATCTCTGTGTTACTCCCTCTAGCTGTCTTTCTTTTAACATTACTCTCTGTTTCCTTCCCTTATACTCACTCTTCCTTTTTTAAAAAAATTTTTTGTTTCGCTTCCGGTTCGCGTACCTGCACGCGAACCGGGAAGCGAACCAAAAGAAAAAAGAGGTTGCCAGAGTGCTAAACATTCTAGCAATTTTTTATAAATGGGAGGTAGTTCTGAAAAGAACTTTTTTTTTATTGTTTTTGTTGTTTAAAATTTTTTTTATTTTTTGGGGGGGGAACGAAAATCAGTCATTATAAAGGGCTCAACAGGAGCAACAAAAAAAAAAGATTATTTACTTTCTGGGCCGTTTTGTACATTTATGATTTTCATAAGCTCTGTTGATTAGACGCATACTTTTCTCCCCATAGGAAAATTAATTTGCCGCAAAAAATGCAGGTATGCTTCAGGTTCCCGAAGTTCATCTGGATGTTTGGGACCGTCTCCCTCGCCTCTGGTCCCGTCACTGCCTGTTCGGTTGATGTACTGGCCACAGGAGGGCAGGAGGGAGGTTTTCCTGCAGGTCACGTACCTGCGCAGCACTATAATTAACAGGGTGTCACCTCTCCATGTGGCGATGCATGGTGTAATTCCCGAAGCTGTACTTTTTTTCTGTCCCTCGGGACAGAACATGGTCACATATGAGACATGTGACGTAACGGGCATTTACTTTTTTTTGGCCCCGGGGAAATGTGAAGAATTGCCAGATATAATTACTCTTCACATGGGACCTCCTTGGCTCTTCAGGCAAAAACAGCCTCCTCACTTGCTCCTCTTCCTCTTCTTCCTCCTCTTGATTAAGGAGGACCTGAGGAGGTGGTCCATCCTTTTTTGGTGGTGGTGGTGGTGGTGGTGGTGGTGGTGGTGGTGGTGGTGGATTGGCTCCAGCAGCTGCAGCTACAACACTTGCCATTTTAGAAAATATGGAAATGTGAATGTAAATGTAAATGTGTTTTGATTTATATAGCGCACTATAACCCAGGGGTCTCAAGGCGCTTGCTTAGGGAACCCGTCCTGGTATTCCCCTGTGAGATATCCCGGCCGGGTATCCACAAGGTGAAAGCCAGGCATCCCGCCGCCAGGGGCCGTAGTGGAGATTAAGCAAGCTATTGCCCAGAGTCGCAGAGTGTGACCCCGTGAGTCGAGTAGGCACCAGAGCGAGAATTGTCGACTCCGTGGAATTTTGAGCCCGAGACCCGCCGAGGCGGGGAATCGAACCCTGGTCCACGGCCGATCTCAGCTTCCGGGTCTGCCGCTCTAACCACTGAGCCACGCTTCTCCACAGTAAGTCTTCCTCTCACAAAGATGAAAGTCAGAGTGAGGAAAAAAGGTGGGGGCTTTCATCATTTGTGAAAAAAAAATATAATTAACCAATGAAAAGTGTTATTTTCAGGTCACATGACCTGTTACGCTTACGTTACGCATCCCGCTACGCATCCGGAGCGCTTCCGTGGTGCTGCGCTTCGCTCCTCGGTTCGCGCTCCGGAGCACTTCCGTGTGCGCTAACGCGGCGCGTCATAAGACGCATTACGTGGCAACGTGATACGTCGCGCTTACGCAACGCGTCAATATGTTGTGTTCGATCGCGGTAGTTGCGCTAACGGAACGCTTCTTGGTGCGCGAATCGGGTCGCGGCACCAAATTGAGCTAACGGGAAGCTACCCGGTTCGCGGACCGGTAGCGAAACAACCAAAAATAATTTAAAAAAAATTACAGACAGAAAAAAATTAAATTAGATACAAATAAAATATATTTTTCCTTTAAAAGAAGAAAATATTTTACTCCATTTGATACTTGCAATTAAAAAACCATTGAAATTCACTGAAAAAACCATAGGTTATAGACCATATATAGTTAGGAATTAGCATTTACAAAACCTTGAAAATTCACTGAAAAAACCATAGGTTATAGACCATATATAGTTAGGGATTCGCATTTACAAAACCTTATTTTACTCACACAAAACCATTGAAATTCGCATATATAGTTAGTTGCACTAACTATATATCGCGCACCCGCAATCCACTGCTGATGATGTCACATATTACATCATTCATGACATGGTCAGTGACATCACTGATGACATCATCCAGTGACTGTATGTTTCTGTAAAGTTAAAATATGTCTTAATATAAGTGTCTGGATGAAGGATTTAGTAGGTGCATGACTGACTGTATGAGAGAGTGATTAAATGTGTCTCACTGAGAGCATGGGTTAGTGACTAAACTGTCTTAATTTGTGCATCATTATATCTGTTGTTCTGTAAACTGCTGCATGTGTTTATCAGTACCTATATGATTAACTATATGGGTTATTGATTGGTTGCCCAAGTATTTGTATGGGAGAGTGAGTGTGTGTGTGTGTGGGTGGCTGGGAGGTGTGTGACTCTGTGCATAGATGTGTGAACAGTTGATTCACTAGATGTATGGGTTCAAAACTGCATGTGGAAACAGCTGTATGGGTGGTTGACTGTGTGCATGAGTGTATTGGTGAGTGAATGGATATCTCAGTGCTACATGTCAAACTAAGTACATATGTAAAACACAGTACATGTGAGAGTTGACAAATATAAATTACTGTATATAAGAGCCAGTGAATGTGTGAGTGGCTGCATGGATCATTGAAAACTTGTATCAGTGATTGTATAAGAGAGTAAATATGTGTTAGAATATGTTTGAATAAGTAAGATGTGTATAACTGTATAGTTGAGTAAATGGAGGTGTGATTGATTCTTTGCATGACTGACTAGGTGTATGAGTAACTCCATGGATGAGTGCCAATCTGTGAGTGTCTGTTTACACTGAGTGTATCTAAGGTTATATCAGAGTCTGAAGAGGTTCATCGTATTATCACATGAATGATGTCATCAGTGATGGTGTCAGTGATGTCATTTGAGCTGTCATCAGTGATGTCACTGACCATGTCATGAATGATGTAATATGTGACATCATCAGCAGTGGATTGCGGGTGTGCGATATATAGTTAGTGCAACTAACTATTTATGCGAATTTCAATGGTTTTGTGTGAGTAAAATAAGGTTTTGTAAATGCTAATCCCTAGCTATATATGGTCTATAACCTATGGTTTTTTCAGTGAATATATATATATATATATATATATATATATATTATTTTTTTGGGGGGGGGAGGAGGATATGATCCTAATCACACTAGACATCGTAAGTCTATATACCTCAATCAGGCACGAAGACGGACTATTGGCAATGAAAAGTTTCCTAGATGAAAGGCCTCTCAAATTCCAAAGTCATAATAAGATGCTGTTAGAATTAACAAATATCTGCTTGAGAAATAACATCTTTCTATTCTCAGGACAGCTCTATCTACAACTCCAGGGGACCGCAATGGGCACGTGCTTTGCCCCCAGTTACGCGAAACTTTTCGTGGGCTGGTAGGAGAAGCACGTTGCCTGGGCGGCAAAAAATGAACGATGGATGAGTAACATCATGTTGTGGACCCGCTATATCGATGACTTGTTCTTGGTATGGCGGGGTACACAAAGTGAGGCTGAAGAATACATAAATGATCTCAATAATAACAGTCTAAATCTCAGCTTCACCAGCAGCATGAGTAAGAATGAAGTCTTCTACTTGGACCTTCGAGTCTATGTCGAAGATGACATCATTCAAACTGCAGTCTATCGTAAACCCACAGCGGGCAACACAATCTTACACTCGGGAAGTTATCATCCGCGGAGTGTAATTAACAACATCCCACTGGGGGAGTTTTTGCGCATGAAACGCAACTGCTCAACGCATGAAGAATTTGAGAAAGCAAGAGGGGAATCTAGGAAAAGATTCAGACAGAGGGGATACTGTAAAGGAATCCTTGATCAAGCTGAGAAAAAGAGCGACACAGTGGGAGGAATGACCTACTGATAGATAAACCTAAAGCAGGCAAATCAGAAATCAGAATGATCACAGGCTATTCAGAGAAGTCACCAGAGGTCTTCAACATTATGGGAAGAAATTGGAAAATTTTGAAGACTGACTCTGTGATAGGAAAATCGCTGTCCAGCTATCCGCTCATCTCCTATAGAAAAGGGAACTCATTTAAGGATCATCTAGTCAATAGCCATTACGAGTGCGGGAATAGGAGGAAATCAACAGTTTGGGGCTTTTTTCCCTGCATGAAATGTAAGGCCTGTAAGAATTCACACAAGGTCAAGGAATATCTAGTACCAGAGAACAAGAACAAAACTAAGATTACGAAATTACTTAATTGTAATTCAGAATACACCGTATATAGCTTAATGTGCCCCTGTGGGAAAAAATATATAGGGAGCACGGTTAAACAAACTAAACTCAGGGTCTTAGAACACATGAGGGCCATCACCTCAAAAGACCAAAGCTACCCTGTAGCACGACATTTTGAGGCGATGCATAACAGCAACTGCAATCTACTTACCTATTTCGCACTGGACCAACTGTCTAGAATTGAGAGAGGAGGGAACTGGGTGAAAAAATTACGATCAAATTCTCAATGGGAGCTCAGAGGGAGAAAGGAAAGGGTCGCCCTCCACTCAAAACCTGTAATACAACAAAAGACCCAGTCCAAGGGCGTCAAAGCATGTCAGTGACTCCAAAAAGGGGCACCCAATACATACTGCTACCTATCGCTCTCTTATACAATTTATAAGGAGATACTGCACTGCACTCCGCCCAGGTTAAAAGAAAAACCTATTCTCCTTGACAGTGCCACAGAACAACAAGTATTGTGACCTATATAGGTTAGTCACAGGTGTCCACACAGTAGTGTTGGACTAAATTCTCCTTAGAAAAAATGTGTGAGAAACAAGTGACGCCTCACGGAAACACCACCAACGGGGTAACTGGTATGTAATTTCCAGACAAGCCCCTGTCTCATCATCGGTAGTCACTTGATTCTCAAAGAAAATTAGAATAAAGGAAAGAAGTGTCCAAAACAAACAACAAAAATTGTGACAAACAGTGTAAAGCAGAGGTATCTGCTAGTGATAAACATATAACATAAACAAGTGCATAAAACACAGCATAAAGTTCCCTTAACCAACTTTATTTATAGGGAGGTGATTATGCCGTTGTGCTAAAAAGGCTGGTAGCTATTCATGCATACCATTACCTAGTACCAGTGCCGACATGTTTCACTGCTATAACAATTTAAGCAGTTTCATCAGGGCTGCACTCATATGCCGCCATTCCACTTTTGGACACTAGTTCTGTGTGCACTGTCAAAGAAGAACAGGCAAAAAGACGTAATTAAAAACATGTAAACCCACAGTTAGCAATCCGTATGTGAAACAAATGGTGTATAACTATTGTTACCCAGAGTCAGCCAAGTTAGTCATACCAGCCACTCCGGGGTTGAAAAGGTATCAGGGTACTCCAATAGTGAGCTATCACCTTCACTTATCATTAAGTTTTCTGTTGAAAAAAATGTTTGCAAAATTTGTAAAACAAATACTAATAAGACCCGACAGGCAATCTTATCAGTGTGTAAAACACGACTCTTAGTTAGTTGATCACATTGTATAGTGTTATACTTTCTACATCCAACCCCATTCAGCTATTGCTAAACAGTCTTCAAATGGGAACTGCACACGGACTCTAATTGTAAACGCGCTGGGAAGGAAAGGTAAACACAAGATGCCAGGCTTGCTTCAAGAAGCCGTATGTAACTATCCGAGCCCGTCTGCCTTCCTAATCGGACAGGTACCCGTGTACTGCCCTGCCCGCCTAATCGGAACAGTCAAATAACCCAAATATTCGGCAATTGCAAACTGTTGGTCCTGCCCCCAGTCTCGGTGCCTGCCTGGCACCGGACCTCGTTGAAAACTCCTCACTGTGTTACCATAGGGTAGACGCTATTCCTCCACCTCAACTTTGCAAGGCACGGACGCGCTGAAGTAATAGCTTCAAGCGGTCTCCGCCCCTGCACTCCTGTCATGTGACTCCGGTGCCGACCACGGCGGCCATATTAGACTAGTCAATTTGAGCGCTGGAGATTATAGACAGACCAGCTCAAAAGACATGTAGTTATGCACCTGATGCTTAACATACCAGCCCATTTCCAACCGAATATATACCAAAACCATTGTAGATGGTAAAACGCCGTTCGAAGTTTATTCACATACTGTGTGTGGTGGCCATCTTAAAGTGGTATCGAGAACATGTTATACTAGATACAGGCTCCTAAATCATGCTACCACAGTACTCCATATGGCGGCCATCTTAAAATGAAACCTGGACCACGGGGGAGGGCATGATGTTATATATTTTAAAGACAAAACTATGATTGTATGTATGTCTAGGGCATGGCTATGGTTGCATAGACCAATGTCCATGTATGGACAGATCATCCAACCTTCATGACTGGTAGACACTTGGTTCTGCCTCTAGACAATAGACGGACTATGTGTGCCCCATACCAATAAGGACCTCATGCTCGGAGAACCATCCGGTCTCTTTTTGCTAAATGCCAAATGATCAAAAGGCAGAAAACCCGGGAGAGCAAGTGGAAAACAAGTGGAAAAAGTAGTATGCCCTGGCCCTTCTACCAAATGTAGGCAAGAATCATCCCTGAGATCACTGCTCCGTGTGCAGGGGACAAGGACTAGACAGATGTAACACTCACAGTTTAATCTTGTTCCATTCTATAATTTCATTTAGCCCAATGTGGTCAGTTTTTTCGTTGTAAATCCAACGTGCTTCCTTTAAGAGTAGAATGCCTTCAATATTATGGGAGGTCCCCTTAACCTTTTCTAACACTGTCCAAATAAAGGTGTGTTTCTCTGTGAAACAGTGTTGAACCAGCTTTGTTGTTAACTTGCCAGCTCTTATGGTGCTCAGATGTTCTTGTACTCTCACTTTGTTTTTTTTGAGATGTGAGTCCAATGTAGTGTAAACCACATTGGCAAGTTAATCTGTACACTACTTGTGTCGAATTGCAATTGCTGAAATGATTAAGAAACCATTCCTTTCCAGATGTAAGTCTCAAACTCGTGCTCTTCTTGGTGAGTGGACACACGGAGCACATCCCGCAAGGGTAATGGCCGTTAGGAACAGTAGAGATCGAATTAGTTCTTTCAGTAGGGGCCCGGGAATGTACAAGTTTGTCCTTCAAATTGCACGCCCTCTTGAAGGCAAATCTAGGAGGTGGCATTTGGAAGTCATTATTGGATAGCAAGGACCAGTGTTTCCGGATGGACTGTCTAATTTTGGTTGCCATTGGGTCATATGTCATAACGACTGGTACACATTCTTCACTAGGTTTAACTACTTTCTCCAAAAGAGCGCTCCTTGGTGTATTTAGCGCTCTTTTTTTGGCTTGCTTTACAGTCTTTGTAGGGTAATTCCTGTTGGTAAGTTTAGAAGCCAATTCTTCCGATTGTTCAAGGAAGGTGTTAGTAGAGGAGCAGTTGCGTCTGTATCTCAGAAATTGCCCCACGGGCAGGTTGTCTCTCAACGCACTAGGGTGGAAAGACTTGTAGAAATTACATACCAGTTACCCCATTGGTGGTGTTTCCGTGAGGCGTCACTTGTTTCTCACACATTTTTTCTAAGGAGAATTTAGTCCAACACTACTGTGCGGACACCTGTGACTAACCTATATAGGTCACAATACTTGTTGTTCTGTGGCACTGTCAAAGAGAATAGGTTTTTCTTTTAACTTGGGCGGAGTGCAGTGCAGTATCTCCTTATAAATTGTATAAGAGAGCGATAGGTAGCAGTATATATTGACTGCCCCTTTTTGGAGTCACTGGCATGCTTTGATGCCCTTGGACTGGGTCTTTTGTTGTATTGCTGAAAAAATTACGAACCTTAGAATCTAGGTTCATTATCCAGCTCCAGACTAAGACCCCAGGAGGGATGAACAACGAAGAAGAAATGTGGACACATATCTGAATCGTTGCCATCTATGACTCTTTGAACAGAGGTATAGACAATCTGAGAAGAAGAATTTATCCCCAAAATCCCTGTATCTGCCCACCCAAAGTATGAATGAAACAATAAGACCCTGTTAATATATGAATGTGATAACAAAACACGATGAATTTTGTGGATTAAGCCCATTCAGGGCTAGATTGGCGAAACCACAAATAGTAAAATAAATAATGTGTCACTAATCCGTGAACCATTCGATAGGGCTCCAAACGGAATGTTAGGGGGCCTTACGAATCAACGGCACCAACAAGATAGGCGACCAGTAATATGTTGGATAATATTACTCATGCTATCATAGACGCTGTATATAAACTGATTTTCATATACATAAAAATTTGAGTATAAGAATGCCTAATGAATATAATGAAATGTTTCAATGTTATATTTTGTGATTCATTAAACATATTATTTAACCACTATAAGATGGCCGCCATGAATAATGTCTAAATTACATGAATTGTGCCGTTTTTTATGTTTGTTTTATGCACGTGACAGGAAGTCACAATGAATTTTATTTAAATCACTACAAAAAAATATGCGGGTTTACACTGACGAAGGCGGCAATGCCAAAACGCGTTTGTAACCTTGCCAAAACTGCAAAGAAACTGTAAATAAATTATGGTGAACCACGCGAGAGAGGCTCAGAGTGCTCTTTTGGAAAATTAGTCCCGAGGATCGTGGGACCTGGTGTTGGGAGAATATATATAAATGTATATATATATATATATATATATATATATATATATATATATATATATATATCCTACTGTTAGGATTGTTTTCTATAGGAAATCTGCAACATTCTATTGGGATTAACTTTGGCGCCGGTTGAGGAATCTGCCTGTAATTTTCCTTAAATTTGCCTCGCTGCGCTCCGCTCCTTCCCTGAAAGTTTGGGGGGGATTCGTCAAGCGGGGGCCGAGATAAAAGGGGGGTCCCAAAACGTGTTTTCCCCATGTTAATTTCCATAGATCGGTTGGACTCACTTTTAGCCCGAACGGCTGAATGGATTTCCATAAAACTTGGCAAAATTGTAGGGACTGGTAGCCCGATGTGCCTTTATATGTCTCAAGATATGTGCTCCAGTGGATTTTGAGTAATTTAGGTTCAAAAAAATATATATATCTGGGCGGAGCCTAACCACACATCTGATCTGATTGGCTGTCAGCACTTCATCCAAGAAGTGTTGGCAGCCATCTTGGGACCAATATACATGATAGCACCTCATTAAAAAGCATTGTAGTTAATAGAGGGTTTTAGGACTTTAGTTACATTATAAATCATTTGTTGATGGTACCATACTCATTTTAGGAATTGTGGTGTGTTCTAAGGTGATTTTACCATGTGAAAAAGCCTTCTGCTGAATCATGTTTGAAAGAAAACTAATATCTCAGGATTCCCCACAGTGGTTTTGAAGGGGATCTATAAGCTAAACTGAAAGCATATTTTCTGTAAATTCACATTATCTTTCTCAGTCATGTGAGAATGAAGTCTGACATTCTCAGTAAAACATGTACATCCAACAAGGACAGAGACTGTCAGTTGATTCCTTTGTGTTCTACTGCAGCCTCCTAGAGTGTTCTAAAGAACAACTAGAGCGCTAACTGTCCTACATATTACAAAGGTATGGCACACCTGAAGCCATCTTGATTGGAATAAAGTGGTAACTCTTAAAACATTTAATTTAAAAAGGAACAAAATGAGGGGGTATATTTTGCCATAGAAAATATGGTTAGTGCTGCAGAAAGAAAAATTAGGGCACATTTTGAGTGACTTCTCAAATTCTCTTCAATTTCATTAAAAAATTCTGACATGCAGACTGAAACATGCACTTTGAATACCAGCAGCAGACTTCCCTGGTGAGCAGTAGCTTTACTACAGTGATCTAATGAGCAACTAGAGTGCTAACATTCAGAATTTATGGCAAATGTGTGACAAATCTGAATGCCTTCTTGATGGAACCAAAGTAAACAAGCATTGAAAATGCAATAGATCTCGCCCTCGTTTAAGTTAAAGCCATTCTGTTTGTAATGAGGTGGCTTTTTAGCTTTGCTGTTATTAGTGTTTTATAAACTTTCATGTAAATAACATGCATCTGTATGCATATATGTATATGTATGCATGCATTTATATTTGTATTTATATAGATATACAGATTATATAAGTTTAAATATGTATGTTACCTACTGGCGGTCGCCAGTAGGTATATATAGTTAGGATTTTTTCTCTATGGGACTTTTGAAAATTCTATGTCTAATAACTTTGGCGTTTGTGGATGTAATTGGCTGAAATTTTCAGGAAAATGGCACATTTTGTGTCTGAGCAGCCCCTGAAAATTTGGGGGGGTTTCGTCAAGGGGGGCCGAGAAAAAAGGGGGGTCCCAAAACGCGTTTTTCCCATTCATTTTTCCATAGGGCGGTTGGCCTCACTTTTAGCTCGAACGGCTGAATGGATTTGCACGAAACTTGGCAAAATTGTAGGGACTGTTAGCCCGATGTGCCTTTGCTAGGTCTCAATATATGTGCTCCAGTGGATTTTGAGAAATTAACATTTTAAAAAACAGATATATCTGTGACAGCGTCCCGGGTAGCGCTCCGGTTCGCGTACTTTTCGCGTAACGGAACTTTGCGAAGCTAAGCTGATTGGCTCTCTGGTGTCTGTCAACATTCTAAACAGTCCGGAACGGCCGCCATCTTGTCTCTCGGTAGGATCAAGAGACAAGAGGTGGAGAAAAACGAAGGGGGAATTTAATGAAAGGGGGCAAGGTAGACCCCTCTTGACCCCCTAGGAATGATGTTGGGGTTATTAAAGGGTCCCGTGGGGCAAAAAAAAATTAGATTTTTTGCGGTAGAAGCGCTTCCCAGTTCGCGAATCGGGTCGCGAACCTGTAGCGAAACGGGAATTCGCCATTTTGTGTTTCGTTTTAATGAAATTACAAGATGGAGGAAAAACAATGTGGGAAATGGGTATAAGGGGGTACGGGAGACGTATCCTGACCCCCTATGTTTTCTGAGGATGCTCATATATGTTGATACATGTCTTCCAGCGGCTGCACGTGGGCAGATTTTTTATTTTTGCTGCGTGACGTCTGTTAACGTTCGATTCGAAGGAAATCAGGAAGTGTTGACCGCCATTTTGTCACTGCGAGTAAATATATTGTTAAAAATAATTGTTATAAATTAATCCGTATTGATAAACATTGTCTGCGCCATCTTGCCTTTTTTCCTATGCCACACTTTTGTCGTGCACGGCAGCCATTTTAGATGCCTTGACCAGACCCACTCTCTGCACGCCGCCGATCCTCAGCATGGCTCCCCACCCTCGCAAGCATCTCCCCCACGCACTGGTCACCCCCGCTCTCTCTCTCCCCCCATCTGCGCTGCTCTTTCCTGAGAATCACACCCTGTGCTCGCCCGACACCTCCCTTTCTCCCTATTCACTACTGCACCCTCTGACACTCCTCTTCGTCCGATTGTCCAGGCCAGTCCCAGGCTATCACCTAGCCCTGCGGATGTAGTTTATGGCCCCAACTGTAAAGAATCACCCCTCTTCAAAGGAGTTACAGTAGATCAAGGCCCCCACCCCATGAGATCCGTCACACCACACGCGTTCCTACTATCTGATAACGATCCTGTATTGTGATTGGGGAGGAGATTCTTACTGTAAGGGTGTGTGGGACCGAGCCTGAAGCGGAAGATTCCAGGGATGCCTTTTTGTACATCAAAGTCTTCACAATTATGTGTCACATTAAAAATATATAGCACTCCAACAAAGCAGTAGGATTATAACACTTTAATAACTTATAAATATATACAACGATCCAACAAAGTAAACACGTTAAAAAAAACATTTTAAACAACTATTTACATGGCAGCCTGCTGCAACATCCATCTCAAAGCATTCACCGTCCGCTTGATACTGTCCTTGCCCCTCCTTCCCCGGAGTAGCAACAATGGGCTGCTTTGGTCTGTCTTTTAGTCGGCTTTGGGTTATAAAAAGCCTACAAAATCCGTCGGCCTGTGAGGTGGCGTCAGTAGCGGACCGTTGTGCGAATAGGCCGAAGGCAGCACAACGCGCCGAGATCCAGACGGCACCCAGGTGGTGTCCAGCAAGTTGCCGCACTGGTCTGGCCATCCTACAATGCTGCGCCGAAAAACGGAGTGGGGCGCCCCGGGGGGGGGGGGGGGGGGTGGAGGCGGCGTGAACAGGCCTCCCCTGCCTCCCCAGGTGGAGGCTCCTCTGCTGCAGTGGGGCGCCCCTTGGCGTTTCAGTCGCCATTCAGCTGAATTGCGCCCGCTCTTGCGGCACTGTGCCTCATCCGCCATTCAGCTGAGTTGCGCCAGCTCTTGCGGCTACAGCGTCTCGCCCACCATCCAGTTGAATTGCGCCCACTCTTGCGGTGCAGCGATAGGCGGCTGCCACAGGACTCTCAAAATGGCGGCCGGCTCTTCGGATTTGGGCCTGGTCCACTAAAATGGCCCTGGGACACATTTGAACTCGGACATTTGCCTGCTAGGGCTTGGGCCCCATTCCTGAAAGCGTCCCCTCGGCTTTGAAGATTCTACAAAAGTCATCGGGGCCCCTGACTCCCGCAGGCTTCCGGTGGGGAGCGGCTGCCATGATTGCTTGCGAAATGGCCACGAGATGGTGGTGCTCTCATGCTGACGCCAGCTTCAGTCTGAAACATCCAAAAACACTGTAGACTACCAATTCGATGACTTCCGGTGGAGCCCCAACGTGACCCGGTAGGGAAGAACTTGCCCTCCCCTGTTTTGACTGATGGTTCTTGTTGCCTGTCCCCACTGTTGTCATCTAACGGAAACTTTTTGGACTGCATAGTGAGAAAAAAAAAGGTGGGGCTTTCATCATTTGGGAAAAAAAAATGTTTCAATCCAATGAAAAGTGTTATTTTTAGGTCATATGATCAAGCCTTCCATCATTAGGAAACCAAAAGTAAAATGAACCAATGAAAAGTTTTATGAACAAGTCACATGACCTGTTATGCGACTTTGGGCTATAAAAAGCCTACAAAATCCGTTGGCCTGTGAGCCGGCGTCAGTAGCGGACCGATGAGCGAATAGGCCGAAGGCAGCACAACGTGCCGAGATCCGGATGGCACCGAGGTGGTGTCCAGCAAGTTGCCGCACTGGTGTGGCCATCCTCCAATGCTGCGCCGAAAGACGGCGTGGGGTGCCCGTGGGGGGGGTGGGGGGGGGAGGCGGCGCAAACGGGCCTCTCCCGCCTCCCCAGGTAGAGGCACATCATCTGCAGTGGGGCGCCCCTTAGCGTTTCACTCGCTGTCCAGCTGAGTTGCGCCCGCACTTGCTGCTACAGTAGGCCGAAGGCAGCACAACGCGCCGAGATCCGGATGGCACCGAGGTGGTGTCCAGCAAGTTGCCGCACTGGTGTGGCCATCCTACAATGCTGCGCCGAAAGACGGTGTGGGGTGCCACAGGGGAGGGGAGGCGGCGCTAACGGGCCTCTCCCGCTTCGCCAGGTGGAGGCTCCTCAGCTGCAGTGGGGCGCCCCTTGGCGTTTCACTCGCTATCCAGTTGAGTTCCGCCCGCTCTTGCGGCACAGTGCCTCACCCGCCATCCAGCTGAGTTCCGCCCACTCTTGCGGCACAGTGCCTCACCCTCCATCCAGCTGAGTTCCGCCCGCTCTTGCGGCACAGTGCCTCACCCGCCATCCAGCTGAGTTCCGCCTGCTCTTGCGGCACAGTGCCTCACCAGCCATCCAGCTGAGTTGCGCCCGCTCTTGCGGCTACAGCGTCTCGCCCACCATCCATCTGAATTGCGCCCACTCTTGCGGTGCAGCGATAGGCGGCTGCAACAGGACTCTTAAAATGCAGGCCGGCTCTTTGGATTTGGCCTGGTCCACTAAAATGGCCCTGGGACACCTTGGAACTCGGACGCTTGCCTGCTAGGGCATGGGCCCCATTCCCGAAAGAGTCCCCTCTTTTGACTGATGGTTCTTGTTGCCTATCTCTTCTGTTGTCATTTAACGGAACCTTTTTGGACTGCCGAAAGGGGTTCTGGTCCGACCGCTGGTTGGTGGAGACATTTGACTATATCCTGGACCTGCCCGGCCTCGCCGAAAATGGCACCGGTATAAATGGGACTCGTAACTCCTTGTTGTGTACTGGTTGCCCAACCTTGATATCACGAGATACGTATGCAGTTTTGAAGCACATGGCGGTCGGGGACGAGTACTGATTGAACATTTGGAGATCCCTATTGATATTAAGTTCCGATGTGTTACTGATTACTGTACTATTGAAAGTTCGAATTAACGTCACCCATGGTACTTGCCCGCAAATGTATATCTAGATAATTTTATTGTAACTGGCCCTGTCGTACTTTAATTATAAAATGTACGTCCACCGATTCCGCAACTGTTAGACACCTTAGTTCTTGCAACCTAATGGCCCGCCCGTTACGTTCTTCTACAGTGTAAATGTCCCCTCATCATATACGATTACAGTTTGCTCCGTGGCCGGCCAACTTGGTTATAGGCCCGTATTTGTATACTGACATTTTCACAATAAAGGTTTTTAAAACAAAACATGGTAGTAGTACCTAGATTGGTAAAGTTTTGAATAATAGCCACTGTTTTCGAATCAGTAACAGGCAAGTGAAATAAAGCAGCCCGATTACATGATGGTTAAAAGGTATAATACGCAGGAAAGCAGTAAAGATAAATGGTCAAGGGCTGTTGTGTTTTCCACTCCTGCAACATAAATTGATCGATAAGAATCCGATATTCATGCCTATCAGCGACTAAGACAGCAGGTCGAGCCTCTTTTGTTCAACAGCTCCCTCATGGGACGAAGAAACGCCCTTTTTCTCGAAATAGGAATATTTTACTTGCAGGACAGTTGTAAATTTCCCGGGAAAATACATTAGCCTGGAACATTGTTAGTGATAAACTGTAAATGCATCTGGGTCCTTTGCTTTACAAGTCAGAGTGAGAAAAAAAAAGGTGGGGCTTTCATCATTTGGGAAAACAAAATGTTCTAAACCAATGAAAAGTGTTATTTTTAGGTCATATGACCAAGCCTTCCATCATTAGAAAAACAAAAGTAAAATGAACCAATGAAAAGTTTTATTAACAAGTCACATGACCTGTTATGCTTACGTTACGCGCTGCGCGCCGCGCGCCGCTCCCTGGATCGCTTCTGGGAAGCTGCGCCTCGCGCACCGGAGCACTTCCGGGTGCGCTAACGCGGCGCGTCATATGATGCATTACGCGACAACGCAGGTCCAGAATATAGTCAAAATGTCTCCACCAACCAGCGGTCGGAACACAACCCCTTTCAGCAGTCCAAAAAGTTCTGTTAATTGACAACAGAAGGGACAGGCAACAAGAACCATCAGTCAAAGAGGGGAGGGCAAGTTCTTCTCTACCGGGTCTCGTTGGGGCTCCACCGGAACTGATCGAATTGGTAGTCTACAGTGTTTCTGGATGTTTCAGACTGAAGCTGGCGTCAGCATGAGAGCACCACCATCTCGTGGCTACGTCGTGGCCATTCCGCGAGCAATCATGGCAGTCGCTCCCCACCGGAAGTCTGCAGGAGTCGGGGGTCCCGGTGACTGTTGTAGAATCTTCAAGGCTGAGGGGACTCTTTTGGGAATGGGGCCCATGCCCTAGCAGTCAAGCGTCCGAGTTCCATGGTTGCCCAGAGCCATCCTTGCAGGCCAGGCCCAAGTCTGTGAGGCCGACCGCCATTTCGTGAGCTCAGTCGCAGCCGCCTGTCGCTGTACCGCAAGATTGGGTGCAATTCCGTTGGATGGCGGGTGAGACGTTGTAATAGCAAGAGCAGGCGCAATTCAGCTGGCCGAGCGAGGCACTGTGTCGCAAGAGCGGGCGCAAGTCAGCTGGTTGAGTGAAGCGCTGGGGTGTAGCTGAGAAACCTCCACCTGGGGAGGTGGGGGAGGCTCTTTCGCGCCGCCTCTCCCTTCTAGTGCACCCCACGCCATCTCCTGGCACAGGTATATGTGATGGTTGGACCAGGGCACCGCAGGACGTGTCTTCAGGTCAAACGGATTGTGGGACAAGGTGTGGAGCAGGGGCAATTATCTCGGGGGCCTCCGTCAAGCGGTTCAGGGAGGCACCGCATCACATTGTTTTCCAATGCAGTCAGGTCCACAAACAGCCCCCACTTACTTTGAGAATAGTGAAGCTGCAGCAGGTGCAAATAAACTTCAGACAGTGTTACAAGCGCTGCTCGGAACCCTCAACTATGGCACCCAACATCCAGGACTTATGCCATTTGTGCAAGGCAGTGACATCGAAGCATCTCAGGGACCAAGCAACATACCATATCCAGAGTCCTTCCCACAGCCTCTGCCTTCCATCTTACCTAGTTATTGTTCTTTCACTCCCACTCCAAGCTTTTAGTCTGTGGATGGAAAACCATGAACCTACACTCACCTATGAAAATCTTACTATTGATGGTTGATTTTGAGCCACAAACACAAAGGCTTGTTTGGATCGATGTTGCAGCAGGCTGCCATGTAAATAGTTATTTAATAAAACGTTTTACCCTGTTACTTGTTGATTTTGAGCCCCAAATACAAAGGCTTGTTTGGAACGATGTTGCAGCAGGCTGCCATGTAAATAGTTATTTAATAAAACGTTTTACCCTGTTACTTTGCTGGTGTGTTGTATATATTTATAATATTTGCATAGGGTTTGTCGTTATTTTGGGTGGGGTGGGCGGCGGAGCCGAGCTGTCTTGCAGCCATCATGGTGTCGAGCTCAGTTCCTCTCACTAGTTTCGTATTTCTCATGAGGGGTTGTTCATAATGTTTCTTTTTTAGCGAGGTCAAAAAGAGATCCCATTAGTGGCCTACTGATTTTGCTTGATTCCTTTTGTTTTTTTAACGATTTTTCACTATCTGCAAAGACTAAACAGAGTATTGCGACTCTGTGCTTGTTTGTAAATAGAGAATGAACCAAAGAGAACCAATTCCAAAACAATAAATGCTAGGATACCAATCAATCAAATGGAGAGGGAAGCAGGCAGGACGGATTACAACGGGGGCAAAGGCATGCGTTACCTACCCTTCACTATCTGCAAAGAGAGAATACTCCTAAAAGAAAAGAGGAGGGGGGGGCAGCGTTCAAAGCACATCAGCGTGCATAAACACGAAAATGTTTTTACCTACCACGTACTTGACATTTTAAAGCTTTTGATATTTGCTATTAAAAAACCATTGAAATTCACTGAAAAAACCATAGGTTATAGACCATATATAGTTAGGAATTAGCATTTACAAAACCTTGAAAATTCACTGAAAAAACCATGGGTTATAGACCATATATAGTTAGGAATTAGCATTTACAAAACCTTATTTTACTCACACAAAACCATTGAAATTTCATATATAGTTAGTTGCACTAACTATATATCGCGCACCCGCAATCCACTGCTGATCATGTCACATATTACATCATTCATGACACGATCAGTGACATCACTGATGACATCACTGATGACATCTCAAATGACATCACTGATGACATCACGGATGACATCTCATTTGACATTACTGATCACATCACTGATGACATCATTCATGTGATAATACGGTGAACCTCTTCAGACTCTAATATAATCTTAGATACACTCACAGAGTAAATAGACACTCACAGACTGTCACTCATCCATGGAGTTACTCACACACCTAGTCAGTCATGTAAAGAATCAATCACACTTCCATTTCCTCAACTTTACAGTTATACACACCTTACTTATTCAAACATATACTAACACATATTTACTCTGTTATACAATCCCTGATACAAGTTCACAATGATTCATACAGCCACTCACACATTCACTGGCTCTTATGCACAGTTATTTATATATGTCAACTCTCACATGTACTGTGTTTTACATATGTACTTACTTTGACATGTAGCACTGAGATATCCATTCACTCACTAATACACTAATGCACACAGTCAACCGCCCATACAGCTGTTTCCACATGCACTTTTGAACCCATACATCTAGTGAATCAACTGCTCACACATCTATGCACATAGTCACACACCTCACAGCCACCCACAAACACACTCACTCTCCCATACAAATACTTGGGCAACCAATCAATAACCCATATACTTAATCATAAAGCTACCGATCAACACATGCAGCAGTTTACAGAACAACAGATATAATGATGCACAAATTAAGACAGTTTAGTCACTAACCCATGCACTCAGTGAGACACATTTAATCACTCACTCATACAGTCAGTCATGCACCTACTAAATCCTTCATCCAGACACTTATACATCCACTCATTCTTCAATATGTAAGACATATTTTGACTTTTCAGAAACATACAGTCACTGGATGTTGTCATCAGTGATGTCATCAGTGATGTCATTTGAGATGTCATCAGTGATGTCATCAGTGATGTCATCAGTGATGTCACTGATCATGTCATGAATGATGTAATATGTGACATGATCAGCAGTGGATTGCGGGTGCGCGATATATAGTTAGTGCAACTAACTATATATGAAATTTCAATGGTTTTGTGTGAGTAAAATAAGGTTTTGTAAATGCTAATTCCTAACTATATATGGTCTATAACCCATGGTTTTTTCAGTGAATATATATATATATATATATGCTTTTGTACTCCAAAAAAACGCCACTTCCAAATCCATCCAGGACCGGCGAAGCAAGGTAGGAGACGGACCACTGAAATTCACAGATCCTTTATTGTCAGCTGGCAAAACAGGAGGGCAATACGCGTTTTGGGCTCCACGAGCCCTTGTTCACATGGCTTTTTAGCTTTGCTTTTATTAGTGTTTTTTAAACTTTCATGTAAATAACATGCATCTGTATGCATATATGTATATGTATGCATGCATTTATATTTGTATTTATATAGATATACATATTATATAAGTTTAAATATGTATATATATATATATACATACACATACATATATATGAATGCATATGCATATATATGCATATATATATGTGTATATGTGTGCGTGTAGAGAGAGGTAGAGAGGGAGAGGTGTAGAGGTAGAGAGGGAGAGGTAGAGACTAGTAGAGAGAGAAGTAGAGAGAGGTAGAGAGATAGAGAGTAGAGAGTGAGTAGTAGAGAGTAGAGAGTGAGTAGTAGAGAGTAGTAGAGAGCAGTAAAGAGAGTAGCAGAGAGTGAGTAGTAGAGAGTAGCAGAGTGAATAGTAGAATGAGTAGTAGAGAGTGAGTAGTAGAGAGTAGTAGAGAGTGAGTAGCAGAGAGAGAGAATAGTAGAGAGTAGTAGAGAGTAAGTAGTAGAGTGAGTAGTAGAGACTAGTAAAGAGAGAGTATTAGAGAGTGAGTAGTAGAGAGAGAGTAGTAGAGAGTGAGTAGTACAGAGTAGTAGAGAGTGAGAAGTAGAGAGTGAGTAATAGAGAGTAGTAGAGAGTGAGTAGTAAAGAGTGAGTAGTAGAGAGAGAGTAGTAGAGAGTAGTGGAAAACATTCCAAAGTTTGGCACAGCACCACTTGCACAATAAGTCCAATCAAATCATATCACTTAGAGTCCTTATTGAAGCGCTGAATCTTGGTGTATATTCAAATGCTTTTATTTTCCTTAAGTTTATGTACCACAGCCAGCCGAAACGTTTCGTTCTGTACAACAGAACTTCTTCAGGGCGTTCTTATTTCCTTTATGTCGCTATCCTGTTGTCATATAACTAGATATTTCTTCCAAATGTTAGACAAGACATAAGTACATTCTTATTCAAAGTGACTAGGTATTAATTTTGCCCACACAATTCGGGCAGACTTGAGTAATTTACAGCATCCTCAAAGTCAGCCTTTCAAAAATTCCAAAGTATAGGACTTGATAATCCAAATCCGAATGTTTCTCAAGAAAAGTCATTTTCAATCGTTCGGAATATCGGTGTTTGGGCAGATATGACCCTGGGACCCCCATTATGCAAGGGGACTTAGTCCCCCCTCTGCAAACGCGCCAGTGGCCTGCATTGCAGAGAGGTGTAAAAAAGGGCATAGCCTCATTACACCTTTGTGCAATGCAGCCCCCTGGCGCATACTGGAGGTTCCAGGTGGGCTAGTTGGCCCCCAGGGACCCCTAGTATGCAAGGGGAATTAGTTCCCCCTCTTCAAACATACACAGGGGCTGCGTTGCAGAGAGGTGTAAAAAAGGGTGTGGCCTCATTACACCTCTCTGCAATGCAGCCCCCTAGCGCATACTGTAGGCTCCTGGTGGGCTAGTTGGCCCCCAGGGGCCCCCAGTATGCAAGGGGAATTAGTTCCCCCTCTTCAAACATGCACGGGGGCTGCGCTGCAGAGAGGTGTAAAAAGGGGTGTGGTTAATCAGTTTAATACTTTGCTCTCCATAGCAAATCGTCCTTCCACAAAATTTGCAAACAATTTTGAAATCTCCAAACTGGGTTTGGATGTTTGGGACCATCTCACTTGTCTCTGGACCCGATGGATTGGGTTGCTTACTTTGGGAGGTGCTGGGTGAAGTTTGGGGAGGGTTTCTGGTCAGTTCTCTGACCTCTGCCGCAGCATAGTTGTTTGGGTGCCGACGTTGCATGTGGCGAATCATGGTGTTGTTGCCAAAAGAATACTTTTTGGCAGGGTTCCCCCTGGAAAGTACAGTTCCACAGATCAGACAAGTAACCTTTGGCGCATTAACTTTCTTGAGGCCCCTTGGGATTTAAAAAAACTCCCAGATAATGTGCTCCTTTGGCTTATAGGTGGTAGTATCTTCGACAGGTACCGCCTCTCCTCCTCCTCCTCCTCCTCCTCCTCCTCCTCCTCCTCCTCCTCCTCCTCCTCCTCCTCCTCCTCCTCCTCCTCCTCCTCCTCCTCCTCCTCCTCCTCCTCCTCCTCCTCCTCCTCCTCCTCCTCCTCCTCCTCCTCTTCTTCCTCCTCCTCCTCTTCTTCCTCCTCTTCCTCTTCTTCTCCACCACTGTGGTGTTGTGATGGCCCTTGTGGTGGTGGTGGTGGTGGTTGAGATGCTCCTGCTGCTGCTGCTACTGTAGCCATTTCTCAGTACAAATAGGTCTGCAAACAGGTCTTCCTCAGTCAAAGTAAAAAGTGATAATGAGGAAAAAAGGTGGGGGCTTTCATCTTTTGGAAAACAAAACTGTCCTGAACCAATGAAAAGTGTTATTTTCAGGTCACATGACACTTGCTTTATCATTTGGAAACCAAAACTGTCCTGAACCAATGAAAAGTGTTATTTTCAGATCACATGACCCAACGTGCTTACGCTACGCGCCCCGGGGCGCGCCCGGGGGTGCTTATGTAGCGCGATTGTATGCGCTCGTGTGCTTCCGGGTGCGCTTACGCTGTGTGTATAACGCGGACGCGGCTACACGATACGTCACAATGATGTTTTCGTTCGCGGCAATAGCGCTAACGGGACGCTCACCGGTACGCGCACCGGGAGCGCTCTAGGGCAAAAAAAATAAACCTGAACAATATACATAAAAAAATAGTATTACATAAATATACAATATAGGATTCATTCTAAAAAATATTACATTTCATAGCTATAGAAATTTGCTATTAAAAATCCTTTGAAATTCACTGAAAAAAACATAGGTTTGAGGCCCTACATATAGTTAGGAATTAGCATTTAAAAAACCTATGAAATTCACTGAAAAAACCATAGGTTTCACACCAGTTATAGTTAGGAATTAGCATTTAAAAAACCTGTGAAATTCACTGAAAAAACCATAGGTTTCACACCAGTTATAGTTAGCTGGAAATTTTACTGACATAAAACAATTGAAATTCCCACGTTATAGTTAGTTATGCTCACTATAACTTGCGCGCCTGCAATGCACTGCTGATGACGTCACATATTACATCACTCATGACATGGTCAGTGACATCACTCATGACATCACTGATGACACCAGCCTTGTGACAGAGTGACAGACCTCCTTTCAGTGTAATGTAACCCTTGAAACACATATTCAAAAATAGAAACTAACATTTTCAAAAAAATGGAGATACCCATACCAGTTACAACAACCAATTCAATAATTCCACCATCTATATACACATCCACTCATTCACCAACAGTTCTATATAGTCACTCATACATATACTCACTCATCATATGTAGTGATACACCTATGCATCCTGTTACACAACGACAGTCATCCAAAAGTTACTCACACACATACTCACACATGCAAATAAACTATTGAACATCCATTTATTTGCATATACAACTATACACACACTACCACCTTACTTCTAAGGAAACTTACACATACTTACTCTCTTAAACAATCACTTATAGAAACACATACTTATTTAAACAGGAACTCTTACAATTTCTCACTCTCATATATACTCACTTATATACATTAATACTCACGTATACTAGATTAAAACATATGTTGTTACTGATAAAGACACTATTGAGGCAGTCATTCACTCTCTAACACACACATATACACACTCATCCACCCATACAGTCCTGCACATATGCTGTCTTCAAAACACATACAAACAGTGAGTCAGTCATTGATGCATCTATGTGCTAAGTAATACCCCCACCAAACCATACAGACACTCATACTGATACTAAAAAAACATCTAATAACCCATATACACACACATGTAGCTGCTCACCAACCCATGCAGCCACTTATACACAAAGTGAAACACTGATACATATATTTAAATATTTAAACATTACTCGCTAATATGTGTATTCACTAAGATACACTTAATAAGCCAGTTAACCAATCATTTTTTTTAAAACATCCATTTAGACACTTATTTAAACATTTATTCTTCCATCGACCTTTACATATACATTTATAAAACATATTTATTTTTCAGAAAGACACACATTCACTGGATGGTGTCATCAGTGATGTCATTAGTGATGTCACTGACCATGTCATGAGTGATCTAATATGTGACATCATCAGCAGTGCATTGCAGGCGCGCAAGTTATAGTGAGTCCAACTAACTATAACATGGGAATTTCAATGGTTTTGTCAGTAAAATTTCCAGCTAACTATAACTGGTGTCAAACCTAGGATGTTTTCAGTGAATATATATATATATATATATATATATATATATATATATATAACCTACTGGCGGTCGCCAGTAGGTAGTTATAGTTAGGACCTAGTTTCCATAGGAAATCCTCAACATTCTATTTGGAATAACTTTGGCCCTGGTTGAAGAATCTTAGCGAATTTCTCAAAGAAGATGGCTCGGTCCGCTGCGCTCCTTCCCTAAAAGTTTGGGGGGGATTGGTCAAGTGGGGGCTGAGATAAAAGGGGGGTCCCAAAACATGTTTTCTCCATGTTATTTTCCATAGGACCTTTAGACTCGGCTACAGGTCGAACGGGTGAATGGATTTATAAGAAATTTGGCAAAACTGTACAGTCCGGCTCGCAGATTACGCTTTTTTTGGAATGGTGTAAATCCGTTCAGTAGTTGCTGAGGAAATTAAAGTTAAAGTCAATTATATATCTATACGCGCGCACACGTGCGCGCACCCAAACGGCTGCGCGCGCGAGCGGAATTTTGCTGCGTGACGTCTGTTAACGTTCGATTCGAAGGAAATCGGGAAGTGTTGACCGCCATTTTGTCAGTGCGAGTAAATATATTGTTGATTTCAAAGCGTTGGAATATGGAAAGGGGAGAAGGTAGAGATTGTTTTGCTGCGTAGGTTTTCTCAGGGTGTGCAGTAAGGCCCTTGAAGGCGAAAATATATATATATATATTTTTTTTTTAAAGTTGCGTGGTGCGCGCACTCGGTCGCGCACACCTTTTTACAAGAGTGTGAAAATGGAGATAAATCAGAAGTTTGAGTGCTTAGATATAAGGTGGCTCTGAAAAGAGCCCTTGTGTTAATTGAGTGTTTTCTGCATTTATAAGTAAGTACCGATGCAGAGCCTGATGTTGCAGAGGAAGATTCTGTTTCCCTCATTCGTGAAATGAACACCGTCTCTCCTATAGACGTCTTGCATGTGGTATCGCAAGTTGTTGTGGTAAATAGAACCCATGCTATAATCTCTGAGGAACGCAGAAACAGATTTATTTACATGTCTCCTTGCTTTCTCAAATTGTGCACAATGTTGATTGGACCAATTCCATTTCTGTCTTTGGCATATATTGGAATATACCAAGGCAGATCGAGGAAAAAGTGTCATCAATTGTCGAAAGGTGTCTTTTAGAAGCATTTCCAGACCTACCCCAGTGATTGTGCCTAGATCGTTCCCACCACAGTGCACAATTATAAGGTCTGGTTCTGGGAGATGCATAAAAGTTTTCACCAATGGAATCAATTGGTGACATTTCAATCCTCTTTTGGAAATCCATGTTATGTGTACATTTGGTAAGCTGAGGTTGCAAATTCGTCTGCTTACTGCATATTTTTCACTCCAGTGAATATAACTGTGTCCTATTAGCCAGACCTTCATTTTCAAGGGATTTGTAGTCGTCCTCCGATCGGTTCTGGAAGTGGAATGGTAGTTAGAAGTTGAAATTCTAAATAAAGAAAAAGGAAGAGGCTGGGTGTGGTTTAAAAAATAAAAATGATTGGTTGATTGTAAGAAGTGGAGATTGAACAGTACGTTGCATGTTAATGTTTGTGTTAAACGAAAAGTACTATTGGGTGTGAAAAAAAAGACATGTAACAGAGCTGTGGATTGGCAGGTGTTTCTGGAGGGAAAACAGTGTTGTTACTTTGCTGTAGAACTTTGAGATATGAACTTTTGACCTGTGCCTTCAGCCAGGTGCAGAATGAGGTGTTACCATGGAAACAGCCAGAGATGGCAGTGGGTGATGGGTGACTTTTATGTGACATTGAAAATTTTGTGAGGGAGAACCAACTGAAATGTAAATGCTTACGTTACGCGCTCCGCATTGCTTCCGGGAAGCTGCGCTTCGCGCCTCGCGCACCAGAGCACTTCCGGGTGCGCTAACGCGGCGCGTCATATGACGGATTACGCAACAACGCGATACGTCATTGGGGCTCCACCGGAACTGATCGAATTGGTAGTCTACAGTGTTTCTGGATGTTTCAGACTGAAGCTGGCGTCAGCATGAGAGCACCCCGTGGCTACGTCGTTGCCATTCCGCGAGCAATCATGGCAGTCGCTCCCCACCGGAAGTCTGCAGGAGTCGGGGGCCTCGGTGACTCTTGTAGAATCTTCAAGGCTGAGGGGACGCTTTTGGGAATGGGGCTCATGCCCTAGCAGTCAAGCGTCCGAGTTCCAGGGTTGCCCAGAGCCATCCTTGCAGGCCAGGCCCAAGTCTGTGGAGCCGACCGCCATTTCCTGAGCTCCGTGGCAGCCGCCTGTCGCTGTATCGGAAGAGTGGGTGCAATTCAGCCGGATGGCGGGTGAGACGGTGTAATAGCAAGAGCAGGCGTAATTCAGCTGGCCGAGCGAGGCACTGTGCCGCAGGAGCAGGCGGAACTCAGCTGGCCGAGTGAAGCGCTGGGGTGTAGCTAAGAAACCTCCACCTGGTGAGGTGGGAGAGGCTCGTTCGCGCCGCCTCTCCCTTCCAGTGCACCCCACGCCGTCTCCTGGCGCAGGTATATGTGATGGTCGGACCAGGGCACCGCAGGACGTGTCTTCAGGTCAAACGGATTGTGGGACAAGGTCCAGAATGGAAGAGGCATCAAAAGGCAAAAAGTTCCGCCTGACCCCGGGAGCCGGCCGCCTATGTCGGGGGTGATCTCAGGCCATACCAGGGGAACAAGACTTGGGGAGGGGGCAGGAGCCAAGCGCCCCCTCCGAGTCCGCGTTTCTTGGACCCTGAAGTATGGCACTCAACATTCAGAACTTATGACATTTGTGCAAGGCAGGGACATCGAAGCCTCTCAGGGACCAAGTATATCCAGAGTCCTTCCTACAGAAGGTGGTGGGGGTGGCGGCATTAGCAAGGCATACCCCCACACAACTTGTCGGACCCTGAAGTATGGCTCTCAACATCCAGAACTTATGACATTTGTGCAAGGCAGGGACATCGAAGCCTCTCAGGGACCAAGCATATCCAGAGTCCTTCCTACAGAAGGTGGTGGGGGTGGCGGCATTAGCAAGGCATCCCCCCACACAACTTGTCGGACATGACCTCTGGATGTACTGGGTGTTCAATTTCAGAATTGAAACTACTAAGAAGCAATTAGAAGTGCTGTTTTCATGTTGCAGTAGGCTGCCATGTAAATAGTTATTTAATAAAACGTTTTATCCTGTTACTTTGCTGGTGTGTTGTATATATTTATAATATTTGCATAGTGTTTGTCGTTATTTTGGGCGGGGTGGGCGGCGGAGCCGAGCTGTCTTGCAGCCATCATGGCGTCGAGCTCGGTTCCTCTCTCTAGTTTCATGTTTTTTCTAACGATTTATATGTTATAGTTTGCTAGCACGATACAGCGGATAGTCCGCATTTTATATATATGTCCTTTTTATTAGGGGGGTCCTCCGGTGGAGTCGGACGATCTACCTCTAATAAACGGTCCGGGTTGAACCAACTACCAACAAACGGGGCAGAGATAGGCATGACGGGTTACAAAGGGGACAAAAGTGTGCACTACCTATCCTTCACTATCTGCAAAAACTAAACAGAGTATTGCGACTTTATGCTTATTTGTGAACAGAGAATGACCCAAAGAGAACCAATTTCGAACAATCATAGGCTATTGGTAGTGGGCAGAGAGGCCATGACACAGAAAATGGCTGTTACTTACGTGCATGATGGGGCCTAAAAGGGACTAGATGGCGTGGCCACTGTTTCGCGACTTTCACTTTACTTTTAACAATGGCTGTGGTGAACATAAATGAATGCCGCTTATGTATACCTAATTTTAGTCATTTTCCACAAAAAAGCTTTTGATATTTGCTATTAAAAAACCAAAGAAAATCACTGAAAAAACCATAGGTTATAGACCATATATAGTTAAATATCTGAAGTCCATCTCTGCACTCGATGGAGATACAGGTCGTCGATCAGAAGATGTGCTGGCCACCTCTAATGGTAATAGCGTGGCCAGGGCTCTTGTCGTTGCCTCTGCAAATTGCAGAGGGTGCACTTGTTTGACATGCCGCACCATGGTATGTATGGAAAAGGAATATTTTTTTGCTGGATTTCTTCTTGAGAGAACCAAGTCACATATCGTGCAGGTTACTTTTGGTGCATTCACTTTCTTTTGATCTTCAGGATAAGTGAAAAATTGCCAGATGAAAGATTTATTTTTTCTTATTAAAGGTAGTCGATCATTTTGGTCAGATTCGGAAGATGAATGAGATACAGTAGCCATTTCACCAAAGTCTTCCGAAAGATGTAGGACGTTGTTCTCTCTTGAGAGTAGAAAAGATAGTGAGGGAAGTGGGTGGAGTGCTGCGTGTAAATTCCAGAATTGAAACTATTAAGAACCAATTGAAAGTGTTGTTTTCATGTTGCAGTAGGCTGCCATGTAAATAGTTATTTAATAAAACGTTTTACCCTGTTACTTTGCTGGTGTGTTGTGTATCTTTATAATATTTGTCGTTATTTTGGGTGGGGTGGGCGGCGGAGCCGAGCTGTCTTGCAGCCATCATGGCGTCGAGCTCGGTTCCTCTCACTAGTTTCATATTTCTCATGAGGGGTTGTTCCTAATTTTTCTATTTTAGCGAGGTCAAAAAAAGATCTCATCAGTGGCCTACTGATTTTGCTCGATTCCTTTTGTTTTTTCTAACGATTTATATGTTATAGTTTGCTAGCACGATACAGCGGCTAGTCCGCATTTTATATATATGTCCTTTTTATTAGGGGTGTCCTCCGGTGGAGTCGGACGATCTACCTCTAATAAACGGTCCGGGTTGAACCAACTACCATCCTGATTTTGTATATCTTCTGAGCTGGATTTAAGCATACAATTGTTAAAGTATGAAACGTTTTATATTTCTAAAAAAAATACCAAGGTGTGTACATCCGGTAACGCACGAAAGTTTAAAAAGACATTCGGCTCCATTTACTGAAAAGTTTCATAAGAATAAAAAAGAAGTCTAGGTACAGTCTCTTTGACGTACTATAAGTTCTTTGAGGGGTGTATGAAGAAATTCAATAAGTTCAAATCGCAAGGTTTTTACGAAATATATAGGCCGGTGCGCGCACTCGGTCGCGCACGAAAGCCTGAAAATGCGATATCCATTTTATTGACAACTGTTGCCGAGAGTGCGCACACCGGGTCGCGCACGAAAGTTTAGTAAGGCTATTTTTATTTACAGACAAATTTTAATGTGTTTAAAAAAAGGCAAGGTACAGACTTTCGAATTCTGTATTGCTTTACAAGGAGTCTCTATGCAACTTGAACAGTGAAGAAAACGGCTTGTTTTCGAAAAAAATATTGCCAGAACTTTATTGCCAAAAGTATAGGTTGCATACACAACATTTTTCTGAATTAGCATCTTAAAAACCAATGAAATTCACAGAAAAAACCATAGGTTTTACACACGTTATAGTTAGGAAGTAGCATTTAAAAAACCTATGAAATTCACTGAAAAAACCATAGGTTTGACACATGTTATAGTTAGCTGGAAATTTTACTGACATAAAACCAATGAAATTCCACGTTATAGTTAGTTGGACTCACTATAACTTGCGCGTGCAATGCACTGCTGATGACGTCACATATTACATCACTCATGACATGGTCAGTGACATCACTCATGACATCACTGATGACACCATCCAGTGAATATGTGTCTTTCTGAAAAATAAATATTAGTGAGTAATGTTTAAATATTTAAATATATATATTAGTGTTTCACTTTGTGTATAAGTGGCTACATGTGTTGGTAAGTAGCTACATGCGTATGTATATGGGTTATTAGATGTTTCTCTTAGTATCAGTATGAGTGTCTATATGGTTTGGTGGGGGTATTACTTAGCACATAGATGCATGAGTGACTGACTCTCTGTTTGTATGTGTTTTGAAGACAGCATATGTGCAGGAGTGTATGGGTGGATGAGTGTGTATATGTGTTTGTTAGTGAGTGAATGACTGTCTCACTAGTGTCTTTATCAGTAACGGCATATGTTTTAATCTAGTATATGTGAATATTGATGTATATAAGTGAGTATATGTGAGAGTAAGAGATTGAAAGAGTTCCTGTTTAAATAAGTATGTGTTTCTATAAGTGATTGTTTAAGAGAATAAATATGTGTAATTTTCAATAGAAGTAAGGTGTAAGTGTGTGTATAACTCTATATTCAAATAAATGGATGTTCAATAGTTTATTTGCACGTGTGAGTATGTGTGTGAGTAACTTTTCGATGATTGTCGGTGTGTAACAGGATGTATAGGTGTATCACTTCATATGATGAGTGAGTATATGTATGAGTGGATGTGTATATAGATGGTAGAATTACTGAATTACTTGTTGTAACGGATATGGGTATCTGCATTTTTTTTTAAATTTCAGTTTCTATTTTTGAATATGTGTTTCAAGGGGTACATTACAGTGAAAGGAGGTCTGTCACTATGTCACAAGGATGGTGTCATCAGTGATGTCATGAGTGATGTCACTGACCATGTATTGAGTGATGTAATATGTGACGTCATCAGCAGTGCATTGCACGCGCAAGTTATAGTGAGTCCAACTAACTATAACGTGGAATTTCATTGGTTTTATGTCAGTAAAATTTCCAGCTAACTATAACATGTGTCAAACCTATGGTTTTTTCAGTGAATTTCATAGGTTTTTTAAATGCTACTTCCTAACTATAACGTGTGTAAAACCTATGGTTTTTTCTGTGAATATATATATATATATATATATATATATATATATATATATTTATATATATATATATATATATATATATATTCACTGAAAAAACCATAGGTTATAGACCATATATAGTTAGGAATTAGCATTTACAAAACCTTATTTTACTCACACAAAACCATTGAAATTCCATATATAGTTAGTTGCACTAACTATATATCGCGCACCTGCAATCCACTGCTGATGATGTCACATATTACATCATTCATGACATGGTCAGTGACATCACTGATGACATCACTGATGACATCTCAAATGACATCACTGATGACATCACTGATGACATCTCATTTGACATTACTGATCACATCACTGATGATATCATCCATGTGATAATACGATGAACCTCTTCAGACTCTAATATAACCTTAGATACAATCAGTGTAAACAGACACTCACAGACTGTCACTCATCCATGGAGTTACTCACACACCTAGTCAGTCATGCAAAGAATCAATCACACCTCCATTTCCTCAACTATACAGTTATACAAACTTTACTTATTCAAACATATACTAACACATATTTACTCTTTTATACAATCCCTGATACAAGTTCACAATGATCCATACAGCCACTCACACATTCACTGGCTCTTATGCACAGTTATTTATATATGTCAACTCTCACATGTACTGTGTTTTACATATGTACTTACTTTTACATGTAGCACTGGGATATCCAATCACTCACCAATACACTCATGCACACAGTCAACCGCCCATACAGCTGTTTCCACATGCACTTTTGAAACCATACATCTAGTGAATCAACTGCTCACACATCTATGCACAGAGTCATACACCTCCCAGCCACCCACACACACACTCAGTCTCCCATACAAATACTTGGGCAACCAATCAATAACCCATATAGTTACTCATATAGCTACTTATCAACACATGCAACAGTTTACAGAACAACAGACATAATGATGCACAAATTAAGACAGTTTAGTCACTAACCCATGCACTCAGTGAGACACATTTAATCACTCACTCATACAGTCAGTCATGCACCTACTAAATCCTTCATCCAGACATTTATACATCCACTCATTCTTCAATATGTAAGACATATTTTAACTTTACAGAAACATACAGTCACTGGATGTTGTCATCAGTGATGTCATCAGTGATGTCATTTGAGATGTCATCAGTGATGTCATCAGTGATGTCACTGACCATGTCATGAATGATGTAATATGTGACATCATCAGCAGTGGATTGCGGGTGCGCGATATATAGTTAGTGCAACTAACTATATATGGAATTTCAATGGTTTTGTGTGAGTAAAATAAGGTTTTGTAAATGCTAATTCCTAACTATATATGGTCTATAACCTATGGTTTTTTCAGTGAATTTTCAAGGTTTTGTAAATGCTAATTCCTAACTATATATGGTCTATAACCTATGGTTTTTTCAGTGAATTTTCGAGGTTTTGTAAATGCTAATTCCTAACTATATATGGTCTATAGCCTATGGTTTTTTCAGTGAATATATATATATATATACATACATACATATATAAACATATATCATCTGTATATCTATATAAATACAAACATAAATGCATGCATACATACACTTATATGCATACAGATGCATGTTATTTACATGAAAGTTGAAAAAACACTAATAAAAGCAAAGCTAAAAAGCCACCTCATTACAAACAGAATGGCTTTAACTTAAACGAGGGCGAGATCTATTGCATTTTCAATGCTTGTTTACTTTGGTTCCATCAAGAAGGCATTCAGATGTGTCACACATTTGCCATAAATTCTGAATGTTAGCACTCTAGTTGCACATTAGATCACTGTAGTAAAGCTACTGCTCACCAGGTACGTCTGCTGCTGGTATTCAAAGTGCATGTTTCAGTCTGCATGTCACAATTTTTTTAATGAAATAGAAGAGGATTTGAGAAGTCACTCAAAATGATCCCTAATTTTTCTTTCTGAAGCACTAATCATACTTTCTATGGCAAAATTAACCCCCTCATGTTGTTCCTTTTTAAATTGAGTGTTTTCAGACTTACCACTTCATTCCAATCAAGATGGCTTCTGGTGTGCCATACTTTTGTCATAAGTAAGACTGTTAGCGCTCTAGTTGTTCTTTAGAACACTCTGGGACATTCTGTCATTGGGCTATACTTGGGGTACATCTGGGTGATATTTGGGCTACATTTAGGCTCTTTTGTCTCTGGTGGCCATCTTGGGAGACTGTATGTCAGAATTTTTTAATGAAATTGAAGAGGGTTTGAGAAGTCACTCAAAATGTGCCCTAATTTTTCTTTCTGCAGCACTAATCATAATTCATATGGCAAAATATACCCTCTCATTTTGTTCCTTTTTAAATTAAATGTTTTAAGAGTTACCACTTTATTCCAATCAAGATGGCTTCAGGTGTGCCATACCTTTGTAATAAGTAGGACTGTTAGCGCTCTAGTTGTTCTTTAGAACACTCTGGGACATTCTGTCATTGGGCTATACTTGGGCTACATCTGGGTGATATTTGGGCTACATTTGGGCTCTTTTGTCTCTGGTGGCCATTTTGGGAGACTGCATGTCAGAATTTTTTAATGAAATAGAAGAGGATTTGAAAAGCCCATCAAAATGTGCCCTAATTTTTCTTTCTGCAGCACTAATAATACCTTCTATTGCATAATATACCCCCTCATTTTGTTCCTTTTTAAATTAAATGTTTTAAGAGTTACCACTTTATTCCCATCACGATGGCTCCAGGTGTGCTATACCTTTGTAATAAGTAGGACTGTTAGCGCTCTAGTTGTTCTTTAGAACACTCTGGACATTCTGTCATTGGGCTACACTTGGGCTACATCTGGGTGATATTTGGGCTACATTTGGGCTCTTTTGTCTCTGGTGGCCATTTTGGGAGACTGCATGTCAGAATGTTTTAATGAAATAGAAAAGGATTTGAGAAGTCACTCAAAATGTGCCCTAATTTTTCATTCTGCAGCACTAATCATACTTTCTATGGCAAAATATACCCCCTCGTGTTGTTTCTTTTTAAATTAAATGTTTTAAGAGTTACCACTTTATTCCAATCAAGATGGCTTCAGGTGTGCCATACCTTTGTAATAAGTAGGACTGTTAGCGCTCTAGTTGTTCTTTAGAACACTCTGGGACATTCTGTCATTGGGCTATACTTGGGCTACATCTGGGTGATATTTGGGCTACATTTGGGCTCTTTTGTCTCTGGTGGCCATTTTGGGAGACTGCATGTCAGAATGTTTTAATGAAATAGAAAAGGATTTGAGAAGTCACTCAAAATGTGCCCTAATTTTTCATTCTGCAGCACTAATCATACTTTCTATGGCAAAATATACCCCCTCATGTTGTTTCTTTTTAAATTAAATGTTTTAAGAGTTACCACTTTATTCCAATCCAGATGGCTTCAGGTGTGCCATACCTTTGTAATAAGTAGGACTGTTAGCGCTCTAGTTGTTCTTTAGAACACTCTAGGAGGCTGCAGTAGAACACAAAGGAATCAACTGACAGTCTCTGTCCTTGTTGGATGTACATGTTTTACTGAGAATGTCAGACTTCATTTTCACATGACTGAGAAAGATAATGTGAATTTACAGAAAATATGCTTTCAGTTTAGCTTATAGATCCCCTTCCAAACCACTGTGGGAAAATCATGAGATATTAGTTTTCTTTCAAACAATATTCATGATATCACAGCAGAAGGTTTTTTCACATGGTAAAATCACCTTAGAACCCACCACAATTCCTAAAACGAGTATGGCACCATCAACAAATGATTTATAATGTAACTAAAGTCCTAAAACCCTCTATTAACTACAATGCTTTTTAATGAGGTGCTATCATGTATATTGGTCCCAAGATGGCTGCCAACACTTCTTGGATGAAGTGCTGACAGCCAATCAGATCAGATGTGTGGTTAGGCTCCGCCCAGATATATATCTTTTTATGAACCTAAATTACTCAAAATCCACTGGAGCACATATATTGAGACCTAGCAAAGGCACATCGGGCTAACAGTCCCTACAATTTTGCCAAGTTTCGTGCAAATCCATTCAGCCGTTCGAGCTAAAAGTGAGGCCAACCGCCCTATGGAAATTAACATGGGAAAAACTCGTTTTGGGACCCCCTTTTTTCTCGGCCCCCCCTTGATGAAACCCCCCCAAAATGTCAGGGGCTGCTCAGAAACAAAATGTTCCATTTTCCTGAAAATTTCAGCCAATTCCGTCCACAAACGCCAAAGTTATTAGACATAGAATTTTCAAAAGTCCCATAGAGAAAAAATCCTAACTATATATACCTACTGGCGACCGCCAGTAGGTAATATATATATATATATACATACATGAGGATGTGAATAAACAACATCTCTCAGAAACTGTGTAATATTTTTCTTGCAGAACAATACTAAAGAATGTTCTTTTTCTAAATATACATTTACCAGGACCCTATTTCTTGCAACGTATTAAAAAGCAATCAAAGACATGGAGTTCTGCTGACCTGAGCAGGCCACAATCTATGTGATTGCTGTGATTCCCACAGAGTCACAAATTGCAATATACCTCATTAATATTAACAAGGTACGTCAATATGTGACCCCACTAGGAATCACTATTTGAAAATATATTCTGTAGTACATTAGGAATTGCGATTTCAAATTGCGATTCGGTCAGTATTGCAATTGGAAATCTTTATTCCTAATTTCTGTACATATGGCCCCATAAATCCAACTCATATCATACCCATTATGTATTCTAGTAAATAAAAATAATTTATAAGTAGCAAAACAAGCAAAGTGCTTTTACAATTGCAATGCACTCTAGTCTGCACTCAATGTGATCAGAGGAAGACATCTGCCTCTCTCTGCACATCAGTGACAAGCTATCTGTGAGCCATCTACAGCCTTATCTTAGCACAAGGTTGCATTACTTTCATTAGAAAACCACTTTCTAAAATGTCCGCTATGTAACCTTAAAGCTGTACAAACTTTCCATTGGCAGAGATGATTTCTTACCACTGGTGTCCGCTCAATGCTTCCCTGAAGCATATGGCATTGTTGAGCGCGGACTGAGTGGATCTTAGCGGTCACTGCCTGCCAAAGCACCCTGTGTAAGGGCCAAGGAGGTGCTGATATGCTGCGCCAGTCACCTACGCAAAATTATAAAACTCTGCAAAACTCCTATTGGCTTAACAATAAAGTAAAGCACTCTTCAAACAAGAAATGGATGAAGGGGGCTGGCAAAGCTCACTCTCTCTCCATATTGTTCACAAAAGAACGTGGTTGTTCCGGGCCTGAAAGAGAGCATTGAAGGATTATATTCCATAAATATATTGTTAAATTCCAATAGATTATGTCCAGAGTGGTCTGAAAAAAAGGACATGTTTAAGTTGATCTAAAATATAAATAAAAAAAAATACCTTTGCATGAAGATACACCAAAACCCCAAGGATAAGGTAAAGGGTATAAGAAACCAACATTTTCTCTGCTGCGTGTCCCTATTATTTCAAATGTTGGATATCTGAAACTCACCTCTGTGCTACTGTACTTGGACTACATAAGATTGTATCTGCAGGCAAAAAGAAACAGTACTTTTTTGATAGCTGACTTTGCCAAAATGTGGTATGAACCTTAATTCTTATTAGTACTGAAAAGATATACTTGTCCCAAAAAGCAATATGTGGACTCAATGACGAAGCAAGCTACTGGGAACTCTAGTACTTGACTAGGAGGGGTTAGAGAGACAATCATCAATAGGTGTAAGTCGATTCCATCATGGGTTCTCTTGTTTGCCCTTTAGCTAGAGGAATGAACCACTCTGAAATCACAGTCTGTATAAATTAAGAAAACAAGTGAATACAGATTAAATCGAAGTCATCTTACTGAAGCTGGAGCTTAAACAAAGAGTTTTCATAAGTGCCCAGAAGGTATCCAAGACGAAGATATTTTGACCTATCAGCCATGCTCTTGTATTCCTGGATCCAGTATGTTTAATGCAAGTGGGACTTTACTTGGTTAAAAAAAGGCCGGTAAAATCACTAGAATCAATAAGTCCCCCTAGGGTAAGACGGTGTATGGATCGAATTAGCCTAAGATGTTGCTCACCCTTAGAAAATATTCATGCAAGCAATTTAAAGGAATGGCTTGAACATCTTGATGCTTTAAACAGGAGGTTAAGAGAAGTGCCCACAAGTGCAACCCATCGTTGGTGCTAGGATAACTCTGGTTCATGAAATTGCTTTTTGAGCAACAAATTCTGACCTCTGTCGAACAGGTGAGAACTCATCTGATTCACAAAACTGTGAAAAATGGGTGGGCAGGGAGTAATCTTGTCCTGGAATTCCGTTCCACTTAAATCTTCAACACTAAAAGTCATATAGGTCCAAGTACAAAAACATCACCACCAGGGGTCTTATACTGCAGAGCAAGAAATTTCTTCTCTGACTCCATGGCCAAACACAAGAACTGACCAAAAGCAACTAGCTATGACTGGTCAGGTATGAAACAAAGGTTGGTCATTGCATGAGAAAGTCAGCTCAAAAGATATTATACCTTTTCGAAATATACAAATATGAGCATTCAATGACCTGATCTGAAGAGATCAGTTCTTCTTTACGTGCAGTTCAGCCCTCACCCTCCCCGCCCACATTTGACATACGCAGGCATCATGACAAGGAGCATCCGCCATGCTTACTGTTAACATAAAGACTTCTTTGGACCTGCTCTACACCTAGCTATATGGATCTTTGTACCAGAACAAAGGATATGCCACATTATAAGCCACACATTAAATATACTGTATGGTTCAACCTCTGCCCACACCAGTGGTGTCACTTGTTAACCTGATTTTAACCCCTTGCTGTTTACTGATAAATATTTCTATCAATGCACAGCAAATTTATAAAACAAAACTGTTTTCCAGCCCTACAAAGATTAACAGACCATTGAAATAAACCTTATTTCCTATAGGAGGGTGAAACTCTTTTAAACTTGTCTGGGGCCTCAGGTAAAAAAATAAAATCGAGACTAATAGTTGATTCTGATATTCTGGTTCTTTTTTAGATTTTCTGGGAATAGCCATTATGTTCTTTACCTTTTGGGCTGGCTTATCAGTCCTTCCTTCTGGGTTTATGGTCTATCCTCTTCCCAACTACAAAATGATGAGCCAGGGACACCTTAGGAAAAACAGATTAAGTTTGGTGCATGACCAACGAAAATAGGGGCCCCCTGAAAAGGCGAATATAGGGCAGACAAGCAGGGGAGTCCAGAACAATTAAGCACAAAAGCGATCTGCCCAAACTGGTGAGAATAATGGCTCTAGTAGAGTCCCAAGTTTATGTCATCAGTAATGAGCCCACTAGACCAGCTGAAATCATAACATCCAAAACAAATAAGTGTAGGAAACAGATTCCATGTTTATTCAATGTTTACATATATAAATTAGAACATTGGTTTAGAGCATAATTACATTAACATAATAATTAATCAACGCATTCAACCCAAATCTCACACATCCCTTCAGTCAGTCGTATCCAATTCACACATACTCACACATTCTTCATTCATCCAAATCACATCACACTTCAAATGCCAGTTGTTAAAGATGTATCCAGTCCTGCGGAGTCTCAAGAAGAAATCTAGACTAGATGGCAAAATGGCGAGACAATCTTGAGGCGCCAACGTGTGTTTCGGTGTTCGGACAGATCTAGGGCCACACCTTCATCAGGGCACAGAGTAGAAGGGAGGGGGACAACAGCATAAATCTGCAACAATAAAAAATTCAACATTTATGTATTTCAACTTATTTACACTTTGCCCATAAAGGTTAATATCATACTTGATGCAGAGTCCATATTTCTCATCAAATAAATCTGGTCTTGTGTATTGGGCTTAAGACTGGGAAATAACAATACTTAAAAGGATTCAATCAAGAAAGAACCGGGAACCAGGACACTTTGGTGCATGAACGTGTCATTCTTGGCTCTGCAGGAGCTCATATACAACAAAGTGAGGGGCATATGTACAAGGAAACACGGCTGCGTGGTGCTGTGAGCAATTTAGCAGCGCTGCCGCATTTAAAAAACTCAGGGATGCACCATAATCACAAGAATACAGCGCACCCCTGTGTTTTCCCTTGGGCTGAAAACTGTGTGAAAGGGTGCCATATTTGCATGGCTTAACGGTGCTTTGTAAAGTGGCCTAAAGCCGCTTTGTAAATATGGTGCCAGGCATTGCACCGCTGCAACATCGAAAGCAGTGACATTCTGGTGGTGCAATCACCTTGTAAATATGCCCCTAGGTATTTACTCTTTCTCCCACTTCGACTGTTGAGACTGGAATATCCTGCACAATTTAACACAAAAAGATGGTGCAGCTCCTCATCTGGAGGGAATTAGGCTGTACAACGGGACTGGTGAGTCGACCAGATGAATCCACGGGGATCCGAGTGAACAGACATGAATGCCCTCACATACCGAGAAGGCCCTTTACACCAACATCCTGCAAGATGCCACCATCGCAGTAATTGAGACATGCCTCCTCGCAGAGACATGGACATCTACCACCTGGGTGGGCTTTATTATAGAATGTGCTACAATTGCATTGAAAGAAAATATTTTCCAATTCCAAGATCAACTGTTCCATCAAATTCAAGGTATTTCAATGGGGAGCACCTTCGCTCCTAGCCTGGCCTTCCTTTATATGGCTGACTGTGCAAGACAATTTATCTCTATTGATACAAACTCATACAGCATCAATATCAGTTACTACATAGATGATATTATCATCTTTTGAAATGGCGATATTGATTTTTGCAAGGATTTCTTCACTTGTATCAAATGATTACCTGAGATGAATTCCATTTCTTGGACCTCAAGATCTCAATCAACAATGAGAGGCTTTCAACTACCACTTATAAGAAAAGAATAGACTGCAACAGCCTGTTGATCTACAACAGACACCATCCTAAGGTGCTTTGCGATAACCTTTCATAAGGGCAGTTTCTCCGTCTTCATCGCAACTGCAGTACCACCAAGGACTACGATCAACAGGACACAGCACAGAGTGACAAACTCAGAGCCCTCACCTACCCACCTAAAATAGTGAACAAGGCTCACCAGAGGCCTAAAAATAGCAGAGAAGCCTTCCTAGAACTGAGGGTCAAACAGAATGACGGCATTATCACATGGGTCACCACATTTACACCTAACTCCAAACGTTTACAGAAAATTATACGGAAACATTGGACCATACTGTATTCAAGGACTTTCAACATCTCTCCACCATGCTTTGTGTTCAAGCACACCCATAACTTATGAGATCTTCTAGTACCAGACTCTAGCAGCACTGAGATCAGATCAGCACACATTATGGAACTTCCATCTATCACAGGACATTTTCCCTGTGGTTCATGTGGGATCTATCACCTCACAGAGACATCCAAAGAGATCACACTGGATGACACATATGCTAGGACAAAAGGGGCTACTTAAACTGTTGTGTAGTTCCTATAAACCTGAATAGGATCTGCGCGTTTAGACAACACACACTGCAGGATTGGTGTCTAGACTGATTCCGGACACCCCCCACCGGGTATGTTTGCCTGTATACCAGCTAGCTCACTGTGCCACTGTAAACTCCTCTTACCAAGGACAGAATGGTTCTTGGCAACTATTGAACATGACAACTCTGTCCCATCAGGGATCGTGGAAACAGTACAGGACTTTTTGCTCAATCACTCGTGCTCACTTCGTCTCAGAGAAATACACAGAATAAACGGTGGGGACGTTTTTCAATAAACATTTATTGAACCAGCGTCATTCTAATAAAAAATAGGTGTGCTGAAACAACCATAAGACAGAAACAGATAAAAATAATTGTAAGCACCAATAGAGTAAAAGGATGGTAAATTCCTACCATAATGCTAAGACAATGAATACAGTCAAGTATAAAAATACATGACAGTAATAATGCGTACTCCTACGATGTGACTCTAACTAGATTTACCTAAGTGTACCTAGTATGCATATAGGTGTGGAGCCAAGAATCCCCCTAGGTGAAACCCCATTACCTTGATTGAGAGACTATGGGACCCCGTTCTAGTCTCGAGATGGATACTCGTGAGGGAAGACAGACAACTGCGAGCTGCAGTGTCTACGTGCAGGAACCTGAGCGTCTCGCGTCAGTGTGTCAGCATGGAAGTCCATTTCTCCTCTCCCTGTCTCAGCAAAGATATAGTGTTTATTTACCCAAAGCGGTACCCTCTGGGGATATACTTCACTGTGTCATATCGGACTAGGATGATGGAAGGAATGACCCTTATACATAGTTACTATGCAGGAAATGGTAGTCCTGTTAGATTTCAAGAATCCTCATGCATAATGAATGAGGCTAGTTTTCAGAGAAAACCCCATGTCGTTTAGGCATTACCATAACTAGGTAAAAGGTCAGTACCAAGATACATTTTGTAGAGTAATGGCAGGGGAAATATAGGTGAAAGGTCTGGTTGCTACCTGAGCCTATATCAGGCACCTGTATGAAATATAACACAACTGCAACACCAAAGATTATGTAGAGCTCATTCACTGCCCCTGTATGCTCCTTTGCGTGGAAAGACCCCCAGAATTGTCAAAATGAGAATTATTGAGCATTGCAGTAATATTCTGTGCAAATGCAGAAAAACCAAATTGAGCACCCCCTTTTTGGAAGCTAACCACACACCTGAAAACCTGAAATGGACCAGCCTGGAGGCAAATACCCATTGAAACAAACAAACTTTGTTCCTCAAAGAACAGCAGTGGGTCTGTCACCTTTCCACCCACACCGTGGGGCTAATTTATGAAATACCCTGGGATAAACTACACAATCATGTCATATGATCGTGGTGCCCCTCCTTCTATATCTAATGCAATGGCAGTCCACATTGCTCACTATTCTTTTGGCTGTAGCCCACATGAGGTAACATGACAACATGCAGTTTACATGTCTAATGACATGTTTATTATATGTTGTCTGAGGACACACTATCGAACCTCCTGAGCATGTCACACTGCCTTTATTTGGGGAACCTCCATCAAATTTGCACCATGGGCCTGTGTACCACACTCACCTCCCTTCGTGATTGAGATGCTTCTTATCATACCCCTCTACCACCCCCTCCAAATGGGAATGTACGCAGGAGCTGGGTCACTTCCAACCCCATTCTTTCACATTGCCAAGTATACTTCATTTAAAGAATATACTCTACATCAGCCCTTGTGTTTGTTCACTGAGCTGTTGGATCGCTTCCCTACTCCAGGTTTCCACATTGCCTGAATACTCTCTAGTGCATTGATACCTGCTTAAACTGCTAGTACATTCCCAACATGGCCACCAACTTTGCAGCCAGTATTGTCTAGCGGCACACTCTGCTACTTTTCTATATCGGCGCATGCCTTGCTCACACACATGCACGTCATTCAATACTCAGCTGCTCATTACCAGCTCTTCCATATGAAAATATGAGGTTGATCATTCTATTAAGTTTTTCTTTACAGAAAAGTAACAGGGTTCAATTAGACATGAAGCAATTGAGACAATGTGTTCTTCAGGAATTCAGTTGCGCATGACACAATAAATAAAATACATTTGTAAATGGAGTAAAACTGAAAAATTTGAGAACAAATAGGCAAGAAAACGTTAAAAGAAAAATATGGAACCTTGGCTGGTATGGGAAAAGAATGAACAGAATGAGGAAGGAGCTTCAACTTATCCGTTGAGAGAAAAAAGGAAGAAATGTATGTTCATGTGCCTTGGAATAGAGGAGGTCATGCAGCTTGTATTAACAATTTCCCAAAATTGAGAGACAAACCTGTGCAGTGGTATACTCAAGTTGACAGATTTGTGAACAGTTCAAAAGTGCTACGGACTGATTTGAATACATGCTTTGATATTTTAGTACTGAGTGATTTATGGGCTGAGTGTAAGACTGGTGTACAATGACCATGTGAGGAACCAGCTAGAATGGCATGCACTAATGCGCCATCTCCTGTAGTAATGGAAATATATGAAGTAGTGATTAATTTCCTGAAAGGCAGAGTGCCTCCGAAAGATCTTGATTGGTTGAAAAGTAATAGAACGACACAAGAAGCAAAAGAATCAGTTCATGAGTACTATGGGCAGTTGTTGCAGGTGTTTCAGCAGCACAGCGGAAGAGAATGCCCTGATGAGAAGACATGGGAATTTGTGTGTTTGTTCTAGGAGTGAGATTGAGATCAGTTCACATATAACCTATAGTTTAATCTGCTGGCAGAATATATCACATGATGAGATCCTGAGGTATGCGAAACATTGCAGTCATGAAAAAGAAATGAAATAGAAGAAGATTAAGGAGAAATTTATGCTGGAGCAAATTAAATTTGCAAAGAAGGATTTTCAGAATCGTTCTTTTGCAGGAAATCATGTTGTTGCCACACATGTGGGTTTTCAGGGAAATCCAGGAGGGTTAGGTTTTGCACAAGGGAGAGGCAGAGGTGTTCCAATTGATCCAGGTTCAAGAATGGATGATGTAATGTTGAAGAAGATGACTCACGTTTGTAACAGGGTCAGGCATTGGAAGAGGGAGTGTACATTAAAATCTGATAATGCAAATGGGATTGAGCAAATGCAGAAGGGAGTGTAGATGCAAAATATACCAGTTGAACAAATGCAAGTGCCAATGCAAAAACAAATTATGATGATGCATGTCCAATAAGCTCAAATGGTCCCTCAGAATGTGGGAAAACCAATATTTAATTTGAACCAGATGCCAAAGCATAATAAAAATATTTTTTGAAATGTGAATCAAAATAAATTTCAGCAATACCCTAGCACAAATCAGAGTGCTTTTCAGCAAATTCCTATTTTCGATAATGATGGCTTAGGCTCTGATACGTCTCAATGACATTGCCTGAGGAGGGAGGAAGACTGTGTACTTGGCGCAGTCTTAGAGGTAGACCCGAGTGGTCCATTTGTAGAAGGTTAGGTGAATGGCCACCTCATATCTTTCCTTATAGATACGGGTGCTACCAGGTCCACTGTTAGAACTGTAGAATGCCCAGACCTACCCATCACAGGAAAAAAGATCCAAGTTGCAGGAGTTTCAAATAAACAAGTTTCCAGTCCAGTTGCAGAGAAGTTCCCTGTAAAAATAGGCTAATTTGAAAAAACATCATCAATTTGTTGTTTGGAACACAAGCCAGAAAATCTATTAGGGAGAAATTTATTGTGGAAGTTAAATTATACAATTTACTGCACACCAGATGGTGTGGAGTTCAGACGCATGATGAAGATGTAGAATTTAATACGGCTCAGCAAAAGACAGTTGCAGGATTGTTTCCATTAATGGCCATTGAGAAATTACCCTCTGACTACAGGGAAACTGTGAATCAAGAAAAATTGGATTTTCACAGGGAAAGACATTGAACTGATTAAAGGAGTAGAACCAGCCTGAATTTTCTTAAAGGCAAATGCAGTATACCCAAGAACACCACCATACTGACTCCAGAAACCATTGCAGAAATAATGCCTGAAATAGAGGACAGGATACAGAAAGGATTTTTGAGGGAATTGATTGGAAGTCCATGTAACTCTATGATCATGGGTTTACAAAAACCCAATGGAAAGTATTGAATTGTGCAGGATCTTAGGAAAATTCACAGCATAGTTGTTCCATGTTGTCCCATGGTACCGAATCCAGACATAATACTATTTCAAATTCCTTGTACTGCAGAATGGTTTATTGTCATTGATCTTTGTCAGTCTTTCTTCTTAGTGCTATTACACGAAGATAGCTTTTTTCATTTATTTTTCAGCAGAGTATTTTGACATGGTGCTGAGTCCCCCAAGGTTATGCATAGAGTCCATAGAAAATAATCTAGCATCATTACAAATGCCCTACAGATCAGTCCTCGTGCAGTACATAGATGATCTACTTGTAGCATTCGTAACACAAGAAGCTTGTAAACAAGATTCGATTGCTCTGTTGAATCACTTGGCCGAAATTTGACATAAAGTGTCATCATGTAAAATGCGGTACTGTCAAAAAGAAGTTTAATACCTGGGACACATAATTGAGAAGGAAGCTAGAAATGTTTCACCAGAGAGAGTGGAAACAATTCTTCAGACTAATCCACCCCGGCACAAAAGAAGTCAGGGTGCTTCTGGAAAAGGTTGAGTACTGTAGACTGTGGATACCATACTTTTTCCCTAGTGGCAAAGCTGTTACCAAGGCTGACACACAAAGATGTGTCTGATTTGCTTCCTTGGGACAACAAGTGCTTAAAAGCCTTCCTAGAGTGGAAAGAAAATGGTTGTTGTGCCCCAGCACTAGGAATGCCAGATTACAGTAAAGATTTTCCCTTATTGTGCAGTGAGAGGGAGGGCCGCATTCTCTCAGTGCTGACTCAAACACATGGTGATGCTTGGAATCCTGTGGCATACTTCTCGACTACCCTTGGACCTGTTGCCATAGGTCTGCCCAGCTGCCTTAAAGCGGCTGTTTCAGCTTGTGCTGGCAAAGAATGAGAGCATAGTGATGGGATATCCTTTAACTGTAATGGTCCCACACTCTGTGGAGCTTCTACTGACATGAATGAAAATCATCAGACAGTGTAGTTTTGAAAAGTCGTCAAATTGTCAATCCAGCAACGTTATTGCCAGTTAATGATACTGTTTGTGACGAAATTCAACATGAGTGCCTAGATGTCACGGATTTATACTTCAAGCCTAGACCTGATAATAAGGATTAACCCCCTGGTTGAGCCCAATCATGTAATTTTTGTTGATGGCTCATGCCTGAGAAATAATGAGAGAACCTTGAGAGCAGCATACTCTGTGTATACAATAAATGATATTGCTGAAGCTTCGTGGCTTCAAGGGGTTACCACAGCACAAATTGCAGGCAGAGTTTGACTGCACAAATGACAGTGGCTATATTTACTAGTACTACTACAGTACTAGTTTGTAATTCCGAATGACAAGATACTTTCATGGCTTCATGGTGAGGCTCTTCCAACAGAATTGGTTTAATCCCAGATTCAGGATACTTGCAGAAGTGTGTCACTGGTGTGTGACATGTTAGCAAATGTATGAAGAGAAAAGAACACATGTTACACTGAGCCACATAGGGGGATCAGGTGGACCTTTTAACAGAATGCAAATGGAGTTCATCAAAATGCCTATTTGCAATGGGCTTGTGGAAAAAGGTAGGACCGATGACCTTTTTCAAAGTTGCCCGGCGCTAACTGCCTCTAATACCACTCAAGTTACCAAACATAGAGGCAGGCGCTGGAGACTGGAAGGCAGGAAACAGAAGTTTTATTCCGACGGAGCAGAACACATCAATTCAGACAACAGGGTATCTTCTCGAGGTGCTCTAACCGCATCTCTGAGGCCTGGCCTCTTATACACAGGTTTATGATCTTTATTACAGTTTATTGCATGTGGCACATTCTTGCAAATACTTTGAAGTACGGAAAGGCATCCTCGGAATCCCCGCTTCAGGCCCGTTCCCACACACATTTACAGTAGAAGTCCCCAACCTGGTCACAACAGGTGACGATTGTCGCGCAGCTGGACATTCCGCCGATTCCCGGATTGCATGTGGTCGATCGGGTCTCATGGGGTCAGGCCTTTGATCACCTCGTGGATCCTTTGATGGGAGAAGCTTCCTACTGTATGTGGGCAATAAACAGCATCCGCAAGGCCAGGTGGCGGCCTGGGAACGAGCAGGACAATCGGGCATAGAGGAAAGGGGGGTTTTATCAAAGGACCCGGGATCATGAAAGGAGTGGAGGGAGGTGTCGAGCTGGGAACAGGATGGGGTTCCGAGGCAGGGTTGCGCTGAAGAGGGGTATATGGCCCAAGCATGTGAGAGTGGGGGCTGTCAGCGCGCGGGGGATGCCTGCGAGGTCAGGAGAGAGAGAGGGAGACGCGCTGGCTGTCGGCGATGGGCAGAGAGGCCATGGTATTTAAAATGGCTCCCGCTTACGCGCACAAATGGACTCAAAAAGGGGGCAACAATTCTTCAGAATAATCCACCTCGGCACAAAAGAAGTCAGGGTGCTTCTGGAAAAGGTTGACTACTGTAGACTGTGGATACCATACTTTTTCCCTAGTGGCAAAGCTGTTACCAAGGCTGACACACAAAGATGTGTCTGATTTGCTTCCTTGGGACAACAAGTGCTTGAAAGCCTTCCTAGAGTGGAAAGAAAATGGTTGTTGTGCCCCAGCACTAAGAATGCCAGATTACAGTAAAGATTTTCCCTTATTGTGCAGTGAGAGGGAGGGCCGCATTCTCTCAGTGCTGACTCAAACACATAGTGATGCTTGGAATCCTGTGGCATACTTCTCGACTACCCTTGGACCTGTTGCCATAGGTCTGCCCAGCTGCCTTAAAGCGGCCGCTTCAGCTTGTGCTGGCAAAGAATGAGAGTATAGTGATGGGATATCCTTTAACTGTAATGGTCCCACACTCTGTGGAGCTTCTACTGACATGAATGAAAATCATCAGACAGTGTAGTTTTGAAAAGTCGTCAAATTGTCAATCCAGCAACGTTATTGCCAGTTAATGATACTGTTTGTGACGAAATTCAACATGAGTGCCTAGATGTCACAGATTTATACATCAAGCCTAGACCTGATAATAAGGATTAACCCCCTGGTTGAGCCCAATCATGTAATTTATGTTGATGGCTCATACCAGAGAAATAATGAGAGAACCCTGAGAGCAGCATACTCTGTGTATACAATAAATGATATTGCTGAAGCTTTGTGGCTTCAAGGGGTTACCACAGCACAAATTGCAGGCAGAGTTTCACTGCACAAATGACAGTGGCTATATTTACTAGTACTACTACAGTACTAGTTTGTAATTCCGAATGACAAGATACTTTCATGGCTTCATGGTGAGGCTCTTCCAACATAATTGGTTTAATCCCAGATTCAGGATACTTGCAGAAGAGTGTCACTGGTGTGTGACATGTTAGCAAATGTATGAAGAGAAAAGAACACATGTTACACTGAGCCACATAGGGGGATCAGGTGGACCTTTTAACAGAATGCAAATGGACTTCATCAAAATGCCTATTTGCAATGGGCTGACATATGTCCTTCTCATAGTATGTTTTTTCTCAAGATGTGTGAAGGCCTACCCAACCAGGAGAAATGACAGTCTCACAGTAGCAAAACTGTTATTACAAGGACTGAGTCCCAGGTGAGGAATGTCGGTTTCTCCGGAATCAGATAGGGGACCCACTTTAACAAAGAGGCCCTGGAGATGATTTGCACAACATTACAAATTGAGCAAAGACTATGTTTCAGCTATTGACCTTAGGCTTCAGGTATTGTTTAACAGACACATGTGATTATCAAGTTTCGACTAGCTAAAATCTGTGCTTCAACATCACTGAAATGGCTGCATGCTTTACCTTTGGTGCTGATGAGTATTCAAAGTATTCCTAATAGGAATACTGGTTTATCGCTCCATGAGATTCTGATTCTGCTTGCTGTAATTGCAAATGCACTCTTGAATATCACAGATTATATGATACTCAATCACTTCAAAGGATTGGTTGAAGTGGTCCATTTTGTTTCTTACCAGATTGCAGCTGCCACTAAAGATCCGCATCAAGAACAGTGCCATGGCCTCAATCAAGGAGATCGGGTCATGATCAAGAAGCACGTTAGGAAGAATTGCATGGAACCAAGATGGAAAGGCCCCATCCAGGTAATTTTAGTAATTAACACTGCTGTTAAATGTGCCAGAGTTCACAATTGGGTGCACATATCCCACACCAAGAAGGTGAGACATCCCGAAGACTAAATTGTGCTCTTTCATCTTGAAGGAAGAGCATTGGTGATTGCACCACCCCCATTAGCTGAGAGACAGCAAAGAGCAGTGTGACAGAGAACACAACAAGGAGAAGAAAAGGGTGAAAATTCACAGACTGCAACACAAATCTAAGTACCTGTTGTTTCACAGAATGTCATTGAAGACTGTAGTCAAGGAAGACTGAAAAAGAGTATATCAGCTGAGCAGATTCCAACAACTATACCTGAGGAGACAGAGTCAAGCGATGAAAGTGATACAAAGAGAGATCATCCAAAACTGGAAAGATAAAAAAGAGCAAGAGTGTCTTGTCGGAGGTATTCAGAACCCGAGTGGTCTTAAGAGGACCAAGTACTGAATTTCACAATAGATGATTTGTGTGATGTGAGATCCAAACAAGAAGTTACATATTATCACATACTGCTATCACATGGAATAACATGTAATATACTGCTTTCTCTTGTAAATAGATGCAAACATTTTGATTTTTTTACTCTGTGGCTTAATTTTGTGAAGTTGAACACCCCCAAGTAAAAGAAATGGACACAGCTTGGTACTATATTATGCCACACAGACCTATAGATAGTGTTAAGACTTACCAAAACAATTTAACCTGCTTGATGAGACCACAAGAACAAAATTCATTCGGACTTTAGAGGTGAGAAATACTAACTTGCCACATAGTAAATATGAACACAATGATGTTTTGAAAAATATTTGGAAGAAAGAAGAAGATGGATTTAGAAAGACAGATTAGACAGTCAACATAAAGGGAAAATCTGCATTTACAGAAGGATGCACAAGAGAACCAGACATGTAGAAATTAGTAGTTGTGAGTGCACATTTGAATTAATGGGAGGAACATAGCAAAATGTACAGGGAGAGGAATCTGCCATTCCAGGAGTTTCTTTTGTTTGTGGACAGAATGCTTACTTTCTGCTGCCTGCTGGCTTAGAGGGTATATGCTTTTTAGCTGTGCTATTTCCTAAAATCTGCGGGAGTCATTAAATGATGAGAAGATTAGAAAACTGTCAACTGTTGTCGACAAGCTGGTAACAAGTACTTCTGGAGCTTTATTAGTAGTAAACACTGAGCTTGTAGTAATATGATCAATTGTTTTGTAAGATCGTCTAGCTTTGCACAATTTACTTGCACAAAAAACATGGAGTCTGCAAGATGCTTAAATTAACTCATTGTTGCCCATACATACCTGATGAAAGTAAGAAAATAGAGGGATTTGAAAAGAACAATTCAAACTTGAAACCTGAATTAGAGGAAATGGAAACACCCAGTGTTTTTAAAAAAAAATGGAGAGGTATTCATATAATTGTGAATTGGATTACACCTGCAAGAGGAGGTATTTTGAAAGCTATACATATGCCAATACTAATAATAGGGCTTTGTTTGTTATGCCTGTTTACTTTATTTAAAGGTTGCAGATTTTACTTACACAAGAAAAAGAGCAGAGAAAGAAATATACAAATTTAAAAGGATTTACATTTAAATGACCTTATGAATGATGACTATCAAAAGTAATTAAAATTCCAAAGTTTAAATGTGTAAACTGCAATAGGCAGTCATAGCTATGTGTGTAGGCCCTCGAAATGCAAAGAAACAAGCTTTCTTTAACAAGAAGTGAACCAAATATTGCTGAACAGTGCACAATATGAGTCAGAAGTCTGGCAATATTGTGAAATGCTTAGAAATGTTTGTCATAACTGTAGAATGTTCCAGTTCCAATTAAATGTATTATTTTAACAAAGCAATATATTGTTTGTAATGATTAAACTTCCAATTCTTAGTTTATTTTACAAAATGCCTGAATAGAATAGTTGCATATTTAAAACTATTTTACTTGTTCAAATTAATGAAATGCAGTACTAAACCATATGTTTGCAAAGATAATGTTTCTTCTCATTGTGTATTCAGTGAAAGATTTATTTTAGAAGGCCAACTTGCAATTGATGCATATGGGAACTGAGGCTTATGTTTCCAGAACTTAACTTTGTAGGAAAGTCTGTAGCTAACTGGTGATAAGGCTTTACAATCTTCATGTATTTTCAAGGGAAATAAAAAATGAAACCTGCTCAAAGAGGAGAGCTGTCTTTTGATTGGACCAGAAAGGAAGAAGCTTCACACAATGCCTGCAACATGTATTCATGTCTTTTATATTAGTGTGTATCAGTCAATGTCTATTTGGACGCCTTTTTGCATGCTTTTCCATGTTCTTTTCCCAACACTTTTTTAACTTACCTTCTGATTGGTTGTGCTACTGCTGCTTCTGTTTATCTTACTTCATTTTGAGGTTTTATATTTACAGATTGCTACTGCAACTGTAGAATCACTTACTTGATTACTGAGACTCGGCTGAGTTTCATGAACTGCCCTTTATGGGAAGCACTGCTGCTTAAAAGATTTGGCTTTGAGTTGTATGCTCCTTTTATCTCGCTCTTTTCCTTTGAACTTGAACTCTTTATGGGAGCTATTAACTGAAATTCTAGCCTAAACTTTGGAATAAGGTATATTCCTTTATGGAACGCCTCAGCCAGGCTCATATTAGACATCCCACGCAACGAACACATCTCTGGTCACCTTAAAGACCTCCACTGGCTACCCGTCAATAAGAGGATCACTTTCCGACTGCTAACCCACGCACACAAATCACTCTACGACATCGGACCAGATTGCCTCAACTCTCGACTGTCCTTCTACACCCCCTCCCGCCAACTTCGCTCTTCCAGCCAAGCCTTCGCCACTGTACCTCGCATCAACAAGACCACCATGGGAGGCAGATCCTTTTCATACCTGGCTGCCAAAACTTGGAACTCACTCCCCGCTTACCTTCGCCTCACCCAGAATCACCTAGCGTTCAGAAAGCACCTTAAAACGTGGATATTTGACAAATAATCCTCCTCCCCTTCCTAAGCGCCTTGAAACCCTCTGGGTATGTAGTGCGCTATACAAATTTTATGACTTGACTTGACTTGGAACATGCTCGATGCATTATTTTGCCTTTTTGATTTTCACCAAACGTTTTCATGAGATTTCTGTAAACTTACTAAAGATTTATTGACGAATAAAGAATAAAAAACAATTACTAATCTCTTAATTCAGTGACCAAGATCTATCACTTAGAAGAGAAGTGACTGGTGTCGGAAATGGGGCTCAACTCTATTAGTGAAGGCAATTAAAACGGCGAACCATATTATTACATTTTGGGCCCAGTCACGCTATCACTTATGTAACCTGACTTTTATTTTGGCCCTGGCATCAGTATAGTCTAAGTATGTGTCCATAGGCATTTACCTTCCCTTGACTTATCCTGTGTATAGTTCATAAAGTACTGGTGCCAATATATCATGTTTTGGAAAGTCCAATAGTGTAACCAGACTTTTTTATCTTTTCCACTGAGATTGAATCTTACTGGCCTCACTTGTGTAAACCTCTGAAGTTATGTGTATGCCAGAACCTCGACCTGGCATACAGTGTGTATATATCAAGTTCATGTTTTGTTTGCGTGTAGCACACATGTAGTAGTAGTAATAGTGTGTACATGAGTGAGCTTGAGTACTAAAGCCATTGGGCTCTATTTTGAATCCTCCTGGTCTAACATAGCACAAGACTGAGGGTGTGGCCTGTTCTTGTAGAGAGTGGAAATGTATTCTCTGCTTTTCTGTGGCTAGAGGGAGGAGATCCAAGCTCCAACATGAGAAGGATGGAGGCAATTCTACCTTTACAAATTTTATGAGGCCTTGAATTAGTAAGTGATTCTGATTACTCTTCCATGATCCCAGTTTGATTGTTGGTATGAGAAAGTGGCGGGACTGCAATTGTGTTGTGTGAGGTGCAAAGGTTTCCAGGTTGGGCCTGCCCATTTGAATGCACATGAATACCACTTTAGTTGGGCTGATGACAGCCAGGTAGAGAATCCTCATACCTCATCATGCCTATTTTGTGGGTGCTTCAATTTGGAGAAAGCCCCTCTGCTTCTTGCTATGACTAGCATCACTCTACACAAAAGTTGTGCCTGGAGAGCAGCCTGAGGAGGACACTTGAAAGATGAACCACCTCAAACCAGTTCTACAGTGTGAGACAGTAGTTCCAAAATGCTCTGTTTGAAAAAGGTGTATAAATTGGCCCCAAATCCCCCGCTTTGATACAATTCCTTCATGACATGGAAAGGGAGTGCTCTGCAGAATACTTGTACAGCTGTGCAAGGAGGACTGGTGCCTGACTGACAGTCTGTTTCCCAGAGGTGAGGGGCATCACCTGAAATCTGTACTTTCTGCTGGAGGAGCTGATGATCTGTCTGGAATGCCTAGAAGCCTTCCTGCCTGCTGAGAGAGGGTTGAAGCCTTTCTGGCTTTGCAGGAGAAGAAAGGCCCAGCATATTACCAGGTAATTCCAAAGAGAGCTGGATACCAGAGAAAAAACTGGGAGTGACCCTCAATGTTCTGCAAGCACCGCTGGAAGCTACAACTTCCTTTGGATCAGTCGGGGCTGCCTCTCCTGTGATCATTGTTTGGCCCAATACAGGCTGCAACTGCCATCGGCCTGGTGGGGCTGTGTTTTCTGTGATCCTTGCATCAGTCTGATTGGGGCTGCATCTACTGTTGTCAGCTGAGAAGTGGACTACAACAACTGTTCTTCCAAAGCAAACTACTAAGGCTAGAACCGTACATGTGCCAGAGTCTCTACATCACAGGCCTGAGCCAGGCATGCATGAAGATTATCAAGGTCCGTGCTGGCATTCCTGATGACTTCGGTATCTCCTCATTCACTGCAACTCCCCATCAAAGGAGTGCAGCGGGACCACTAGAATTGCTCAAAAGGAGGAAGGTACAGATATTCACCCACTCGCTATGTCACAAGGGAGTTAGACTTGAGACCAATTACAGACTGAGTGTGTATTGACTGTCAAAAACCAAGGGCTGCACCTGGGCCTGATTCATGCTTTTACCTAAATACTAAAGGGAAGGGCAGATCAGGGAAGGCTCACCCTGAAGGGACTAGCAAGATGGATCCGTGGTGTACCTTCACAAGAGAGGATCTTGTGAAAATATTTTTCTAAACGTGCAATTTCGGGTGACAAAATGTTTTTGATTACTAATGAATATAGCCATAACTGATGACTTAATAATGTTGCACATGAAACCATTCTATTTGGAGGTTTTAGAAGTATGTTTATTAATGTAGTTTAGTTATTCAACTTTTTCGTAGAGACATAACTTTATTAAAATGGATGATTTTTGTTGTTCTCTTCATCTTGCTCCTAGTCATTACCCCTCCCAATCATTATCATCCAGCCTGTCTTCTCTCCTCGCAGATTAGTTTTCGCAGAGCATAGGACACTGTAATTCAATTTGGGTATTTTCTTTAGAGAGCATGCATTGTAAATTACATTTTTAGCTTGTTCCTAATATAACTTTCGGAAGACACTTCTGCTGGAAGTTCCCGATGCAGGCTTGCTAGCGCACTGATGTATGAGTCTTTGGTTGAAAATATTCCGTATTATGTTTTACATCTCCAGACTGCACTGTTGCGGTGGAAGCTAATGGAAGATTTCTTCTACCTTAGAAATGGGTTAGTGTTATAGCTATTTATGGGACGATCCTCATTCTAATCTGTCCAATTTGTTATCACTAGTCATGGCATGTTAAATTTGCAGTTTTGCCTATTACTATGCGTGAAATGTGTTTCAAACCTTTGGTTTTGGAGGTAAGAAAGAGACTTTCCCTGATCTACTAGAGACGCTCTCTGATTATTGAGAGACATTTAATTTTTCCGCACAGGACTCTGTCCATTTAGCCTGATGACTTCATCCTTACAATATTGCGCCTGCATGGCACCTATTTTGCATTTCTCTGTAATACTTAATACTTTGAGATTTTGTAATAAAACACTTTACCTTTTTATTGATCTATAACTCATTTATTTAGTTGTCCCAGTCAATATTTCTATTACTCTGCTAAGTTGATTTTGTGGGCCTGAAGTTGAGGAGGGTGGTGGCCCTTATCGTTAGATCATGGGTGCCGGACCCAAACTGCCAAAGGTACATTTTGGGGAAGGGTAAAATATTGGGGTGCATTAAAATATTGCGATTTGGCTCCCACAATTGCACCAAGGGATTCCATCTTGTATTATAAGTGGGATTGTGTAGCATTTAGCACTGCAGTGTGATTGAAAGTACATCTGTTTTCTTACAAGATGAGAATTGGGCAGGATGCTGAAGTTATTGTGTGTGTTGGTTGATGGTTGAGTACTGAGTTTGGGCATCCCTCACTACTTCCCAGAAAAATCCATTACTGCTTGCTCCTTCTGCCCTAAGAGTCAAGTATGGAAAGGGTTGTACTTGATCAGTGTGTTGAATGGTGGGGCCTAGGACACTAGTGGCAAACAACATCAGCCATCAACATTAGACTCAGTAGCCTCTGAATGTCCTGTGGCTTCCTGAATGTAGTCTGACATTGAACATGTTAGTGATGGCCTCAACTAAAGATTTTACCTAGGATCTAAGGGCTTATTTACAAGCCCCTCCCAGAGCCGGTATGTCACTTTTTTCCATATTAAAAGTGACACACGGAAGGTGTAAGGGGCTTGAAAGTAAGCCTCTAAGTGTTTAGAATTTGAATTGGATCCTGGCTGCCAATGTTGCTAAATATCTGTGGTAAGTTATATATTCAGATATGGTGATGTGCATATGCCTCTATATAAGAATACAATATAATGCTATAAAAAGGCACTTCCCACACAGAAATATTAATGTCCCCCATTCTGAATACTGTCAAACTTTCAGTACTTCATATGTCATCGACAAGTTTAATTTTTCATTAATTACAAGGAGCATATGCACAGAAAATAATTGTCAGACAGTTTTTATTAGAAATAAACAATGCACTTAACATGTAAGTGTACCTACTTCTGTGCTAAATTCCTACAATACAGTGAAGTGTAAAATGCCTAGCATTATGGAATATTCAAAAAGTAAAAAAAATTACAGCAGATGCCAACCCCAATGAGCTATAAAATCATACAAGTAAGCTATGTTGCTAGGTCGTACTATTATCAAAAACTCATTTGACTGGCTGCCTTGTATTGTTACATTCTTTATGTATATATTCATTTTGCTTATCATGGTGTTTTGTGGTGCACCAATATGCCTCTGAATAATCACCCCATGACGTCGAGCTGCAGGCCTAAAAACAGCCACTTAATATAGTTTGTCCATGGTGTTTCTGTAGCTCTGATGGCTAAACTTCATGTAAGGTTGGATCACAAAACATTTTAGACCTGCATTATATCATGTTCTTGGTGTTAAGTTAACATAGTGCTTGGCGGAACCCGCCTTTGCCACTGTATTATAAAAGCTGGCTTATAGAGATGTTAATGTGTGATGAAAATGTTTCTACAAATTTGGTTCTTGCCATTGTTTGTGTTGTAGTCTGCTGTTTTTTGTGTTGTGAATTTATGCTGCATTATTGCAATGTGTTGTTGTGTTCTACTCTGGTTGTTGCATTCTATTTTGACTTTGTGGGGTATCCTTTTATGTTGTAATTGTTATGTTGCTGTGTGTGTATGTTTATATTTGCTTTGTTCTGTTGTGTACTTTAGATATGTCAACAAATGCTCCTACATTTCCAACCAAAAGGAGCACATGGCTTTAAAGTGCTAGTGAAAAGCAATCATTTACCACTGTTTAAGGTGGTCTAATAGCACTGTTTAAAAGACCAGTTAGACCAAAACAGTGACAGAGACTGTGTTAAAAATTAACATTAGCAGTGATCACTTTACAGTGGAGAGGTGCGGTGCAGCGGCCAGGGCAGCTGGCTTCGGAGCACAGGGTTCATGGTTCGATCCCCGGCTCCGGTGTCAGCTCAGCTGAGCACCATGTGACTCTGGGCAAAAGCTCACTTAATTTGATAGGACTGGCCCCCAGCGCCTTGAGACCCGCAAGGGTGAGTAGTTCGCGCTTTACGAATATGTATTTAAATACGGATTTTATGAGATAAGGCCCCGTGGTATTCAAACAATGATCATCACAATGTGGACTAAGCATTCGTGAGCGAGCAAACATAATATTTGATAATATCGTTCCAGATGCAGAGCCTGGCAGACCTGGCCTAGCAAAGAAAAGAGTGTTTCGATCTAAAAGCAAAGGCTTCCGCTTGTACTTGCATTACAATGCCCCTCTTAACCTCGTACGCCGTCCTGGTGCTTGAACAGAAGTAAACATATCACAATACAATTAGTTGATTAAATAATAAATTACAGCTTCCTGCCATGCAGTTCATCTAGAAAGAGAACAATGAAAGACTGATCACAAGCCATAGAGAAGCTTTCTTCAAGAGTTTCCATTTGGCGAAAATCCATTCCCTGTCTAACAAACACACATAAAGCTGAATCACATAAAAGCTAAGAATGAGCAGTCTAAACATATGCATTAAATTATTCATTTGAAAAACTGGAGTTAAAATGGAAAATAGCTACAGACTTTTTGGTGAATGCATAATTCATATCCCCTATGTATAATGACACATAAATATACATAAAAATAAATATTAAATATGCACAATAGACCTTATATATTTTTTCAATAGAGGATTTGGAGGAATACCACCTACATGAAGAGCACTGTACACTTCTACAGCAAACTGCACTTTAAAAATAAAAACAATTATGAATATTAATTGGACCTGCAACAGTATTAAATCGGAATGTAATCCGACTTCTGTTACGAATTACCCTATCCTGCATGGATGATTGATTATAGTCAATATAATTTCAGCTAAAAACATTGTACAATGGTAATTGTCTTCAAACTGAAAAGAACCCGGAATCCTCGGCAAGTAGGATGAATTTTCCAGTGACTATGACAGCAAATGTACACATGGCTGATACTCATTAAAAGAGACCGAGTCCGCACTGCTTATCAAGAGCATGCAATAACAAATAACAATTGGGGTGCCATTGTTAAGCAATTTGCAAAAAGCAATGTGGCTCAGGTTAGACCTTAGTAGGACTTTAAAGACCACTATGCCAGGTGATTTTTTTGATCTTACACTAAGATTACTTTTAGAAAATAAAGTGGAACATTGTGCATTGAAATCACATTGGGCCAGGTGTATTGGCCAAATCATAAGCTATAAATTTCACATAAAATCTCCATGGGTTCCTAGCTCTTATTTTGCTCCTATAGGCTCTCTCTTACTTTCTTTATTCCCTCCCTTTCCTTTAATCACTTTCTCCACTGCCTCTCTCAACCTTTTCCCGTTCTGTTTTCTGCTGCATCTCTGTTCCCATTCCTCTCTCTCCTGCTCTATCTCTTGCTTTTTCTATTTACTCATATTTCTTTCTCCCAATCATCTCCCAATTTTCTCTATGTATTCTCTCTACTTCTCAATATTTTGTATTCTCTCTCTAGCCTTCTTCTCCATAGACCATGTATGGCAACTGAAACTTTCTCTTGGCTGTGCAAGGCCATTAGCAGCACTGGCCACCTTTCCTTTAGCGCTGTGCTTTTCTCTGTTAGCCAGTGCCTGAAGCCTACCATGCAGGGAAACCTCTGCAACTGGAGAAGTTCCCTATGATCATAGAACAAAGAAGTTAGTACAATGAGGCCATCATATTCCTGCAGCTTGACATTCATTCTTGTTGGAGAGGACACCAGGCTGCATCGGTTTTAACTGCTTTGGGGCAGATGACGACCCATTGACATCCACCACATTACCTTGACAGTGCGGTGGAATTCAACGGGTCATCCCTAGTACAGGTAAAGAATACATTTCTGTTAAAAAAAATCAGAAACATTTTCTTTTTCCCAAAAAAATTCAGCAATTGAGGAAAATACTTCCGACCAGTTAGATTTTTTGTTTTGCCAAGTTGCGCAGATATTAATTAGCAAAACAAAAATGAGAGCAGGTCACACTAATTTAATCTGGGGGGATCTACAAATGTCTTACCACACAGAGTTCCTACAATTTTCCTGATAACAATAGTAGCCCACGTGTGCAACTGAGCTATTTCCCGTAAAAGGAAAGGCTCTCTAAACACCCTAAGACACAAGGAATCATCAAGCTGTTGCATTGCAAATTGGTCATTTCTAGCAATGTGGGGTTTTAGGGCAGAGCTAGAGCACCCAGAGAAACCTGCCAGGCTCAAAGATTTCTGAGAACAAGTCAACTAGGATAGTCTGATGTGATTTAGCTTGCATGGATTCCAGTACCTTTTCTTACCAGAATGCCATGCAAACAACACATAGCTTATTCTTATTTGACATGCCATATGTGAAAGATGATAAGGGGTTTCATCTAATGCCTCTTAAATTCTTTGCCTCTCAGCTATGACGGTGAACTAGTGTTGGAACCACCTTTTACATCAGCTTCACACACACACAAAACTGTGGCGTCCCTCAGGGGTCCGCCATATCCCCTATTTTACTCAACATCTACCTAATGCACTTATCAAACCCGATTAAATTATTTAACCTTGCCTGTTAGAACTATGTATCTGACACCCAAATCCTTTTTAAAATGGATGGCTTGGAAAACCTCTACAATTTCAAACTTGGTGACTGTCTTTGGGCCATAAACTCGTGGATGATGAATAACCATCTAAAGCTAAATACATCAAAGACAGCGCTCATGACCTGCCGACAACGGCAAAAATAGCATGCACCCCCTAGCCTAAGGAACATGAGTCCCTTCAACAATACCGATTGAAACCTTGGCACAACAATGGATACAGACCTATGCTTGATACCATGTTAGCAATGTAAAACAGACTGCCTTCTACACTAGGTTGCACTCGCCCCTGGATATGAACAGAAACTGCTTGCCAACCCCACACTTACAATATCCACAGGGGCGGTGGGTGACATTTGAAAGTGGTGGGGCGCAAAGTGATTTGCATACAGCACCCTAGCGAGCGAGCGCAGCGAGCGAGCCCAAACCCCAAAAGGGGGGTTTGGGGGATAATTTTGAAAAAAAAGAAGAAAAATCGTGCATTTTCAAGCAAATTTGAGAAAGCAGGAAGGTTAATAAAGCAATTGTGAAAGTGCAGTTATTACATTAATAGATGGCATAACATAGGTAGCTGCTTATTCAGTATAACCATAGAGCTTCATACATTCCGCCCTATTACGCTCAGGTGCTGAATTCAGATTATAAGACTTTCATGAAAATCTCAGCTCTAAGAGTAGAAGAAGTTGCACAGCAGTTGGGATCTCTGTGACAAAAGCAGTGACTCACTGACCTATTTACATCATATGCATTTTGTGATCTGCATCAGGTACATGTTTTTTGCAGCAGGCACATTAACCTTCTGCGCTGCCGCCTGCTGCTATTTCACTACTGGGACCACAAACATAGGCTAGCTCTGCCGGACTATTCTTCAGATTCCACTACTATTCTGTTTATGCAGAGTCTAAGTACAGGCTGCAGAGCTGTCCCTCAGATTACAAACATTTTACAGACTATAGAGCAATTTTAAATGGCTTTTTCCTGGATGAGCTGAATGTGAGAGGGGTCTCTGTCAAACTGATTGACTTCACTAAGGAAAACAACTCCACTTAATCTCTCCTTTCAGGCCATCCAGGTAACAGGTGGAGAGGTTAATGATGTCTTCCTGTAGCATCATTCCTGTTTGCGGCTGTAGGGGCATAGGATGGGAAGGACCTTTGTCCAAACCCCCGCCCTACTCCATATTGCCACCATGCCTCACCTTCACCACCTTAAATCCAAGCACCATTTCCTTCCCAGAACTACTTCCACACACTCCATGTTCCAGTACTGTGGTGCATGTGGCACTCATTTGGAATCAGCCTCTGCCACCTCTGGGTGGACCTACAGTCCCTCTTCTGCGGTATCTCCAATGTGCCCTGGGTTGTACCATTACTGCTCCTGAATTGCCCCAAAGATCTACTACTGTGGTGTCTCTAGTTATTCATGGGATGTTTTGCCCAAAACCTCTGCCTTCCTCTTCCTCTCCCCCTCCTCACTAGCTTCTCTTGAGCCTCCAATGGGGCGGGGGAGGCCACAAGTTTAGCCTCTTTTTTAAGCGTATCTGTGTCTCACATGTCAGCACCTAAAGAGGTACATTGTAGCACATAAAGAAATATTCAAATGACTAGGCTACCTTAAGAGCGAACAAAGTCATTGCAGACATTCCTATGCCATATCGTTCCAGTAGGTTTCTCAGACAGAATTCATGATGTTAATATACGGAACATAGCCCATAATTTAATTACCCATCATCTAATCGCACCTTAGAAACATAGGCAAACACTATATCTCTCATTTTAGAAGTAGTCAATTAATTTGAACCATATTTTCTAGATTAATCCCTAATAACAATATTGAGCACAAAGCTCTGAAATGAAATGAGCATTGAACCAATGATGTTCTGGTAGGCAACCTCAGTTACAAGTGGACTTGGGAGCCAAGTACACAACAAGCTGAAGAGACATGTTTTTTTCAATAGCACCCCATCATGATGTAGTAAATGTCCACTCTTAAAAACCAGCTAACCTGCCATTTGCACGTGGACTGTGTGTCTATGCATTATATAGGGATTGTGGTTGCAGACAGCCGTATATATGCCTGCAGATTTTGTGTTGCACTGAAACATTTGAGTGTGCCTTGCACTCAGGAGAAGAGGGCCCAACCCCAAGCTATCCAACCTTAGAGTGAGTGAGCAGGCCATAGAGACAAACGTTTGATTTGCATTCTGGTGCCAGAATCTGCCACCAGATACTATGCTTTGTTATGGATAAAAATGGCTTTACATTACATACACAGGGCTAGCACAGAAAAACAAAACCAGATTTACAAATACCAGAATGTAAACGTAAAAGTAAGACTGGGAGAGCCATTCGCAGAACACATGAAACAATTGAAGGCCTCTTGTGTTTTACAGATCACTACCATTAATAATCATGACCCATGTGTAACCACTTGCACATGCGCAGCTAACCAAACATTTAACGTGGTTAAACTCACATAAAAGACAATGACATGGCAGCCGAAGGGATAAAAGGAAATTATCCTAAATTGCAGATAGAAGCTCCCAGAAGTGGCCGTGTCTAAAGGCTGCTGCTGCTGTGCGCTCTCCTGGGCCTGGCTGGGAATGAGCATGCTTGCTGGGAACCTAACGTGTTGCTAACATCATGGTAATGCGGACTCTCTTTTTAGCAGATTATGTAGTTGTAGGGCAGGCCCCTAACCCTCCTCTTAGAGCTGTCACTTGTCAGAACCGAGTAGCTGGCCCTAATCCCTACCCCTCTTCCTCAATAACATGTAAAGTAAATGCTGGCTGCAGCACTTGACTTTCCTGGCTTTGGCACTTGCTGGCCTCGCTGCACAGACCCAGCCCCGATGCTCGCCCTGACAACACGGTTGTGCGCCGAGGCCAGCAAGTGCCAGGCCGGGAAGGTTAAATGTTCCAGACCACATTTTAATTTACATGTTATTAATTTTACAGGGTTTGTGCCGTCATGTTTGGGATGGAGATTGTGAACGGCGAAGAACTACTACACAATAGACGAAAGATATGAATCATGTGGCTGTACTAACAGTTATCAATTCATTAGCTTATTTTTGTGAATGAAGTGTATTGTCTTGTGTGTTTTCTCTCTCTCCCTCCCCTTTCTTTAAGGCGGAAACCATATTTGGATTGTGCTGTATGAACTTTTATATTAGTCATTAATTGTTTTCATGTATTTTTGATAGTGATATTGGGACTGGATTTTAATAATAAGTCTGTTTTTATTAAATATATTTTTTAGATAGGATTTATGATCTTGTGGCATTATATACTCCTGTAGGTGGGGTCATAGGTATGTATATGTGATCAAGTCATGGCAAGTGAAGTGTGTGGTAAGTGTGACGTGAATAACTGGTTGCTTAAGGGAACATTTGCAGATATGAAAATCTAATATGGAACCCTCTCCCTTTGGTCAATAGGGCCCCTCTCATACTATTTTCGCTTTGAACCTTGTTACAATGATCGTGGCTGCAACGTTCCTGACATTGGTTTTTAAAATCTGGTTTATGGGTGTTTTTGATAACTTACACAGAAAAGTAACTTGATTAAAATGTACTTTAGGCCCCCTGAGCCAGAACAGGCTTAAAACCAGTTACATCATGTCATTCATCTCACCTTAACAGCTGGAATATATATCCTTGGATAGGATTGTTGATGACTGGCTCAGAGGCTTGCCTCTGTGCCCAGGAAAGGCCAATGGGTGTTATCTATTGCCCAAGTAGCAGTAATTAGCCATCTGGGAGTGGACATGAACAGTTGGCAAAAGAAAGGGCACCTCTAGTACTACCACCTTTTGATTTGGATATGCCAAAAATTGTTAGAAACAGGATAAAACTGGCACACCACCACTCAGAACAAACCTCAGACTCCATCTGAAGAAGGCAACCCTGCTAGAAGAAGTATTCTGACTCCTGCAGGAAGAAGCCTCACACAGCGACTCAGGATGCCCTGGTGGCACCCAGGGACTGGAACTGCGCTCCAAGGATCAGGTGGTTGGCCTTCTGTTTATCTGCTTCAGGGACACCAAAATTAGGACTGCTGACTCCATGAGGGCCCAGCTAACTAAAGAGAACTAGCCCCTGCAGGGCACCTGGCTGGAGAGAGACCTTTTCTCCAGAAGCCTGCTATGAGGAGCTAAAGGCTGCAAGACTAACCAGAAGCAGCTTTAGAGGCTAAATCTGTAGGTAAATATTTTGTCCAGCACAGCCAATTTGGTATATCTGACCTCTGTCCACAGCAAACTGTTTTTCCATAGTGCTTGACGTTTTATAGTCACTTTTTGTCTTTAAAAGTTACGATCCATTATCTTCGGTTCTACTTAACGTATTTTGATAATCATTGGCAATGCTGGAATAGACTGGTGGTTAATTAGTCCTTATATCTGTGGGGAGAGATAGGCTCTGTTTAAGAAGTTAAATTGATGCAGGTGGAGTCTTGGGTTCCTGGAGAATTGAGCGGAGTATTCTAATGCAGACCCATTCCTTGTCAGTGATATCCTGACCTACATCCTCTCTACGTAACCCTCACTGGAGGTCATCATGCAGTGCTCGACACAGGAGGGTACAGCTTTCTGCCAAGATCCCAATGCGAATACCATAATGAATGGTGCACAGTTGGGGGGAATCGGCGAGTGCCTTCGGACTCCATAGATCATGAATGGTTCCCATGAACGTGCCAATAACTAAAAAGAGGCTAGGGTTCTGGGTCCATAAGTGTTCATTATTTCCTCATAGGACATTAGGTGTTCACTATCGTATAGGTCCCCTGTGGCCACTAGGCCACAGTTTCCCCAATTTGCGACCCTGTATGCTGGGCATCATAGTAGTGCTTGCAGGGGTATCTTTGGAAAGTATTTCTGGTGGGGATTGCGACCTGAACAGTTATTGCCCAAGCTCTACTGCATAGCTGCTATAAGGACTGGAAGGTCATTCTGCGTACTATAGGTTTGTGTGCAGAGAAGCCAGAGTAAATCCTTAAAGTGCTTGCTCAGGCATGCCCTTTTGGACTCCTCCAACAGTTCAGCAGCCAGCTATGAGCCACCCATTGTAATTTGGTGGCCATGCGGTACTAAGTTCGGAGCCCCAGATCCCCTGAGTGTGGGTAGCTGAAGGATCAACAACATTACTGTACCAGATCAGTAAACACGCAAAGGAGTTAAGCTCTCACAAATGTTGGGTGGGACTTTTTCAGTGGAAATTGAGATAGTAGAGAAGTCTGGGGAGGATCATCATGAATCTTTCTCACTCACCCCCAATAGTAATCTCATCCCAAATTCCATGCTGCCCCATAGCGACCGCACTGCTTTACTGATATTCGCCTCAATGACGTTCTGTGGGTCATGAAGGACCTCGATGCCCAAGTACTTAAAGTAGGAGGGCTGCCCACGGAGTTGCCCAACTTTGAGATCCTGTGGGAACCTCCTGATGTTGAAGTATTTGAAGGAGGAACACTTCTAACGAAGCTGCCCAACTCCTACTGGAACCTCCCAATGTCAGGTTGGAACATGAATGCGTAGAACTTTGTTCAATTGACGTGAAGCCCTTAAAACCTCCCAAACTCATCCAGAAGTACCTGTGCACATGGTAAGCCCTGAGCTGGGTTATCTAGGTGAGTGAGGATGGAGTGACCATCTGCCCCTCTAATTGATATGATTGGGGTTCCCCTTAGCTCTGAGCCGATTAGTAGGGGGGAACCTACCGGCTTGTCCCCTTCCACAGGGCGGGTGATCAACTACGCTTTGTAGTCATGGCATCCAGGTTGATGGGAAAGCTTGGCATGCCACAAGGCCACTTGCAAGCACTTTCTCTCGCTTTCTTAGTGGCCATTTGGTCTAAGAGTTGTAAGTAAGCCTCTGTTGCCATTAGCTTAGTCCCTAGAGTTGATCTGATACCATATGTGATGTGAAGGCATGTTCCACGTATGACTATTTTGAAAGCATTGCATTCATTGGTGGGTATCGCCTCTGTTCCCTTGTTTTCCCCAAAGTAGTAATCACTGTATGTTGAATTTTCCAATGCAGCAGGTTGTAATTTCCAAGTGGTAATCAATAGTCTCTGACCTGCATAGTTATAGGATTGTGGTCAGAATATGTCTCTTCCACGTACTCCGTGCCAGGAATCTGGGAAAGTAGGGAATCACTGCAGTATATTTTATCTAGCTGTAATTGTGCATTATGAATGGGGGCGGGGTCAAAAGAATATTCAACTACTGCTGCATTTCGATGGTGTATATGCCTGATAAAGCCCAGTGCTTTTGCCAGGTTGTGAGAGCTCTGTCCATTCTAGTGGTGTGGGGTGGGGGTTGGAAGTCAGGAAAAGCAGGCTAGTTTAGTTGATAAGGAATCGTAAAAATCCCCGGTCCTACATTTGGGGCACAAATGCTGCCTAAGAGCCTTCCACTCTGCCCAAGTGGCCTAGGAGGAAGATGAATCGCCCCTCCAGATCTGTGGAGTGACAAGTTAAATAGAATGGGATGCTGGGTTTGATCCAGATCAGCACTTCACAGGCGAAGGCAGATTATGCAGTGCTAAACAGCTGGCCGCTCTGCCGATGGCGAAGTTTACAGAGTTTCCCCCATAGCAACATGCGTCTCCCGCAGAACGGAAATATAAATGGCCCTCCGGCATAGATGTACATATTTTGTTGCATGGGTAACATGGGGAGGCATAGAAAGTTTCAGGTTAGAATATGAACTACGTCTCCAGCTCACACTCACACACCCTGCCCCGCCCGTCCTCCGCTCTCAACCCCAGCCCGTGCTTCCACCCTCCGCTGCCGTATGCCAGGTCTAAAACCTAAAACAAGCATAATCCCCACTAAAAACAGACATAAACAAGTACAAAACATATGTCACAACATTGACACCACAAATGGCCATCTTATTTATTTATTTAACTCAATTGCTGAAGACAAGAAAGTGACACCCACGATGGGAGAAGCCCCTCTCTCTTTCATTTTGAAACTGGGGAATTATAACACACAATGCTCCTCTTTTAGGCTCATTGCTTAGCTTGATTTTATGATTTATGTCAAACCGCTTGCCCCTTGACTGTATGCATAGCTTTCCTATTAATACACCAGGACCAGTCAATATTCACAAGAAAGAGTCAATCACACACCAATATTCAGAGAATTATCCACCCAGTCGAAAATGTGGAGATAAAGAACATTCCTGCAATACTAGCGTCACCGGATGCAAAAAAGGCCATCAACCAGATGGATTAGCACTTTCTAATCAAAACATTGCATACATTTGGTTTGGCCCGGCCCCTCTGTCACTGCATGGCACCGGTGGCTTACCAACTTGTGGTGGAGGCCGGCGTGCTCGAGGGCTGCCAGTGCCAGTGGCCTAGTCTCTTATCTACAGCCTCCTCCTCCCAACTCCGCTCACCTCATGCAGCCCTTACTTTTGTGCCCGATATCTTTCATCAGTCTTCTGTCTCACTATCACCTCTACCACACCGCCATGTTCTCTCTCATCTCACCTGTAGCTACTCGCAGTTGCCCATTATAAATAAGAAAGTCTGTGTGGTGTAGGGTAAGTTAAGGGTGCTTTGCATAGACATGGCCCTGGGTTATTCAGCAACATCTAATTTGCGATACAGGCTTCATTTCAATTAAATGCTTTCACGAGAGCTCACAGTTCTAACAACTTCACTGCGACACCAGTCATCTGCGCCGGATCCAGCAGTAACCATTAAAAACAAGCAATGAGAAAGCAAATGGTCTGGCTTATAACTGAACGCGCTGGGATTCTTTCATATTTGGAACACTCATCCCTCTGTGCACTCATCCTCCTACCATGCAGACACCTGGCAACTCATCCCTCCACTCACACACCTATTTGTGTGGGTGAGAGCGTGCTTTTTGCTTCGAAACTACTAGTATGTAAAGGATGTGAGTGCTCTCTGCAGTGTAAGGTGGAGATAAAGAACATTCCTGCAATACTAGCGTCACCGGATGCAAAAAAGGCCATCAACCAGATGGATTAGCACTTTCTAATCAAAACATTGCATACATTTGGTTTGGCCTGGCCCCTCTGTCACTGCATGGCACCGGTGGCTTACCAACTTGTGGTGGAGGCCGGCGTGCTCGAGGGCTGCCAGTGCCAGTGGGGTGTATGTGGCAGCTTTCCCTCCACCCATGCCTCTTTCTGACTAACCTCCGTGAACCGCTTCTCTCTCCTGCCGCCTCCTCGCTGGGGATTGATGGATGCCAGTCTGAAGGTGAAGAAAGCTGCAAGCAGACCCACGAGGAGAAATGGAGGCGTCGCATCCGGGTGCGGCGTGACGTGAGCCAGGTGTAGCCAATCCTGGCGCTGGGGGGGCACATTTGCTGCTCGCCCTGTCGCCCCTTCCAAACCCGGGCTACAGCAGGCAGAGAAGTCCCCGCAGGGTCCCACTGGGGTACTGTAGTGCGCATGCTTGCGAAAGATGGAAACTAACTCGCACTTGCGCACTACGGTCTGTCTACTGCAGCCTGAGTGTACTGTCACTCAAGCTGCAGCAGGCCACCACCCCTCTTGCGCATTCCGAAATCTCCGGATGTGTCCCGGCGGCTGACTCGCAATCCTTACAATAAATTACTCTGTACTAGTAAAGAGTAATTTATTGAAAGGATTGCGGCGGCGGCCGCGATGTGGGTCCATGTGGCTGGTAGGGCTACGCCCCTACGCCCCAATGGACGCACCGCTGCTGAATATCCATTATGCAAGCCCAAAAACAACAGTTGATGGACAGAATGCAGAACAATGTCATACATTCACCCCAGTACAGAGATCTGGGCCTAAATCCATTGTTCTTTTTTGCACTCCACACCGCCCCAGTTCAGACATGGCCATATGCAAATCAGCCTTAACCCCGTGCCTCATGGGAACAGTCCAGCCCGAACTGCCAAGCCATGTCTTTTCTGTACCGGAATCAAGCATCCTAGCACCGGTTTCTGGCTATCCGCCGTCTTCAGCCAGGATAGCTTGACTCCAGTGGTGTGGAGAGCATGGGACTCACGTCTGAGCATACCCATCCCACTCGGGGTGACAAATGCAAAAACAACAGTTGATGGACAGAACGCAGAACAATGTCATACATTCACCCCAGTGCAGAGATCTGGACCTAAATCCATTCTTTTTTTTGTTTCGCTTTGTTTTGCTTTGTTCGCCCTAAGTTGGCAGGGTATGCTGCTACGTGAGTCCCTTGCTCACTTGGCCACTGGATTCAAGATAGCCTGGCTGATGAGGATTATGAATCAGAAACTGGTCCCAGGATGCTTGTTTCCGGTCCAAGGAAGACATGGCTTGGCAATTCGGGCTGGACTGTTCCCATGAGGCACAGGGTCAGACTGATTTGCATATGGCCATGTCTGAACTGGGGTGGCTGAGTGAGCTAAAGAATGGTGATGGATTAAACCCAGATCAGTTGACTGGGGGTGAGTGTTTGATTTGCTCAAACGCTCCGTCCATCATCCCCTTTTGTTTCATTATGCAAACAGCATGTTCTTTGGTGCATCTGCATTCATCATATGCTAAATACAACTCATCCAAAATTCGGCTGCAAGACTTTTTCTTCACTTTAGCCCAAGACAACACATGACTCCAGTCTTGCAATCTTTCCACTAGCTATCTATAGCTAGAAGGGCAATGTTCAAGACATTTTGCATTGTTCACATCGGTCCCAAGGAAATGGACTGCAGTACCCATAAGCTAAATTCAAGCAAAAAAACAAAACAGGAGACTGGGCTCCAGGCTTCCACTGTTTATCACCATACCACCTTACCATAAGAAATCCTTTGGAGGCACTGCTTTCTCAGTACAAGCCTCCAAGCTCTGGACTTCACTTCAAGCTAGCATTTGAAGCATCCAAGAGCATATACAGATTGGAAATAGCCCAACCAGAAAACCTTTTGATAGGCAAATTAAGGATGGCTGACTCATGGTTCACCAGGGTGTTATATAGTTATGTAATTTCACATGTGACCTTTTTGGCCCACACTAATACTGTTGCAAGGATCCTACTCCTACGCAGAACTGTGCACAGAGACCCACGACATTAGTGAATTGTGGTGTACCAGAAACTCACCTCAGTACCTAGAAAACCCCAACCAGCTAGCATCAGTGTCACATTAGCTCTGCGTCCTATAGCAAAATAACCAATGATTAGACAACCTAGAACATTCGACTTAGGACCAACTCAAGAATGGTGGGAAGGTGAGGTAATATGAATTTTTATGGTCTAGAAATGTCCCCTAACGTGAACCCCACTGTCTCCATGTACGTGCTTCTAGTACATGTAACTTCCCTCCATGACCAGATATGAAGACGCAAATACATTTGCGTCCAGCGTTAACAAATCCTCTTTCAGATCCACCATGAATGGATTGACTATTCAGTTCCTAAGTATGCCATGCCAACGTCTTTACATGGTGCACTTTTCACGTTTTCCTGGCTCTATTGAGTTAGGCTCTGATTTCTGCCATTGAGCCCTTTCTGCCTTCTGCCTCAAGAAGCTACAGCCTGGACCTACATCCGTGACCCTTACCCTACTCCCTGCGCGGCGAGCAGTGCCCGGCCCGGCCTGCTTGCCTGCCAAAGACAATTTAGCCTTCAAGTTATCTACTCCGCTCCTCGAAAATACATTCCTGTCTAGTGATTTAGGTAAACATCCCCCCAGCTGCAGAGCAAAGGGCCCGGCGTCTCTGTCTCCGTGCAAGTAATTCATTGCTCCAGTTACCATGGTAGATCCATGGCCCCTCGCCCTACATGCAGACACGTAGACGCATATACACGCACTAGCAGTCAGTATAGAATAGCCTCTGCCCGAGAGACCTTTTCCTTCTAGATAATACAGTTCCTCAAACACAAGATATCAGATATGATTGGGTTTAGGTTGTTCTGACACGCCAGACTTCTGTCTCCTCTCTTGGAGCTAAATGTCAAGTCCCCTTCATTTTCCAGTTCCACGTCACTCACACGTCATGCTGCCTGCGCGCGCATCCTTGCCATATATTTCTGCTGACACTGCAGGATTCCTCTAGGGATCCACCCACCTGTGACACTTTCATGTGACGTTTCTAGCCCACACCTCCGTGTACGCCCTCGTGCACGCCTTCTGTTATGCACATGTGTTCTTATCTTGTTTCATTCAGCTGTTACGACTTCTGTATCCATCACCATTGTATGCATTTACTATATATATTGTGCACTGTTAATAAAGTCTTGTCTATCCCTTCCTGAACCTTCGTGGTGATGGAACATGATACCATGGTTCGAACCATTCCATTATATGGAATAAAACCCTTACAAACTCAGATTCCACGGACTCTGCCTCTCATTTTGATTGAGCTATTTTATTGAACTTTACCGCATAGAAATTCAGCATACGGTAAATATTTATTTACCACAAAGGGAGAACACTCTTTTGTTATACTCTCATACCAGTCTACAGCAGGAGTTAATAAGAGACACGGGTAAGGTTAAAATATTTATTTTAACGACGTGTTCTCAGGTGCAGTATCTTTGTCAACATGAGCAGACCTATGATTAAAAATAATATGGTCAGCATTGTTACAATTCCATAAAACACAAAGGGAGAAATCATATTACAATGATGGTGAAAACAAGTCTTATAGTGCCTATCTAGGAACTATGTTTTATAAACTAAAGAAGGTCTCTTAGGCTTGTACGGGGGAACCCATTACCTCTCAGCTCAGCAAGAGTGAATCACATCAGGATCAGCAAAAGCTCTCTGCATCCCTGGTAAGGGAAAATCAGCCAAGTGTATGAAATCATTGCAAATGTGTAATAATAAAGGTGCCAGAATCTCAGTTGGCTTGCAGCTGCCATTTGTTGTGTCTAAAAAGCATTAGCCGATCAGTTTGAAAAACATCTATTATGTTATGATAACCTTGACGGTCTCAGCACTCACTGTGCAGACTAGGGTCACGATGTAAGTCTAGGGATGTCGAAAACAAGCCTTTCTCATGTGAAGACGTTTGCACAGCCTAACTTACAAAAACAGCCATATGCAGTGTTGTGTGCAAAAGCAGCAAAAGGTAAATGGTGTTTAAACTTCTAAAAAGCCATGCTAACATTTCATGTGTGCAAACCAGGCATAGCCCACACTACAATACCTATAGCATAACACTCAACAGTGGGCAGCCAACTGTAATTCACACCTCTTCCATTCGCTTAAGACAAATCTGCTACGAGGATTGTCCTTCACCAGTACACTGCAGCCAATAAGCCAGCCATCACAAAATGAACAGGCATGGAATAACTTAAGAGATCTGTCACACAATGGACTTTAATCTTGTCCACAACTACAGGTCCCAAATATCTATATACTATGGCTGCTTCTTTACATCTCACAATGACACTCCGATATGGGATGACAGAAATAATGCACATCCCAGCAGATCTCTCCACTTTTGTCTACCTCCAAACATCCCAGCTCTGGCCCACAACTACATACAAAACCTTCTGTTTGGACAACCCAGTGCAGTAAATAGCTATGCAGACTATAATCATAAGAAATACCATAAATGGACCTGCAGATATGTTCAAAGCTGCCCGCATACTGAAAAAACAAACGGTGCATGTGTCTCTCACACCTCATTATTCACCATACTGCTACAAGCTGCATCTCAGAACACGAAAACCACACCTCAATGGTCATCACGCACAAAATGGAAATATTTCCCACATAGGATCAGAAAACTTTGAAAGCATCCTTCCAACCACACACCGCCCTATATGGCGTAGCTTGCTGCCCAGTCGATAAGCAATTCAGTGCCACATATAGTAAGCGGTCTACAAATGCTGCAATACAATACAATACTTATCATTTGTGCAACAAGATTTAATTTGATCCTATTAAAATCTTTATTTCCATCACATTTCAGAATTACAAACCAAAATGCCCTTCATTTGTGCTTTTATAATTGCTGGTACATTTTGAAATATATGCAGAGTTCATTTACAGGTATGTACATTTGTATACGAATTTAAAATAAATTGACATTGTACAGTTGTTCTGGAAATATGTTATTCTGCGGACTGGGTGCTTTCCCTATGATCTGAATTTACCATATTTGCCACATAATCCCTCATCTGCTGTATAATCTACATATTTAAACAAAGAAACACATTTTGTTTCTATCTCAAACAGATCAAAACCTACTAAAAATGCTGCAAAACATGCAGTGGCACAGTGGAAGGTCCTTCGTAAAGGTTGAGTGGTCACCTTTCGGTTACTTATAGCTGTATTTGCATGCGAAAATGGTACTAATGTATTGAAAACTTTGCCCAGGCAGTGCTAACGTGTGAAAACGACATAATAATGACATGATGCTATAACAAAATGTGCGGCTTTAAGCTGCATGATTTGTGTTCTTGCCACATAAATTTATTCAACCGTTTCTCATAATTTGGGTCTCCTTTGCCGCATAATTCCAGTGGCCCTGCCGGTATCCCCAATGAGATTGTCACATAGATCATACTCTCACTTTGCAGTCAAAGAAAGAAAAGTAAACAACATCTCCATATTCAAAGAATGAGCAGCAATTTGTCAGAAGACATAGCCTAACATTTAACCTGTCTTGGAATGCACAGGAAATGTAAACTGATAAAAACTGAATTTAAAGACACTTTCTGAATTCCAACGTGGTTATTTTCAGGGTGCTACTTCCAGTGCCTACGTTTTTTTCAGTTAGACAAATACTGTGCCTGCTGTCTTCTGTCACTTGGGGGGTGGAGGGCAAAGATTATTTTTTGGGCCAGCCCTCAAAAACCCCCTAAGGCCACAGCCCTGCTCCTTATCGGCCTACATGAAAGGTGATATTTTAATGATGGTGAGAGCTAGACATCTTGTGGCTGGGTAGAATTAACGTGATAAGAACTAGTGTAACACTACAATGCTTTCCAGGACCTTCCAGGTAAAACTATTAAGTTCACATTTAAAAATAATCACTGAATAAACTGCTAAAGGTAATGGGAGACTTAGAAAAAGCAAGTGTGTTTGTGTTACAAAATATATATGATTATTAATTTGTTTATTTTATTTATTTTATGAGTTTTATATAGCGCTGGCTAGACCCGTAGGTATCAGAGCGCTTTACATTAGGTAACAACAAAGCGAGTTTGCGAGTTACAAGATTAAATAAGTTACATATTGATAACATATGTAAACGTCAAGAGTACAGTCAAAGAGCAGTAACGTAAAAGACAATTGCATGGAAATTAACTGGGGAGGTGGGAAAAACAAAAGGGGGGAGAGAAGGTACAGGGGGACAAAAGTAGTGTAATGAAAGAGGGTGGGGGATACGAGGGGCTGGAGAAAAGGCAAATCAGAAAAAGGAAGAAAAGTTTGAGGATCGTCAAGGGGGGAACGAGGGAAAAGGGTAAAGGACGAGGGAATGGAAAAGATGGCAGGTCTGGGTCCAGAGAAAAACAGCGGAGAACAGCAGCAAAATGGTGGGCAGGGCAAAAGAAAAAAGTCATGAAGTCCATGAAAGTGACCCAGGGAGCGTGAATTAAAGTGCCAGAAGAAGTCGGGGGGGGGGGGGGGGGGGGAGGTGGTACGTAGTTCAAAAACAAAGTCAGGGAGGAAGGGAGAGGAGGCGTGTAGGCTCGGGTCCACTGGGGTAACGTTGAAGACAATCAGCAGGTCGTGGCTCCCACACCTCCATACCTGGGAAAAGTTCACTCAGGTCTCCGGAGTCGGTGACGAGGCGGGGCAAATCCAGGAAGATAGCCAGCATGGGGAGGCAGCGAGGTGGCGGTGAGGACTGCCAGGCAGCCGGTGGAGGCAAAGCTGCGCCAAGGCTGGCCCCACTTTCAACAGCGGTGAGTCGGTCCGAGGCAGTAGGCAGGAGGAGAGAACAGCAGGGGCAGCGGGACGAGGAATGTCTTTATCTGATGCCCAGCTGGGTAGGAGACGGTCCAAATAGCCGAACCAGGCGGCTTCATTGGGCATCAGCAAAGACGTCTTGCTGTCCCGGGAAGAGGGTAGTACACACCTTAGAGCAGTCCAACACCATCTGGAATAGCCAGAGCTGTGCCGAAGCTGGATAGGCAACAGGAGGACGGTAAGCTCTGAGTGCGGTAGAACAGTAGGAACGAGAGGCTTCAGTAGTGTGGGAATCCATGCCCCGATGTCCGGCTGGGTAGGAGACGGGCTCGGGGGAAACTTGGGGTAGACTCCCCAATAGCCGATCCAAGCGGCTCCACCGGGCATCGGCTAAGTCTTCTCGGTGTCGGCTGTCCGGGTACAGGAGGAGAAAGCGTAAAAAGGGGTTATTAAGGAGTTAAAGGTTCGGGCGGTAAACACAGACCGGGAGCTCTCGGCCGGAGCTCCCACCGAGCGGCCATCTTGGTAAATTCATTTGCATGTACTTCCAAAGACTTAATGCTTATATAAGATCACATTAACATGAGGCCTGGAGCTCAAAGGGGCTTCCTATCTGACCTTGACTGGACAAGCTTCAACAAGCTATTCTATTCCCCCTTACAGGTCACCTTGCTTGTCTTGGACTACATGATATGCAAGTGTTACACAGTGCAGAGCCTGCCTTTTTGGTCTGCCCATATCTGGCTGTTTTGCATGGTGCAGACATTGCACATCCATGTCAGCCATATTGGGCTTGGTGCCTTATTCTAGTTCCGCTGACATGGCATTTCATAGAGTATATAACACCTAGAAACTTGTCACTCTGGGAAGAAGCAGTGTGAGAGCCCCTAAGGTGGCAGATCTGACTTCTTCCTTGCTAATTAGCAATGATGCATGCTTTTGGTACCATTAAACACATTTCAGTCTGTTTCTGAACAAACCTGCTATGTCTGGTGAGTTTCATTCATTTGCTCCTGGGAGGGTACCAGTATTTCCCCATCAGAATGGTGTCAGAAAGTGGGACATATTGGAGGACTGTGATGTCACCAGTTGGTAAGTGAGATGTAAGCTAAAATAGCTAACTTGCCTTGCTGCAAGTGACCTTTCAGTCTTTCAAATATGTATTTAACACATAGTATTAATAGAAGGGGCGTTGACTGGCATTTAATATAGACAGGGGGCTGTAGAGAATGTTTTTAGAAATATTCTCTGTATCAATACACTAATTGATATGTGGCATACACTGCAGGAGAGCCTGGGTTAGAGTATAATGTATGTGTACCTACACATATAAGAAGTAGTAAAGCAGGTGACTGATAAGTAACTAAGTTACTTTATGTCAATAAATATTGACAAATGGCTAGACTCTTTGGGGTTTTTATAAAATCCATTTTCAGGAGACCCTATGCTAGGAGGGGGTATTGTTTTTACCCACAAAATGAAACCCTCCCAGAATATAGTGAGTGGAGCTTCTGATTTGCTGGTTGCACCGGAACACAGGGAATAATTTTGAAATATGCATAGTTATGTTATGGATGAATGACTGCATTTGAATAGGTTATTGATCTTCAGTACTGAACCTCTATGTTTCCTGATTTATATAAAAAATTAGGCGCATTAGTGCATGAGAGGAGGAAAGTGGCCTAACAATTTTTCCCTTGCAGGAGACTTTTTAATTTACCATTCAAACATGGCTGACAACCAACGGAGTACTTTAAAGTAAAGAGAGCAGTCTGATTTGACTTTAGGACTACCGGGACCTGGAAGAAATAAAAACATTTTTATATGGATTGAGTGGGAGAGCACCAGAGCAGGATGAGTGGCGGAGTGGTAGTGTTTTTTAACGCCAAGAGAGAACTCCCGAAAAAAATACTGAGAAAAGTAACAATGGAATTTAAGCTAATACATGGTTTGATTACTTTTTAGAGGAATTCACCTTTGTGAAATGCCATGAGTTCATACCGGTGCTGACGGACAACCCTGTTTAGCTGATACATAAAATAAACTGAACTTTGGTGTTGCCAAGGTTTCTGTACCTGTTCTCGGCTTGACCAGAGTACTTAAAAAAACTTGTATTTCACAGAGCTGCATGCTATGTTAGAAGAACTGGGACAAGGGAAAAAAAGATGGATGCCTTCCATAACACAAAAACAACTACCATTATTGGAAGGAGGATTGAGTAACACTAACTATGTTAGTATGGTATAGGCTTGAAACTTTAGTAGCTGACGGAGACTGATGGTTCAGACCATGGGTTCTTGAAGAAGGAGGCATTCCCTAATTTTGAATAAGCCTCATAAAAAAGGAGACAATGTAACAATGTCATGCTTTGAATATCTTACATGATTTTTTTAATAAGGAGACATTGAACAGATCGGAGTCTCCTTTTGACTCACCATTCAGGGATCTTTAATCCTCTTGAAACCGCGCAATCCTGAAGATGGTCTCAGTCGCATAGCAACAGAGACTGAAACATCGAAACTTAACCCATCTTTCTTTTTTGTCACTGTTAAATTTAGCTTTCAAGTCTGGTCCCTCTGTAAAAGACAGACCTTTCTTTGTACTATATTTTTTTAAGTGGGTTTTAACATACATTGGCATATAAGTCAACAATGAAGAAAAGGAGTGTAGTTTTATCGCTAATGTATGTCGGGATTGCTTTGTGAACTTCTATTTGATTGTATCTTTCTAATCTATACAATTTAAATTTGAGAATAAGACATACACCTGTGTTTTGAGATGTATTTTCTCTGTGTCTTGAAAAATTTGACACATAACTGTGAATTGAGTTCTGATGCCATGATCTGACATCCTATAATGACTAATAGATTGAATTGAAAATGTTTCTATTGGAATGAATCCCTTTCTGGCACTGTTATTTAGCTAGCTATGTATGGCGCTCTGCTGTGGCACAGCTTCAATGGCCTATGAGATGGTTGGGTGATGGAGACTCCCTGAAGAGGGCAGAGCTGATGTCCTCTCTGGGATGCCAATCAGTAGTGGGGCAGCTGCTGTCATCTTCCTGGACATTACTCAGGTTGAATAGACAGCAGAGGGTGGCTAAGGTCTGCTGGTATAATTATGTACAACCTAATGGCAGGTTGTGTCCATACGCATATAATTATGTACAACCTAATGGCAGGTTGTGTCCATACGCATCACAATTGCTGCTTTTGGTGCTGACCGAATTCAGAGAAGTTGATGCCATGCAGGAGGCCCTCTCCTTCCCCTACACTGTTTACCTATTTTTCATGTTGTATTTTTGTATCTCTGTTTTGCTTCCTACTGCCCTCCCACTATGTAATGCAATTTCCTTCTGATTTCACAGTGTGTATGGAAAGCGCTCTGATACCTATGGGTCAAGCTAGCGCTACATAAAACTTTTAAAATTAAAATAAATAAATAAACAGAGGTGGGAGTGCTCACCCTGGGTGACATATACAATCAAGGTAAAATATTTCAGGGGTTGGTTGAGAGGTATAGGACAGAGCAGGGGCAATTTTTGGGGTATGGTATTTTAGTACATAGTACTCTCTGTAGCCCAGAGGAGCCCATAATCGGGCTGCATTGTAGTGCTTGCTGACCTGCAGAAAGGGAAGACAGGCCACCTCAAGGCTATGTGGGGCACAGTTGTCAATGATCTGTAGTGCAGTGATGTCAAGGGCAGGTGTACTGACAACATGAGTAAGGAAATGACGGACAAACAATGGATGGTAGTTAAGGGATATACTAAGAAGGTGTCCCGAAATTCTAGATTTAAATGTACACAATGTCACTACCTGCACAAATATGACCTTATTCCAAAGTCCATTTGTCTAATATTTGTGGGGCTTCTTCCCAAAGCCCTTGGTGTGGTACTCAGGAGGTACATTCTTATCACATGGTGTGGGCAGGAGTGACCTGTGCAGCTAAGAGCAGTGGGGCGGTGGGGCTGGGTTGGGGTAGGTGGGGTTGACAGACGACCATGAGGGGAAATTAAATAAATAATTATTTATCTGTCAAAATCCCCCGCCCAACCTGGCCCCACCATCCCACCGCTCTTACCTGCACGGGTTGTTGCTGGGTGTGGGCGTACCCAGTGTTTGGGCAATTGTGGCAGGATTTCCAGGGGATTGCCTCTCAATTAATTGGCAGCGAGTTAGAATTAGAACCCCCATGCGCTTGCTGTGTTTGATTATCCTGATCCAAAAAGAATAAACAGGAGTGCAGGCTTTTAGACAGACCTAGCACTCATACTGTATAAATAACGCATTGCAATGGCTTGTAAGTCTCTGGATTCGGGACTTGAAAAAGTGAGCGGCTGCAAAAGTAGCCACTGGGATGCAGTTACCAGGCAACGTGGAAGGGCAACGGGTTTATCAGATTGGCCCACTGATATTACCAAACTAGATGCAAAATAGGACAAGAGGATGGCGTGAGTGCAGGCGCAGAACCTGGCATCATATTTTCAATGTCTCTTGAGAGGGCGGAGGGGTCAATGAATGCTAGATCGGTGGGCGGTTTGTCATTTATTGCAAATGTTGATATTAATACTAAAGGAGGAATTGGAATTTGAAAATTACACTAGCAAGATGGGCCAAAGTGGAGGGTAGCACTACTGGAACACCTGTAGCACCCTGCAACTGCCATGTGGCGCATACAATGTTGTCTATGGGGTCTTTTGCTACTATTTGTAGTTAATTTATTATTTTTCACTTAGTTTGTAAGATATAGTTGGTGAATGCTTCCACTGTTTTATAAAACGTATGCATATGACATGCCATTTTTAGGTCTCGTGCCTAGCATTGCAGTGCGCAGCACTGCCAGCGCAGCTCGAGACTCTTGTAAAGGGGTTCGGAAAGCTGCTCACACGCTCGTGCGTGTGAGCAGGCTTTCGCCGCCTGCCATTGGCTTTAGTGTCTTTTTTTTTTTTTAATGGCACAGGATTGGGCAATGGCGGGCGCATGTCCCACCTTTGCTCTACCCATTCCCATCCGTGTTTAGGAAGTGCATTAGCGCGCGTCACAGAGGACTGGCTCCCTCGCCCCCCAGCTCCTCTGTGGTGCGCGTAACACCCCCTCCTCTCGCATGCCTCCAGAGTCCGGCATTGCATCACCAGCGGACCATTGGTCCCTGCAGCTTCAATCATAGTGTAGACATGTAAAATAAATTTGGTTATTTCTTTTGTCAATGTTGCGTTTGTGCATGTCAGCGTACATTGTTAACAAATAAGTAAGGCAGTTGAGCCAATCACCGCTCTAATAGGGGCATCGTAGGTGGGGTTAGCCACTGTGGAGTCATAGGACGTCATCAAAGCTGCGTGCACACATGCACGCACACACAACTTTCATCTTTAAAGTAGAGAAAAGGAGCAGGTGAGAAAGGTCCAGTTGTTGCTCGCAGGGTACCCCCAAGGGGTTAGTGAATGGATTGTGATAACGTCACACATCAATCAATACCCCCGTTGTTCACTTCCCACTACAAATTCATGCCCCCTCACCACAGCTCGAACTCACGCTATATGTGCCCCGCCGCCTTATTTATCTCTAGCCCCCTTTGTCCACTCTTGTTTTTGCAAAGATATTTGTGCATGCGAAGAGGCTTTTATTGATTCGCACCACTGTCTGCTTAGTCATGAAGGCTTTCTCGAACTAGGGCTGCTAACATAACAAGAAATTACATTAATGCTTTCCAGCAGGTTCCTTACCTACAGGCAGCATGATGCCATGCTGAGCATGTTATGGTATCATCTGCGGCATACCCAAGGCTCATCTCTCAGCCCAACGTTGTTCAGCGTCTACATGGCACCACTCACCCACGTCGCCCAACAGCACGACCTAAACATCATCTCCTACGCCGGCGACACCCAGCTGATCTTCTTGCTCACCAAGGACCCCCACACCGCCAAAACCAACCTCCATGAAGGAATGAAGGCCGTCACTGAATGGATGAGGAACAGCCAACTGAAGCTTAACTCGGACAAGACGGAGGTTCTCATCCTCTGCTCCACCCCCTCGGCCTGGGACGACTCCTGGTGGCCGACGGCACTAGGAGCACCCCCACACCCACCAACCATACACGAAACCTAGGGGTCATCCTCGACTCCACACTCTCCATGACAAAGCAGGTCAACGCTGTCTCCTCCTCCTGATTCAACTACCTCTGCATGCTTCACAGGATATTCAAGTAGATCCCCACTGAAACTAGAAGGATGATCACCCAGGCCCTCATCAGCAGCAGACTGGGCTTCGGCAACGCACTCTATTCAAGAGCCCCGGCGAAACTCCTGAAACCACTCCAACGCATCCAGAACGCCACAGCCCGCCTGATCCTGGACATCCCCCGCCGCAGCCACATCACACCAAACCTGAAACACCTGCACTGGCTCCCCATCAACAAGAGGATAACCTTCAAACTCCTCACCCACGCACACAAGGCACTCCACAACACCGGACCAGCGTACCTCAACAGAAGACTCAGCCTCTACACCCCTACCTGCCAGCTCCGCTCCGCAGACCACGCCCTCTCCACCATCCCCCTCATCCGAAGAGTGACCGCCAGTGGCAGATCATTCTCCCACCTCGCCGCCAAGACATGGAACACCCTCCCCATCCGCCTACGGCAGACCGAAGACCTTGTAACCTTCAGGACACTCCTCAAGACCTGGCTCTTCAAACAGTAGCAGCATCCCGCCCCCCCTCCTCCAGCACCTTGAGACCCTCACGGGTGACAGAGCGCGCAGGTCACCCAGCTAGGACATTTTTACTAGTACTCACCTGGGCCCAATAATTTCATAAATCTCTACACACCTTAACATCCCTTAGGTAACTCACGCTTTACTATCAGTATACCTTGAGATTTCTATAATTCTGATTCCTATATCTATAACCTAGCAATGTAGATACTAGGAACCTAAACACCTAGGATCAGGGAGTTGAGTTTTAAATCAGGTAGTCAAGAACAGTTATAAAACATTTGAAAAATATGAAATAACGACAGACTCTGGGTAGGTTCAAAACTTTATCTAATCATCTTCATCATCATATGTCATGAGCATAAGATTAAAACATATTAAGCTGTCTATAATCAAAATCATGAATAACGTATAGCTATGCAAGAGATAGAGTATGCTAAGCATTTAAGAACTTAAACTGTAAGGGAGGGTAAGAACAAGGAACATGCTATATTCAAATAACAATCTTTCGTAACTTTGATTAAAGGAAGGTAAAGAAAGGGAACATGCTAAACCCAAAGACTTTCACAAAATAAAATTGGCAGTTTAAAGAAGAACTTATTTCAAATCTAGATTTGAATTTAGCTCAATACCAGCTCAATACTATAGGGTAGGTAAGATTTAGAACATACTATTAAATTCAGCTTATCTCCTACAAGGGAGGGTGAGAAAAGGAACACATACTAAAAATAGAGAACGATTTGCATTGACTAAAGGTGGGTTGAAAAATGGAACATGCTAAGGTCAGTAATACATGAATATCTCATTTATCAAGGGACGGGGAAGAAAAGGAGCATATGCAATTAAGCTTTGCAATATTCGAGAATTTAGGAATGCAAATAAAGACAAGCAATCACCCACACAGTCTTTATATTTACCTAGGATAGAGTGAAAACCAACCCTGGCCACGGGTTAGTTGGAAAGATGGGAAGAAACCCTCAAGGACTTAGGTGCCAGTAGGCGAGCAGGTACAGCTCATGGACAATCAGGACAGGATAACCCCAGAATTTGGATCAGGACCGGGTTCACCAAAGGGTACGACCAACACCCGCAGCTTCGGTTTCAACGTCTACGCTACTCCCTCTCTGCAAGGAATCTGCCAAAACCCCCGATTGGGTTCTCGAACCTCCCAGCAAAGTGCTTCGCCAGAACTTTCAATTTCCAAAAACTACGAAATGGGTTTCTCTAACCTCCCAACAGAGTGCTCCGCAGCTCTCTGTTTTCAGTCACCTATAGAGTGCGTTGGGTCAGTGACAGGTCAGCTATTCGGACAAGTCAGACAATTTCTCTAGCTAAACCTATGCTAGGTATACTGTTTTTCGGGTCAGAGTACCACCCCCCAATGTTGCAAGTGTAAGGATCCCCAGTTTAGATTTGACAAAGGAGGAGGTTAAGTCATCACACCACCTAAATTTTGTACGATATCAGGCTTAATATTCAATTTCTGTACCCTCCCCTTAAATTCCAGGTTCTCATTACATATGCCGTTCAGCTAACAATGGTGAATACAATATTCGTATACATTTGTTGCGACTTTAGTACAGTTCAACTTCGGTCAGTTGGGTCTCAGTTCAGGTTCCCAAGAGCATCTCTTCAGTCAATCAGCTCCTTGACTGTAATTCAAAGGTCATCTGCTCTGGAGACTCGCGGCTCTTGCACAGACGCAGTTTCACTCAAAATGGAGCACAGATTTACAGAAAAGGCCATGTTTTCGAAGTGTACATGAAATGGAAAAGAAACAGTTTTAAAATATAGATAAAATTATTTCACTGTATACCATGAATTTCTGTACTTCACCCATTACTTTATAATAACTATAGCATTATTGATTATGCAGAACGGACAGCTTTGCGAAAGCGGCAATGCAAGCTTTGAGCATGTGAGAACACAGAGCAGCCATCTTAGTTTTATTGCGTGTGTGCAACTGTTTTCCCACCAAGACATTGAATACGTCACGTCACATGGTTATGACCGACGCATGTGCAGTCTAAATTCCCGCGTAGCAGCGGCCATTTTAATATGCAAGCGTATTAAGGTTAATAAACACATAAGCAAGCTTCACTTGGTCGCCCCATATAATGAAAAATGTGTGAAATTAGTAAGACGAACATGTTGGTTATTTTATTAACGTTATTTGAGGTTCATGAGTACAAGCAAGCTGCTTAACGTGCAAATCCTTGCTCTATCAATCCCCTCTTTGATAATATTTACTATCATCACTATTATTGGAACCAGATGCCAAATTTTCACATTTCACCCATTTCAATCTCTTCAAACTTTCTATTTAACCTTTTCTCAGCATCTTCATTAGGATGAGAATTGTTCACTCTTTTATAAATTTGATTATTCATTTCTTCTAGTTTGAGTTCTTCAACATTTCTTTTTATTCCTCTCCTATTGACAGTATATTTCTTTATGTGTTTTCGACATTTGCAGCAAATTATTATAGTGAACACTAATAAACCTATTCCCGCTATTTTACTCACAAGACTTTTACCTAGATTAGAAAACCAATTACCTACGGAGGAAAGACCATCAGTTAGTCTCTTCCAGGCACTATCAACCTCCAGTGGTTTGAGCTCTTTTTCCAAATTAGTTATGTTTGTCACATATTTCTTAATTTCAACACTTTTGTCTGGAATATACGTGCAACAATGTTGCGCTTTCAACATTCTACAGACTCCGCCATCTTTTGCCAATAGGGTATCAAGAGCAAGTCGATTTTGTAAAACCATAGATCTGATCGCAACCAATTCGGTATTGACCATCAGGAAACCTCCAGCAGTGTCAGTTGATAACCGATCTACTATTGTTGACAATTTGCAGATTCTATGTGTATTCAGAGCCACTCCCACTGTCGGTATCAATGCACTAAATATATCACCTATTATTTCTCCAACACTTTCTCTTTTACTACGTATTAATCCATTAATGTTTTCATTGCTTCCAGCGACTTCATTTACATGGTATATCTTTGGGAAGACAATACCAATATAACAGCTTCCATACCAATGATCTGGCAATTTGAAATAAGCCTTGTTCCCACATATATAATAAATTCCAAGAAACACAGATTCTGACCCATTTCTGAAACCCCAACCTCTAATTACCTGGTAATTGTGTTTGCATTCACTGGAACCAATGAATATTTTATTATAGTAACTAGTCTTTTCTCTGTGAAGACAAAGTTTCCCCTTCTTTTCGAAATCCAGCAACATAGCATTAGCTCCACCATTTGAGGTGCTCCCTATATTTTCAGCCCATTTAGGAGTTTTCTGCCTTTTATCATTTGCTTTTCTTTGGAAACTTTCTCTTCTTTTCTCTGCCATATTTAGAAAAAATTTCTCTTGTTCATGTAAAGAACATGTCAAGTTATCTCTATGTGCTTCACCTAAATCTATTGTACCTATAGTTAGAAAGTATTCACCCTTATAACTTGTTACATCACTCTTAGTATGTACAGGATTCAGGTTTCCACGTATAGGAAGTTCAGAAAATATCACATCTGAATTAGAGTAATAATACTGTAAAGGTCCGCTCTTATAGAATAAACTAGCTAAAATACTACAGGAAATTCCATATGTTAGTGGCAAGTGATGGTAGGTCACACCCTCAGCTACTGAAGTAGGTAGTTTCATACAGACGTGACAGTCTTCTATCTCCATTGCTTCTACGTGATGTACTAAAAGGTTGGCGAATACATTTAGATGAGTTCTATTCTTGATTCTATGATAATGCAGTCCTTCCTCATCTGGTGCATCTACGTCCATTATAGTTTGTCTAAGGCTAAGTGCTTTCTCTTGTGTATCTACTCTTTGTGGTGTATCTTTCGTTTGCAGCTCTTCTGTGTCCTTTGTCACTGATTTAGTAGGGTACAAATTAGTATCTTTTCCCATCATGTAAGGAATAGTTATTGTTAGTCCTATCCATAGTATAAGTACTAATGCTACACTACATAAACATACTTTGCAGCATGTTTTACAACAATTTCGTCTCAGTCTTCCATTCACAGAAGAATCAGACATTTTGACTCAAAAGAAGCTTCAACCCCTCTTTGTAACTTTGCACAGGTTGCTTACACAGGGCAACTTTCAGGTTGGTTTCACTTCTTCGTCAGTCTGGTCAGCAATCAATTCTTCATCACTTTCGTCACTTATTTCAAGGTTTTCAAAGTCTTCCAACACCAGATAAGTCCATTCAGGACTTTGATACTTGTTATTTAGTCTTTTTATTCGGACACTTCTTCTCTTAGGTTTTATCACAGACTGATCAGTTTTACTGGAGTCTTGATTTTCTTGATCGAGTTCTTCGTCGATAGTCTTAAGTCTTAATCTCAGTCTTTTGACAAATCTAGGCACTTTATCTCCTTTTCTGAATCTTTTAACTGGCACTGTGTTTTGGCTTTCTTCAAGTGCTCTTTTATTCTCGTTCAGTTGTGGCACATCTACTTCACTGTCTTCTTTTTCTCTTCCTGTCTGACTAGTTCCTGGTCTTATCTCAGTTTCTTCTGAGTGGTCACTAACCTGGCTTTGTTCAGGTATATACTGGATTGGGCTTTGTTTTGTTTCAATTTCTTCTTCCTGAACACATTTATCTAATTCTATCTGATCCTGTTCAAGCACTTCGAACTTTTGATTTTCTTCCGCTTGAGCTCTAATTTCTATCTGTGCCTTTTCAGGGTCTGGAGTTCTTGGAGGAGTGTCAATAATCTGTTCTTTTCCTATATGGTCTTCCTCATCATCAGATTTGATTTGGATTTCGATAATCTGATTGTCTTCTTCTATTCCTGTCTCGTCCTCACTATCCCACTCTATATCTCTGTGGGTTTGTCTTCTTGTTCTAATTGGATCTAGAGTCAGATCGATTATTGGGACCCACTCATCTTGACTGGAGCTCGGTTGTTCATCTTCAGCTACTTCAGGACCAATTTCTGGAGACCCCTCAGCTGCACAACCTTCAGCCTCAGTTTCTTCAGGTTCTGTCACGTTCTTCGTATGGCTGGCATGGATCCACCGTGGCACACCTGCACACTTCACAGCTGTTGTGGTAACCAGGATTACTTGTCTGGGTTTTCCCCACTTCGGTGCAAGGCAACTCTTCCGAGTATGTTTCTTTATTACAACCCAATCACCTGGGTTCAAGTCATGTGCTGGAGTTGTTGGTCTGGCGACGGCGTCTTCCCCAATCTGGTGAGAGATAGAACGCACTTGGTCACCCAGTTGCTTGCAGTATTCTAGATATGCTTATCAGTTTGTATCCTGGCACCCATGCTTGCCGCATTGCTCTTCCCATCAGTATCTCATGTGGACTCAAGCCTGTGTTCCGGTCTGGAATACTTCTGAGTCCCATCAAAACAAGTGGCAAAGCTTCTGGCCATTCCATTTGAGTAGATTCACACATTTTCCCCCATCTTGACTTGATAGTGCCATTCAGTTGTTCTACCACTCCAGAAGCCTCTGGGCGATATGCACAGTGCAGTTTTTGCGTAATTTTGAATGCTTCACAGATTTGTCTCATTACTTCGCTATGGAAATGCCCACCTCTGTCTGATTCAATTGTGACTGGAAAACCGTACCGTGGTATCAGTTCCCTAAGTAACAGTTTGGCTACAGTAATGCTATCATTCCTGCGTGCAGGGTAAGCTTCTACCCACTTTGAAAATAGGCAGACAATGACAAGGACGTACTTCATTCCTCGACAAGGGGGTAACTGAATAAAGTCAAGTTGTAATCGTATGAAAGGGCCTTCTGCCTTTCCAATCTTTCCTGGCAAAACTAGTTTTCTTTCCGGGATTTATTTGCAGACAAACCAGGCACCTTTGGCAGAGTGCCTCTGCTATGTTCCTGAATTTCGAGTTGAACCATGTTTGCCTGAAGATGCAGATCATAGCATCTCTTCCAAAATGTGTGTCTCCATGTATTAATCTAGCCATAGGAGCAAGCAGACAGTCTGGCAACACAGGCATACCATCAAGGTAAACAATGACACCATCCTCATTCCTTCTCTGACAACCACATTTTCTCCATCTTTCCTTTTCCTTTGGTTCTGCTGCATTCTGCAAATCTCTCACTTCTTCCCATGTTTTTATTCCTTCAAGCACCAGAAGTTGGCAGCTGTTTCCGTTTACCCCCATCTTTTTATTAATAGCCATTTTGTACTTTGCACAATGCTGGGCCAATTGGTCAGCATATCGATTACCTGCTGTCACTTTGTCATCGCCAGATTTGTGAGGAGCACACTTGACCACTGTCAATTCTTTTGGTAACTGGATTGCTTCCAGTAACTCTTGCATAAAATTTCAATTTCTGATAGGGGTTCCTGAATAAGTCAGAAACTCCCTTTGCAGCCACAATTGGCCAAAGTCATGCACAACCCCATAACCATACTGGCTATCAGTGTATATGGTTATTTTGATGTTCCTGCCAAATTTACAGGCTTTTGCCAATGCAACCAATTCAGCTATTTGTGCAGACTTGACTCCATGTAAATAGGATGCTTCCACTGGACCTCCCAAAGTGCATACTGCATAAGCAGCACTTAAGCCTCCATCCTCATGTCTCATGCATGAGCCATCTACAAACAGCTCGTAATCTTTGTCAGTTAGGGGCACTTCTTTTATGTTGGGCGTGGTTTTGTGCTATACTCAGTCAGATCAAGGCAGTCATGCTCAACTTCTCCTTTCACTTCTGCTGTGAGTGAATTTGGCAGTAGGGTAGCTGGATTCAAAATATTACACCGGGCAATGGTTACATTTCTTGCACCTACAAGGATTCTTTCATACTTAGTCAGTCGACTAGGTGTGAGATACTGAGTTTTGGTTCTGGTCAATAAAATTACAACTGCATGTGGAACATACACAGTTACAGGATGTCCCTGTGATCGTGGGGTGTACGTGGACCGGAATAACAGGCGTGGAGGCCGTAAATAGTGGGCTATCTCTGAGCCGGTTTTATTGTCAGTATAAAGGGTTCAGTAATGATTCGGAGGGGGGGGAGCAGCGCAATGCAGAGAAGAAGGGTCTTCAAGTGGTTCTTGGCCAGACGTCGAGACGATGGTTCCTCGAGAAGTGGTGATTCTTGGCCGGAAGTCGGGTTGGGGCTTCTTCCACCGGGTCTAGTTGGCTGGTCACCGGGATGATGGTCCCTCGGAGGTATGGGAAGGAAAGAGAGAAAAAGGGCTGTTAATCCGACTTGCCAGGGTGAGTCGGTGCTGTATACCTTCACCAGGGGTGCGGAATTCGAACGGAGCGTGAGGAAGGCAGGGGACGGGTCAAGAGGGGGAAAGAGAAAGATTAGGAGAGTAGAGGGTGACGGAGTGACGGGCAAGTGCGGGATATTATATGCAGTTGTGCGCGTGACTGAAAACAGGTACTATACACTATATACAGTGCTGGGTGCAAGGTGAGGGTGTGACTATTTGTGATACTACTATTTACACTTTTAATATACAAGGGGGTCGTTACTCACGTGCCCCGCCGCAACTCTCCCGCGAGTTGCGGCCGCTCTCCAGCCTACTCCACCGGACTCCACCAGTCCTCGGTCCAGACTTCCTCGTCTTCTTCCGCTTCGCCTCTCTTCTCCTCAGGTTCACCGCAAGCCGTCTCCTGCCACGAGTCCCACTCCTTGAACAAACTGACCTCTTCGGTTCCGGCTTTTCTGCACTCCGCCTCCAAGTTGGGGGAGGGACTTCCGGGGTTACTAGGGAGTCCTTCCGGGTTTCCGCTCGTCGCGATTGGTTCCTGCAAAGAAGGAAAGAAGGATGGAGTCCTGGTTGCTAGGGACGCCACAGGATCAGATGACGAGGTCCGGGACCTTAAGGGAAGAAGCGCCTTTGGCAAGGTAGGGGACGTGGCCTGTTCACATCCCCTTCCCCTAGCTGTCCTTCTTGATCTGGTAGGAGGGAGAGGGTATCGGGAGAGATAATCGGCATTTCCCTGATCAACGCCTTTCCGGTGTAAAGTCCTGAACCTATAGGGCTGTAGGGATAAGAACTAGCGAAGGACGCGGTCGTTATGTCCCTTGTTACGGGCCATCCATTCCAACGGGGCGTGGTCTGTGTACAGGACAAAGTCTCGTCCATCCAGGTAGTAGCGGAGGCTTTCCACTGCCCATTTGATGGCTAGAGTCTCTTTTTCTACTATGGCGTAATTCATCTCCCTGGGAAATAGCTTTCTGCTCAAAAAGAGGATGGGTCGTTCCTCGCCGTTGTGGTCTTTCTGTGATAGGACAGCCCCCAAGCCCTGTTCTGAGGCGTCAGTCTGGAGGATAAAGGGTAGGGAATAGTCTGGCCTGATGAGCACAGGACCAGACATCAGGGACTGCTTAAGTTTGTTAAATGCTTGTAGCATATGGGGGTCAGGGTGCCTCAGAGCCTCTTCTGTTTTTGTAGACTTTTTCAAGAGATCGGTTAGGGGTACTGCGGTCCGGGAAAAGTTAGGGATGAATCTCCTATAGTACCCCAAGAGTCCTAGAAATGCTCGGAGTTCTTTTCGTGTTTGGGGGAAGGGGATTGACTGTATGGCGGTGATTTTATTGTTTTGGGGTCGGATAACACCCTCGCCTAAAAGATAACCCAGGTACTTGACTGTTTGGGCAGCTAAGGTGGTTTTTGCGTGGTTAATGGTGAACCCAAAAGAACCCAGGGAGGAGATGACTTTTTATAGGTGGTGTAGGTGTAGGCCCCCGCATATCTGGAATGAGGCCGTAACACCTGATTCATGGCCCTCTGAAAAGTAGCGGGAGCGCCGTGAAGGCCGAAGGGCAACATTGTGAACTGATACAGCCCTTCGGGGGTAGAAAAGGCAGTTTTCTTTTTGTCCTCATCTCTCAACGGGATCTGCCAATAACCCTTGCATAGGTCAAGCGCGCTGATGTATTTGGCCTTCCCTATGCGTTCAATCATCTCATCAACATGAGGCAAAGGATAGGTATTAAAGGACGAGATCTTATTAACCTCTCGAAAGTCAATGCAAAATCTAATCGACCCGTCAGGCTTTGGCACCAACACGATGGGCGAATTCCAGCTGTTGATAGAAGGTTCTATGATCCCCATACGCAGCATCTGGGCTATCTCATCCTTGATAATGGCTCTGCGGGCCTCAGGGACCCGATAGGGTCGTTGGCGTACCGTTTTACTGGGTTCTGTTATGATGGCATGCTCAATAACAGAGGTGTGGCCATGGTAGGGGGAGAAAACCTGTTGTAGCAACCTCAAGGTTTTACGAAGTTCTTGTCTCTGCATTTCCGTCAAATCCGGATCCATGCAGACCTCATAGGATAGGACGGTCGGGTTCTGTGCCGGACAGTACGGGGTGAGGTCCTACCCATTTTTTCAACAGATTCACGTTGTAAATCTGGGAGATTCGCCGGGTAGGGTCTGTCTCTATCTCATAAGTAACCGGGGTCACCTGTTGTAGGACCGAAAAAGGGCCCTGCCATTGACCTAGCAATTTGTGGTCCGAGGATGGCATCAGGAGGAGTACCAGGTCTCCTGGGAGAAAAGACAGTGGTTTAGTGCCCTTATCATACTGGTGTTTATGGTTTGCTTGTGCTGTCACCATATTCTGCCTCACTATGTCCCGTATTTGTCCCAAATGTGTCCTGAGGTTCTCCACATACTCAGGGAGGGGTCTGGTTCGGTCGGGTTCAGCCTCCCAGGCCTCTCGGGCCATGTCTAACAGGGTTCGCGGGGGACGCCCATATAAAAGCTCATAAGGCGTAAATCCTGTGCTGCTCTGTACCTTGCAGCGGATCGCAAACAGTGCTAGGGGTAACATCTCCTCCCACCTCTTGCTCTCAAGGGCCAGCAACTTTTTCAAGGTAGTCTTTAGTGTGGCGTTGTAGCGCTCAACAAGCCCATCCGTTTGGGTATGGTAAGCGGAGGTCCTTATCTGCTTAATACCTAGTTGGGAACACACCTGTCTCATGAGGGCGGACACAAAGGGGGTCCCCTGGTCTGTTAGAATTTCCCTAGGGAAGCCTACCCTAGAGAAGATCGAGATCAGTGCTTTAGCTATATTCTGGGTGGTGGGCTGCCATAGGGGTATGGCTTCAGGAAAACGAGTGGCGTAGTCAACCAGGACTAAAGCATACCGACACCCGCTTCTGGAGGGTAACATAGGGCCTATTATGTCCATCCCTACCCTGCTGAAGGGTATATCAATAAGGGGCAAGGGTTGAAGAGGCACTCTGGGGGGTCGATATCTACTGTTCTTCTGGCAGACCGGGCATGCACGACAATACTGTTTTATTTGCTGGTAGACGCCTGGCCAATAGAATTTTTCCAGGATTGCCTGCCCTGTCTTCTCATCGCTAAAGTGGCCCCCTAGTGAGTGACTGTGGGCGAGGAACAACACCTTATCGCGGAAGGGCTCTGGGATTATCAATTGTGGTGTTTGTTGGGCACCCCCACTTTCTGTACAATAGGCCGTTCTTTTTATAGAAGTAGGGACCTACTTGTAGTGGGTCTTCATTGTCCAGGGCCCGTCCCCACGCATTCTGTAGGACGGGATCTTTCTGTTGTGAAGCACGGAATTCCCTGTCTGTTTCCCCGGGGTGTTCTTCTAATCGAACGGGACATACTGTAGCATAGCTCCTCTTCTCTCTCTTCTTTTGGGTTTTTGTTTTGTAGGGTCTGGCTGATGTTTCTGAGCATGGTTGGCCGTGGGGAAACGGGGCTTCCGACCACCATTTCTCCAAAGAGTCGGTGGTATCATGGAGAAGACGGGGAAGTCCTGAGTAGTGACTGCCCAGTATTACTTGCTCCGGTAGGTTGGGTATAAGACCCACAGTCAGTGTGGTTCCATGATCCGTAGGGTGTTGAACGCGAACCCAGGCGGTAGGATACAATTTCGTGGCACCATGGACACACTGGATGGCTACTGTTCCGGTCACAGGTCCCACCGGGTTTGGCAACTCTTGGGGTCGGAGTACGCTCTGTCTGCAGCCCGTATCAGCAAGGGCTAGAACCGGGTGTCCATCTATTATCACCGGGCAGTGGAATCTGGGAGGGGTAGCTTCCGCAGTGAGGCAAACAAAGTTCCGGGTGAGACCCACCTCCATCAGTTCTTCTTTCTGGGGGCACACTCGGACGATGTGCCCATAACCCCTGCAGTGGTAGCACTGAGGTCCGGGTGGAGGTGATCGAGGTATAACAGGGTAGGGGAAAAGAGGAGTGGGCTCCGGTTTCCTGGGTATGGGAGGCCTCGGGGTCCGGTTCTGGTTATGGGTTTGTGGCCGGTGGGTGTGTTCATCGGCTTCTTGAAGTCCTGTGCCCGGCTGTAGGCACTGGCGATCTCTATCGCATTCTCCAGGGTGAGGCAGTCGTGTTGGCGAACCCATTTTTGTGTGGAAGGATGCAGGGATGCCAAAAACTGCTCCAGGTAAATTTTGGAGAGGATGTCCTCTTTTGTGGCCGTGGCGGATCGCAGCCAGCGATCGGCCAGGTCTTTGATGCGAAAAGACAGAGCCCGAGGGGTTTCCTGTGGCCCTTCTCTGGCCTGGCGCAGCCTCTCCCTATAGGTCTCGTTGTCTATACCTAGACGTTCCAGGATGCAGGTTTTGATGTCAGCATAAGGGTTCTGTCCTTGGATATTGGCCGAGATCGGCGCAGCGCCTGACGTCGCTGCCGGAGCCGTCGCACCCTTCGTTTGCGGGACGCACCAGACCGGTACGGGAGAATCGAACATCGCTGCGAGTGTCGTCGCAGAGCCTGTCGTCTGGGTGAGATCGCCGCACCGCTTGCTTGCGGACCGCATCACGTCGCTGCGAACATCGTAGCAGAAACATCACATCGAGGAGCTGCGAGAGAGAGGATCACCGCTGGACCGCGCCTCGTCGCCCCGGAGATCGTCGCAGCCCCTACGAGATCATCGCATCGTGCCTTTGCGAGAACAGACTTCCCACGGAACCTACGCACCGGAATCCACGCAAGCTGCCTTCCTCCCCATACAGACCGGATTCGCGCCACATTGCCCGCTGCTGCAGTGGGGCTGTCGCATCGCCTCCCCAGGGTCTCAGGAGTAACGCATCGCTTGTTTCCACCGCACCAGCTTCCTGCTTGTGGAACTTTGTTGCATCTAAAAGGTACTGTGAGCCAACGTGACGCAACTGTGAACTTTTCACGCATCTGTGGATTATTTTAACGCAACTTAAAGAACTTTGATTACAACCTGAAGAACTCTTTTGAAACCATATCCTTGAACTGTGTATGTTGGATTTTTGTCGTTTTGGTCTTGTGTAGTTTAGAATAAATATCTTTATTTTCCTAAACTGTTGTGGAATCAGTTGTGGTGTTTTCACTGTGTTACTGTGAGTGTTGGTACAAATACTTTACGCATTGCCTCTGGTTAGCCTAGACTGCTCAGGCCAAGCTACCTAGAGGGCGAGCAGGGGTTATCTAAGAGGGTTATCTCCTTGCCCTGACTAGAAGCAAGGGTCCCTATTTGGACGGTGGTACCTACCTCTGCCAACTAGAGACCCCCAGTTCTAACATTGGTGGTCAGGCGGTGGGATATGAACTTGTATTTGTACTTGACCCACAGTAATTGGTGTACATCACTAGTGAGTGCAGACCACTACGCCACCGCATACTATTGGTTTTTGAGTTTTTGAGTTCTATTTTTGAGTAACTCTTCGAAAAGCATCATGTCTCTGAATGGGAAGGCGCCCAGTGAGGAGGCAGATATAGATTTGGAATTCTCGATTGAAGATCTGTACTCCTACCCGGTAAAGCATCTTAGGTACTTCTGCCAGCAGTTTGAGTGCCCCATAAAGAGCGCCTACAGGAAGGAGGAGTTGCAGAGAATCTTGAAAACCCATTGGGAGGCACAAGAAGGAAATGATGTTGTGGATGTAGAAAGTGCTTTTCAAGGCAAAGATCTGCCAGTGGGCAGAGTAGGCTCAGGAGCTGGCAGCAACCACTCCAGTAGGGGCCTCACCCCAGAAGAGTTACAGGAAAATCAAAGAATAAGAGAATATGACCTGGAGGTCATGAAAATGAAAATGAAGCAATTGGAAGTAGAGAAGGCGGCGGAGGAGAGCAAGAATGCCCGCGCCCTAGAAGAAAAGAAATTGCTTTTGGCTCATGAGTTGAGACTGAAAGAGCTGGATCTGAAAAACAAGGAGGTGGATGCCAGTTCAAATGGTGGCAGCGCGCAGCCAGTGTATGGGGGTAAAGTATATATTCCCAAAGACCTGGTACAGAATTACCAGAGGAGTGAGGATATTTATGCCTGGTTCACTTCGTATGAAATTGCATTGAAGATGAATGGTGTGCCTGATAAGTATTGGGGGGCGGGCCTGTGGAAACATTTTGAGGCTTCTGGGAGGAGTGCTCTAGAGCCCTTAGAGTTGGCAGGTGCCATGACCTACCCCAATATGAAGGAGGCCTTATGTCTCAGGTATGGCCTTACTCCAGAGCAGTACAGACTGCAGTTTAGAAACTCCAAGAAGAAAGAGTCTGAGACTTGGATGGAGTGTGTGAATGGGTACTCGCGTGCACTGGAAGGTTGGATGAAGGGCAGTAAAGTAACTGATATGAAGGGGTTGTTGCATTTAATCAGTTGGGAGCACTTGAGTAGTCTTTGTGTTCCAGAGCTGCGCCAGCATCTTTTAGACAGCAAGCTGACAGACCCCATTGAACTTGCTAAGGAGGCGGACCGCTGGACCAGTACCAGGGTCCACAGAGGAATTGTGGGTACCACAGCCAAAGGTGGGCAGGGTCCCCAGCAGAAGAGTGGGGGGGACAAGGGTAACCAAAAGGAGTTCTCACAAGGGCCCCAAAATAGTTCCCAGGAAAAGGATTCCCAACCCCCCAAATCTAAACAGCCATGGCCCTCTAAGGGCAGGCGGGACAATAGAGATAAGAGAAATAACCAGGGTCCCCCTACCTGCTATTACTGCAATGAGGTGGGCCATATTGCTCCGAAATGTCCCAAGAAGAAGCCCGCACCCACTGGTGCTCCCGCCCCAGCGTTAGCTAGTGTAGCTTTGGGTGGGGATTTAGTTTCTAGTGACTGGGGAGAGCTAGCAGTCATGACCCTTGTCTCGCTAGGAGACCGAGAGATGGTCCCGGAAACCTTACTGCCCTCTAACACTAAGAAATATGGGCAGAAGGTGACCATCAATGGGAGGGAGGTTGAAGCTCTGAGAGACACCGGAGCCAGTGTGACATCCGTGAGGTGTCAGTGGGTGTCGGACGAGCAGATCATCCCTGGCGTACTCCGCCCTGTAGTGGCCGCTGACAGCTCAGTGCGCCTCTGCAAGCTAGCAAAGGTTTCCTTTGAATGGGGAGGAGTCTCTGGTCTTTTGGAAGTAGTTGTCAGTGATGCCTTGCCTGTGGACTGTCTGTTGGGCAACGACCTGGAGAGTTCTCCATGGAAGGACATAGAACACCGAACTCACTTGGAGATGTTGGGTCTGCCTGCGTGGATCTGCGTGACCACGCGTGCTATGGCAGCCAGTAAGGGTGAATCAGCAGAACTGGAGCCTGAAACAGTGGCCCAGAGACCTGCCAGGAGAGGAAGAGGAAGAGGGCGCGGGAAACCAGCCCCAGTCGTTCCCACGTTCCAGGAGGAAGCAGAACCTGAGGGGGATGCCCTGAAACCTACAGGGGAACAGGTGGCCGAACTGGGAGACCTACCTGAGCTGACCCATTGGCAGCAAGAAGGTGGTCCCTCCAGGGAGGAGTTCTGCAAGGCGCAGAAGGAATGCCCTTCCCTCATTGGTCTGCGGCAACAGGCTGTAGATCAGGCAGCAGGTGGAGCAGTCAAAGATCACTACGTTTACTGGGAAGGTGACCTACTTTATAGCGAGCCTAAGTTTGCTGAGCCCGGTGCAGCCCGTGTGCTGGTGGTACCTGAGCGCTTCAGAAACTTCCTAATGGGTCTGGCTCATGACGTGCCTCTCGCAGGACATCTGGGGCAAGACAAGACCCTGAACCGGATTGTCACCCACTTCCACTGGCCCCAGATGAGAAAGCACGTTGGTTCCTTTTGCAGATCTTGCCAAACCTGTCAAGCTAGTGGCAAGACTGGAATGAAGTTGAAGGCCCCCCTTCAACCCTTCCCAGTGGTGAGCACCCCTTTCGAGCGGGTGGGCATAGATATCGTAGGGCCCCTGGACCCCAAGACAGCCTTAGGCAACAGGTTCATCCTGGTCTTGGTGGACCATGCCACCCGGTACCCGGAAGCAGTCCCTCTCAGGACAATCACAGCACCCGTGGTGGGCCGTGCATTGATGGGGATCTTTTCCCGTGTGGGGTTCCCCAGAGAGGTGGTCTCCGACCGGGGTACCAACTTCATCTCTAGGTACATGAAGTCTCTGTGGGAGGAGTGTGGGGTAACTTATAAGTTCACCACTCCTTACCACCCTCAAGGAAATGGGCTGGTTGAAAGGTTCAACCGGACCCTGAAAGGCATGATTATGGGCCTAGCGGAGCCCATGAGACGGAAGTGGGACGTCTTGTTACCATGCCTGTTGTTTGCCTACAGGGAGGTGCCTCAGAAGTCCTGAGGGTTCAGTCTCTTTGAACTCCTGTATGGCCACCCTGTTAGAGGACCTCTCTCGCTGGTGAAGGAGGGTTGGGAAAAGTCCCGTGGGAAAACCCCCCAGGATGTGTTCAGCTATGTGCTGGCCATCCGCAACCAGACACAACGCTTCAGGAAACTCGCTCAGGCGAACCTGGAAGCAAGCCAGGAAGAAATGAAAAGATGATACGACCAGAATACCACTCTGGTCGAGTTTCAACCTGGGCAGAAAGTGTGGGTGATGGCACCAGTGGAGCCTTGCGCGCTCCAGGACAAGTGGTCTGGGCCATACGAGGTGGTGGAAAGGAAGAGCGAGGTAACCTACCTGGTTAACCTGAAGACTCCCAGGCAGCCCCTGAGAGTTTTGCACGTGAACCGCCTCAAACCACACTTTGAGAGGTCTGAAGTAACCATGCTCATGGCTACAGATGCAGGAATGGAAGAGGATAGTGATCCTCTCCCTGACCTCCTGGCAGTTAAGGAGCAAGATGGGTCAGTGGATGGTGTGGTCCTCTCGCCCACCCTGACCCCGGAACAGCAGAGTGACTGTCGCCAAGTGTTGGGTCAGTTCTCCTCTCTGTTCTCCCTGACCCCAGGAGTCACCAACTGGTGCGTCCATGATGTGGACACTGGAGACAGTCTGCCTGTAAAGCAAAACTTTTACAGGGTAGCTGACAAGGTCAGGGCCAGCATCAAGGAAGAGGTTTCCAAGATGTTGGCGCTAGGGGTGATTGAGCCCTCCAGCAGCCCCTGGGCTAGCCCAGTGGTCTTGGTCCCCAAGAAAGCTGCTACCCCCGGTGGCCCTCCAGAACTTCGGTTTTGCGTGGACTACCGAGGGCTCAATGCGGTCACGAAGACTGACGCACACCCTATCCCCAGAGCTGATGAGCTCGTGGATCGGTTGGGAGCTGCCAAGTACCTCAGTACATTTGATTTGACTTCGGGGTACTGGCAGATTGCCTTATCTGATGGGGCCAAGGAGAGGTCAGCATTTTCAACGCCAGAGGGGCACTTCCAGTTCCGTGTCATGCCCTTTGGGTTGAAGAATGCCCCTGCCACGTTCCAGAGAATGGTTAACCAGGTACTGTCCGGGCTGGAGGAATTCAGCGCCGCATACCTGGATGACATTGCTGTGTTCAGCTCCACGTGGGAGGAACACTTGCAACACCTCTGCGAAGTGTTGAAGGCTCTGCAAAAGGCAGGCCTCACTATCAAGGCCAGCAAGTGCCAGATAGGGCAGGGATCTGTGGTGTACTTGGGACACCAGGTGGGGAGCGGCCAGGTGGCGCCCCTACAGGCAAAGATCGATACCATTCTGGCTTGGGAGCCCCCCAAGACCCAGACAGAGGTGAGAGCCTTTTTAGGACTCACCGGGTATTACAGACGGTTTGTCAAGGGATATGGCACCATTGTTGCCCCCTTGACAGAACTCACTTCCAAGAAGTTGCCCAAAAGAGTTGACTGGACTGACGCCTGCCAAACTGCTTTTGATGCCCTGAAAACTGCGATGTGCACAGCACCGGTGCTCAAGGCACCTGACTTTTCCAGTGAGTTCATAGTTCAGACGGACGCTTCAGTGCATGGTGTGGGAGCAGTACTCTCACAAGCCACTGAGGAGAATGGAGACCAGCCAGTAGCTTTCATTAGTCGGAGGCTACTCCCCAGGGAACAGAAGTGGAGTGCGATTGAAAGGGAGGCTTTTGCTGTGGTCTGGGCTCTGAAAAAGTTGAGGCCCTACCTGTTTGGGACTCACTTTCGTGTTCAGACCGACCACAGACCCCTCAGGTGGTTAATGCACATGAGGGGCGAAAACCCAAAACTGTTGAGGTGGTCCATCTCCCTACAGGGAATGGACTTTACGGTGGAACACCGCCCTGGTACAGAACACGCCAACGCTGATGGTCTGTCCAGGTTTTTCCGCCTTAGTGAAGAGAACTCCCAAGAGGGTGGGTAGTTCTCCCCACTTTCACCTGAAGGGGACACGTGTTAGACCTGGCATCTTTGGCGTGATTACCCCTATCTTTTTGCCTCTACCTCCTGTATTTTTGATGCTGTGCTGGATTTCGTTTTTGCTGGTTTAGATGCTTTGGACACTCCGCCACTGCTGATCAGTGCCAGAGTGTAAGTGCTCCCTATATAAATTATTATTCTGATTGGATATACATGTTTGGCATATTTGTATCACCACGAAGTCCCTAGTAAAGTGCACGGGGTGTGCCAGGGCCGGTGATGACGAATGCTACTAGTGGGCCTGCAGCACTGATTGTGCCACCCACAGGAGTAGCTCTAAAATGGTGTCTCGGGCCTGCCACTGCAGCGCCTATGTGCAGTTTAGAACTGCCATGTCCTCCTGGTCCGCGTCCCCGCTGACCAGGCCTAACCCTTCCCTTTTCGTGCACATCAGTCACCCCTATGGAAGACCCAAGGTACCCCCCTGGGCAGGGTGCCGTGTATGTGAAAGGTAGATCATGTACTAGTGCAGGTAACATGCTCTGGTAGTGAATTACAGCCATTTTCGTTTTTCACTATTGTAAGGCTATCTTGATCCATAGGTTAACATGGGGGATGCTGGCTACAGTGGTTAACGGCATTTCTTCCCATAGGAACAAGATAGGACATAAGTATCTAGTATCCCTGAACTCAGAATTTAATAACGCATCTTTTAGGAAAGGTGGTTTTTAGATCCTGTGTTTGGGAACAGCACTTTTAGAAAGTTGCTGTTCTCTTGTCTGACCCTTCTGTGTGCCTGGGCCTGTTTGTGTATTGACTGTCTGGTTTGTGAGTGACAGGGGCTGGGGAATTCCCCCAGAGGCTGGATGAGTCAGCACTAGGCTGAATGAAGCAATTGCTACCTGAGTGGTGGGCGGAGTTAGCACCTGGGCTGAATAGGGCTGTGCCTGCCTGCCACAATGCTGGCTCCACCTCCTGCTGGGCGGCTGAGGACTCTGCCCCTCACTCTGAAAGGAAAGATGCAGCCAGCAAAACAAAGTGCTCAGGATCCACCCAGAACTGGTTCAGACCGGGCTCAGGGCCCACATGCACAGAGAGAACAAAGACTTTAGGGGTATAAGTACAGGACCCCTGACAACAGAAAATTAGATCATCCTGGAATCAAGAAAGAACCTCTGCCAAGGAGAAAGCTGACGTGGAAGAAGGAAGACTGTCCTGCTGTTGCTCTGCTGGACTGACCTGCTGTTGCTTTGCTGCCAAGGAGAGGGGAAGGACTTTGCTGTGAGCTGTGTCCCCTGTCTTGAAGGAATCTCCAAGGGCCTGAGAAGAGCTGGCTCCCTGTTTCCGAAGTCCCAGGAACAAAAGGACTTCACCCCCAGTCTCCCTGAACTCTGCTGAGAGAGTTCTGTCCTTCATAGAGTGCTTGATCCAGTTGTGGGGCCTCTAGAAGTTGAACCTGAGCTGGGAAGCTTGAGACTAAGCTGAGAGACTTTTGAAGCTGAAAAGTGTTGCATCGCTCGCTTGCGGAGCGTATCCCCGACAGTGCGAGAAGTTTCCCGCCGCTACGGAGGTCGAGATCGGCGCAGCGCCTGACGTCGCTGCCGGAGCCGCCGCACCCTTCGTTTGCGGGACGCACCAGACCGGTGCGGGAGAATCGAACATCGCTGCGAGTGTCGTCGCAGAGCCTGTCGTCTTGGTGATATCGCCGCACCGCTTGCTTGCGGACCGCATCACGTCGCTGCGAACATCGTCGCAGAAACATCACATCGAGGAGCTGCGAGAGAGAGGATCACCGCTGGACCGCGCCTCGTCGCCCCGGAGATCGTCGCAGCCCCTACGAGATCATCGCATCGTGCCTTTGCGAGAACAGACTTCCCACGAACCTACGCACCGGAATCCACACAAGCTGCCTTCCTCCCCATACAGACCGGATTCGTCGCCACACGCCCGCTGCTGCAGCGGGGCTTTCGCATCGCCTCCCCAGGGTCTCAGGAGTAACGCATCACTTATTTCCACCGCACCAGCTTCCTGCTTGTGGAACTTTGTTGCATCTAAAAGGTACTGTGAGCCAACGTGACGCAACTGTGAACTTTTCACGCATCTGTGGATTATTTTAACGCAACTTAAAGAACTTTGATTACAACCTGAAGAACTCTTTTGAAACCATATCCTTGAACTGTGTATGTTGGATTTTTGTCGTTTTGGTCTTGTGTAGTTTAGAATAAATATCTTTATTTTCCTAAACTGTTGTGGAATCAGTTGTGGTGTTTTCACTGTGTTACTGTGAGTGTTGGTACAAAAACTTTACGCATTGCCTCTGGTTAGCCTAGACTGCTCAGGCCAAGCTACCTAGAGGGCGAGCAGGGGTTATCTAAGAGGGTTATCTCCTTGCCCTGACTAGAAGCAAGGGTCCCTATTTGGACGGTGGTACCTACCTCTGCCAACTAGAGACCCCCAGTTCTAACAAATGGCTATATGCAAATCAGCCTTGACCCTGTGCCCCATGGGAACAGTCCAGCCCGAACTACCAAACCATGTCTTTCCCAGACCGGAATCAAGCATCCAAGGGCCGGTTTCTGGCTATCAGCCTTCTTCAGCCTGGATAGCTTGACTCCAGTGATGTGGAGAGCCTGGGACTCACGTCTGAGCATACCCAGCCCACTCGGGGTGAAAATTGCAAAAAACACAGTTGATGGACAGAATGCAGAACAATGTCTTACATTCACCCCAGTACAAGGATCTGGGCCTAAATCCATCATTTTTTTGCACTCCACAACACCCTAGGTCAGACAATGGCTATATGCAAATCAGCCTTGACCCTGTGCCTCATGGGAACAGTCCAGCCCGAACTACCAAACCATGTCTTTCCCAGACCGGAATCAAGCATCCAAGGACCGGTTTCTGGCTATCAGCCTTCTTCAGCCTGGATAGCTTGACTCCAGTGATGTGGAGAGCCTGGGACTCACGTCTGAGCATACCCAGCCCACTCGGGGTGAAAATTGCAAAAAACACAGTTGATGGACAGAATGCAGAACAATGTCTTACATTCACCCCAGTACAGGGATCTGGGCCTAAATCCATAGTTTTTTTGCACTCCACCCCACCCATAGGTCAGACAATGGCTATAAGCAAATCAGCCTTGACCCTGTGCCTCATGGGAACAATCCAGCCCGAACTACCAAGCCATGTTTTTCCCAGACCGGAATCAAGCATCCAAGGACCGGTTTCTGGCTATCAGCCTTCTTCAGCCTGGATAGCTTGACTCCAGTGATGTGGAGAGCCTGGGACTCACGTCTGAGCATACCCAGCCCACTCGGGGTGAAAATTGCAAAAAACACAGTTGATGGACAGAATGCAGAACAATGTCTTACATTCACCCCAGTACAAGGATCTGGGCCTAAATCCATCTGTTCTTTTACACTCCACACCACCCTAGGTCAGACAATGGCTATATGCAAATCAGCCTTGACCCCGTGCCTCATGGGAACAGTCCTGCCCGAACTACCAAGCCATGTCTTTCCCAGACCGGAATCAAGCATCCAAGGAACGGTTTCTGGCTATCAGCCTTCTTCAGCCTGGATAGCTTGACTCCAGTGATGTGGAGAGCCTGGGACTCACGTCTGAGCATACCCAGCCCACTCGGGGTGAAAATTGCAAAAAACACAGTTGATGGACAGAATGCAGAACAATGTCTTACATTTACCCCAGTACAAGGATCCGGGCCTAAATCCATCGTTTTATTGCACTCCACGCCACCCTAGGTCAGACAATGGCTATATGCAAATCAGCCTTGACCCTGTGCCTCATGGGAACAGTCCAGCCCGAACTACCAAGCCATGTTTTTCCCAGACCGGAATCAAGCATCCAAGGACCGGTTTCTGGCTATCAGCCTTCCTCAGCCTGGATAGCTTGACTCCAGTGATGTGGAGAGCCTGGGACTCACGTCTGAGCATACCCAGCCCACTCGGGGTGAAAATTGCAAAAAACACAGTTGATGGACAGAATGCAGAACAATGTCTTACATTTACCCCAGTACAAGGATCTGGGCCGAAATCCATAGTTTTTTTGCACTCCACACCACCCTAGGTCAGACAATGGCTATATGCAAATCAGCCTTGACCCTGTGCCTCATGGGAACAGTCCAGCCCGAAGTACCAAGCCATGTCTTTCCCAGACCGGAACCAAGCATCCAAGGACCGGTTTCTGGCTATCAGCCTTCCTCAGCCTGGATAGCTGGACTCCAGTGATGTGGAGAGCCTGGGACTCACGCCCACTCGGGGTGAAAATTGCAAAAAACACAGTTGATGGACAGAATGCAGAACAATGTCTTACATTCACCCCAGTACAAGGATCTGGGCCTAAATCCATCGTTTTTTGCACTCCACACCACCCTAGGTCAGACAATGGCTATATGCAAATCAGCCTTGACCCTGTGCCTCATGGGAACAGTCCAGCCCGAACTACCAAGCCATGTCTTTCCCAGTCCGGAATCAAGCATCCAAGGACCGGTTTCTGGCTATCAGCCTTCTTCAGCCTGGATAGCTTGACTCCAGTGATGTGAAGAGCCTGGGACTCAAGTTTGAGCATACCCAGCCCACTCGGGGTGAAAATTGCAAAAAACACAGTTGATGGACAAAATGCAGAACAATGTCTTACATTCACCCCAGTACAAGGATCTGGGCCTAAATCCATCATTTTTTTGCACTCCACACCACCCTAGGTCAGACAATGGCTATATGCAAATCAGCCTTGACCCTGTGCCTCATGGGAACAGTCCAGCCCGAACTACCAAGCCATGTCTTTCCCAGACCAGAATCAAGCATCCAAGGACCGGTTTCTGGCTATCAGCCTTCTTCAGCCTGTATAGCTTGACTCCAGTGATGTGGAGAGCCTGGGACTCACGTCTGAGCATACCCAGCCCACTCGGGGGAAAATTGCAAAAAACACAGTTGATGGACAGAATGCAGAACAATGTCTTGCATTCACCCCAGTACAAGGATCTGGGCCTAAATCCATTGTTGTTTTGCACTCCACGCCACCCTAGGTCAGACAATGGCTATATGCAAATCAGCCTTGACCCTGTTCCTCATGGGAACAGTCCAGCCCGAACTACCAAGCCATGTCTTTCCCAGACCGGAATCAAGCATCCAAGGACCGGTTTCTGGCTATCAGCCTTCTTCAGCCTGGATAGCTTGACTCCAGTGATGTGGAGAGCCTGAGACTCACGTCTGAGCATACCCAGCCTACTCGGGGTGAAACAGAAAGGTGACATCATTTCCTTCAACCTTTCCTTCAATGTATGGCCCTGACTGGTCTACCGGCAAGGAGGCGCCAAGCACGCACTCCTCGTCCTCCCCCCAGGCACCGTCAGTACGGTTCGTCACAGAGGAATGTATCATTTAACAGAAATTGCGAAGTTGCTGCATTTCTATCCTCCTTTCCTTCCCAAACTTCAGTGTCTTCACCTTGTTGTGCTTTGCTCCTATAATTTGGCCTAGGTGCACGGGGCAACTGATTCTGTTTTACCTGTTGCTGGGTCTTCCGTGCTCCCTCATTCTGCACCTGTGGATTTAAATCATTAATTTGTACATTATCATTCTGCACAGCCTTACACTCGTCCCTCCAGTGCCCCATCTTTCCTCACCCGTGGCAGGGAAATTTATTTCTGGCCTCTTATCTATTTATTTTTACCCTTGGTTTTTCCCCACTCCCAGGGCTCTGATTCTGAGTATTTGTCATTTTGCTTAACTGCTGTTCTTGGTGCTCTGCTAATTTTACCTGTGCACACATGACTTTTTCTTTTAACTCTTTTCGCTTATTTTCCAGCTCATCTTCACAGTATTTAGCATATTTAAGGACTTCATCAATTGGTTTAGCCTACCAGCAAATTTTATTGTCTTTGATCCACTGTGAAATCTCAGGCCTTAACCCTAACACAAATCGATAAATAAAGTGGGTCATGTCTTTCATTTCAATATTATCCAGGCCACTATACATTTTGAACACTTCTAACAGACGCGCATAATATGAATGTACTGTTTCATCTCGATTCTGAGTAGTTCTATCTATTCGGGTCCAGTCTGTCTCTTTTGCAGGCACCTTTCCTTTTAGGTACAACATCACCTGATTGTACTTTCTCATGACATCTTCTGAAGGAGCCCCTGTCTTAGGGTCTCTAGGGTATTCCTCATTTGGCCAATCAACAGCAATTTTACATTCTGTCCACAGATCTAGAGGGACTACTATGTCAAAGAAACCATCTAAATCTTTCAGGAGGCATTTTGAAACTTTCACAAATCTCTCGACCTGTCTGTACCATTCTACAGGTTTTTCTCGCAATTTTGGGAAGTTGTTTGTAAATGATACAATATCTTGTCTGGACCATGGCACATGTACATATCCTCCACCTGGTACTTCTCGCATGGGACTATTTTTCTACCTTTTCTGCCTCTTTTAAGACAAATTCTGAAGCCAATTGTCTTGACCGTACTTCCTCCTTTTTCTTTGCCCATCTTGCTTTCCATTTCTCTAAATCACCCCATTTTTGCAATAAATTCATCAGCTCTCTAATCTGGACCGTTTTCCCTGACACATTCATGTTTTCTAAATCGTTGTCAGAGAATTCTACTCAATAAGGTTTCTGCAACACTTTAGATTTGCCAATGTCAATTCCCATGCTAGCTGCCATATCCATTAATTTTTCGTGAAACACCCTTGTATTTCTAGTGATGCTTTTACAGACAAACAGCAATTCGTCTTCACTAAGGGTATTTAATCTCTCTAATACCACATTTCCCGACATCAATTGTTCTATTTCAATTCTTAATTTATATAGGTCTAATGGCTTGGGCTGCATTTTTGGTCTCTCTATTTCTCGGGTCCATCTCTATATTTCTTTAGGAGTTACTACAGTGGCACTTCTCGTTCCTGATGAAGTCTCTATCTGTACTTCCTTTGCGGGTACAGGAGTGGTTTTTCTCATGGAACCACTTTTAGGCTCTCGTATTGGTAAATCCATTAAGGAAATCACTGATTCACATTCGCTTGCCTGATCATCTACTATCAGGGTTTCTTTTCTTGGCTGTACTACTGATGTCGTTATAACTGGAGCTTTTGGACTAGCTTGTTTATCTCCGTACAATGAAACAACTGGGCCAATGGTTACTGGAATTGTCAAAGCCTCAGGACTTGTATTTAACTGGGATATTTTCTGAATTAATTCACTTCTCTGTTTATTTAAAGCTTCCTTTTCTCTTTCTTGTAATACCCTCTCGATGGAGGTCTCATGAATTACTTGCGGAATTAAAGGTGGCTTAAAGAACGGAGCAGTCGGATTCGATGTGCTTGACCCCTCATTACAGGGAGGCCTAAAGAACGGATTATTTGGGTTTACTATTCTCGTTTCTTCAGTATACGGTGGTGGATTTTTCATTAATAAATCCTCCAGGTAATCATCATCAGAATCACCACTAGTCATTAAATGTCTAGTTTTCTCAGTCCTTTTACCTCCCACAGGCTCCTCTACTGTCAGTACTGGGTAAAGTCCTTCCACTAGCATATTCTGTCTCCATTCTTTCATTCGTTTTTCTTTGGTATCTCTTTTAACCTTTGGGTAAAACTTACTTAACCCTTTGTCAATTCTTGGTCTGTCCCGCTCGAAAGCTTCTATTTCCCATTCCTCTAATGCCTCATATTGTGTCAATCTAGGTCTGGGATGTAAATTCCCAGACCTAGACCAATTCGTGTTCTCAAGTTGAACAAAATTCTTCTGTTAAAGGTACCTTCTAACAGGAATGCTAAAATTCCATCATCTTTGGTACATTCCACCCAGTTCTCTAACCATACACAAGAATGGTAACCTTTGCCAAACATCATGAAGGATGGAGGAGTGTTTGGTGGTGGAATAATAACTCCTTCTCTAGTTTTAATCGGCTTGTCTTTCTTGAAATAATTTTTAATTTTGTCTACGAAAGTCATTTTTCTCTTGCTTCCGTACATATTGTAAGGTCTGCCTCTTAACATCTGATCCTTAGCAAACCCTAAGTATCTTGGATCAGGTCGAGTTTCTGGATAACTTGGATACCACATATACTTTGCAAAATTGTAAATCATGCGAAAATACGTGTTTCTGTTTATTTAATACTTCCAATGCTAGCGCGCTTTTATTTCTCGACATCCAATTAACACTGTGGATGCAAATAATTTCTCCCATTGGGTGCGCGGCCTTTCCCAGTGAGTCAAGTTCTCACGCTCCTGCGCTCACCCTTCCTTTACAATACTATCTCAGCTACACGCCCGCTGTCTTGACCAATACCAGCGCGGCACTGAGTGACGTCAGCGCAGCTCCGCAACTGACTCCCTCCTTTACAAGGTAACTGAAATTCAATTTCTTTCTTTAAAGTGCAAGTGCTTTATTTAATTTACAACATAAAACATTCGCCACTGTACTCGAGTATCTAGAAAAGAAAGATTTATTTCACTGCAAGTAAACCTCTTCTGTCTACTTTTCATATACTGCGGATAGATCCCTTCTGCCTATCCTTCAAACAAGCATTAGAGAACCTGCTACTCCCTCGACTCATCCACTCTGGGATATATACTAAGTCTAAAGTTTCACCCGCGAACCCTTTTACTATCAAACAAGCTCCGACGAACCTCCTACTCCTTCCGTGTGACCCTTACTAGGTTATATCACAATAGAAGTTTTGCTAGCGAACTCGTTGCTATCACTTATTCAATCATTCATGCAGAAAACCCTAATTAGTGCTTCCAGTTCTGCCTAACCATGCACTAATTTTCCTCGAGCCACTGACCTCACTGCGATGTGGCTTATATTACCACCCGCTATTCTGCCCCCGGGGATTCCAGACAAACATATAACAGGTACGCACAATTTTGGTTAGTACATATACTTCAATATAGCAGCATCAAAATAAGCATTTCAATAACAACACATTTGATCGATCAATGAAAATATGAATCTTGACCTATTAACTAACTAACTACCTAACTTTAACTAATCCCTAACCATCCTCTGCTTACCAGAAAAATATACTGATAGAGCGAGCAGGTCACCCAGCTAGGACATTTTTACTAATACTCACCTGGGCCCAATAATTTCATAAATCTCTACACACCTTAACATCACTTAAGTAACTCACGCTCTACTATCAGTATAACCTGAGATTTCTAAAC